>NC_137176.1:53657101-56057101 GCF_951804945.1 Podarcis cretensis | reverse complement strand
AATGGCAGATGCAACTGATGGACTATATGGAATTGGCCGAGATGACGGGCAGAATCCGAGACCTGGGAGAGGAGACGGTGGAAGAAGATTGGAGAAAATTTAAGATTTATTTGCAAAAGTGTTGTAAATTGTATGAATGTTAAGCAGGATGTTTGATCATAAACAATTGGGCACCATGGAAATAGATGAAGTGAATTACGAAGATAAGTTAAATTTATGAAAAAACTAAATTTTTAGATAATTATTGGGTTAAATTTAATGCACCAAAGAGGAAATAAACATATCTAAAATTTAAGATATAATATTGTAAAAATTGATTTTAAGGTGGGGATAAGGTGATAAATTGCTGGTTTAATTTTTATAAATTAGGAACGTAGGAGCGGGAGATGTGAGGAAGTCCAAGGAGGATTAGAAAAGATGTTATGACACATGACATTTTTGTATGTTTTATTTTGTTTGTTGTATTTAAAAAATCCTTAATAAAAATTATATATATATATATATATATATATATATATATATATATATATAAAGTCAAATTTGTTTTTAAAAGTACCAACTACTTACTATACAATGTGAGAACCTCGTTGAACCTCATCAGTCCTCTATAACTCACAGTCCTCTATAACTCTGTTAAGCTGGAATGATCTGGTGAACCAAGTATCTGTGCCTTGTGTGTGGCAAAGTCTTCTGTGTTTCATCTTTCCTCATATAGCATATAACAGCCCATCTGGGAAAAAGACCCTTCCAAGTGCCAGGAAATCGGAAAGATGTTTGGTCAGAATCATAGAGTTGGAAGGGACACCTGAGGGTCACCGAGTCTAACCCCTAGCAGTGTAGGAATCTCAACTAAAGGATCCATGACCGAAGGCCATCCAACCTCTGCTTAAAAACCTCCAAGAGGAAGGAGAATCTTCAACCACTGTTCCACTGCTAAAGCCCATTCTCAGCATACAGCATAGGATCTACCTGAGCAAGAATGCTTTAACTAAGGCTGATCTTAGCTGACATCAAAAACAAAGCACCAGATTTTGCCAAAAGTACATTTAATAATGAAAATTAGAGAGAGGTATTCCAATCTCTTCCCAACGCATGAAGGTTATAAACTCATCAGGCTTGCCTGTATAACTCCATTCTGCTTGTATATCACTGCATGCCAGGAATCTTACAATTTAGATAAGAGTGCTTTTTTGTTTTTGTTTTTAATTTACTTGCTTGCCATATTCTCCAGAATATGCACATGTTAACGTATAGGACACAGACAATTCATCTGAATTGCCATTTAGTGTTTAACAGCTGGAGAAAGTGCAAAAAATGAGAACCTTGGGAAATCTGGGAGTGTTATGACTGCTTTCTTTCTTCACAAATGCTTTATACAACAGACACATCAGCAGATGGGAGTCCAAATCCATAAGCTCACAGGAAGGGTTTTCAGGAGAAGTTCATTTTGTGCCAGATAATGGTAAGCTGATCTGCTTGCCGATATGCATAACATGGATAGAGCAAATTAAGCATTTATTGAGATTTAATACTATAATTTTCATGCAGCGAGGCACATTAGCAAAGCACACATTCCCAAGTCATTTGCAGGTCAGAGTTAATGGAGAAGATATGTGGAAATTGGTCTACACTGAAACACTGCAGATAAAGCAGTGTTATATCCCATAATTTAAAATGGGGGGGGGGTGGAGGAGGAAAACTCTCTTTTGTACTCCGGAATATTATCTGCAGATGCAAGAGAGAGAGAGGGAGAGAGAAACCCTAGCACTATTCAATCGCCTCACAAAAGCAAGATTATAAAATAATAATATGCTTGAAAAGCAGGTCACACATTTTAGCACACTTTTAAAAGCACCCAGCTATTCTCTTCTAACCTATATTTATATAAGCAATTCCTTCCCCCATCCCAATTTTCCTCCTGTCATGATTCGGAATTACCCAAAATGCCCTCATACAATCTTTTCTGCTCTCATGCCAAAATTTTGTTCATTTTAAGATGCTAGTTATCCTTTTAGCATAAAGCCACTGGGAAGTATCAGGAACTGTCGTTTTTTCTGCTTCTGAATCTTTTAGGAGCTGATAACACTTTCTTAATGACTTTACCTGCTCACCGCTGACAGAGTAGATGTGTCAACAGTCAAAACTGGTCTTTCACACACTAGAGGCAATTGGCCATTACTTTCTCAATAACAGACCAGAACATGTACCCACAAGAAGAGTGCCAGCTTCTAATCAGGCTAAATCATTTTTTAAGGCAGCTGAATCCATTTTGTTTTGGTTTACTAGCAGTGCTATCCTAGATATGTATTCTCAGATGTTAGTTTAATGGGGCTTACTCCCAGGTGTGGATCAGGGGTGTGGAACCTGTGCCCCCCATGTTATTGACTATAACTCCCATAATCCCTAATCATTGGCTATTCTGTTTTGAGCTGATGAGAACTGTAGTCTAACAGCATCCAGAGAACTACAAGTTCTCCACCCTTGGTGTAGTGTAATAACAGCCAACTCTTCTTATACACCATGGGTAGGCAAACTAAGGCTCGGGGGCCAGATCCGGCCCAATTGCCTTCTAAATCTGGACAGTCTGGGAATCAACATGTTTTTACATGAGTAGAATGTGTGCTTTTATTTAAAATGCATCTCTGGGTTATGTGGGGCCTGCCTGGTGTTTTTACGTGAGTAGAATGTGTGCTTTTATTTAAAATGCATTTCTGGATTATTTGTGGGGCATAGGAATTCGTTCACCCCCCCAAAATATACAGTTTGGCCCCCCACAAGGTCTGAGGGACAGTGGACTGGCCCCCTGCTGAAAAAGTTTGCTGAACCCTGTTATACACCTTGAAAATGGAAGTGCTCAGTTTCAAATCTGTGCCTCCTACCTGAGAGGAGGGATTAAGAAGCCTTGTTTTCCATTGTGTTCTGTATTTCTTGCATGCAGCAGTGTTAGTGTTCTGCTGCAGTTCATCTTCTTCCAAAAATCATATTATTATCTGTTGAGATGAAATTGCGTAACTTACACTATTAATTGCATAAATTACATTGTCATTACGTTGTTCCACCACCACCCCACTAATGCAAAGCAAAGCAAACACAATGCAAAGGGGGGGGGATGTAATCAACTATGTATCATTTGAAATCAACAGCAAATACTGATCATATTTACTGGATTGTTTTCTGTTTGGACACTGGATGAATGTGAACACTGGTAATTTCCACAGCTGTTCCCGTTTTCACTGGAATTCTCCAACATCTCTAACTGAAACTAAGTCCCACTAATATTGATTGGAATCACTCATGTGTAAATGGTTAAACCACCTTCTCCCCTGTGGTCCTGGTATATCTTTTATTATTTTTTAAGTAGCATTGGTGTTGTTTCATGTGTTTGTGTGTAATGTGTGCTTGGCCTCTTATTTTCCCTCCCTGCTTCATTCTATTTCTTGGCCCGTTTCCCTCCCATTGACCTTTCATATTAAATCAGCTCAACTGATTATAGAAGATGCCATGGTCAGTTATGAACTACTCCTGAAAGGGATTAAGAGAACTGTTGAGACACCTCTTTACCCACATTCTCTGAGGCAAGTTGCAGGCCACGAGGGAAGGCAGAAGAGGGAGAAGCCCAACCAGTGATTGAGACTCTTTAGTTCACCATTTCATTCCTGAGAAGTTGGAATGTTCATGAAAACTCCAAGATGCCTCACTCTTAGTGGATTCATTGCCCCTGAGAAAACCCTCTAATAAACTGCAGTATAGGCTCCTGAGCTGTAATCGTCAAAGCCTCTGTCACCGATCAATCCCATTTATTGAAGCATCGTCCCCTTTTAATCTCTTTCCTGTTGACGTTTATGCTACCTGTAAACCTGAAAAAAAAATTGAAAGAAAATAAATAAGTTATTTTGTCTGAAGCCAAGAATTATAGCATTACATGCAGGCAAGGGAAAAGTCTGCTCCAGCTGCTGATATTTGGCACTTTCCGGGTGATAGACTTCTGCGGGGAGTTTATTCAACTCCCTTTCCCAGAGCTCCATTAAGCACTTTGTTTCTCACTGAATGAGCAGAGAGACTTGAATCAAATATGTGCAGCCTCCATGGATGGATGAAGCTGCAGCAGAAAAAAAGAAAGAGAAAGTCAGCAATGCTGATTGGCTGCATTTTCTAAATGTGTCTTTTGACTGTTGAATTCCTGCCAAACACATTATTCCTTCTGTGTTTGCCCTTCAAAAGCCCTTGATCATCAGATGTTAGATTTCTTTTGCAAACAAACACAGCATTCTATAGCACAAGACTGAAATGCATAATTTCTATCTGAAACTTTTCATCATCGTTTGTCCCTATTTTCCTACCAGAATATAATTGCAAAATATGAAGTAGTAGCAGAACAGCTGCATTTTAACTTTCTCGTGACTCTCCCTTTTGGGCATATGCAGGAAGTTATTAATTCATTGTTCCACATTTTTGAAACAGAGTCGAGAATGACACATACATACCCTTGAAAGTACAATGCTTTATGACAAATCTGAATTCCTGCTAATGGGAGTACATAGGCATGCAACTCCTATTTGTATTAACAATGAAGAAGTAGCAAATGCTTGTGCTATAGTTGCTAACAGGAGTGTGCAGAGAAAAAGAATTCATTTTGGAACCTGCTTCAGTGCTTCCAATAGGGGACAGCTTTGCTTCAGATAATATTTGCTTTGCTTTGGAGGTGGGCCAAATACATCCAACTAAGTCCACAGGAGTTCAGCCCTGGCTCTCTCCAAAGCAGATACATAATCCAAGTACTGTAGTTAACTCCTTTGGAGAGTTACAATGCCTGCGGTGGGGGTAGAGACCAATACAGGAGCTACATGTTTTATTGAAGCTAGGGTACATAAAGGACAGACCACTGCAGGAGCATTTGGCTTTCCAACTCTAAAAATATATTATGACCCATTTAAATTCAAACAACTGATCCATGTTATCGAGAATGAGTCTTCCCTGGGAACTTCTGCTTCATTCGCCATCGTTAAGGGCAGTCCTCTCTTAACCATGATAGAAACACACTGTATATTTTTAAGGGCAATGTGGAAATCCTGGGCTAAAATGCTAACATTACATATATTTGTCTTATTCTTGGACCACCCCTATTTCACAGACATGGGGATATATACCGTATTTTTCGCTCCGTAAGACACACTTTTTTCCTCTTAAAAACTAAGGGGAAATGTCTGTGTGTCTTATGTAGCAAATGTGTGGTCCCTGGGGCTGGGGGGGACCCAGGCTTCCCCCACCAGCCCTGGGAGCAGCAGGCAGGCTGCACGCAGATGCCGCGTGCTCCTGAGCAGCTCTGGGGTAGCCCGCGAAGCCTCTGCAGGGCAGCGGGATGAAGGCTCCCCACTGCCCTGCGGAGGCTTGGTGGGCTACCCCAGAAGCCAGAACAGCTAGAAAGCGTGCTGTGCAGTGCTCCTTCTAGCAGTTCTAGCTTCTGCCTTAGCAGCGCGAAGCCTCTGCAGGGCAGCGGGGAGCCTTCATCCCGCTGCCCTGTGGAGGCTTCGCGCTGCTATCCCTGGCTTTTGCGGGAGGTGGGGGAAGGGAGAGAGCAAGGCTCTCTCCCTTCCCCTACCTCCCACAAAAGCCCCCAAGAGCTGCGCCGTGTGTGGCACTTGGGGGCTTTTCCCCAAGGAGGGAGAAGGGCAGCCCGTCAGTGACTTTTCTCCCTCCTTGGGGAAAAGCCTGCAAGTGCTGCACACACACTCCGCGTAGCTTGTGAAAGGGAGCGCTGAGCAGAGCCTGGGATGCATACAGGCTCTGCTCAGCGCTCCGTTTAAATAATATTTGTTTTATTGCATTCCACCTTTAAAAACTAGGTGCACCTTATGGTCAGGTGCGTCTTATGGAGCAAAAAATACAGTAAGAAATGCATTGGTTGTGGAAAATGCAGACTGAACAGAATACCAGACTTCTTTATTAAGGGTAGATGGCAAAGCAAAGCACAACTTGCTGAAAAGCTTCAAGGTATCAGTTTAACTGGCTGCTACACCATCAAATAAGCTCATTTGCATCTAAGCTTCTAAATATTCAGCAGGCAACGCTCTTACAGTTTGAAAAGGCATGTGTTACCTCAGTTCCTGAACATGTAGTATCCACCATTTGCAATGAATTCATTTTCAGTCTTCTGATAACAATGAAGTTTTAAGAACTCTATGAAGAATGGATGCAGGAACCTTTATTCTGGAGCTTCACTTGTCATTCATGCGGACCAAAGTGCTCCGCAAAGTCCACCTCAGCTTCAGTATGTGTGGTTTCCTTGAAACTCATTCATAGGTGCTATCTTACCCCCAACCATTTTTGCAACATCGATGGAACAATGTCTCTCATGTGTGCTGGAGGAGATCCAAGGAAAGGGGGGTGAATGATCTGCATGGGGTGGGCTGGTCAAGTGGTTAAGACATTCTGGGAACAGGGTTTAAGGAATATATCAGACATTGTATGTCTAAAAATACTGCATTGCCCCAAGTTACCATTTTGCATCTATGTGTGTGTATATGAAGAGGATCAATAACAGCTTCTCCAGAAGAACCTCATCGTATTCTTCCTTATAGCAGCTAGAATGGAGGCAGATATAACTGGAAATGCTTCTCTAGATATTCAGTTCAGAACTGGTGTCCAGAATTATGTTTTTTGGGCAGTGCCTGAAAGATAACATGTCAAAGTAAACTGGCAAGTGATGCAGCTAAATAAGACTTCTTTGAAATGTGATTTCCCTTCATCACATCAACAAAGGGGTGTCAAGTACTCACCCTCCGCCTAATTCATCCTTTTTGAAAGATTCACTTATTTGACATTATGGTTATCATGTTGTAATCTAACTTATTAGTCCTTTGGGCTATGACTTCATTCATATTCGTTATATGCCCTTATTCACATTTGTGTTTTTCTGTGTGGCAATATATGCACTTGTACTCCAGTAAAATAAAATATAAATAATAATTCTAGCTTTAATAATTCTACCAATTTACCTAGGACAAAGAGTAACTAGCTAATTATTGTGACTCTCCCTTAGATCCCTTTTTAAGAACTGGTATTGCATTGGCTGTTTTTCAGGATGGATTTTGGTGACAAGTTGCATTTTTTTTTCTCAAAGGTTTAACAAATTTATATCTGCATTATTTAAAAACTATTGAGCACATGCTACTGAGCCCCAGTGATCTGTTAAAATTCTAGTACTAATTGATAAAAGTTACCTTCTTCACCTCCTTTCATCTCTGCTCTTGTGGACACATACTTATACCTGAACCACTTTTTTTCAGGAATGGCCTCTAAAGAAGAGACAGTGTGTGAGGAGTTTTAATCCTTCCGCCCAGATGTGGCCCTCATGAAAATCACCCCCTCTTCTTTTAGCCTTAGAAGGCAAGTTTGCATCTCCAGGTGGGGCTGGAAGAGCCACTGCCAGTCAAAATAGACAATGGTGTGGTAGTTGAACCAACAGTCTGACTCTGGTGTAACACAGCTCCCTACATTTGTAACACCTAGCCTTAAGGGTATCTAATGGCTGCCTGTTTTCTTTCTTTTTTTTATATAATATTTATTAATAGTTTTTTTTATAATTATAACATAATAAACAAAACATACAAAAACCATCACATTTCATAACATATTTTCTTATCCTTTTTGGACTTCCTCACATCTCCCTCTCCTATGTTACAAAATATAAAAATTAATTCAGCAATTTATCACCTTGTCCCCACCTTATCTAATTTTCCAATGTTATATCTTAAATTTTAGATATATTCATTTGACTTTTTAAAACTTTTTAGTTTAGCCTAATCATTATCTAAAAGTTGATTTTTCCCTAAATTTAGCTTATCTTCATAGTTCAGCTTATCTAATTCAATGGTGCCAAGTTGTTTGTGATCAAGCATCCTCCTTAACATTCACACAGTTTACAATATTTTTGCAAATAGTCCTTAAATTTCTTCCAATCTTCTTCCACCGTCTCCTCTCCCAGGTCTCGAATTCTGCCAGTCATCTCAGCCAGTTCCATATAGTCTATCAGTTGCATCTGCCATTCTTCCAGTGTGGGTAGATCTTGGGTTTTCCAATGCTTCGCAACGAGTATCCTTGCTGCTATTGTTGCATACATAAAAAATGTTCGGTCATTCCTTAGCACCCTCTGGTCAACGATGCCCTCTGGTTTCTTAGGGAAGGTATACTTAAATACCTTTTTCAGCTCATTATATATCATTTCCCAGAAGGCCTTAACCCTAGGGCAAGTCCACCAGAGGTGAAAGAACGTTCCTTCACTTTCCCTGCATTTCCAACACTTATTATCAGACAAGTGGTATATTTTTGCAAGTTTGACTGGGGTCATGTACCATCTATATATCATTTTCATTACATTTTCTTTCAAAGCATTACATGCAGTGAAATTCAGCCCAATGGTCCATAACTTTTCCCAGTCCTCAAACATAATATTATACCCGATGTCCTGTGCCCACTTTATCATAGCCGATTTAACCATTTCATCTTGTGTGTTCCATTTTAACAGCAAGTTATACATTCTTGAGAGTACCTTAGTCTTAGGCTCTAACAGTTCCGTTTCTAACTTCGATTTTTCCACCTGGAATCCTAACTTTTTATCAAGTTTAAAAACTTCTTTAATCAGGACTTCCGGGTTAGCGCTGCCAATTAATGGCGGATTCCCTCCGAGCTCCGGAGGGAATCGGCTCCGCAGGATCGGGTCTTGTCCGCGCCGGCGACGCGGGGACCCTTAAAAATCACAGGCGCTGATGCCTGTGAACGTGGTGACTCGGCGGGCACCATTTGCGCCCCCCCAAACCGCGAAGGAGCCTTTTTAAAGGCTCAGGAACGGGACGGGGGACGGCGCGGTGCTGTGAGTCGATTGCTCCTTCTGCAGAGCGAAGCCGCATGCCATTGTCGGAGAAGCGCTGACTTTTTCCTTGGAACAATTGGACTTAAAAATAAGAACCCGTGAGTACATATGGAATTTGGAACTTAAAAATTTTTTCTTGAATTGGGAACGAACGGGGAAGGGTCAAAAAGGAAGTCGCCCCCCCCTTTGAGTAGATATTTTAACGCAAAGAGCTTGCAACTTAAAGTCGAGAGAACTCTTTTTTTTATAAAAAAAAAAAAAACCTTCACGGCTTGACGCTATAAATTTTACTGGAGGATAAAACTAATGTTAGGAGCTAAAGTTTCACCCCCCCGGAACCCGGGGGCGCCCCGCAAGAGAACCTGTTGAGGAACCATTGAAGATTTTGACAGCTGTCAAAATAGCTGTCAAAAGGAAAGGATAAAGGGAACTTTGTCTTTGTTGCATCTGCTGGCTATATTTGTTGCAATTTCTGGAAAATAAGGGAGAGCAGCTACAAATTAACTCACTGGCTGGTTTTTAAACTGAGAGACACTACAAAAATGGCTGAAAGAAGCAAAAATCAGACTAAACTCAACAAAATACTGGCTCTCCTGGGAAAGTTACAAGATCAGACAGATGTTTTGACTACAAATGTGAACACTCTGGCCCTGGCAGTAAACAACATTGTTGAAGCTGACAGGGAGTGGAGGCAAGAAATTTATACATATCAACAACAAGAGGAATCTGAGAGCCATGAGACTATGGAAGAGACACACGTTGCTTTTGAGGAAGTTTACACATATCAACAACAAGAGGAATCTGAGAGCCATGAGACTATGGAAGAGACACATGTTGCTTTTGAGGAAAAGGAAGGTGGACTGGTAATTTTGCAGATGTCAAGGGAGAATTACAGTTTGGGGCCTGGCATGCAGACAATAAAGGAGAATAAAAATTTGAGGTGGAAAGTTTGGACTGAGTTGGAAACTGCAAATTCGAGAGTGGAGCACCTCATTAGCATTAATTTTAAATATGGAGGGCCAACTGGAAAATTCATGGATCTTGTTGGGTCAGAGCCCCTTCGAGCCTTGGGGCTTAACCTAAAGGACTATCCAAGAGGCCGGCAGAGAGGAACTGAGGACGACTTGAGAGCCTCGGACGTGAGATCTCCAGGTTAAACAGTATTGATTGAACATTTATTGGGGACCAAACCGGGAAAGGGGGGTTGGAGTTTGATAATCCAAAGGGTACAGAATTACTAATTACTTTGTTTTAATTTGTTTTGATATTTGTATGGAAGTTGGGAAAGCCATGGAAGGGAAATATTGACTTTAAGAAATATGTTAAAGAATAAGAAATGATGCATAAGATGTTTAAGATTAGATAAGTTAAAATTGGTTGTATAAAATGGTTAAAATGAAATGAAAATGAGGAATGCAATAATAATTTAATGGAAGAATGAGGAAAGGTAAAATTACAGTATGTTAAAATCATTAAGTTTAAGGTTGAGAATTAAGTAATAAGGATTTGCAGGATTAATAATTTGAACTGGAATACAAGAAGGGGAGGGGAGAGGAGGTCTAAGAAAGAAGTTATATGAAAATAAGCAATTGAAATCTCATTTGTTTTTAATTGTTCTTTTTTTTCCTAAATTTTGTATTTTTTGTTATTTCTTCTTTTTTTTTTGTGTGTCTATGTGTATTATTGAAATGCTAATAAATATTTATAAAAAACAAAAACAAAAAACAACTTCTTTAATCTGAGCATAATGTAACCAATCTCGCACTTTGTCTTTCATTTTCTCCTGACTCTGCAATTTCCAATTATCTCCATCTTTTTCTAATATTTCCCAATACTTCGGCCATTTGGCCTCCATTTCCATTTCCGGGCCTTAGCTTCCAATGGTGAAAGCCATCTTGGAGTTTTGTTTTCCAATAAGTCTTTGTATTTTGTCCAGACATTAAACACTGCTTTTCTGACAATATGGTTCTTGAAATTCTTATTGATCTTAACCTTGTCATACCATAAATATGCATGCCAACCAAACGCATTGTCAAAACCTTCCAGATCTAGTACATCAGTGTCTTCGAGAAGCAGCCAATCTTTCAACCAGCAAAAAGCTGCTGATTCATAGTACAGCCTTAAGTCTGGCAGGGCAAAGCCCCCTCTTTCTTTCGCATCAGTTAATATCTTAAACTTAATTCTGGGCTTTTTGCCCTGCCAGACAAATTTAGAAATATCTCTCTGCCACTCCGGAAACACTCTGTTTTGTCCACAATCTGTAATGTTTGAAATAAGAAAAGCATTTTCGGCAATACATTCATCTTTACAGCAGCAATTCGGCCTAACAAGGAAAGTTTCAATCTTGTCCAACTTTCTAAGTCTCTCTTAATTTCTGCCCAGCATTTCTCATAATTATCTTTAAATAGACTCAGATTTTTTGCTGTTATATTTACCCCTAGGTATTTTACTTTTTTAACCACGTTCAACTCTGTCTCTTTCTGAAACCGTTCTGACTCTGTAACTGTCAAGTTTTTCCCCAATACCTTAGTTTTCTGCTTATTTAACTTAAATCCCGCTACCCGACCAAACTCTTGAATTAATTGTAATACTTTTTTCGTGCTAGATTCTGGCTCCTGAAGGGTCAAAACTAAATCATCTGCAAACGCTTTAAGTTTATATTGTTTCGCTCCGACCTGAATACCTTCCACCAGCCGGTCCCCTCTGATCATGTTCAAGAGCACCTCCAGAACAGAGATAAAAAACAGTGGGCAAATCGGGCAGCCTTGTCGTGTTCCTTTTTCAATTTTGAACTCTTCAGTAATCACATTGTTTACTATCAGTTTAGCCTTTTGTTCTGAATAAATTGCATCAATCCCGTTCCCAAAACTCCGTCCCACCCCCATCCCTTCCAAATTTTCCTTCATAAATTTCCAAGAAATATTATCAAAGGCTTTCTCCGCATCTATAAAAATTAAAACTGCTTTTGTGTTGATATTTGTTTGCAAAAGTTCCAAAATGTCAATTATGTTCCTTGTGTTAGCAAACAAATGTCTTCCTGGGAGAAAGCCTGCCTGGTCTTTGTGAATTCAAGACTTTTTTAAATCTACTTGCTAATATGTCTGCAAATATTTTGTAATCCACGTTTAGGAGGGATATGGGGGGTAGTTCTTAAGTTGAGTCTTTTCAGTTTCCGATTTTGGTATCAATGTGATAAAAGCTTCTTTCCACGATTCCGGCGCCTTTTCCCCCTCCAAAATTTCGTTGCTAACCTCCAGCATTGGTTGTATCAAATAATCTTTCAATGTCTTATAATACTTGGAGGTTAGTCATCTGGCCCTGGAGATTTGCCCAATTGCATATTCTGAATAGCTTGTTCAATCTCTTATCGTGTTATTTTAGAGTTCAAGATTACTCTATTTTCTTGTGACAATTTTGGTAATCCATTCTTTTTCAAAAATTGTTTTATCTCGTCCTCATCTTGCGGCCCTTGAGTATATAATTTTTTGAAGTATCTCTGGAAATATTCAGAATCCACAGGGTTCTGAATGTTTCTTCCTTCAATCTCTAAATTTGTAACTGTGTTTAATTTCTGTCTCTTTTTCAACTGCCATGCTAGCAGTTTCCCACATTTATTCGCCAAATCAAATGATCTTTGTTTCATTAATTTGAGCTTCCACTCTATTTCCTGGTTTATCAATTTAGAATACTGTGCTTGATGGAGTTTAATTTCTCTAAGAATCGGCTGTGACTTCGGACTAGATCTTAGCTTCTTCTCAAGTTCTTTGATTTTCTCCAAAATCTTATCTTTTTTCTCATTTTGTGTCCTTTTCTTTACAGCATTCTGTTGTATCAGGAACCCCCTCATCACGGCCTTACTTGCATCCCAGATGATTCTTTTTTCCACCGTAGTGTTCAAATTTATCTCAAAATAGTCCTTCAAAACTTTTTGGGCCTTCTTGGTAATCTCCTGATCTCTAAACAAATTGTCATTCATCTTCCATCTAAAGGAGCCGGCTGGTAGTAGTGTTATGTTCATCTTTACAGCATTATGGTCGGAGCAGGTCTTTGGGCAGATTTCCACCTTTCCAGTCTTAGGTGCCAGACCTCTAGATATCCATATTTGGTCGATTCTCGTCCATGTCAGTTGGGCTTCAGAAAAGAATGTTCCTTCTTTTCCCAGGGGGTTCTTTGTCCTCCAAATGTCAATCAAGTCCATGTTGTCAGTTATTTCAGAAAAGGTCTTTGGTAGTCTTCCATCTTTTGTAAGATTTTGATTTTGTGACTTATCCATGTTGGTTGATACCACGCCATTCATATCTCCCATCATAATGATGTTGTCATAGTCCAGATAGTCCAGGACCTTCTCATGCAACTTCTTATAAAATTCCGATTTCCCTTCATTTGGTGCATAAATTCCTAGTATCAAAAACTTCTCTCCTTGATAATGTATCTCTATTGCCAAAATTCTTCCTTGCTCATCTTTAAATAAAAATTTAGGTGATAGGCTCTCCTTTGCATAGATCACCACTCCTCTTTTCTTCACTCGGTCCGAAGATATAAATTCTTGGCCTAATCTTTTATTTATTAGCACTTTTCTATGGAGCCTTGTCACATGTGTTTCTTGCAGACAGATAATGTCCAATTGTTCTTTTTTCAATATATGAAATAATTTCCTCCTTTTTTCCGGAGAGTTGCACCCATTAATATTCCAGCTCAACAGTTGCAGAGACATCCTGAGCAAATCTGTTATTTCTCAAGGGGTGGTATCTTTTTCTCTGGATCTTCAGGTTCCAAGGGAGTAGGTACAGCAGATGCTCCAGGCCCCAAGGGTGTTTCGATTCCTTTCTGAAGGTCCTCTCCGTAAGCAATCAAAATTTTATCTCTATCTTCAAATGTTTTAATCTTGGCTTTCTTCCCTCTGAAGGTGAAGGATAATCCCCGAGGAAATTCCCACCTGAAAATGATTGAATTACTCCTTAACAATCTGACCAATTCAAGATAGGCGGATCTAAGGTCCAGCAGTTGTTTCGGGATATCTTTGTAAATTTCTGCTCTTTTATCCAAAATGTCCAGTGACTTTTCGTAGTGTAATCCCAAAATCTTGTCCCTTTCCTCCCTCGATCTCAAAGTTATCAAGCAATCTCTGGGCTTATCTTTCTTTGCAAATCTTCCAAGTCTGAAAGCCGATACAATTTTAAAATCCTTTTCTTCCTGTATAGACCAGAACTTGGAAAATTCTTTGGTCAGGAACTCAGCTAGGTTTTCATATCTTCCAACTGTAACTGCTCAGTTTCTTCTTCTTTCCCTGCCAACGGCAGAGTAGATACAATTTCTTCCTCCCCTGCTACCGGCAGAGTAGGTACAGATGATCTACGTGTCTGTAATGCTGAGGTTAAAGTTGTTTGTCTAGTTCTTACTCCCTTTTTTCTTGTGCCACTCATTCCAACTTTATCTAACAGTCAAGGTCAAGCTGAGTTATTCCCATGAGAATTCCACAGCCCAAGAGTAAACAATCGTATAGGAGGAAAGGAAAAAGAAAGTAGAATAATGTCACTGCTGTAAGTCCAGAATCCTCTAGAGGGAGCTTACAATGTCTTGAGAGAAGAAGTCAAATCAAATAAAATCAATAAAGTCAAATTTAATGTCCATAGACCTTCAGTAGCTAGTGCTTAGCAGAGTTAGAATTGACAGCAAAACATTGTTTCTGACAAGTGTCAACTGGTGTTTCAAAGTAGCAAGTCTTAAAATGCTCTAAATGTTGCAAGTCCAAATCCACAATAGCCAAGTCTGCAAACTGACAGTTTTACTGTTCAGGCAGCTCAAGTACCTGGGCTTCTCAGTCAAAATCTATAGTTCCCATAGCAGAAGATTATCACAGTCCAAGTAAAGGTTAAATCCAGTAATTAAATTAAATCTTTACTTTGTCTCAAAGCAGCTTCAGTGGGTGCTCAAATCAGATGGTTTAAAAAACCTCTACAGTGGCTCCACTCCTCCAGCTCTTTTTGCTTTGAAATTTAAATAGCAGCGGAAGACGGACTTCCTTTTAACATCTCTCCGCTTTCAGCCAAATTTCCATTAATTTAGACTCCAATTTTAAAAAGTCCTTCCTTACTCACGGGTTGTTGCTTTTCAGTTCCAAACGTTTCAAGGAAAAAAGGTCAGCGCTCACTGGCAGCAGCTGCGCGGCTTCACTCTGCAGAGTAGCGATTGACTCACAGCGCCGCAACCCCCTCCACGATCTGAGGCTCCTTACGGGGTCTCTTCAACGTTTTGAGGGTCACTCCTGGCGCCCGCCGAGTCCCAGGACCACAGGCTCTTGCTGCCTGTGGGTTTCAGACGCGGGTCTCCGCTTCGCCGTAGCGGAAGACCCGATCTCCACAGAGCTCCCTTTCACTAAAGGAAAAGGACCGCCATTGCCGTTCGCGCCGCCTCCGGCTGCCTGTTTTCTACTGGGCCCAATTTATGATACTGACTTTGGCCTATGGCATCTATATAGCCTAAGCCAAAGTATTTAAAACAATGCCTCCCCTATTACCTGGTATCCCGTGCCTTAAGATTTCCAAGAGAAGCCTTGTTCTTAGTTCTGTTTATATCTTGTGATGTAATGATGTGTATTAGGATCTTTGTTGTAGCATTCTGGTTGTGGAATTCTCTCCCCATCAAGATCCACCTGTCGCCTACACTGTTTTTAGGTGTCAGATTCATATGCATTAATTTCTACAGGTATATTATTATTATTATTATTATTATTATTATTATTATTTTATTCAAATTTGTATACTGCCCTTCATCTGAAGGTTCCAGAGTGGTTCGCAACAGAAAAATACCAAATAAGAGTACAAAATACATAATTATACAAAAACAAAAGAATATGGTCTGGGCTGATGTAACAGATAGATTGCTGCTGGGTTGTCTGATTCTGATTTCTAGATATATTGCTTTGATATTTGCTTTATGACTTTTGTGTTGATTTTGTTATGAACTGTTATGGCCTTGGCTAGCACAATAAACTTATTGAATTGATGAACAAACGTATTGTTATGCACTGCCCTGGGAACCTTGGGGTTGAAGGCTAAGACTACAAATTTTAACATTAACAGCAACCCTGATTATGCCTAGTCTAGCAGTAAAAAGGTTGAGGTAGGGGATGGGGACTGTTTCCATTGTACATTTAACCAGGAGTTGCTTTCACACTCATTACATTCAATCTTTTTCCTGTGCCCACTTTAGCATAATGAGTACAAACAGAGAAACTCATGACTAGTAGCTGCACCAAGAGCTATTTATTAGCATAACACTTTTTTTTTAAAGATCTCGTAAGAACTGAAATATGTACAAAGTCTTACAGCATTTACACAAGAAAAAGTTTCCTATTAGCTGATGAAGTATAAGAGTGCTGCAAAGTACTTCAAAACATGAATAATAATAATAATGATAATAATAATAATGAAGCAGACCACTGCACTTTCAACTCTCTGCTATGCACCACAACTGCCACTTTGACATGACAGTTAAACCATTGGGAAGACACAAGATTGTCAAAAGAAAAAAAAGTGTAACAGATTGACGTGCAGCACTAAACATCGTACGGTGCAAGGAGGAAGAGAAGGGTACAAAAAAGAAGAAGCTACATACTGTCATGTTTCTACAGTTTCCTAGAGCTGTAACAAACTTCCACAGCCTTAAGATATAACATATTTAAGACAACATAATCACAATTTCTCAGATATAGTTCAGCTATATTGAGTGTGTTTAAACTTCTGGGTAAGAGGCTCTTATTATACTGATATGGCTGTGTACTTCCATTTTCTGTTCATGAACTGCTCAAACAGGTCTACAAAAAAAGTAGTCAGCAGCAGGAGCTTGTAATCATGATGTGCTTTGTCTAGTTTAAAGGCATTCAAAGATCAGCAAACAGGATCTAACCATTCCTGTCAAAAGTTTAAGACAAGGAAGTTTCCTTTAAAATGTCACCCATCCTTTTCATTTTCCCAGCCTCTTTTCAAAATACCCCTTGATTGGTGAAACCAAACCATTACCATTCTTGCTACATCAAAAAAATAAAAAATAAAAAATAGTTTATAGCTTTCCAGACCACTGCTTGTAAAAAGGCTGTATATGGGGGCACCAGGCGTGTGGGTGGGTGTGGAGGGGGGATTCAGTTAGAAGATTACGACAGAAAACCTGTGTATCCTTTCTTTGAAAGGTAAACAACCTTTTTAAAAAGAAAGAAAGAAAAATAATTGCATGATGCAATGTAGTTCATGGACAGGCCAGCCCCCACCCTCCCTGCAACCTCAGCCCTATACCACTGCCTTTTACTGCTATTCACAGATGAAGACATCTGAAGGCAGCCCTGTATAGGGAAGTTTGCAATGTTTGACATTTTCTTATGTTTTTATATGTGCTGGAAGCTGCTCAGAGTAGCTGGGGAAACCCAGCCAGATGGGTGGGGTATAAATAATTATTATTATTATTATTATTATTATTATTATTATTACAGGTAATCTGACCCATTCATTCCACAGACTACTATGCCGTTCTAATGCACGGTGCTATAACAATCTTAGGTTGGCAATTTCTGTCCTGTGTCTTAACTATACCTGTGCTCAAGACACACACAAAAATGTACAAAACAAAACAAAACCCCAAAAACAACCACAAGGGACCTACAGATCTAGAAAAAAGAAGCCATATAACCATTTAATGTAAACAATTTGTTCATAAACAAAGCCCTATTTAGATTCTGGTCTTAAACTTTTGGCAGATAATGTGTGTATGCTTAGCCAGGCTCTGTAGCTAGTTATTGTTCAAGTGGAAGCCAGGTCAGTTCACATGTTGACAGGCATGCAACTTGAAAACATTGCACAACAAGCAACACAAAAAGGGATCTGAGAAGTGTATTAAGACTTCAAGTAGACTTCACAACCCTCCACAATATTCACAAAGATACAGTCCCTCTTTGCCCCCCTGCGGATCCAACTCACACATGGGACACTTTCTGTGACTCTCTAGCTTGCTTGATGCTGTATAACCACTTGATGATTCTGGCATTTCTTTCGATTGCAGAAATGCCATATGGCACGCGGTCATTGGCACTATCATCGTTTCTAAGGTCACTGTTGCTGTCCTGAGACTGTTCACAGTCTGAACTGATCATACTTGCACTGCGAAAATTGAGAGAGATAATATCAGAGTTAGCCCTTGCAAAATTTTCCATCCCAAGATTTTCAAGTTCTTCAGGATCCAGTCCACAGTAGTTAAAGAATCTTTCAACATCTGCATCAACTCGAAAGTATCTGTCACTTAAGTCTGACTTTGATCGCTGTAGAGAAGGTCGTCTACTGACTCCACAGCTGGATTCTACTGTGTCCATCTCTGGCGATTTCAGCGTGGTGATGGCAGCAATTTTGGGTTTGGGAGGGAGAGGTGGAGCTGAACTACTGCACGGTATTGCTTTTAAGGTTTTGCCACTAGATACTTTCCTAATGTCTGATGAGCTATGGGAAACGTGCAAGAATGACTCTGGCGACTGTCCCAATAGCCTTCTACCCACATTGGAGTTGCTTTCTTGAGGACTGCTACGGCCTTGGGTGGGGTAAACCTTTAAGGATTCTGCAAACGAATGCCGGTTAAGGTCTCCTGAATCGGATTTGTGGGGAGGCCAGTTTCGTGAACTATGTTTGTGACCCGAACCTGAACTAGAGCCCTCTGAGCTATTGATTATGTTTTTCAAAATCTCTAGCTTCAGATTCTCCCTTTGGACACCACTCTCAGTCTTTGCATTGTTGCTAAACACTTTCAAGGTAGGGCTGCCCAAAGCCCGCTTGGCTGCAGGACACACTGGCGGCTTGGGAAGCACTGCTGGTTTCACAGGCTCTTGTTTGGCATTGATGACCTCTTGGCTCTTAACGTATTTTGCCTTGTCAGCTTCCAGCCTCTCCACGGCACTAAGTCTTTTTGGGTTAGGCTCTGCTTGCCTGCGAAAATAGTCAGGTCCTTTGTTTAGAATGCGGAGTGGAACGGCTGAAGTGAAAGTGATGGCGGGGCTGACAGGTTTCACCATGCTACCTGTCTGTAGTGTTTCTGTAGGCATGTTTGGTGGTCTTTCCCCGGCAGCCGTTTTGAATTCCTTTCTGGGATCTTCTAAATGCACAGTGCAGAAACATGTATATTAAGCACAATGAATAGCAGATGAATCTAGGAATTGGGAGGTTAGCAGCAGCAGTAGCAGCAGCAGCGCTTCATTTCACAGCTCATTAAATAAGCACGGTGTTTCTTTCTTCCTTCTTCCCCCACCCTCGAAGGCAGCCTTTGTATAAGAAGACCACCAGAAACAAGCCTGTATTAATCCTGCTCTGCTGGCTTCTTTCTTCTCAATGAAGGACGTGGAAGTCTCTGTGGTTCCTTTGTGCTCCACTACAAGCAGTGATCTGAAACGCAAAATAACCAACCACATGTTAGTAACAGTGTATGATATCACAGCTATAGCAACAGAGATCTCTCTCCACACCCCTTCATTTGTTGGCTGAGCTACAGCTGTGGACTGTTCAAGCTAAAACATTCCATCATACTTTTGACTAATGGCATGCACCTTATTAATATGGGATTAACAAACTGGGATTGATGCACTTCTATGTAGGTATATTTATGCATCTTTGTTAGTTTTTTGTAATCTAAGCCTGGGGTTCAATTTTTAAAAAATAAGTTACAGCGACAAAGCTGCAGGCTTATACAGTAAATCATATTCTTGCTTAGACATTTTATGTGGTCTCTTGAATTTTCAAGGCTGTCCCTATATTTCTGCCTGTCATTTGAAACATAGTAAAGAGGCTGAATGAAAAGGACCAACTGGGAGGGAAAATTTAATAATCCCTCCTGCTTTATCTATTGTCACAAAAGAAAACCAGAACTGCAGCTGTTGGCGTTTTGCCTAGATGATCTTAATTCATGTATTTTATACTGAACAGTTTATGCAGAGTTAAAAACAGCAATAGCTTCCTTCTCTCTTAATGTTTGTCTCTGCTGTGAATGTTTAAACAACAAGGAGTTTTGTGGCACCTTTAAAAGACTAAGACACATTTTGTTGTTGCTGCTGCAACAACAGACTATCATGGCTCCCCCTCTGGAATGTTTAAGACAAAAATGTACAAATGTCTAAGACAAACACCTCCTTCTGATCTTAGGCTTACTTCATCATTGGCTCTGTACTCGCTGTACCTTTAAAGCACATTCAGAGCACATTTTTCTTCTTAAAGAATTCTGGGTGCTGCAGTTTGTTCCGGAGTGATGGAATTGAAACCCTGTGAGGGGTAAACTAGAGTGCCCAGAATTCTTTGAGTGAAGCAATGTGTTTCAAATGCTGTGTACAGAACCCTTTTGATCTCATATGATCACACGCCAAAATCAGTTACAAAATAAATCAGTCTTGCAAACCTTACCTCTCAAAGGGGGACTCCTGTCTCCTCTACTTGCTCTGCCTACTCACGCCCCAGTCCTTCCACCCTATTGTTGTTACTCTTGCTCACTCACTACTTCTTTACCTAATACTCTTTCCCTTCAACTATGCCTTTCCTCTGCTATAGTTACTACTGCTGATGTTATGGTATTTCTTCAAGTAGAAGCACCAGCAACAAAAGGGGAAGGAAACAGAATGTAGTGGCAGCACCTGGTGGGCAGAGAATGAATTAATGAATCTGCCATCAACACAGCTGCAACTTACTGGTGGTAAATGATGAATTGCATGGCTGATAATGCAGGGTGAAAACCATAACGACCTAATTGAATTGCAAGCAAATTAATCTACCATCAGAAGGTACTTAGTGCCTACAAGCCATGAAGCACCATTCCTATACCTATACCTGTGATTATCTAATGCTGGGGAGCAACAGACCAAGATATGACCATCATGCCTTGCACGAGAATCACACAATAGTATCTGACTGGTCACAGTCAGCAGGCAAAATAATGAGTTAGACAGAAAACTAGTTTAATCCAATATGGCAGCTTGTATGAAAACATCTCATTTTGAAGTGACATAAATCAAATGAATAGAGGGTAGCTCTGCACCAGGGGTGTGAAAGTGCTCCCCACGCCCTTGCACTGGGACTGAGTGGGGGATCCAAAAGCGTTTTTATATGTCTTCCTTTTAACAAGCAAATTATGTTACCAGCATGGGCATTAAATAAAAACACAATTTGGTAACATTTTATTAATGCACTCCAAACAGAACATTATCTTCTTTCTTTTTCAGAGATGTTACACGGGTATAAAAATATTTATTATTATTTCTTGCTATGAAATTATGACACCAGTAATTCACATATATTATTAATTCTTAAGATCTCTTAATCTACTTATTAGTATCCAACTCAATAAAAGTTCTTTAAAGCTTCATAGAGCAGGAAAGGTTTGTTATACTTTCTCAGTAACTGCTGAAATAAACATAGTAATAAAGACAGAATTATACATCATTTAGTGACATTAAGAATATGGAATGAGTTCTTTAATAGGCATTACCAGGCAAACTATGGAACACTAAGGCTACAAAAAAGGCAGCAAATTATGCAACAAAGCTATATTGAATATCCAACCAGAAAGTATATGCAATACTGCAAAACCTAAGATGTTTAAAGAGTGTGGTAAGCAAGTGTTCCAGCCATACAAACACTGGCTGGTAATTAACCTCCATTGCCCCCTCCATTGATGCAAGGTATCCACTTGTGAAAGAGGGGAAATTTTCTCTCTCCCTATTTCCCTATAGCCCCCTGTCCTCCCTATAGCGTCCTGTCACACACATATCCCCCAAAAGTCTGAGGTGGTGGTGGAAGGGAAAAGGAAGAACAGCATAGCAAGTAAACTGTTGTTGCATTTATTTACAGCACAGACAATGCAGGACTAACCTGTGCCCTTTCTGTATCAGAAGTCTAAGCTCAATGTCAATGGATGCCATTTATCGATCAAAGCTCAAGCTCCGCTTTCACAATAGATGTTCCCATCACAAAAGCTGTTAGTTTCATATTTTAAGTTAGATTTCCCCCACCCTTGACTCAAAGTTTGCTGTTGTTGTTATTGTTCTTTATTGTTCCATATAATCAGCAGATACTAGTAATAAAACAAGCACCAAGGAATGTCCTGATTCCTGTTACTATATTCTTGCCCTTTTTATTGCTTTTGTGACTCCATACTAAATCTGCAGTGAATTCTAAGTTTCTTGCACAAGGTGCTAATTAGTTCCTGGAAGTTGCTGCAATTGACAATCATTGTCCTGATACACTGACATCATAAACATATCAGCTGTGATATGGCATGCCTTGCATCTCTATTTCTCTCTTTATACTGCAGAACTGCAGTGTTATTTCAGTAAATGAGGATCTAAATTCAGTTTCTAAAATGGAAATTCAGTAGCATGTAAAAAAAACAAACCCGGGTTAAAACCTGGCACACATGTAACTCATATGCTCTCAGATGCAAATTATTCTCTTTAAAAGGTTGCCAAACAAAAAAAGCCTTGCATCGCCTTGCATCTGGATTATGAATAGACTTACTGGTTTCTCACTAGGTGGAAGTGTCCTTCAAAAGGGTGTTGTAAGTTTTTAAGCAACACTGTGTGCCAAATTTTATCCCTTAGCTATGTCTTGTGGAAAGGGAGATTTGTTTACAGTGGTACCTCTGGTTAAGTACTTAATTCATTTCGGAGGTCTGTTCTTAACCTGAAACTGTTCTTAACCTGAAGCACCACGTTAGCTAATGGGGCCTCCTGCTGCCGCCGTGCCGTCGGACACGATTTCTGTTCTCACCCTGAAGCAAAGTTCTTAACCTGAAGCACTATTTCTGGGTTGGCGGAGTCTGTAACCTGAAGCGTATGTAACCTGAGGTACCACTGTATTTCAAGGAGACACATGACTCAGAACTTAATTTTAGAAAGCAAACTTAAATCAGACCATTGTTGTGCTGCACACATGCTGGCCATAAAAAAAAAGATCTCTTCAATGGCATGTAGATGTTGAATTGCATATCTCTAGAAAGTAGAGCTAAAATATGCACTTCAAAATCTGACTTCATATAGTCTCTAATGTTAACAAATTAGTTAAGAGTTCAGAATACCCTGCTGAACCATCATCTTGTTTTCTGGATAGTGATTCATAAAACTTTATAGCACTATACCCTATTACCTTTTGACTGCTACTTAAAAACAGCCTTCTCTGCAATAACCGCACTGTAAAGGTTACTATTTATTGGCTTCCATCCTTCCCCTCTCTTATACATCATTAATAATGGAAACTCTTTGGAACTCTCTATTTAAGCGATCCCTTTGTATTCTGCTATTAGCCTTTTATCTTAGGGCTACTATGCTAGCTTTCAAAGCACCCTGGGGAAAAAACCATGATTACTCTTGTTGCAATCTAAGGCAGTGTGCACATTACTGGCTTAAAACACAGCTAGGTCATTCTTTTTCTCAATTCGGATCGAAGCAGGTTTGTGGGGGAAATGGATCAAAATGCAGTATTTCTTAAGAAATCACAGGATAGGTGTAGATTGTGGTTAACCTCTTGTGTACATGGCTTTCCAAACCAGCCATGGTAGTAAGGCATCTGATCAAGGCCTGTATTTTAAAATGAGCTTAAAGATATATTTGCAAATGTTTGTATGTTTCATGCCAGGCAGAAACCAGCTGGCTAAGTACTTTGGCAGTTGTTTATCTTCCTGCTCTCCTGAACAAGGACCCCCCTGATTTATAGCAGTAGCAGGAGACAAGTTTCTCAAAGTTGTAAAAGGGAATTACAGGCTGGGAGCAAATGTTACACTGACCCTACATATTTACAATCAAGCTGCAAAAACACTAATTAAGAGTTGGTAAATAGTAAGATTTATTGTTTAACAGAAAATAATACCATGTGCCTCCCATCAGACTCTAATATTTTCCTAAGGTTTAAGGTATACTGAGAGAGTTAAAGGGCAATAAATTTTGGGAAGAGCTAATGGGAAAAGCAGCTGGCTGGGAAAGGGGGGTGTAAACTGAAGAAGCTTCTTTTGAAGCTGTTTTTTACTGAGTTCCTTTTTACTTTGCAAAGGCCTTTTCTTCTAAAAAGCTATCTATGTTATGTATGAGATTTGTTGGCTTAATGTAATTAGGCAAAGGATTTAGAAAGTAAGAAATGTTAGATTCTTATGTTAGATTCTTATTTCATTGATGGTGTGTGAGAATGTGAACCCAAGTTCTCTGTTTAGATAGAATTTAATACCACGAGCCATTTGTTTTAGCCATTTGTTTTGGAATGCAGGGGCAACAGGGGCAAAAGGTGATCTGGTAATTAAGGTGCTTTGTCGAGGCAAATGTAAGATATATGGCTACTTGTCTGCCATTTATGGATAGAAGGAAATATAGCTCTTTGTCTCCCATAAAAGGTAATAGGAAATGGGTGTATCTTTTATGATTGGTTCTAGCAAACAGCCAATAGGAATTTCAACCAGGCTGATTGGACAGAGGCAGCCAAAGGAGGAGCAAGGGGGCTGGGCTGAGGAAATATAAGTGCTGGCCATCAGGGCTGGAAGGGGCAGAGCTTTGGTAACCATATACCACTGTGCCTATCATTTATTTGTCTGACAAATAAATTATTATTTTAATTTCTCTATTGCTGCGTTGAATATTTCATTCCAGCTAAGCGTTAACCACAAGCAGGGTGCTACAGTAGCACATTGGATAAAGAGCAAAACAGAGAGTGTCCACAGCCTATTTCTACATTACTAGCAAATATGAACAGAGCAAACAAAAACCTAGTGCTACATATAAAATGTGTGCTTAGAAATTAGCTTACTTCTTTGCAACTGTTTTCTTCCTTGCCCTTTTGCTCAGGCCTGGCAAGGAAAAAATAGCAGATTTTGGATATTTTAAAAAGCCCATAAAACAAGCAGTTGTAGTACTGGGTGTGAGAGAGAATCAGTCTCTGCACAACGTACATTCAGAGCATATTTCTCCACTCACAAGAAGCCTGGGAACTGTAGTTTGTAAAAGGTGCTGGGAAATGTAGTTCAATGGCGGGGTAAAAGCTACAGTTCCCAGGATTCTTGGTCCAGGTGTGCTTTAAGAGAGCTTTAAATATATGTTGTGTATGCAGCCTCAAATAAAGAAAGGCTGGCTGAGATTTAATGACTGTCCTGTGGTGAATACCAGAAATCTTAAGAGATAAGAGTTCAAGAACCATTGTTTAGGATTTTTCTTGTCCAACAAGAAAAGGGATTAGGCAAGCTGGCTACTTGGCATGATGGCTATGCTCTACCTTCCAAGGTCACCAGTATGCCTCTGAATGCCAGTGGCTGGGTTACATGAGTGCTGAGTATACTGTTGAACTCATGTCCTGCTTCTGAGCTTCTCAAGTATCTGCCTGGCTATGAAGAACAAAATGTTGGATTAGATGAACCTTTGGTATATGATCCATCAAAGCAAAGACACACTTAAGTCTCTGATAGTCAGGTATTAGTTAAAGGAAGTTATTGCACTTCTTGTGCAACTTAGGGTTTTTATTTTGGTTTTAATCTAGCAAGATGAAAGGCAAATTTTCCACTGCCTTAGGAGCTGTGAAACAGAAAAAAATGAAGCAGGTACAAAATGTAGTTTTCTATGGTACAGTTGCACTGGATGTAGGCAAAGGTGGTGGTGGAGAGGCTATCTCTCTGAAAATGAGGCTCCAGTGACCCTAGTTGAAAAGCAATTGGTTAAATAAGAATGTAAGAAGAGCTGGCTGGATCAGGCCAATGGCCCATCTAGGAAAATACCCTGTTCTCACAGTGGCCAACCAGATGCCTATGGGAAACCTGCAAGGAAGACATGAGTGCAACAAGACCCCGTCACCTGTAATCTCCAGCATGCTGCCTCTGACAGAGGCGCTGCAACATAGCCATTGTGGCTACCCTGGGATCCTACAGGGTGCTGCTGGACTCAAACTTAGCGGTCTGATTTTGTATTTAAAATCCAATCTTATATCTAAGGAAGAATGCTGAGTAATATTAGTGTGAATTATACATATAGCGGAAGCAAAAGTGGAAAACTGTGGGCATCGCTTTTTCCTCCTCTGTGTTGGGGAGCATGTCAGTGGGGAAGAATGGCTTCTATGCTAGCCATGTTTTGACTATGGCAGACCAACACGGCTACCTATCTGTAACTGGTTCTATGCTAGCATTTGTGAAGTGTGATATGCTGGATGCCAGAAAAGTCAAAGTGAAAGTGTTCTGAGGAAATTGGTCATTTAACTCTTAAGAAAAAAACATCAGATATCTTCCCAAATAGACACCATGGGTCATGCAAAGGGGGTTGGGGAGAGAGAGGTCTTTTAGAAGCAGATTAGGGCAGTAAGCCAGTTTCCAGTTGTGCTTTGCCCTGTTTATCTGCACCTAGATTTCTTGCAAGCTGACTATGAACTCAGCTAAAATGTAAAGGTAAAGGACCCCTGACAGTTAAGTCCAGTCACGAACGACTCTGGGGTTGCGGCACTCACCTCGCTTTACTGGCTGAGGGAGCCGACCTTTTCTGGGTCATGTGGCCAGCATGACTAAGCCACTTCTGGCAAAACCAGAGCAGCGCACGGAAACGCCGTTTATCTTCCCACTGGAGCGGTACCTATTTATCTCCTTGCACATTGACATGCTTTCGAAGTGCTAGGTGGGCAGGAGCTGGGACCAAGCAATGGGAGCTCACCCCATCGCGGGGATTTGAACCTCCGACCTTCCCATTGGCAAGCCTTAGGCTCAGTGGTTTAGACCACAGCACCACCTGCGTCCCTACTATGGACTCAGATACACAGCTGCAAATAAAATGTTTTAAATGTGCAATATACAGATGTGACACTAGATGGTACCAGTGAGCTATGCAAAATTCAATGTATTTTTCAAAACATTTCTTAAAAAAGCATTTTCACAGAGTTTTTTAATATATGTGTGTAGATACCACCTATATGGCTTGGAATTCCAAGTGTTCTTGGAATATTGCAAAAATTTCATGGTTTTTGCAGAGTCTGGAATCAGCTACAGTGCTGAGATAAAGGACAACCTCACTTTAAGATAATAAGAGAAATTTAGATAAGTTGGATCCAATATTGATCTTCTTAGTGCTCTAGATCAAGACAGCAGCTTCGGATATGGAGAAAAACATGCCAGAAAAGACAGATTTGTGATCCATGGATATAAAAGTTTGAATAACAGAGGCAACAATGAAATAAAGGAAAACAAATGGGATAGGGGCGTTATGGATTAGTACAGCTTAGGCAGTGTCTGTTAAAGTACTGTGGTTTACTTAGCTGTTCCTTTCATTGATAATTGCATTGATTGATTGATTGCAGGTAGAATCAATGGCATTTTAGGAGAAACCTGAAGATGAGTTTTAGAGTGAGAGTAGGGACTAAAATATAAAGGAAATCCAGCAACAGATTCAGGTACCAAGTTAGGAAGACTAGGCAGGCAAAACAAAGGTATTGAGCAAGATATCAGCATGTTTCAGGGAGCCCCATTTCAGAAGTTTAGGCAAGCCCCAACTGGCATGAGGGCTGCATTCCAGGTTACTGCACAAGTCGGTGGAGAATGCATAAGTCCATTACAACCCCACACCACTCCATCTTCTTTGGGTCCAAAAATGGCCTGTGCGTGCATGGTTGCACATTCTTTGAATGTGCACAAAGTGCACATTGCCTGTACAAACCACCATTTAGGAAAAAAAAATCCAAGGGAGCAACTGTGCACCTACCAAACAGTTCAATGATGACCAAGCATGCTCAGTCACCACAATATGGTAAGTATAAATTGGGCATGAGAAAACTGATTGTGGTGGCCTGAAAGAAGACATGGCTGGCTGGCACACTGAACAAGAGTACTGTACACAGCAAGATTTTGCTGCAGGTCCATGTTTAACATTTTATTGTCAAATTTGGTATCCCTCCATAACTTCCATCACCCAACTTAGCATAGATGCCTGCTACTGAATTTCAATAAAAGCAAACTTCCCATTCTCTTTCTATTAAGGACATACCTACAAAATTAACACAATACAAACAAGATATTCAGGGTGTGTTGTTGTTGATGTTGTTGTTGTTGTTAAGAGGAGAGGCATCTCCAATTCTGTTCTTCCTCCAAATACATGCCCCTGCACTGCCTCTTCCCCATAAGAACCCTCTCTATAGCAGGGGTGGGAAAACTTTTTGGAGATGAGAGCCACATGACCCCTATCATATGTCCTCACTCGCTAGATCATCACCTTGTCATGGTGAGTGGGCTTGCACGTTCCTATGACTCTTGTGAGCAAAGCTGTCAGGGTCACCCAAGGTGGTATGGTCAAAGGGAAGGAACTAGACAAAGAATGTTCCAAGAAGTCCTCTTCAGCAGAACAGGCTGATGATGACAAGCGGTATGTTACAACAGCTGTGAAGGCAGATGAAGGCTGCAGCAGATAATAATCTACTGGTCGTCGTGACTACTCATGCCATCGGAACAGACCCTTACTGTGAAGACTGTGTTGGTCAGCGTGCACTGATCTACACACATAAAACAAATTCACACACAGGCGTCTTCCAAAAACCCCCTGTGTTTATGGAAGACAATCTTACTTGGCTACGAGTGATCGCCAAAGAAGAAGATAATATGTCAGGGAGCACATTCCAGGAGTAGTGGGTGGGGCGAGACCCCCACACAGTCACACAACCTTCCCTCAATCTGTCTCATGAACATAGCTATTCCCTAAGGAAACATCGCTGCTCGGTCCCAGCGCCTGCCAACCTAGCAGTTCGAAAGCACCTCCGGGTGCAAGTAGATAAATAGGGACCGCTTACCAGCAGGAAGGTAAACGGCGTTTCCGTGTGCGGCTCTGGCTCGCCAGAGCAGCGATGTCACGCTGGCCACGTGACCCGGAAGTGTCTCCGGACAGCGCTGGCCCCTGGCCTCTTAAGTGAGATGGGCGCACAACCCCAGAGTCTGTCAAGACTGGCCCGTACGGGCAGGGGTACCTTTACCTTTAAGGAAACAGCAATTCTCAGTAATTCCACTCATTTCACCTACCATTTTCTCTACAAACTTTATTCACAACACTTGTAAAAAAACAAACAAACAAAAAATGCTCACCAACAACCTTTATTTGTCTAACTGTGCAAAAAGAACTCAGTAATCACAGCAGGCTACAAATAAGGTGAATGCACAACAGAAAGCCCTGCCTTGCACCTATCTAAAGACTCAAACCTCCAAATGCAATTGCATCCTGCAAAACTGCATGTATGCAACTGCAAAATGCATGGACTACTTTTTACATATTTGCAATGAACACAAGTCTGGAGAGACATTTTCTCTTCTGCTTTGATTTAAAGTGCTAACTTAAAAAAAGAAACCCACAGCAGGATATATCTGGTGCATGGATCTGTAAAGGTAAAGGTAAAGATAAAGGATCCCTGACAGCTAAGTCCACTTGCAGATGACTCTGGGTTGCAGTGCTCGTCTCGCTTTACAGTACAAGCCGAGGGATCTGTACTGCATTTCAAATAGGGACACTTTGAGTTGTGGGAATTCCCTTGATTAACTCTGCAAGGCAAAATAGTTTTTCAAGGTGTCCATGAGAAGAGAAAATCAAGTGTCTCAAATAACAATAGGGAAGATATGTATCCAACTATTTTCACCACATTTGAAGTCCTGTAGCATAACTCCTGCAGAATAATATATTTTTGCAAAGCAAAGTAGTAACTTCTAAGCATTTATATATTTTAGCATTCAGTCAGCCTTTGAGAGCAAATCTGGCAGAACAGCAGCAAGGGAGTATCAAATTTACTTGCAAAACTCTGAATTTATCAAAAATCCATCTGTAGTAGCTCAAGCAGTCATCTTTGGATTTGTTTGTTTTTTAATTGGTTTCAATAAACTGCTTTCCATGGGGCAATTTGTTTCCTCTCTATGGACACAAATTCAGTGTTTGGCATGACTCAGATCCAGGCACATTCCAAGAAAACTGCTTTCATGCACGGTAGTGTTTACAATTTACAGGGAGTGATTCTGAATATAATACAACAGTGATTAAGTGTAAACTAATGTGTAGCTCTTAGTCAAATGCAGATGAAATGCAAATCCTTTCTGCTGAAGGTGAACAAAGAGTTCCACCCTTTCCAGCAATTCTAGCTCACAACGCATTAAGCCTCACATAATCATCAGCACATTAAGTTTTTTCACAGCTGCATGCACTTCACTGATGTCAGGGGATGGGTAGGTATTTGTGCCTGGACAGGTGGGGGAGAGAGAGGTGGTGGCAAGAGGAGGGGTGCATGCTACCTGAAACAATGGGTTGCAATGGGGCGCTAAAGCCCAGCATAATTGATAAACACTGATATTTGCTTTTTAAAAAGAAAACAAAATGCTATGCACAGTTCAACAAATTTTATCACAGTTATCCTTAAGGAAACTCAAAGTCCAAACCTTGATTTCACTACTGTTTCTGTTTCTTCAGTGAATTTCCAATAAATAAAGTAAAATGACCTCAAGTACAAGTTATTAAACTTTATATTTAGATGTAGACTGATGGAGGAAAGAATTACTGAAGACATCAGGAAAACAATTAAATTAGTAAACTGATATCTAAGTTACAATAATTATGTTTTAAGGCGAAGTGGGTTACAGCATCAAATGCTGGAAACACTTAAGATAATTTTTTGAAACATCCCCTCATTTTTATTTTTTGCCTTAGATATTCCAAGACAAATTTGCACAAAAATATTTACAAGGCCTATGCAATAAATATAGATCAGTAATTGTATTCTGGGAAGAGTATGCTGGGTTTCTATATTTAGATGCTCCATCATGCTTTTATATGGAGAATAACAATCACAATAGCTTGTTCTCCTGATCTGAGTAAATTTGGCACAACACAACTAGTGATACTAAATGCCCAATCCTCAGCTGAATTGCTCTTTCAAACTTTTATCTCATTCCTTGTGATTGAAAACACTGAGCAAGTAGCAAACTGCATAACCTCTGTCAAATGCAATCATAGTTTATAAGCTCAGTTTTAGTACTAGAGATGTATAGGATACAGAAGCATAGACCAATCAATCAAAATGTAATAGAGCCAATTAGAATACACAGTGCTAACTCACAATTGAATTCAACTGTCTTATCTATACAGCTTGTTTGATAATTGCTGGTGTAACCCTTGATACTTCATTTTTTGCAATGAACTGGATCCAGGCACTTCTACAGCAGTAGAACAGCCCTGGAACCCTGAGGCTGGGGGCAGAGATCCTTTCCCTGAATTATCTTGGACATCACACACAGAGGCAACCTATCTGCCAGAGATATCTACCAATGTTGCAGAGAAAGTACTCCAAGGCCAAAACATTTATTTAACTAGACCTGTACAGTTTATAGAGTACCACCATCTTGTTTTGCTGCTTATGACAGCCACTCTGTGTTGGCACCCAAGGCAGTTTTATCAAGATATGAGCACTGGCACTTCATTTTTTACGCAGACACCCTGGGTCCTCCCAAAGCACTGCAATTATATCTCAACTTTTCTCCAAGGAGCTCAATGTGATATACAGTGCATTGTTTTGTCCTCCCCATTTTGTCTTCCATACAACCTTGTGAGGTAGGTTAGGCTGAGTGATGGTGACTGGCCCAAGGTCACCCAGTGAATCAGAGCTGAATGTTCTCTGAGACCTAGTTCAACAATGTAGCACTATAGTAAAACAGATCTGTGAATCATTTCAGAGCCCCAATACAAATAATTCACTATACCAGAGAAACATATATATAACTACCCTAATTCATGCCATTTTGACTAGTGAGATGTCACCATTTCAGTGACCCACCGAACAGTTTAGACAGAAGAGAGTGCAAAACTTGTCATTGTTCCTCACAAATCCAATCCATTAATACAATTCCTTACTTCCATTCAATTGCTTTCTTTCCAGTTGCCTGGCTGATGTGACAACATTCCTGTTCTTAAGACAGACACTATTCTTGTTATAAAATCTGTCCAACAATTGTGGAAATACCAATTATCTTGACACCCACCCTCTCTGTGTCCACTTGGCTTACAAACAAAAATGAATTTGAAACCCAGATCATCATAGATGTGCTTGTTGGTTTGATTTATTACAGAGACACAACAAAATCAAAGTAAGTGAGCAGGCTCTGATTAAACGCTTGCAATTAATAGAGATGGGGATAAAATTAGAAGAAAAAATAATAGTTAAGTACAGATGTGGAATGCATAAAGTTGTGTTAAATGATATTCTAGACGCTTAAATGACGTGTGTGTTAAATAATTGTAAATGATTTGAAGTGTTACTAAGTTTTGATTAACTATGTGTAATTATTAGAAAATTGGGTAAATGGATATGGAAATATAAGAGAATTTTATTTATATAAAGAACCAGAAGAGGGGATGGAGGGAAGTCCAGAGATTCTTAGAATCTCGAAGAAAAGGTTTTGAAAAGATATTGCTACACATGGGGATTGGGTGTGTGTGTGTAAAAATGTTCTTTTTTTATTGGTGTTAATGTGGAATTAAATTGTGGAAAACAATAAAAATTTATTTAACACAAGAAAGAAAGAGAAAGAAAGAAAGAAAGAAAGAAAGAAACATCAAAGTAAGCGGAAGTAGCCAATACATTTTTTAAATAAGGAAGTATGTACCGGTAATAGTAGAAGGAGGGAGGATTTATTTGCTTTTAAAGAAATAACAAAATTCAATATATATCATTTTAAAAAATCTGGACATTCTGATCAAACTTTAAACTATGGAAACCTTACTTGTAGAATATATGCTGAACATGCACTAAAATGGACAATGGTTTTCAGACCAAACCTCTCTCTCATTCCATCTTCTCCCTCCAATAATACAGGACTGAAAACATGACAAGAAAGCCTGGGAATATTTAATATGATATCATTAAACCTCTCCAAGTGTAGATGTACCCATATGGATAATTTTATGGCTTATGGGTGGAAAGACTGAATATTCCAATAGTCCCAACACAAGCTAAAAGATATACACAGAGAGCAAGCTGTGTGCAATGGTGATATATTTGCAATCAAACCCGATTTTCTTCAAAAGACAGATGAAAAGCTTTATGGCACAAGCAGCAGTAAAGAAAGTTAATGAAAAAATGTTTGAACATTAAAACTTATTAGATGCAAGTGGAAAATATATGCATGAACCACAAATAATTCAAAGTTATTTTAAAAGGGGCAATGGTATAATTAAAAAATAACAAATAGCTGTTAAATGTCAGAAGGTATTTAGGAAGGAACAAGGAAGATATATGGAGAGGAAATCTGTGATTCTCCAGATGTTGTTGGGCACCAATTACAACCAGCCCTAGCCAGCATGGTCAATGGTCAAGGATGATGGGAGTTGTAGTCCAGCAACATCTGGAGGACCACTGAATTCCTACCTATGCTCTAAAGTAGTAAGTTTGGAGGAGGAAAATGGAGTAAAGGCACCAGCCTGTACAGCTCATCTGTAAAACCTCTTAAAGGAAACAGTGATCCCCTCCAATAGTTGGGGTTAGACAGAGTGCTTCTGCAACCACTCCATATATTTCATCTTCAAGAAACTTGCAGCAGAAAACAATCTTTCAGGAGCGGATTTCAGAAGTAGGTCAGCAATCAATCACATAGCGTCAGTGCAAGTTAACTTTTTATTCAAGGGGGAAATGTCGGCTCAGGAGGCCAGGCCTTCTGAGCACAGCAACTCATCCTGGTAGATCCTGCTCCTATGAGGTAGTTGTGGGGACTGAAGGACCCCACCTCTCTACAGTTGTCCTAAGTCTTCCCTTGGGCCCTTCCCAAGCAATCGGAGACTCCATCGCCATGCCTGTCTTTGCTCCTCCATCTTCATACCTCCTCTAGGAGACCAGAATGGGAGGGGAACTGGTCACAGCAGGAGGGGAAGACACCCTGTCTTCATCACCAGATTGACTCATATCCCTGCTTCTTGATCCCCCTCCTCTTTGGTCTCTGCTTCTGGACTGCTCTCTTCCTGCTCACCAAACCCTGTTACCTCTTCAGCTTCCAACACCTCCTCCTCCCAGTCTTCTCCCTCTGACCACTCATCATCATCATCATCCCACCACCAAATCTCAGGCCCTGAGTCTTATTCCCTTGGGGGTTATTCAGCTGGCGCCTCCCATCACTCCTTGGCATCCAGCCAGTCTATGACACAATCCGTGGAGGGGACAAGACTTATTGTACCTTAAGAGTTTTTGCTTAAAACTGAGAAATAGGCACAATACCACCTTTAACATTCTGCTATATGTTAGTACATAGAAAGGCACACTTGAAAGTGAATCTTCTATGTATTTCTTCTGCATAGGATCTTTGGGGGACAGTCATCTGTAATGGGAGAGGGTTGGGAAGTTCAATCCTGTTACTACTACTTGATATCTCAGCAGCTTTTGATACTATTGACAATGGTATTCTTCTAAACTGGCTGTGTAGGGTGGATATAAGAGGCATTGTACTATAGGGGTTCCATTCCTACCTACATCATCAAGTCCAAAGAGTAGCATTGGGGGAGTGCTCTTAAGACTACCTGGCACCTGTGCTATGGGGTTCCCTGGGGCACTATTTTCTTTCCAATGCTATTTAACATCTATATGCTATGGCTTTGGCTAATTAAACAATCTATGGCCTTTTAAACAATGTGTATGTGTGGTTATTGTTTTAGTTTGTTATGCATCTTTGTGTTTTTATATTGTAATCCTTGTGATCCTTGGGTGAAGGTGTTGTAGATATTCAATAAATAAATACTATTAATAATAGTAATAATAATAATAATAATAATAATAATAATAATGATATATGAAGTTATTGGGAGTTTTGGAACATAGTGGCATCAGTATGCTGGTGACCTGAAGCTATACTTCTCCATTAACATCTGGATCAGGAGAGAGATAAATAAAAGAAAATAAATAAACAAGACGAGAACAAATAAAAATAAATATCACCCCCTAATGTTCATCCTTGCACATTCTTGACTCTATTTATCTCTTTTGTTCAATTTCAATGGAAGCTTAGTCACTAGCTTCAATGCAGTGGAAATTAAACCCAGTTGAAGTACTTCAAATTCTATCATGCAGCCTCTTCCAAAACAAGCTGCTGTTTATATAGCACATTAAAATTAAAAACATTGTTGGGGGAAAAAATCTTGTTTCCAACAAAACGTTAGTTCAGTAAATAAGGAACTTGCTAAGCTTGTGCTTAAATTAAACCATTTCTATTTCTTCTTCTGCAGCACATTATTTTTGTGTTGCAGAAGTGTAAGTAGTATTTGTTCTTGGCACAGATAACCTAGGATGAAAATTACAAGTCAGTGTTGCAGTAATTTCAGTCCTACGAAAAAAGAAAAGAAAAAAAATACTTTAAGAGAGTAGAAATAAATCAACACATTTTTCAAGTGACTGAATAGTTATCAGACAAGAGGCCAGTTATATTCTGTGATTACTCTTGAAGAACAGCCTCATTAGCATTCCACAGGCTAAATATGAAAACTCTGAAAAAGTTTAAACTGATATTATGAGGTGCCATCTAACTCCCATTTGTCATCACAAGTGCAGCACTAGCACACAACAGTACCCATGTGTATCATGAAGGGAGTGGGGTTGATATGCACTCTCTGGACTGTACGTTGGATGCAGCTGACGCCTGCTGTAGCTGCATCCTATATTCAGCATAAAATTTGGTTGGCGTAATGAAGGTAATCCCCTAATGCAGATTTTGCCATTTTTCTTATGGGCCAGCACATCTACCTGCAAACGACTACCTAACAATACAATGTATCTCTTGGAATTTACACCGAAAAGATAAAGTAACACGGGACTTCCGGTTGACAGCGATCCGAGCGCAAGCGGGGATTTTCCCTCCTGGGGAATCCCGAGTTTTTCGGAGGATTGGGGGTGTCACAGGGCGCAGTGACCCCCTGAAGTAGTGTCAGGAGGGTGTCCTGACACTCAGGTTCCCGCAGGCAGCCGAAACGCGAACCTCCCGGCCGTCAGGTAGCTCTTAATAAGAGCGACGAGAACGGCGGGGGGGAGAGCGGGTTGCAGGGAGGCCATAGCTACCTCCGAGAAACGAAGCCCCGAGCTTGCAAGGAGAGCTCTCAATTCTCGATTTGAAAGAAATTCGGACTTAATTGGATATAAAGAAGAATATTGAAAATTAAGGAAAGAAACCGGAGGAAAAATTGGAAGCTACGAGACCAGCTTTCTGTCCGCAATCAGCTCAGACGCATAGAAACAACAAAGCGATTAAAAGTGAAAGTAAGTTACCGCTCGCGGCTGCTGTTTCTTCCCCCCTTTTTAACTGAACAAAATAACCTTTTTGGGAAGATACTAGCTATCAAGGAAGATTTAAAGGAAAAGGGGGGACAGAGGAGCAAGACGGAGTTGTTTAAGTCCTTTGGGGGACTTGTGAAATTGACTTGTCTTAATCAGACTTTGGTGCGGTGGTGAAATAAAAGCTGCACAATAAAAGGGGATTTCCAGACTCCATTGTTAAAGCTTTACAGGACTGTCTGATGTTTGCAGAGAAAAGAAGGTTCGTTTTAAATTGATCTGGACTGGCGCTTAGGACTAAACATAATTCGGCTCACTCTTTTGAAGACTTAGTTTCTTTTTTTTGGACGGCAATTTCTTTTTATTGAACAATTTAATTATTTGAGCATTTTAACACGGCCTGGAGACCTTGCCCCTAGTGGTCAGAAGATATACAACAACTTGGTTTTTTTTGTTACTTGCTTTGTTCTCTTCGGGATCTTTCTTTTTGGTTTTTTTTCTGATGAATCTCCTGGCTTTGGGATTACTGATGTACACAAATTTGGATTAGCCTATTTGGTGGCAGAAGATTTTCCATTTACATCGATTTTAAGGATTAGCCTAATTGGTGGCAGAAGATTGTTTTTGTTTCGTTTTGGATACTTTTCTTCTTTGGGTTCTCTCTAACTCCAGCAAATTGGTAAAAGTTGGGTCATATTTAAACAAATACCCACACTGATGGAATAGCCAAATTGGTGGCAAGAAGACGCTTATAGACAATTTGAACTGTGGAGTTTAATTGGATTGTATCTGATTATATTGACTATATTGAGACTATATTGAGACTATATTGAGACTTGGGACTGGGCTGGATGGACTTTGAATGGATGAAAGTGGTATTTGTTTTTTCTTGAATTGAATTTTGGAAAAAAGTGTCATTCATATATTTGAGATAAGAATTGTTTTGAGGAGGGACACAGTATAATTTAAGGTTTGGATCCAACTGGGGATAGTGGGACTGTTTTATATAAAAAGGGAACTGGTAGAAAGTAAGGAGTAGGAGAAAATGTCTCACCCACAGAAGAAAGCTGGGGAAGGAGGAACACCGGGAGAAAGAAGGGGTTCAAAACCTGAGGCAGATTTCAAATCTGAAATTTTAAAAATGTTTGCAGAAATTAGACAAAGTGAAAAGAATCTGGAGGATAAATTAGAACATGTAAATACTAGAATTGAGCAGGTGGATAACAAAATAGGTAAAATGGACCAGAAGATTGACGATACTGTAAAAGAATTAAAAGGTCAAATAAAAGAAGTTAGTAAGAGAACACAATCGGTTGAGGAAGGATTAAAAAAGACAAAAGCGGAGATAAAAGAAGTTAAAAAAGAAGAGGAGAAGATGAAAGCGGGAATTTCAGAAATGACTAAAACACAGGAGGAGTTATGGGATGCAATCTCCATGAATGAATTGAGACAACGGGAGGTGAACCTAAGATTGAGAGCAGTTCCAGAGGTTCAAGGAGAAGATATAAAAGATAAATTAATAACAGAAATTGCTCAATGGCTGGAATTACAAAAAGAAGATGTAGAGAAGAGAGTTCAAAACGCATTCAGGATGAGAGTAAGGACAACCAAGACAAGGAAAGTTACAGGAGATTGCTTGATTACTTTTAAAGATAAAGACATGAGGAATTTAATACTCCAAAAAACCAGAGAGAAGCGTTTGAATATCGACGGGAGTTACATAATTATTTTCAAAGATATACCGGTTAGATTGTTGAAACGGAGAGACCCTTATAAACCACTGGTCCAAATTTTGAAAAAAAACAAGATTGAATTTAAGTGGGAATTCCCCCAGGGGATTTCCTTTATATACAAAGCCAAGAGACACAGACTGACAAGTCCCGAAGAAACAAGCAAGTTTCAGAGACGCTACAAAGAATTGATGGCAGAAGAGGAGGAGGAAGAAGGTGCAGTAGAAGGAGCTGACCCGATGGGAGGAAAATTTTTAAAGGGGAAACCTAAAAAGAACAGAGAAACAGATGAAGAGGAGGAGGAGAAGGATGAAGAAGAAGAAGAAGAAGAAGAAGAGGAGGAGGAAGAAGAAAAGGAGGAATCATAAAGAAAAAAATTGATAAATTTATATTTTAATTAGTGGAAGACATGGCATTGAAATTATGGAATTGGAATATTAATGGGATGAACGATAAGAAGAAAAGAAATACTATCGAACAATATTTAAAAAGAAAAAATTTGGATATCATCTGTCTACAAGAAACACATGTGGCAAAAAAGCATAAAAAATTTTTGATTAATAACAGATTGGGCAACGAATTTATATCCTCAGATAAAGAAAAGAAGAGAGGCATAGTCCTTTATGTTAGGAAAAACATAGACGCTCAACAGATCTTCAAAGATGAAGAAGGAAGAATAATTGCAATACAGATCAATTGGCAGTGCGAAAAATTAATAATTGTCGGGATCTACGCACCTAATGGAAATAAGACTGATTTTTATAAGAAATTGGAAGAAAGATTGTTTGAATATATGGATCAAAAAATCATAATAATGGGCGATATGAATGGAGTTGTTTCAACGGAAATGGACAGATTAAGAGAAAAAAGTGACAGTAAAGAGGGGAAACTACCGAAGACTTTTTTCACATTGGTGCAAAACCTCAATTTAATTGACATCTGGAGACTCAGACACCCATTAGGAAAAGAGTTCACATTCTATTCGGAACCGAATCAGTCCATGTCAAGAATAGATCAAATCTGGATCTCGAACGAATTAACTACTAGAATTCAACAAATAGAAATCCAACCTAGAGTAATTTCGGATCACAACCCAATAAAAATGGAGATAAAGATGTATGAAGAAAGAACATTTAGATGGAGATTGAAAGACTACCTTTTGGAAGATGAAAGAATTATTCAAGATGCTCGAAAAAAACTGATGGAGTACTTTGCAGATAATATGAATAAAGGCACAAAGATCAGCACAGTTTGGGATGCAAGCAAGGCGGTAATGAGGGGATTCTTCATCCAGCAGAATGCGATCAAAAATAAGAACAGAGAGAAAGGGAAGAAGGAAATCCTAAAACAAATAATGGATAATGAACAAAAGTTAATTAAGAAGCCAAATAACACCAAGATAAAACAAAATATTAAAATTTTGCAGACACAGTTCGCCATGATTATAAACAAAGAAGTTGAATGGAACATTAAAAGGCTGAGACAAAGGAATTTTGAATTCGCAAATAAACCTGGAAAATGGCTGGCATGGCAAATAAAAAAAAGGAAAGAGCAAGGTACAATTAACAGAATTATTGTGGATGGCGAGGAAATAGAGAACCCAAAAGGTATTAGAAAAGGATTTTTGGATTTCTACAAGCATCTATATGCAAAACGAGAGAAAAACAACATAAAGAAGATAGAGAACTTTTTAAAAGGAAAAAAGGTGCAAAAGATCCCGACAGAAATGAAAGACAGACTGAATGCCCCAATAGAGAATGTGGAGATAGTAGAAACTATAAAACAGATGAAAAAAGGAAAGGCACCAGGACCAGATGGATTTACAGCAACGTATTACAAAGAAATGAGGGACTCCTTGACGGTACCACTTAAAGAAGTTATGAACAATATCTTGAAACAACAGGACATACCAGGAACATGGAAAGAAGCCTTTATAACACTCATACCTAAACAAGACTCTGATCTCACACAAGTGAAGAATTACAGACCGATATCTCTGCTAAACACAGATTATAAGATTTTTTCGGGCATTTTAGCATCAAGATTTAAGAAGATATTGCAACAGCATATCCATAAAGATCAAGCAGGTTTCTTACCTGGCAGACATATGAAGGACAATGTAAGAAATATAATAAATATTTTGGAATATTTGACTGCCAGTAATGAAAGACAAGCTGTCTTAATGTTTGTGGATGCAGAGAAAGCGTTTGATAATGTTTCATGGGAATTTATGTTGAAAAATTTGGAAATGATGGAAGTGGGAGAAGACTTTTATAATGGTATAAAGGCAATATACTCAGAACAAAGAGCTAAATTAATAGTAAATAATGTAATTACAGAGGAAGTGAAAATAAAGAAGGGTACAAGACAGGGATGCCCTCTCTCACCACTGTTATTCATCATGGTTCTGGAGGTCCTGCTGAGTTCTATTAGACAAAATGAACTAATAAAGGGGGTAACAGTAGGTCAAAATCAATATAAAGTTAAAGCCTTTGCCGATGATCTGGTAATTACGATGGAAGATCCGACAAATAGTCTAAAAGAAGTTATAAAAGAAATTGATCAATTTGGAAGAGTGGCCGGATTTGTATTAAATAAAAGGAAAACTAAACTTATGGTGAAGAATTTGGATCAAAGTATGATTGAAGAAGTGCAAAGAGAAACAGAGATGGAAGTGGCGAAGAAGGTAAAATATCTAGGAATATGGTTAACCCAAAAAAACATTGACTTATTCCAAAACAATTATGTGATAACTTGGAACAATATTAAGAGAGACCTCGAAGTGTGGAGTAGGATGAAGTTATCTTTTTGGGGCAGAATTTCTTCAATCAAGATGAGTGTGCTTCCAAGGATGTTGTTTTTATTTCAAATGATCCCAATAATCAAGGGGACAAAGATCTTCAGAGATTGGCAAAGAATGATTTCAAAATATATCTGGCAGGGCAAAAAGCCACGAATACAATTTAAACTATTAACTGATGCGAAAGAAAGAGGTGGCTTTGCCCTGCCGGACCTGAAACTTTACTATGAAGCATCTTGTCTCTGGTGGATAAAGGATTGGATAACATTAAAAGACAACAAGCTACTGGACTTGGAAGGGTTTGACAATAGGTTTGGCTGGCATGCCTACTTATAGTTAGGAAAGAAGAAAGCTCATAAAAGTTTTGCCAACCACATTTTCAGAGGTGCCCTTATAGAAACATGGGATAGGTACCAAAATATTTTGGAACCAAATGTACCACATTGGTTATCCCCACTGGAGGTCATGAGTGTCAAAAAGATAAACATGAGAGAGGAATGGATGACTTATGGAGACATTGTAATTAAAGAAGGGGGGAAATGGAAATTGAAGCCATATGAACAAGTTAAAAAATATGTATATGATTGGTTGCACTACTTCCAAACAAATGAGATGTTTAAGAAGGATTGTAAAGAGAGGAAATATATTGAAGGAGAGTCTAGATTCCAGAAAGAAATAATTAATAATGATTATAAGGTATTGTCAAAAATGTACAAAATGTTATTGGAATGGCAAACAAAGGACGAAGAAGTTAAATCAGTTATGATACATTGGGCCAGGGATTTTGGTTATAATATACAGTTAGCAGATTGGGAGAAGGTGTGGAAGGAAAATATGAAATTCACTGCATGCATGACGATAAAGGAAAATATTATGAAAATGGTATACAGATGGTATATCACTCCCGTAAAATTAGCAAAAATGTATAAGACATGTAATAAATGTTGGAAGTGTAAAGAGAGGGAAGGGACATTTTACCATATGTGGTGGGAGTGTAAGAAAGTAAAAGGCTTCTGGGAAATGATATATAATGAGTTGAAAAGGATGTTTAAATACACGTTTGTGAAGAAACCAGAAGCTTTTTTGTTAGGAATTACAGGAAGAGAAATTAATAGAAGTGATTATAAACTTTTTCAATATGCGGTGACTGCGGCAAGAATTTTAATGGCCCAAAAATGGAAACAAGAAGAATTACCAACATTGGAAGAATGGAGACGGAAATTGATGGACTTTGCTGAACTAGATAAACTGACAGGGAAAATTAGATACCAGAAAGATCACAAGTTCACACAGGACTGGAGAAAGTTTACGATTTATCTGGAAAATATTTGTGATGAACAGACAACGCTAGTTGGATTTAAAGAGGCTTTGTGATGAGAAAGGGTATTGCGAGAGGGTTAAGAGTTGTAAAGATTTATTAACTGGCAATATAATTATAAAGGAAATGTGAAATAAATATAAAATTATGAGGATTGTGGAGGGAGCGGGGGGAAGTCCAAAAGAATTTGGCATTATAGTGTATGTGAATGTGTTATTTAAATTTGTAAAAGAAAATTTTTCTAAAAAATTAATAAAAAAAGAAAAAGAAAAGATAAAGTAACACAGATTTGAAAGCAACACCGTTGCATATTATCTATGCATTATTATGTAGAAATAATTGCTTCAATATACCAATAAACTGTCATGCTAGACTACATTTTTAGTTCTCCTGGAAGGAGAGATATGAATTCCAAAAAAAGGTCAGAAAAGCCAAGCCAAGTTACCCCCCCCCCAAAAAAAAAGCAGTTTGAGGTAATAAATCTGTGCCTTGATTTAGTTTTGAGGTGTGAACTTGTATGAGGGAAGGAAAAGAATATTCCTCCACCCGGAAAATTAGTAAGTTGGGAGCATGGGAGAAACTTGGCTAGAAAAATGACATTTGATTATGTATTCTTATACATAATTCATTCATGCAAACCATGGCAGTTTGCAGTGATACCCAGACACAGGTATACCACCTTATCTGCCTGTTTGGGACAATAACGCTTGTAACTCCAGTCTAAAGAGCTCTTAAAATTCTTTTAGAATAAAACTTTTATGCAGAGGGAAGTGCAGAGGGAAGAAGAGCACAGAACCAAGTTAGAATATCAGCTGCTTTAAATCCCAAGTGTTGTTTATTCCTTTTGTATGCCACAGACATCATGCTTAAGACAGCCAGGGTTCTATCTTGGGGAAACTACAGGGGGTCTACAGAGTTAACTGAATGGGCACATCAAGCAATTCATATGTCAGCCATTGGTTATACAAGTATTCACATGCATTTTTTTTGCACGAAAGGTAGCATTTTCAATGGACAAAACTGCCCTCTACCTGTCTGCTAATACCTTTCTCTGCTCTTCAAAGGCTGCTAAGTGCCTGATAAGAAACTGCATCCTTTTACAACAATAAGAACATTATCCTAAGAACTTGGGCATCATGTAATAAGTGTGATGATGGCATTAAACATTTTAGCTCGAGTAATCTACAGAGTGATATCATGTGACCCATTCAATGCAAGCGCCATTGTTTTTGGTGTCTTTGCACAGGCAAACATTTTCAAGCCAGTAACAGACTCCTTCCAAAATTTGCCCTATTCTGGCTGAGCCCCACTTATTATAGAGACACAGAACACAAGACACAAAGAAATAGTTAAATTTGGGGTGCATCAATAGAATACATCCTATGCCATACCATAGCACCACCACCAAACAATTCCTTCACTCACAGCCTCCAAAGCTCTTGCTGATCATACATAATTTTCTTTTGGCTAATTTATCTCTGTTTGGGATAGCATTGTTTCTAATAAGCCTTCAGAATCACAATATTTGTTTTAATGTGAGAAGGTAAAAAATATATGTGAGCATGTGTGTGTCAGCAGGGGGTTGGCTGCATAAGAAATAACATCCACAGAAAGGTGACCTGTGTCTCAGCAGATTTATAGGAAATAGAAAGAAAAAATAAGGCTACACAGCAGAGTCTACAACCATATTCACCAAAATATTATCTATGACTCACTCTGCTTAAACTTTCCTGCCACCAAACGTAATTATTTTTGTGTGGGTTGATGCTTCCAAGCAGTCTTGTACTGAACAGTGCTATGCTTAAAAAATGTAGGTGGCAAAAAGTTGAAAGCGAAAATACGGATAAACTTTTTGGAAAATGTAGATAAATAGTTAAAAGTTTCAAAAGCCCATGAATGGGCAACTGATAGCTGGTCAGCCAGCTTGAGATATAGCCAGCTGAACAAGATAACAGAAGATAGAAGGCTCCCTTTTGCGCTTTACAAAAGTAATTTAGTGTATACAATGGGAGGTGTAGGCTGTTTTATATACCTTCAACATGCAAACAGTCTGGCCACCTAATTCAAATCACGGATACTTAAACCAAAATTGTACACAGATAACAAACAGTACGATCATATGGATTAACATCAAGTTAGTATATTGCAGAACAAGTTCAATTAGTATATAATATGATATAATATGAAAAATAAATTAATTTGTACACCAATGCCAAGATGCATAAACTTCTAACCAAGTTGAATTCCTATTGCTTATATAATGGATCCATGATATATTTGAAAATTTTGAACACAGCATATTGCACATATTGACTGTGCATACTACCTTCAGTGTTAAATAAACTTATGACCTGCAAACACTTTAGTGATTAGATTTTAAGTAAACATAGCATCTGGAGAAGAAAAGAGGTTAAAACAACTCTTTCATTTACACTTCACTTGTTTCAAGAAATGAAAAACTAAGATAGAAATAGCAACAATTCCCTCCTCAGAAAGTCTAATAAAATAGAATCAGCTTATGTAGGTAAGATAAACAGTGTAGCAACACTTCTAGCAGATTCTTCAGTGGTGATTTGCTTTAGACAAATACTTGTCAGCATTTCAAAAACCTGATGAATCTTGGTAGTTGGAAACCCCTTCCCCACCTCCCAAAATTCTAGGAGATCTGTTGATTCGTACCCGGTACTTAAAGTACAATAAAGATCATGGAACCTATTACTATTTATAAATATAAGGAAAATTATAAGAATGCTGAACAATATGACCAATTAGGCGTGGAGAACAGGAACACGACTGACCTGGTAAAAGTTTCCAGATGCAGATTCCAGGTGCATTCAGACATGGAGATTATTGCTCTAGTTTTTCTGGTCATTATGCTAGTACTTCTGTCTTGATTTCTAATATTCATTTTACACTGCATTAGTTGTTGCATTATGGAATTGTGGCTTTTTGATTGATATACTGCCATGTCATGCTAAATTTGATTCATGCCAGTGGACACTGTGTAGCACAACACTGGATGTCACTGGACATGTCATCACCCTTTATGTTCATGTGCGCTTCTGTTTCCTCATTATTCACCCATGAAAATGGTGGGAAAGAACTGCCCCACATTTTGTCATGTGAGCAGAGATGGTATTATCCATGAAAACCACAAGAAAAATTCAGGTTTTCTAACAGGGCTGCAAAGGAGTTCATTTCTTGATGCAATTATCAAGGAAGCCTAGAAGCCTAGAATTGTAGAGTTGGAAGGGACCCCAAGGGTCATCTAGTACAACCTCCTGCAATGCAGGAATCTTGCCCAACGTGGGGCTTAAACCCACAGCCCTGAGATTAAGAGTCTCATGCTCTCCTGGTTGAGCTATCGCAGATATGCCTAAACTTCCAACCTGATTATGGTAAATATCCAGAAGTGGCTTTCATATGTGAAAGGTTACATAAAATGTGAAAATTATCAGCTACATAAATGTCAGGACAAAAGGACAAAATTGAGTCAGCCACGGGTAAGTGGCTGTCCGGACAGAAAAGGTTCACTTTGGCAACCCAGCCAGGTGTTTGCACCCAGCCGGGGAAATAAGCACCGGCTTACGCACGAGCAACCCCTAGAACCCTTACACTATGGCTGCAGAGTGGTCCATTCCTAAAATATGTTTTTTTGAAACTGGAATATAGAGAACCAAAAAAAGAAAAAAAGAAAAAAGTGGATGGTTTCATACCAGGCAGCTACATGATGTTGCAAATAGAAGCATGATGTCAGAATCCCTGAGAAAACAACCTTGAATTATCAGATTTGATTTTTTTTAAAAGTAGATTTGTCCAAGACTTAAGCAACGTGTGTAGGATTTGACCTACAGCATTGAGAAAACAACTATAAGTTAGGCAGTAGACAATAGTTGGAGAAATCAGCATTACAGAATATGAACCTGAGATTATGATCTGATAAGCCTGCTCAATGTCTCTTAATACACTTGATTACTCATTAGCTGGCCTTTAAATTCCCTACTGTCATCAAAAGTTGGTAAGCCCTACTATATTCATCCCGCACACCAGCTCAAAAACTTGTAGGCTATGTGAAAGAAATATACTAAGAGGTTTAGTCGTATAGGGCAAAGTACAGGTAACTCACAACTTACACACATTTAACGTGCATGGTTTCAGCTTTACATGCTTGTCAGCCAGCCAGCTCAAATCACACAAATTAAACATGCACGAGGAGGAGAGGTTAAAAGCTCTTTCCGCCTTGGAAAAAGCTTTTAAACTCTCCACCTTGCTTAGCAGGCCCTTGCAAGAACTTGGATGGCTTAAAAGCTCCCCACCTTGTTTGGTGGTGGTTGGGCGATGGCAAAAATGCCTCCTCAATGCACCAGCTTTGGAAAGGTAGGGATGCACACATGGGGGTGGTTTCAGGGCTGCCTTGACAATACACAATATTGGCTTTATGTGAGTTACCTGTTAGTTGCAGTATATACTGGCTGCCAGGCAGAGCCGTAACTAGGTGATCTTGACCCCCTGGCAGAATTGTTCAGATTGCATCCCCTAGCCACTGACAAATTAGTTCTTCTTTCCACCTCTCCTCCAACATCCCCCCATTCAATTCACCCTCTATTTAAAACCTTCTATTATGAGGCAATAATCAATACAGTGGTACCTCGGGTTACAGACATTTCAGGTTACATACGCTTCAGGTTACAGACTCCGCTAACCCAGAAACAGTACCTCGGGTTAAGAACTTTGCTTCAGGATGATAACAGAAATCACGGTGCGGCGGCAGCGGGAGGCCCCATTAGCTAAAGTGGTACCTCAGGTTAAGAACAGTTTCAGGTTAAGAACAGACTTCCAGAACAAATTCAGTTCTTAACCCGAGGCACCACTGTATTTTTATTTATAGACATATTTATGGACATATTTTTAGCCCCCCCCCTTTCCTGTGCCCCTGGCAGGGGCCCACCTCACCACCCCCTAGCTACAGCCCTGCTGCCAGGCTCCACTGCCTTACTTCTTGTACCATCATCAGTCTGCTTATTTGCAAGTCCTGCAAACTGAGCTCCCTGCCCAAGGTCTACTAATCATGTTAAACTTTAGTGCTCAATTCGAGCAACTCTGTCCTAGTGTAATCAAGTTGTCAACAACAAATTTCAGCTTGCCTTATTAGGCAAAACCATTGCTTGTGTTGCTACTCACCCTTTCCTCCCAAAATACTTGCTTTTTTTCAGGGAACTCAGGGAGGAAGTGTACTTGCCCTCAGAAGATGTATTTTGCAGCAGGTGCAAGTAGGACTTTGCTGGCATTGTCTCCAGCAAAAATCCTCCACATGGAGGATCCCCCAAAATTCACCCCCTCCAAAAAAATTCCTAAAAGAACCATCCTGCATCTACTCAAGCACACTTTTTAGCCATAAAGTTTTTATGGTGAACTTTGATGTGTACATATTTCTGTCAAACATTTAACAGTTATTTAAGACACTGGATCTATAATATCTTATCTTATTTGTATACATGCATAGCAATAATATTTGTAAAGAAGCCTGGAGGGTTTCCATGGTAACACATCTGTTAACAAAGAACAATTATTTCACACATGTGCAAGGGAAGCAAACCTGGCAACTTGTAGAAAGAAAATATAATTTCTGTATCACTACGATAAAATCAGGTGGGTAACAGTTCTGAAAGAGCAACTGCCATAGGCAGCAGAAGTTCATTTGTGATTTCCACTTGGTTTGAAATTACTGCTATTTGCAGATAGCAAACATTATTTTGAGTGAAAGAGGCATTTTGAAAAAAATTGTTTTTGAATGAAACATTACTGTTGAAATCAGGAGAAAGAGGCACACAGAATGCCGTCTTTAACTGAACCAAACTGTTACCATCTCATCTTCTCTTGTCTCAGTTCAATTTAAGCTTTTTCATTATCATCTATGCTTGAACTCAGGCAGATCATTCAGGGAAGGCATCACGATAGCACACTGTTATGAAAAGGAGAAATGGGGCAGTGTGTCATCAGCAGACCAGTGAAATTTCACCCTATAAATGACTTGGCACAATGCGTCATGGATAATAACAACACATTTATGTTAATTTTTATTTGATTATTTGATTTGATAAATTGTTGATTTAACTGGATTAATATATTGCTTAAGCATCAAAAATTCTAGGTGGTTTATGTAAAATACACATGAAAATTACCGGTACAAATAACATCAGATGTTAAAAACTTGTTCGCCCTATTTTTTTCATGTAGTTATCTCACATCACAAACTTTGCCAGTGTGCAGACAGCACTAGAAGTTGGATGTCTTGTTATTCACTATAATATTTCTTATTAGAGTCAGGATTATGCTAGAATAATCCTTTATTACTCTAGGATAATATAGAATAATTAAACCACCTGATAGAAAAGGTTTCATTTCTGTCAAGACATCTGAAAATGTGTTTTACAGGGCACCTATTTCATTAAAAAGAAAAGAAAAGAAAAAAATCCGAATAGCTTGCATTGTTTTTGAAAGATAAAGGTCTTTAAAGGTCTTCCTTTTTAGAATCTGGCTATAGAAAAACTACTTCCACAGTCAATGAAAAATGCTGCTCCAGTCATCTCTTCCCAACAGAAATCTCTCTTTACAGCACATACCTTCAAAAAAACTTATTCATTGAAAGCCCAGAAGAAAGTTACCCATGCCTTCATTATGTTCCTAATTAATGTTGGTAAACCAATGTTTAGAAATGGAAAGATTTCTTCAGAAAAATATAGATGTGGAGAATATTCACTTCACATCACTAATCAAAACTATAACAGACCACTTTCACTCCTTTTCTTTTTACACATCTTCTAAACCTTTCACATTACCATGCCACTATACAACATTTTTCTGCTGTATTAAAAACGGAGGGAAAAGAAGCAGAAACAAAAGCTTCAGGATTTCAAAGAAGAGCTTACAAGCAATTTGTTGCCTCTGTAGCTATGTACTATGCACCCAAGTTCAGTATCACCAACTGGCAAAGTCCCAATCAGAGATGCTAAGGAAAAGGAAACAGATTTGAAGCAGAAGGCTGGCGCTGGCAGGGGAAAACAGCATGAAAGAGTGTCATGTTTTACTAAATCTGCTATTGCTGTGGATGATGCAGGGGCTCCGGAATGACTTCCCATTCTCCAGTGGAGCAAATAAAATCCCACCAGCACTGAACTTGCTTCAAAGAAGATCAGGGCTAGAAGGTCCAAAAGGAGCCAAAGAAAGAATCAGCTGTAGTCTATCCCATTCCTCTTTACTGTCATTTCACCCCTTTTCCATTGCTTGAAGTAGTGTGCATGCACACAGAAAGGGGACTGAGGAGGTGGTGACATTGAAAAGAGATGCTGGTAGTTAAGACACTGGAGATGTCACTAGCCCACCCCACTCCCCAAAAGAAGCGGGGGAGAGAACCCCAACCATGGACATATCCTTGATGTCAGAGAACTTGGGTTTATGGCAAGCGGACACAGTGTAAACAACTTTGCTTTCAGTGAGAATGACAATATATCAGAACCATTTTAAATGCAAATTAATGTCTTTGAAAGATAACATGTCCCTGCACTTTTATGAGATAATAATACTGTTGGCTAGCGTATCATATTTTCATATTGAGAGATAATGATACAAGCACCATTTCAACAACAAAAATTAACGGAGCTGTAACAGGCAGACCAAGATAGTTGGAAAATAAGAGTTGAATGCTGCATTTTCTCATATCTGCTGGATTAATAGCTTAATAGGTGGCTTGTCAATTGGTGAAACAGAGCAGAAATCAAGCAGTTTTAGCTATGGGTGAATGTTTTGTCTGCTAAAACAAAGTGTGAGCAAATTATTTCATATCATGCATTCCCTTAAAAATCCAACTTTTTCCTGAGTGAAACTAGCCATGTGTGGAAGTTTTTACTGTAGCCTCTTTGCAACTGGTTTGATTGCCTGCCTTGAAATATTAAAGTTTTACAGCACATTTTCACTGCCTGTCAGTAGGACATTCTCTTGTCAAAGGCAATATTTATGTATCCAAGGAAAATCAGATTTCTCTGACAAAGTAGGAGTTATGAATTTTTTATGAGAGTGTATTATAAAGTTGAAGTGCATTTCTATCAGCTGGGAAAACTGATGTTTAACCAGGTAAAAGAAAAAAAAATACTTCTTTATAACTCTTGGTCAAAATATTGTTTCACCTTGCTGTATTTACTTATTTAAAGCATACACACTGCCCTCCCAAGGTGGCTTGCCAAAACATTTTAACATATGTAAACATATATTTTACACCAAGCTACAAGAAGTACAATGTTAAAATTAAAAGCCAGCAGCAGTTAAAATTTCCAAAATTAGTTAAACAGCCTGGAAATAAAAAAAATAGATATTCCAAAGTTAATTAATAAAATAATAATAATAATAATAATAATAATAATAATAATAAATAATATATTATTTATACCCTGCCCATCTGGCTGGGCTTCCCCAGCCACTCTGGGCGGGTTCTAACAAAATATAAAAATACAGTAATGCATCAAACATTGAATAATAAATAATATATTATTTATACCCTGCCCATCTGGCTGGGCTTCCCCAGCCACTCTGGGCGGGTTCTAACAAAATATAAAAATACAGTAATGCATCAAACATTGAAAGCTTCCCTAAACAGGACTGCCTTCAGATGTCTTCTAAAAGTCTGGTAGTTCTTGTTCTCTTTGGCATCTGGTGGGAGGGCATTCCACAGGGTGGGTGCCACTACCGAGAAGGCCCTCTGCCTGGTTCCCTGTAACTTGGCTTCTCACAGTGAGGGAACTGCCAGAAGGCCCTCAGCACTGGACCTCAGTGTCTGGGTAGAACGATGGGGGTGGAGACGCTCCTTCAGATATACTGGACTGAGGCTGTTTAGGGCTTTAAAGGTAAGCACCAACACTTTGAATTCTGCTCAGAAACGTACTGGGAGCCAATGTAGGTCTTTCAAGACCGGTGTTATGTGGTCTTGGCGGCCGCTCCCAGGCATCAGTCTAGCTCTGCCGCATTCTGGATTAGTTGTAGTTTTTGGGTCACCTTCAAAGGTATCCCACATAGAGTGCACTGCAGTAGTCCAAGCAAGAGATAACCAGAGCATGCACCACTCTGGCGAGGCAGTATATGGGCAGATAGGGTCTCAGCCTGTGTACCAGATGGAGCTGGTAAACAGCTGCCCTGGACACAGAATTGACCTGCGCCTCCATGGACAGCTGCGAGTCCAAAATGACTCCCAGGCTGCACACCTGGTCCTTCAGGGGCACAATTACCCCATTCAGGACCAGGGAGTCCTCCACACCCACCCACCTCCTGTCCCCCCAAAACAGTACTTCTGTCTTGTCAGGATTCAACCTCTATCTGTTGGCCTCCATCCATCCTCTAACTGCCTCCAGACACTCACACAGGACCTTCACTGGTTCTGATTTGAAAGAGAGGTAGAGCTGGCTATCATCCGCATATTGATGGACACCCAGCCCAAACCCCCTGATGATCTCTTCCAGCGGCTGCATGTAGATGTTGAAAAGCATGGGGGAGAGGACAGAAACCTGAGGCACTCCACAAGTGAGAGCCCAGGGGTCTTAACACTAATCCGCCCCCCACTTTCTGAGCACGGCCCAGGAAGAAGGAGCGGAACCACTGTATAACAGTGCCCCCAGTCCCTCTAGACCATCCAGAAGGATGTTATGGTCAGTGGGTCTGGGAAGGCTCCCTCACAAAGAGAAGCATTCACCACCCCGTGAAGCCCATCGCCAAGCCCTTCCCGGCTAGCTTTTATAAGCCAGGATGGGCAAGAATCAAGGAGACAGGTGGTTGGTTTCACTTGTCCAAGCAGCCTGTCCACATCCTCAGAGGTAACAGATTGGAATTAATCCCACCCAACTTGACTAGACAGGACTCTAGCACTCTCCCGCTCCAGCCCTGCTCCCACGGTGGAGTCCACCTCTTCCTGAATCTGAGCAACTTTATCTGCAAAAAACTTTGCAAAGTCACTGCAGGAGATCATGTGGCCTGTACTGGGCCCCAATGCAGCAGGTTGTTCCGCTAAATTGTGAACCACCTGAAAGAGTCTCCTGCTGCTGTTTTCCACAGGTGCAATACAGGTGAAGAAGGTCTTCTTCGCCGTTGCTATCGCCACTTGGTAGGCTCGACATTGAGCTCTAACCCTTGTCCAGTCAGATACAGAATGAGTTATCCGCCACCGGCGCTCTAGCCGTCTCAGTGATTGTTTCATTGCCCTCAGATCCAAGGAAAACCATGGGGCTGTCTGGGCTCCATGCAATCAGAGAGGGCACTTCAGAGCCAAACAGTCAGTAGCCCTGGTTAACTCCACATTCCAGCGGGCCACCCGGGAATCAGCTGAAAGGTCATCAACATGGGATAAAACATCGCCTACCACTCTCTGGAAACCATTTGGATCCATTAAGTGGTGGGGGCGGACCATCCGAATCGGTCCCACCTCCCTGCAGAGGGGAAGGGTTGCGGAGAAGTCCAGTTGCACCAGGAAGTGATCTGACCATGGCACTTCTTTAGTTTTGCTTTTACTTAGTGTCAAATCACCAACATCCATAGAGGTGAACACCAGGTCTAAGGCATGTCCGCGGCTATGAGTTGGGCCAGACTTATTCAGGGACAGCCCCATGGAGGCCATGCTTTATGCTTTCCACAAAGTCCTGAGCAGCCCCTTGTAAGGTTGTGTCGGCGTGGATGTTAAAATCCCCTAAGACAACCAAACCAGGTGTCTCCAGGAGAATAGCAACAGTGACGCCCTTGGGGAGGGATTCCCAAAAAATGCGGGCCACTACTGAAAAGGCCCTGTCTCTGATGCTTGTCAGCCTAATGGCTCTTATTACTGGGCCTAACAGGAGGTCCTCCATTTGTAATAACCATAGTTCCTTTTTTTCATTCCAGGAAAGGCAGCCATCCCATATAGATTGCTGGCAATTGAAGTTCTATTTGTACATTGATACAAATGACTGAGGAACATAAGTGGGGGTGGAAATGTTATCTGACTGCTGGATATAGAAAAAGCCCCCAGTACATAATTCACTGTGTGTAACATCCTCATGCACAGAGTGACCATGATTTCTGAACTTTTAAAATACTGTGATAAAGCAGAGAGTCTAGGACCAAGAGTCCACGTAATCTATGAACACAGCTATATCTGACATTCTCCTAATATGTGATTGTTTATTTTTGTGGTAGTGTTGGTTGGCCAGAATCCAGAGTTCTTCCTTTTATAAAACCATACTGCTACATTCATCATGAAACTGTTTGTTCTAATGTATACTGGTGTTTACTGGTATTCTTTTGTTTGGTATTTAACTATTCATCGGTTATCTCACAAAGAAGTTTCCGAGGAACCTGGTTAAGATAGAAACATTCAGTCTCTTAAGAGTGGTCCCAAACATCTGAGGGCAGATTGCTGGCACAATCCATTGGAAGAAAGCATCCCGTGGGGTCTACAATGAATGCAAACTGGTGGCAGTAGTGCTCTTCTCAACAACTGTTTCCACCCTTGGAAAAGTACTACTGTCACACACAGGGAGCTTCTTGGAAAAAATGGAAGGTGACCCAGCATGATAAGAAAAAACAAACAAATCTGGTATCCCTCTTTCTCTTAGCCCTCTCCCAGGAAATTTTATAGCATTCTCCAACCTGGTACCCTCTGGATGCTGTTAGATTATAGCTCCCACTGTCTCTGACCATTGGCTATATGGCTGTGGCTGATGGGAGTTAGGAGTCCAATACACCTTTGCAAAACAAAACATAGACCAGCTTATTTCTCAGCAATATCTTAATGTGATGCAATATCACATTCGTTCTTATGTTTACAAGGTCTCTTAACATGAAAAGCAGGACAGATACCATATGCATTACTAGACTGCCTTTGACATTGCTTTTCCTCACTTGCATTAAAAATAAATAAATTATGGGGAAGAGAAGCTGTTAGGAAACAAATCAGGCACAAATGTTTGGAAGATGGTCAGAAAAACTCAGAAACATGTATTTGTCAGATAAACACCAGGAAGAACTTTCTGACAAGTAAGAGCTGTTCGACAATGGAATGGATTCTCCAGGAGGGTGGTGGACTCTCCTTCTAGGTTTTTAAGCACAGGTTGGATGGCCATCTGTCCTGTAAGATTTAGTTGAGAACAATGCATAGCAGGGGTTGGACTAGACGACCCTCAGGGTACCTTCAAACTCTACAATTCTATTATCACAACAAAATGAGGGTGTATTGTAGGAACACCTTCTTCATTCCATTCTTTAACATTGTTAGAAACCACCAAGCTTTCATGTCATCTTGCTAGCACAGTACTGATAAGGGACTAGATCAGTTTTCTCCAACCTGATGTCTTCCAGATATTGTTGGATTACACCGCCCATCATTTTATGACCATTTCCCATACTGTCTGAAACCGATGGGAAGTGTAGTCCAATAATATCTTCTGGAGGGCACCAGGTTGGGAAAGGCTGACAGGGTTACTGTGTCAGAAACAGCTTTCAGTATGGAAGATACCACATGCATGAAATGGTTATTAAGAGATGTATATAAAACCTGCCACAAATTAAGGAGTTACATCCATGTTTTCAGAAAACTAGAGCTTGTCCTATATACCGGTAGTTGCTGGCACAGAAAAGACAGGTACTTCTCATTTTGAATTAAAACTGTCTAGAACTGTCACATGAGCTGCTGTCAACATCTGCAAGGCACTGGCAGCATCGTGCCATGCCATAAAAAGACTGCAACATTTTATTTTCCACCCACATAGATAATTACAGGAGGCAGTAGGTCTCTTTTGAAAAAGAAAACACAGGACAATTATAATTGGCAATAGAGCACAGAGAGGGGCTAGCAGACAGTATCACACAGGTTGTATGTGCACACCCACTCTCTCTATTCATCATTGTACTAGACTTAACTGTTGCTATGCAAAAGGGCTATTCTATAATTTCTGGGAATACAGAGTTCAGAAAACACTGGTACTGAAGTTTCTTTAAGGGAATAAACAAGTAAATTAAATAAAAATAAAAATCTACAGTTCCACCCCCACATTCATGTTCAAAGTTCTTTGCATATATTATCAATTTAATCCTGTAATATGATGAGTATTATTAATATTTTAAAGCTGGGAGAGGAAGGTTGAGGTTGAGAGGGTTGCCAAAAGCCACCAACGAGTTCATAGCTGGGCTCAGATTCAAAAGTGTGATGAACCAAATTTGGGATGTCAGTCATAACCACTAGTTTAACTCTTGTTCTACAAATAGAACAAAACAAACTATCAACATTATGCACCATATTAAAACAATCTAGGCTGAAGGTTAAACTCAGTAAAATATTTGATGAACGACTACTTTCTTGTGTTTGCTTTCCATCCTCTCTGTGTTCAAATGTAAAATGCACAAAGCTGACAACAAATGACAAAAAAACCCTGCTTTTATGGGCAAAAGACTGATAGCTATGACTCACCTAGTTTTGCTTTGCAATGCAGTGCAAAACTTCACTGAGGGGGGGGGGGAGGGAGGGAGCCAGAGATTAGTGGGAGAGATAAGAAGTGAAAGCAAAGTAGTGAAAGTCCATAGCTTGTGCTCACTTGAGGCAAATCTCCTGTTACCCAGACGCATGGTGGCGAAGTGCCAGCTGGACAACTGGTGACCTAATGCACATTTATGGGCTATCAGCAGTCAAAACAAACCAAGGGAACATCCTCAAAGAACCTCTCCTGCAGAAACCCACTGAAACCATCGTCATCATGTGCAAGGTCCCATGCATTTGAATGGGATTTGAACACAGTAAGTCACAGCGCACTCTGAGACTACATGGAGATAGAGCTCTCTTTGGCTGCTTTTTTAATAAACCCTCGCAATCAGCATAGTTTTGAATAAGTTTGGATCGGTCACCACACAAATCCCAAATGAAAAAACAGGACAATACAAGATGAATCAAATTTCGGAAATGTTTTTTTCCTGAACAGCCCCCCCCCCCGCCCCACCAAAAAAACAAAAACCAAAAAACCCACCCAAGCTTGTCAGATATATCACTGCAGCAATATATACCCCTTTCACTACATTCAGGGCAAGGTCCCTAAACACACACACACACACACACACACACACACACACACACAAGCTTGATCTCACTGTTTGGCCTTTGGGAACAATGAGTGTGCAGAGATGGATTCACTGCACTATAGTGGCTGTTTTTGAAAGGCTGCTTAAAAAATTCAAAGGATCAAACAAAGAATTCACCCAAACAACGTAAGGTGACAGACAGACAATGGAGCATATTAATCCGAATTCCTTTCCCTATGCATAAATCGGCAGGCAGTTATTGCACCAATCACATTAAAGCATACATCCTGACATTATTCCCTGTTATCTGCTCGTTGCTTAGAAATATCTCCGTCTCCATGAAAGGCAAAATCATATATGCTCTAATTCAAATGTTCAGCCACCCCCCTTCAAATAAACACCAACACTGCTCTTAGAATAACAAAAAAGGTACATGCCACGCTCCAGATTTCATATGAGAGCAATTTCTTCATGCAGTACACATTATACTTCTCTGCTAAATTCTTAGTATAATGATGACCATCTCGCTGGAGTACACACAATATTAATGAAAGCAAGATCAAATTAAACAGATGACATGATTAACTGTATTCATTTCATGCATGGATGTGTTTTATGGGGGGGAGATAAAGACCTGAAAGTAATTACCATTAACTGAAACTCCTTCACTGACCTCTGCTTGCAGCCAGCAGTTGTTAAATGCTGATGGGTTTATAACAAAGAGCAATGCCTCTATCGTCTGTAGGCTTTTCTTTTATTCTACACAGAAGAGGCAGACTTCCTCTACCGTTGCATGAACACTGTACCTCTGTATCTATGTCTCTAATGCAGCATAAAGATTACTGTGGAAACCTATCAAATTGGCAAGCAGCAAATGCCAGCAGCCAATCGGAGAAAGGCGCATGCAGAATCTAGCACATGCTCTTTGAGACTTGGATACTGTCACTGCTGTTTAGCAGGCTGTTAATCTAATTATAGCAGTTTGCTAGCACAGTACTATGAAAAACGGCACATGATCAAGAAAATAAAACACCCCCCTCAAGGCAGGTATTCTAGGAATGTCTAATTGTATGTGTATGAGTGTGTGTGCACATGTGCTATTTCTTTAAATGCAAAAAATCAAATTCACACATTCAGCTTATTTCAATACTCCCTCATGAGATCTGAAATCACGAAGCAGCATTCATCAATTTCAAAGCCAGTTTCCTTCATAGGTTATGCTACAATATAGTGTTTCATTTTTTATATGCAAAATTGTTGCATTTGCATGAAATACGATCATTTTCCTTGACATATCACAGACTGGCAGTAGAGAAGGATGAGTAATTCCAATTCTGGTTTATTGTGCTAGTGTAATGAGGATGCATATAAAGGTTTGGCACATGGCTTCTCAAAGCAAAGTTATAGTGGAGCTGCTGAAACTTGTAAAGAATATGCTTGAGTATTTTGCTGAATTGTGACTCTATATCTGTGTTTCCAAAAACAATTCAGGGATCTACATACCCTCACTAGTTCCCCAGAAGCAAATGTTCTTCTCTATCAGTGAGCATCCCTGCCCAGTACAAAGATTCCTTTCCATGCATTATCTGCACTTGGCAGGGACCTCTGGAAGAAAGAAGCATTCTGTGTTGGGCACAACAGACCAGCTCTGTCCTCTTCCAAGTTTTTTGTTGCATGCAAAGAACCTTATTTTGTGTGCAGCAGGTACGTACAGGATATTAGGATCGGCAGAGGATGCCCACTAATCATTTTCTTGATGGCATATTGAAAGGAACAAGTGTGAGATGTGCAACAATATCAAGTCTCAGCAGCCAGGATAACCAGGAAAGTTGGCAGTGGATCTGGGCCACTGTTCCTCCTGTTCCTCCACACCAGGCCTGTTCCCGCTTCCATTCAGGTGGTGTCATGTAGTGAGAAAGGAGTGGGGTAGTTAGCCTGGCAGGCAGGTATGTGGCTAGGATTTAGGTTACTTGATTTGGGGAGCATGACAAGACAAGTCACACCCCATTACAACAATGTGAAATGACATGAATTATCTGCCCCATCCTCTACAGTAATTGCATACGCCAAGCAACCTATAAAGTGGGAGGTGGCTATGATGGCGAGCACAAATAATGACTAGCCAAGATAAAATTTATAGCATCCTGATTTAGGGTGGTCAAATAGCTAAAACAGGGCAAAATAATAATGCTTATTTCAACGACCTACAATTAAGGGAAAGCCAGCAAAACAAATCAATGCTAGAGGCAGGGCTTGAAGCTAGCCTCCCAGTTCTCATTTTCTTTCCCTCTCTTGACCCAATCTGGTTGGTAGTGAAAATTACCATCTGAAAAATGAATACACTAATTCAACCCAGGAAGAAAAACTTTAAACTGTTTATGCAGCTATATATTATATATTGTGAAGTATTTTTAAACTTTGCTAAAAATGCATGTTCTTAAACTCACTGAATGAAACATAGACATCAACCTTATCTGTCCCAATTTACTCCAGTAATGCTTAAGCACACTTAAAAAAACAACACCAATCAGATTGAACTTGTTGGGTCCATAACTGTATTTTATTTGACACCCACATTCTCTAATGATTCTCAGATTATGAAGATGCTTCATCTGGAGATTCACAAAATCTATGCTATTTAGGCTAGTCCTTCCTTCTGTAAATGAAACACGATCAAGCCTTTCCCAACAAATCTTTTTGTATACATAATCAGTGGAAACCACCAGTAATTGTTAGGGTGAAAACAGGCCTTTGCGGACTTTTGTTTTTACACAAAAACATTTCTGAATTCCTTGAATATGGCAGTAAATTGAGTGAAGTTAAATTACAGGTTGTTCACTGACAAGCCACTATTTGACAAACTCTAGTATCTTGCCATCAACATGTACATCCATCTTTGCACATTAGATGAATTGAGGAAAGGCCCTTTAGCCCACTCTGAAGTTTTAGCATCATGGCCCAGATTTATTTAATAAGTAGCCATGAATTTAACATCCAGGTGTTATGTGTGCTAAATTCATGTCAACCTGAAATCCATGTCAAGTTTAACACCTATGGACACTTACTGTGGGAGTAAATTCCACTGAACTCAAATGAGTATACTTGTCAAAAGACATATGTGGGACTGTACTGCATATTTTTTTCTGATTTCTTATTATTAATAATGCAAGTTATGAGATACTTTCCTTCTGCATTGGATTATGACTTTTATCTTTCTATTGCATCAGACATACCATGGCAGCATAAATTAAGCTTGCAATTCCTGTGCAATAATCAACATAATTAAAGTTTTTCCAACATTAATCCAAATTAGTTGATAAAAAGTGTTACTGACATATCTGCAAATTATTTTACTGAACTGGTGAAGAAGAAGAAAATTTAACATACAAGGCTGACATGCTGCTCAAACATTCAAATTCAATAAACAAATCTCCCAAACTGAGCATGCCTAGGAATTTAATTGGAATGTAAAAAGATGGAATGTCTCGCTGCCCACGTTCACATTTTGCAGAAAACTTTAACAAGTTTAAAATGAAAGGAGAGCAAAAATGTGCATCTTGATTGCCTTGAGAAAATGCCAGTAATGAAAACACTGCCAACATATCTAGTCTCTATTCATAAATTTATTCCCCATTCTATAAATTAATGAAAACTCTTATTGTATTTTTCTAGACTAAAAAATGGCTTGTAATACCTTAAAACTAAGGTGCTGCAAGCTTTTGTTGCTTTTTCTAGCAGAGATTAATACAATTACTCTTCCAGAATTTAAGATTCCCAGACTGTTCCTACAAAGATTTAATCAGAGGTAAGAGCCAGTAAGTTCAGCAAAGCTGACTCCCAACTAAGCATCCATAGGATTGCAGCCTAAGAGAGTTTCACTTCCTAAAGAAAACTGAGAAGAGCATTTGCAGTCCCCTTCTATCTCTGAGGCAAGCAGGAAGCTACATAAGAAACGTGGACGAGATATTAAGGGCTTGCTTGCAAGCAAAAAATAAACAAGCGGGATTAGCCGCTGAAGTTATATTATGTGCTGTGGTGGTGGCTGTTCATTGGGACTGCCTAGGGTGGAAGGCAGGGAGGAAAGGAGCAGGCGGAGCCAGAGACAATGACATGCAGGGCCATGCACAATTGCTTGGAAGACTGCAGACTGACTGAAAATGACAGAGGTTGGTCATCCTCAGTAAGTGCCCCGGTTACCCAAGGAACCAGCCTCCCCTGCTTTATTTAGAATATGAGTGTTGCACAACTAGAACAGTAACCATTAAGCTCTTCTGGATTTCAGAATGCTACTTTGCATTAAGAGAGGAGTACTACTTCTGGATTTTATCCCTTATGTTAAATAGCATTCTGAACCCCTTTCTAAGATATCTAAACATATGCCACAAGGGCATTTTGGAATCTTGTTAGCGCTCTCTTCAGCAACTTTTGCAATTTCTACCTCAGGCAAATCTTTGGATTGCTATGCCATAGGAAGTCAAGCTAGGATGAGTATTCCTAGTGCAGAATGAGCTCTTGGTTTTGACACGCCTACATCACAATAAATAGAGGGGTGAAAGCTTCCAGGAAGTAGAAGCAAGAGCAGAACTCCCATAAACCTGTAGTGAAGACAAGGGAACAGAATGCCATTTTCAAAAGCACAAATAATCTCCTTCCTTTCTCATTAGACACTCATATATACTGTTAGAATACTTCTTAGAAGGCCATGGAATTCACTTGGTATAATCTTTTGTCTATAAAAGGAAAAAAGTTGCATGTTTTATCTCTTTTGCCACACACTACAAAGGAACACAACCTGGTAGAGCTACACAGACAAGGGTCCCCTTTGGGTCTCTCTGGGATTATGCCAATGGAACAAAAGCCTCCCCTGCCGCAGTAGTTGTGGCTAACAGTAATACGCATGTGATAGATTTATTTCCCAGCTGCAGTCCACCAACTGAGTTAATCTCTCCATACCCAAACCCTTAATTCTACTTCATATTACCTTTTTTCTTTACGTTTAACAAGTTTCCCTTTTTGAAAGTGTGTTGGATTATGAAAGACTTTTGGGGCAATGTTACGCTCATATGCATGCTGAATTTCACCGCACAGTGGCAATTGTTCCAGACTATCATACAAGTTCCTGGGAGGATAGTCATATCCTGCTACCTGCAATACAGTGGTACCTCGCTTCAGGTTACAGACTCCGCTAACCCAGAACTAGTGCTTCAGGTTAAGAACTTTGCTTCAGGATGAGAACAGAAATCGTGCTCCAGCGGCACAACGGCAGCAGGAGGCCCCATTAGCTAAAGTTGTGCTTCAGGTTAAGAACAGTTTCAGGTTAAGTACGGACCTCCGGAATGAATTAAGTACTTAACCTGAGGTACCACTGTAGTTTAAAATATGCTCCAACCATTCTTGCAAATCAGTACAATCACAGCATGGTACCTTTACATATGTGAATTGTCTGAAACTATTTGGAGGAACATACAGCAGGCTAGCAATCTGGAGCTACTTCAATACAAACTGGGACTGAGGAAACAAAATGTACTGGTTTAAGTATTTTATTATAAGCAGTAAACATCTCAGTTCATCCTATTTCCCTTAAATCCAATTAGCCCATTTAAACAATGCAACCTATTTAGTTCCTTTCAAACTCATGCACATAATAATAACATCACCATCATTATTGAAATGCACTCCATACAATTCTGGAAAGCAGCCCTTACGTGCCTTTCAGTCAAGTCTTCAATCATCTGGAAATCTAAGTAGCTGAAACCTGGAGGATTTTTCTTGCTATTTAAATTTATGATAAATACGGTCATATGCATGTTAAGGTATTTGCTCTCATACTTTAGAATGCCAGCCTAACAAAGTTGCAAAATGGGAAGATAATTGGCCCTCTGATTTATTTCATAAGGAATAAAACCTTATTAGTTCAAGTTACATATTTATTAGAAAGTCACTATGAGAAATTCCAAGGAACCCTAGCTATGACTGTTTTCAAATATATAAATCGATCCATTTCCTAAAATGGAGTTGGTGGTAGTTTGTAACTGCCAACTGTACCTCTAGCAATGTAGACAGGTTTTATGGTTAAGTACATTTAATTTACATAGTCTTCAAGGCAGTCAGATGGAAAAAGAGCATTGATTTCTTGACTCAACCCTTTGCAGCCTGTGGCTACATTTGCCAATGAGCTGCTTTAAAAACAAAACAAAACAAACAAACAAACAAACAAACAAAAAACACCCCATCATAAGTGCATTCACTCATAACTGCAACAAAGAAATAGCAATCTAGGTCACAAATACTAAGCTTGTTATTTTCACATCAGAAAAAATTCTGCAAATCTTTCAGCATTACATAAAATTGCCCATGATGCTGCTTCCTCCCCAAAACCAGCAAACTGCTGGGCATTTCTCTACTTTAAAACTGCATTGTTGTTTTTCTTTATAAGAAGAGTGAGAAAGCAACAGAATACCAGGCCCTAAATGTAGATGGTGGTTGGTACTGAATTCAGATTTCATTTTTATAAAGTTTTTTCTCCTTTAATACCGTATGTTTAAATCAGATTTTAAGCTTTTAAATCATGAGATCTGATTCTGAAGCAATTGTATCCAGCTTGTTGTTCCAAATACAATATTATGACTTGATGTGGCCAGTTCCTTGTTTATTATGTATCCAAATCCAGCTTTTAATGGGCTGAATCCAAAGAGCCCATTCTTCCATGAGAGGAAGACTCCTTCTTTTGGGAGGAACAGAACCTTCGGCTACAACTCAACATTTTATAAGTTTTAAATCAAAACAGAATATTGATTTTAACAGCAGTCCATGACATGGTATACTTCTATTTTCCATTCAAATAGGGAAAAAGCAGGCTTGCCAAGTTGTGAGAAACATTGTTTTCAAAAGAAGATTTGCTTCAGGTTATTGTTGTACTTTTTGGTATACTAAAGCTGATGCACTCTCTTATGACATGGATGCTTTCCCAGGCCTGTACAAATTCTGTTCCAGCTCTTCAGTTTTCTCAGGGATAGCTAACATGGTGCTCTCCAGATGTTGCTGAACTCCAAATACCAACAAACCCATACTGGCTGGAGCTGATGGGAGTTGCAGTCCAACAATATCTGATTAAACCTGTCTTAAGACGACATTTCTTGGATGCCTCTTTCTATGACTGGCTTTGGAGCATCTGTGAAATGAGGACAGAAGGTGGTTGCTGCTAGGTATCCCTTTAAGTCTAGATGGAATTTGTATCTTACCTGGGGCATTTGAGAAAGCAGATCTGTGGTGTAAACATCACCATTGTTACTGTTAATAATAGCAACCATAACAATATCTTTGACGACTGCTGCTGCTGCTGCTTGCGTGAGTGTTGGGAGGACCGCTCCCTCTCCTGCCAACTCCATCCGGCTTAGGGGGCGGGGCCTGCACTCGCACCCACAGCATAAGAGGCCTGAGAGAGGCTTCCGGGACACGACTGCTGCTGCTGCTGCTTGCGTGAGTGTTGGGAGGACCGCTCCCTCTCCTGCCAACTCCATCCGGCCTAGGGGGCGGGGCCTGCACTCGCACCCACAGCATAAGAGGCCTGAGAGAGGCCTCCGGGACACTGCTGCTGCTGCTTGCGTGAGTGCTGGGAGGACCGCTCCCTCTCCTGCCAACTCCATCCGGCCTAGGGGGCGGGGCCTGCACTCGCACCCACAGCATAAGAGGCCTGAGAGAGGCTTCCGGGACACGGCTGCTGCTGCTTGCGTGAGTGTTGGGAGGACCGCTCCCTCTCCTGCCAACTCCATCCGGCCTAGGGGGCGGGGCCTGCACTCGCACCCACAGCATAAGAGGCCTGAGAGAGGCTTCCGGGACACGGCTGCTGCTGCTTGCGTGAGTGTTGGGAGGACCGCTCCCTCTCCTGCCAACTCCATCCGGCCTAGGGGGCGGGGCCTGCACTCGCACCCACAGCATAAGAGGCCTGAGAGAGGCCTCCGGGACACTGCTGCTGCTGCTTGCGTGAGTGTTGGGAGGACCGCTCCCTCTCCTGCCAACTCCATCCGGCCTAGGGGGCGGGGCCTGCACTCGCACCCACAGCATAAGAGGCCTGAGAGAGGCTTCCGGGACACGGCTGCTGCTGCTTGCGTGAGTGTTGGGAGGACCGCTCCCTCTCCTGCCAACTCCATCCGGCTTAGGGGGCGGGGCCTGCACTCGCACCCACAGCATAAGAGGCCTGAGAGAGGCTTCCGGGACACGGCTGCTGCTGCTTGCGTGAGTGTTGGGAGGACCGCTCCCTCTTCTGCCAACTCCATCCGGCTTAGGGGGCGGGGCCTGCACTCGCACCCACAGCATAAGAGGCCTGAGAGAGGCTTCCGGGACACGGCTGCTGCTGCTGCTGCTTGCGTGAGTGTTGGGAGGACCGCTCCCTCTCCTGCCAACTCCATCCGGCTTAGGGGGCGGGGCCTGCACTCGCACCCACAGCATAAGAGGCCTGAGAGAGGCTTCCGGGACACGGCTGCTGCTGCTGCTGCTTGCGTGAGTGTTGGGAGGACCGCTCCCTCTCCTGCCAACTCCATCCGGCCTAGGGGGCGGGGCCTGCACTCACTGCCACAGCATAAGAGGCCTGAGCAGCTACCGGCAGCAATGGACAAAATGGTTTTAAATGTTTTAATCGCTTTTAATTTGCAGCACTTTAAATGGTGGTTGTTGTTTTTTATAATATTATATTATTTCATTATTTTATTTTTGCTTGGGGTGGGATAAGCACTGAGTCAGCACTATTGTTCCTTGTTTTGCTTTGTTTTGTTTTGTTTTGTTTTGTTTTATTATTATTATTATTCTGTTAAATTATTATATAGTTTGTATTTTGCCTTTTAAGGGGGAGGGTCATGGCTGCCTGGGAGTGGGCCTCAGCCAATAGATTGGGTGGGGCAGGTTCCACAGGGGGAGATGTATTGGGACACCCGATCTCAGTGATCACGGGCAGGAGGAGGAGTTATGCTAAGACCAGACCATGTCATTACCGAGGAGGCAGGTTTAGTCGTTGTTTGAGGACTATCCCTGCCTCCAGGTCTGGTCCTGACCGGAAGGATACAGTAATCAGCAAGGGAAACCCACATGACCTGAAAGTGTTGCTGTGCAATGCCAGGTCAATGATGAATAAAACCACTGCCATCCACGACCTGATTGTGGATGGAGGATTTGACCTGGCATGTGTGACAGAGACCTGGTTGGATGAGGCAGATGGGCCTGTCCTTGCCGCTGCCTGCCCACCGGGTTTCTCTTACGCACAGCAACCCAGGTCATGTGGGCGGGGAGGGGGGGTTGCAGTGATTTTTAGGAAGTCATTAGTCTGCACCAGGCGTCCTATTGGGAAGACCCAGTTTTCTGAGTGCATGTTCTGGAAGTTGGGCAATAGGGGCAGTACAGGATTCCTACTGGTGTACCGACCTCCCCGCTGCACCAAGGATTCCCTGCCCGAGCTGCTTCAGGTCGTGGCGGATATGCTCCTGGAGACACCTAGCTTGGTTGTCCTGGGGGATTTTAACATCCATGCCGACACGACCTTACAAGGGGCAGCTTGGGACTTCGTGGAAAGCATGGCCTCCATGGGGCTGTCCCTGAATAAGTCTGGCCCAACTCATAGCCACGGACATGCCTTAGACTTGGTGTTTACCTCTACGGATGTTGGTGATCTGACATTAACTAAAAGCGAAACAAAAGAAGTGCCATGGTCAGATCACTTCCTGGTGCAACTGGACTTCTCCGCAACCCTTCCCCTCCGCAGGGAGGTGGGGCCGATTCGGATGGTCCGCCCCCGCCACTTAATGGATCCAATTGGCTTCCAGAGAGTGGTAGGGGATGCTTTATCCCAAGTTGATGGCCTTGCAGCTGATTCCCTGGTGGCACGCTGGAATGCAGAGTTAACCAGGGCTATTGACTGTCTGGCTCCGAAGCGCCCTCTCCGATTGCATGGAGCCCGGACAGCCCCGTGGTTCTCCCCGGAGCTGAGGGTGATGAAACAATCGTTGAGACGGCTAGAGCGCCGGTGGCGGAAAACTCATTCTGAATCAGACCGGACACGGGTTAGAGCTCAACGTCGAGCCTACCAAGTGGCAATGGCGATGGCGAAGAGGGCCTTCTTCGCCGCCTCCATTGCATCTGCAGAAAACAGCAGCAGGAGACTTTTTCAGGTGGTTCGCAGTTTATCGGAACCACCTGTACCACCGGGGCCTGGTAGGGACCCCAAGATCTCCTGCAATGCTTTTGCAAAGTTTTTTGCAGATAAAATCGCTCAGATTCAGAAGGAAGTAGACTCCACAGTGGGAGCAGGGCCAGGGCGGGAGAGTGCTAGAGTTCTGTCTGGTCCTGTTATATGGGATCAATTCCAATCTGTTACCTCCGAGGATGTGGACAGGCTGCTTGGACGAGTGAAACCGACCACCTGTCTTCTTGATCCTTGCCCATCCTGGCTGATAAAAGCGAGCCGGGAAGGGCTGGGCGATGGGCTTTGCGGGGTGGTGAATGCTTCCCTCTGTGAGGGAGCCTTCCCAGACCCGCTGAAAGAGGCGGTCATTAAACCGCTTCTTAAAAAAACATCTTTAGACCCGGCCAATTTGGCCAACTATCGCCCAGTCTCAAATCTTCCATTCTTGGGCAAGGTGATTGAGCGGGTGGTTGCTGAACAACTCCAAGCACGCCTGGAGGAAACGGACCATTTGGATCCCTTCCAGTCGGGATTCAGGCCTCATCATGGGACTGAAACTGCCTTGGTCGCGCTGGTTGATGATCTCCGGCGGGCCAGGGACAAAGGTGAGAGCTGTTTCCTAGTTCTGCTGGATCTCTCAGCGGCCTTTGACACCATCGACCATAACATCCTTCTGGACCGTCTAGAGGGGCTGGGAGCTGGGGGCACTGTTATACAGTGGTTCCGCTCCTTCCTCCTGGGCCGTGTTCAGAAAGTGGTGGTGGGGGATGAGTGTTCAGACCCTTGGGCCCTCACTTGTGGGGTACCTCAGGGTTCCGTCCTCTCCCCCATGCTTTTTAACATCTATATGAAGCCGCTGGGAGAGATCATCAGGGGGTTTGGACTGGGTGTCCATCAATATGCAGATGACACCCAGCTCTACCTCTCCTTTAAATCAGAACCAGTGAAGGCGGTGAAGGTCCTGTGTGAGTGCCTGGAGGCGGTTGGAGGTTGGATGGCGGCTAACAGATTGAGGTTGAATCCTGACAAGACAGAAGTACTGTTTTTGGGGGACAGGAGGCGGGCAGGTGTGGAGGATTCCCTGGTCCTGAATGGGGTAACTGTGCCCCTGAAGGACCAGGTGCGCAGCCTGGGAGTCATCTTGGACTCACAGCTGTCCATGGAGGCGCAGGTTAACTCTGTGTCCAGGGCAGCTGTCTACCAGCTCCACCTGGTACGCAGGCTAAGACCCTACCTCCCCGCGGACTGTCTCGCCAGAGTGGTGCATGCTCTGGTTATCTCACGCTTGGACTACTGCAACGCGCTCTACGTGGGGCTACCTTTGAAGGTGACCCGGAAACTGCAATTAATCCAGAATGCGGCAGCTAGACTGGTGACTGGGAGTGGCCGCCGGGACCACATAACACCGGTTCTGAGAGATCTGCACTGGCTCCCAGTACGTTTCCGAGCACGATTCAAAGTGTTGGTGCTGACCTTTAAAGCCCTAAACGGCCTCGGTCCTGTATACCTGAAGGAGCATCTCCTCCCCCATCGTTCAGCCCGGACACTGAGATCCAGCGCCGAGGGCCTTCTGGCGGTTCCCTCATTGCGAGAAGTGAGGCTACAGGGAACCAGGCAGAGGGCCTTCTCGGTAGTGGCGCCCGCCCTGTGGAACGCCCTCCCATCAGATGTCAAAGAGATAAAGAATTACCTGACATTCAGAAGACATCTTAAGGCAGCCCTGTTCAGGGAAGTTTTTAATATGTAATGCTGTATTGTTTTTAACACTGATTGGGAGCCGCCCAGAGTGGCTGGGGAAACTCAGCCAGATGGGCGGGGTATAAATAATAAATTATTATTATTATTATTATTATTATTATTATTATTATTTATTATATGCTCTTTAACCTAAGGTTCCAGGGTGGGTCACATCAATTTAAAGCACAAGAAAAATAGTTTCAAACAAATTATGGTCACAAAAATAGGACAAGCCCTAAAAGGACTCATTCCAAGTATCAGAGGTCAGAGTAAAAAGGTGTTTTTTCAGCATATGATGAAGGTGCCAAGTGCAACTCAGGGAAGAGAATTCCCTCTCCCAGATCATCACCATCACCCTGAGCTTCTCAAGGCAATGGTACTATCAATTATATTTTAAAAATTGAAAGATCGCAGTATTGTGACACATATGATTTGAAAAAATCCAGTTTCCAGCAGCATAAAATAGAACTTGCTGATGACATCAGCAAATATGTCCCTGATGTACTCAGTATGAAGAAGGCTGATCCCTACAATCAGTAAGAAGAAATTGCTTTACCTGAGCTCTTGTTTACAGGCCAAGCAACTACAAAGCTTATAAAACTAGAGAGAGAAGTGGTTCCATCTCTTGCAGTATACAAATGCTACCTTGTCCCACAACACATTTCCAGGTCCTTACAAACCACAAAATACACAAGGGCAAGTAAGAATAGCAATGGCTTTTAGAACATCACATCAACTTGCTGAATTTGCTATAGCAAAGTTTCAATAACTTCCTAATGGAAACAAAGCAGTCAATTAAAGCTTACCCTATAATGTCTCAGAGCTAACGTGCTGACTAAAAAACAAAAACCAAGAGTCATTACTTTGGGTTTGCGGTACAGAAGTTTATATTTGAACACAGCTGCATCTCAGTCATCCAGTTCCCATGACAGCCCCTCCAAGCTGTATTGATTTCCAGAGGAAAAGGCACCATAAATCTACTTCAGCTGAATTGCATCATTTTCGAGGTTGGCTTTAGAAGGCAAATTAAATGTCTTCCGCTAGAAACAGCGAAACAGATACACAGAGCTCTGTTTTCATTTCTTTTGGAGTCTCCCCTTACAAAATACTATGTGGCAAACCCCTCATGTTTAATATCCGTAAAGACAGCAAATCCAGACTTGTGAGGAAACATCTCTTCTAGGTCTGTGATTTTTTTGGAGGGGAGAGGAAAGGGGGGCAAGCAGATGTTTGTTTCAATACTAATGTTGATTTCTGAACGTTTTATTTAAATCATGGAGGGAATTGAAGCAAAAGCCAGCACTCACACTGGGGAATGAAACATCACAAACATCTAAGAAGCTCTGTGCCATAATAAAGAGTGAAGCACAGCTCTGAGCAGCAAGTGAGCAGAATATTACTTTGGGTAACGAGTGAGGTATCCTTGTTCAATTATTCATACAATCTGCAACAGTTAAACTTGCTTCAGTGAGGAGAAATAAAGTAGGACAAACATCACCTTGACAACTTTAAAGAGAACCTTCCATTTTCCTTGAACATATTGCAATGGTAGTATTTCAAATATTTCCTATTAGTACCTTTATTCCCACATTTTTGGGGAAGGAGAAGCAACACACCAATGTACTGCAAAGAAGAAGCGTGTCCAAGACAAGTGCTCCATCCTGTACCTCCTACTATTCCACACACACACACACTTATATTGTTTTTCAGCCCTGCAAACCAATATATCTAGAAAAACAAAACCTAACTTCCAAAATGTGTTGACTAGCACTGAGATTTAGTTTTATTTTTTGCTATTTAATCAACAAAAAATAAAGCTAACCCTTCAACCATGTATTAAGAACCAAAGAGAATAAGTATATATTCACTGCCTCCCTAAATACAATCATGGATGTGGCTTGTTTCACCACTTCCTAGGAGGGAATTCCACAACATGGGTGCTGCTACAGAAAAGGCTCTGTCTCACATTGAGCTGCCATTAAATTTTCTACTTTCCTAGCAGCCTAAAGCACCATCTTAAGTACACTGACTAAAGAGTTTAGTTCACTGAAATCAATGAAATTAATTTCTGAGTTGAGATGCAAATTGTGTTGGATATTAAATAATTTTAATTTTTCATAAGGGAAACGTACTTTCCATTTTCTACCAAGTTTGACAAAATCATTCCATTCTTATTTTATTTTAGGTTCTATTTAGATATCAGTACAATTAAAAAGAGAATCCAAGGTAACATTCCTCCAGCTTCCTGGTGCCAGAGGAAACTTACTTAGTGTAATCATGTATTGTGGACATTGTTTCTGCTATGCCCTTCCAGTGATGCAGTTATTAAAATAGCTCCACCAATCTGTTGATGGTTCACACCTATTCTTGTGCCCTGTTCAAGAGTGTTTAGCAGAAACCAACAAAATCTTAATGCAAACTTCTAAAAACGGCTGGCAGGGTAAAAACTAAAGAACACTGGGAAACGATGATGAAGGGCTTCAGCACACTTCCAAAGCTGCTTTTTATTCTTTTGATCAAGAGAAGTGTCTAATATTACTTGCATTTCTCAGTATAAGAAATCTAGCCCTGATTACCTACTGCCTGAATGATAAACACCCCACAGTTTTAAGAACAGCTAAGCATAAAGCTGCCTTTCGCTATTCAAAGGATATTTTTAATTGATGACGCTTCTTTTGAAAGAGCTCCATTCAGAAGAGTGAAACTTATTTATTCAATTATTCATTTTCTAAGTGCTAAGTTGGCAACAGCCTTTTAAAATAGCCTGCATTTAACTTTGATGAACTGTGTTACTGTGGGTCACTCCAATTGTTCCTAGTGCCAGTCAAATAAATGTGTCAGGCTGCAAGCCAAAGTGTTACAAAATTGGCTTTGATACAAGCGCTTCCTCTCTGTATGTTGTTGGTAGACCAAGTCAGTCAGTGGACCAATATGTAGCTGAATGAACTGAACAGCTGTTTAAGACTCTTCTACCACCAAGAGCTCCCAGTTAGGTTACACCAGAGTGAATGACTCCACGACGAAGGATGAGTTGAGCATTAGAAGCTGTGAAAGCACACAGGTAGACAGGTTCCCATTCATGTTTTCTACTTCCTCAAGACAAAGCAGAAACGATACACAAATGCATGGAGCAGTTGCTTTTACTGCCTATTTCACTACAGTGGTACCTCGGGTTACAAACACCTCGGGTTACAAATACTTCGGGTTACAGACTCCGCTAACCTGGAAGTAGTACCTGGGGTTAAGAACTTTACCTCAGGATGAGAACTGAAATAGCGCCGGTGGCGCAGTGGCAGTGGGAGACCCCATTAGCTAAAGTGGTACCTCAGGTTAAGAACGGTTTCAGGTTAAGAACGGACCTCTGGAATGAATTAAGTTTGTAACCAGAGGTACCACTGTATTTCAGAGAACTATAAAGCAAGCTTGAAGCCTTTGGCTGTAATAAACTTTAAGGCAATGAGAATCAACTTTTGCAGTAGCTTTCTGTTCTTGGGGAAAGTTAGTAAGCTTCAGGAAACCCCAACGTGAAAAACACAACTTCAAGGGAATGATGAACTCCGCTCCCCCCATATAAGTACTAAAGTCTGGGAGGAGGAGCAGAAAAAAATCACACAAAACTGTTCCTTCCAGCCTTCACCTTTAACTGGTCCTATGAGCTGAATGCAGTTTAATCAGCCAAGATTCTCCACATATTTTGAAAGTCCTTCTAAGGTAAACAAACCCATACCATATTAGGATGAAAAATTAAGATAGCTGAAGCAAGCGAAGAGATGGTACACAGAAATTCCATACCAGGGAAAGAACTGAATGCTGCACTCTACCAATCATTTTGTCAGAATAAATGTATAAAAAGTATCTCACCAGCTAGTGTGTTTTCAGAATTTTTGTTATGCTTGTCTGGACCACAGATAGTTTCTTGATGTAAGGTGTTGTTTCAGATTTGATTTTTTTTTGGGGGGGGGGCGTGTTAGTAGCTCTCCAAGGCCAAACTCCTCTACAAGCACTTTCAGGATATTTTTTGCAGCCCCTAGAGCAAGTAACAGCAGAAGATAGTCAGGTTGGTGGGTCCACAGTCTCGGAAGCCACATTTTTGTAAAGGCATAACATTCATCCAAGCACTTGTCAAAGTAGCTGTCAAAACAACTTGCATTGAAAAGGAAATATATGTTAAACGCCCTACAAATTAATGATTACAACTTGAGGTGTTAGGAAATTCTTTGAACTGATTTTCAATAGTAAATATTACCTCTGAGTGGAAGACTAAGGACACTGATACTGATTATTTAATTTGGTTTCTAAAAATTCACAACTCACTGTGAATAGGCTTTTTTTTAAGTGGGCTGAATAAACATATATTGATTCATTTTTATAATATCATACAAATATCAGACACAAAGACCTAGTTTATCAGGGTAACTGGGTTATCATTTTCAAAAGAAGGGGGGACGGACGGGACTACAATGCAAAATAAATAAATAAATAATGATACCTACTCAATAGAAAGAACAACCTACCCAGTATTATATCCCTTTAAGTCCAACTGATTAAATGGAAGTGTAAAGCAGATGCATTAACAACTGTCTTGTATACAAGCAGATAATATTTAGCTAAAAATGCAATCAAGTTGTTTGTCTTAAGAACTACTAAAGTGTTACAGAATCTCTTTTCACAAGCAAGGGAACAAGTGCTGAATAAGCTATTGACAACTTCCTACAGCCTTGTGCCAAGAGAAAGGAGCTATTGATGGATATGTGCCTTTACCACAAAATGCAGAATGCAGCTGCTGCGTGAGGGAAGTTACTAAGATACATGAACCACAGCAATTTCAAGCTAGAATAGCTTTTTTCAAAATTGTGGTTTGGTAATATTTGCAGTCAAAACTAAGCTCTCTTTTAAATAAACAGCTCTAGCCCTAAGGATTGCACCTCTACAGACTGTCAGAAAACCAAGTCACATGCACAATGATAAGTGCATACAGGCCATATTCTGTTCAGCTAAAACAGAATAAGCAACAGCATCTCACCACTTACATAAAGATAAATGGCGTTAGAAACTTCTCTGCACACTTGAAAGAGAGCATGCACCTTACTTCAGTACTCACAGCCCACCTGCAAGCATGCTTGGAAGAAGTAGATTATCTAAACCCATTTCAATCTGATTTCAGGCTCAGATATGGAACCAAAACTACTTTGGCCACTCTGGTTGATGGCCATTGTCAGTAGAGAGGGCATAAATCAGAGTTTCTCAAACTTGGGTCTGCAGCTGTTTTTAGACGACTACTTCCATCATCCCTAGCCAGGACCAGTGGTCAGGGATGATTGGGACTCATTCTCAGAATATGGAGTTGTTTATAGTAAGGAATTTGAACTCTCCTTGTGAAGTAATTTCAATAATCAATGTGCCATGGTGGTTAGAGTACTGGACTAGAACCTGGGAGAGAAGGGTTTAAATCCCCACTGAACCACAAAGTTTACTGGGTCACCTTGGACCCGTCACCGTCTCTTAACCCAACCTATTCTTAACCTAATCTACTCTCAACATAGTTGTGGGGATTAAATGAGGAGGGGGAAGAACTATATATGCCACCCTGAGCTCCTTGGAGGAAAGGTACAATATAAATGTGCAAGTGAAAGTAAGCAGAGTAATTCACTTGTCCATTTACTCCCATATAACCTCTGAAGACCTGGCATTTCAAACTGAAGACAAATGATAATCTAGTGCATGCTTCAGCAATAACACACAACAACAACAACAACAACTACTACTACTACTACTACAACAACAACTACTACTACACCTAAAAAGTGAGATCTTCCTTATGAGGCCCAAGGCAGATGTAACATTTTCTGATCTCCTGTTAAAACCCTGGGTGAAATAAACACATGGGTGCTGTTCTGTCCCTTCCAGGTGCCATCTCTGTATGAAACACCCACCCACACCCGCAATTTAAAAAGTTATTTGCAGAAAATATGTTTAAACTCATAAGAGTTAGTGTTAACTGTGGTTTGCAAACCACTTTGAACTCTGTCTAAAGCTGAAGATGGTTAGCGTTATTCTCAGTACAATACTGGTATTTTAGAATTTCAGCAAACAAAACGACAAAATGTACTGCACTATGTACAATGATGTGAGAACTGCCAGATCTGTCACATCCAGGGCACGTTGTGTCCCTCTGGGTTTCAGATTAGGCTCACTGCTCCCCAAAATAAAGTGTGGGTAAGCCACATACTACCACAAACGAACACTCCCCAAACATACTATGTGTGTCACTATCCTGGGAATCTATGCAGCACAGGGCAGACTAAAGCCTGTTTGGCTATGCCAGGTACGCTGCAATCCTGGGCTCAGAATATATATGGGCCTTTTCTACCTTGGATTATCAGGGCGAGATCTTCCACACATACAAACATACATATTTTTCAGCAAGAATGTGCAAATCCATACTTTTAGGTTGAATTTTAGCAGTTCTTATTTTTATCTGTATGCCACCTTGAGTCCTGCCAGAGGTAAATCAAATTGATACCACAGAACTCTGCAAGATCCTCTTTACATGCCTATTAAATGTAACAGTCTCTTCTTTTTAGCTTCTAACACAAAAACTCTGATTTATTCTGAGTATGCTAATCTGCCCCATGTTTCAGTCTGGAAATTCAATAATCCACAACTGTTGAGCCTATTGCCCTAATCTTGTCATTTTAGGATATCAGTTCTGTTTATATTAGATACAGTTTGCTCATCTGACATCGCCTGACCTCTCTTTACTCTTGTTGATTACATTCCAGTGCCTGTGAAAGTATACAGTACTATGTTCTCAAAACAAGCCAAGGTTAGTTTGGGACAAATTTATGAAGCTGGGTTGACTAACATTCCCTGAAGAGCCACTACATGTATTCAAATCTACGAAAAGATGTTTTAATCCATTGCTCAGTCTTAAAGATGATAAGCAATGCCAATTTTGATACTTAACAGGAACATACAGAAGCTACTGATATAGCACTTTAACACTATAAACAGAATTAACATACTAATGAAAGAGAAAGAATTATGCCAATTTTAACTGACTAGACAGCTACAGGGTTCTGTAACTATTCAGTTGAAGCATGACAGTCTCTTCCATAAGAGCACCTTCTGCTCTGCAACTGAACTAGGAAAGATAGTTCTATTCTTGGAACAAGAGAAGTGATTTGACAAAACAGAAAAGGTGTGGGAGATCCTGGCCTTGCATCTAATTGGAAACAGAAGATCTTTGCCAGTGGACATTATGACAAAGAGAATCAGTCTGTAAAAAGCATACTCTCAATTCAAGGAGACAGGAAGGCTGAGTCACTATTTTTAAACACACACACACACACACACACACACACACACACACTTTACAGGGATAACGGAAGCCCAAATGAGGTTGCAACAGGAAACCTTAAAAAGTTATCGCACTCCATATAATCTGAAAAGTGCATTTCTGTTTAAGGAACTAAATAGAATCAAACAAGTTCCACAGTGGCATTAAGACACCAAACAAACACTTTTGCCACTCCCACATCAAGCCACCTGCATAAAATCAATGATAACATTCGGAAATGAAAAATGCAGAAGACAAACTATGCAACAAACTACAGCGACTCAAGTCACCCATACTACATAAAATGAATTATGTATCACATCTGTTTATAGTTTGTCCATAACATGTGCCTTAATATACCTCTTCAGCACAGTGCTGGGGAACCTGTGGGCCCCTAAACATTGCTGAACTACAACAAGGGCCAGGCTAAGGCCTGAGGAGCCCCTAAGCTACGTCAAACTTTAAAAGGCCCCACAGCATTAACAAAAATGTGTATCATTTTAACAGAGAGGACAAATAAAATTGAAATAATCATACATAGGCAAGGATTCAGCTAAAAAACAATCATTTAACCAAAGCATGCATCTTGCAATAAGCCTATTTGCATATGAAATATTTTAAAATTAAAATACCTTATGACATCTTATATATAAACTTTTAATGTACACCAACACAAGAGTCATTACTCGTACAGTTTATTTCAAGTACAGTGGTACTTCGGGTTACATACGCTTCAGGTTACAGACACTTCAGGTTACAGACTCTGCTAACCCAGAAATAGTACCTCAGGTTAAGAACTTTGCTTCAGGATGAGAACAGAAATTGTGCTCCGGCGGCATGGCAGTAGTGGGAGACTCCATTAGCCTAAAGTGCTACCTCAGATTAAGAACAGTTTCAGGTTAAGAACGGACCTCAAGAACGAATTAAATTCTTAACCCGAGGTACCACTGTACCTCGGTTTTCGAGCATCTCGGAAGCCAAACATTTTAGAACCTAAACACCAAAAACCCAGAAGTAATTGCTTCCATTTTCAAATGTTCCTCAGAAGTCGAACGGCTTCTGCTGCGTTTTCTTCAACCCCCCTCTGTGCCTTGGTTGTCGAATGTTTTGGAAGTCAAACTGTCTTCCGGAACGGATTACGTTCGACAAGAAGAAGAAGAAGAAGAAGAAGAAGAGTTTGGATTTGATGTCCCGCCTTTCACTCCCTTTAAGGAGTCTCAAAGCGGCTAACATTCTCCTTTCCCTTCCTCCCCCGCAACAAACACTCTGTGAGGTGAGTGGGGCTGAGAGACTTCCGAGAAGTGTGACTAGCCCAAGGTCACCCAGCAGCTGCATGTGGAGGAGCGGAGACGCGAACCCGGTTCCCCAGATTACGAGACTACCACTCTTAACCACTATACCACACCGAGGTACTACTGTGTTTCTTTACCACTTAATATTCAACTGCTACTTATTTACAAGATCTGATTGCAAAGACAGAGCCTAAGTGCAGAGAGTTTGCATAGGTGTGCAATACAAATATCTTTCTGATATCACACTGAATACATGTAGGGCAGGTATGGAGTCAGCACACACAATCTTGCTCCCCTCTCCCTACACACTTTCAAATAAATGTCTGAACATGATCCAACCTTACACTAATGAGAAATCTATGTTTATGTATGGTGCAGACCCTGGACAATATCCAACTGTTTCTGCCAGCACAGTGATTTTTGCTTGTGTAGTGCAACTTCCCTTCTCCTCTCTGTATGCATGCCCTGCACTCTCCTCAAATCTGCTCTGGGGAGTCGGGGGAAACCCAGAGCATATTTCAGGAGTACACATGGGGGAAGTGGTGAAGTTCTGTTGTGCAATTGAAAGTCCTTTGTCATTCAACATCTCATAGTTTCCATGAATCTGTGTGCCTGCAATATTTTTCATGTCGGCATATATGAGCAGGATTGAATAGATGCTCACTAAAGCAAGCAAAATATATACTCAGAGTTAGAACAAGCATCTCCTAGAATATTCAATGCCCAATCCTTTTTTCCCCCTCCAAAGTGGAAACCACAACACCATGGTCTCTCCGTGCTGACTGCCATATCCTTATTCTGGAAGCCAAGAAGTTGTGACAAACCCCAAAATGAAAATAGGCTGAAGTACAGTGGGATTTAATTATTGGTACCTTGCCCTCTAGGGACGCAGGTGGCGCTGTGGGTTAAAGCCTCAGCGCCTAGGACTTGCCGATCGAAAGGTCGGCGGTTCGAATCCCTGCGGCGGGGTGCGCTCCCGCTGCTCGGTCCCAGCGCCTGCCAACCTAGCAGCTCGAAAGCACCTCTGGGTGCAAGTAGATAAATAGGGACCGCTTACCAGCGGGAAGGTAAACGGCGTTTCCGTGTGCGGCTCTGGCTCGCCAGAGCAGCGATGTCACGCTGGCCACGTGACCCGGAAGTGTCTCCGGACAGCGCTGGCCCCCGGCCTCTTGAGTGAGATGGGCGCACAACCCCAGAGTCTGTCAAGACTGGCCCGTACGGGCAGGGGTACCTTTACCTTTACCTTTTACCTTGCCCTCTGCCTTCATTATTCAGCACTATTATTCCCCTAATGCAACAGAAATCCTGATGGGCACCTAGCTTTTTGAGTTCACCTTTCTGTAGCTTTCTGCTGAAAAGAAATTCTGTGTCAAAATGTTCACTCAAGCATTTCCAAGGGACAAAGTGGGCTTTCAAGAGATGCAGAAAGAAAAACAACAACCCTCTTGGAAAAGTTTATTTTTTGCTGCAAGTTGTAGTCCTCAATTACTGCTGCTTCGACACCATTTTAGGGCTTATATGGAGAGGAAGGAATGTGTTCATGTTTCTGAGGCTCAGTTTCATTGCATGGCAGCATGGCGTAGCAAAGCTTTTGCCCTGAGAAAGCTCTAGTTTCACTTAGTTAAGAGTGACGAATTGCAGAACGTGAATGGGGGAATGCACATTCCAATGCACATCCCATTTAAAGCAATATACTATGGATGGACAACCATACAGCCAAATAAATATGTCAATCCACCATTCCATACTGTGTTACTGAATGAAAGCACATCCCTACCCATGTTATGCTGAAACTAATCAGCTACAAGTTGTTATATCAGCACACCAAGAATATCGGCCCAATTGCTTTGGCATTTCAACTCACCACCATCACCCTTCAGTAGCCTTCTGACAACCTTGAAATATTAGAACAGAAGGAAATGACATGTATACAAAAGAAGTACACATCACATGTTTAGTCACCTTGTAGCCATTATTCTATGTTTAGTATTTTTGTACCTCTTACTTATGAGAGTGCATTTGACATCCAGCCCTCTTGGAAAGCTTGTGTCTTCTACAGTTTCACTTAATAGGAAACAGATTTTATACGAGAAGTTCTGAAACAGCAGATGGAGAAAGTTTTCCCATCATTCTTCCATATAACACAGAAACTCCAAGGAAGCTATTTGGTGCTACTATACAAATGTGGCAAAGAGAAGCATTGAGAAAGTAGAGGGGCTATGTGTGAACACAGACAGTGCTCATGTGGTGCACACTATTAACCAGTACAAATGAAAGAGTTCCATCATAAGCAAAGGAGGGGGGGGGAGTATTCATAGCAGAAGCTGTGAATGAAAATAAAGAACACAAGTTCCCTTATAGACCTAGGTTCCAGTGAAACTCACCACCCTGATTACTTTTAATAAAAATATTATTATTAACTATTTAATAACATTTTACACGTCTTTAGAGAGGTGTCTAACACCAAAGCCTTTAATTTCTCCTTCCCTAGCCATAAATGGACTATCATGGTAAGTAACTGGTGATGTTCTATTTCCAATGCAAATATTTGTTGTTCTGATGGTGACTGAAATTTATAACCAATTTATTTTCTTGTCTGAGAGGGAAGAGTTGGCTGTTGGATGTGCAAAGTCTTGGGTGGTAGTCAACTAACCTTTACTCAGAGTAGACCAATTGAAATTACTAGGCCTAAATAAGGGACGCGGGTGGCGCTGTGGGTAAAACCTCAGCGCCTAGGACTTGCCGATTGCATGGTCGGTCGGTCGAATCCCCACGGTGGGGTGCACTCCCGTCGTTCGGTCCCAGCGCCTGCCAACCTAGCAGTTCGAAAGCACCCCCGGGTGCAAGTAGATAAATAGGGACCGCTTACCAGTGGGAAGGTAAACAGTGTTTCCGTGTGCTGCGCTGGCTCGCCAGATGCAGCTTGTCACGCTGGCCACGTGACCCAGAAGTGTCTGCGGACAGTGCTGGCTCCCGGCCTCTAGAGTGAGATGAGCGCACAACCCTAGAGTCTGTCAGGACTGGCCCGTATGGGCAGGGGTACCTTTACCTTTTACCTAGGCCTAAATAAGTCATAGACATTAATCTCAATGGGTCTACTCTGAGTAAAAGTTAACTGAATAAAACCCTTTGGTACAGAGTAAAATGGACAAAGGATTGCAGCAGGGATGCACATTCAAATGCAAATCCCCATCCCAAACCAGCTAAGATAAATACATCTCGCCTGCCACTATAAATGTGCATCAGTTTGTGCAACTGCTCTTTCAGAGGGAGGGCAGAACACTGGAAGAATTGCTTGGAAAAGCAAGGATATCCAAGACACTTTGTAGACTTCCCATGGATATCTGAGACCATGGCGAGACATAGTGCAAAACTCCATGAAAATCCCCAAATGTAACAAAATAGAACTGAATTAAGACAGCAATGTATGACCATTCAAACACACAGAAATACAACTGAGAACTCTGGAAAGAAATGTATGCAATATGAGAATTCAAACAGTATGCCAAATGAGGGAGGGAGTAGAAACCAAAGTTTTGAAACCTATGAAGTCATCCAAAAATGTTTTAAATGGTACACAGTCCTAGGCAAGGAGACAGTTTCCTCAACTTTTTAAAGGCTTGCTACAACTAGCTGCTAATTAAAATGATATTTTAAACAAAAGGGTTTCTTCGTTTCCCTCCCTGCCCACATCTATGTTCTACAGCACTGCAAAAAATATGCAATTGGATAAAAGACAGAGATATTAGTTCTTTTTGTGTGGGTTAGAGAAGGACACACAATGCAATATTCATGAGTAAGTTAGATTTTAGGTTTCTTGGTGCCCTAATTTTCCCTTTTGATCCCAGTGCTTTCCATCCTTTATGTGGAAGATGTTGTGAAATCAGAAGCTAGAATAAACAGAATGACAGAAAATGTATTTATTTTTTGTTTTATGGTAATGCCTCTGATATGCTAGTGACTTTAAGGACGTTCAAGATATTCAGCTTATGCCCAGGGAAATGCATAGTTTAAAGGATACTCATGCAAGCAAAAATGATGTTCATGGAAAAGAATTCTGTTATTTCAGATACATCTAAATATGTTCTGTTGGCAACAAGCAAAGGTGTTTTTTTAAACAAGCAAACAAACGGAAAGAAAATGGCATTTGATACCAATGCCAGGGACCTGTCACCCTGGCAAACACCAGTTTATTAGCAATAGATGAGGATACCGGGGGAATGTGGTGTTTTTTGCAGTTTCCAATACAAACTGAATTATTCTGCATCTCCGAGATTAATGCACAGGTTGGAATGAAGCCATCCACTGGAATTCACACTGTGACATAGTGATTTTTTTTGGGGGGGTGCAGAATCAAACTACATATTCTAAAATCCTTATTTTGATAGAAAATGCATCTGGAAATGCCTGTTTAAAAACATATTTAAATGGAAATTTTAATCCCGCTTGGTTTTCAAAATTCGCCGATTAATGCAGAAAAGGGATAGAACACACTTGAAAGTGGATGGAAGCAGAAACAGAATTGTCCATAACTATTTAGAAATACTTCCTGCAGTAAGGTAAGGTAGGCATTTACAGGTGCAAGCAGGGGAGCTGGGGGGGAAAGTCAATCCAACATACAGGAAGAGACAGAATTTGGGTGACTAGGTAAGATTATATTCAGGTCATACAGATGCACCATGTCTAATAAATAAATGTGTTAACCTTGAAAGTTAACAACCCTACAGTACTGGGGGAGAGGGCCCCCATTCCAGGGGCCATTGGATGTGTCAAATCTCCCTCTCTGGTGGCAGAGAGAAAAGTCCACCATTGCGGAGAAATATACAATGTTGCAAGTCCCTTCTGTAAGGATGTGGGAAAGTCCATTATTGGTTCTTCTCCAACAAGGAGGATACATCAGGTGGTTCTCCATGGTCATTCTAGGAGACACCTCCCATTCCCTGACACACTGCTCCACCCACACTTTCCTCTGATGGCACAAGCTCAACAGGGCATTGGATTAGGCCATGGGTAGGCAAACTAAGGCCCAGGATCCGGCCCAATCGCCTTCTAAATCTGGCCCGCGGACGGTCCGGGAATCAGCGTGTTTTTACATGAGTAGAATGTGTCCTTTTATTTAAAATGCATCTCTGGGTTATTTGTGGGGCATAGGAATTTGTTCACCCCCCCCCAAAGAACATAGTCCGCCCCCCCAAGGTCTGAGGGGACAGTGGATCGGCCCCCTGCTGAAAACGTTTGCTGACCCCTGGATTAGGCCTTTCATCCACCTTTGTTTCTTCCCTCCCTGTTAGATTGCACGTTTAGTTGTTTTAACATTCAAACACGATTTAGAAAGTGCATGTCCTGCCTCTGCTTATTAACCTGCTTTCCCTCAAAATTCACACACCTCTTTTAAGTTTGACTCTATCATAAAATGCAACAAATGTTTTATTTTTGGAAATGATTTATTAACAAGGTGTGGGCTCAGCTGTTTTAGTAAACAAAATACTGAATGTTATAACAGCGCATCAATTCTTTGTACTTAGCACCTCCAAACTAATTATTTATTTAGCAACTTAAAAGAACATCATATTAAAGCCTGCAGTCCAACTAGTCACTATGAGAGAGTTTGCAACTCAACAAGGCAATGCTACAAATCAAAACCAGGAAAAGACATTAATACAAGAAGGCCTCATTTCAAAGGGGGATGAATTTTGGGGCAAAATTAACTGCAGTAGTTCACACAGTGGGCCAAATACCAGTATCATTTCTTAATTTAGTATTGTCTATGCTGTTTGATGTGGGTGGGCCTTTTTTACATTTCAGTATAATTTTAGGTTTCTGGTGTATAAAATGAATTGTGTTTGACATTGTTTTGTTATTTAGTGCTGGTTTGACTTTCAGTATGATTTTTTTTCATTGTTACATTTTAAAGCTGTTTTCATTTAACTTATTGTACATAATCTAAACAATCTAATAAATGTTGATATACGAGTTTTGCATTTAACTCCTTATATGGTCATCTACTTGTAGAAGCAAGAAGCCATATTGGGTTGTGAGTGAAAGGCACCTCTTGCCCCAGATACAATCACAGAAGACAGCTTTCTTAGACCTGGAAAACAGGCCTTCCCCTATGATGATGATGATGATGGTCCTCCTGTGGAGAACCTTGTATTACTGTCTGGGTACCAACAATTGATGCTGCAGGTGAGCCACCTAGTAAGATTTTGGTTCACCTTGGAAGTAGTTGTGCCGGGAGTAATTCCTCTAGATGAACTTCTTCCTTTCACATCTCAGGCTCATGCAAACTCAAGTATTTACATCATGAAAAGATGCAACTTTTTTGTGTAGCCAATTTCTGAAAAGGCCCACAGCCACTTACAAAATATTAGTTAAATGTATAAGGATTTCCCTCCATCTCAGATGTAGTGATGGGCTTTCATGAGTTTTCTCTAAAACCTTCCCCTCATCCAGAAATAATCTCAACATATTAACCCTCATCATTGCAGAAAACTTCTCCTGGGACAGCCTTCCTAAATGCTGGCCAAAAACAATAGATAAAGTATACTTCCCAACAAGAAGTTCAGGGTTCCAACCCTAGGCATTATTACTGGGAAATATAGTACCCTTCAAACACATGCCTCCCATTCTGAACTAGCAGCTAATTTGGAAAGCTACAGCTGTAAGGACATATATAGAGTGAGAACATGAGAACAATTTATTTAATATATATTTTATACCAGCCTTCATACAAATCCCAAAGTAGTTTACAACAGTAAAATACAACTTAACAACACAATACAGGAAAACAAAGTAAAATCACAATAAACAAATACACTAAATTCATCATTACCAGTCAATGCCTTGCACCAGTGATCCATCAAAGGATATGGCCCATTCAGTTGTTTACAACATGCAGAAGAGCATTTGGCAGGAATCAGGGTGAGGGCTTTCCCCCCCTCTTGTGGCACCTGGTCCATGGAAATAAGATGGACAGCAATTCTGTTGTGTTTTCAGGAGGTGCCAAAAACTCAACAGAATTGGTGTCCATCTTATTTCCATGGAACCAGGTGCCACAAGAGGGGTAAAAAAGCCCTCACCCTGATTCCTGCCAAATGCTCTTCTGCATGTTGTGAACAACCGAACGGGCCATATCCTAATATCTCAATAGCCAGTCTATATGGGTGAAGACGTTCCTTCAGGTTCCAAACTGCTTAAGGCTTTGTAAGACAACAAAACCTTAAACCTGACCTGGTAGCAAACTGGCAGCCATTGCTTCTCTTTCAGTAGTTTGCTCCAGCTAGCAGCATTACCACTGCATTTTGCACAGCTGCAGAAGCCTCGTGGCATAAAGGGTTGGTGCATATGGCTGTTAACAAGGTTAATGGTTCAAGCCCACCCAGGGATGGTTGTGGGCAGGATTCCTGCATTACGGGGCATTGGACAAGATGACCCTCAGGTTCCCTTCCAACCATACAATTCTAGACCAATGTCAAGGGCAGCGCCACAGAGAGCACACTGCAGTAGTCTAATCATGAGGTTACCTGTGCATGGATCACTGTTGCCAACCTATCCTTGTCCAGATACAAAAGTAGATAGCACACCAAATGAAGCTGTAAAAAATGTTCCTAGCCAGGCACTTGGGGCTCCAGTGTTAAAGGTGAGTTCCCCCAGGGCACACACCTGCTCCCTAAATTGGGAGAGCCACCTCAGTCCAAAACAGGGAGACTAACTCCCAGAACTGGGGACCACCACTCACAGCCAGGGTCTCAGCTTTGTCAGCATTCAGCTTCAGCTTGTGGCCCTCATGCAGACCACCAATGTATCCAGACACTGGGCTCAGAACTTGCACATCTGCACATTATTCAGTTGTGACAGAGCTGTGTGTCACTTGCATCTTGATGATACAGTACGCCAAATCCCCTAAGCACTGTTAAACCGCTTCAGAGACAGAATGGTACCCCGTGGCACCCCACAGTGGAATAGTCACAGTGCCAGCATATAGTAATGTGCATGTGAAGTAGACCTTATTCTCACTTAAATTAAAAGGACTTGCTTCTGAGTAAAATATGTTTAGCCACTGAGTCATGCTAGCAAGTATTTCTGTTGGAGGAACAGCAATGTAAATGCAGAAGCAAAAGCTGAAAAAAATCCAAAGAAATCAATCATAAGCACACACAGTCACACAACCTTTGGCTGTATGAAACTTAGAAGGCTGTAGAGGAGGAAAAGGTCAGAAGCAAGGGTCTCAGAACAACTGATATGGAACAGAGAAGCTAGGAAGCCACTGAAGATAATTTCTGTTGAACGGAGCCCTAAGTTATTAATAAGACAGCATCTCTTTGACCTAGATTTTTTTCCCTAGCTACAAAAAGGAAAGAGACTGCATTTTAAAAAGAAGAAGAAGCAACATATTATACCACATACTGAATTATATTAGACAGATATGAACAAGTAAAACTAAAAGAATATCTACACTCTGCTGGATTGCATATAATTGAAAGAGTGCTTGTACTTTGGGTCAAAATCCGGTTTATTTGGACTAGGGTTAAAGATTTATTTTCAAACTTAGAATCATAGAATCAAAGAGTTGGAAGAGACCACAAGGGCCATCGAGTCCAACCCCCTGCCAAGCAGGAAACACCATCAGAGCACTCCTGACATATGGTTGTCAAGCCTCTGCTTAAAGACCTCCAAAGAAGGAGACTCCACCACACTCCTTGGCAGCAAATCAACTTATTTGATTTCTTCTTTCTCTTACTGTTGTTTAATTAAATGTTTACATGTAGGCATCCCAAGCACAGTAGTATATCTAGATTTAACTTCCAAGAGAGATGCTTGCTGGATTTTTGTTTTATTTATAACAGCTTTGATATTAATATATATTATCTGTGCAACAGATTAAACGTTAGGCTATCAAAAATAGTTTGCATTCTCATAATCTCATTTATTTTTATAATGATTAAAAAACAAACAAATCCAGAAACAAAGCTAACACAAAAATTCAGGGCTTTTTTAAAAAACCACCCCAAAGTAATAGAATCTAAATTGAAAAGGCCTTCTAAGGGAGATGTTGAACCTGTGGCTCTCCCTCAAAAAACCTTAAATGATCATATAATAAATCTCCTATTGTGTTATTCTGAAACATATTTTGAAAGCCAAATTCATCAGCATCAGAGAAACAGATCTATACTGGAATGCACTTTTGAATTAACAGTGTATCCAAAGTTCCTAATTTCCTTTTTTAGTATACAAAACCATATACATTTGGCTGTATGATTAATCAACAACAATTTCCTCCTGAACTTATTATGTGGATTGGAACCTAAATTGAGACGTTGTGCACGCAAAGTCCATAGTCAGCCAGGTGATGAAAGTGAGCTGCTTTTTTGGGGGAAATGGGCATTAATTCTTTATATGTTAACTCCTTATTATCAAGTGAACTCTCACAGTTTGCAACAAAACTATATCCAATAACTAAATTAAATAAATAAATAAGCATGTAAAATTGCAAGGCAATATTGTGCTGCATGGATAACAGCTGGAGAGATTCTGAACAGCTGTTGCAGCTGAGATTCTGTTGCAGCATCTGTACTCTCCATAATAACAATAATACTTGGGAGTATCAACCCAAACCACACTACAGTGTAATAGAAATATGTATTAGGCACCATCAGTATGCATGGAATAACACTACAAGCCAGGAAGAACGGTCCAACAAAAAAGTTGTCTCCTAAGGCTTGCTGAGAACACTCCAATACATCAAGCTACTAGAACTGACCTGAAGGCAGCTTGTTCTCTAGATGCTTGAACCAATAATTAGTTGTTGCCATGACCACACTACCTTAACCCCTTACCTCATGACACACCTCTGAAACACAGCATGAAAACTCACGTTCTACCTAATGCAGACTCTGAGCTAGGAGTCCTCACTCCAGGGGACATAGAACACACTAGGCAAGTGTAGGACCAAAACAAATCACAAGCTTCAGTGGAAATTTGAGGTTGGGGAGGCAACAGGCTTTATTCTTTCACCTCTGCGGCTCCAAGTTTCAGAGAAAGCTTTGAGCATACTCAGCCCCTGGGGTGAGCAACATTGTTGAACCCTGAGCATCACTATTTAGAATTATGGTTTTAAAAATACAACTCACAAGAGAGTGCAAACATTAATGTCACACACACACACTGTATACTTACGAGGGGAGCACACAATTAAAAGTATTTCACTAGTATCATAGAATTATACAGTTGGAAAGAACCCTGGGGATCATCTATTCCAACCTTCTGTAATGCAGCTGTCCCATATGGGGATTGAACTTGAAACCTTGGTGTCATCAGCACCATGCTCTAGCCAACTGAGCTATCTAGGCACACAATCTAAGGCTCCAAAACTGAAAATCAGCTTCAGCCCTCCCAACTCTGTCTCTGTTCCCTTTGCCAGTTGAACAATACTACAGCTGGACCAACACTTCCAAGACCTCCAAGTAAAGCAAAAGTGGGGAAGCTGTTTCCAAGCCCCCATATGCAAGTGGTGGGTGGGACCAAAGGAAAAAGTGGCCGGAACAAGGAAGAAACATTTAGTGACAGTAGGCTAATTTCTACACACATCCACCTCTATTTTCCATCCAGATAAGAAAGAGTTGTTATTGCAGTTCTAGGACACATTCCAACCAGACAAGAGCACTCAACAAGGGTGGGAAGCAGAGTTGGTGAGTAGGTGTTGCCTGAGGAGAGTTCCAAGGCCAGAGAAGAAGGCCCATTTGGCCTCTGGACCCAAGGTTCCCGACCCTAGCAGTGAAGATACAGTATCTTAACACAAGAACACGATATAGCAATTTGGAGTGCTATCCTGTCATAGCTACTATAAGAGACTTTCATTAATGCTTCTCATCTCTGTTGTCCACTTTCCTGACACTTCGCAAATACAAAATTTTATCAGCATTTGCCTTTTCCCACACTAGCTGCTCTTCCCGATTTCCCAGGAACTGACCAAAAACAGGCACAGAGCGGATGAACCTGGCCAAATCCCAAGCCAGAGAAAGAAAGAGCCTATTGGTAAGCACATCTGGAACGAGTTATGTCAATGCGGTTCCTTTTCCCCTTATGAGGATTACATTTTAACTGAACTGGTTTGATAACTTTCATGTTTAAAGCTGGAAAAGTGAGTCCATGGCAAAATATTCACCCAGTTGCTCAGCCATGAGAACCCAGGCTGCCACCCACCTCACTTCTTATGGAAACCCACTGGTAGAAAGTTTGTACCGGAGTTATCAGATTATTGGAAAAGAGAATGGGGTTAAATGAAAAGAGCAAACACACAACACACAGCACCTTGAGCAGCAGCAAAACTACACAAATATAGTTGATACTTTACTTTAGCATGTCCTCACATACTTGCGTTCTTATATCCCCCTCCTTTTCCTCCCTTTTTGCAATTACCTCCCATAGTTTAGGAAGCTGCCTTAGGCTAAGTGACATTACTGGTGTATTTAGCTCAGCATTTACATGGACTTGGAAGCAAGGACTACTTGGAGATTTTTAGATAATGGGACTCAACCTGGGACTTTCTGCTTTGCATGTGCTCTACCACTACAACTACAGCTTGCTTGTGTGGGGCCCTGGGGGTGCAGAGAACAGTAATGTTCAGAGACTGTCACTTATCATTTAGGCAGGTATATATGATATATTGATGCATTGTAAGATGTTTCTAAGGTTCATTTGATAGAGCAAACTCTTTTCACACAAATGCATGTTAAAATTAATAGATATTAACTAGCAAGTCTTTCTCTGCACAGTTAGCAAATTTTGCTATTCCAGTCACTAGGATAAGTATTATAAAAGAATTACTGTAGTTCATGGATAATTTGCAATAGATTGCATGTCAAAGGGACTCTGTGGGAAGGCTCCATGAGCCCAGAGGGTGTGGCAGGTAAGGCAGCACATGGAAGTTATCCAACTCATTGTCCTTGGAAATCCATAGATCTCCCAAACTAAAGTAGTTTTTACTCTAAAGAAGTAACATATTAGCTTCATAATGACATAAAACTGAAACCATCCTAATCAGAGCTATCAAAAGACTAGTAAGAGTACACTAAATTCCAAGAGATAAAAAAACAAACAAACCCAGATGCATTTCCATAGCAGAAAAATATTTAGCTAGCACAGCAATTGATTCTATGCAACTTAATCAAAAGTAAAGCCACTAGTTTATTTAGTTATTAAGTTTATACCCTGTCCTCCCTCCTAAAGGAGCCCAAGGAAGCAAACAAACAATAAAACAATGAAAATATCTTAAAAACTAGTTCAATTATATAACTCGCAATGTGTTTGTAGGACTACAGCCTTAAACACCAGTCCCATATATTAAGGATTTGGTTTCACTGGTTTCTCAATGAAAAATAAAAGAAGTCAGAATTAGACAATCTTTTTTTTTTTTTTTTTTGGAGTGGGGTGAAAAGAGAGTAAGGAACATTCATTGGCTCCAGACAAATAAATATCCTATCTGGCCTTGTAAATTATCATATTAGTGATAGGAAATCCTTTATGATTCATCGAACAAGTCTCTTTCCTGAAAACACATGCCAAAAACACAGACATCAAAGGGATGAAGGAACCACGCTAAATTCATGGCACATTTTTTTTTATTACTACAAATATACATACATGAACATTCTTCTCAGTATACTAAGAACTCAGTGCCCAGTGATATTTATCAAGCAGCTGCAAACACATCTGTACACAATGGTGCTCCTCACATGACTGCCTCTCCCCATATTGGCAGCAGCTTGTCATCAGTTCAAGCAGTGAGTATCATGGTAGGAGGTGGCCATTAAAAAAAAGAAATCAGCAGGATTTCTTGCAAGTGGAACAAGGCACAGGGTTGCAACCCAATGGCATGCCCACTTTTAAAATTTGCTCAATATACTATACTTTTCAGTGTATAAGACAAAGGTTTTTTTACACAAAAATAAAGTTTTAAATGGGGGGGGCCTTATACATGGGTAGTGCAGAGGGGGGACGACAACGGGCGATTGGTTGCAGCCGCAAGCAGGACCTTGCGATTGGGTGGGTGAATGGAGTCTGCTGCAAGGGCTCCTTTGGATTGGCTGCTGTTTTGTCAAATGGGTGGGTTATTAGCGGATGCGGCAAGGGCTGCTTTGGATTGGCTTTGGCAATTTGGCGGGTGTCGCGATCGTTAGTGTTCGTCAGTTGGGTGAGTGATTTTCAGCAATCTTCCCTCATTTTCTTTAATTTTAGTCCCCCAAAATAGGGGGCATCTTATACATGGGGGCATGTTATACACAGAAAAATATGGTAAGTGCAAGGCATGGATCAAATGGATTTCTTTACTATTTGCACTTGCAAGGCTGCAACCAGGCATGTATAAATAACACTTCCATTATGTAGCGCCAAACCACATTATGGTGAGGGAAAATGTAGAAAGTTGTCAAGCTAGCAGTTCAGCTATACTTCTAAACTCAAAGGGGTAACTCCTTAAACGTAAGCCTTTTATCTTCTCCAATTTCATGCTAAATTTTACATTGATTAAAAGTGAGGAGGGGGAGCTTTGTTTTATCTCATTTCTACGAAGCTTATGTTTTAATTCATGGAACTTGAGGGGGGGGTGTATTTTATTTTACTAACAGTGGGATTACAGAGTTAGCAAATGCTGTGTCACCAGTTATTAATTTTGTCACTTTTGACCTAAACGGAACAGTCTCTTCCTGAAAGGAAGGATTGCTCTTGGAGTTACACAATTTCATAGATTCATAAAAACAAAGACAGTTCTGTTGTAGTAGTATAGTTTTGCTGTGGGCAGGAAGAGAAAGAAATGGTATCTACTTGTCTTATAATTAAATTAAATAAAAGGAGGCAACAATAGATTTGCAGTCTTATGGCTATAAACAGCCATGAATAGACATTAAAAGACTACCTTAAATCAGTATTACTTTGAGGCTTTTACAAATGCTTAATTTTGCTGCAATATAAATCTTTAATATCTCACACAGTTGATTTGATAGTAAGCAAACAAGAGGTAAGACTGTTTAGGATCAAAATGTCATGCAGCATCAAGAGTAAACACAAGTGTGTCTATACAGATGAAAGTACAGTATGCAACTGTTGTCACCTGGAATACCAATGGCAATACAATATGAATATTGATAAGGGCGGGGCATTATTTGTAACTGCACAGATTTCTCAACATTCACTATAGTTCTGGGGATCATGCCTAAAGCCAAAATTGCATATGGTCATGGGTTCAATGGCAGGTGGGATTGCCAAAGTCTTTTCCCCCCAGACACTGACGCCTTTCCACCCCTTATTTGTTTTTTGCCAAGCACATAAAGCGGAATGTGCACAAGTTAAATGTGCATACGTTGCGTGCTTATTATATTTCCTTCTAACTGAATGTACATTATTTCCGTTGACAGAACAGACCACAAAGCTGCATAGATGTCCACATGGAAAATCCTTTCTACATAATGGGCTGTAGCCAGAAGAAATCAGGCATGCTTTAGTTGGCTCCTGCAGAGCAGTGGTTCCCAAACTTCCTTTCGCCATGAACCACTTGAAAAGTGCTAAGGTTCCTGGCAGAACCTTGTTTTCTGCCTGTTGTAGCAACTGTAATGCACTTTGCTAGATGCTATATGATCTTTAGTTGTATTTTTATTGCTTCTTATTTTCTTATACAGTGGTACCTCAGTTTACGAACTTAATCTATTCCGGAAGTCTGTTCTTAAACTGAAACTGTTCTTAAACTGAAACTGTTCTTAAACCGAGACGTGCTTTCCCTAATGAGGCCTCACAGACTTTCTTAATCTGGGATCTTGAATACATCACAATGCTCTAAAAACATAAATGGATATATATATATATATGACTGCAACTTGTTGTCTTGCAATCTATACATTTATTTATTTTACTGCACTTTTCTCCTGCCTTTTTGTCAAAGAAGCTTAAGCGGGGTGGCTTCTCAATCCCATTACCACATAAGTAACATTGTGTAGTGAACAGGATACAGTTTTCTCTGTAGCGGCAGCCCAACTATGGAATGCTCTCCAAGCATCAACAGTTTACTTTTCCGTGTCAGCTGAAATACATCTCTCTTTCGATAGGCTTTTACAGATATTTGATTCCATTTGACCAGCTATAAAATAATGGGTTACCTGTCTGCTCTGGTAATAATACAGTTTTACTTGAAATGAAATTTTAATGGCTTTATCTTATAATCAACCACTATGATTTATCAATTACTTCTCCACCTCAACATAGGGCAAATCATTATCATGCTTCTGAGAACATAACATTATGAAATGAAATACAAGATTTCAGGCAACTCATTGGTGAAGGAATATTGCTCAACTGACCAGTCAAATATTATCAAAGAGTAGACAAGTATTTAAATCATCAACTTAAGAGAAGTGCGCATGAGACACTGACATCACTTACAAAACAGACCCAAGTCCATCAACTGTTATTATGACATGATGAAATAAAATGGTTAACTATTTTAAGGGAAATTACCAATAATGTTCTGTAAATACAAAGGTACATAATACTGAAGAGAATAAAGAGTTCTTAGTTTTCATCATGGAATCTCAGGAAGAGCCCAAAGAGATATTTTAAAAAATGAAGTTAAACAAATAAAATACAGAGTACATATGAAACACACATGTTGAATGCACAGCAAAAGCCAGATTTTAAATGTGGTGAAGGTTACACTAAGCAGACGTCAGGCCAACACAAGCATTTTTGCTTCATATTATCCAACTCAGATGCTTCAGTGTCATCACCTTTCTCATCAGTATCCCCCACCCTCCTCTTGTATACTCCTGCTCACTGACACAAGTCTTAATCAGGCATTCTTCACAACTTAAAATTGAGATATGCGGATATCAGTCTTACGACAATGGAAGGCTTGAAACTGATTTCTGGCTCTTGGAAAGTTGATTCTGCAAGCTGACCGATTCCATTCCGCACTAGCAGCAACACAATAATTTCTGCCACTATGGCTGATCCATAAGGAAGTCTCCACCCTTTCCACTATCATGAAGGAGCAAGCCGCCTTGATTGATCCGCTGGAATTTCACGTCACATTGTTGTAGCAACCAAGAGATTTCCCCGCCCCCATTTCATTATTTGCTACCTCCATCACAATTGTCTGATCGTTTTACAAATGGTTAAGACTTAGGACCCTGGCATTCCTGAAGCTGACTGTGGCAGGGTGCAGCAAGGAGCTCCTTGTATTTTCTATCAGGAGACATCATGATTGAGATAAAAAAGGTACATCGCCATTTCCATAAAAAGGATACATGACATATATCTGACTACTGTGAAACCAGCGCTCAGTGGACTGACTAACAAAATAACCTCTAAAGAGCAATATATAAGTATAGTCTCTATGTATCTTTTTAGCAATTTGCCACACTAGGTTCACCTCTCTGAAAAGAAAGAGCATCCCTTTGAAATCTGACCAGTTACCAACCTTTTATTTAAAAAAGTTACCCTCATAGGAGCCTAATTTCATGTAGTGTTGTGACAGATGTGTACCAGATTTGGAACAGGACAGAAGTCTGGGTTAGAGGAAGGAACCTTGTGTTTATTCATTCATCATAAAAGAATTAAAGCACATTGGTCAACCCCAAGATCAAGTCATAAATATGTAATCTTTCTAGGCCAGTGTTGTTATAGTTTTAAATTTTATTAACAGCTTTTCAATGGTCCTGTAAGGAGCAGCTTACTCAGGACCATTTAAGTGAAGCAAAATTGCTCAATGAATTAAATAAAAAAAAGCATTTCAGACATACAACAGGCCCAAGACAAATTCTTGATGTAAGGAAGAACTAACCTGGATTTATATTTGCACTGGCTCAATAGTTTTTCCACTGAGTTTGCTGCTCATAACATATCCTGAAGTCAAATGCTTATTAATGCAATTTCTCTTGATACCAGTGAGATTTTTTTTTTAATGCAAAACATTTTTGCTTCCATTTTCACAAAGCTACTAAAAGGTCCATTCAAATATTGCAGCCCACATGTGGATAGCAATGAAAAATGCTTTTGCAGAGGGCAAGAGATGCTCTACAAACAAGGCTGCACGTGGAATGGGCATGAAGAGTCTCTTATACCAGTGGTTTTAGAACTCTCTGTCTTCAGGAAACCTCTTCTGCATCAACTTATCTGCCAGGAATACATACAACTACATACTTGCTACAGAACATTAGCACATGACCAAAAAGTCCTTGTATACTGTAAGGCAAGGTTGGGGAACCTGTGACCCTCCAAATACTGCTGACCTAAAACTTCCATCAGTTCTAGTCAGTTATGACCAATGGTCAGGAATGATGGGAGTTGTAGTTCAGCAATATTTGGACAGACACAGGTTCCCCATCTCTGTTGTAGGAGATCATGCACTGCAATCATCAGGCACTGGCCATACATTTTGAGTTCCACTGTTATCCTATGTGCACCCATAAGCGTGCCTTAAATGCACCCAACATCTTCTGGCAAAACTGTTCAGGAAAGAAAGATCAATAATGGAGGACTAAATGTAATGAACTTTGTCTAACATCATAGGTCTTCTCACTAAAGAATGCACTGATAAGTTCTCCAAAAACACCAGGATTCCCTAGAAGGGTTTTAAAACTATGACTGGGGAGGTGGCATGGAGTAAATAGCTTTAAGCCTACTGTATAGAATGCCACCACAAGCAAGAATTTTACATAGCCTCTTCATGAGGCCCATTCATATCTAAGCAGTTCTAGTACATAACCTGTTGCCTAACTGGTTGAATATTTCATGTTTTCTTAAAAGTTACTATAACAGCCCTATGCAGTAGGCCATTACTGTATTCTTATCCTCACACTACAAATGGGCTCAGTTAGCTCAGGTGGTTAGAGAATGGTGTTGATAATGCCAAGGTCATGAGTTTGAGCCCCATACGGGCCACCTGCCTATGAACTAGGTGACCCTCAGAGTCCCTTCCAACTCAACAATTACATGATTCTAAAAGGGGAGGGAGAATGTCCCCCCCCCCATAAATTAGATGAGATTTTAAGTAGAATCTTCCCACATCACAACTTATACTCCTAGCCACTATACCACATCTATGGATGAGACTGAGATCATAATATTGCCATTACAAGGACCTGCACTAAAATGAAATGACACTGATGAAAGAAGTTTGGCAGGCAAGTATCATGGATGTTTTAGGTAAGGAAAGCCTGTGTGAAAAGTCCTCCTCTGGATCCGTGCCATTACTAGAAGTCTAGGATACTGCCTTAACACAATTTATTCAGTTGCAACTGTAACTCCAGTTCCCACTTAACAGGTGCACCTCAAATGTGAAAACACAGTTGTCCTCCAATAATGCAACCCTATGGATGTTTACTTGGAAGCAAGTCCCACTGTGCTTAGTTCCACTTACTCCCCAAGTAAATGTTCCTAGGACTGCAACCAAAAACACTGCTGAACTATTATAAAGAGAGAGAGAGAGAATGACATTAAAGCTGAAACCCTAAAAATACTTACTAGGGAGTAAACTCCAATGAGTATGGCTTCTGAGGATTGCCATGCACAATGCCAAAAGCAAACTATTCACAACATACATATTCTCAGGAGCCATGCAGCCTATTCCTGTGCATGCTTACTCAAAAATAATCTCACCTAAGGTGAAGAGAGTCTGATCATCACAAGTGTGGTGCTGCTGCTCTCAAGCAAACTGTAGCAATTATTTGGGGCAGGGAGGATGTTCGTTCAAAGCAGTCCCCCCCCCCCCAACTTTGGCTGTCTTCAGTCCAAGTTCAGGCATCCCCGAGTAAGTATGCACGTGATCCCAGCCTCGGGATGCAACACTGATACTAGCAAGACTTTGGAACCAGAAGCTGCTGCACCTGGATCTCAGCAACCAACAGCTCTTCCGCTTCCCAGGCAGAGCCAACAGAATCCTCTTGGCAGCTCTGGGTATCCAACCTTTTGCTATTCTCCTGGAATTACTTCCATCTCTGGAGATCTGCAAGGAAACAAGCCTGCCTCCCTCTACGCACACGCAGATAACCCACCCTCCTCTCTGCAGTACAAACCTAGTTTACACGAGCAACCTCCCCCCAAAACCTGCCCCCACTTCCTGCTTCTAACCCAAATATCTCCGAGAGACTGGAAGAACAATGCCCTTTTGGAGGGGGGGGGGCCTCAGTCCAGGTGGTTGGCGCATGCACAAAGCAAGCAAGCGCCCCCCCCCCTTTCCCAAAGGACTCAGCGGCTGCTATTTCAAGGGGCAGCAGCGTTGCTTGCTGGCTTGCTTGCCTGTGCTTATGGCCATTGCAACAAAACAAGGCACAGGCGCTCCAGTCAGAGCAGCCGAGATGTGAGGGGGTTGGGGAGGGCAGACGAGACGGAGCTGTAGCTGCGCCAGACAACGAGCGCGACAGACAGACAGCCAACCTTCTCCACACACCCCTCCGGTATTCTTCCGTCGCCGCCACCGGTCCCAAGGCGCCCGGATTCCCTCTCCGTTTCTCTCAGAAGCACCCTTACCTGCCGCGCCTCTCCTCAGAGATACCAAGCCCCGCGCCAGGCGACGCCAGCTCCCGCGGAAAGGGGAGACGAGGCGGCGAACCGCTGAGGGGGCGCGGGAGCAGCGCAGCCCGCTAAGCCGTCCTGCCGGCGCGCGCGGGGCTCCCTCCACGCGCTGAATGAAACTCTCCCACGACCAAGTTGCTGCTGCTGCTGCTGCTACCACAGCTAGAGCCGCTGGCTGCTGCGGCGGCGGCGCCGAGCTCCGTCCTTCCCACTGCCTCGCCAACGCGGAGGGGGAGTCGAGGGAAAGAAGCTGCCTTGCTCCGGGGCTGCCTTTTCTCCATGGGCGGCCTCGCAGGGTCTAGCCAAAAAGCAGCCAGAAGCCCCGGTTCGAGCTCCGGCCTTGAGCTCTCGGGAGAGCGCGGCTGGGCCAAGGGGCTGGTATGCTCCTTTCCCCGCTGCCTCTCGGGGCCCCCTCGACTTCGGGATGGTTTGGTCCAGGCTGAAATGGGGAAGGGGGCGGGGCGGGGGATGCTGCTGCCCGCACACAATAGGCTTGAATCGGCCCCCTCCGTGTAACGGAGCAGACGCTGCCGAGAAAGCGGCGCTCTCGCTATCCCCTCCCTTTTCTTTCTTTTTAAAGGCAATGCTCTGGCTTTGGACCAAGACGTGTGAGGGGAGGAAGAGAGAGAAGGCAGCCAGCCAATGCAGGCGTCCAAATAAATGAATAGTAAGCCAGGGAAAGGTTCCCCCCCCTTTTCCCCCCTTTAAACCAGTCATAATTCGGATTGCGAGAACTGTGACGATCTATTCTTCCGCATTCGGCTTTGTTGTTTTAGCAGCATGTGCGAAGCTGCGCAAAGTGATTTGCGCGCAAGCCCTCGCCCTCCCCCTGAGAACTATCAGCCTAAAAAGCCTCTGCGCTTTTCCTCCGAAGTAACATCGGTTCAGTTGAAGCTTACTCTCAGGTTAAAAAAAAAAAGTATAGGATTAAAGCGAGGGTGTTTTCTCACACTGGTTTTGTGTGGCCTGAACCAGTTCTTGGTTTGGCCTATTGTTGCTTTAACCTCTCTCTCCCCGCCACCTCCAGGCTATGATGCCAATTTGAAACTCATTGTAGTACTGTATACAGTCAGTTTAAAGCTGGCGCTAGGAAACAGAATTCTTCACACTCTCTATGGATGGTTGTTATCGGTGATTTGTAAATAATGAGCCAATGGCCAAATGTTTTCCTGCAAGGCATATGTCATTGGGGTCAAATATACCTACAGTGTACATAGACTGCAGTCTTAAAACATGTCTACTTGGAAGCAGACACTATTGAATTTAATAGGACTTACTCCCTGGTAAATGGAAGTAGGATTGCAACCTAAGTCCCATTATAATTACAGTGGTACCTCGGGTTACAGACACTTCAGGTTACAGACGCTTCAGGTTACAGACTCTGCTAATTCAGAAATAGTACCTCGGGTTAAGAACTTTGCTTCAGGATGAGAACAGAAATTGTGCTCTGGCGGCGCAGTGACAGCAGGATGCTCCATTAGCTAAAGTGGTGCTTCAGGTTAAGAACAGTTTCAGGTTAAGAGCGGACCTCCAGAATGAATTAAGTTCTTAACCTGAGGTACCACTGTATATACTGACTCATTCCTACCATGCTTCATTTTGGTTCCGCCCCCCTCCTTATAAAAAAAAATGTATGAAAAGGCCCTTCCAATGCAATTCCAGTAAAAATGCAATCTCTTAGCTTGCTATTTCAGGATGGGAGACCATGGTTAAAGATGTCGTTTATGACAGTCCTGTAGTGTAGTCAGTATTTCAAGTCATTGGTGGGACTTTGGATGGAAGGGGATACAAAGCAGCCTATCAGGCTGCAGCAAAGGTCAATCTACCTAAATTGTTTTTGATTTTCCAATATGTTGTATAGAATATTAATATGTTACATTATTCCCATCCTTTCTATGTATAGCACATAGTTCTATATATATGTATATTTTTAAAATGTGAATTGCTGGGAGACCCTTTGGGTGACAAGTGACAATTAGGTTTGATAATAAAAATATAGTTCCTCGGAAGTCTTCCCAGCTCAAATGAAAACCTTATCTGCATGCAGCAGTCTTATTGCTTTTGAAGGTAGAAGTGTTGCACTTTTAAATACCCACCCCCCACCCCCAATATCACATGAAATAAGATTAAATTGAGAAAGAGCAGAAACCATTTTGCTGCATTCTCCCCCCCCTTTTTTTAGGGAAGGGGGCATGTTGGTGCACCTGGAATGAAGACTTGACATAGGAATATGTATAAAGCTTATATTGATTAAAATATAGCAAGGGCAGCTTGCACGAAACCAAGCAGAAGTGCAGGAAAGTACAACCTGTGCCTGCTGCTAAAGGCCAAACCACCTCAGAACAACTCCCTCATGCAAGTTATCCTGTAGGAAGCCAAACCATCTTCCCATAAATGGAAGCCATGACCATCCTGCCCTATGCTGTTCAGCATTCCACAGGTGGCACCTATAGATATGTTTGTAGTGAAGGAGCTCTGTATGGAGTAGGGACACTCTGTTCATTTTCTAGTCTGCTTCTATGGCTCTCTAGACTTTTCCCAGAATGGAAGTATGCTGGGGACTAGAACGACGAAGTTCCCACTGCAGTGGATAGAATGCAGAAGTGTCCTAATAACACATATTTAAGCATATGAGTGTTCTAATTCACACTTGCACTTTTTGAGAACATCATGTTTCATTTTGAAATAAATAAATAAATAAATTGTCCAGTATCTCCTTAGAGACCAACTAAGTTTGTTCTGGGTATAAGCTTTCATGTGCATGCACACTTATTCAGCTACTTACCTGAATCATGTTTCATTGTGTATGTTGCACCACAGGATTATTATTTTTTTGTTCAAATCCCTTTCACCCATGGACTTTCTAGTTGCCTAGACTGGACTTTCCCAACCTTGGGTCCCCTCTCCAGATGTTGTTGGACTATAACTTCCATTATCCCTAGCCTGCAGAACCAGTAGGGGAGGGGGAAAGCTGGTCTAGACAAGTCACTGGCTAAGCCTCATTTTCCTGTCCATAAAATGAGACCATTAATTATCTAATTAGGGCTGTTGTGGGTATAAAGCATTAGGTTGGGAGTCTTATAGAAGTGATAATCACTTTCTTTATGTGTATTTATTTGTATTTCATCTACAGCTTACTGCACAGATGTCTCGCAAAGCTGCTGTTAATATGACTGATTTTGAAGAACATGGCAAAGCTTTATTGCTAATCCTCCTAACTCTATGATAAATCTTCACTGTTTTGTTCAAATACACACAATGACACAATGTGGCTGTGCTTCTTGCCACATCTTATCATGTTTCATTTTGCAAATCTCAGGACCTCGAGATTAGGATAAACACTATAAAATTTAAATGCTGAGGCTTAGCCTTACTATATATATAAACTTTTACTCCATTTTTAATGTATGATTTATCTTGCAGGATTTAGTTGCAGGATTTCTGTATTATAATAGATTTACAAGCTTCAGGAGTCAAACTGTTTTGGAATCTATAGGTGGATTCAAGAGCCAATGATGAATCCATAACCTGCTTTGGTACCAAAACCATGCTTCCAGCAGAAAAACAAATCTAGTGAATTGCTTCCAGATTTGGGTGGTGGTCATTGGGTACCTCTCCTCCACATGTCCCTTTGAGATGAATGAGGGGCTGACTATGGAAGATAGTCTAATGGCATGCTTGTTGTTGTCTGTTGATTTTATTGCTCTTTCCATTTCTGCTCCTAACTTGGCTTCTCCCAAGTTATGTATGCTGATGCAGGTAGGACAGCTTTTATTGTTGTTTAGTCGTGTCCGACTCTTCGTGACCCCATGGACCAGAGAACGCCAGGCACTCCTGTCTTCCACTGCCTCCCGCAGTTTGGTCAAACTCATGCTGGTAGCTTCGAGAACACTATCCAAACATCTTGTCCTCTGTCGTCCCCTTCTCCTTGTGCCCTCCTTCTTTCCCAACACCAGGGTCTTTTCCAGGGAGTCTTCTCTTCTCATGAGGTGGCCAAAGTATTGGAGTCTCAGCTTCAGGATCTGTCCTTCCAGTGAGCACTCAGGGCTGATTTCCTTAAGAATGGATAGGTTTGATCTTCTTGCATTCCATGGGACTCTTAAGAGTCTCCTCCAGCACCATAGTTCAAAAGCATCAATTCTTTGGCGATCAGCCTTCTTTATGGTCCAGCTCTCACTTCCATACATCACTACTGGGAAAACCATAGCTTTAACTATACGGACCTTTGTTGGCAAGGCTATGTCTCTGAACAGGTCAAAAGCACAGTGCCCTACTGCTGGCCAGTAGAGGCTCACCCAACTGGGTTGTGGCTTGGATGACAAAGTGAGAGGAGCTGGAGGAAAAGGGATTGACCCAAGGCCTCTATCCCAAGAACAGATCCAAAAGGATAGAGACTCGTGAAAATTGAGGGCATCCTCTATACAGTGCAGGGCATGTATTAGCTAGGTCTCTGTCTCTTTCCAGAAGAAAACAGTAAATAGGTACTGCCTACCTGTGAAAGTTTAATGGGGAGTTTAGATATTTAGGAAATTATTCTGTATGGCATCTCTTGCACACTACTTCCTTCTGAGCCATGAAACTCCAACTCTGCCCATTTTTAAAAATGCAAACTCCACATTATACACTTTTACAGGGGGACAGTACCTATTGAGTTAGTGTTTTCTTCTAGAAGGAGACAGAGAAGGGGGGCTTGGACATGCCTTGTTCTTGTTACTGCATTCCCTCACAGGTAAAAGCTGTCCATTTCTGCATTGCAGTGCAAATGGGATCCATTCACAAGAAAGTTGGCTATAAGTAGTTATGCTTTTAGCCATCATAACCTTTATATCCAAACATCAGTTCCCTTGGTATATTCTAGCAACACTTTTGCCATCTGGTAATCTTAGCAGTTCACTTGTTTTCATATTTCAAACTATTTCATAGCACAGGTTGAATAAAAGCATTCATATTAGAACCCATAACTTCTGGCACTACTTGAAATGTAACCTGCTAATAAGCCAATGAGATAATATTGGTGGCAATTCACTGTACTTCTGAGATCACTTTTTAAAATCTGCAAAACAGAAATCTCTTTAATTTATAATATATTAATCAGTCAAAGCTCCTGATTAGATGAGTACATTTTAGCAGCATGAATTTTAATATTTGTATTTTCCCTTTGTTATTAAGTCTCACTTGATGGAACAGAATTTGCTCATTTTAGTGTAATGAAACTACCTAAAACTAGTAAGCTTTTGTCAATTTCAAATAAGAGAAGACTTAACAATCAAAGGATGTTTAGATCTGACATCTCTTCTATAGAGGAATGTCTACTGTTGTAGCCATAGGAAAATTGGGAAGCAGGCTCACTCCATCAGCTCTGGTGAAAGGCCAGCTCCATCCCTCAACTTTTCCCACTCTAGCTATTATATAGATCTTTTACTGTTGGGAAACCTAGGTTGGATTATGAATCCCAGTGATACATCTTGGAGGGCCTGATCAAGATGAGGGATGGGAGGAGTTGTAGGAGTTGCTGCTCAACAATCTCAGGGAGGGTCCCAGTGATGTGTTACCCCGATACGCTGCTCTGCCTACCCTCCTGTCATTCAAGCACTCCATGCCAGCCTCACTGCTAGTTCCAGCACTGCCTTCCATGTTGCCAGAAAGCCTGCCTCTGTCCTTACTTTACAGATGAGGTGACCAAAGATGTACCCACTGAGACCTCCATTACCTAGGACTCGGAGATACCAGCACCAGTGTGAACAGACTGCTGAGACCCAACTTACCTGAAAGGGTTTTTGTTTACTTGTACAGTCCAAAGAAACATCCCATTTGCTGCAGTAAAACCATGCCTGCCCCTCTGAGGTCCAGATCCAAGGGCCTTCTGGCAGTTCCCTCACTGTGAGAAGTGAAGTCACAGGGAATCAGACAAAGGGCCTTCTTGGCAGTGGCATCCTCCCTATGGAATGCCCTCCATCAGTTGTAAAGGAAGTAAATAACTACACAACTTTTAGAAGACTCCTGAAGGCAGCACTGTACTATAAGGAAGTTTTTAATGCTTGCCCAAGTGGCTGGGTCAACCCAGTCAGATGGGTGGGGTACAAAATAGAAATGATGTTGTTGTTATAAATAATAATATAACAGCAAGCCAGGGGGCATGCCAACTGTTGGATCAACAGAACAGCCTGTGTAGCCATGGCTTGAACCTGCTGCACCTTTGAACTTTGCCTTGCTTATGTACCACCATACTGACTGGTGGTATATAACCTTTTTGGCAGAAAATGGTAATCGTCCTTTGTCCAGCATGAGCCAGGACAGGTTGTGAGCCTCTTCTGGATCCCCAGTGCAGCCCTTTGCTGTTAGATAGTTCAGAAATGAACCTATAATGGACCATGCTGACAGTAGGTCAGTTGATTTATGTATTTTCTGGTGCAAAGATGCTAAATAATGGCAAGTTCAACTAGCACTGATACCGTAAAGGCACTTAAAGCAATGTTTATGAGCTTGATACAGGAAAACACTAGGACACATGTTTCATTTTGGGCATACAGTCTGCTTCACTAAAACATGAACAAGGTGGAATTACACATTTACCTGGAAATAAGACCCAATGAACACAGTGGGGGTTATTTTTGCATAGACATCATGCTGCACAGCATAGATATAAATATCATCTAGCTTTCTAATTTGTGGGAAATGCTTAGTACATTTGGAACATTAAAATAAAATTAAAACGTTGAATTTTTCATAATGCCAAATGTAATAGCCTTTTGTTTCCACAAAAGCTCTCAGGCAATCAAGATTGTTATTACCAATAAACTTTCCCTAGTGAATGTGTCCTTATTTGCAGAAAAATATATATTTAATTCTTAACTGGCACTATTTTCAACTGATGTTTTTCAAAAATTTTATTTTATGCCATCATCTTACACTTCTCCTAGTAAATAAATAATGGACAAACCTTTCATTCACAAAAGGTGTGCATAACCCATTCAATTGTTTGTTTCCTTGAATGCAAGACCTACTGACTTAGCTGAGATGTATTCGAGTAAGTGTACATAAAATTTAAACAAGTGCTTCCAAGTATACATACATTGTCATATAATTCAGGAACTTATCAACCATTTAACTGCATGGATACACCAGCTGGAAATTATTAGGCTAAAAAAAAATCAAATCAACCTGACCACTCTTCATTTACCATTCTATAAGCATTTTATAATGTTTTACCCCAGAACCACCACCACTCCAACTTCCAAAATGGAAATGTATATGAATGTGGCAAATATTTATTCATTCAGTATTTTAAAATAGTAGATGGAGGATTCTGTTTCCTTACAGTTCATAATGTACTTATTTCTACTGTGGGGTTCACGGCTTAATTCAAAACTAAAGAGAGATTGTATCGATTAGTGTTAAAGTGAGCATATGAAGAGCCACTGTCTGTGCAAATTCTAAATCACACAGTTCTGATAGGGTCTCATGTGGGCTTCCTTTGTGCTGCAGCAAAAGAAGCAAACCCTGGTAAAGGGGAGACTGCATTGCCTAATTTAAGCATGGTCTCTTTCCTGGGAAGACTTGTGACTAGGTTTACATGCTAACTCTGAGTAATCCCCCAAATAATGTGGTGTGGTCATAAGGTCAGCAGGGTTTGAACGAGATTGTTAAATTCATCCTCTCTACTGAGCTGTAATGCGCATACCAAACACAAATGCACATACTCCTCAACCCTGAAGTAAATGAAGAAACTCTTGTTTGCACAAAGTTCTGTGTGCACATTAGTGCCTCTGCAAATGTCCCTTGAGCAATGGCTATGGGATACTGACTGCTTGATTATGACTATGGTTTAATAACACAGTTAAGTACATGGATCAGTATATAAGAAGAACCCTGCTAGATCAGACCAAAAGTTTATTCCCTTGACTATTCTAGTTCCCTCAGTGGCTATACAGATGCTCTGGGAAGTCTATGTGCAGTGCATGTGGGCAATAGCCTTCTCTAGCTGTTGCCCCCCCCCCTTCATGGATCACTGCCTTGCCGTGGCGAAGGGGCTTGAAGAACTCAGAGAAGCTATGAACTATGCCGAGCAGGGCACCCAAGATGAACAGGTCATAGTGGAGAGTTTTGACCAAACGTGATCCACCTGGAGGAGGAACCGGCAAGCCACTCCAGTATCCCTGCCAAGAAAACTCCATGGACAAAGACAACAGGCATATAAAAGTTATGACGCTGGAAGATGAGCTCCTCAGGTCGGAAGGCGTCCAACATGCTACTGGGGAAGAGCGGAGGGCAAGTACAAGTAGATCCAGAGCTGATGAAGCGGCTGGGCCAAAGCCGAAAGGACGCTCAGTTGCGGATATGCCTGGAAGCGAAAGGAAAGTCCAATGCTGTAAAGAAAAATATTGCATAGGAACCTGGAATGTAAGAACCATGAACATGGGTAAGTTGGAGGTGGTCAAAAATGAGATGGCAAGAATAAATATTGACATCCTGGGCATCAGTGAACTAAAATGGACGGGAATGGGTGAATTCAGTTCGGATGACCATCATATCTACTACTGTGGGCAAGAAACCCGTAAAAGAAATGGAGTGGCCCTCATAGTCAACAAAAGAGTGGCAAAAGCTGTACTGGGATGCAATCTCAAAAATGATAGAATGATCTCGATACGAATCCAAGGCAGACCTTTTAACATCACAGTAATCCAAGTTTATGCACCAACTACTGGTGCTGAAGAAACTGAAATTGACCAATTCTATGAAGACTTACAACACCTTATAGAAGTGACACCAAAGAAGGATGTTCTTCTCATTATAGGGGATTGGAATGCTAAAGTAGGGAGTCAAGAGATAAAAGGAACAACTGGCAAGTTTGGCCTTGGAGATCAAAACGAAGCAGGGCAAAGGCTAATAGAGTTCTGTCAAGAGAACAAGCTGGTCATCACAAACACGCTTTTCCAACAACACAAGAGACGACTCTACACATGGACATCACCAGATAGGCAGCATCGAAATCAGATTGATTATATTCTCTGCAGCCAAAGATGGATAAGCTCTATACAGTCAGCAAAAACAAGACCTGGAGCTGACTGTGGCTCAGATCATCAGCTTCTTATAGCAAAATTCAAGCTTAAACTGAAGAAAGTAGGAAAAACCACTGGGCCGGTAAGATACAATCTAAGTCAAATCCCTTATGAATACACAGTGGAAGTGAGGAACAGGTTTAAGGATTTAGATTTGGTGGACAGAGTGCCTGAAGAACTATGGATGGAGGCTCGTAACATTATACAGGAGGCAGCAACGAAAACCATCCCAATGAAAAGGAAATGCAAGAAAGCAAAGTGGCTGTCCAATGAGGCCTTACAAATAGCGGGGGAGAGAAGGCAAGCAAAATGCAAGGGAGATCGTGAAACATACAGGAAATTGAATGCAGATTTCCAAAGAATAGCAAGGAGAGACAAGAAGACCTTCTTAAACAAGCAATGCAAAGAAATAGAGGAAAGCAATAGAATGGGAAGAACCAGAGATCTGTTCAAGAAAATTGGAGATATGAAAGGAACATTTCGTACAAAGATTTCCATAATAAAGGACAAAAGTGGAAAGGACCTAACAGAAGCAGAAGACATCAAGAAGAGGTGGCAAGAATACACAGAGGAATTATACCAGAAAGAAACGGATGTCTCATATACCCCAGGTAGTGTGGTTGCTGACCTTGAGCCAGACATCCTGGAGAGTGAAGTCAAATGGGCCTTAGAAAGCACTGCAAATAACAAGGCCAGTGGAAGTGATGGTATTCCAGCTGAACTATTTAAAATTTTAAAAGATGATGCTGTTAAGGTGCTACACTCAATATGCCAGCAAGTTTGGAAAACTCAGCAGTGGCCAGAAGATTGGAGAAGATCAGTCTACATCCCAATCCCAAAGAAGGGCAGTGCCAAAGAATGCTCCAACTATTGCACAATTGCACTAATTTCTCACGCTAGCAAGGTTATGCTTAAAATTCTACAAGGAAGGCTCAAGCAGTATGTGGACCGAGAACTCCCAGAAGTGCAAGCTGGATTTAGAAGAGGCAGAGGAACCAGAGACCAAATTGCAAACATGCGCTGGATTATGGAGAAAGCTAGAGAGTTCCAGAAAGACATTTACTTCTGCTTCATTGACTATGCAAAAGCCTTTGACTGTGTCGACCATGGCAAACTATGGCAAGTTCTTAAAGAAATGGGAGTGCCTGATCACCTCATCTGTCTCCTGAGAAATCTCTATGTGGGACAAGAAGCTACAGTTAGAACTGGATATGGAACAACTGACTGGTTCCAAATTGGGAAAGGAGTACGACAAGGCTGCATTTTGTCTCCCTGCTTATTTAACTTATATGCAGAATTCATCATGCGAAAGGCTGGGCTGGATGAATCCCTAGCCGGAATTAAGATTGCCGGAAGAAATATCAACAACCTCAGATATGCAGATGACACAACCTTGATGGCAGAAAGTGAGGAGGAATTAAAGAACCTTTTATTGAGGGTGAAAGAGGAGAGTGCAAAATATGGTCTGAAGCTCAACATCAAAAAAACGAAGATCATGGCTACTGGTCCCATCACCTCCTGGCAAATAGAAGGGGAAGAAATGGAGGCAGTGAGAGATTTTACTTTCTTGGGCTCCATGATCACTGCAGATGGTGACAGCAGCCACGAAATTAAAAGACGCCTGCTTCTTGGGAGAAGGGCAATGACAGGCCTAGACAGCATCTTGAGAAGTAGAGACATCACCTTGCCAACAAAGGTCCGGATAGTTAAAGCTATGGTTTTCCCAGTAGTGATGTATGGAAGTGAGAGCTGGACCATAAAGAAGGCTGATCGCCGAAGAATTGATGCTTTTGAATTATGGTGCTGGAGGAGACTCTTGAGAGTCCCATGGACTGCAAGAAGATCAAACCTCTCCATTCTGAAGGAAATCAGCCGTGAGTGCTCACTGGAAGGACAGATTGTGAAGCTGAGGCTCCAGTACTTTGGCCACCTCATGAGAAGAGAAGACTCCCTGGAGAAGACCCTGATGTTGGGAAAGATGGAGGGCACAAGGAGAAGGGGGCGACAGAGGACGAGATGGTTGGATAGTGTTTTCGAGGTTACCAGCATGAGTCTGACCAAGCTGCGGGGGGCAGTGGAGGACAGGAGTGCCTGGCGTTCTCTGGTCCATGGGGTCACGAAGAGTCGGACACGACTAAACGACTAAACAACAACAAAGCTGTTGCCCCACAAGGCTGATACATGCTGATGCTGGACCTTCCTGAACGGCATCTCCTAAGCAACAATGTGAGAGTTGTGCATTTGCAATAAGAAGCAAAGTTAGAACTCTATAAAATGTCCTTTAAAAAGCAAAACACCCATTCACAGATGCCACTCATTGTTCCTAGCCCATTAATGATTTGCATCAAGAAAGCTTTGCCCCATCTTGACAGGTTTTGTGGGAAAACACTGAAACACGCAACAGTCACATTTATAGTCCAGAACACTTCACATCCCCCCCCAAAGTATTTCATTCCATACAATGAAAAAGTAGATGAAAAGTAGAAGTCAATATATTTTTCATAATGAAAAAATTAAGCTAGTTTAGGACAAAATTAAAACCAGTAATGAATCTGGAAAAGCTGCTTGTGCATCTTTATAGCTTGGAACATAAATTTGCAACAGATCGGTATTTACAATAGTTTTATAAAGTTCTGTTTCCATGACCAGGAAGGCCATATACCATTTTCTGGGAACCACTTAGAACCATACAGTCATAGAATGGCAGAACTGGAAGGGGTGCTAACGGTCATCTAGTCCAACCCCCTGCCATGCAGGAATCTTTTGCCCAACATGGGGCTCGAACCCATGACCCTAAGTTTAAGAGTCCCGTGCTCTGCTGACTGAGCTAGCCTCAGTGGGTACATCTGCTGGGCTATTCTGTCTCTCTAAAAATCACACAAGAGTAACACATAGGCCCCTGCCCTATACTGAGGAAGACCATTGGCTCATCTAGCTCACTATTGCCATGCACTGACTGGAAGTAGGTCTCCAGGATTTCAGACAGAAACAATTCCAAGCCTTACCTGGAGATGCTGGAGACTAAGCCAATAACCTTCTGCATGCAAATTACTGTAGAAGTTATTTTTCTGCTGAGCTACAGCCCTTCCCCAAATGCATGCAATTTGCATATGGAATGCCATTAAAACCAGCTTCCAAAGCAGATGTGGGGAGAACATTTAAGTGAATTAGTATAAATGCTTTCCTATATTCTGGAAGACATAGCCTCAACAGGAATTCCATTATTTTTATTATAAACTTTGAAGTGAATTAGTGTAAATGCTTTCCACTATTTGGGGAGAAATAATGATCTCAACAGGAAATTCATTACGTGTATTGCTAAATCATTAACTGGCTACTTAAAAGTAACATTTTGCAGTGTGTGTGTTTATAGAATGGATTAAAATTATTGGCTTAATTACTGAAAGAAGGTAAATCACTGAAAGAATTTTTTTATTCCATTTGCAAGAAAGTATTGATCTACCTTGTGACAGGTGAAGGCAGCCCTGAAATTGGGCTCTGTGTAAGATCTAAACCAGCATAACCTGGATGAAGCCAGTTGAAGTCTTGGACAAAGAAGTTCCTATCTGTTCATAAGATAGGTATGGACTGCAGAGAGTCAGTACCGTGTAGTGGCTGCAGTGTTACACTAAGCCTGGGAGATCAGAGTTAAAATCCCAGTGTAGCCCTGAAACTCACTGGATGCCATGAAACCCACCCAGAGATAGTCACAGTTTCTCTCAGCCTAACCTACAGGATTGTTGTGAAGAATTGGAGGGAGTGTCCTTGTATAGCAGCTTGAGCTCCTTGGCAGAAAGGTAGGATATACCGAGGTCCTCCTCCTCTGAAGGTCTTCTGCTGGTTCACTCACTGAAAGAAGTGAAGTTACAGGGAACCAGGCAGAGGGCCTTCTCAGTAGTGGCACCCTCTCTGTGGAACATACTCCCTTCAGTTGTCAAGGAGATAAAGATTTACACAACTTTTAGAATACATCTGAAGGTAGCCTTGTATCAGGAGGTTTTCCCCTCATGTTCCAATGCCTAAATTAATACCCACCTACAAAAGCAGAAATACAAATGGAAGAAATTGACACAAAACCGAATGCTAGATGCAGACGTGGCCAAACCCATTTTTGTTTGGCCATATGACCTTCTAGGCAGCCCTGTATAGGGCACATGCCACTTGTGGATGGGTTCAGAGGCTAAAGTGAGTGGAACAATGAATCTAAATTTTACTTTTGTACAATTGTCCCTAACACACATTCATCACCCCCTTTATCCTCTATTCAGGCAACTGTGAAGCATTATCAGAGGTCAAGGATACATTCCAGCCAGAAAAAAACCAAAAACATTCCAAGATGGTATGAAGCACAGCTGGTCAGAGGTGTGGCCTGAGGGGAGAAGGTATGGCCTGAGGAGGTGGTGTGGCCTGGAGAAAGTCCCAAGGGCCAGAAAGGCCTGGAAGGACACATTTGGCCTGCAGGCCTGAGGTTCCCCACCCCTGCACTAAGGGCTGCATGTCTGTGGTGAGTATGGCAAAATTGCATACTCTGCAACATTTCTCTAATGAAAATAGGGACGTTCTATTTCATCACCACCATCATTTTTTTATTTATACCCCGCACATCTAACTGGGTTGCCCCAACCACTATGGGTGGCTTTCAACATACATATAAAAAAAAACCATAATAAAGCATTAAACATCTGTCTTTAGATGTCTTCTAAAGCTAGTATAGTAAATTATCTGCTTGGCTCAGGGGTCGCATAACTCTGTACCCTCCACCATTTATCTGATGAAAATAGGAATGTCCTAAGGAAAAACGGGACATTTCAGGATCAAATCAAAACCTGGGACGATCTTGATCAAATCAAAATCCAGAACTTAGGGACACTTAGAGGGTCTGAAATTGGCCAGCACAAACTCCCTCTGTTTTACACACACACACACACACACACACACACACACACTGTACTTGCTAATTCAGAGAGAGAATGTCCATACATATTCAGACAAACATGTCCATGGACACACACATATTCAGTAACTAGAGCCTTTGCCCCTGAGCTCTTTTTTCCCAGAAGGCTAGTTTGAGGAGGGATGGAAAGTTGGTCCCATTCCACAAAGAGAATTAATAGATAGTCACCTTGCCACAGCCAGTCCTCCTACATATTCTTCTTAACTCTGAGTGGGCACTGGGAACCATGCCCCCAAGGAAGCCACGTTTGATTCTGGCCTTCCTAAGCCTTACAATTGTCCTCCTCATACATTAACACTTAATATTAACCTTCGCACACAATGAAGGTTTGCAACCTTCACTTCCTTTGTGATCTGTGGCCACAACCATTCTAAATATAATGCAGCTTTTCATAATTTAAATGATGTAACATAACATGTAATTTCATCAGAAATTGGAGTTAATACAGTGTGAATTAATAGGCTACATCTATTTCCTGTTTATTTAAGACGTTCTAGGAGAGAACCACAGCGGACCCATTTGAACGAAAGCTCTGTGGCATTGGTTTACACAGTTATACGCAAAGCGGCAATAGAAAATTAGATTACATAGCACAGCCTTGATAAAATGTTTAGTTAAAGCATGTTTAATTTGACCTGTTGGTTTGAGGCCAAATTTTGCAGTCAGCCATGAAGCAGTTGGGCAGCATGTGTGAAATTGAGGTTAGAACTGCTGCTGCTATACTTAAGTCTGCTGCAAGCTCATTAAATCACTGCTCTGTCCAAAACCCAAAAAAGGTCAATTAAAAGAAGAGGGGGGAAGTTCCACTTTTGGTGCAACCAGCGGATTTAGCAGGACCAGTGCTATGTTGTGACTTGTTTCCTTTTTTAGATTTTATAGTCTATTATTTATTTATTTATTTTAAAAAGGCTTGTCGTGTGGCACAAGGTGAAGCTGTTTGAGACACATGAGACCAAATTCCCCTAAGACATGGCTTATCTAGTTGCACAGTTTTGGTTTTGGTTTGTTATATTTATCTGGCCTGCCTATTTTTGCTCCAGATTTGGACTTTAAACATAGCAATGTGGCACAATTCTATACTACTAAGAATTCAGTCCCACTGAATTTAAGGAGACTCATAAGTGGGCATAATATTGCAGTCTTGTGTGCTAAGCAGCAAATTTACACTCACTTGCCATAAACTAAGTCCCCTTGAACACAATGGGATTCATTTGTGAGAACAACTACATTACACATTCAGTAGGGATGGGCGAATCCGTCAATTGCAGCTTCTCATTTTTCAAGTCTTCAGTTATCCACATTTCAACATCAGTTTGCTTTAACTTATGAAAACTCACCAGCATTTTAGTGCAAAATTCCCCAATATTTCTGTATGCAATTTTACCTAATACACACATTTTTCAAAGCAATTTTGCATAGTATAATGCATTTTTATATCTTATTTTCACTATGATATGCATTTGATGCAAATTTTATCCTAGCATATGCATTCTGTACACATAGGGTCCATATCATATGGTTTAACATGCAGCGTGGTAGCTGCCAACAAATGGACCTCAGTCAGCAACACTGCACTATATGGAAACCTGCCTGCATGAAGCAGCTCCTGCTGGCATCTTCCAACAGCTCACCACTTTCTCCTCATTCAAATTTTCCCCAGGATTGTACAGGTCAAAATTACTTGGTCTTGTTTCTGAAGTAGAACTGATGAATTTGAACCCATCATGATTTGATTGATTTTTATTTTTCAGCTTTGCTCAGAGCACTGTGAATGCACAGCTATCGATTCCTTCAATTCATTTGTGACTCTTCTCCACCCCACTCTGTATTACCAAATGTGTGTGTGTATTTCTAAAGCACTGCCAAAAAGCTGCACTCTCAGTGCGATTATTATATGATTGCATCCAGATTTTTGTTAATGCGTAAGTGCATATGTGTATATTAATAAAAAGCTGCACAAAAGGAATTGTTGTTGCCGCTGCTGTTGTTGTTGTTGTAATATTTTATTACCCACCCTTCAGCCTAAGATTCCATACTCATATTATTATCACACTAAGACTTCACTTATTTTGGCAGTGTGCTAGCTGTACACACATGCACATTTGATTATGTACAGATTTTAAAATATGGAAATTTTCTGAAGAAACTGAACTCCATGGCAAACTAGACAAGTTCCTATTCCATAAATAGTTTCAAAAATTGTCCTATTTTAGCAGCTAGAGAGACATGTTATTTATTGGCCTGTCAGTTACAATTTAATCCATATGCTCACATTAAATTAACCATATGAGGTAATGCAGATCTGAAGACAGAGAAGTAGTCTTGGGAGAAATGGTTAGAATGTGGAATATATACATTATACCAGCTGAGAGGCTCAGACTGAGATTTGCCAATCGGAAGGTGGGCAGTTCAAATCGCCGCGAAGGCGTGAGCTCCCGTTGCTCCCACTCTGGCGGGAAGGTAAACAATGTTTCTGTGCGCTGTTCTGGTTTGCCAGAATCGGCTTAGTCATGCTGGCCACATGACTCGGAAGCTGTCTGCAGACAACATCGGCTCCCTCGGCCTATAGACCAAGATGAGCACACAACCCCAGAGTCATCCGCAACTGGACCTAATGGTCAGGGGTACCTTTACCTTTATACTGTTTGGTACTTACAGAAAAATAAACCCATGTTTAAGCCATGTTAAATGGATTTTGGTAAGGTAGAAGTTTATAAATTTAGAGAAGAAGAGTTTGGATTTGATACCCCACTTTATCACTACCCGAAGGAGTCTCAAAGCGGCTAACATTCTCCTTTCCCTTCCTCCCCCACAACAAACACTCTGTGAGGTGAGTGGGGCTGAGAGACTTCAAAGAAGTGTGACTGGCCCAAGGTCACCCAGCAGCTGCATGTGGAGGAGCGGAGACACGAACCCGGTTCCCCAGATTACGAGTCTACTGCTCTTAACCACTACACCACACTGGCTCTCTGTGGAGAAGTGTGGAGCAGGGAATTAGAAGGTATTATACAATGTAAACAATGGAAAATTGGTATAGAGTCTATACAAAATGTTTCTTTAGACCTCAAACTGAGATTGGTGCAGGAAAAGGCAGTCTTTTGAGCATACTACAACATTTGCATAGGAAAGCAATTATAATACAGATGTGGAAGATGTAATGCTGAGAATGCCTCTTATGACGTCAGCTTCTCCAGTGATATCTACCCTTTGGTCTTAATTTGTTACAGCACTTTTGTATTGGTGAAATCATTGATATTTACAGATTTTCATGTACTTTTAAACTATATTCCTGTAATATGGGGATTAATGGATGGACAGTGAAAGTTGAGTTTTTGATTCCTTATGGTGGCTAGGACACTTATACTTCATGTCTGGAAAGAAAAATACCCAATGGCATTTATAGTCTTAGGACCTCACTGCCCTAGCTACTTTTCATATAGGTAGCCATTTCTTTCTTTTTTATTTTTTTTAATAAGTTTTTATTGTTAAAATAGTTCATCATTAATACACATATACAAACATACAAACATACATTTCATACAATCCTTAAAAGTGTTCAAACATACTTACACTCAATCCCACAAATAATTCCTTTCCCCATCACCATCCACCACCCCTCACCCCACCTTTGTGTTTGACTTCCAATCTACTCAATTACAATTTCTTTCCACTTCTATTACTTTCTTTCACACACCTTTAGCCTAATTTCATACTTCTTTTTCTATTACACATTGTTATCCATCTTATTTGATATTTCAGTATTCGAAACGGAACTTGTTTATTCTAATAGGAGTTCTGATTTTTCAATATGATTTTGCAAGTATCTTTTAAACACCTTGAATAATACCGACAAAAACAGAGTGGCTTGCCAAATTATTGGAGTATTACAATATATCCAAAACAATGGAAGAAATTGGAAGGATTTCAAAAGAAAAGACAGATAGGGACTGGAAGGTGTTTATAGGCATCCATTTCATATGCATGTTGTCTGTTAAATTAATATACTTTCTGATTGCTGAGAGTAGGGTTGGAAGGATCTGCCAGTTTAGGTTCTCTCTTGTTTCTCATTTTTACAAATCAAATTAAGTTCTCCACATCTTACAGCAATTTGCAACAAAAATCCTCTTTAAAATTCATTACCATTTTAGTGCAAATTTTTCCTAGTAAACACACTTTATATGTAATTTTCACTGATGTGTGTAAGTCCCCCTAATATAATGCATTTTTCTATGTTCCTTTCATGAATATAATTGTTTTTATGCACACTTCCCCACAATATATGCATCTTTGTAAACATTGTTTGGTTGGAGAACTGCGTCACAATGTGTATTCCGGTTCATATGTTGTTTTGGAAAGTGTGGGTTCAGCAGTGTTAAATGAATCAAATTTCTCCTCCATTCCCCAGTTACAGTGGTACTTCGGGTTAAGTACTTAATTTGTTCCGGAGGTCCGTACTTAACCTGAAGCTGTTCTTAACCTGAAGCACCACTTTAGCTAATGGGGCCTCCTGCTGTTGCTGTGCCGCCGGAGCACGATTTCTGTTCTCAACCTGAAGCAAAGTTCTTAACCTGAAGCACTATTTCTTGGTTAGCAGAGTCTGTAACCTGAAGCGTATGTAGCCTGAGGTCCCACTGTAGTGGAAAGGTTAGATAATGTTGTATCCAAGCAAGTGTTGCCCACCCTTTCCAGTGCAGTTCCCTGTCACTTTCCTTGTTGCCAAACGTTCGATACTTTGAAGAAGCAGGTCTGTTACACAAGACCTTCCAATCAAGTATAATTGTGCAACCTGCTGGTTTGTGATTGACTCTCACTAGTAAATAGCAACAGTCTAGAAGCATCCCATGTCCATTTTCTCTAAACTATATATAACTCTATACACTTTGATCATGTCACCATTTAATATATGGCACCATGCTTGTGTATTTTGTGACTGGCACGTTATAAACTGCAGCTTCAGATATCTGGAAGGAGGCAGGTTATCTAACCACAAAAAAAGAATAGCAAAAGATAACTCTCCTTCACTTTTATAATTAACAGTGAATAATAATTTTTGCACAAATGTGTAGCCATCTTTTGTGACCTAGCGCCACTTGAAGAGAATGGGAAAGAAATCAGTTTAAAAGAGCCATTGGAGTCTGACCTTGGGGTAGACAACAGGAATGAATAAACAACTTGGATCAGATATAATAACAGTAATGGAAACTTGCCGTCATAGAAATGAAATGCCATTCTGCATACAAGCAGGACTCGGCTTTTTGAATCCATCACACTGATTCAGGCAAATATTCACAAGGCTATGAATGTGATTGAAAAGAGGGATGCCAAGGTTACCCTCTGCCTACGCAGTGTGATAAATACACTGACACATCTCCTGAAGTGACAAACTTGCATGTGAAAATGGAACTTAACTCATTGGCATAGGATGATGGCGATGATGCAGCCACAGGGGTTGGGTGACGGATGGAGCTGACATTTGGAGGTTATTCTGAGTATGAGCTCTCGCCTGAGCATTTCATATAGCTAAATGTGTGGCAAAATGAAGTTCTGATGTGCTATACTAGTATTCTATGAGACGTGTTTCCTCAAGATTCCATGCTAGTTATCAACAGATGTGTTAAATCTTTCTGTATGGCATTCCAGGATGATTTGCAAAGGGAGGGGATTGCTACATTAGGGGAACATAATAGAACAATATTTAAACAGGACAAGGTCTGCAACTTTGGTTGCTAACATGGTGACCTCCAGATGTTGTTGGACTACAACTCATTATTTAGCATTAGATTTTATTTGGCTACCCTTAACTTACTTAGTATAGATTATAAGAAGATGTACGCCTGGAGCAGAGCCATCATGACTATGAGAGTCTTAGGAAGATAAGAATTCTGACTGGAATTCAGTGCTTCACTGGGGTAGGAGTTTGGGAATGGTAGATAAGCTGTTAAATCCATCTGCCTGCCTATTCCTTAGCTACCCTGCTGACCTGGGCTATTTCTTTGTCTTGGTTGATCTTGGAGGGAGAGAACTGAAACCAGCTGTGGGTAATGTGAAAGACCTGGCTCATAGACTTATTTAAAGGGTGCTGCTGTTTGAAGGGCCATAGCTCAGTGGCAGAGTGTCTGCCTTGCAAGCAGAAGTTTCCTGGTTCAATCCCTAACGTGTCCAGTTAGGGTTAAGAGAGACTCCTCTCTGAAATCCTGGCGAGCTGCCAACAGTACTGAGCTAGTTGGACTAATGGTCTGACCTGGTATAAGGCTACTTCCTAAGTTCCTAACTCTCAGTAGTAGATTATTATTATTTTTTTAACCTTCTCTTTCTCTTTCTCTTTCCTTCCCCTTTCTATTTTGGGTTCCCACCCTTTCCTCTTCCTTTCTTCTCTTCTTCCCTGCTCAGTTTTCTGTTTGTTTTGGAAGGTACGAAGGTTATAGTAGTTGGTCTGATGGGTGGTTGGGAGTGGGAGTTTATAGCTCAGGGAAAGAGCCTGAGCAGCTGGAATATTGGTGAGATAAAGTTGCTCACTGATGTTTGGAGCAAGAATTTTATCGACACAGGGCTGCCTTTGGGGATGAGGCAAGGAGGCGACATTATTGATTTATCTTTACTTTAATTCTAAGGCTGTATGAGTTGTTATCTGGTCAGCTGTCTTTGCTTGACAGAGTGATTAGGATTTTCCAATCATTACTGGTTTAAAAATGGTTTATTTGATTATTCATATTTCGTACTCTATTTGATTTTTCTTTCATATTCTGTTTTGAGATGTATTTATTTATTTTTTTCGAGTTCTGCTACTATATTGTTTGATTTTTTGGTATTGTATTTTGACCTACACTTTGCATGCAGTTTTCAGATTCTTTTATACATACTATATTTGATTTTCATATTCTATATCAACTTGAGCTTTTGTTTATTCCATATTCCATCTATATTTTGTCCATGGCTTTGAGGTTCTTTCATATGCTACAAGATCTCTACTTTGTATTATGCTTTGAAACACTGGTTTATTGTATTTGATTTTGATTTTCTGTACATCACTTTGAGATTCTAAAGCAATTGGAACATTTTCTAAATAGGTAGATAGAGCTATCCTATACGGGGGTCATAACTGTTGGACAACGAGGCCACACAAGAATATTGATATACAATATCTTTATTGTCATTGTCCCATACAGAACAATGAAACTGAAAATCTATATAAAACATTCAGAAACCCCTAAAATCTCTGAAACCCCATTTTAAAATACAGTATACTATAGAGACTACTTATGCTGTGTTTAGAACCAGAATTGCATTTGCGGAATATCACCAACTTTGTTGGTTGTTTTATATTGCTACTGTTTGTGGGGCCTGGAAGAGGATTCATTTCAGTGAGAGTGAAGTCCCAGAGGAAGAGGTGTAGAGTTTATCCCAGTCTCTAGATGAGAGCTTGAGTTTAAGGGACAGCAGCTTGGCTGGGAGTAGGGCTGCTGCCCATGCATCTATATGATGTGGATGCTTGTTACACTACAGATCTCTTTGTAGGCATTTCTGTTGGATCATAGTCCTCTTGTATGCTGGGCATGTATTTTTATGAAGTGAGTGGAGAGAATAATTATTGGACTATTCTTGGTGGTAGTGGTGAGTATAATAATGCTTAGCTCACTTTTTAGATGCTGTATTTTTAAAATAGGTTAGAATTATTTATAGTTGTCTTATTAATGACCTACTAATTATATAAGCTGTGCTGTAACTATGGTTTTTTTTTGTTTTGTTGTTGTTGTTGTTTATTGCTTGCAGGCCCCTTCGGCTTATTTTGAATGGAAAGTGGCATAGAAATGCAATTAATCAAATCAATAAGCAAAAAGTTCAAATCAGGGAAAGCAGAATATCCAATTATGAAGACTGAATCCTGGCAGCAGAAGTGGCATGCAATAGGGAGAAATGTGCCAACACTGACGGTTCAAAAGGTGCATGAAGAAACAGAGGAATGAGAAATGCAAATAATGCAGCGCCCCAACTCTGTATTAAAGGGACTTTCTCCCCAACACTGTTCTGATACTGGAAGCAACCCAGGCTGGGGAGGAGGTGAAATGCATGAAACAAGGAGGGAGGAGAGTAAGAATGGGGGTGGCTTCAGATCACTTTGGGCATGCATCCATTTGCAAATTGTTGTTGTTTAGTCGTGTCCAACTCTTCATGACCCCATGGACCAGAGCATGCCAGGCACTCCTGTCTTGCAAATATTATTTATTTAATAATATTAGTTTTGTAGGTGCAGAACAAGAAAAGGAAAAACAAATCCCCAACTCTCCCTCTTCACCCTCTCCTTGGTTGCACCAGTGAGCATTATGTAATCCATCCCAAAATGCTTTCCCACATGTGTCTATGCATCCCCGGTGGATGCAATCCATGATCTTTTGCTGTAGCATATGTCATAAAACTTGAAAGAGCTTGGTATAGAACTTGTCAGTTGAATGTTCATTTCTCATGAGTCAAATTTCCCATTAATGCCCAGGTCCATATTTAGGTAGTTCATTCCAACAAGTCTCCGACCACAGTTCTCCAGTGCTTAGCAATTGTCAGACCAGTTGCTACAATAAGATACTGTCTTTATAGAACAATGTTCTTTAAAGTCTTTATAGAACAATATTTCAAAGACGGGATAAAAAAAAATTGAGAGTGGACTTAGGGTCAGGCAAAATTTTCTTCTTAGTTATGTGTTTGATTTCCTGAAACCCTTTTCAGCAAAAATAAAACAACTTTAGGGTAAGATCACCAAATGAAGTAAAAGGAGTTGGAGGCCCCTGTGCCCTCTTTCCTAGTATATTGATTCTAATCACCCAATGTCCGCAGAGTGGTTTACATAAAAAAAAAGATAAACCACATCATTACAACTCACAGAACACAATTAAAATAGCAATAATAAAACCATGCATGCAAAACAATTGCTATAAAACCAAAGATGCTCAAGGTTCAAACACAGTCTAACTGTAGACACCGAAAGCTAGGGAAAAAACAACAACTAAATTTCCGTCAAACAGTGAAAGCCCAACAATGACTAATGTTTGATGTTTTATCGTCTTTTAAATATTTTGTTGGGAGCCAGAGTGGCTGGGGAAACCCAGCCAGATGGGCAGGGTATAAATAATAAAACTGATAACAACAACAACAACAACATGTCCTTTAAGCACTCTCCAGGTGTTCTCTAAATGTATTAACTAAGCACACAAGGAGGTTAGCAGAGATGAGTGTGGCACCCACTATTATCATTTTCCCTGGCAAAGTTCTAAAAAGTGCTGGTTAGCTACATAAGTTCAGGGGTCTCCCGACTTCAGACTGTTGCCCTCCAACTTGTGAAGGGCAATGAGAATAATCATGTGGGCCTGGAGCTAGCATGCTCCTCCCAACTACCCCCCTTGCATGTTCAGTTAACACATTTAGATGATGCCTGGAGAGGGCTACATATGCATCTGGAACCAGTGTAGGAGCCTAACTTCTGCGGGAAAGCGTGTGGTGTCCTTGCCATTTTGAAAACTCATAAATCACAATTTGCATAGAGTTTGCTACTCCCTAAATGCTGGTGATTGAGTTATAAAAAATTCTGTTGGACAAGGCAGTAGTGAGCGCATTAGAAAGATCTGTAATGACTGCATTGCTGCAAAAGAAGTGTTAGAGATAATCCACTGCCATCTGTCTTTATTTTGCAAAGCCACTCAACTGGAGACCATATTTACAAAGGAAAAACAACAACACTTATTACAAGAAAGAGCTGGAAGACTAGTGCAAAATTATCTTCACAGAGATACAGCTGCATTCCAAACAGTGCTATGTTCATTCAGTTACCCAATTTTAATTTGAAGCCTCACAAGCAAAGCTTTTATCAAAAAATAAATAAATGTAAAAATGCAGATCTTTGTGTAATCAGAATACACAGGATACATAGGTGTGCACTGAGTGTTACTTCTGGGCATAATTTTCTTCTAAATGATTTCTTTTCTGTTCAGTGTGTCACACAGCGATAAATTAATCACGCAGAGTCTTCTTCATAAACAAATTTAAACTTTACTGAAGAAAATAAACTTGTTCATAAACAGGATACAGTGGTGCCTCACAAGACGAAAAGAATCCGTTCCGCGAGTCTCTTCGCCTAGCGGTTTTTTCGTCTTGCGAAGCAAGCCCATTGACGGATTAGCAGATTAGCGCTATTAGCGGATTAGCGGCTTTTAGCGGCTTAGCGGATAAGCGGCTTAGAAAAGGGGGGGGAGGGGAAAAAACCCGCAGGAACTCGCAAGACATTTTTGTCTTGCGAAGCAAGCCCATAGGAAATTCGTTTTGCGAAGCACCTCCAAAACGGAAAAGTCTTTCGTCTAGCGAGTTTTCCGTCTTGCGAGGCATTCGTCTTGCGGGGCACCACTGTAGTTAAAGCGCATACACAGAGTGCTCATAGCTGCTATCTGCCTCTTCACAGAGGCACAGTCTTAGTTAGTGATTTACTAGAGTCCTGGAGCCACTCTGTCTGCCTTAGCTTTACACAGCAGCAGCAACAACAGCACCATTCCACAGACTACTCCATACACAATCCATACAGCTCCCTGATGGAGGCCCATTGTGAGACTGGCTACTTTTATAGGGAGAATGAGTCACGAGTCACAGTGACTTAGCAGTTTGCTGTTAACAGTTAGCAGGCTTAGGCTTGAATGATTTTGTAGGCCTTACTGCTTCTTCTGCTCTCAAGAATCTTTGTCTCATGACACAGTGGCCACAACATTCTCACACAGGGTTGGTTTACTGAATATGAAATATAAACAGCATACAATCAAACAGAAAAATTGTTGAACATCCTACAAGGTGGAGCTAGATTGCCTAATGTGCAGAAATATAGTACACACTTTGCAAGAAAGGAAAAGGACTAACAGTGCTGAGAGTGCCATTCTAAATGCACCTACAAGCCTCATAATTCCAAGTATAGGATTACCATTGCAAATGAGTGACTTGTAGGGAAAACTGGTGGCAATCATTTTAGGCGCATCCAACTGACACATGATTGGCAACACGTGGGTGCTTTGGGACCTGGTAGAAGGCAGAATGGGGGGGGGGGCTGCAGGGAATAGAACGGGGCATAGCAGGGCTGAAATACAATGCTTGGAGTACAATGTTTACTTTTTCTTTGGTTTTGATCTGAAACAGCAATATTGACATTTTGTTGTGTTTTGTTTACTTCTTAATACATGAATTTAATATCAGTGTAGTATAGGTGATTATGCCTTTTGGCAAGACAGGTGAGATGTTATGATTTGTTTATTCGTTCATGGAAGATCCTTACATCTCACTATTCCTCCTATCTGGAGCATAGAGCATCTAACAACCAATAGATAAACAATTATACAAAATAACACATAACTGAAACCACAAAATTGTACTCTGTCTCAAGTGACAGCTGAGATTTCAGTGTGTAGCACTTAATAATCCAACAGCAATTCAACTAATAAGTGAGGCAATAAAAATATAACCATCAGCTAATAGTGGAACAATAAAATAAATCCCAAATAATCAACTAATAACAGAAATAAAAGCACACATTATAATTTACCCTCTGCCTTTCCCTTCCTCAGTAGCAACAGCATTTTACACACACACACACACACACACACACACACACAGGCTCATACAGGATTTAGCAGCTCAACCACTACCATTTCCACAATTGATGTCAGTACTGGTAACTACAGTCTTCTCCACAGTATCACATTTTTTCTCTTCCAGTCACGTCAGGGGTTGCCCTCCCCACTGGAAGCAGTCTACACCTCAATCTCCCATCCTGGGGTGCCTTTTCTTGACTCTCACTCAATGATCCCTTCAACCCATCAGTCATTTTTAGAGGGGTGCTCCATCCATGTTGCTTCTGAAGCAGTCACTTCCCTACTTCCCAAAAGCAGTTAATGGGATGCAGCAGAGTCACTACATCAGCTTCACAGCAGGTGAGACACTGCTGCTTACCAGGAGACGGGAGGCAGCACAACACAAACACATCAACAGAGCCAATCTGGCACCTCTGTCAATGTGTTTGCACCACACTGACCTCCCTGTCCCCTCCCACTCTCCCTCCTGTTCTCTCTGTCTCCTGGAGACAAATGGAAACATCCACTCTCACATTCTAGTGTAGCCGCGATGTGCTACTTTGCTTCCATTAGAACAGATTACAATTTTATTGTGCATTCCCTCTGTCCACACCTCATACAAAATATGCATTCAGTCTCACACTGGTGCAGGCGCAGTAGCAGATACAGTCATAAACATTCTGTCAAAGTATCAATGCTAGCATAGTAAGCAAATTATTCTTTTCATGCCCAGAGATGGCGTCATCCATTTAAAATGACTAAAACCCTTCTGCATTTGCCAGCTGTGCAGCATATGGTACTTATTCTTTGACCTGAAGCTTTGAGCATCTCGAGAGAAATTCTGCCAGGTACTATTAACACTGATCTCTTGTGCTGACTCCCCAAGCCATACCTTCATCCTTACTCAAGGTTTATACCTAGAGCTATAATCGCATAATGAGCATAACCTACTAATTGGAGTGAAGAAGAGAGGAGAGAGGGAATAAATTTCCATATTTCTTTATGTAACTTTGCTGGGATAAACTATGCAATTTTTATAACTTCTTCTTTTGAATTTTTGAACTCATTTGTTCACCCAGGGTTTCCCCAATGGATAAGCCAGCTATGTTGAATGTCCTAAGCTGATCTACTGATTTGTGACTAATTTTGTTGATTTTATGCTGCTTTATGCACTTTAGTATTTTTGCTTAATATTGATGACATAGAAAAATCTGCAAATAAAATAAATAAATTATAGGTAACCCTCTTTCTACAGATACTGAGTTCCCAGTGCTAGGCCTAGCTATGCTAGGATTCGCATGTGCACTTTGTTACCTTATGCCCAAATTCCTGTTTCAAAGCAGCAACAGCCATTAACCAGTCTCCATAGATGAGGCCCTGCTTCCAGCTTTGCAGAAGTGTGGGCTAAGATACTTTGATCTACATTTTTGGGGTGCCTTCCGAAAGAAGTTCACCTGGCAGTACTCCTTTATGAGTTCAGGAGAATGAGAAAGCCACACTTTTGCTGCCGGGTGTTTTGCCAGTAATTGGTAGCTGGTGCTGGTTGGCTCTGTAATCTTTTTGGATATAATTAGTAGCAGCTGCTTTAAACGTTATTTTTTTTGTAAAAAAAACTATGTCAGCTGTGATTATGGGTGTTGCAAGCATTTGATCAGAGTGCTTGTAAATGCAAGCACCCTTGACTGAAAACTTGAAAGTCAGGGCCAGTCATACTATTAGGCAGAGTGAGGCAACAGATACTGGAGAGCAGCAGCTGTACTTCCTGAGCCCCAGTTCATTCCCTTCTGTTGACACACAGACTATTATGCCCCCCAATCTGTCCCACTGCTTTAGATTTGGTGCAGGATCCGATCCCATCACCATGGCCAAGGTAAGATGTAACTGCCAGGCCAGTTGGCTTCTGTACATGGGATAGGGAAGGGGTGCCACCCCAGAGGGTGGAAAGATCATTTTAAAAAGGAAATAGTCCTAGTACAACATGTCCAAAATAATTCCAGTTCACATTTGACCACTTACAAAACAAACTAATTTGGGTCACATTCAAATCAGAGTTCCAGTTCATCCAAATGATCCTCAGCAAAGATTTTTTTAAATTAAGTATTTTAACCGTATTTTAGTATTTTTGTCTTAGAATGAAAAGTGCATATTGTCTCCTTTTTATTTATTTCCTCTTCAGCCAAGCAACTTCTTGCTATATATTCCAAGGAAAAACTTGTTACTTCCTATCACTCATGCAACTACTTTCAAGAAGGAATAAATGCCACATGCCAATTATTTATTACTATTATTACTACTACTATTTATTATTTAGTTTAAAATAAAGCTCTTCAGCAAGCAGTATGTCTATCATATTTTGGAATAATGTGGAAGGGAAAGCGGCATTTTGGTTCTATAAGTATTGCACTGATTTCCAATTTGATTTTATTCATGAGGATAATGTGTTTTGATGGTTCAGCTTTTTAAATACAACTGAAGTTTTCACAGAATGAAGAATGGATCTATTGTGTGCTCTGACACTACTAGTCAAAATACAAAACAAAACAAAACAAAACAAAAACTTTTAGTAGGGAAAAGCAATACTTTCAGTCTGTGTTCCTTTTTTAAAATGCACTCCTTCCTTTATGAATGATTATTATTTGAACTTACTAGTTATTTTCTACACAGCAAAGGTCTCCAAATGACTTACAAAAATACAGCAATGAAAACATCAATAAAATAGTGATTTTATGTTGTGGTTTTTCCTACTTGAGGAAGGGGCTGAAATGAAACAATAATCTATACCCATCATGAAAGTAGTTAAGATGTGTGTGCTAATTCTAAAGTGATGTTCTTAAATGAAAAATTTGAAATTGTGCATCCTGTGTGGTTAGAAAATTTCAGTGATCTGTCTATAAAGCTAGTTCAAATGAGCTTTATTTATCCCCCCCCATCATTTTTAATGGACCCATTGTGCATTGGCTTCATGCCTACAAACACAACTGCCATGAGCAATCTAAGGTGCAATTCATCTTTAAGATGGAGAATCCATATTGCAGGCTGACAGTGTTGAATTATGAAAGGCCAGGATGTTATTTGTTCTAGATGTCACAGTTCCCCTGGTGTTTGAGGTACCAATGAGTTATTCCTTCCACTTTTTCCTGAATGGCCTGGGAAGTAGGGATGAATCCAAAGAAAAATTGGCATGCAGGAATATCCTAGGCAAAATATATGCAGTCAACCCCAAGAAGTCAACTTTGAAGACAGTACAGTTAACCTGTATCCGTTCAGGAGAGGCAGTTGAGGTGCTATACTGGTTCTTGGAGGTGGCAATGGCTGGTTGTGTGCCAATAAACTGAATCCTAAAAAAAAAGAGGCATTATGTGTTCCAAGTTCTCCAGTATGAGAGGTGGGGAAGGCATTTGTTATGGGTGTCATTTGGGCCTTGTCCTTGAAAGCTACTGATATTTCAATATGATCGTACCAGAGAAAGAAAATATAGTAAATCGCTTTGGTTCTGCAGATATTGATTGAAGGTTCTGAACTTCTGAGTACTACTGTTTATGCCTGAAGCAGTGTTGGACTTTCAAATTTCAGCAACACCCTGTGCAATGCCCAAATTCAGAGTCCCCCACCTCTCACTTTCTGTTCTACATCATTGTTGTGGTGCCCCTCAGCACCCAGTATGGGCAAGCTGGTTGCACTCCCCATAATCTGCCTCTGCAGTCACAGAGAGAAAACTTAATGTTGCCAGGCTGTGCAGAGTAAATGGGAAGCCATTTTACCTGATGGGTTTTTCCAGCTCATATTGCAATGGTAAGAAAATTTTGGTACCTACTGATGCGTCAAGTGTTTACATATGCGTTTTGCTGTATTATCCATAGTGCCATACCTTTTCTGGTGATCTTTGGGAGCTCTCCTTTATCTAGTTTGTAAGAGTGTATCATTGCGTGTTTGATAAAACTGGCTGATGTGCATGTTATTGTAATTTACAAGATGCAGAGCAGTGCACATTCTATATTTGAGGGTTCAGTTAATCCCTTAGCACAGCAGAATTCTCTCAGTACAGCAAGGGATTTGATAATTGGACAGATGAAGCATGAAGGAATAAGGCGAAAGTGCAGGAGCCAGATATTCTCATTTAAATCAACCAATCCCAGCACAATTTTTTTTTAAACTTTAGGCCTAGGCTATGTATTGGTGGAGAGGGAGGTCTTCCTTGCCACCATTACATTCTTCAAGGTTGCATTCTTAAAATAACAATCACCCCACAGAGCAGAAGCTAGTAATGTAGCTACACAATGTTGAAAATATTAATGTGTCATGTACATATAATTTAAAATAATATATTTCAACCTAAGTCTGTTCAAATTCTACATGGAACTTGCTAAAATCTTATAAACTTTTTTAAAAAGTAAGAAGTATTGATTCATTAAGTGCTATGTGCTGAATTAAATCAGAATGCAGAAATTGTCATGGCCCATGATCTGGAGACTAGCGTGTGGTGGACTCTAAAGGGAATGCTTTTCAGGCTATTTCCTTGGGTGCAGAACTATCAGGACTGCATTTGGTGCCCCCTGTGATGGCGCGACAGCACTTTTTCACCCTGGTGCCGTTGGGCCGGCTCTCATTTAAATATAGTGCCACCACCTCACAGTATACCAATTACGTGAATTTCTACAAATTACCCCAGATTATCTAGTGGGGGACTTGTGTGAGGGAAAACTTAATGATTTGGAGTCTCAGGTAGGATTTGATCAAATAAACAAGAAAGATTGTATTAAACAAAGGACACTTCAGGTTATAATGTTATTTCAGGTAACCGTTCACCTAATAATATTTATACTAAATCTAACTGTTGTTATGGACTTCTAATCAAGCATAGCTTCTTTTAAATTTCAGTTGCTTATGTTAAGTTTCTTAGCTTCAGGTAGATGTTACAGGTTTATAGACTAAAGGGTAAATGCTCAGCTTATTTCCAGTTATTTCACCTCAGTTCTTTCTCAGTTGTTGTACAGCTGTTGCCGCTTAATACTTTGATTCTTAACAAGGTGGTATTTTCTGACAGTTACACACCCCTTTGACAACCTTACTCCTGAGGTCCTCCAAGTAACAGACCCAAGGGATCACCACACCCCTCTTAACTGGTTTGGGAGTCTTCTCTTTTTGTAGCAGAATCTCTCCCCTTCTAACTGGAATGAGACCTAAGTAGACTGTATCTTTCCAGCTTCTACTTCTCCTGGCTCAGCCTCAGTCTCCCAGTTAATTCCTGGCCTATTGCTCTCACTGGACACCACACACTGTCCTTCACACTAAGCTCAGAGACTCCTTTCTGTAGCTTTTGTTACACTCCTCAGAGTGGATGTTTCTACCCAGAACCAACTCTCTCTCCTCTCCCAACATGTCTCCCAACCTCTCCTTTTCAACTCCTTCTCCTGGAACCCCAGCCAATCAGAAGCTGAATTTCATTAACCGTTTGCTGGCAGGGAAAAAGAAAAAGAAAACACTTGGTGACCCAACCCACCCAGCACACCCCGTCACACCCCCTGGCCTGAAAACACAGCCTTCCACTATCCTCTGACCCATAGGATAATATCCCCACTATATCCCCAGCCATGAAGAAGCTCCAGATTGCAAAATAAAGTGAGGGCTTTTTAGCCTCTTAGCCAGTTCCTCCAGAGAGGTGGAGCGTCCTACACTGCATGTCTAGACAGTTTCAGATGGCTCTAGGTCCCTGCAGAGATAACATCTTCTGTAGCTATCTTAGGGGGGGAGAAAGTTTCTGAGCAGAGGCCCTCTTAGAGCTGTCCAAGGTGCTGTTCTCATCTGACTTAATTCTTTCTTAAAATTTCTTTTTCAATTTAATGAAAAACATACAACAAACAATCCCCATCTCACTCCCACCCCACAAGAATCTTTCCATGCATATAGAAAGTAAATGATACAGTCATGCAGGTTTGATTATAGCAGTTAAGGGTCTTCTACACTTTCTTCTTAACAGATTGTCCCAGAGTGAGCCATGGGTAGCTGGTGGTAAGGGGACAACATTGCCATTTCAGATGTACTAAATAAACACGGACAATACATTTTCAAAATATACTTTGGTCTTTGTGTTTGTCTGACTTCTTAACTGGACTCTGCCTCCTTTCTCCGTGAGCTTCAAGTCCAATGGAAATGAACAGAAAGATGAGAAAATACCCACTCCACATTGGACTTTTGAAGACTAACTTTATTTAATGGCGTGAAAGATATCATTTGTGCTCTATTTGTGTTCTATTTGTCCACATACTCACCATACTGGGTTGAATAGGTGGAACATGTCTAGCTAAAACACCCCTTCCCCTGGTCAAACCTGGCCTTCCTAGTTACTCTTTTACACCACCCATCCCCTTCTAATGAGAGGGTAACATGTGCTCTGGTCCCCTTTGGTCCCCTATAAACCTATTTGTTAACCCCTGTTCTTGACACTAGAAATAGCATCAAGCCTGGAATCATATTAGTGATAGCCTTGCCCTCAGTGGAAAGGGCAGGCTCCTTTATTTTCTTCTGTTATCCTTATTTCTATTCAGCCCATGTCTACAGTGGCCCCGTGGCAATAAGAAAAAATAGTCAAGATAACTGATTTAAACCAAGCCCAAACCACAACAGACAGATTCACTAACCATCAACTCTAGGAGATCACCATCAACAAAATGAAAATACATCCACCGAGTTAGGCTTCATGATAGACATGATAGTATCAGTATAAGAGAATTATAAAACAAATCAATAAATCTGCCAGAAAATAAAAACCTTCCTTCCCATAATACAAAGTAAGAAGCTAAGCCAATGAGGGCATGGATCCATAAGGATGTGTGTGTCTTGAACTGGGATTCCTGGCAATCAGGATTTAGTGACTAAAACTCTACTACCTCCACATATAAGGGCACCATCTAACCTACAGTACCTCTGCAAGCTGGTGGTGCAAGGGTGTCACCTAGGCTGTACTGGACCAGATGATCCTTTGGTCTGATCAAGCAGGTTCTTTTTAATGTTCTTATTTTTGCAGTACTGCTAGCAGATGCTATGTTCTAAATGAATACTTTTAGAGGTGTTCCTGGACATTCCAGGGTGTTTCTTTCTTTCTGTAACATAAAAGACTGCTCTGACTGCAAACTCTCAAACATGAAAGATACCCAGGAAAGCTAGTCTCTGACGATCTTAGTTTCTAGTAATGGGATTTGAGAAGTTTCTGAAAGCAGTCTTTCTTTCATTTATCACCAATGGGCCAAGAGGGGAAAAGAAACGGAGTTTTTATGAAATGTCTTGTGAATTACTGACCTAGAAAGACAGTCCTGAAAATCTTTTCTGTGGAAAACATGTCCAGAAAGTGATTGCATTCATCTCCTTCCATCTCTCTGCTGGATTATTGGATTGGACAAGAAAGGCAGTGTCCAATTAAAGAACAGGGCATTCAAAGAAAGACTCCACATTGCAAGGACTAAACCCAGAATACTTTGCAGAAGACACAATAAAAAAGAGAAAACAAATTCACATGGAAAAATTGTCTATTAATATTACTGATCTCTAAATTCCTGTTCAAGAAGAAAATATGTTATTATTTATTTTTATTTTATCTATTTTGTATTGAACAAGTAACCAGTTCAATAAAGATAAAATAAAGATAAAATTAGAATTCAATGCCTGCTGGAAAGGAAAAGTCTTCAGTAAGTGCCACACATTCAGCAGGAAGGAGGCCTATCTAACCTCAACTGGAAGGGATTTCCATAAAATGGGGCTCATAGTACTAGATGCTGGTGGATACAAACCATGCATCTAAGCCAAAGGAGATGATTAACAGTGATTCCCCGAAAGACCTCAGTTATCTTGGGCAGGGAATTGAGGAATCATGTGGTCCTTGAGGAATCCTGGACCCAAGTTCTTAAGACCTTGTAAAGTAACACAGTAACCTCGAACGTCACCTGCTAGCATATGGTTGAAACAAATGACTGATCTGGATGTTAGGAATAAAAGAATTACATCTGAAAATTTAGTTCTTTGAATCTTTATCAGTGTGTGTAGATTTGGTTATTCTGGAGCCATTGTATAGTATATTGTTTAAAGTAACTAACAGAATTTACTGAATTTGAGTGAATTGTGTTCTCTTTAGAAATAGGGATGTTGGAAGAATTCATTCTTTGTGTATTCTGATATTGGTCTTGCGGGCACATCCTACCTGTACCTGGTTGTCTGATGCTGCCAGATGTGGTTGGCTCCAGCTGACTGCTCCAGCTGCACTGAAGATGGTGGCCTCCCCAGACCCACCACAGTCATGGCAAAGACTGCCCACCCAGAGCTCCAGGTGAGTGGATATTCTCTTTGTATTCTGATATGAACCAACATTGATTGATAGATTTTTTTTTTAATGAATACTGATACAATCAAAGTGGTTTACAACAATTGTACATCAAACCTCCTGAATGTTCCAACACCTTTCTTGGGTCAAAAACATATACAGTACAAATGTCTTTTAAGATGTGTATTTTGAGGTGGGAGGGGGGATGTATTTTAAATGCAGAAATGGGATGGATTGGACTTACGAATGAAAAATGTGAAAATGCCGTACCCTGGTCATCCATGCCTCTGTAATAGAAACACAGGAAGCTGGTTTATACCTGCTCAAACTCTATGTGCATCTAGTCAAGTCGTGTCTCCTCTGCCTGGCAGCACCTCTCCAGCCCTGAAGGGAAGAGGAACAGATGGGGTTAAGCAGCAGTGAGGCCAAGCAAGGACTGTCAGGCCTCATAGCAGCCCTACTGCCTCCACCTGGGCCCGAGCTCAGAGACAGAGATGGAATCCCCACCCCGCCCATTGGGCCAGTCACTATATCTCAGTGTAGCCTTCCTCACAAGGTTGCTGTGAGGATAAACTAGGGAAGAACCACGTCTACCTCCTTGAACTCCTTGGAGGAAAGGCAGGATATTTAAATGGGGGGGGGCAATTAATTGCAGCATCACTAAAAATATTCTCAAACAGCATTATAATTATGGTATAACACCCCACAACAATGTTTCAGCGATGATATGTTAGAAACAGTGCAGTATCCTATCTCCCCATATTTCTTTTTAATTAGGGTGCGGAGGGTGGTGGGATCACTCTGCAATTCTTTGCCACTTAAAAATAAATAAATAGTGGCATGTATGAAATGGGCAGCGCAATTCCAAACTATCCAACCTCCCTTGCATGCACTAAAAAACTTTCATAAAAGCTTTTAAAATGGCATGACATCACACAGTTTCTAAACAATTAAGACTGCAATCCTATCCCCATTTACCCAGGAGAAAAATTCAGAGGGACTTCAAAATAAACAAGCATCGCATTACACTATATGTCTCAGTGAACACTGTGGAACACTTCTGGGTAAACAAGCATAGGATTGTACTGGACAAAGTCTAAAAACAAAACAAAAAAACCCATAATTTAAAATGGATTAAAAATAGATCAGCATGCTTGAGCTACTAATGTAATATTGTTGAAGGGGAGAGATTCTGTCACTGGGCACTAATTACAGAATAGGTGACATTCAGGCAACCACATTCCATACTGCAATAGCAATGGGTACACAATGTGAAGGAAGTATTGTGCTTTTCTAGGTAAAATATGCTTTGACTGCCTGGAAAATGCATTGGCCTTGAGACAGAAATATCTATAGATTCTTTGAAGCCCATGGGGATCTCTTGATTTGGGAATTGCAGGTTCAAGGGGAGTGCAATCCTCAGGCCCATCCCCTCTGTCAGGACACCTTCTAGCTCAAAGCTTCTTTTCATTGTGGTTTGACTGCTATCAACTGCTATTGTGCCAGGGTCAGGTGTTTTTTAATCATTGTCAACCCCCTTAGAGGCTCTTATTGGGGCTGAAAGGCACTATATAGCTGTTTCTACAAATACATCAAGGGACAGTGGAGCTGTGCTATTCCCCATGTTGCCTATGTCTTGGAAGAAGATCTGCTTCCTTGGTCTGGGGTTTGGAAAGCAGACAAACTGAATGACTCAACTTTCCCATACAAGCTTTTACAATGTGACAGCATTAAGACTCAACATATCCTACTTGCCCTTTCCTCAAGAGTTCTCTTAGGATTACTTGAAGTAGACTTGCATTTGGGAATAAGCAGCAGGGCTGTTGTATCATCAGCCCCCCCGCACACTTCGGGAGACCCTGCCTTTATCCCCGCCAAACACACACACACACACACACACACACGAAACAGGAAGCCAGATTCACACTGTATATATTATACACACAGAAAGAGACTGTGCAAAAGTCCAATAACCATTTCCTGTTCTTTTGTTGTGTAGAATTACTGTGTAATTCTAGATTAAAAATAAATAAATTCTGCCACCGGCAAGGCAGATATGATGAATGCTGTGTCTTATGAACATCTAGCTTGCTGCTCAAAGTATTAAGGTCACATTCCATACATTCTGGAAATAGCCTGATTCCACAAAACTTAACTGAGATTCCAAAGCAGAAGGGAACTGGGACAAGGTATGTACTGACAGTGTCCTAGAGATTTTTATTAGAATGAAATTGGCTTTCAGGGCAAACATACCTGTGATCCATCCTTGGCTCCCAGAATCTTTGGCCTCCATGATAGACAATTGCCTGGGACTTTGTTTTCAGTAATGTGAAGTCTGTCCTGTGCTAGCAATAGGGTGAAAGAATTGCAGTTTTCAAGAGTTCCCATCTAAGATATACTAGCTTTGCTTTCAAGTGGATCAGGAAAAGATGGCTATATGAGGAGCAACAACATTTTGTACAAAGCAACAGTGGTTGAGGTATACCTAGGTAAGTAGTATGCCTACCTATAGCTTGACTTGCAGTAAGTATGGTGTATCTGAAATGTCTTATTTATTGGCCTGCTAATTGTGGGCAAATAATCTTAAATTTAGATGGATGAATTTCATCTGTTCTATGTGTATATTGAAAATAGAGACAGATCCACTTTCCCACTTCTGGATCCACGAAGATGCTTGTCATGATTAGAAGTATTTTCACTATAATGTGTCAAATTGGCAAAGCAGAAAGAATGCCCCATAGTGACAGAAACAGAAACAGGAGCAAAAATTGCCTGTGTTGGTTTCTTCATCCCATGACCAGAACAGAAATCAATCCAATGAATATGGTTGGCATCCACTGTTTTTGTTGCTTTCAGCCTTCAAACCATGCATAATTGATCATACTTCCCCACGAGGTGGAAGAACACAATGACAGCATAATTTATGTAATTTATATAATTAATTACATAAATGACACAAGTTGCATAATTTTGCCACAGAGGACAGTGAGATGAATAAAGTCAATTTTGGCGTAAGGCAAACTGCAGCAGAACAGAAATGCCAATAAAAATAAACAGACACTTATTTTCCCTTCAAATCTTCCTTGTAATTTTGAAGGCTTCCTTAAAACAAACAAACAAACAAACAAACAAACAAACAAACAAACAAAAAAACAGCAACATTGTGCCAAAATTCTTGAGTCATTCTGTGTGATGGACCCATAATCCTTGCACCACTAGCAGGGTGAGAGCTTCCTGTAAGTACATTTCATAACACTTAGGAAGCGTGCAGTAGCATTTGAAGAAGTGAACTCTTACTTAAAGAGCTTACTATTGCTCATGCAGAGTTTGGAAATCTGAAACACGTCATGGAAGCTGCAGAATCATTGTCCCTGCCAGATATGCTGAGGGAGTATCAAGGTTGTTATTTCTCTAGGGTCCATTCAGCCGAGGCCTGTTAATTTATTTGGGAGTTAATCCGAAAAACCTCAGAGACAGGGTGGAACAAAGGAGGATTGATTTCCAAAAACCAAAAACAGACAGAGCAGTCATTTTCTTACTGAAGCGGCCTGAATTAAAGAATAGTAATGGGTTATTCCAACAAGCCTTGCTTTATTGTTTTACCAATAACAGGATTTCTCTTGTCATTTCAAAGGGGAGGCATGCCAAGGGTTCAGCAAAGTTTCTTGCCCTGTAGCGATAGCTTTCACTATGTTCCTCCAGGCAAGAGTGGGCTGCTGACTAGTTAGAGAAGCATAATCCTGCTGCATGGACTCTTTCATTGTGAGTCAGATGTTTTCTTTCCCTTTTGTTTAGGAAAGGAAAATACGTTGTGGGCAGGGAATTATTACTTTTTCCTGACGACATACATAATTATGCCTCATGACTGTTCAGAAGAGCGTCAAGATGAGGAATCAGTTCGTTCCTGTGCGTCAGCTCTTCTGAAAACAACCAGCCATCTCAGAGTCGAGAAATGCTTTCTCTTTAGGGCAGGAGTGGGTGGGCAGATGTCAGGCTTGCGAGATCTGCTATGTTTGCTGTCAGGACCCCCAAGATCCACCAACCGCAGCCTGGCACAAAAGGTATGCACATAGAATTAAAGTCCAGGAATTTGTTTTGAGTTCTAGAATGAACAGAGCTCATAGTCTTTCCATAGAAAAACCCACTGCTGGTTATCCTACTTTAATTCTAGCAGTATACCTTAGGCTAAAACGTTCAATGACATAAACATTCAATACCAGGGAAGCAGTCATTTTGTTGCTGTTTTTATTTAACAATTGGGAATAAGAAATACTTGCTGTCTATTGCAAATCAACCTTCTGCTCATTTGAGATTAAGAGCACAATGCAACAAGAAACTACCCTGCACAACTTCCATTGACACGAATGGGAGAAGTGCAAGGGATCAGAATGTGAGTTCTTGGACAGCCTCCCTTCATTTTACTGGTGCAGGTGTGTTGCCTATAGAGACTTCTAAAAAGAAATAACCTGGAAGATTGTGTTTACCATTGTTATCTTACAGAAGAAGACAGCTGCCACCAAAGGAAGTAATTCTTGAGTTATCCTTTGGGCAATCCTAGTCAGAATCTCAGAAAGTGCTGGAGAAAGAGGGGGAGAAAAAGAGAAGTCATGTTGGTAGTGTCTTGTTATTTCTGCTGTTTTCATTACACTCTGCTTTCAGTGTTATTTTGATAGAAAAGTGGGTTTAAATATTAACTTCTAATCTAGTAAGCAACATGATGGTGCAGTGCATTGGATTCGTAGCATTTAAACATTTTGTAAGCTTTCTAACTCTGACAATTCATCATATAAAAAAAGGTAGCCCAAGCAACATTAGAACAATTTCTTACGTTTCTGAGCACAATTCAAAAGTGTTGGTGCTGACCATTAAAGCCCTAAATGGCCTCGGCCCAGTATACCTAAAGGAGTGTCTCCACCCTCATCATTCAGCTCAGTCACTGAGGTCCAGCGCTGAGGGCCTTCTGGTGGTTCCCTCACTGCGAGATGTGAAGTTACAGGGAACCAGGCAGAGGGCCTTCTCGGTTGTGGTGCCCACCCTGTGGAAGGCCCTCCCATCAGATGTCAAGGAAATAAACAACTGACTTTTAGAAGACAGCTGAAGGCAGCTCTGTTTAGGGAAATTTTTAATGTTTTATGTTTTATCGTGCTTTTAATAGTCTGTTGGAAGCTGCCCATAGTGGCTGGGGAAATCTAGCCAGATGGGTGGCATATAAATAATAAATTATTGTTATTGCTATTATCTCTGGACTACTCTGGACTATTCTGTGTTGAGAACAAGGATCATAGTATTTTAACAAAGTCCTGCCTCTTACAGTGTGTTACAGTGGGATAGATTGAAAGAAGGACTAGTTTCTATAAGCCATAACAGTGAAGCAAATGAGGCCAATAACTTCACAAGGGTAGAGCAATGCTCATCATCTTGCATTTAGGTTTCAAAGGACTCAAGTTATGATTGTTTCTCTCACAATACATGCCACAGAACTGTCAGGCACGGGAGGGGCGCTAGTGCAAGACCCAAGCTCCACTTAAGGAAGGTCAGCAGTCCTTAATGTTGTGGCTGCATCAGTACACTGCAGTGATCAGGTGAGTCATAGAATCATAGAACTGGAAGGGATGGGAGGGTCATCTAGTCCAACCCCCTGAAATGCAGGAATCTCAACTAAACACAATCCCCAGAGTTTCATGGAAAGAAGGGATGATTGATAAACCACTCTGGGAAGTGTAGCTTTGTGAGGGGAATAATTCACAACACAAAATGTGGAAGGGAAATGTTCAAATGTCAGTTGTGACACAATGCTATTGAAGACATGCGTTTTGGATAAATTATTTTTATTTGCTACTTTAAAAAGAGTATACTAACACATTTGACATGCAGAAGTGCCATTATTTGACAGTCTGTTGGGTCCAAATTTATTTGGATGTGGATAGCTCATACTAGTTTTAGATGCCCACAATGCCATTTACATGAGATTATAGTGTATCTTTGTGACTTTTGAAGGCCTCATGCAGAAACACTGTTGTATTTTTTCATGGTGAGGTGCTTTGAGAAAAGGTTTCTTAAGTATTTTTCTTTGGTGTGGTATCCCCTCCCCACACACACACATGGAGGCTATTCTCAAGAATACCTCACCATGTGAAAATAATGTGGTAAGTCATTGCATGAAGGTTTTGCTATGTCAACAAATAATGTGGGAACTGAGCTTCATTGCTTAGAGAGTTTAAAAAGAACTATCAGGGAAACCTGGCTGAAGGCTATGCACAAACACTCTTTCTCTTTATACATCCCTTCTGAATCTCACTGCAGCTGGAAAGTATCATAGCACAGATATGTTCTCAGGAAGCTATTTATTAAAATTCAAGAGCGGTATAAATCAAAATGCATTTTTCACTTTTTTGAAAAGAAAAACAAAACTGTCTGCATAAATTTCCTCTCGTTTTCCTTCCTCAGGTTTCTCTTCTGTCCTCACAACTCAGGGATGAGATAAAATAAACAAAAGAACATCTGAAGATCACCTTGTAAAATTAATTTCACTTACAGTTATTACAGGTGATTCATTTCCACACATATTCAAAGTGGGAGGCAAGGCTGACAAATCAAAGTGACTTCTAGAGGAATCCGGACCATTTTCTTAAGATCTTTCTATGTTCACTTTTGACCTTGCTCCGACTACTTCCATCACCAGTCTTAATAATTCTTACATTAATAGCCTGCCACCATCTATTCTAGAAGACAATTAGAAGATCATCAGATTCACCGTGGCAACAAACATCCGGAGTCTCTTAAATGTCGTGCTGCCTGGAAAGAGAACAAATGCCTGGGTCGCCCATAACCTTTTCAAATGTTTGTTCCATGTTCAGTAGTGAAAGTGGACAGGGACAGGAAGGGGCAGGGATAGAATTGAAGCAAAACATTGCTGATCTTCTGCTAGCACAGTCGTGCTGTCATTGCTGCCTACACTGGTGTCTTGTTTCTTTTAAGAAAATGATACTCGTTGAGATGGGTTAGAAGAGTGAATCAGAGACTGATTCTCTGCATCTTCATTGCACAGTCAACTAATGGAGGAAGAAGAAGAAGAAGAAGAAGAAGAAGAAGAAGAAGAAGAAGAAGAAGAAGAAGAAAGCGGCAACATAACGCAAAGAGCTGTGTAGAAATGGCTTCTCAAAATTCTTCTTTGTTGGCAAAGAAATTTGGGGAATTTCCATAGGAAGCGGAGAAATTCTTTAACTGTTTTTTTGGGGGGGTCCACTACTAGCAGTGACATTACCTTAGCTTCCTTCTTTTAAATTCCTTCCTTTCTTCCTTTGAGCCAATGGGGGGGGGGGGAGAACATGACGGGGAAGAAGAGGGAGGAACACCCCCCTCAAAGTGAAAGTCCTTACATGGGCTTCTGCTAGCAGGAACAGTTTGCTGAATCTGGCTCTAAGCTTCCAGTTATCCATTCTACTCTGGGTGGCAGATAAAATGCTCTCATCCTCTGCTCTGCTCATGCAAGACCTTCTGCCAGCATTGGATAATTCCTCATCCTCGCTTCAGCCCTGTAAGGCACATCCCACAATGCCTCCTAGGTCCCCTCAACTATCTAGAGAGATTTTTTAGGGAATAGATGGGGTTGCAGGGAAGAGGAGGGGAAGAGAAATATCTGTTGAATCAGTTGCACTCTTCTTGCATAGTATTGAGTACAACCCATACACCATAGTGGACCTAGAAGGAATATTAAACCAGAAATGATAGCAGAGAAGGAGGAGTTTTCTTGGCTCTGATAGAAGGAGAAAGCAATGCAATGATAACATGGTTCCTGACTACACTAAAGATATGAGGCTCTGTCTAACCATTGGATTGGTTCAACTCAGAGTGGTGGTGTTGTTTAGTCATTTAGTCGTGTCTGACAAGAAAATAAAATCTCTCACTGCCTCCATTTCTTCCCCTTCTATTTGCCAGGAGGTGATGATCAACTCAGAGTAGACACATTCAAATCAAGTGGCTTAACTTATTCATTTTGCAACTAGTGTACACTGAATTTATACAATTCTGGAAGTGTTACTGCATGGTGACCTTTTCTTGTTTCTGTTTCATGGTGCATTTTTCTTTCCCCCCACCATCAATCAGATTTATATAAAACTAACTTCATAAAAGCTAAAAATTTCTTTGGTCTTAGGACATAGTTATATATAAAATTGACTGCCTCACAGGAGTGCATTATTCATAAGAAAACATCATCAAAGAAGACCATTTTAAAATCACAGTAACTTTCTATGATCTTTTATGACAGTATAACTTTCAGTGGATACAACCAGACATTTGTATAAAGTTCACAAAATATTTGGCAGCACCAGTTTAAAAGTTTTGCTACTTGTGCTTTAAAATCCTTTGGATAGCCTACAGTGCTAAGGGTCTCATAATTTTGCTTTTATAATTTACTTTTGGTATGTGTGCATATGAACATGTTGATCTTTTGGGAATCAGACATTTTACTTCTGAAAATTGAGGACAAATAACCCCTTAGATTTGGTTCAGAATTTATTTGCAGACTGCTTGTGTTTATTGAGTTTTCAAAAACAACAACGTACAAGCAAGACAAACAATAGAAAAGAACCGTGCTGATCACATTATTGCAGTTAGAATAAAATATGCAGAAGGCTTATTTTTTGCAGACTTTCAAGTATCATATGAGGTCAAGTGATTTTGTTCTCAGAGTACCTAGCAGACTTGTAGCAGGCCTTGGATGATTCTAACACCCCATTACCTGGGGCAGGGGACAACACCTTCTTTACCACACAAAAGAGCTCTGCTGAGTAGCTTCTTGAGCATGCAATGGAGGCAGCAATACAGATATTTTTTCCTGCCTTTATTGCCATATGATAGAAACAATTATACACTCTGATATTCAGTCAGCTTCACACTGGATCTTGCACCACTTCTGCCATATAACCTTTAGAAGACAACAACTTTTCTGTCTGGATTTTCACTGTTTGAAATATGGCAACCCTATGTATAGAAAAGCTTTTTAATGTGTAATGTTTTATTATACTTTTATATACATTGGAAGGCACAAAGAGTGGCTGGGGCAACCCAGTCAGATGGTAGGGTATTTCTCCTCCTCCTCCTCCTCCTCCTCCAAACTCCACAGTTACAGTTTACAAACATTTGGACCAAATTACTCTTAGTTTATCAATTTAATTTATTAAAAAAAGTTTACACTCCAACCTTCTTCAGTTGAACTTAAGGTGACCAACAAGGGCAACTTAAAACAATTATAACAATTATAAAATAAGAGTAAATCACTTGAAAGCAGCAGTAGGAAAATTGCCTCAATACAAAGAATGGTTTCTTGGAGGCTTTTGCATTAATATTTGTTTGTAGAGAGAGTTTTCTGTCACCTTTTGTTTTGTTTTTTTATATATAATTTTTATTAATTTTCCAATTTTAAGACAAAACAACATACACACATCAACAAACAAAAACAAACACACAGATATAATTTCATAACCTCATTTTCATAAGCCTTCTTTCTCGGACTTCCCCATACCTCACCCTTTTTGCATCCATATTTTACAATTTTTCAGCAACCCTTTACTCCAATTAATTAAAACTTATTATCTTTCTCAATTTCATCTTATTTCAACAAACAATTTCCGCTGCAATTCTGTATCTTCCTTTCCCTTGACATTTTAGCACTCATCAATATTGTAACAGTTCTTAAGATAAGCTTTGAACTTCTTCCAGTCTTCCTCCACCGTCTCTTTCTCTTGGTCACGGATTCTGCCAGTCATTTCTGCCAATCCCATAAAGTCAATCACTTTCGTCTGCCATTCTTCCAGTGTGGGGAGTTCTTGTGTCTTCCAATACTTTGCTAGAAGGATCCTTGCTGCTGTAGTGGCGTACATAAAAAAGTCCTATCCTTCCTTGACACCAATTGGCCGACCATGCCCAAGAGAAATGCCTCTGGTTTCTTGTGAAAGGTACATTTAAGTACCTTCTTAATTTCATTATAGATCATTTCCCAAAAGGCTTTAATCTTTGGGCAGGTCCACCAAAGGTGAAGGAAGGTACCTTCAGTCTCATTACATTTCCAGCATTTATTATTGGGCAGATGATAAATCTTCGCAAGCTTGACTGGGGTCATGTACCACCTATAAATCATTTTCATAATATTTTCTCTTAAGGCATTGCATGCCGTGAATTTAATACCGGTGGTCCATAACTGTTCCCAGTCAGCAAACATAATGTCATGACCAATGTCCTGTGCCCATTTAATCATGGCTGATTTAACTGTCTCATCTATTGTATTCCACTTCAGCAACAGATTATACATTCTTGATACATTCTTAGTATTGGGTTCTAACAATTCTGTTTCCAATTTCGATTTCTCCACCTGGAAGCCAATTTTCCTGTCTTGTTTAAAGGTTTCCATTATTTGGTAGTAATGGAGCCAATCTCGTACCTTGGGCTTTAATTTCTCAAAACTCTGTAGATTAAATTCACCGCTTTCTTGTTCTAAAATTTCAGAATATTTTGGCCATTTGGATTCCATGTTAAGTTTCTTCACCTCCTTAGCCTCCATAGGTGATAACCACCTAGGAGTTTTATTTTCCAACAAATCCTTGTATCGAATCCAAACATTATATAATGCTTTCCTAACAATATGGTTTTTAAAACCCTTATGAACTTTAACCTTGTCATACCATAAATATGCATGCCAGCCAAACCTATTATCAAATCCTTCCAAGTCCAGAATATCTGCATTCTCAAGAATTAGCCACTCTTTCAACCAGCAGAAAGCTGCCGATTCATAGTACAGTCTCAAATCCGGCAGGGCAAACCCCCCTCTTTCTTTTACATCAGTAAGTAGCTTAAATTTTATTCTGGGCTTTTTGCCCTGCCAGATAAATTTAGATATATCTTTCTGCCACTTCTTGAAACAATCTAGTTTGTCCACAATTTGTAATGTCTGAAACAAAAATAACATTCTAGGCAATACATTCATTTTGATCACTGCAATTTGGTCTAACAAGGAAAGCTTCAAATTTGACCATATTTCGAGATCTTTCTTTACCTCTGTCCAGCATTTATCATAATTGTCTTTAAATAAATTCACATTTTTAGATGTCATGTTAATCCCCAAATATTTTACTTTCTTTGCCACCATTAACCCAGTTTCGTTTTGGAATCTCTCTCTTTCAACATTTGTTAAGTTTTTTTCCAGAACTTTAGTTTTTTGTTTGTTCAACTTGAATCCTGCCACCTGACCAAAGAATTGAATTAACTCTAAAACTCTTTTTGTACTAGTGTCTGGCTCTTGTAAAGTCAATACTAGGTCATCTGCAAATGCCTTCAATTTATAGTGTTTAGCTCCGACCTGAACTCCTTTTACCAGCTGGTCCCCCCTAATCATGTTCAACAAAACCTCCAGGACTGATATAAAAAGTAATGGGGATATCGGGCACCCCTGCCGTGTCCCTTTTTCTATGGAAAGTTCATCAGTAACCACGTTATTTACAATTAGCTTAGCCTTTTGTTCAGAATATATTGCACTTATACCATTTTCAAACCTTTGACCTACCCCCATCCCATGGAGATTCTTCTTCATGAACTTCCAAGAGATATTATCAAAGGCTTTCTCCGCCTCCACAAAAATTAGGACTGCCTTCGTATTAATATTTACAGTTAGCAGTTCCATAATGTCAGTTATGTTCCTTACATTGTCTGATAAGTGTCTTCCTGGGAGAAAGCCTGCCTGGTCCTTATGAATCTCCTCCATTAACACCCTCTTCAGTCTTTTTGCTAAAATGTCAGCAAATATTTTGTAATCCACATTAAGTAATGATATAGGGCGGTAGTTCTTGATCTGGTTTTTTTCAGTTTCAGTCTTTGGTATAAGTGTGATGAAAGCTTCTTTCCACGATTCAGGTGCCTTTTCCCCCTCTAATATTTCATTACAAACCTCCTTAAGCGGCTGTATTAACCATTCTTTCAATGCTTTATAATATCTGGAGGTTAGTCCATCTGGTCCTGGAGATTTCCCTAGTTGCATGTTTTGAATGGCACCCTCCACTTCTTGATCTGTTATTTTCTCATTTAAAATCAACATACTTTGTTGCGAATTTTTTTGTAATCCATATTTCTTAAGAAAATCTTCTATTCCTCCTTCGTTTTCCGGCCCTTGTGCATATAATCTCCTGAAATAACTCTGAAAGCAGTTGCTAATCTCATTTGGTTTAAAGATGTTCTTTCCATCCACCTCCAAACTTGTGACTGTATTTAATTTCTGTCTCTTCTTCAATTGCCATGCTAGAAGTTTCCCACATTTGTCCGCTGAGTCAAATGTCCTCTGTCTCATTTGCTTAATTTTCCATTCTATCTCCTGGTTCATCAATTCCATATATTGCATTTGATAGAACTTAATTTCTCTCAGAATTTCATGAGACTTTGGTTTAGACCTCAGTTTCTTTTCTCCTTCTTTTATTTTTTCCAGAATCTTATCCTTCCTTTCATTTTGTTTCTTTCTCTTTAAAGAGTTCTGTTGTATCAAAAAACCTCGCATCACGGCCTTGCTTGCGTCCCAAATCACTCTTTTCTCAACCTCTGTCCTCAGATTTATCTCAAAGTAGTCCTTCAAGGTTTTTTGGGCCTTTTTGTAAATCTCCACCTCTCTGAATAGGGTGTCATTCATTCTCCATCTGAAGGATCCAGCTGTTGTTAGTTTCATTTCCATCTTCACTGCGTTATGTTCGGAGCATGTCTTTGGGCAGATTTCCACCTTTTTTATCCTTGGAGCCATTCCACTAGTAATCCATATTTGATCTATTCTTGTCCATGTCATTTGTGCCTCTGAAAAGAATGTTCCCTCTCTCTCAAGAGGGTTTCTTGTTCTCCAGATATCAATCAGGTCTATGTTTTCAGTCATTTCAAAAAAGGTCTTAGGTAGTCTCCCGTCCTTAGAGACCACCTGTCTTTGTGCTTTATCCATATTTGTAGAGACCACGCCATTCATATCTCCTAATAAGATCACCTTATAATCCAAATAATCCGTTAATGTCTCATGCAATTTCTTGTAAAATTCTGCCTTCCCTTCATTTGGTGCATAAATGCCAACTATCAGGAGTTTTTCTCCTTGGATTTGTATCTCAATTGCCAAAAATCTTCCATGTTCATCTTTAAAAATCAATTTTGGGGCCAATTTTTCCTTTGCATAAATCACCACTCCTCTTTTTTTAACTTTGTCTGATGAAATAAATTCCTGTCCTAATCTTTTATTTATAAGTAATCTTCTGTGTGCCCTTGTTACGTGGGTTTCTTGTAGACATATCAAATCCAATTGTTCTCTTTTCAAGATATGAAAGACCTCACGCCTTTTTCTGGGAAGGTTGAGTCCATTACAGTTCCAAGTTAAAAATTGCAGAGACATTATTAGTTACCTCCAGCTGCTCCCTGCAGCTGTTCTTCTTCCGTTGGTGACTTCAGTCCAAATGTCAAGTTTCCAAGGTCTGTATCAGAGGTCGAGTCTAGCACTCCTTTCACAAGGTCCTCCTCGTTTCTGTCTAGGAATTGTTCTTTATCTTGCACTGTTCTTATTTTGACTTTCTTTCCTTTGAAGTTAAAAGACAAACCTTGTGGAAATTCCCACCTAAAAGGTATATTATTCTTCTTCAGCAGGTCAACCAGGTTCTTAAAATAAGTTCTTACCTCCAGAATGTATTTTGGGATGTCCTTGTAAATTTGAACAGAAGCATTTCCAATCTGAAGGGTTCTCTGGTAATGTAAATTTAAAATTTTATCTCTTTCCTCTTTAGATCTCAGAGTTATCAGACAATCCCTTGGGATCTTCCTGCCTTGCCTTCTGCCCAATCTGAAGGCGGTTGTTATCTTAAAATCTTCTTCCTCTGAATTTACCTGCCAAAATTCTGATAATTCTTTTGTGAGAAAGTCCACTAGGTTGTCCCCTTCACTTTCAGGGACCAACCTAAGTCTCAAATTCTTCTCTTTCCTCTGCATCTCCCACAAAGACAAGGCCGCCTCATGCTGGTCCAACTTCTTACAGACTGGTATTAGACTTTCCTGTGTGGTTTCTGCAGTAATTTTAGCTTCTTCTGCAATTTTTTGAATTGTGGCATTTTCTTGAACCAATTTGTTTATGGTTTCTGTATTAGATGTAATGCTTTTGGTATTTAAGTCCAATTTTGTTGTAAGTTCTGTCAGTTGTTTGGTATTCTCCATGCTCTGCTTAGTCAAATTTTCTAAAGATTCATTTATTTTGAGTAATGCTTGAGTCACTGAATCCATGAATACGTTTATTCCTTTCTCCTGTCCAGCTGTGCCTGTTGGCAGTAAGCCTGATATTGAGCCTCTTTTCTTTTGTGCAGCTTTAGCCTTAGATCTTGTTGTTATGTCTTCTGCGGAACCACTCATGTCCCAAGGTCGTTCCCGCAGGAACAGCTCTTAAGTAAAAAAATCCAGTGACTGTAACCTTTCAGCCCTCTAGAGGGAGCAATACATTGTGTCCAATAAGCAGAAGAAACAAAGAAACCAAAAACCCTCTTGGAGAGAGGTTTTTTTTTTTTTTTAGAAACTTTCAGTCTTCCAATTGCAACAGTAATATTTCTGTAAAGTCCCAAAAATTGTATCTATTTGAGCTCTCCGCTTTGCAGCAGGTTTTGTCAGACAGTTCCTGTCAAAGCGCTTCACCAGGCAGTCTGTTCCCAGAGCCAGAGACAGCAGGAATTAATCACTTAAATTTCCTCTCACGCAGGTTAAGCCAAGTTTCCTTTTCTATCCCCCCTGCTCCTGCTTGCTGGAGGGGTAGTTAGAGTTCAATGCCAAAGTTAAATAATTCAAAAGTTCAAAGTTACTTTTCCTTCAATTGCAGCTTTCCAGTTCCGTTGCTTTAAAAGCCATGCAAACCGGGGGAGGCAGACTTCCTTTATTTACCATCCCCGTTTCCAGCCAAATTTCAAACGTTTTTTATAATCCCAGCAGGTTTCCCAATCCTACTTACGGGTATTTCAATTTCAGTCCAGATTTCAGGAAGGAATCGGCGCTCTCCGCTTCTGGCGACGCGGCTTCACTTCACGGGCTGGGTAGTGACTCTCAGCACTGCACGATCCCCTGATGCTCCTCCAGAGCCTTTAAAAAGGCTCTTTTGCAGTAAGGGGGGGGCGCAAAAGGTGCCCACCGAGTCTCCTTGTTCACAGGCTTCCGCGCCTGTGATTTTAGGGGTTCCCGCTTCGCCGTAGCGGTCAGACCCGAACTCGTGAAGCAGCCCTCTCTCCGGAGATCGGGGAGAGAGCCGCCATTAAGCGCTGGCGCCGACCTGAAGTGTTTTCTGTCACCTTTTGATCTCTAATAGGATATACTTACTGATATTTTTAAGGGAATTCAGAATTCAGTTTGATTTCAGCTGAACTCAACAGACAGGCAAGAATGCTGAGGAATGATACCAGGGGAAAATGAAAGCTCATATCACTCACCAGAGAAATTTTAAAATGCCTTTGCCTATGGTGGTAGCAATGTGTGCTTTGGAACCACAGTGTTGTGTGTCATGAACTTCAAGCTTGTTTTAATGTCAGCCAACGAGCCACCATTTCATCTCTAGGTAAGTGTTCAGATGGTGCCCAGCTGTAACTCAATCTGATCACAATCTGTCCAGGATTTCTTATTTGTACAACTAAGCATATGAAGGCAAGCCAAGCTGAGTTGGGGGTGTAGCTGGCATAGACATTTTAGAGTACTGAAGGCAAAGGGAGAAGTTGGCCATTGGGTTATGTTTCCTTCCTGTCTTTTAGGGAAAGAAGAATGTTTTTTGTAAGGAATTAATTTTGCTCTTCTACCTCAGTATCCCTCTTTCAGGGCATTGAATGGCTTGCGATTTGGCACCAGCTGAGGCCAGAGAAGTCCATTTGACAATCTGACGTTTATTGTGCTGTAATCCATTTTGAAGGAACAGTGAAGGAAAATGGACATAACCAGACAACGGGGCCTATTAAACAAAATGAAAGGTAGAGCAGGCTGCCAAGCTCGCTGGAGAGTTGCCTTTATCCAATGCTGTGATGTTTACACAATAGATGTGATGTAATGTTCAGCTGCATTTTACAAGGATGCTGACACTTAGAGAGGGTCCTGAACTTCTACAATTACTTTTCCTGTCCTTTGAAGACCACCTGGTTTTGTTTAACAGTTTTTAAAAGGGCACTAGTAGGATTTGGCTGAAATAAACCACGTCTCATGTTTATGAGAGCCAAATGGAAGGGTAGTACTGTGGACAAACAGTGCACTTAGAGATATTTTCCCAAGATTGGTGCAAATGCTCTTTTGTTTTTCTTGGTGGAAGTAGGTAAAAAGGGCTTATGCTAAGTTGGGGGAGGGGGTAGTCCCTCTGATGAAGGACACATCATGCTCCTTCTGGGGTAATTTGTACACCTTTGGTCCCCACCCTGCACTCACCTATCACCTGTGGCTCCTAGAAGCTGTCACCATGTGACAGCAGGCACAGCTCAGGAATGGTTTTGACTGGCTGGCTAAACCAGATGACAGTGGCTGATGAGTCTCAAACCCTTGGTGAGTTAGGGATTTCTCCTGCATGCAGGCTCCAGTGGATTGAGCGGATGAAACCAATAGTGGGTCCAACAATCAAGAAGGTGGTTTCTGAACGTGCGATAGAGGGAAGTGAAGGGCAGATGGGGCTCATCAACCTGGAAAGGAGAAGAAAAGCTCTTATCCTAAACTACCACTGCCTTGTGTGATAACTTCGAGAGAAGAAACAGTTGATGAGGAAACCCTATACAAATCTGGAGTGGAGTTCCTAAGACAATTGGATGGCACCTTGCAGCCAAGCTGGTGCCAAATGTATTGCTATGCTTTCCTTTGGACCACATCAGCAAGGCTGAGAGGGGGGCTCTTGTTGTCTGGGCACCCCAGAATCTCTATACTGCCCAGGCTTCCACCCTGGGGAGGTCTCTTTGGTGCTGTTAATGCAGTGGTTTGATTTCACTCCCAGAGGTGCACTGCATTGTCTCTTGAGATGGATGGTTGCCAACAACAACTTGCTGGAAGTGATCAACCAGCATTACAAATTACATCACAGAACCTTGGTACAACCATGAACAAATGAAACTGGAGGGCTAAAGTTGGAATTCTTGTAAAAAGTAATTGAGAATAATAATAGTAATAATAAAGATTTTTGCTCCTGTGATGTAAAAGATACACCAGTATCCAATTGTTATTTTAATTCTACCACCTTATATTTAAACTTGTTTCCTGAGCGAATCTTCTTTATAGACACTTTCCTAGGCTGCTCTATATTTTTTTTTTTTTGTAAATTTTCTAAGTTTGCCTTCTGTGTGTATTTCAAGAAAAAATTGCACACGAACAAATGCAGTTCTGCTATATGAAAATATAAACCTTTTTCTCCTCCTGTGGGAAGCAAAGCATTTGTAATATTCAAAAATGTGTTTATCTCATTTCTTCCCCACCTTTTCTTCAAGGAGCTCATGGGGCAGAATCTATGGGCTTTATTCTTTCAGCATTTTAGCCTTTCAACAACTCTCTGCAGTGGAGAAAGAGTGACTTGCCAAAGGATATCCAGTGCACTTAGTGGCTGAGTTGGAAACTGAATCAAGATCGCTGTGGTCCAAATCCAACATTCTGACCACTATGCAGTAGTGGCTGAACTCTGTTTTGGCAGGACAATGATCCACTGAGTGGGATTTTTCCTCACAGAAATCAGTTGCCTTTAAATTTTATTGTGGGCAAGGTCAGGCTCCCAAACAGCCAGAACAGCCAACCATTTTGTTTCGTTGTTGTTGTTGTTTAGTCGTTTAGTGGTGTCTGACTCTTCGTGACCCCATGGACCAGAACATGCCAGGCACTCCTGTCTTCCACTGCCTCCCGCAGTTTGGTCAAACTCATGTTAGTAGCTTCGAGAACACTGTCCAACCATCTCATCCTCTGTCGTCCCCTTCTCATTGTGCCCTGAATCTTTCCCAACATCAGGGTCTTTTCCAGGGAGTCTTCTCTTCTCATGAGGTGGCCATTGGAGCCTCAGCTTCTGTATTGGAGCCTCAGCTTCAGGATCTGTCCTTCCAGTGAGCACTCAGGGCTGATTTCGTTAAGAATGGATAGGTTTGATCTTCTTGCAGTCCATGGGACTCTCAAGAGTCTCACCCAGCACCAGAATTCAAAAGCATAAATTCTTTGGCAATCAGCCTTCTTTATGGTCCAGCTCTCACTTCCATACATCACTACTGGGAAAACCATAGCTTTTACTATATGGACCTTTGTTGGCAAGGTGATGTCTCTGCTTTTTAAGATGCTGTCTAGGTTTGTCATCACTTTTCTCCCAAGAAGCAGGCGTCTTTTAATTTCATGGCTGCTGTCACCATCTGCAGTGATCATGGAACCCAAGAAATCCCCTTCTATTTACCAGGAGGTGATGGGACCAGTGGAAAATACAGTGGAAAAAATTGAAATTTAAAACCCTTCCTAATTGTCCTTGTTTCATTCTTTCCCTCTGTCTTTTCCGTATTAATCTTTTCTTCCATGATCTATCCATTTTTGCAGAGTATATTTTCAATTATAAATAGCCCTTCTTATAACAACACACTGAACTGAAGCTTCTGCAATTTCTAAACACACGTTCTTCTAACTAAGGGAGAATTCTTTATCTCCAAATGTACAGGAAATTGGTTCAGCTGGTATTTATTTGAGTTGGGGAAGATGAAAAAACATCCTCTTTCACAGCTTTTACACGATATGATTTTTATCTGCACTATACAAGTGTAAGTCTAGAGAACCAATTAAACTACCTCTTTTGGGTTATGGAGAAACTGAGAGGAGACAGGGTGGGGAAAACCCTGATAGTCTTGGGGAAATCAGTTAAATGTCAGAGGACACATTTATTTTGTATTTATTTGTTAAAACTATTAGAATTTTTGGTCTAAAAAGCCATGGATGTGGCCATGGATGTGAACTCCCAGGGATGATGAGAGTTGCAGTCCAAAACCACATGGAAAATCACAGATCCCTGATCCCTGTACTAAGCTGTGTATTCTTCTGAGTTTGTTTTTACACTGAGAACCTGTTGCAGTGATGCAGGAATGGGGAACCTGTGCATCCCCAGCTGTTGCTCTCCTCCAGTTCCCATGGCTCTGCTGGCTGGGACTGATGGGAGTAGGAGTCTAACAACATTCAGAGGAGCACAGGTCCCCATTCAAGCAGTAATGGGTGGTCAGCACAACCGCAGAGTGCTTCCTTTCCAAAAAGGCCATGCTCCATGGTCTGAAATAGCATGATACAAGCTTCTTGCCCTCTCCCATTCTTCCTCAGTAAACACAAGCAGCAGACCAGACACTCCTTGAAGGGTTCAACTCCATGGGTATTTAGATACAGATTGCAATAAAACAAAAAGAAAGAAATTAATCCTGTCCATGTAAAATGGTAAATTACTACTTTCTTTTTAAACTGTAAGAAATAAATTAAACCCAAATACCAGCTGTCAGAATTAGGACTTCCCTTCAAAAGAATGCCTATTGTTAGAAAATGCTAAAACCGTTTTTACTGATGAAGTTGCTGCTTGAAAGCTGGATGGTTTTCGCCAACTTTTGAAGTGGTGGTGAACAGTGCTGGCAGTTCCAGAACTTTCTTGACAATGTGATTGTTTGTTTGCCTCTGCAGCATATGGGTCATTTCCTCTAAGCATGGAGATGTCACCAGGCGCCCAGCTGCTGCTGTGGTGCTGAACACCCTTCCTGCTATCTCCTGGCCAAGCCTCTTCTGCTTTCAGTCAAATGCTGCCACGCTTCAGCTCTGGCCCAGGTCTTTTAATGAGGTCAGCCAGGTGGATCATGTACAGTGGTTGCTAAGCAACGTTCATTTTGACTGAAAGCTACACAATTTAAGATGCAGCTCTTTTTCTTTTTAACCTAAGAGATTTGTATCTTATTCATTATTAAAGTTGTTAGGTGCTCTGGTTTCTTCAGATAGAGAAAGAGTGACTTAGGTTACAGTCCTGTGCAGTTGCTTGTGTCAGATTCCTGCAGTCTAAGCATCCTTGCTGTATTCAAACATTACCAAATAGGAGGCCTTGCTGCTTTGATCGTATCTGTGCTTTTGCACCCTTCATTGTTAATATGCACTTCTTAATGTAAATGTTAGGATGTACAACTGGGTATACTGCTGGAGGAAATGGATCGTGTCCGTTAGCTCCTCCCTTCTCCATGGCACAACTTCTGGAAGTTTCTGTATGTGTATGTGGGCCCTGATGATTGCAGGGCTCCCATACACACAGCATATACATTCAGTCTTTGCTCATGTTGGCTTTTTCAGAAGTTATGAAAAGCAGCTCCCTCAGTGGGGCAGAGCAGCTGTGCTAACTTCCTGGCAGCTGGGCTGCTTTTGCTTCCTGGGGTGGAGAGGTTTAGGTGGTGGGGAGGTTGGTGCAGTGTGAATGCACTGGCGGGGCCAATTCCAGGGATGAGTGTTTTTGTTTGTCAGGTTAGGAAAGGCTGTCCCATGCTGTACTGTTTCTTACTAGTCACAGCAGCCAGCCTATCTACCTGCTTCCTAGCTGGAGTGGGTCTCTGGTTGTCACCCACTGCACTATCAGCCCTCATCCATTTTGTTCGACTCACCTGGGCACGATTATAAATTACTCAACTCTCAGGTAATTGTATAGAGACTCCTTTATTGCTCCATTTTATGCTGTCATGATGCCCTTGTTTTCCTTCTTCTTTTCCTCCACTACCTACATGGCAGAGCACTGGTGAAGGTTTTTAGAGACTGTGATATCCAAGGGAATTGATAATGGGATGAGATTATCTTCCTTTCTCATCACAGTCTCTTTCATCCTCCATTATCCCTAATTGAGAAGGAAGCTGTAGAATCAGCAGAAAATTAATCTGCTTCTAGATCAATAAGAGAAGATTCTACTTCTAAGGTTTCCTCAATACATATTCTTTCTGCAATCCAATCATTAAATGAGATCTGACAGACTTGAATCAGAGATAGATTAGCTTCTGATTCAAATGGCTAATCCTAAATGATGTCATATGTTCATTCAACAATCCTAGACAAATCCGGGTAATAATTAGACCAAGATCTATGTGAAAGAATGTATCACATGAAAGAATGTGCGCCAAGTCACACATATGTGGCCATCAACTTTCTATCTTGCCAACTCCCAGTTCCTTTATTTCATCTTGTCATAGGCTAGATGATCAGGGGATATAAGTAGGGCAGCTGTTTCCAGAATAATTGCAGGGCAGAATATTTACACATGCAAAGTAGGAACATATCTACCAGAAGCCTTGTGCAGGCATTTGGTACTCATGGATTCTCAGTGCTTGAAGGGGCTACTGAGAATGTGCTAGTTCCACACTTTAGATGGCAACATGCACAACAGCCACATTCTCCGGTTGATTCCTAATTGGCATGGTTGGTGGCTGAAGTTATGAATGGAATTGTGGTAGCTACTAGGGATGAGGGAGAAATGTGATTCTGTTCTCATTTAAAGGAGAGCTTACCTAATTCAAACTTCTCTAAACAATTTGAACCAAAACACAGCTACCTTTTGAAATTCACTCATCTCTGATAGTGTACAATTGAGTTCTCCAGCCAGGTAGTGGTACAAAAACCCACGTGCTATGATAAAGAATGTCTATAATGAATATTAGTGAAAATGATTTGTAAATCTGCACTATATTAGGAGAAATTGCTTTGCAAAAAGTGAGCATTAGATCTACAAAATGCATACAAAAATGTGTGTTAGGAAAAAATTGCACTGAAATTCTGATGAATTTCCACAAGGACTTTCTTTTCTTTTTCTTTTTCTTGAAAAAACACACCCTCAAACTGATGTGGAAATGTAGAGAACTGAATTCAAGATTAGAAAAAAAAATAAAAATAAAAATTGGGAGATGTAGAAATGGACAGATTAACTCATTTCTAGTCCCAGTTCCTGTCAACTATACTCTCCAACAATACCTAAGTGTTCTCCTGCCAATTCCTGTTTTTGTCTCAACACACATTTAGAATCATAGAATCATAGAATCTTAGAGTTGGAAGGGACCACAAGGTCCCTATTTCAACCCCCTGCCATGTGGGATTTTTTTTTGCTCAACGTGGGGGTTGAACCCACAACCCTAGAATTGAGAGTCTCATGCTCTACCTACTGAACCATCCATCTCTACAAGCCACTCTGTAGATAAAATTTCCCTAACCACTTATATAATCCCAGTGGCTCCTTGGGAATGTTTGTATGGTGTAACAGTATGCACGTTTCCTAGGTAAATGGGTTTCGGACTGTAGCTTTAATTAAATTCACGCATTTACTTTGTCAGTTCTGACAAAGAATAAGGATCACTGACAAATATTCCAGGTGCCTGTAAGACATAAAATAACCCATTTCAGGCATCTATTTCCAGCTTCATCCCATCATTTCTTTTTCAGATCCCTTGCCAGTGTTGTACACCCCTAAGCATCCATGCCACCTTGAATTTAACCCTTGCCCAGACAGCTGTATAAAAATATAGTCACTGATGTAGCTCTCTGGAAACTCATCTCCTCATCCTTGATCTTGAAGTGAAGTCCTAGTGCTACATACAATTGTGGCATCCCATCCATTTCCATGGCAACAGATTGCAATTTCACAGACACAGGATTATCACAGACACTGCAGGATAAAAACAGCGAGGCAGTGTTACGGAGGAAGGAATTTGCATTCAAACAAAAAAGAGCTTTAAAATGTTGCAAGATATAATTATTGGCAAATAAAATAGAATTTCACGATGATCTCTATTTTTATATCACTTTCTTTTTACAATGGTATGAAAGTTTCTAATTTAAAATTACAGCTGTGGTGATGGAAACTGGGGAAGGGCAGTAGATCAGTGGCAAAATATCTATGGGTATCCTCAGGATTTTTTCTTGTGTGGGGGATAAAGTAAAACACTAGAAGAGGGAGCAGAGTAGTTTCTCTCACAGACACAAAAATGAGAGATGAATATTACACCTCATAACAGATTCTACAAATGCTAGAAAATAACCCTTAAAAAGAAAGAAAAATCAGAGATATGGTTGAATATTATGGTTCATTGGGGTGGGGGACCTTTTCCCCCGTTTAGTAGAATCGCATGAGAACATCTGCTTTGCATGCAGAAGGTCCATGGTTTAGCTGTCCAAGGTTCCTTGGCAGCTGTCTCTGATGTGTGGTGAAATTCTCCTTACCATTTGGCAAGAAGATATAGCACAAAATAACACTGTGGTATTCACACAGTGCACAGTTAAGCTCTGGAATTTGTTCCTTCAAGAAGCAGTGATAGCCATAATCTTGGATCCAAAATAGGATTAGATAAATTCATGGAGGATAAAAGGTTCTCCGTGCCTACTGGCCAAATGGCTGTGTTCTCCTCCTTCTGTCAGAGGCAGTATGCCTCTGATTGCCAGCAACTGGGATTCACAAGTGGCAAGAGTGCTGCTGCATTAAGGTCTTGATTCTGGGCTTCCAATAAGCATCTGGTAGGCCACTGTGAAAACAGGATACTGGACTAGATGTGCCAGTAGGCTCTTCTTATGATACCGATGACCCAGGTATCCTAGAGTGAGAGAGAATCTGTTACCTGTGTGGACTCCAGATGCATGTCAGTCCAATGATGGACCATCCTAATGGTGAACCAATAATACACTGATTATTATTTTGTGGTCTTTTGTTCAAGTGTCCACAGTGTTGGTTAATCACAGGTGGTATTTAGCATTGATCATGAACTGGCTAAGAATAGGAATCCTTTCTCTATACACTTCTCTACCATAGTTTGGTTCCCCGCCTCCGCCAGTAGTAAGTCCTGCCACGCTTTGCTTTACCGTGAATGTAAAATGGGGCAATATAAGTTTAAGAATCAGAGTTGTTGTTTTAAGTAACATGTATAGTAAAATGCAGTTTGATTTCCACAGGTAGCAGTTTCCACTATTAGTAAGAAACAGAGTGAAAAACTGAGCCATGGGCAAAAAGACAAACAAATCCAAGAGTGCTTCTTTGTAAATCCCTGGCATATGCATGTAACACATCTTTGTACTTACAGTTTGTAATACTGGGTTGTTGTGATGTTGTCACCCAGCCTCTAAGAGATGCTTTGACACCATTTTGTACTTTTGGCAGCTGATCAATGGAGGCCTTCTGGCATCGTAGGTATGGACCAATTTTCCATCAGTGGGAATGGAGCAGGAGTTTGTTTATATAATGTGGTTGTCCAGGGGATGAACGAAACCAAAAAGGCAGGGGATGTTTTGTGGGATTAATGCCACAGCAACAAAGCTACAGTGAGTCTGAATCCAGAGCAGCTTAATTTCTTCCACATAAGGGTCATTGTTACTGGATACACTGAGTGTTTATGGGGATTAAAAATAGTCAGTAAAGTGTACTACTTCCTATAAAATAAAACCTTTAAGCTTCAGTGTTACCAGTTACATTCATATTCAGTTAGTACCTTCAAACTTTCTTTTCTGGAGCCCCAGCCATGTGGGGAGGGGATACAGATTATTCATTTCACTTATTGCTCATATATGTGTGAGACATAATTTAGCTATTGAGCTAAATTAGTGTTATGGCGGCGATAAGCATATGCAAGTCCTTACACTTTAAAGTTTGCATACATGTATATACATGTATATAGGCACACATCAGAAGGGGTCATTTCAGTAACATGCTTGCAGGCAGCACCATATTGAAAAGTAATCAATAAGTTTAGACAGAAGCACAGAAGTTCACACCGCAGAGGTTTCACACAGTGTGTTCTTGCACTACATATTATGTCTGCAACATGGAAAAGTTGCCATGCATAACTTATAAAGCCTATTCAGGTGTTTGAGTGAACATGAGTGGGATTAAGGGCGCACTCAGATGTGGGGAATATTGTGTTAGTTTTCCTGATTATAATAATAATGCTTCCACCCCATTTTCTAATGGTCCTTTTCTACTGCAGTACCTGTTGCATTATGGACTTGTGGCTTGTTGACAACTATACCAACATGTCACATTAAATTTGTGGCACATGATGCCGCACAATGACAAATGTCATTGGACAACATCACTACTCCCCCATGCTTTCTTCACATGCATGTTTCCGTTCCCCCACGATTCACCCACGGAAATTACAGAAAAGAAAGGTATTCTTGTATACTGCCTCAAATTTCGTCATTTTTCTCCTACAGTTTTCTGTGGGATTGCAAACAGACTCTTTCTGGAAACAATAAACATGGAAATGAGCACTAAACATCTACTATATTCTGCTAGATTTCTAGAAGTGGCTTTTGCATCACATGACACAAACAATTAGGGAAGCAGAATCAACTGTCGTGTGAATGCACCTTTAAGTGAGGGTGTATAATCTCACAGGTCTCATTTGTAGGGACTCTTCCAAGCATGTTTGGTCACTAAATGAGTAATGGTATGAAGTGGAGCAGCAGCACATGGGGCATTGGGGTGCGGCTCTCTGTTATCCCCCCCCCTTCCCAGTTTAATCCCATGTGTTTTTGCTGAAATCCGTTTATTGTGAGGACCATGCCTGTGCACAAAAATCAACACTACAGTAGTTAAAAATATTAAAATTCATTACATACTATGCCAACAAAACCTTCTTCCCACAAGATAGAAAAGGAGGGAAAACAAGCAGCGAGTTAAACAGACGGTGACCCTGTCCTCAGTGGAAAACCTGCGCAGGTGGCGCTCTCATTATAAAAATACTCTAAAATTTAAGAAATCCCTCTATAGAAAGGAACAATGGGAGGCACTCGACAAGGCGATCAAATTGCGGGACGATAAAAAGTTCTGGGAAATAATTGCTCAGGGAGTCTCACCCAAAGGGAAAACTGTAACCAATAGTATTTCATCTAACTTATGGTACCAACATTTTCCCCGGCTATATACAACCTCAAACAATTGCTAAACCGAGCCAGTTTCCTCCTATTAAAAACGATCTATTAATGGGCTGGGATCCTGTTACCGAATCAGAATGTTTACAGCTAATTAAAACACTCAAGAATGGCCAGTCTTTCCTAATTTGATGCCCTCCAGGAGCATTGGATTACAACTCCTATCATTCCTTCACCATTGACCATGCTGTCTGTGGCCTATGGGAGCTACGGCCAAAAACATACAGAAGGCACCAGGTCTGGGAGAACTGGTGTAGATTAATACATTTAAAACATTATCATACCACTTTAAATAGCTGTGACTTTATCCCCAAAATACTGAGGATTGTAGTTTGTTACGGATGCTGAGAGTTGTTAGGAGTAAAGCACAGATGGGATATTATAATCCTTTATGTAAGGAGTTTATTTCTGGTCTTTGTGCAGTAAGAATTCTTATAAATGAGTTAAACTCACTGAGTTGCCAAATGTGATAAACACTAGGAATAGATTCATCTCATGCTTCCTCCTATCCATTACTGTCCATTTTCTGATGCAAGTGGATGACCTAGTTAAATTCTGGTCAGAGGAGTTGTTATGGCAGCCGATTGAGACATTCCCCCGCTTCCAAAAAAAGGGGGGAGGGGGAGAAAGGTGTCCTCTTCCATCCAAGCTCACACAATTCCATATCTGCTCACCAAAACCCTTCTCACCCTAACTACCACCTCAAGAGGTTGTTGTTTTTATTCCACAGAATACTGTTAAGGAAAGTTTCCCTATGATGTCAGTGAAACATCGTACAGTCTTTTTAACATGAAGACGCTACTTAGATGATACTGTAGCCTACTAAACACTAGACACTTGCTTGAATCCCCTCCCACATTCCTCTTGCTGTTCACGTAACCAAATGTTCGACATAAGCTAGGGAGAGATACATTGTATAATTTAATAAATAATTACCGCTTTCTAATTCAGATGAAGGAATTATGATCCAGAAATGAGATATCAATTGAGAATTGAAAGAGATTACTGGGATCTGCTTTCCTGAGATAACAATGGGAAATTACTTTGGTGTGAATGAATCTTCGTTTATTTTGCAAAGACTGTAAAAAAACTTCAACATTTCAAATAGCAATTTTTCTGTGGCTGCTAGCTTCCTCTTTAAAGGCTCGGTGTTCTACTGAACTGGAATCAGCACAGTGCAAAATGTGTACATCACAGTTGCCTTTTAATTAACCCCATAATTATATGCATGGCTGCAGAAGCGTAATTAATATAAGCATGCCCCATCTGTCCCCAGCACACTTGCAGTTTTAAGGAAATTAGATTATTTGAATGCTTTTTGCACTTTCTCTGCTACTGCTATTAGCATTCCAAATACACTGATACAAATTTAAATGGAAATAATGTGTTTCTGTCCTTCTGCTGTTTGAATGACAGTCTGTAGTAAGGGAGGAGGGGGAAAGCACCATGTTAAATATTACAAAGATGGGGCTGAAAGTATTTAATTTTTTAATCACTTACTGTAATTAGAGTGCTCCATTGCAATGATATACCGGTATGCAATTTGTTTCATTTCTTTATGAGGCAAAGTACATACAGAGCTGTTGCAGAGATTAAAATTCTTTTGTATTGCATTGGAAGATAGTTTTAAGCATGATTTTACAATCACCTGCTGGTTGATGTACCTGAAAATACCTGAAAATTGAAATACCTGAAAAACCAGTCCCAGGGTAGAATTCAAAGTTGAGCTAAGGAGATCACTCCTGCCCCCCAAGCTTGGGGGGGGGGGTTATGAAGGGAGGATTGGGGAAACTCCCATTGCACTAATGGGTTTTATTGCTTTGGCTCCTGTTAGTGCAACTATTTAGTTGAATCCAGCTCTTAACCTGCCAAATAAAGTGAGGTGGGTAACAATATGATACCTTTCCTTATTATGAGGTTCATCTTGTGCTTTCCTTATAGCTTTTAAGGTACTCAGGCTCTTTAACTGAGTTTTAAATCCAGACTGTAAGTTCTGTTATACTGCCTTCTGTTGTAAGGGAGGTTTATTTGGTGCATTTTATTGCTGTTTTTAATTGGTGCTGATTTTGGGTGAGATTGCGTCAATTTCCCAGAAGATCTTGCTGAAATCACATGAGATCTTGTGAAGCATGTGACAGCCCACGTGGTTTCAGTGCAATCTTGCTATAAATCAGTTCAGTCTCACCTGAAACCAGCACTGGCTTCTCTCCCAGTGGCAGAGGTGGTGGGTCGGGCAGTACAGTTGGCAGTGGCAGGTCAAGTGGAGAAATGGGATGCTCTGCCTCTGGTAGATGTCGCCATGCTAGGTGCCCAGTCCCTGTGTTGTGTGAAACAGACTGCCTGATGAAATGGTATCTGCAGGGTGTTCCCCTGCTACGGAGCACAGTGAACACTTGAGTATACAGTGGTACCTCGGGTTAAGTACTTAATTCGTTCTGGAGGTCCGTACTTAACCTGAAGCTGTTCTTAACCTGAAGCACCACTTGAGCTAATGTGGCCTCCTGCTGCCGCTGCGCTGCCAGAGCACGATTTCTGTTCTCATCCTGAAGCAAAGTTCTTAACCTGAAGCACTATTTCTGGGTTAGCGGAGTCTGTAACCTGAAGCGTATGTAACCTGAGGTACCACTGTATAAGAAATTTGAGATGGAAGAATCTGTTAATTTCCCCCATCTTTAAATGCAGTTCTTCACATTTTGCAGGAAAGTTGCTTTATTTTAGATAATTCTGTCCTTATACACAGGAATTCCAGCTCATGTGGAAAACCTTGAGGGGACACAGAGCCAGATTTCAAAACTGCCTTACTCTTATTTAGCCAGTTAGCTGAAAACATGGCCAAAGATTGCACAAAGGAGCAGATGGTGAAAGAGCACTTTTGAATGTCAGTTCCTGTCCCCCCACTACTTCTTCTCATGACTGACCGCTTCTGAAAGTGTAAGAATTAGAACTTGGAGACAAAAATGGGGCTTAGTCGACAGTGCTGAGTTTGCCATAATCACTGGCACACATCAGATTCAACAATAGGATACCGGGATCTGCTTTTGGCATTTGTTAATGTAAAGTGTTTAGTGAGCTTGACTGTTCTCTCTGGACTGTAAAACTGAACAAGTGGTGATAGGTAATATCCTATCAATGGCAGACTCTGTTTTTCACAGGCTATGGAATTAGTTGGTGGTGGAATGCTTTAGGTCCGGCACCCCCAAACTCGGCTGTTTTGGGACTACAACTCCCATCATCCCTTGCTAACAGGAGCAGTGGTGAGGGATGATGGGAATTATAGTCCCAAAGCAGCTGGATGGCCGTGTTTGGGGATGCCTGCTTTAGATGGCCTGAATCATTTAAGAGTATTTGTAGAGGAGACACACGCACACACACGCACACACACACAAATAGAAACCTCTCTGCAATTAAAAAAAGAAAAACTAAATTAACCCTGCCACATCAGGAAAAGAGCCTACCTTCTTGATAGGCTAGATTTCAACTTGCAGAGAGTTGTGAGGGTTTTGTTTTGTTTTTATAAAAAAAACATTTTAGGATGTGAATCAATCTGAAATGGTACAGTCTATTCTGCCATCACTGAATTTGAGCACCACATCCCCCCTTCGTTCTACTATGTGTCCAGAGCAAGTCAGCGTTGCAAAAACTGTATATTGGCAAGTACCACTTTCATACCCATTTAATTCCAATCCATATGCTTCATACCAGTGCCTCTTAACATCATTTTCACTTTCTATCTCTTTAATTCTATCTGGATAATTAGGAGAAGGTTTTCTTGTGAAAATATAAATGAAATTCTTTTTTTTTCCTTTTGCGCTGTAGCCAACACAACTGATGCTCAAACAACTCTGACTGAGCATGTTAAGCAGTTTTTGTTTTGTTTTGTTTTTGTTTTGTTTTTTTGTAATGAACAGATGATATTCTTGACAGCAATAATGATTTAAGGGAAACAACATCTTTTAAGAGCTGCTTTGCACATTATACAGCAGCAAATCTAGATTTGCCATAGAGGGAAAATTCCCTTTCTGGCTTCCTGATTAGCGTATCTGTACCAAGCATTTAAGCTGTATGTCCACAACATTCATGTATTGCACTATAAGTTTACATTTAAAGCATCTTAGGTGATATACATCAAAATACAGTGTTCAGTTGGCCTAAGGTAACTTGAGTACTTTGATATTTGTAACTAATAGGTATTAGAGACAGCTAAATCTGCCATGCTACCGTTTTCAAAGCCCAGAAGAAAATATACCCAAACAAAAGAACCATGCTACTATTTATAATTCAGTTCACTGATCACTTACCAGCAGGAGCTCAAGGTCGGGATGGGCATATTTGCCAATTTCAGTTTCTGTTTCTCATCTTTTAAATCTTAAATTCAGTTCTCTGCTTTTATGCAGAAATTTGCTTTGCATTTTCATGTGAATTTTCTTCCAGTAAAGTCATTTTTTCAAAGAAATGTCCGCTAATGCCCTGCATTTATATAAGTTGTTTGTATATGTTGTACATGTACATTTTAATGCATCTTTCCCCCTAACCATCCCCACTTGTCCATGAAGCTCACTGGGTGACCTTGGACCAAGCACATACCTCACAGGATTGTTGTGAGAATAAAATGGATAAGGGGACAGCCGCTTACCCCATATTGAGCTCTGTGGAGAAAAGGTAGGCTATAAATGCATAGGTAGATGGATAAATTATGCATTTTTGTCCTTGTTGTTACATTGGGCAATGGCATCACAAAATTCAGAGACGTGCGAATTTGAAAGGATGGCAGTGCTGCAGTTTGCATATTGATTTGGGAAGTGTGAATTCTCATTAAAAATTCTCTCCTAGCTGTAGCTCAGTAGCAGAGCCCATGCTTTGCACACAAGACATCCCAACTTCGTTCCCTGGTGTCCCTAAGCAGGGATGAGAGAGATCCTGTCTGAAAGTTCAGTATCAATAATACTGAACTAGATGAACCCAAGATAAGCCTTTGTATAAGGCAGCTTTCTATTTACTTCAGTGGCCTGCACTACTCAATTATCCATTCAACTGTTTACCCACTTGATACTTGGGCATAAGATGTCAGCCTCAATTATTATGGCATGCACTGCACCTCTCTGTGTAGATGGACTGTTCAGTTCCAAAGTGGCATTCTATCTTCAGTGTATTGTGTGACTGTTTGACATTGGATGCACATCTTCTGAGACTCAGCCTTCTAGGATTTTGAAAGGAAACACTTTATTCTTTCTGTGGCAGCTGTACAGCCTGGCATAGGCTAGTGGGAGCTGGGAAAATGTTAGAAACCAAACAGTAGCTTCTAATATTTTGCCTCGCCACAACTGACTTTGAGAAATGTACTTCGGAAAAACTCCCAGCTGGATTTGTAATTAAGTCCATCTTCTATAAACATTGACTGACACTCTCTAACTAATGGCAAATGCTGGAATAGGTGGCAAGAGTATGAGCCAAACATTATTTTGAGCAAGTGGAAAATGTAGGCTGTCTCCGTGTTACAGTGATAGCCTGAAGGATTATTATTATTATTTTGCATACAGTTGTTTCCCTCCTATTTGGAGGTGGAAGACAAATCCCACTGGGGGAATATGCCTGAATTACATAAAAGTAACGTTGCATTTCTGTAACCATTTAATTGAGATTCATTTGGCAAGACCTCATATTTCTATGAATTGATTATACCCCCCCCCAAACCCTTCAGAATGCATTGAAATGTTACTTAGCAATTTAATAGATACAACATCTGCTGAGAATATTTATATTGATGTACTAAAGGGAATTGTCAGTGGAGCTATGTTAGGCATATGGACAAACACCATCATCTGCATGTCTACTTGTACACCAGTCTAATTGAGTTCAGTGGGATTTACTCTTCGGTAAGTTTGAATAGAATTGCATCAGTAATTTACTTGTTTTGGTTTGACCAGATCATCTAGCCAGATCAACAACAGCCACCATAGTAGACCTTGACACCTAGACGATGAGAAAAGCATTGTGGTTGATGAGAAGCAGTAAGGAATATTATCAGGCAGCACAGCAGATAGAGACACCACAACATGCTCAATTATGTTTTGATATCTGTAGGGCCAAACCTTTTTCATCCTTGTACTAAGGCTCCTGCCTTCATTAATCTGAAGATGAAGTCTAATGGCATCTGCAGGGTCATAAGTTCTCTATCCCTGCCTTAGTTTGGGGATACTTTTTCATTGCATCCCTTTGCAATTTCCCTCCAGCAACACAGCTTGCTAAAAGAAATAATCACACACTGAGCATACAGCACATTGGTAGTTCTAAATGATTTTTATTTGAATGCAAATGAGTTGTGCAAAGATCAGGAGGAAGAGGATGTTATTTTCTTCATTCCACATTTAATTTATACTTCTAACGCATGATTTTGAAGTTTTTCTTAGTGGAATGTTAAAATGAATAGATCATGTTAAGAGCCCTGGTGGATACAGCCAATGTTTTCCTTATGCTTGTATCACTTCAAACGAAATGCTAACCTCAGGATCTACAGTCAAGCTTATTTTCCATTATATTCTATTACACTCACATAATTCTCACTCGTGCCAGTAAAAATAACTGCACTGATATATGCAAAGATCACAGATGTGAATAATAATTACTCGTTACTGAAATTGTTGCAGAATCCCTATGGAGAATAAGAAATAACATTTGTGTGTTCATGTCTGCATACATGCAGACGTCATTTACATTTTTTTTTTTAAAAAAAACATGTTTTGGAAGATATCAGTGTGGAAAATTTAGGATGTATTTTCAAATAGTTATGGCTTCTATATATTCAATAATTGTGCCTGTGACATTTTGGTGTACATCCTGGAGTGCACACAGAGCTCTAGAGTAAAGGCAGTGTGTATTGTAAAAAGAATGATGTTCTAAAGTAATATTTACACACTAGGGACCAGTGACAATCTGTTCATAGGATGTGAAGAATTTAATCTAGTCACCTGCTCCTGTCTCCATCAGTAATGTCATCTACTGGTAAAACTCAAGACTAACCTTTGGCTTCTACTTAGACCTCATTTCAGTATTACCTAAATGCTATGCATCTCCTTTGGAGTCTGCTCATCATCTTTCTCATCACTGCTGCTCCTCAGCATAATTTAGCTCAGGTCCTGCCAACACCTTCTCATAGCCTCTTCAGAAGCTTAGAGAACCCTAAGGTTGGCTGCTTGCCTGTAGCACCCTGCTTCCTTCATTCCTTACAAACAAGTACTTTCATTAAGGTACAGAAAATACTTTTTGATGTGGTTGTTGTTCTTCCTAAATTGAATATTCTTTTCTGCAGCATTGATTGCTGTGGTAATCTTGCCAGTAAAGTTTGATCATATCAAACTATGCAGAACAATGTGGTTTTGTCTCTATGACCGTTCCCTACAATAACACAGAAACTATTATAAACATAACTGCAGAGACACGGCTGCTGCTGCTGCTACTGCTTGAGTGAGTGTTGGGAGGACCGCTCCCTCTCCTGCCAACTCCATCCGGCCTAGGGGGCGGGGCCTGCACTCACTGCCACAGCATAAGAGGCCTGAGAGAGGCCTCCGGGACACGGCTGCTGCTGCTGCAGCTTGCGTGAGTGTTGGGAGGACCGCTCCCTCTCCTGCCAACTCCATCCGGCCTAGGGGGCGGGGCCTGCACTACCACTACAGTTTAGAGGCCTGAGCAGCTACCGGCAGCAATGGACAAAATGGTTTTAAATGTTTTAATCGCTTTTAATTTGCAGCACTTTAAATGGTGGTTGTTGTTTTTTATAATATTATATTATTTCATTATTTTATTTTTGCTTGGGGTGGGATAAGCACTGAGTCAGCACTATTGTTCCTTGCTTTGTTTTGTTTTGTTTTGTTTTGTTTTATTATTATTATTATTCTGTTAAATTATTATATAGTTTGTATTTTGCCTTTTAAGGGGAAGGGTCATGGCTGCCTGGGAGTGGGCCTCAGCCAATAGATTGGGTGGGGCAGGTTCCACAGGGGGAGATGTATTGGGACACCCGATCTCAGTGATCACGGGCAGGAGGAGGAGTTATGCTAAGACCAGACCATGTCATTACCGAGGAGGCAGGTTTAGTCGTTGTTTGAGGACTATCCCTGCCTCCAGGTCTGGTCCTGACCGGAAGGATACAGTAATCAGCAAGGGAAACCCACATGACCTGAAAGTGTTGCTGTGCAATGCCAGGTCAATGATGAATAAAACCACTGCCATCCACGACCTGATTGTGGATGGAGGATTTGACCTGGCATGTGTGACAGAGACCTGGTTGGATGAGGCAGATGGGCCTGTCCTTGCCGCTGCCTGCCCACCAGGTTTCTCTTACGCACAGCAACCCAGGTCATGTGGGCGGGGAGGGGGGGTTGCAGTGATTTTTAGGAAGTCATTAGTCTGCACCAGGCGTCCTATTGGGAAGACCCAGTTTTCTGAGTGCATGTTCTGGAAGTTGGGCAATAGGGGCAGTACAGGATTCCTACTGGTGTACCGACCTCCCCGCTGCACCAAGGATTCCCTGCCCGAGCTGCTTCAGGTCGTGGCGGATATGCTCCTGGAGACACCTACCTTGGTTGTCCTGGGGGATTTTAACATCCATGCCGACACGACCTTACAAGGGGCCGCTCGGGACTTCGTGGAAAGCATGGCCTCCATGGGGCTGTCCCTGAATAAGTCTGGCCCAACTCATAGCCACGGACATGCCTTAGACTTGGTGTTTACCTCTACGGATGTTGGTGATCTGACATTAACTAAAAGCGAAACAAAAGAAGTGCCATGGTCAGATCACTTCCTGGTGCAGCTGGACTTCTCCGCAACCCTTCCTCTCCGCAGGGAGGTGGGACCGATTCGGATGGTCCGCCCCCGCCACTTAATGGATCCAATTGGCTTCCAGAGAGTGGTAGGGGATGCTTTATCCCAAGTTGATGGCCTTTCAGCTGATTCCCTGGTGGCACGCTGGAATGCGGAGTTAACCAGGGCTATTGACTGTCTGGCTCCGAAGCGCCCTCTCCGATTGCATGGAGCCCGGACAGCCCCGTGGTTTTCCCCGGAGCTGAGGGTGATGAAACAATCGTTGAGACGGCTAGAGCGCCGGTGGCGGAAAACTCATTCTGAATCAGACCGGACACGGGTTAGAGCTCAACGTCGAGCCTACCAAGTGGCAATGGCGACGGCGAAGAGGGCCTTCTTCGCCGCCTCCATTGCATCTGCAGAAAACAGCAGCAGGAGACTTTTTCAGGTGGTTCGCAGTTTATCGGAACCACCTGTACCACCGGGGCCTGGTAGGGACCCCAAGATCTCCTGCAATGCTTTTGCAAAGTTTTTTGCAGATAAAATCGCTCAGATTCAGAAGGAGGTAGACTCCACAGTGGGAGCAGGGCCAGGGCGGGAGAGTGCTAGAGTTCTGTCTGGTCCTGTTATATGGGATCAATTCCAATCTGTTACCTCCGAGGATGTGGACAGGCTGCTTGGACGAGTGAAACCGACCACCTGTCTCCTTGATCCTTGCCCATCCTGGCTGATAAAAGCGAGCCGGGAAGGGCTGGGCGATGGGCTTTGCGGGGTGGTGAATGCTTCCCTCTGTGAGGGAGCCTTCCCAGACCCGCTGAAAGAGGCGGTCATTAAACCGCTTCTTAAAAAAACATCTTTAGACCCGGCCAATTTGGCCAACTATCGCCCAGTCTCAAATCTGCCATTCTTGGGCAAGGTGATTGAGCGGGTGGTTGCTGAACAACTCCAAGCACGCCTGGAGGAAACGGACCATTTGGATCCCTTCCAATCGGGATTCAGGCCTCACCATGGGACTGAAACTGCCTTGGTCGCGCTGGTTGATGATCTCCGGCGGGCTAGGGACAAAGGTGAGAGCTGTTTCCTAGTTCTGCTGGATCTCTCAGCGGCCTTTGACACCATCGACCATAACATCCTTCTGGACCGTCTAGAGGGGCTGGGAGCTGGGGGCACTGTTATACAGTGGTTTCGCTCCTTCCTCCTGGGCCGTGTTCAGAAAGTGGTGGTGGGGGATGAGTGTTCAGACCCTTGGGCCCTCACTTGTGGGGTACCTCAGGGTTCCGTCCTCTCCCCCATGCTTTTTAACATCTATATGAAGCCGCTGGGAGAGATCATCAGGGGGTTTGGACTGGGTGTTCATCAGTATGCAGATGACACCCAGCTCTACCTCTCCTTTAAATCAGAACCAGTGAAGGCGGTGAAGGTCCTGTGTGAGTGCCTGGAGGCAGTTGGAGGTTGGATGGCGGCTAACAGATTGAGGTTGAATCCTGACAAGACAGAAGTACTGTTTTTGGGGGACAGGAGGCGGGCAGGTGTGGAGGATTCCCTGGTCCTGAATGGGGTAACTGTGCCCCTGAAGGACCAGGTGCGCAGCCTGGGAGTCATTTTGGACTCACAGCTGTCCATGGAGGCACAGGTTAACTCTGTGTCCAGGGCAGCTGTCTACCAGCTCCACCTGGTACGCAGGCTAAGACCCTACCTCCCTGCGGACTGTCTCGCCAGAGTGGTGCATGCTCTGGTTATCTCACGCTTGGACTACTGCAACGCGCTCTACGTGGGGCTACCTTTGAAGGTGACCCGGAAACTGCAATTAATCCAGAATGCGGCAGCTAGACTGGTGACTGGGAGTGGCCGCTGGGACCACATAACACCGGTTCTGAGAGATCTGCACTGGCTCCCAGTACGTTTCCGAGCACGATTCAAAGTGTTGGTGCTGACCTTTAAAGCCCTAAACGGCCTCGGTCCTGTATACCTGAAGGAGCATCTCCAGCCCCATCGTTCAGCCCGGACACTGAGATCCAGCGCCGAGGGCCTTCTGGCGGTTCCCTCATTGCGAGAAGTGAGGCTACAGGGAACCAGACAGAGGGCCTTCTCGGTAGTGGCACCCGCCCTGTGGAACGCCCTCCCATCAGATGTCAAAGAGATAAAGAATTACCTGACATTCAGAAGACATCTTAAGGCAGCCCTGTTCAGGGAAGTTTTTAATATGTAATGCTGTACTGTTTTTAACACTGATTGGGAGCCGCCCAGAGTGGCTGGGGAAACTCAGCCAGATGGGCGGGGTATAAATAATAAATTATTATTATTATTATATAACTAAAATAATTAGATTTGACAGCACACATAGCCAACAAAACACACACCCCCAGATGATAAGCACCCTTGAAACAATTTGTCTGTTCATTTAAGGCTATATTGGTTTTATTCCATCACTAGCTCAATCTGAGGAAGTGTTGGACATATGGCATTACCAAATTATTTTAGTAACTTGGGTTTGATTCAGCCAAAAATAATTACTTTTCAGCCATATTATTTTCCTTAGGAGAGGGAGGGAAGCATGTGCTAATCACTATTTTCAACTGAAAGCAGTTGTTCAGAAGCCCTTTAAAAGTTGTTTAGATGATACCTTTATATTTTTAAACATTTGGTTTTTAATTGTAAAAAATACACATTTTCTTTTAAGAATTCAGTCATTCAATTGAATCAGACGAAAGGCCTATCTAGTCCAGAATCCTGTTCCCACAGTTGCCAGCCAGGTACCTATGAGAAGCCTGAGAGCCGGAAACAAGCACAGCAGCACTCTTCCATTTGTGCTCCACAGCAACTGGTTTTCAGAAGCATGCAACTTTATCCACAAATTTGTCAAGTTCTTTCTTAAAGCTGTCTGTGGCACCAGTTATCACTCCAGCTCCCCCCTTAAAGGCTCAGCATTTAAATTAATAAAGAAATGGTTCCATATGTATTAAGTAAATTCAGGCATGGACTTTACTTCAGTGTAGTGGTCTGGATTCCTTTCCCTAGTAATAATTATACAAGAGTGGTTAACTTAGCATGGAAAAAAATGTATAGCAGGTTTACTCCTGATCAACGAAGAGTTTACATTATACCAGAGAATATTTGCAGTGGTTGCTCTTAAAACTGATATTTTCAGAGTGCCATCACTGTACTTTAAAGAAATATGCTGGCAAAATCTGGAGGATTCACAACAGAGTTTCAAACACCCTAAGGAAACATCTTATTTCAACCCACCTGCATAAAGAAACCCACTTTCCCCCGGAATTCATCACTCTAAGAAACCACTATGACCTTCACAGCAGAGACGCAAAGCAGAGGTTAGCAAAAGTAGTCAAACCATCACCGAAGTGGTGATGCAGTCCATAAAGGTGTGAAGTGCTTTACTGTAAAGCTAATGTGGAAATGAGCTGCAAACATACCCTAAATACAGCAAGTCAGTGACACAGAAGGTACTTGAGAGGTGAACTAGAAGGAGGTCATAGGAGCCCAAGCAGCGAATGGATGGCTTTTCAGGTAAGCTTGATCAGCTATAAAACACATCCCTGCCATCCCCAGGTGATTTTTCAGGGAGTTCTGGAAAAGGGACTGAAATAATTCTTTCATCTACATACCTGAAAGCTATGCAAAAAGGAACAGAGTCTGACAAATTTCAAAACATTTGGCACGTTTCTTAACAAAGGAAGAAAATCTTCTCTATCCCGTGTGAAGAGCAGCTAACGAATTATGCCAACTGTAGTGTTAGACAATGTTGTGAGAGCAATAGCTCTCATTTCTGTCCTAATAAAAAACTTTAAACTATTTCTAGTGGGACTGATAGCATACATTGATGCTGGTAGTCGTACATAACATTTCTACATCCGTTTGTCCCAGTCCTGCAAATGGGATATGTACCTGATATGCTTCCCTGCTGTTTGTCCCCACTGTCTGGTATGGAGCATCTGCTTCTGAGCATGGTTCTTCAAAGGATCTGGTACCATCTTCATGTGTGCACTGTGACATGCTCTCATCCGTCTTGCAATGTGGTTACAGAGGCATGTTGCTGCCTGCTGTCTCAAGCTGCCAGTCGCAGCCACCACTGTATGCTATTATCTCCAGATTGGGACCTCGCTTAATCCAGTATCAATGTGTTGCTTATCATTAGCTAGATGTTCTCCATATTGGCTTAATTCAACTGTAATCTTGCTTCCATTAGCCAGCATTGCAATTCAAAGGCGACGAATAGAAATAGTTTGCTAATAATTAATTGGATTTTTTTTTAAAAGAACTTCATGACTATATGTGCATGTGTGAGGAGTTAATAGGAAATATGCCAAATCCTTTTGCTTGACGAGACTTTAGAGCCTCATAAAGCTACTCAGATAATCATTTTTCAAACAAGGCAATTTGAAAGATTATCCAAGCTTCTTGGTTTTGTGTAACTTTCTGATTGCTTGCAGGGGAGCTCTTTTATCTTAGGGAAAGACTGCATTTAATTTAAAAAAACCTTCATAGCTCAGATTTTCACTGTAACTCTTCTGCTTTGGTGGCAAGGGTAGGCAATATATTTCCGCAAAAATGCTACTGTGAAAAGGATAAGTGGTAGGTTTCCAGTATGAATTATTACGGCATCATGTCTAACAGCGCATTGTCCTTAGTACTGAAGATTGAGTTCCTGTTCTCTGGATTGCTTAGGATATATATATATATATATATATATATATATATATATATATAAAATACAGCCAACTCCAAAGCATTCCCAGCTGATAAATTAGAATCCAGAAAAGCTATTAGAAAGTAGTTTCTCTGAATACTGTGCAAGAAAAGGAGGACTGACTAGGACACCCACTGCAGGGATTTAAGTTCAGTACCCAAATTATAATACCAGTGTCTGCAGAAGTTGTTATGGCTTGCTAATATGGTAAATTGTGGCTATTAAGTGTATAAGACTGCCTGTTAATGCAAGCAGAAAATCAGCTCTGGGAAACTCTGAGCAGATTTGGGACTAAGTTCATGACATGAGAAAAAGCAGCCTGAGAGAAGAGACTGCCATTTATTTATTTATTTTCCCTCCCCCCACTACAAAGTTTCCAAGGCATCTATCATTTCAACAGCACTGTTGAAAGTCAGAAAGATTGACATGGTAGTAATAATAATAATAATAATAATTTATTATTTATACCCCGCCCATCTGGCTGAGTTTCCCCAGCCACTCTGGGCGGCTCCCAATCAGTGTTAAAAACAATACAGCATTACATATTAAAAACTTCCCTGAACAGGGCTGCCTTAAGATGTCTTCTGAATGTCAGGTAATTCTTTATCTCTTTGACATCTGATGGGAGGGCGTTCCACAGGTCGGGCGCCACTACCGAGAAGGCCCTCTGCCTGGTTCCCTGTAGCCTCACTTCTCGCAATGAGGGAACCGCCAGAAGGCCCTCGGCGCTGGATCTCAGTGTCCGGGCTGAACGATGGGGGTGGAGATGCTCCTTCAGGTATACAGGACCGAGGCCGAGGTAGTAGCACACTATCAGCATGGATTCCCTCCCTACCACCACATCCAATTCCAAATTTGACCATATAAATCACATGCTATAAAGGAGGGATGGCGAACTTGTGGCCCTCCAAATGTTGCTGGACTACAACTCCCATCATCTCTACCTATTGGCTTTGCTGGCTGAGGTTGATGGGAGGAGCATAGAGGTTCTGCATCCACCTCTTTGTCTCCATCAAAATGGAGCTATTCAGCTGATTGAACAGTGTTGATGGAACTTAGAATCTTAGTGCTCTACTGACTAGGCTATTGCTGTGATAGAGGAACTAAGCTAGTTCTATCCAGAAGATCAGAGGAACCTCTACCCATCTGGACCTATTATGGGGCAATATTGAGCTCCCAGTGTTTATCACTACTTAAAACAAGCATACAAAAATCGGCTCAACTTTTCTGTGATTGTTAAATGCATCCACTGAAACAACTGAGGTAGTACAAATTGATAATTTACCAGAAGAGATCTATTTGAAGAAGAAGAAAATCAATTGAGCTGTCTTCTGGGTATTGATTACTTGACTAGCATTCATATTACTACAATATAAAATGTATTTTAAACAAATGGGTCAATAGCAATGTTTACATCAGGGTGGCATGGCAAATTTGTTTCTTGTGCAGCTAAACATTCCTCTGTCTCCCCCTGCTGCCTTGACCAGCTCTCTATTACAACATGGCAACGAGCTATGCAATGGTAGCGTACCCCTGGGAAAGGCAGAAGGACATAGCCGCAAGCAGACTGGAGTGGGATTAAGATAGTTAGACCAGGACAATCAGCCAAAGCAAAGGGATGGGAGGCAGGGAGCAGGAATACTGCACACACCTTTTTTCCTGAATGAAGATTTGACTGACACCATCCTTTGTTAAAGATGCTGGGAAATGTAGCTCTGAGGGGGAACTCCAGTTCCCAGGATTCTTGGGGAAAAGCCACATGCTTTAAATGTATGTGCTTACGCAGCTTAAGAAAGAAAATGCACTTTATGTCCGATGTCATTGACTACTAGTTGCGTGAATCTGAACTGGGGAGAGCACTGTTGCTCTCAGGTTCTTCTTGAAGACTTCATGGAGACATCTGCTTGGTCACTGTGAGAGCAGAATGCTGAATTAGATAGGCCTTTGACCTGATCCAAAAGAGCTATAATTATGTTCTTACTAATCTCCTGTTTCCCAGCTCCAAACATGTTTGCTGTTGCCAAAGCACCATGATCTGCTGGTTTCTCTAAATCCCAATACCCTTTTCAAGTGCTAAAAAAAAAAATCTTGAAACTAAATTGCTTTTCTAGATTAACTCAAATTGGATGGTTATGTATTATTCCAGTTCTGGAAATGGTTCAAGGCATATCTAGATGATTGTCCTGTTGGTGTTAGCTAACATGTGCCCCTTCTCACAACCACCCATGTAGTTAACCAGTGGTAGTGTTCTTAGACTAGATCAGGACTTCCCAAACTTGGGTTTCCAGCTGTTTTGGACTACAACTCCCATCATCCCTAGCTAGCAGGACCAGTGGCCAGGGATGATGGGAGTTGTAGTCCAAAACAGTTGTAGTCCAAAACAGGACCAGTGGCCAGGGAACTATAGTCCAAAAACAGCTAGAGACCAAAGTTTGGAAAACCTTTGTCTAGAGCCATTGCACTTTATGATCTGTGTTTCATTGATAATTACGTACTTTATGGCAGCTTGCTTTCTAACAGATTTATGGATTTTAGTGGTGCTTTATTGATTATTTTATTGGTCACACGACTTGGAGAGTTTTATGATTAAGAAGCATATAAAACTTTCTAAATAATCCAAATAAATAAAATTGAAGGGAAAGGGGGAGAGCCTGCCATTTAGTCTTTTTTATAGCCAAAACACATTTCACCACGCTCAGTCTCTCATGTGAAGCAGTACAATGGTCCACAAAATAGCCTTGCTCAGTCTGTCTCCATGTGATCTCAGGAGCATGGGGAGAAATGCCTGAACTGAGCTAATTTATCATCTTCTTCCTGTGAAAAATATGATGAAGTCACTGAGGCTCCACTTGAAGCTGCAGTCTCCAGAGGAGCCATTCTATGGTTGTCATGGGGTACTAATATGAAGATCAAGATAGAGAGAAACAGTGATACAAGATGCCAAAGAAAGTGCTTGTGTTTTGTGCTTTTTTAAAGAAGTTCTTACACCTTGGTGGATTGCAAGCTCCTGAGACTGAATTAGCTCATGTGACCTTTTGAAAGAAACAAAGGGAAAACTCCAGCAAGGCAGAGTTCATTTAATAAAAAGGTCCACACGTAATGTAAGCACAGCAAGAACTGTCATTATCCATCCAAGGAGATGATTATGATGTGTGGGCTGTATTTTGCCTTTTCTCTGCAAACCATAAATTCTGCGAAGTTTTAACATGACAGAAAATACAAGCCACAGTGCCCTTAATACTAACCTTACTTGATTCTACCTACCTACCTACTGTACCTACCTACCTATCCTTACTAAAAAATAATATATCCACCATGCACTAATAATTATTAGTGTTAATAATTATCTGAGGCCCTTCTCTATGTACCCCATCCTAAAAAGTTGTGCAGGGTGTTGACAGAAGAATGGACTTTCTCAGTGGCATCTCCATGTATATGGAATCTTCTCCCCAGGGAGGGATGCCTGACAGTGTAACTATTTGTTTTTAGGCACCATGCAAAACATTATTGCTCTCCCAGGCATTTGGATCTTAATTTCCTGCTTATCTTTTAGTGTGGCGGGATTCAGTTGGCTTGCTTCATGTGTCTATGTGTGTAACTGGTTTTTTTGGTTGCTTTATTCTTGGGGTTTTTTTTGTTTTTTGTTTGGTAAGTCACTTAGTGTTCTTTTTTTGGGTGGGAGCAAATAATAATAATAGTAATAGTTAAATACAGCTTGCATTTAAAGTATAGGGTTACTATTGACTATCCCTTCAAATAGCCAGTGAGTGGACCAGAGGGATGAAGTCTGTCCTCTGGTCCACTCCTGAAGCCACGCCCCATGGCTCACCTGTGATTGGTTAGAACCATGGCTGGGCCCCAGCATTTAGCACAACTGGCAGAGGAGGAAGTGATATTCTTCCCCAGTTGTGCTAGGAGATGGCCCTGATCCACTGCAGCTGTGACCTTCCGCAACCTCACCCACTGCCTAAATTTGACAGTAAGTAATATTTAATAATATTTAATTTCTTTTATGTTTCTGAAGTTTGTGGGGTCAACATTTGCTCTAATGTCAGAACCATTTTTGACATTTAGCCCCACCCAAGCATTTCCTAAATGGAGAGACATAAGTTTCCAGTGCAGAAATGCTGTTTACCTTGCTGTCATTTACTTGCTAACCAAAGGGGGGAGGGGTAAAAAAACTGGCCACAGTTTGTATTCTCTAGAGTTAAGATAATAACAGACTGGAGAGTTTTCCCCGTTGTTTGGTTTGCTTTGCAGTATGCTTGTTACACCACCATATAATCAGAGATTGTAGATATACACTGAGCAGAATCTCTTAAACTGCACAGAGCATTGCTGCCTAAGCAACTTATTAAGAAATGTATGTACACAGTCCCCCGCCCCCCGGGATTTATTTTTGCTTTCTGATTGGGTAAAGTATAAAAATCTCTGCTCACTCAATACCAGTGTGGTTTGGTTTTCAAACAAGTATTTATGGATGCACTGTCACATTATTAGGCAAATAGTTCCATTGCTCACTCCCTTCACCACCATTAATATTCAAGAAACCACAATACTATCTTGTGTTCTTTAAAAAATATATATATTTTCTTTTAATCCATTTTTAATAATAATAAAATACAGATATTAATATAATACCTATGGTTTACAACAGCATGTCACCATTTATTTGGGGGCAAATGGGCACTTTTGAAATTTTGAAAAGCCACAAAATGGCTGTGTGGGGAACAGTATAACACAAAATGGCTTAATAGCTTCCATATCTAAAAGAGCAGAAAAGGAGACAGGAACACAAAATTCAGAAAAGATGGGAGGATGAATATCAAATGAAATGTTTCAGTGGATATATTTATTGTGGAGGGAGAGACTGAAGTAGTACAAACAGGAACTGAGCTGAAAGAGCTAGCAGTCTTTCATGCACTGGCTCCAGTCCTCTCAATATTTTGAATCGGGGTGCCCAGGCTCCCCCAATATTGAGGGGGCCGACATCCACTGCTGGGCACCCTCCCTACACCCCAGCCCCCACCTGAGAGCTGGGAGGGAGCAGCCAGGAGCATGTTGCGGGGAGAAGGAGGTGGAGCACAGCACTGGGCCCTGCGTCTGGCCTTCTCATCCCTACCTAATGTTGTGTGGAAAGAAGGAGGCCAAGCACGGAGCCCAGTGCCACACTCCGCCTCCTTCTCCCTGCTCAATGCCGCATCACAGCGGTGGGGGTGAGATACTCATTTGGCATAGCCTGGCGTGCAAGTGCTCACGTGCTGGGTAGGGGGTGGGACACATCACATGACATCACACGATGCATCATATGCTGCACCCCCCAATGTGGCAGGGGCGAGTTGATGGCTCTGCTTTTATGCACTGTAGATTTTCAGGGGATATTTACTGAGACCTTTTCAGATGCCATAGGTAGGTACACTGGCATCTGTAGATGACACATTGGCAACCCCTGGTGCACAGTGATATAGCACTTCAAATAGGTTGGATGTTTGCAATCCGTTGCTAGCGGTGAATTATTTCATGTTATTGTGCTGAAATGCCAGTTTTGACTACAGCAAAACCATTTTAATGGAAACACAGTGTAGTGCAAAAGAAGATTTCTATATGGCTTTGGAGACAATTGTATATTTCAACCCAACAAGCCACACATAATTGTTGTGAACCTAAAATGTTTGTCTCAGCTTCAACGTGGAATTGTGATAAGTTGTATTTAGCTGCAATTGTATGCCATCTCAACCTGGTCCACGGGATCTTTTCTCTTCCCTTAGATTAAGTAAAACTCTGTTGCAGCCTGCAGAAAAATGAAGCCATAATCTGGATTCCTATTAAAAGAATATTACAATTATTTTAGGAAGCAGCAGCAGCAGCTACTGGCCATTCCAGAGCATCCATTTGTAACCTGGAATTAAGGCATCCTACTGAGATGGTCATGCTGCTTCTATAATTGTACTGGGTAGGCTTTTGTAGCTGACTGTCAGTCATATGTGGAGAACTATTGCTTTGGCAGTCCCAACAGGCTTAGTGATTGGTAGTAAGTACTCCCAGCAACAATCTCTCTGAGTCCAAGCTGTATGGTTGCAATATAGGCTGAGACCTGAGGAATCAAATGACTGCATGGAGTCAAGGAAGTGAGGCCAGAAGCAGAGTGAGTATAGAAACAATGCCTGAAAGTCAGTTCATGCAGCTGGGCTGGCAAAAGCAGGTCAAAGAGCATGGTGTCAAGTCTGAGACTGAAGTAGCAAGGAAGGAGAAAAGATTATTGTGGATCAGGAGCTAGATTCAGAGACAGGCAGTGACCAAGGTAGAAAGTATCATTGTAGAGACGTGTTATGACTGCTGATTCATAAATCATGGGTAGAAGCTCTACATAGGGGCCAAAACAGAAGACATTTATTGACATTGTTTTATAGAGGATCCAGAGTTTCCAGATCTGCACTGTCATGGAAGGTCTTCTGGTGAGTGGCATTCAAATATAAATCCCATAGGTAGCTGCTGAGTTAAAGCTAAATTTCCGGAAACTTTCTGCATATAGGACACTGTTTCACATAATTGTCTGGAATTATAATGTTGTTTTTGGAATACTATCACTCCCTCTTCTTGTCTCATAACCTTCCTTCCTTTCTTTTTCTTTATCTTTCCTTTTTTGCTTTGATATTTCCCCTTATTCTCCATTGTTATTATTGCTTTTTGTGTATTAGAAAGTAAAACAAAAACAAAAGACTATCTCACAGAGTCATGTGTGATCAAATCTTTAATTGTAGAGATATAGTTAGGATGAGCGTTCCTATAGGCCAGTCAGCATGACAGTTCTTCCGGATCTGATATAGGGTCACTCGGGTGACCTACTCATGTTTGGAGGCTGGAATAGCCCCCTTGGTTGTATGCCATGTTAGGCTCAAATCGCAAGGCAGTTTTTAATTATAACTTTTGGTTATAGTGTAATTGCAAGGCAAGCTGAACTGATTAGCTTTTGAAAAGGTCTCTTAGATAAGCATTCATAAATAGAAAAAATAACAACATACCAACATGTCCTATTCCTTCTAACACTGCTGTATGGCTCAGATTTCTATCTTTCCAGCAAAGCCAGGGAGCTGTCCATTAGGTCAGAGTTCAAGGCTTTCAAGATAGAATGGAGCTGTCCAGCTAAGAAGGGTCTGAGGACTGAACAAGAGACATTCCATCAGCAACTTCTAGACCTCAAATGAGCAGCTTTGTAGCTTGTCCTGCAGTTCTCAGAGTGTTGGCAGGTATTTTGACATTGTGCTGGATCTGGCTTTCTCCTCTTGAATAAGAGGAGGTGGGAGGCTTTGTGCCGCCAGAAGGACACTGCTGCATTGTTTCTGGGCTTTCACTTATATTCCCGTTATAGTGGCTCCTGGGTTGTCAGGGATGACACTGGAGAGTATGCAGCTGGGGGGTGCCTTACGCCTTCTAAATAGGGTGTCTGGGTGGTGGCCGGCATTGTCAATGTTCACTTGCTCTCACCAGAACTCAGTTCCAGCACCTCTCAGGTGGGTGCCATTGCCATTGTAAGAGAACAAGGGGGTTGTTCGTGGTGAGTTCTGGCACGCCTTTTCCTAGAAAAATAGCCCTGGTGATAGGATGTGTCTGGGTCAACCAGCTTCCCCCAAGTCTTTACTGGAAATCAAGAAGAACTCAAACCCAAACCTCTAATAGAGTTTGGCAAATGGAGGATTGGGAGGAAGCAACATTTGGCTTTGCTGGAGACGAATCACAGCAGCTAGTGGGAAGTGGGAGAATGCTCTCCATTGCCAAGAAACTTGGCAGGCATGGCAGCAAAAGGGCAGGGTTGCACAATTCACCATCTGTGCTAAATTATTCAAAGGCCAAGGATCAAGGAGCACAAATAGAGAATATATTTCCTCTATAGAAGTGCAATGGCAGATCACTGGAAAAATTCAAAAGAACAGTTTTAGTGCTCAGCTCCCAGCTTGAAATTGCAACTCTGATGGGGCGCCTGGGGGCCTGATTACACAGTTGACAATCTCAGGAGCACCACACATGAGGCAGGGGGTTATGGAGGCTCCTGTTTATTGGCTCATAAAGAAGGAGTTCTTAAGGGGGTGGAATAGCAGCTTTTCGTTTCAGAAAAAGAAATCTACGAGGCACATGCCCAACAGGTATTATTAACTATGGAAGTAACAAGATATGCCACAGTGTAATGGCTCAAATGGTCAGATCATAATGCTAATTATTTAGTCTTTTAGTTGAAGTCCCCACAGGATATTAAACACTGCCAACCACTTACTGTTGCAACAGCTAATTTCTAGTTCAGTTCCTCTGCCAGAATATCTCATTGCAAATGGCCTTCATGGAGCCAAACTACAGAATGCCCTAGGCTACATATGAATTAATCTACCCTAACCTGAAATTGGCAGCAGTGTCAAATCTGAACAGAGTGGGGGGCGGCAGAAGGCTAATTTAGGCATCCTTCACTGCAACCTTTTCAGTTTTAAATAGGGTTAACTTTGTCTCTCCACAGCTGTGGATTTTTTTTAAGGGATTCCTTACTTCAAGCCACTAGTAGACATTGGTGGGCATACCCTTTGATTGTTTCTTAGACAAAAAGTCCTCTGGATAAGAACTATACAATGTTGGTGTTATGCCTACTGCCTAGCACACCTCAAGCATCATGTAAATGTTAAGCGAAGCAGCAGCATGGATAGGACTGGCAGAACTAGAAATGACATAAGAACAGTCTTCTGGATCAGGCCAGTGGCCCATCTAGTTGAGCATCCTGTTCTCACAGCAGCCAACCAGATGCCTGTCAAAAACCCACAAGTAGGATTCAGGCACAAGAGCACCCTCTTGTATTCAAAATTGGTATTCGGAAGCATTCCTTCCTTCAACTGTGAAGTTGTGAAGATGGATCATAGCCATAATGGCTAGTAGTCACCAATGGCCTTCCCCTCCATGAATTCATTTAATTCTCTTTTAAGATCATCAAAGTCGGTGGACCTCACTGCTTCCTGTGGGAGTGAGTTCCATTGTTTATACACCCAGATTGTGTGCTGGATGGAGGAAAAGTACCATCCCAAGAGGCAAATAGTCATGCGAGTTAAAAGGCCTATGCAGAAGCCCCTTGTGTTTAACTTTAAATCTGCTGATTCCATGCCATCCAATACTTAACATATGGAAGCAGGTGCAGGAGCTGGTGAGGGTCACATGCCTCATCAAGCCCAGGTGCTGCAATCAGCATGCAAAAGGGAAGCAGAGCTGAGGGGCTGTGTCAGCTCAACTGCCCATGCTGATGGACCTTGGCTTGGATGCTCCTGGGCCTCTGCGGGACTGGGCTTTGGGTTTGAATCTGGACTGCATCCTGACTGCTGGCCTTTAGACTTGACTACTTGGATTGACCTGCTGCCGGATAGGCCAGGGGTTCAGGACACTTTTTGATTGAAGCCCAACAGAGGGTCTTCACACCAAACCAACAATTGTTCTCCAATCCCAAAGAACCTTTTACTCGACATTAGATATTGCACTTCACTCATCTTATACAGGACTTACCCAGTGGCGTAGCATGGGTTGTCAGCACCCGGGGCAAGGCAAGTAATTTGCGCCCCCTAACCCGTGGATTTGCGCCCCCTAACCCTACTCCTAACCCTAACCCTAACCCCCAGATGTTGCGCCCGGTGTGGCCGGCCCCCCCCTGCACCCCCCACGCTACGCCACTGGACTTACCTTTACACACATTACACACAGGACAATTTCCACAAATTGCACTCCCAGGTTTTTTAACTTCAATGTACCCTTGACACTTAATGTTCATGTTGCCTTACAAAATATAAACTTTATTGAAGCATCAGTAAAATGACAGTGTAATGGTGGTAAACAGGTATACCACAGTCACAATATGGCATCATGTGTAGGATGGCACATGGATAAAAGTATGGAGGTTCCTTCTTCCATAAGGCAACAAGGCTGCCAGCAGGTAGAGATTTTCTCATTTGTGTTTGCTTGTGAGACATATCTCTTCACTGGTAATGCTTCTCCCCAGTTGTTAAAATGTTTAAAGGATTTGATACATACATAGAGGGGCTAAAATTCATTAAAGGACTCAGGAGTCAATGTATATAACATGTAAAACAAATGATCACTCTGGGTAGGAATGTGTGAATTCAGAGGGTGATTATCTGGTTTAAAAGCATAATGTACAAGCCCATAGATAAAGCAGTCTAGACCCACATAAATATCTGCATGCTCATGCTATGTCACCTTCAGAAGCAATGTTCCTGAACAAGGAATAATCCTAGGTACTGATCAAGTATAGATTATTTATTCTACCAGTTCTCTTGTCTGACTATATATGGATCTATTCAGATCCATATAACATTATGCTAGTTAATCAGCAATTCTTACTTAAAGAAAAAAAAAATGATTATGTGAATCTTTTAGAGACCATTCCTGTTCCCTTTATTTGGATGAATAAAGTTGTCCTTTAATGGAACACAGGATTGTGAGAATAAACTCTTTCCTATTGTTGATACTAGCAGCTGGGTAAATTGGTCATACTGATGAGCATAACATATACCACCTTCCAAAATGATGCTTCTGCAAAACTCACCCTGTCACTAAACTTATTTAGTACCATGCTGACTCTCTGTGACACCGAGGAAATCTGTTAGCAGCTTTCCAGTGAAGCCATTGCCTCTTAAACAGAGCAAAGCAAACTTGATTTCTACTGTCTGTCTAGACATGGGTACTAAATGGTTTCTTGAGAGAGCATTGATTAGAAAAATGACTCTGTGCCCTTGAGTCATTGCCAGATCCAGAGACTCTCAGTATCGCTGTTGATGGATAACACTGATGCAAGTGGAATAAATAAGCTCCTGGAATAAGGTTGCAAGGCAAACAAGTTTTCTCCAGGGATATCATTTGGTCTAGGATTGCTTAGAGAATGCTTTGTAAGGTTAGAGTTTTTATAGGTATCCTTTACATTACAACTTAAAGAAGCAGAAGGTGTTTATCCAGTATACTCCTCCAGACATCTGAAGAATAAAAATTAATCTGTAATGCAGAGGCAAATTGGTAAAAAGGTGTTCAGATCACACATTTTTTTCTGCTTAGGTTTCTGTTGCTGTCCAAGAAAAGAACATTGAGAAGGAAAGATTTTGGGACTGGTTCTTATGTATCCTAATATAACCGTCAATATAAGGACATATAATTGATGCCATTTTAATATTTGTTACCTGTTGATATATGGACTTTTGGGAAGTTTTGAACATCTGGGATTATATTGTTTCTGAGATTACGGAGATGAACAAAAAGTCTGATCTGGTTTAAGGCAGCTTCCTTTTAAGGCTCATTCTCAGTGTCTGAATCCCTTTTTAATTCTTTGCTATTTTGTAATTCCTCATTTACGGTATTCCAATTGATACCCAGTTATTTACTGTGTTCTTCTCACTTCTACTTATTGAAAACAAGATTCTAAATATCATACTGTAATTATTTAATTCTAGGAAATGGCACATTTCAACTACTGAGTAGTGTCATGTTCATCCCTTCCCAATAGGGATATCAGAACTGAAAAATGTATTTTAAAAATTAACTAAAAGGATCAAGGGACTCCATGGCTTTCCTTACAGGAAGAAACTACAACACTTTGGGCTTCTTTTAGGCCCAAGCTTCATGGGAAATAGGAGATTGCACACCGTCTACCTAATTCCTGGATCTGAAAGCCACCAGCCCAGCTTATTTCTGTCTGCTTTAGTTCATTACCACCTCTAGCCAAGGATAGATGGAATAAATAAGAAAACAAACCACTATCTGTTGCCATGTGTAATGGACCTGATATTGCAATGAAAATCATTCAGAAGCAATTGACTTTCCAGCTAACAGGCCACAATGAATCTACTTCAGAAAATTAAGCTGGTGTCAAATAATGGCACATTACATTTAGAGATAGAGATGGAACAATCTTGAAAATTGTTTTATAATATTATTCTATCTAAAGTCATAGACATTCCACAGCACACAGGGCTGAACGATATATTCCTGTTCCATTCACTCTTACATTAACACAGCACAGTTGAGCAAGTTTTATAGTTTCCACCCTTACAATTTCAAGCTGATACATTAATACTAATACAAAAATCTATCAACATTAACAGACGACTGGAGCAACATGAAGCATCATGAACTATCGTTAGTAATTTAAAACTTGCAAGAAACAGGACAGCTTGTGGGTATGACTAGATGCTTATACCTTTGCCTGTAAACATGGGCGGTAACTCTGAGGGTATCTAATGTGAGATTTGTTATGGCACCTATTTGTTTCCTCTGGTGCAGTAGTGTCTGGAGTTTTGTGTACAGCAAAAATGGCTAAGGACTGGGTCACAGGATGAAGCCAGGTATGGGGCATCCTTGAAAAGAGGTGAACAGAGTCTGAAAAGTATTTGTTGTGGCCAAGGGGAAGATGTGATTGGCCAGAAATGTTTGCCCATCGGTGGCTCATCAATCATATATCTAATTTTCCCACTAGGATATCAACATCCCAGGTGACTAGACATGGTTCTCTGTAGCCCTGGGACCTGTTCTTTAAAGTTAAATATTAGGGATCGTAATATTTCATATGGAGCAGGAGATGTAGGTCTGCTTTTTATCAAATATTTGTTGAACAATCATTCACCACTGACTCTGTATGTATACATCACCATGGTTCCATAGGGCAATAAGAGCACCAACGTTCACACTTGAAACCAGAGTATGCAGGAGGGCACAAAAAGTATTATTGTTATATCTTGCCTTTCTGCAACGTATTTGCGTTGGCTCATAATTATGAAATCGCATACAATGTAGTGTGCATAAACATAAAGTTATAATAAATATATTTGAACAGATGTAAAGCAAACTAAAACAGCAGCAGTTTTTAATCCTGGTAAAATACTTGGATCAGAAAAGCTCATTAACGTAAAAATGTCTTTGCTGCTTATCTAAAACCATTTGTACTCCAATTTTTGTTCTGCTCTATAATAATAATAATAATAATTTATTATTTATACCCCACTTATCTGGCTGGGCTTCCCCAGCCACTCTGGGTGGCTTCCAATCAAATATTAAAATACAATAATACATCAAACATTAAAAGCTTCCCTAAACAAGGCTGCCTTCAGATGTCTTCTAAAAGTTTGGTAGTTGTTGTTCTCTTTGACATCTGGTGGGAGGGCATTCCATAGGGCGGGCACCACTACCGAGAAGGCCCTCTGCCTGGTTCCCTGTGACTTGGCTTCTTGCAGTGAGGGAACCACCAGAAGGCCCTCGGCGCTGGACCTCAGTGTCTGGGTAGAATGATGGGGGTGGAGACGCTCCTTCAGATATACTGAACCAAGTCCATTTAGGGCTTTAAAGGTCAGCACCAACACTTTGAATTGTGCTTGGAAACATACTGGGAGCCAATGTAGGTCTTTCAAGACTGGTGTTATGTGGTCTCGGCGGCCACTTCCAATCACCAATCTAGCTGCCGCATTCTGGATTAGTTGTAGTTTCCAGGTCACTTTCAAAGGTAGCCCCACGTAGAGCACATTGCAGTAGTCCAAGCGGGAGATAACCAGAGCATCACTACTCTGGCGAGGCAGTATGCGGGCAGATAGGCTCTCTGCCTGTGTACCAGATGGAGCTGGTAAACAGCTGCCCTGGACACAGAATTGACCTGTGCCTCCATGGACAGCTGCGAGTCCAAAATGACTCCCAGGCTGCACACCTGGTCCTTCAGGGGCACAGTTACCCCATTCAGGTCCAGGGAGTCCTCCACACCCGCCTGCCTCCTGTCCCCCCCCCAAACAGTACTTCTGTCTTGTCAGAATTCAACCTCAATCTCTTTTAACTGATTCCAAGTTCTCAGTGAAATAAGGAGCTGAGTTAGCTGTGCAAGGCAAGATGGTGGATAACTCATGGAAGATGTAGACACAGAAGTGTAGCAGCTGTGAAAAAGGCAAACTCTGTGTTAGGGATCATTATAAAAGGAACTGAAAATGAAACTGCCAATATCATAATGAAATACAAATATATTGGTGGGACCACATTTGGAGTACTGTGTACAGTTCTGTTCACCTCAACCAAAAAAAAGGATATTTTAGAAGTGGGAAAGCACATTTACCTACTGAAGGAAGCATATCAGTGTTTTGAATAAACACAGAAAATGTGCTGCAGAAATCTTTCATCTTTGATAGATGGAGACTGAAGTAATGGCTCTGTAGTCAAGACAAAATGCATCAATTAAAGAATGCCATGAAATGTCTTCATTCATTCCTTCTAGATTGATCACTAAGTGGCAGCTCTTCTTTTCAGGCCTTCATTCCATTTGTTTGTGAAGATTTAACTCTGAAACATAATAAGCATATTCATGTGTATTTCAATATCTATGAGAAAACATAGCTGGGCCTGCTGAGAGTAGTTGGGGTTTGAATAGCTCTTTTGAAATGGCTTAATATTTACTAGTATTGTCTCTACCGTCTTGAATATTTCATGTCACAGTCAATCAGCAGTCCAGTAAACAAAGCCAAGAGAAAACAAATATATGGATAAAGCAATAAATCCACTACTAATAAAATAAATGTCACAGTTGCAAGGGCTTTATGGCAACTCTCGCTGATTTTAATTTTTTAAACATTTTTAAGACAGTCATTCTAAGATTATGAATAACTAAAGACAAATAAGGATGCATGTACGTGGACATTTAAGAGTGAATTTAGAATGCAATCTGCACATCAAACTGCCCATTTGTGGGTGTTCACATAATCCCACTGGTAAAAACAGCTAAGACGTATCAGTATCAGTACTAATCCTTAACCAAGTTGCACATCATCACAATGAGAGTGGGCAGGTAGGGCCTTGTCTCATCCCTTTGTATAACAGTTCTGTAGACCTTTCTGGTCTTTAGGACAGGTGATCCATTAGCACGACAGCCAAATATGAGAGGCTAGTGGAAGCCAGTGTGTAGGCGTGTGTAGGTCACTACTTCTAGGTGTCAATCGGGGGGAGAAGGGCTCTCCATGGTCCAGGAGCAGCTGAGGGATGGAAGGGGGCAACCACACTGCACTTCTGCAGAGTCTTCTAGCAGATTGTCCTGGACAAGGATGCCACAACTGATTTGTGCCACTATAGAGCAATGTGAGTGAAGATGCACATGTGAGCAACATTCTTCCTTTTCTCTGCCTAATTTTTTTTCCACCTTCCATCAGTGCTTCAGTGCGTGTGAACAGACTCTCTCCCCTTACACAACTGAGATGGTTGCCATACAGTCGCAGCCCATTTTCTAACACTGGCATGTGGCCACTGCCAAAGCTATCCTGGGAAGCCTCTTGGTCCCAACCTTCTTTATTCCAGTGCAGGGTGGGGAACCTGTAACTCTCCAGATTTTGCTGCTCTACAACTCCCATCTTCCTTGATCACTGGTCATGCTGACTGATGATGGTTGCAGTCTACAGGTTTCCTATCCCTCTCTGTTTGAATAACAATTCAGATGTAATGAAGCAACTCTCAGTTTGCCCTAATGAAACTTAAGCTAATCTTTCATATATCAGGCCACCCAACTTATTATCATCTACCAGATGAAAATCTTCACAATTGCTATGAGTATTTTTCTCTTAGCCTAAACACTTTCAGAGAAAAATGAACATATAAAAACTCAATTAAATAATTTCAAACTTCATGTCCTATGGATCTTGAGATATATTTTCCCCTCATATCTGTGCTCATTTATGGTGTGGAGGGTATCCCCCCTCCTTTAAAATATGTACTGAATCAGGAGGAGGGCCTTCTTGGTAGTGGTGCCCACCTTGTGGAATGCCCTCCCATCAGATGTTAAGGAGATGAGTAATTATATAACATTTAGGAAACATCTGAAGGCAACTCAGTATAGGGAAGCTTTTTTAGGTTTAATGTTTTACTGTGTGTTTATATATGCTGGAAGCTGCCCAGAGTGGCTGGGGAAACCCAACCAGATGGGCAGGGTATAAATAATAAATAATAATAATAATAATAATAATAATAATAATAATAATAATAAATTATTATTATTATTATTATTATTATTATTATTATTATTAAATTATTACAGAAATTGAGGTTACATTCCTGTATACATGTCCCAAAGTACTCAGTGGAGCTTACTTCTGAGTTAATATGCATTGGCTTGTGCTGTAAGATGTTCTAGTGCATGAAGGTGTGAGTCATTTCTTACTCATGGTGGTGAGTCACACTTTCCCACTTACGAATTTGAATAACATTGGTAGTCATCACTTGCTTTCTACAGACACAAAATGAGTAAGAAAAAGTACCGTAGATGAGTGGGATACCTGTGGACAGGTGCACATTGAAAAGAGAAAGCCAGGAGGGATGCTGAATTTCTTAAGTTAAATGTTCATTTTTTCCCTTCGGTTTGATCTGAAGAAAACACTTAAACTTCCACCTGAAAACAGGCCAGCAACTGATTTCAAAAACTGTAAATGTCAAATATGAAACTCTCCAAACAACCCACTCAGTGCAGTTAGTGTCATACCACCCACTCTGAGCACCGAGACAGTAATTTATGTAAGTTGTACAGCAGCAAAAGCAAATGTAACTGATGCTGCAGACTAGTTCCAGAGGAAAACGAAAAATGCTGAAACACATAGCCTTTCTTGCAGTTATTTTGCATTCCTCTTCCAAAACTAAAACTGCCATGTAGTCTCAGCTAAGGATTGGAGTACATGTGGCTAGTGGGCAGTTGGGCCAAAAATGTCTCTGCACTTTTGCAGCCCCACCCACTGCCTGTGAAGTGGAGAGGCACTTTTTCCATTTTTGAGGGATAGGCTAGCAAAATGATGACAGTAACCTAATACTAGAACCCAGCTCCATCAATTGAAGATTAATGTCAAAAAGATCCAGGACAGACAAAGAAGTGCATCTTCACACAGCGCATAGATAACCTAGGATGTAGTGATGCCCACCAACTTGGATGGTTTTAAAAAGCAATTTAGATAAATTCATGGAAGATAAGGCTTTACTAGACATGGTAACCAGGTTCAGGCCTCTGGTGTCAGAAGCAGTATGCCTTTGAATACCATTTGCTGAGAATCGCCAGTGGGGGAAGTGCTGCTGTGTTCATACTCTGCTTGCAGGCTGCGTAGGGGCACTGTATGATCAGGATGTTGAACTGGGGGATGGGTCTTTCCTCTCATCAATCAGGGCTCTTCTTGTGTTCCAGCTTTGGGAGTCAGGGCTTCCTTTCATCATGGCCAACTGCAGAAGCTGCTTCTTCTTGCAATACCTTCTTGTCGCTACAAGGCAGGTAGTTGTAGTGTTCCAAGTGATTCCTGGACCCTTTTGCCCCTACCAGAATCCTGGCACAGATGTGGGAAGGCCCACCAGGGCCCACTATAGGCCACAGAATATTGAGGGGCCCCACCCCCCTCCTTGAAAATTTTAGAGGACTTGCCCCTCCAGATGGTGCCCCGGTCCCTTCTACAATACACACTTGAGAAGCTCTGTTCAGAATTAGAACACAGCCCCAGTGATGTGTGAAAGCTTCTCCTAACATTCTGTTTTTGGGAATTAGGGATTAAAATCTGCCTCCAAGAAGAATTTGGATCGAGGCTACAGGTGGGGGAGGTCAAAAACCCCACCTACTACTCTTTATCCACTGTCCCCCTCCCCCAGCCAGCTTCAGCCTTTTTCAGACTGCTCCTCTATCACCCTCATCTTCCATGACTACCTATGAGGTTTATAAGTCATTGGAAGGAGGTCAGAAGTTTGTGACTTCTCATCAGCTCCTGCTTACCACCCTGCACTGAGATGCATGTCAATTCTTGTGAGCGAGTAGCCCATCTAGAAGCTGCTTCTTCACAGTGTGAACAAAACTGGATAAATGTAGAGATGCATACTTCTTAGCAATTGACATAAAGAGTTGTTACCAAAATTGAATCTGAGTAAGCTTGTGAAGTCCTTCAGAAATAAGATATCTGGGGATGTTTTTTATGGAAGGAAAAAGATCTCTGATTAAATGTAAAATGTTCACTTCTGACCTTCACAGACTGCTCAGAAGGCATGAAAGGGCAAGGCAAGCTCCAAATGAACAGCTTGCTAGAATGAAATCTTAAGAGTGGACTCAAGGCTCTTTTTGGGACGCTCCTTGAGGAATGGAATAGGGATGTGGGTGGTGCTGTGGTCTAAACCACAGAGCCTAGGGCTTGCCAATCAGAAGGTTGGCAGTTCGAATCCCCGTGACAGGGAGAGCTCCTGTTGCTCAGTCCCTGCTCCTTCCCACCTAACAGTTCGAAAGCACATCAAAGTGCAAGTAGATAAATAGGTACCGCTCCAGTGGGAAGGTAAACGATGTTTCCGTGTGCTGCTCTGGTTCGCCAGAAGCGGCTTACTCGTGCTGGCCACATGACCCAGAAGCTCTACGCTGGCTCTCTCGGCCAATAAAGCGAGATGAGCGCCGTAACCCCAGAGTCGGTCACGACTGGACCTAATGGTCAGGGGTCCCTTTACCTTTACCTTTGAGGAATGGAAGGCTTTAAAGCAGTCAGAGAGAAACCTTTGGGGCTCCATGTATCAGATCCTTATCAGGATTAGCCTTGTTGGCCAAATTTGACATGTGGAGGGGGTCAGTTCCTCAGGGGATACAGGCACCAACGTGAGAGAACCCGACTGTTGTGGAAACTAGATAGTGTGGAACAAGAACTTATCTCAGGTTTACAATTCTTTAGCCTGGACTAACATGTCAAAGAGACTCAGTAAAAGTAAAACTACTGTTTGTAATTTCTATAAGTTATCAAAGTATCTAATATTTTCTGTTTTACTTGTTACTTGCGAAAAATAATGTAAGGGGGATATTGATATTAGCTCAATGCCTATACCGCCAGTGCCTTCAAGTATCTAGAGGGTTATTGCATAAAAATTCTACTGCAGCATATTTTAATCCAAATACCAATTTGCTTCTTCCAAGGAATAAAGTGCCTTCATGCAGATATTTCTCAGATAGTTAAAAGTGTTAAAATTGTGTTTCATTCTGAACTGCTCTCAATGCGTCAGTGTTTGACTTGAAGGATGTTTAAGATCTGAGGATGAATAACATTTGATAAGGAACAAATTGTAATTGCTTACTTCATTATACAATTTTGCACCAGCTTCCAATTTATTAGGTCTAAACGTTGTTGGCAAGAGCCAGAGAAAGCGAGAACACAAAATTGACACACAAGTATTGTTATCTCAAAGGGGATGAGACTGGTATGTGTCAGATGTGGGATTTGTTATTGTCGAAAAAAGTAACAATGCAATTTACAATCTGACTTTTAAAAAGATGGCACTGTGCTCCATCAATATGGCAATCAGATCTTATATTGGCATTTTGTATTATTTACTATGTATGCTATCCAGCTATTGGCTAGAGTTGCTTCTGAATTATTCCAACCTTTGTTAACGTTTATGTTTTCTTTAACTCACAGAAGGGTTATGAAAATAGGCATTTCTTCACTGTCAAGTAAACACTGTCTGACTATTTATACAGAATGATGAGTTGAACAAGTCCCGGGAGGACACAAGTGGAGTTTCATTCCTTTCACAAGCCATCTGCTACCCTTCCTGCAAAAGGAAGGGTAACAAACAGCCTTCATATCATGGCTACTTCAAAAAGAACTAAGACTATCATTATGTAATGAGTAAGTACTGAAAGAAAGGTAATGTTTCACACAATAATTTGGATCACAGTCATTATGATCTTAGAAAAGAAGTATATCATTTCATCAGACTTCCCCACATTCATGAAGTTCTGCCCTGGGATTCCCCTCATTCTGTGAGGATTACATACTCACCAACCTCTAAATAATAGCACACAATCTGGCTTCAGTTGACTTGTTTACACCATTCAAGATTCATCTCAGGCTATGCTAATAACAATACTGCCATGTTTCTCTTTATAGGAACATAGGAAGCTGCTTTATCCTGAGTCAGACAACTGGTCCGCCTAGTTCAGTATTGTCTACAATGACTGCTGTGGTTCTCCAGGGTTTCAGATACAGGTTTTTCCCTGGAGTGCTACCTGGAGATGCTGATCTTATGCATAGAAGACAGATGCTTTACCACTGAGCTAGATCTGGGTAACAGCTGGACTTAATGTTTAAAACTAGGCATCAGACACTGCTTCTTCATCCCAGAAGACTAGGAGTAACCTGATATCTCCATTTACCAAAAAGAGTCTATTCCACTTTGCCTTCTAAATGCCAATAAGATTCAAACCTTTGGTCCATAACCTGAGGACTGCGTCTAGGTTTGACTGCTAGTTGCTGCCATTTACCAGTATACCTGGTAAATATACCTTCAGTATACCTGAAGGAGCGTCTCCACCTCCATTGTTCTGCCCAGACACTGAGGTCCAGCGCCGAGGGCCTTCTGGTGGTTCCCTCGCTGCGAGAAGCCAAGTTACAGGGAACCAGGCATGTTTTCACTGTGCACCCGCCCTGTGGAGAGCCCTTCCACCAGATGTCAAAGAGAAAAACAACTACCAAACTTTTAGACTTTCGGGTTAGCGCCTCTGGCAATGTTGGAATTCTTCTGATCGGGAGGAATTTGCTCCGTGGAAACAGGGTCTGGCCGCCACGGCGAAGGCAGAGACCCACTAAAAAACACAGGCGGGAGAAGCCTGTGAACCTGGGATTCGGCTGGCACCTTTTGCACCTCCCCTACTCACGGGGAAACCCAGTTTCGGGGATCCGGAGTGACGTGGGGTGAGCGGCGCGGTGCTTCGAATTGATTGCTTCTTTCACGGAGTGAAGCCGCATTGCTGTTGCCGGAGAGCGCTGACTTTTTCCTGTGGACAATTCGATTTTAAACAACAACCCGTGAGTAGAATGGAAAATTGGATCTTTAAATGTCTTAATTTGGCACTGAAACGGGAAGGTTTCAAACAGGAAGTCCGCCTTCCCCTTTTGTAAATAGTTTGAAGCAAAGACGCTGCAAGCTAAGGTCTTGGAAAGTCTTCCTCAAAGGATTAAACTTCCATCGATTAAACTATTAAACCCCCCTTGGAAGCAGGAGAAGAGGGGGGAAATTTTGGATCGTGCAAGCCTGCAGGAGAGAGTGATGAAAATTAAATCACCACCGCTCTGAACCTGGAAAGGGGCTGCCAGTAAGATTGACGTTTTGAAGTTCATTGGCTGTGAATAGAATGTATGTTGACAGTTAGCTAAATAAGAGAAATATATTGTTTCCATTGTCCTCTTCTGCGTTTAAAAAGGAGGAAAAGTAACTGAAAATTGAAACTATCTTTAATGCTTGAACTATGCGTAAAAGGACTGATACAAATAGAAACTGTTTCCCTCTAGAGGGAGCCTTTGAAACTGTTATAAGAGCTGAGCTGGGGGAACCAGCTGCAAGATAAGAGACTGTGAGAATCAGGGATTGACCTTGGACTATTTGAGAATGTCGACAGAAGAAGCTTTAATGATTGCATTATGCAAGATAAGTCACTCGTTGGAACAGCTCCATAAGAAGACGGATGTTATGGCTACTAAAATTGATAACTTGGGACAAAAAGTGACTAATTTGGGACAAAAAGTGAACATCAATACAGAAATTATTCAGGATCTGATACAGGAATCTACTTTGACAGGACAAATTGTCGAGAAGGCGAAGGAGAAAGTTGTTGTTGTTGAACCTAAAGTAATACAAGTGGGAGCCCCAGCCTTACAGAGGCAAATTGAGGACCATAAGTTGAGGCCTTTTATGATTGGATTTAGAAAAAGTCAGATTTTGAGGATCGGAGCCCTGCCTGGACTGGAGAAGGAAAGTTGGATAGATCCCTTCATGCAGGGATTTACTGACCTTTGGGATTTGGACTTGGGTCGTGAGGAGATTGGAGCTGTGGGGGCCTTTAGATTTGGAGGAATTTTGAAACATGTCCTGAAATACCTTATGGATTTTAGATTTAACCATGGAGATTTGGCTGACCTGTCGAGGAGGAATAAAAGCATTGCTAGGTTGGAGCTTTCCCGAGATCTGCTCTTCAGCATCAAAGGAAGGAAAATAAGAACAAGATCAGTAGAAGACAAAGTAAAGTGCATGTATAAATATGAAGAAGACCTGCAGAAGGGACTTGGAAAAGAGTTAAGAGCCTTGGGCAGAAGATCACCAGGTTGATGGACTATATGGAATTGACGAATGACTGGCAGAATCCGAGACCAGGGAGAAGAGATGGTGGAAGAAGATTGGAAAAAGTTTAAAGTTTATTTTTAGAAATAGAAATATTGTAAAATTATTGAGTGTTAGAAAAATGTTGGAATGAAATCTTATGGCTTTAGTAGAAATGTTATAAGGAGAAGTATAAATAAGCATTATAGTATTAATAGAAAATAAGGGTAAAAATATGTTAAGATATTTAGATGACAGAAAATAGAGAAAGATGGAAAGGAATTGCTGAAACAATTAATAGAAGTGGAATACAAAAAGGGAGGTGAGAGGAGGTCGATGAAACAAGGGAATGAAAGATAGAGTACTGAAATGGTATGATGTATGTTTTTAAATTGTTTTTGCTTTGGTTTGTTTAGTTTAATGTGTCAATGTTGTGTTTTGTATTGTTTATATATTGTATTGCTTTTTCCCTTTTTTCTTTTTTTTCCTTTTTGTCTTTTTTCTTCTCTTTCTTTTTTGTAAGTTTTAAAAGTAATAAATATTATTTTTTTAAAAAAAACAACTACCAAACTTTTAGAAGACATCTGAAGGCAGCCCTGTTTAGGGAAGCTTTTAATGTTTAATAGGTTATTGTATTTTAATGTTGAAAGCCACCCAGAGTGGCTGGGGAAACCCAGCCAGATGGGTGGGGTATAAATAAATTATTATTATTATTATTAACCATTTTATGCCATGATGGTTTTTAAATTTCTCCCTCAGACCTCAGCTCCTACTATGTGTAACAGCGCATCTGATGAAGAGTGCTTCATCTTGCCTGCTACTATGTGACATTTTGCTTAGTCCCAAGCAGTGCTATTTTTCTAGAAAAAGAGGTGCCAGAACTCACCATGAATGCCTCCCTTGTTCTAAGCATGTTTTCACTTTACTATATTTACGCAATCTTTCTGCCAATAGCCATGATGACAACAAGGGTCATCTTTTAACCAACAAGCCCTCTCCACAAAACCTGGAAACTAGGTAATAAGTAGGTGTCATGAAAGGCAATTCTTTCTCATTTGAAGAACACCAGAACACAGGCTATGTGCAAATACTCTACATGCTGATGCCCTTTGTGGACTAGCTCTATATGTGATGATTCTATCATTTATTCTCATAGGTAAGCTGTAGTAACTGAGCCATGAGCTGGTAGGTTTTCAAGAAAGACACTGACTAATCTCTGTGCCCAACAGGCTTCTTCTTCAGCGAGTTTCTCTATTTTTCAGGAATCAATCCCCCTCTGAGTGCCAATTTATGGAATAGTAAGTAACAGTACAACAGTTCATTATTTTGCATTGCAGAAAATCAATGCTAACACAAAAAGCTGTGGGATGTGCTTCTGATTATTTATGCTTAACTGATCCAATTAAAATCAGTCACATTGATATTGGTTTGGCTTTACCTAACTGCAGTTGACTAATGTGATATTCCTAGCTACTTTTAACAAAATTAATAACAAAGTCCTGAGCTTAACTGTCAGTAACAAAGGCACACACACACACACACACACACCCCCCCCTAGTCTAGAGAACAGGATTCATTCCAGTACAACTTTAAACAGCTCAGTCAAGAAGGATTTAATCAAACACTTAATCAACTGGTCTCAATATGTTGCAAAGCACTGAAGTGTTTCCCACCCCTCATTCCTCGGTCTTTCAGTTAAAAACAATAGCGGGCTGGGAAGCCCATTAAATTACTATTGCAACTGCAGGTTACAGCTAGAAGCAGGAACTCCATCTGGTATTATATTGATCTGCAGATCTAGGCCTTTACAGAAGCCAGAAGTTTGGTTTACAAAGGTCAGGCTGTAAAGCAGGAAGTGGGAATCTGTAGCCCTCCAGATGATGTTGGACTCTCCTCTTAATATTGGACTGATGGGAGGAATAAAAGAGCACCTGCAGGTACCTACAGGTACCTCACCCCTTCTGTAAGGTTGTCGTGTGTCCAGCAAATGCTATTTGTCCACACAACGTGGCAAAATGCCTTGTTCAGTGGATCAGGGCTTGCATGGGGAGGGACAAACCCCAGCTGATGTGATGAGATATAGACAACCATGGATGACATTAGCAGTGGGTCACGGACATGAGCATGAAAAGAGAGAGCCCAAACAAAACAGTCAATGAGGAAATGAAGCAAGACATCATTTAGGGGGTAGAAGTGGTATAAGACATTGTCCGTGATCTAAATATAATGGTCACATGTCACTGAATTTTTATATATGCCATGATTAAGATTTGTTTACTGTTTTGCTGAACTCTGGATTCATATGCTGACATCACTACGTTGCCTGGAGTGACCTCCACATTGCAGGATAGCATATGAAGTGGTTTGCATCTCTGTAAACCTGATTTGCTGAAAATAGTATAAAATGAAGAGCTGGCAGAGGGGTATCTCTAAGCAAGAACAATCTTACACAATCAGCTCCATTTGTGACATTTCGGCTTTCAAAAAGGACGAGCTGATTGGTTGATTCCAGGATGACCCACCTGTTCCATTGTAAAGCCTTGCCCTACATCTTATTTCCACCTGAAGGTTGGAGGAGCTGACCTTCTACTGAAGGTCCCCTGTTGTACCAGTAGATTAATGGGAAGACTTATTACTCTACAAAACTTTTAGGTAAAGATTATTGTAGTGAATCTTTGTTGGCATAGTTCTTGTGGCTTATCAGCTCACTAAAACTCACAGAACTTAGCCTACAGGTTGCAAACAGGATATCGTATTATAACATTATTACTTGGAATCCCCTTCAAAGCACAGAAAGTTTGTCAGTGTTGGAAGCCATGATTCTAGGACATACTTGCAGTGACTGCATTATTAGATAAAACTGGGACACTCATTTTTCCTTCTGTGGTCTGCATTTCTGTTCTCGAGCACGTGGTCCATTCATCCAATACACTGTCCTGTGCCAATGCTTTCAAGTGTATGATGCTAATTATAAGTGGGACAAGTAGAAGGGATATGATTGACTTCAATTCCCCCTCCTTTTTTGGAAGACCAGTCACAGAACACACTAAATATAGCTGGGACAAAACTGGTGGTTGCAAGTGCCTGCAAGTTTTAGTGACTTGAAAGGACTTCCAAGTGATAATGCTATCATGGAACATCCTGTTTGCAGCCTGCAGAATGAGGTTGAATTCATTATTAGTAACAGAGGATAAGGAGTAAAGAAATGGTAGCAACAAAAACACATATTGGATTAAATGATAATTAATTTGTCTGGTTCAGGAGTAAAGAAATGGATGGAGGGTTGCTATTGTAGTTACAAAGCTGTTGTTACACCAGGACTGAGTTCAGCTCTTTATGTTACTGATTTACTCTAGATGCTGCTTCTGTTCTCAGCCTTAGTGTTGCTTGTTTGTTCTGATTGTTTCTCCCTGTTTCCCATTAGAGTAGTTCACCATGTAGCCTCTCTTCATTTAGTCAGTCTCAAGTGATTTATCAGCCACAGTCTGTCTTATAAAGTTGTTGAATTCTTAGTTCCTTGCTGTGGCTGTGTTACATACAAACACAGAGTCTGTTTCTGTACTATAGTGCTGTTGTGTGCACAAAAGCATTCAGTGTTGTAAACACCAAAGCATCACATAATACACACTTCCCATCATCATCCCACAGTTGCACCCCTGTTGACAATCCATTATTGTGTCGGATGATCATGAGTCACTTACATGATGCAGAGATGAATTGTTCACAGTTGTTATAGGATTGTTCAAGGTCATTAAAACAGAAAGAGATTGCAAAGAGCTCCAAAAAGAACTCCCCAAACTGAATGAATATGTGGTTAAAATGCAATTGCAGTTCAGTGTAACCAAATGTTAAGTGATGTGAAATGTTAATTTCACATATACACTCATGGGGTCTAAGCTGGTGGTGGATGATCAGAAAAGAAACCTTGGAGTCATAACAGATAGCTTGGTGGAAATATTGACTCAGTATGCGGCAGCTGTCCAAGAGGAAAATTCCATACCGGTGATCACTGGGAAAGCAGGTAAAAATAAAGTTTCCAATATCATAATGCTATCATACAAATCTATGGTGAGCAGCATTTGGAATATTGTGTACAGTTATGATAATCTCACCTCGAAAGGATATTGTAGAGTTGGAGAAGGTTCAAAAAAGGGCAGCCAGAATTATTATGGGGGTGGAGTGACACTCCTTTGAGGGAAGGTTGCCATGTTTTCATTTAGAAGGTGATTAAGTGGTTAGGTAATAGAAGTTTATAAAATTATGTAGAGCATGGAGGAAGTAGATCGGGGCCAGCAACCTTTTTCAGCCGTGGGCCGGTCCACCATCCCTCAGACCATGTGGTGGGCTGGACTATATTTTGAAGGGGGGGAATGAACGAATTCCTATGCCCCACAAATAACCCAGAGATGCATTTTAAATAAAAGCACACATTCTACTCATGTAAAAACACACTGATTCCCGGACGGTCCACGGGTGGGTTGAAAAGGTGAATGGGCCGCATCCAGCCCCCGGGTCTTAGGTTGCCTACCCCTGAAGTAGATAGAAAACATAGAAATAAGCTGTTCTCCCTCTCTCATAGCACTAGAACTTGTGGACTCCACTGAAGCTGAATGTGGGAAGATTTGGGACAGATACTTGTTCACTCAGCACTTAGATAAATGATGGAACTTGCTTCCACAGGAGGCAGTGGTGGCCACCAACTAAGATGGCTTTAAATTCACAGAGAATAAGATTATCTAGGGCTAGAATACCTTGATGTGGATCACAGGAGAGGACAGTGCTCCTGTGATTGGGTTCTGGCTTGTGGGTTTCCCACAGGCATCTGTGTTGTCACTATGTTGGGCCAGCAGAAGTCTGCTCATGTGACATTGGACATTTCTCAATATACAGACAGAGTAGGATCACAATTACCACCCAGGTTTCATTCAGTATTGGTTTCATTCAGTGATTTAACATGATTCCTCGCTATCATAGAACCAGTGAATGTTCATCTGGATGTCATGTATTTTGTGTCACTAGATGTTAATAAGGATAGGTTTCTGATACTAGCTATGTGAGTGCAGTTAACATCTAGCTAGTAGTCCAAGCAAAGGTTTGTTGGTTCTGATTTATTACATGATGAATGGGGCAAATATTATGGATTGGGGAAAATAAACAGGAGTCTGGCCCATGGATCAGGACAAGCACATGTGCTTGCCAAAGAATGTACATAGACAACATTAGGGACACCTGATGTAGCTGGAGCCCTAAGCATAATGTTCAATCTAAGCCGTTCACTGAAGCCTTTCCTTGGAGGAAGGGAATTAAATATGGTCCTTTAACAGACACTGCAGATGGGGAAGTAATTATAAAGGCTATGCAGCATCTGTGCTTTTGAGCTTTAGCAGTTAAAGTGAGCAGCTTCTCTTCAGAGACTGACAACAGCATATAATGTTGTAGTGCCAATTGTAATTTGCAGATGTATTGCCAGGATGAAAAATGAGTGAACCTGGGAAGCCTCAGGAATGGTGATGTAGGCTGATAATAACTATTGTACCGAGAATTAATAGTGGAATAGCAATTTATTAGCAAACTCCCCAATTCACTGTTCAGTAAGAGCACATAAAGGCATAAAAGTGAGATTCAGTCATGTTCTGTTATAGCTCACAGCAGGCAACCTGCATCTTCATTAGAGGGCTTCACAGTCTTTGAAATCATAAAGCCAGTGCAGATGTCAGTGTGTGGTAAAGAAGTTTTCAACTGCTTGTTGCTTCTGCAGAACCACACCCTTGTTCCAATGCTGCTGGATAACCTGTTTGCCAATGAGCACCACTATGTCTGATATGTAGGCACAGATGTACAAGATAGGTATTGTCTTCTAATTTGGTGGCCAATATTCAAGGTACAAAGTGGAGGTCCTAGTACACAAGAAATGGAAATCAGAGAACAAACTCACATTGAGCAAACTTGACTTGGAAAACATGATGAAAGAGATACCTAGATGCTAACAGACAGTCAAAATCTGTAAGGAGTGAGGAACCTGTGGCCTTATAGCTCCCATCAGCCCCAGTCAGCAGAGGCAATGGTCAGTGATGATCGGAGGACCACAGATCCCCTCTGCCTGGTCATAATGTAGGAGGCCGCACCTGAAAATAGGTACGTCATGAAGCTGCAAAATACAAATAAATGCTGCCACATTACAGTAAGAAAACATATTGTGATGAGGTTGGAGACTGAGACTGCTCACCTGTGCCAGTTGCATGGAATCACACCCATGTGTACCATGGGAGGGTGGTGTTGGAAGAGCAGGAAAGGAATTGTTTCTTTTCTATAAGCCACAGAGAAAGATGGAGAATGGGAGGGGGGCAGAGTGAAGCAGAAGCGGAAGATTTTGAGCATGGTTAATGGTTTGTTACAGGGAGAAGTTGTCCTCCATCCCACCCTATGTTGACCTGGGATACCTAGGTCAAAGACCAGGGACTAAAAGTGGTTCTAAGCCCTGTAAGCAGGGGCTCCAAATACTCTGAAGCTTGGGGGTTTGGGGAATGTACCACAGCAAAATTGAAACGGCTGACTATTACAGAATGAACTTAGCTGTTGTAGCTGCAGCAAGCATGTTTAGACTCTAAAAAACAATTATAAGCATATGACTGTGCTGTACGGCATTGTACCTCAGAGCCATTTCTAACATGCCTGTTCAATATTCACATTCTGAAAAAAGTGGATAAGCAGAAGCTGTCAAAAAATGTTCTCAGATGAGCGTCTTTGCCATCTGGAGACGATCATGCCCCAGGCACACATTTGGCAAAGTTCCTAGACCTCGCACCACCATTCATGCATCTCAGGCTCATGTTGAAGAATTCCCATATTGCACAGAAAATTCTGATAATACCATAGTACAGAAACAGCAGATGGAACTTCAGCACAGCCCTGCAGCATGCAATGCTTCAGATACATGTCCCACATTACCTGAATTGGAAAGTTCAGAAAAGGGAGGCAGTCAAAAAACACTTTCGTGCATAAGATATGGGGCCTATCCAGCAGTTGCAGATATTTGGGCTTGATGCCTATGTTCTTACCAGCGTTAATTTTATATACATCATTACTAATTCCCAAAGGGCTCTCCAAATATATTTTAGTATTATGAAAAGGAGGAATATAGGAAGCTGACCAATGGTCCATCTAGCTCAATATTGTCTATAGTACACTGGTTAGAAGTGGCTCTCCAGGGTTTTAGACACGAGTAATTTCACCTGAATATGCTAAGTGTCAGAGCACTGATACTAGCATACAATTTTTTTTTTTTAAAAAAAATATCCTTTTACATTGTACTTGATCTTGCTTCCCAACTTCAAGTGCCATAATGAGCTCATGAATCTGTAGCAGACAATATACTTTGATTCACAGACATTTCCAAGATTATCTTGTGTGGGAGAGTAGGTGGGTGGGATCCAAACAGAACAGATATTTGTCATAGCATTTGCTGTGTGTCTCTGTAGGCCTCCTGCTCACAAGCTTTTGGAAATCTTTCCTCTTGTCTGATTAAAGGTCTGAAGCCTCTTACATTTGAATAGTCTGAAGAGCTTCTTGGTTTACACCTAGCCAAAGCTGTTCATATTTTATTTATACCTCAAAATGCCCTGATTGATACTAAACTGTAGGGAATATGAACTGAAAGCATAGAGTATAGATTGTTTCTGGGTGATAAACAGCTCATAGATAGATAAAAGAAAAAATAATAGGGACAATGTTGAAGAGAACTGCTTAATCCCAGATTATTTATTTAAAAGATGTTTAGGCTGACATCCATGAAAACTATGCTTGATGTTTTTATTATTTATACCCAGACAGATGGGCAGGATATAAATACTGTATTATTATTATTATTATTATTATTATTATTATTAGCAAGCAATAAGGTTGATAAAGCACCAGCATAGAATATAAAGTCACATATAACCAAGCAATAGGACATAAAAACAATTTAGCATTAAACTTCAGCAAGGTAAATAAAAACATTGTACTATAATTTGACAATACCTGCTAACACTCTGGTGCTAGAATGACATCCAAGATGGTGGAACCACATGGTCTTCTCAGCAGAGATGTTTCATAGTCAGGGCTGCCACAAATGGAAGTTTGGTGGACTCCTTGCACCTGTAACAGTCTGCTTGCACACTGATATCTACGGTGGAGACTTTCCCTGCACCTTGTGTGCCCACTAGGGATGAAATTTTCTGACAATCTTAAATGTGAGCTTATTGGCACAGATTCCCCCCCACCCCAATTTCCATCTTGCTCCTTCAACTGGTTCTGCTAAAAGTATAAACAAAGTTTACATATCATACTCATTGAATATGTATAATATTATATGCATATATCCTCCAGGTTTCCTAAAGTAACCACCACATAAATCCATGCAACAAATCCATACAACCAGTGCTTTTTTTCGGGGGGGGGGGAGGTGTGTGTGTGTGTTATGCATACCTCTAAACATTTTGTGAATCTTTGTACTTTTGTCCATTTACTGTATTATTTTTCCCGACTTGAACTATAAAATGGTAATTTTCCTGAGTCAAAATGAGAGTACCCAGTACCCCTAAACATTTTTTAAGAAAAAAAGCACTGTATACAACAATGCATAGAACTGGATAAAAATACTCAAGATGTAAAGTAAGGACAGCAAAAGGCTGCATCTGACCCATTAAACTGACACTTTCTCTCCCCATTGATGATTTATTTTCTCCTCACCTGATGGATAATGGTAGGGGGGATGCAGGGCAAGCACAGGATAAAATTTCAGAACAGCACCAGCTCTAGACCACTATCTGAGAGCAGCATTGTGGCTCTACTACAACTGTGTAAAAGCACATCCAGTGTGATAAGCAGTCTAGTACTGTCTGCTGCTACCAAAAAAAGACTTTTAAGAGAACTGAAAACTTCAATGTGGTACTAAATTTTGAAGCTAGACAACATAAAACTCTGCAATACGGGACTCTCTTGTTTTTCCCGAGCAGCTCAATAGGACTGTAAATTGTGGCGGTTTCTCAGTGTGCAACACACATTTCAATTTCCCTGAGTTTTTCAATAGCTGAAAATAGATTGCCTTTTACCTTCTGGAGAGCATGGTGTAACTGTAGCTCATACCAAGAGAACTCCTTGGCTTCTAGCAAGAGAGCTCTCTCCCTTGAGAGTTGTTTTCCAGACAGCAAAGGAGGCCGCCACCATTCACCTTACCCTAACCTTTTCATGTAATTCTATTACACTGAAAATGGTTTCATTGCTTTCGTTTCTAGCATGTACAGACAAGCAGTTGGCGGGTGTAAAGGACAGTGGAGGTCATGCAGTGCTGTGATTCTGAAGGAGAAGAAAAAGAGATGAGCATAAAGCAATCCTAACCCCAGCCAGGGAGCATTTATTCCCTGCTGCAATAGTGGAGTGGTCTGAGGAACAAGCCTCTTTGGGGAGCCACAGGGCTTTGGAATCCAGATTGAGATTGAGATGGACCTCTGCCAAGGCCCAGCCCACCTACCCCAATCAGTGGCGCGTCTCTCCATCAAGGATGTTCCATCCTGCTCCCCTTTTCAGTCATCAACATGGGGAGATAGGGGTCAAACTGTGATTTGGGTATATATTTATATACACACATGGACATATTAGGGGCTGTGCCCCTGCTCACTCTGCTCGCCAGCCCCCCACCCATCCTTCTCACATTAAACCCCAGAGCTTCTCCCTTCCCACCCTATATAATTACTAAGCTTGGTTTTTGTTATAGTTATAAATTTAATGTACATAAAATGCTGTGTTTGAATACAGTGTATTCTAAATGTTGCAATGGGAAGTTTACCTTAGGCAAAAAGCTTCCACTCTGGCAAAAGCGTCAGAGAAGCTTGGTATTCTTTCCATTAGAGTGTGATAAGCTATGTGATGACTCATCTCCAGAAACATGAGCTGCAGAGCTCTCACAGCAGGAAGCTGAAACGTGTGTGTGCTTGCTTGGAGATTGCTAGTAGCAGCTGTGGCAGTAGTTGCACAGAAGTTCTCCAGTGATGAAGAAGCTTAGGATCTCTCTCTAGGACCAGAGAGAGGAATGTTTACTGAACTGCATGCAGGACTGAACTTCATTGCTTGTTTGCAATGTCCTACATTGTTATTTTCTGACATTTATCTTATTATATCTACTTTTCAAAGACTCCTCTGCAGTAAAGCTTTGAAGCACATTCTTGTGGTGGAGAGAATTCTTTTCTACACAAGATCCAGATCAGGGATTCCACGGAACAACTCCAGCACTTTTCACCTTCCCAACCCTATTTATGAAGTCACTTTTCTCTTTTATTCTGCAGCCTTGCTTGGCACTCATTTTCACATTCAAAATGAGTTCAACGAACCTTTCTTTCAAGTACACATGTCAAATGTTCTTTAGGGACTTAGGAAAGTGCATTAAAGTGGTCAGAGAACAAGATGCAAATTAAAATTACTGTAATAATATCCTTCCAAGAGATATACGTATATGAATCCCAAAATGAATTTGCTGCTACTTCTACTAGTGATTGTGGAGGCATATGGGAGCAGCACTTACTGTCAAACTTTGAACAAAATGTCTCAAAAGATTCTAGAAACTGACAAAACAACAAAGACTTTAGATGCAATTGAAAATGTCAAAAGGAAATATTTTGACCATTTCATTCCAAACTGAAACATACAGAAGAACTATCTTGAAGCATGCTGAATCCCTTTCCAAATGTCAGAATATTAGAGAATCCATTCTCAAAACTGCTAGCAGGTAGTATATTAAGCCAGCAAAACCGAAGATAAAGTAGGAGAAAGTCTCCTCTGTTTAATGGGGAGAAAGTCACATTTCAATATAACTGTCCAAAGATCTAGGGCATCTGGTGGCAAATATAAGCTATTCCCCCCGGCCCCCTCCCAAACCAAGTGTTCAGCTGATTTTCCCCAGAATTCCAAATTAATTCTGCTTAATTTTGCTTGCATATTTTGAGTCCATATGCTCTAGAAAGAAAAAATGTGACTTCCTATTTAATTCATAATTTTTTTATAGCTGCATAGAATTTTATGCAATTAGATACAATATTTATTCAGTATTTATTTAAGTGGTAAATATTTTTTATAAAAAATATAATTCATCTGCAGCCAATAACAATGAATAAGCACAACCAATGATATTGGGATGGCTTACTTGAAGTCTTAGGGCCATACCAAATAGTAATTAACATGCACAGCATTTTGCTTGTAACACCCTCCCCCTCCAAAAAATTCCCAAAGTAAAAGGAGATTGTCAGGCTGTGCTTTAACCTGGCTTTGTATGGGATGCCCTTGCCAAGTGGATAAGCTCTGTAGCTGAAGTCTTCATTGGTAAGTGGTACCAGCATCACCATCCCACTTATGAAGGGTTTGAGATTCACTGGAAAATACCCACCTGGCTCCTAGACCTCTCATGACGCAGTTGCTAAGAATTCAGGTTGCTCTCTGCCCCCCTTAGTAAAGAGAAACTGTTTTCCATGCTATCTTCCTTATTGCATTTGCATATGCATAAACACAATTTTTCATCTTTACTACAAAGAACACCATGCAGCTGTCAGAATCAAACTGTTTACCACATAAAGAGGCTATAAATATAGCAAAATTGTCATGGGCATTCAAAGAGTGGCAGTTAAATGAAATCTCTCTGGGAAGTAGCTGCCGACACTGGTCCTCATTCTATCAGTTTTCGTCAGACATGTGTTGAGCCCTAAATTTCTTTCCAAATAGGACACTGAAGCTCATGGCCAGAATTTGATTGAACTCCTTTCATGCAAATAGGCTAACAGTACAAAGCCATTTTGCCACTGCCGGTTTGTTGTAAGAAGATAGATAATACTTTATTCGGCTATAAGCCCACAAGGTAAAACAAATCAATAGATAAGAAGTAAGAAGTGATTTTTAGGCTAACTCTGAAACAGGATGTATTAAATCACTGAATTTAAGTGAGCCCCTGAGTCAGCAGTGCACTACAGATTTATAAGCAAACAGCTATATAATATGGAGGGATGAAATGTGGAAGGAGACACATTCTATAGGAAATATAAACAATGGGACTGGATAAAAATGAGTGCCCCCAGACGATGTAGATTTATGAACATTCCTTTAATAAATTAATATACAGTTAGTTTTATTGTTGATCAATGCTCTGGCATTTATCAGTAAAATTTAAATGCAACATTTAAAATAGAAACATGAGTTTTATCTGCTAAGGAGCACTTTAGTGACACTGTTTTGTGAAGAAATAGCCATGCATGTTATGAAAACATTGTTAGGGCTGCTGTATTTCACTTCCCTAAATCGGGATGGCCTAATTTGCATATTATGTTAATAGTTTGGTAATTAAGCACATTTTACTCATTTGGCATAAAATGCTTTTTTCAATTTAGGTTTTAAACATCTAAATGTACAATGTCTCTAAACAATGGAGCACAAGGTTTTTACATACAATTCCCTGGATTCAAGCTAGAAGGGGGTTGGAGGAGACAACTGAGCTGGTCTGATCTTTGCTGCAGACTGAGTGGTGTGCATTATAGGGCACTGGTCTGTCTTGGCATTGACACTGCCAGGGAAATTTTGAAGCATTTAAAGAGAGATGAGGAAATCATATAATATAATACCCAAGTAAAAGAGGATTAGCTCCTGTCTTTGCTGCATGGGTGAAGGTATAAGGAGGTAGAGGGCTGTTAGGATTGTCCTACTCTCATGTAGGACACTGGCAGAGACACATGCCCAACTGGCATATTCTCTCCCTCCTGGTCGATCATTTGGGAGCTTCAAAAGCTTTCTTCAGCCCGAACATCACAGCGACTGACACCAAGAAGCATCAGCACACTTAGGAATCCACAGAATATTCACAGTTTGCGTAAGAGAACTCAGTAGCACAGCTAATCTACTTTATTTACATATAATACACTCGGAGCATTCTGCTTTAGCTTCTTCCTCTTTCTCATCAGACAGCAAAGAGAAAAAAGAACAAAGGACAATAGTCCGACTTCACAGAACACAGTAACACAAACATCCTGTCTCCGTCACTTCCCACACAGTGGAATTAAAACATACACCGTCATATGTGATAGACAACAATCTCATGACTGCAAACACGGAGCAGGAATCTCAACAGGGGCAAGCGCCCCACAAACAAAGAGTTTGACCCCCCCAGTTGCCCCCCACTAATCCTAGACTCTTGTAATCAACATATACTGTTATTTTTCTTCGGTAATCTTAATGTATGCACCCTCCTGGAAATATACTTTGACCCTACTGTGTACACCCATCTTTTTTTCTGGTGCCACTACTGCTTTGCTGTGATCCTTCATTTGCTGATGGGGGGCACACCATTGCCCTATCAAAGGTTGGCTACCCCACCTGACTTTCTCTATTATTTTATAGGGGCAGCTCTCGTTTTCATCTCAGAGAAGGGTGTGTGTGTCAAAGCCAACTTCTGTGTCTAGATCATTCTGTTCCTATCACTGTGGCAATTTTTCCTTCTCTTCAATGTCAATCTTAACTGTAACTTCCCACATTTGCTACAACATGTGAAAAGGGTTCATTTCTTACAAAGCTGGCATACTGCCTGCACCTTCTGTCCCTTATACTGATGAAGAGGCTAGAGAGTGCAATTTCCCTACACAGACATCTCATTCACTGCTATTCTTATTATAGGCTCCTATCATGGTCCCAGTGAGTTTGTTAGTGCAATGTTCAGAATGATATAGCAAGCGACAAATGCCTCGTCTATAACCTATATTGTGGAGAAATCTCCACTGAACAAACTTGAGTCTGGTTCTAGTGAATTTCTCTTATAGAGATTTTAAAAAAACACCCAACAATAACCCATGTATACTAAGTCTCTGGTTGTGAATCCCAAAATGCTGTCACATACACACACAAGGGAACAACTAGGGGACTCGAGGGAATACTGAGGTTTGCAAAGGTGCAAAGTAACTTTGTGGGATGGGAGCGGGGGACACAGCAGTCTAACTAGTACTGAGCATGCTCAGTGGCCACAGAATGCCAAATGTTCAGGACTGGAGGCTGGTGGTGTGTGGAACAGAAACAAGGGCAAGCGGGAATGGAATGGAGTATCATGGGAAAGGGCAGGGCTGGCTGGAACCAAGAACATGAATGCTTGACACAGCAGCACTTGGTTGCAAGTCCCTCTTTTTTTTTCCTTCAGGAGAAAGAGCGGGGTAGAAATTTAATAAATAAGAACAGCAGAACAACACACCACTGACCTCCATTTATGAGTCAGATTTTATTCAGATGGTATGAATGCCACTCTTGGTAAACAGCTCCTTTTCAGAGGAAAACTAAATTAGATTCCCCCCCCACACACCTCCTTTAATTAAAAATGAAGTATGGCACTTAGACAAGGAAGAATACAATGCTATGCTGATCCATACCCTTCTTGGTCTTTGAATAGGTCCTTAACAAGCTGTGAAAGGATGGCTGTGAAAGACAGGCAATTTCAAATGCAGTAACTACCCAGCTGTATTGTGCTATGTGATGTTATGCAATGGTGCCCAGCATATTAAGGGTCTTTATTACAGAGGATTTAATACCACATTCAAAGCTGCTTTTAAAGCTGCTTTTATGTACCGTGTTAGAGTCCTGTAAAACAGGAGAGCTGGCAAAATGGATTTTTTTTTTAATATACAAAAAGCTCAATGAATTACAAGCAGTATTCAAACACTTAAAATATGATTGACCTGCACGACTGCTAACAAACTGGAAAAGCAAATTAGTTTGAAATACGTAATAGAAATAAGAGGAAATTAGAGGATGCAAACAAGGAGAGAAATAAGAAATATTTATTTGCAAACTTTAATTATTTTTAAATAAAAGTGTCTGCAATCATTTTTAAAATCTATGCTTTAATAAACTTCCTACATAAAACTACCAGAAATTGCCATTATAATCTGCATTATAATGTCTTTGAATTATTAGTGTCAAATATATAAACTAATAAAAATATCGCCTAGAGATAAAGCAAATTTATTTTTCCATATTATCAACACAACATATTTCTGTTAGAATTCAGGCTCGGTCAGAGGTATGTGCCTATCTCTCCAGGCACCGGCTGAATTCTTTTGACCTCCCTCCGGCGACTCCCGGCAGGAAAAACACACGAGGTCCGTTCCGGCGATTTTCCTCAGGCTGTGAGAAAAACACACCAACTGCTTCTCCTCCTCCCTGCTCCCTGCATATCCCCAGGGAGGGGAATCAGACTCAGACAGAAATGTATCTTACATGCTTTTATTCCTGTCTTAGCAGTCATACAGTGAAAAGATGTCTGCTCTCTTCAACAAACAGAGAGAAACTCCAAACTCCACCCATGTACATCCTGTACAGGTCATATGACACACACTGAGCTCACATCCTGTGCTCAATAAGGAGAATGTACTGCCCCTTTGTTTCCATGGCAACAGTCACATACATCCTGTCTGGCTTTGCAGCCACAAGCAGCTGACTGAGCTGCTGGAGCCTTTGCTTGCTGCAGCATTGCTGCTTTAGAATAACATACTCCCCCTAAAGCATCAATGTGTGCTGCGAGCAAAGCGTCATCCAGAGAAGAAAACAAACAGTTGTTATACTTATAACACTCCCCTGTTGTTTCAGTTCCACCCTTGGAACTACCCACCACTGGTTTTACCAATGTACCTCTCTGGTTGTGTGACTTCCAAGGAATGAGTGCTTCTGCATTACCTTGGTTAGCAACTCTCTGTTGTGCCTTTGTCTCTGACTCAGACACAGCTTCAATTTGACCTTGGTCATTTACAACAGCAACACATGCAATAGCTTGGTTGGCAAACTCTTTTGAATACCTCTTGGGTGGTACACCCTTCGTTGCTCTCTCAGACCTACGTAAGAGGTGCTGCTCTCCCTTGCTTTCTGGTTCAGCCTCTGAACTCTCTGATGAACCAGTACTAAGCTTAATCAGTGGTTCATCCTCCTCTTCTGAGGGTCTAGTCATTACGTGAGATTTCCTCTCAATGACTGTGACAACTGAGCTGTCTGAGCTATCGCTGTCATCATCAGTACTACTGAACTCAATAAGATCAAACTCATCATCATCATCATCAGAATCATCATCATCTCCTGTGGGAAATGTGTGAACAATCACTCGCTCCTGTTCAGGAGCACTCTCTAGAAATTTTGTGAGAATCACCTTACCAGATTCAGACAAAATTACTCTGTAGAGACCCTTTTCATAACCCACAAAAATGCCTCTGGCATTCTTTACTCCACCCGGAGCTTCTGTCCTCACATGAGACCCAAAAACTTTGAAATGGGCAACAGAAGGTTTTCTGTGGAACAGTTTCTCAAAAGGAGAACTTCCCAACTCTTTTGAAAACTTTCTCAACCACGTATAAGAATACGACATTAGCGACTCCGCCCAGTACTCATGTGGCAGATGTGAACTAAGCAATTGCGCATGCATTCCCTTTTGCAATTCTTTGTTCACCCTAACACAGACACATCTGTTCCAAGCTTCTTCGGAACTAGCAATTTTGTGTCTTATCCCTTTCTTCTTCAGGAACCTCTGGAAATCCTGTAAGAGAAAAATTGACTTCTCATCTGTGCAAAGACAATCTATGTCAGCATCATGCATATTTTTAACCTTGTCACAAAACTCTTTAAATCTTTCTAAGGCTTCTTTCGGTCTCTCCAAAAGATAAATCCAGACAAAACCTGTAAAAGAATCAACACATATTAGGTAATACTTTGCATTGCCTCTAGATGGTGCTAAAGGACCAATCACATCAGCATACACCCGCTGAAATGCCCTGTCGACCCTTGAGGTGACCTGCTTGGCGTTCTTCTTGGCTACACCTGCAAAAGAAATCATGTTAGAATCACAAGAATTACATTCCATGTAATCACTTTGATCAAAAGTCAACAAATACAGTCCATCTTTCTCTTTGGCAGAAAGATACAACTCTCCATCTTTGTAGATCTCGCAGTGTTGATCATCATAGGACAGTTTTAGTCCCTTCTTGGCAATCTGCGAAACGCTGAGCAGATTGTACTTCAACTCTGGAACCAAATAAACATTGTTTATAGTCAAGTTCAGACTTTTAAGATACACAGTCCCAATTCCGGTGGCTTCCAGCTCTTGACCGTTGGCTTGTTGTACAACGAAGCTTTGCTTCTTAAACGACGAAAACAAATCCCTACGATGGGTCATGTGAAATGTGCAGCCAGTGTCAATGACAAAAGCGTTCTCCACATCTGGCTTGGTTCCTTTCGACATCAAAGCCTTTGCAGGCTTCGCCTGTGACTTGGCATGACTTCTGCCTGACGCCTCAGACTTCGTGGAGCTTCCCTTGGCTCCTTTGTTCTGACGTGGCTTCTTGCAGTACCGCTGAAGATGCCCAGTCTGCCCACAATTGAAACATCGGACAACGTTCAAAGCTACAGCGTCTCCTCCAGTAGCAACAGCAGTGGGGGTGTTAGAATTCCGTTCTTGTCTCCCCCTGTCCTTGACTTCCAGGGCAGCAAGTCTGTCATGTTCGTTCAGAATCACGGCAAAGACCCTCTCCGAAGTCAAATCTTGCGCTGGGAGAGACCCCAGCTGACTGGCAACCGTTTTGTAAGTCCGATTCAGGCTGTTGATCACCATGAAGCAAAACACTTCCTCCTGCAGACAGAAATTGCGTTCCACCATCTGCTGACGCAGAAATTTCATTTCCGTCAGGTGCGCTTGAACATCTCCATCAGGCGCAAGCCTCAGGTTAGTCAGCTTTTCAAAATACAGCAACGCTGAAGAACCTGCATCTCTCTGATGTGTCCTTCTCAGCGTGTCCCAAACATCTTTCGCGTGCTGTAAATCTTGTATATGAATAAGCTGAGAGTCTGACATGCACAGAATTATAGCGGTTCTGGCCTTCACATCCTGTGACTCCCAAGCACGCGTTGGTGCTGCAGGGATGGGGTTCTCAATCACCCCAAACAGTCTCTGATTCTGCAGCAAGGCCTTCATCTTAATAGACCAAGATGCATAATTGTCACTGGTCAAGAGGGGTGGAGAAGGCAGGCCTCCCCCTTTCTTGGCATCCATTTTGAGTCCTTGCATTGACTCTCAAACACAAGCCTCTAAAATCCAATAGCTGGCTTGTTTACACTCTGTGCACCTGGCAGCTCTAACACTGGCTGCTTGGAAAGTCCCTTCCAACAGTTCCTTTGTAAGGGCCTAGTCTAAACACGAGCTGTTTTAGCCTCTCTGGGCACAGCCTGACTTCCAGCCCTTATCTTGAAACTGGCCTGCGTTGCTAAGCAACCACATTCCTTTCCTTGGACAGGAAAAACCACAGGAATGTTTGGAATGCAGACTCTTCTCTCTCGGAGCTGTTTTTCCCAAACGTTGCTCCCATGAAGCAGAGAATTAATCCATCTGCATTCACACTCTTAAGCCCGAAAATCTCATACCTGGGCTCCGTAGCTTGGCTTTCAGCTTCTTCTGGTGAGCTCCTGGCTGCAGAGAATCAGCCTCCATCTCAGGCTTCCATGGAGAGGGATGAAAATAGCAGCTCTGCTCCTATTTCTGCAGACTTCCATGGATCGTAGAAACCAGCAGCTCTGCTACCACTTGTTAGAATTCAGGCTCGGTCAGAGGTATGTGCCTATCTCTCCAGGCACCGGCTGAATTCTTTTGACCTCCCTCCGGCGACTCCCGGCAGGAAAAACACACGAGGTCCATTCCGGCGATTTTCCTCAGGCTGTGAGAAAAACACACCAACTGCTTCTCCTCCTCCCTGCTCCCTGCATATCCCCAGGGAGGGGAATCAGACTCAGACAGAAATGTATCTTACATGCTTTTATTCCTGTCTTAGCAGTCATACAGTGAAAAGATGTCTGCTCTCTTCAACAAACAGAGAGAAACTCCAAACTCCACCCATGTACATCCTGTACAGGTCATATGACACACACTGAGCTCACATCCTGTGCTCAATAAGGAGAATGGACTGCCCCTTTGTTTCCATGGCAACAGTCACATACATCCTGTCTGGCTTTGCAGCCACAAGCAGCTGACTGAGCTGCTGGAGCCTTTGCTTGCTGCAGCATTGCTGCTTTAGAATAACAATTTCTTGTATGCTAAAAATCGGAAATGAAAAATAGTTCCTTAAATGAAGGAAAATTAGGTTAAATTATGGGGTTAGGAGTCTGGGGGCAAAGTTGCATAGGTCCTTTGGGTAAAACAATGAAGATATAAATTAAACAATGTGAAGAAGAATGGTGGTACTTTTAGGATTGGGGAATGCAAGGTGAGATATGTATATGTATATGTATATGTATATGTATATGTATATGTATATATGGTTATTCTTTTGTTCCCCTTCATGGATCACTGCCTTGCCGTGGCGAAGGGGCTTGAAGAACTCAGAGAAGCTATGAACTATGCCGAGCAGGGCACCCAAGATGAACAGGTCATAGTGGAGAGTTTTGACCAAACGTGATCCACCTGGAGGAGGAACCGGCAAGCCACTCCAGTATCCCTGCCAAGAAAACTCCATGGACAAAGACAACAGGCATATAAAAGTTATGACGCTGGAAGATGAGCCCCTCAGGTCGGAAGGCGTCCAACATGCTACTGGGGAAGAGCGGAGGGCAAGTACAAGTAGATCCAGAGCTGATGAAGCGGCTGGGCCAAAGCCGAAAGGACGCTCAGTTGCGGATATGCCTGGAAGCGAAAGGAAAGTCCAATGCTGTAAAGAAAAATATTGCATAGGAACCTGGAATGTAAGAACCATGAACATGGGTAAGTTGGAGGTGGTCAAAAATGAGATGGCAAGAATAAATATTGACATCCTGGGCATCAGTGAACTAAAATGGACGGGAATGGGTGAATTCAGTTCGGATGACCATCATATCTACTACTGTGGGCAAGAAACCCGTAAAAGAAATGGAGTGGCCCTCATAGTCAACAAAAGAGTGGCAAAAGCTGTACTGGGATGCAATCTCAAAAATGATAGAATGATCTCGATACGAATCCAAGGCAGACCTTCTAACATCACAGTAATCCAAGTTTATGCACCAACTACTGGTGCTGAAGAAACTGAAATTGACCAATTCTATGAAGACTTACAACACCTTATAGAAGTGACACCAAAGAAGGATGTTCTTCTCATTATAGGGGATTGGAATGCTAAAGTAGGGAGTCAAGAGATAAAAGGAACAACTGGCAAGTTTGGCCTTGGAGATCAAAACGAAGCAGGGCAAAGGCTAATAGAGTTCTGTCAAGAGAACAAGCTGGTCATCACAAACACGCTTTTTCCAACAACACAAGAGACGACTCTACACATCACCAGATGGGCAGCATCGAAATCAGATTGATTATATTCTCTGCAGCCAAAGATGGAGAAGCTCTATACAGTCAGCAAAAACAAGACCTGGAGCTGACTGTGGCTCAGATCATCAGCTTCTTATAGCAAAATTCAAGCTTAAGCTGAAGAAAGTAGGTAAGATACAATCTAAGTCAAATCCCTTATGAATACACAGTGGAAGTGAGGAACAGGTTTAAGGATTTAGATTTGGGGACAGAGTGCCTGAAGAACTATGGATGGAGGCTCGTAACATTATACAGGAGGCAGCAACGAAAACCATCCCAATGAAAAGGAAATGCAAGAAAGCAAAGTGGCTGTCCAATGAGGCCTTACAAATAGCGGGGGAGAGAAGGCAAGCAAAATGCAAGTGAGATCATGAAACATACAGGAAATTGAATGCAGATTTCCAAAGAATAGCAAGGAGAGACAAGAAGACCTTCTTAAACAAGCAATGCAAAGAAATAGGTAAAGGTAAAGGTACCCCTGCCCGTACGGGCCAGTCTTGACAGACTCTGGGGTTGTGCGCCCATCTCACTCAAGAGGCCAGGGGCCAGCGCTGTCCGGAGACACTTCCGGGTCACGTGGCCAGCGTGACATCGCTGCTCTGGCCAGAGCCAGAGCCAGAGCCAGAGCCGCACACGGAAACGCCGTTTACCTTCCCGCTGGTAAGCGGTCCCTATTTATCTACTTGCACCCGGAGGTGCTTTCGAACTGCTAGGTTGGCAGGCGCTGGGACCGAGCAGCGGGGCGCACCCCGCCGCAGGGATTCGAACCGCCGACCTTTCGATCGGCAAGCCCTAGGCGCTGAGGCTTTAACCCACAGTGCCACCTGCGTCCCACATGCAAAGAAATAGAGGAAAGCAATAGAATGGGAAGAACCAGAGATCTGTTCAAGAAAATTGGAGATATGAAAGGAACATTTCGTACAAAGATTTCCATAATAAAGGACAAAAGTGGAAAGGACCTAACAGAAGCAGAAGACATCAAGAAGAGGTGGCAAGAATACACAGAGGAATTATACCAGAAAGAAACGGATGTCTCATATACCCCAGGTAGTGTGGTTGCTGACCTTGAGCCAGACATCCTGGAGAGTGAAGTCAAATGGGCCTTAGAAAGCACTGCAAATAACAAGGCCAGTGGAAGTGATGGTATTCCAGCTGAACTATTTAAAATTTTAAAAGATGATGCTGTTAAGGTGCTACACTCAATATGCCAGCAAGTTTGGAAAACTCAGCAGTGGCCAGAAGATTGGAGAAGATCAGTCTACATCCCAATCCCAAAGAAGGGCAGTGCCAAAGAATGCTCCAACTATCGCACAATTGCACTAATTTCTCACGCTAGCAAGGTTATGCTTAAAATTCTACAAGGAAGGCTCAAGCAGTATGTGGACCGAGAACTCCCAGAAGTGCAAGCTGGATTTAGAAGAGGCAGAGGAACCAGAGACCAAATTGCAAACATGCGCTGGATTATGGAGAAAGCTAGAGAGTTCCAGAAAGACATTTACTTCTGCTTCATTGACTATGCAAAAGCCTTTGACTGTGTCGACCATGGCAAACTATGGCAAGTTCTTAAAGAAATGGGAGTGCCTGATCACCTCATCTGTCTCCTGAGAAATCTCTATGTGGGACAAGAAGCTACAGTTAGAACTGGATATGGAACAACTGACTGGTTCAAAATTGGGAAAGGAGTACGACAAGGCTGCATTTTGTCTCCCTGCTTATTTAACTTATATGCAGAATTCATCATGCGAAAGGCTGGGCTGGATGAATCCCTAGCCGGAATTAAGATTGCCGGAAGAAATATCAACAACCTCAGATATGCAGATGACACAACCTTGATGGCAGAAAGTGAGGAGGAATTAAAGAACCTTTTATTGAGGGTGAAAGAGGAGAGTGCAAAATATGGACTGAAGCTCAACATCAAAAAAACGAAGATCATGGCTACTGGTCCCATCACCTCCTGGCAAATAGAAGGGGAAGAAATGGAGGCAGTGAGAGATTTTACTTTCTTGGGCTCCATGATCACTGCAGATGGTGACAGCAGCCACGAAATTAAAAGACGGCTGCTTCTTGGGAGAAGGGCGATGACAGGCCTAGACAGCATCTTGAGAAGTAGAGACATCACCTTACCAACAAAGGTCCGTATAGTTAAAGCTATGGTTTTCCCAGTAGTGATGTATGGAAGTGAGAGCTGGACCATAAAGAAGGCTGATCGCCGAAGAATTGATGCTTTTGAATTATGGTGCTGGAGGAGACTCTTGAGAGTCCCATGGACTGCAAGAAGATCAAACCTCTCCATTCTGAAGGAAATCAGCCCTGAGTGCTCACTGGAAGGACAGATTGTGAAGCTGAGGCTCCAGTACTTTGGCCACCTCATGAGAAGAGAAGACTCCCTGGAGAAGACCCTGATGTTGGGAAAGATGGAGGGCACAAGGAGAAGGGGGCGACAGAGGACGAGATGGTTGGATAGTGTTTTCGAGGTTACCAGCATGAGTCTGACCAAGCTGCGGGGGGCAGTGGAGGACAGAAGTGCCTGGCGTTCTCTGGTCCATGGGGTCACGAAGAGTCGGACACGACTAAACGACTAAACAACAACAATTCTTTTGTTGTAAGTTAAAATAAAGGATAATGATTTATGTTTTTGTCCAAGTCAATGATTTTTGTGTTTAAGAATATATAGAATTCACAACTTTAGGACTGGGAAAATTAATTTGAGAATTTGAGAATTATAATTATGTTAAAAAGTCAAATTATACATGTTAACTTAAAAATATATTATTATAGGTGGCATCAAAATGTTTGGTATTGTATTAAATCTTAGCATTTAAGCTTTGTACTATTTTTTAAATTTTAATATTGGTAATCCTGATTTGATTCTTCTTGCATGTCTTTGTTTCCTGTATTTATTTTATTTCCACTTCCCCCAAAAGAACAGGGTTTTGTTTTTTTGTTTTTTTACGTTTAAGAAGCTTCTACTTATCATAGTATTATTTCCTAAACAAATAAAAAATAACTTCTCTGCTATGCTGACAGTCTGAAGGGTGTTAGGATGATGCTCATATATTTGAAGAAGCATTGAAGGGGCTAAACTAGCCCCACTACCCACCTGGGACCTACATACCCAATGGCCCACACATGTAAAAGGGTGATGCCTGAAAAGGCTCCTGCCTGCAGGAGCACCAGATTAGCTCTGTCATCATGTTTGCACTGCATCAACTTCAATGCTCCCTTGCCCCTCCCCTTCTCCAGCAGTGACTCAGGCAGAAGTTGGTTGTCAGGCTCCATCATGCCATCCATGACTGATTTGTGCACATGCCAACATAGCTATGTAGAGCTCCTGCATGTGACTGACATCCCATCTTTGTATGAAGGATGTCTAAGCATGAATCTTAGTGTCTTCATAGAGACTCTTGTCATGCGCATTGAATGAGCAGAAGATGAAAACAAAGCACAATGTTAATGCATTTAAAAAATATATTAAGTTTCAACATTTTAAACATATACAGTCAGAACACAATTTTGCCTTTTGACTTATTTTTGTCGACTTCCCACCTCTTTTTCCATGGTGTTGTTTCTCCCCTTTTGCTGCACCCTACCTTCTTTCTATGGATACGGGTGGCACTGTGGCTTAAACCACAGAGCCTAGGACTTGCTGATCAGAAGGTCGGTGGTTCAAATCCCCGTGACGGGGTGAGCTCCCGTTGCTCAGTCCCTGCTCCTGCCAACCTAGCAGGTTGAAAGCACGTCAAAGTGCAAGTAGATAAATAGGTACCACTCTGGCGGGAAGGTAAACAGCGTTTCCGTGCGCTGCTCTGGTTCGCCAGAAGCTGCTTAGTTATGTGGCCACATGACCCGGAAGCTGTACACCGGCTCCCTCAGCCAATAAAGCAAGATGAGCGCCGCAACCCCAGAGTTGGTCATGACTGGACCTAATGGCCGGGGGTCCCTTTACCTTCTTTCTATCAAATCATAACCACAATATTATAATCTAATTATTTCTGTTGCTCATAGCTCAAATCCTGCTCGCAAGTTCATCATACAATAATAGAAAAGGCATCCATTCTTCCATAAAACTATCATCGTTAGACAAAGCACAATGTTAATGTAAAAATATGCGCCTTTGCACTAACTGGCCAGTGCGTTGGAAAGTGGGGGAAGCTGTTGTGTATGCATGTTTTGCCTTGGAATATTTTCTTCAATAAAAAGGGATATTCAGGGAAAGGGTTCGGAATGAATTTAAAGGGGCTAAACTCCCCCACAATACTACAATGTATGATGATGATGATGATGATGATGATGTTTGGGCATTTCTACACCACAAAATCAGCTGTCAGCTCACAGTAAATGTAAATACAGGCAAAAGTATTTGAAAACAGTCAATATATCATAGGGGAAGCAATCTATAAAAGCAACCTGTAAAGGACAATCTTATTGGGGTAAAGGAATGTCAAGGTAGAATGTTTGTTTTCCTTCACAACTATCACCTTCTTCCTCAGTAAGGTTGTTCTGTCACTTTGAGAATCCTGATAATATAACATTGGCTATATATAAAGTACCATAAAACAGAGAGTTCCTTTTCTGCCAACTCGGGCTTCTAATTTTCACCCCAGTACCTCTATTAACTTCAGTTTTACAGCACATATTTTTTCCTTCAGAGGGAACATTTCTGACAGCAAAGGATAGGGAAGCACATATACATCAAAAGTCTCAAACTGTCAGGTATTTAATGTGGAATTCTGTGGGCACATAAAGAGAAAGCACTCAAGGCAGGGGCTTCAAATAAGTGCCAATAAGGCAACTGGGGAGAAATATCATAGATTTGATGAGGACTGCATCAGATCGTTAACACCGCAAAGAGGTAAATCTTTCTGCCACTCATACATTGCCAACATAGGAAGCGGTGTGGCTGAAAAAAGCCACAACGGAGCTATTAAAAAAAAAATAGAAAGTTTCATGTGCCAAAAGTAGCACAGGACACTTATAAAACTCAGCTCTTCCATGAAAGTGATGTGGTCTTTCCACCTGTTTATGCCACGTGGATGTAGCAGGCTTCAGAACAAAACAAAAAAAATTACAGGCGTTTCAGACATGACCTTTAAGAGGCAGCACAGTTTCTGCTAAGTAACACTTACAAACCCCCTCCAACATTCCTTAGATGAAAATAGGGACATTTCTCACTCCCCTCCAACTAACTCTCCTCAACCCTCCATTCCTTTGCCCTCTGCAGAGCATTTCCAAGCAGAAGAAGTGCGTGTGCAGCCATCACTACACCAATGGGACACAGCTCATATGCCCTCCACTGCCCTAATCCTGATGGTATTTTATTTTTCTTTGGTAGATTTACCAAAAGAAAAGCACACACCAATAAATAAATTTTTGAAAAGGGCAAGATTGGACACAGATGCACAAAGCTTTTTATTATTATTATTATTAAATCAAGACTCCTTGCACTCCACTCTGCTCCGCCTTTGTTTCCAACCCAGGGTGGCCCTGCCCTCTGCATGCTCCTCAGAGCTAGCATGTCACACAGGGCTGGGCCTCAGCAATGGCAGCTTCTCCTCCTCGTTGCTCATTCTCCTGCAACTGCTAAGAGCTGCCCAAGGAAGGAGGCCAGCAGCAGCGGGCATGGAGAGGCAACAGGATGCTCCCTCACTGCTGCCAATCAGGACAAATGCCAGCTCAACCTCCGTACCAAGCTCTGCAGTCGCACTGGTGGGGGAAGTAAGTGTTGGGATGTTCCGTTCCACCCTAAGAGGAATACATATTTGGATTGTTGTATGTCACATGTCTGTTTACATTCTAGCACAGCTTGCTGGGAACTTCCGTTTGTGTATTCTGACATTCTGAAATCAAATCCGAAGCCAGTATTCTGTGACTGTCCCTGGAAAATCGGGATGCTTGGAGGGTATGCTACAATTCTGCTAACCAAAGCCTATTACATGACTTTCCCAAAGGAACATTTGGGTACTACTCCCCAGATTTCTACAGACTCATTGTACCTTTTGCTCTGTCATCTGAAAGCCTTATATTTGTTTTTTAAAAGTAGTTATATTTCCCCATATGTGTGTGCATGAGGGGGCTCTCAAAAGGAATCCCAGGGATTGTGGTTTTATAAAGACTCATTTGAGTTACTTTCTTAACGTTTGCCCGTGAAACCTGGTAAATAGTATGTTGTTCTACCCTTTGGCTGGCTTTCAGCAAGTCATTATCTTTTAGCTCCAGTTCCCCACCTGTAACATCAATATTACAACCAGCCGACATCAAAAGGTTGTCACAAGGATGGATGAGTTAAGGCAACACGTTTTGCTCTTGGCCAGAAGGATAAAATGAACTATAAGGCCACAGTAAGTAAATAATCATTTTAGAATTTCCACTGTTTTCAGAACCTTGTGGCATTTGCTTCCCTCGTTCTGCCCCTTCAGCAGCCTGTACATTTTTAGCTCGACTTTGCAATAGCCAACCCAACATGACCCACAGCAAACAGTGTTAGCTTGAGGTTTGGGGAGACTCTTAGGCCCTCAGTCGAATTGCTCTGTGAGGTGGGCCAGTGGTACAGCATCTGCCTTGCATGCAGAACATCCCTAGGCTCAATCTCTGGTGTCTCCAGGCAGGGCTGGAAAAAGCTCCTGCCTGAAACCTCAGACAGTCACTGCCTCAGTGGTGCCAGCAGGAGAGGACTTGGATGGGGTCGAGGTCCAGAACCCTGCTCACCAGGAGGACCTCCAAATGCAACAAGGCTTACACATTTCAAAACATGGAATGGTAACCAAGGCCCAAATGCGGCTCTCCAGGATTCTTTGCCTGGCCCTGGAGACCCCCCTCAGACCACAAAACCTGCCAAGCAACACTCTCACCAGCCCTAGTCTTTACCCTCCTTGAGTTCATTTGCCTGTCTGAAATGTGCCCCTGAACTCTGATAATGTCTTTTGATTGCATTGGATGGAGGATAGAGAGTAAGGAAAGCTGATGTCATGTTTTGGGATGGGAGCCTGACATCTGGTACCACCTAGCACTGGAATGTGGAATAATAATAATAATAATAATAATAATAATAATAATAATAATAATTTATTTATACCCTGCCCATCTGGCTGGGCTTCCTCAGCCACTCTGGGCAGCTACCAACAGAATATTAAAAACACAATAAAACCTCAAACATTAAAAACTTCCCTAAACAGGGCTGCCTTCAGATGTCTTCTAAAAGTCAGATAGTTGTTCATTTCCTTGACATTTGATGGGAGGGTGCCACTACCGAGAAGACCCTCTGCCTGGTTCCCTGTAACCTCACTTCTTGCAATGAGGGAACCACCAGAAGGCTCTCAGTGCTGGACCTCAGTGTCTGCACTGAACGATGGGGGTGGAGATGCTCCTTCAGGTATATTGGGTTGAGACCGTTTATATAAGGTTCCCCACCCCTGTTTTGAAGAGTACACTTCCATAATAAGACCATTTAAAATTGTCCAGTACCATTGCTGCTCCTGTTAGGGCCTCAGCAAATGCCCAGAGATACCGGTTCCTAACCAGGCACTTGAGGGCAAATATATCACTATGTAGTATGACCACTGCATCTTCTTTTTAATGAAACAGAAACAAATATTTTTGAGCAACACTGGGTCTGAAAGAAAAATTAGCTCATTATAACACATCAGAAGGAAAGGCAGAAGCTCTTAATCTTCGGCTTGGCATGCCTGACAAATACTCAGAGCACGGTTATAACATTCTGTAGTGTTGTCCACAATATTTTGAGCTATTCTAAAATGAGGTTTCAGGTGGCTGGCATGGAACCACCAAATCCTCTCAAAATTAGGTAGCAACTCCAGAAAGTTCCTTCTATTTAATTGTGTAGAGCATGCTGAATGATTTGCAGTGGCCTATTGTCTTGGTACATTTCCCCCAAGTGTATTTCCTGTGTGTCAAGTATACCAGTAGCTCTGTTGTTTGACTTCCCAGATACTATTTCCACAAAAAATAAAGGTTGTATGGACCCCCTGCCCTTCACAAAAAAACTGGTAAATTCATCAATTTTTCACTCTGGTACATCTTGGAAGACAACCTATCTGCAGAGAACAGCAAATGATCCACATTTTAGTTCTCTGTCCAGATTTTGAGACTATGGTTTTTTCATCCCAGGGTTCATTATTTAAATTTCAAACCTTAACATTATTGGCAACTTAAAGCACTAGGATAATGCCCAGACAGTACAGTGGTGCCTCGCAAGACGAAATTAATCCGTTCCGTGAGGCTCTTCGTCTAGCGGTTTTTTCGTCTTGCGAAGCAAGCCCATTGACAGCTTAGCGGATTAGCGCTATTAGCGGTTTAGCGGCTTTTAGCGGATCAGCTGATAAGCAGCTTAGGGCTTAGGAAAGGGGGGGAAAGGGGGGAAAAACCGCAGGAACTCGCAAGACATTTTCGTCTTGCGAAGCAAGCCCATAGGGAAATTCGTTTTGCGAAGCGCCTCCAAAACGGAAAACCCTTTCGTCTAGTGGGTTTTCCGTCTTGCGAGGCGTTCGTCTTGCGGGGCAACACTGTATTTCCATAAAATTCACAAGCCACCTTGCTGCAAATCTCTAGCAAACACACACTGAGGATTGGATTTCACTCCACTGTTCAGTTTTGCTTTGGTCAATTTTGCTTTGTCCATCTTCAAATTTCCTGTTGTCCACACTCCTAGAGAGTGCCTCTTGATGTTTTTCTGCAAGGAGATCCATGAAAAAAGAAGAAAGGGAAGGATGGGATGAAACAAAAACAAAAACACTGCCTCTTAGCTTTGAGGGCTTGGAAAGACAATTCCAAACTCCATTCAGCTTATTTTTCTTTCTTTCCAAGCTAGCAAACAAAGCTGGAGTCACCCCCTTTCTTTCAAGGAAACAACAGCAAACCCTTCTAAATTTCTGAGGAGGAAAGGGGAAAGCCCAAGGGTCCACCAATACCAAGCTGCTGCCAACCCAATGCTTTTGGAGAACAATTTGCATTGTATCAGAGTATTTTTGTTTCTGTGGAGGTCACTAGGCCTAGCATTAGACCTAGAAAAGTTCCAGGAAAACAGTTTTTGCTGTTTCCAGGTAAGCACATTTATTGGAAAGGGCAAAGAGAGCTGGTTTAAGGAAATTGATTTTGTAGTACCATCTGCCAGTTGCATTGCATAAAAGTGAAGTTTGCTCTTTTACTCAGTAAATTTGGTTTTTTATTGCAGGAGTTTTACATTATATAGCAATAACATTGTCCCGAGTGTTTAAGGAAAGGACATAGCAGGTAATTAAGTTACTTCAATTGTAGCTGTAATTTTCAAAGTAGAATTATTTCAACAAGATTAATTAAATTAAACTGGAACAGTTTTAGAAAGGCAGTTCCTCCGCTGCAGAAAGGACAGCCATCTCCAGTCCACAGAAAGTAGAGTGTGAAGAGCTCATCATGGGATGTCTTGTGTTACTTGTTTCCTTCTGTTGGATACACTACAATCCATTCAGTCATTTCTGGTAGGCTGAGTTCCACCTGTACTACTTCGCGTATGTGTATCTAAGCAAGCACAGTGCTTTCTAGACTTCTAGGGCTCCCTCTTTCCAGGGAGAGGAAAAGGTTGTGGTTCTAGTGGGAACATGGGACCTGAAGGCTTAGCACACCAGGGAAAGGCAAGTAGGAAAGTTTGTTACAAAGGCAAAATTAACAGGGAAGCAGAGTTGGCCCAAGACAGTTTGTCACCTGAGGTTAAACACAAAATGGTGCCCATCCCCTGCCAGGGAAGAAGGCGTGAGTGAAGATCTACATCAGGTACAAGAGGGGAATAAATATCTACCTCAAGAACAAGGGAGTGAACGAAGATCTACATCAGCAACAATCAAATCAACTTTACCCAAATCAAAGGCCGTTGCAGGGCTGGGGGGGAGGGGAGAGAAAGTGGCTTAATCTGAATCATACGGTGCAGGTGAAGAAACCCTAGGGGTGGGAGGAGGCCAGTGGAAACTACTAACATGGGGGGGGGGGAGCGACAGTGATAACTCTGTCTTTCTGTTTTTGCAATCATGTGAAAATGAAAGACACCACTGGGGGGGGGCAGGATACATTGATTCTGCAGCACTTCCGCAAAAGAGAACGGAAAGGACCCATCGACCACAATCACCCGGAGATCGCGGTTAAGAGCTTCAGCGGCTTCAGCGGCGGGCGCCTCCCAGAATTAGGTGCCCGGGTGCACCACACCCCTTGCACACCCGGGTAAAGACAACCCTGGGGAGGTTAACAAGGAAGAGGACGATCCAGTCTCCAAGGAGTGCACTACAGCTGCAGAAAGAACATCTTTATATAGGGGCAGTATTAACGCATTGTGAAGATGGGATTGATTTTTCAAGACAAAGACACAGAAAAGCTACTGAATTCCAAAATATTTGTGAAGATGCTCAGTTTCAGGCTTTAGGGAGTCTCACGGCGGAGAAGTTCCATTCACTGTTTTCATATTTCTGCCTGCATGCTGCATCATTAGATTCCCTTCCTTTCAGAATGAAAAACAACAATACCAAATGGTTTTTCATACTCTGAGAAAGGCTGCAATCCTAGACACATTTACCTGGGTACCCCTGAAGTCAATGAGGCTTTTATGTCTGAGTAGGCATGGATTGGATTGCACTTTTAAGATCCTAAAACCAGATTTGATGGAATGGACAAAATATCTATCTAGGCTTTCATTCTGTTTCCAACAATGGTCATTTGGACATTCCTGGGAAGCTTACAAGCAGGTCATGAGTGCAGCAGCTCTATCCTTTTGCTTGTCCCCAATACCTGTTGTTCAGAACATCTGGCATACTCTTGCCCTAAAGGTATAATCTGGTTTGTAACTTGAGCATTCAGATAAATATAATATAAATAAATAACTAGCTGGCACAGAAATAATAGACAAGGACACTTTAAGGATCTGTCCCTAATGGAAAAATGTTTGGGAAATAATCTAAATGTTCTGAGGTCTGAAAAAATGTTTTACCTAAAAGCAGTATGTATTCCAGCTGAGCCTATATCAAGTCATATAGTCACTGAATCAGAGTAAGTTTAATTTATTCCACAACAAGGTGCAACCAGATCGCCAGTTCCCAGAACTCTAATATTTCTATTCTGCTTCTTCATAGTTCAAAGGAAACAGCAGCTCAAAAGAACTGTTATGGTGCCCAAAGGGACTCACTGAAAAGGAAACTAGGAGAAAGCTGGCAGTAATCTGCTCTGAAAAAAAGAGTCTATACCGTTTGGCAGGAAATGTCCGGAAAATGTGAAGTAAGGAAAAAATGAATGAGAGTCAATGCTAAGCCTGTGTTTATGAAGTCAAGCTTAATTTAGAGTTATTTCAACGTTCTTCCAGACAAAAATGAACTAACAGCTGAAGAAAAAAAATGGCTCTAAATAAGTTTGCTTTTCTGTGAGCAATTTCCTCTCCAGCCTTGGTAACCACCCTGAGCTACTAAGTCGCCCACCATGTTAAATATACAAGTTGACAATATAATTTAGTTTTTATGGCTACCTTCTCACTCTCGAATTTATTGTAGTCCACCACAAAAAGAGACTGAAATTAAAATATTTATAAATATGTGAAGATGGCATAGAGTTTTGTGGTTGATGAAAGAGCATGAAAAATTACACGGTAGACTTAATTGCTATCCCAAGGTGTATGCAATATATATAAATACATATAAATATACACTATCCCAGGTGTATGCAATATAAACTAAAAGCTATAATTAAGCATGAAGCCAAAGTAGAAATATAGCCAGCCCTGAAGGATACTATTTATTTTTCCAGTTCAATAAAGCTATTTAGAACAGCACACTGGTGCGTGTGGAGAGGGATCATCTCTCAATTTCCTTTCTCTTGGTTTTTCAAATCTAGAAACTGAGAAACAGAGAGAAATGAAACTGACAGTTGGTCCCTAATGTCAAGTTCAGCTCTCCACATCACTTTGCAATACCTTTCTTTTAAGTCCTCATGAAAATTTGTCAGTCTTTTAGTACAAATTTATCCTAATATATACATTTTTTTTGTATGCAGTTTCAATATACACAATTTTGCAAGTATTTTTTTTCATAAATATATGACTTTTTATCCACATTTTTACTATAATATATACAGTATATTTGCCAACGCATTCTTTGGAACTACACCACAAAATTCAGAGTACAGCAAGTTTTGAAGGATACAGTGGCGTAGCGTGGGTTGTCAGCACCCGGGGCAAGGCAAGTAATTTGCGCCACCTAACCCGTGGATTTGTGCCCCCTAACCCGTGGATTTGAGCCCCCTAAACCTAACCCCCAGATGTTGCGCCCGGTGCAGCCGGCCCCCCCTGCACCCCCCACGCTACGCCACTGGAAGGATAGCTCAGTTATGGTTCCAGAAAGTGAAAATTATGCAGGTTCACATTAAAATCCTAACCAAACCTAACTAGTGCACATCCTATTTCATGGTGGACATTTTCATTGATTGACTATGAACTGTGTAAAGAGCTATGGTGTGTCCTGAATCTACCGCTGACCATTTTCAGGTTATCCTGTATTTCATTACTGAATACAATGTATCTCCCTATACTACCGTATATTTACACTAGATTTCCATCACACTGTTTTCTGGGGTTCTAAAACTGGAGGGGTTTGCATGCTCTGAATGGTTTCACTTTGATTGGTGCGTGCGCATGTTTCCCGGCTGCTTCATGGCCCTTCTGAAAGCCTAGAAAGCTTTCCAGGACAGCTTCCACTGTCCCTTCATGGCTGCAGGCTTTTGAAAGGCACTTGGGCAGAGAGACAGAGGCAGAGAAGGGTGTCGATAGGGACAGATTCTTTCCAGTAAAACGAGAAGCATCCATGGGATGGGATAGAGAAAGAGATGCTCTTGGGTAGAGAGAGACAGAGGAAGAATGCACAGTCTGTATATATGGGAGTGGGGGGTAAAAGAGGCAGAGAGATACATATCTGTCCAGTTTGTTATGTGTTTGTGGAAAGTGTGTGTGTGTGTGTGTGTGTGTGTGTGTGTGTTGTGTAGTTCAAGACAGAATGTGGAGCAGGAAGGGAGGTGGTGAGGGGAGCGACCAGGGGCACAGCTCCCCTACTATATCAATATTTATACATTTCCACTTTTGCCATAGCATTCACATTAACGTTATTTACATTTATAGAGTTATCCTCAAGCAGAGGAGCCCCCAAATCCAAAACTCAGCTGGCTTAGTGGTACCAGGGCAGGTGGTGCAGAGTGGTGCTTTTTCTCTCTGCATTCCCCCCCCCCATTAGTTTTCACTCCACATTCCTGAAAATAACTGCCTCACATCTCCGATGCTCTGACATATTTTCTCTTTCAGAATAATCAGTCAGAATAATCAATAAATATATTATAAACATGTGTTTTACAATAATGTTGTTAATGATAGAGCCAATTAACATTGCTGCAGATCTCCTAGATACAAGATTAAAGCATGGCAAAAATTAGTAAAAACAGCATCGCTACTGCATTTGACTATACTACAAAAATCATAAAAGGCGGGGAAAGTACTTACAGATGTTGTAAAATATAGAACATTTTCAGATGTAGAGTTTGGGAATCTGCTGAGCACATTGCTCCTGCAATATGATGACAAGACCCTTTATGCAATATAGGCCCTGGAACCTCTTACATCTCACTTGCCCCATATTTACACAACTCCTGCGTCTAGCAGAAGAAACCAACACACGTTTAATCATAAAACACTCCATATGTTGAGAATAATTTATTTTTAATCCATGAAAACCTTCCATATTCTGAAGTCTGTGTCAGGGACACCTCTGTATATAAAGGGACCCTGGGCTTACTACCTTTTGAACATTGCCAGATTAAACCTTGTGGAGGCTCCTAGGCAGTCAAAATCTCTGGGGCGCCCTCTCCTCATACGTATTTGTAATTTTCTTTCAAGATCAAATCAATATTAGTTTGAACCCTTTTCAGGGCCCCTAAAAAGCATGGGGCCCATAGGCTGGTGCCTACTCTGCCTATATGGTAAACCAGTGCTGCTTTTGAAGTGCCTTGCCCTCCATCAGTGGGCATCCCTGGCAGTCATACCTGGCAGCAGGGCTCCAAGTAAAACCAGCTTGCAGGGTCTAGCTGCCATTTAATTTTTCCACAATGGTTCCAGTGAAGTTTCACTCTGGGCATTGTGGGAAATTTAAATGGCAGGAACATTCAGCTGCTGGGCTAGCCCACCCAGGAGGCAAGGTGAGGTGACCGCCTCACAAGCAGCAGATCCAGCCTCCAAAGAATCCATCGCTCGCTGTTGCTGCAGTGATCTCCTGGGAGGCCAGATTGCCGCCTCCTTAGTATCCCCCAATGACACCTCTACAGAAGCCTCTTAGTGAACAGGAGGCAATGTTGTTCTCCACCCCTAGGAAGGAAATGGCGAGGGCTGCCCTCTGGGGTCTCCTGGGCTCTGCACTCTACTGGAATTATTCAAAGCAGGCCCCTTCCCCTACACACAACAGCCTTTGATTCCCACTTCAGTCATCATGTAAGATGGATTTGACCCACTCTCTTGTTCCCAGTGCAAATCTTCACTCACCCGTTCTTCCCTTGTGAGAGGTGGGGTGCCATTTTGTGGTTTGCCTCAAAAAATTTCTCAGGCCAGTTCTGCCCAGCTGCCTTGTGCTATTTGAGGTGGCATGCTGGAATGCTTTGCATTTTTTAAATTAGGAGCTAAGGGCAAACAGTGGGCCCTGACAGGGTGCTATGGCCCAGGCAGCTGTCAAAGATGCCAGGAGCTGACACTATCCCTGTTGGTCCATGTAGTTGTTCTTCTGAAGCACATCCAGCAAGTGTATCAGAGTTTGTTGTCTTACCACATAGGATGTATCGGTAGTAGCATAGTAGATGAATATAGTACCATATAGCAAAGTCCCAACTTACTAAGGCAGCGGTAGGCAACATGGTGGTCTCCAGAGGTTGGACTGCAACTCCCATCAGACCAGGCTAGCATGGGCAGGAGTCAGGGACAATGGGAGTTGTAGTCCAACAGTATTTGGAAGGCACAGCATTGCGACTGCTGTGTTAAGAATTGGAGGGGGGTGGATTCAACCTGACTCACCCATCTACCCTCTAAGAAGGTCTAGCATGAGTAAAGTTATTCATGTTTATGGAACAATAATAAAACACACAGCGATCTTACAGAAGATGCAATGGAAATCCCTTCAGTTCTTAGAGGGCTCTCTTTTTCTCACCTCTTCTCTTCACATTAGCAGCCAGGTTTCAAATCAAACCTCACATTTTCATTTGTGCATGTGGAAAGAATAATTGGTCTTGGCTTTGTTTGAATCCATAGTGTCCCCGCCCCATACAACTTTATTTTGTTTTAGGAAATAATTAGGAATATGTGGAAGTATTTATACAGAAGCGCCTGTGCTAAACAGGTGCCTTGCTTTCAGCTCTCTCAGCAAACTCAGTTGCAGAGAGCAGATGGCAATGTTTGGCTTCTTTCCTCACCTTCAGCAAAAGTGAATAATCCTGATCATCATCAATTGCTTCTGACTTTGTGCAGAACAGATTAGTTTCATCAGTAGGCTGATTCAGATGAAACACCTCATGCATTAAAAGCAGAGATGAGAGAACTGTGGGGCCATGGGGCCATGTTTGATCACCAGGCAATAGGAATCCCTGGCATCCCAAAGAGCTGCTGTTTTCCCCATCCCCTTTCATGCTCTCTTCCTGCTTCTATTGCGTTTACTAGTCCTTCGGATATCCACATTTACTAGTCCTGCGGATATCCACAGTTGTCCTTCCTTCTTTCCCATGCATCTTTCCTGTGCTGCGTTTGTCTGAGATCAGGTACTTCCTACAAGTTTTTTCTTCTTCCTGCAAATGCTCCTACACAATAAGTGCAGGTGGATATAAAAAATATCCAGCACATGGCAAATAAATAAATGAAAAGGCTTAGACATCTTTCCTGCTGTGCAAGAGCTAAAGACCACTCATTCATTAAGAACTGACTGTATTGTTAACTTATACGTCAATGATATGCATATCTACTCACAAGTAAATCTTGTTGTGTTTACTCTTAGGTAAGTTGACATAAAATTGCAACCTAGACTTTGAGTTTTGTTTATTTTGTTTAGGGTTGGCCTTGGGGCAAGTGAGGAAGCCAGGTTAGTGTGCCTTTAACAACAGTGTGGTAGGCAGAAATTCAACAAGCCAAGCCTCTTCTAAATATGGGAATAGAATTATCACCTGTTCACATTCTGCCTGTCAGACAATTCATTACATGTGGGGCTTGTGACCTATTTTGGGGTCCTCCTCTCAATGTACAAATGAGGACACAAATTTGCATATGATACAAACATAGGCAAATTTGTGCAAATCTTTGCCCTCTTTTGTGAGTGGGTTGCAGTTCAAAATTCACATACAGTGTACTGGGTCCAGAAAATCTTGCTGGCACCTCAGTGTATAGGGGCACTTTACATGAAAAGACATCCAGAAACAGCCTTGGCAACAAAGCAAAGCCCTGTCACCCCATACCAGATTATTAAATCCATGTTTCAGCCTTGGTATACATTTTTGCTCAACAATATTTTATCATGTGAAAATTTCACACTTCCATTGTTGCAGTTGCCCGACAAGGAGAATTGATGGCAAGAAATAGCAATATATATATGCACCAATCCAACAATTAAAAAAAATAGTGAATATGTTTGCAAAACCAATAATGTATAGCGGTGGGTACATTATTTTCTTCTTGACTGCTACTTGTTTTCTGTGATTAAGGTTATAATCCTATGCGCACACTTACCTGGGATTCAATAAGACTTACTTTTTAGTAGACATGAATAGGATCACACTGTGAGACTGCTTTCCTATGCACACTTACTTGGGATTAAAGTCCACTAACCTCTGAGAAAACATGCTTAGAATAATTTCAAAACCTTATTTGGAACCAAAAAGGGTTTTTATACTTTTACTATGGCAAGAAGGTTCTCTCTCCCCCCCTACCCAATTTTGTTGGCACTTAATTTTCTTTGCTCAAATTCAAATCAGGTTTTGCCATTGAGTATTTGGATTTGTTGAAATAAACAACAACAGCCTCAGCTGTATTTAAAAAATTGGGAGAATCTCAGAATATTCTCATTTTCTCAAACATTCTGCAGTTTGGCAGCAACTCCAAGGTTTTGAATTAGAGCCAAAGCTTAGAAAATATTTCCCTTCATTCACAACTACAAAATTCTGGGGAAAATATTGTTGAGCATATGCCCAGCTTTGGCACAACTCCGGGGTGGGGTAGGGACCTGCTGGTGTTAGGTTAAAAAAAAAAGTGGCTCCTATGTATTTTGTTAGTTTCAGTGTATTTTGGTCTGTAACAGTGGTTTTCAATAGATTGGCATCCAAAAGTTCTCAGTTTTTATGCTGAAGGTGGAACTTGCTCCCAATAGGTGTGTTCTGGAATGTTGGAACCTGTATTCTGTTCCCAATCATATTTGATTTCAATATTTGATATCAAGCAGTCGATAGTATTGAAGAGTTTACATGCTTTCAAAAAACATCTTCAAGGAACACTTTCTGTATCAGCATCTACCAAAGAACATCGGTATCATCTCTCACAGCCAGGATTTAAGCAGTTCACAAAGGATTCTGGGGGCATATTCTAGGCTTTGCACTAAGTTCACCCAGTGACTCTCACAGTACACTTTAGGAGTGAAATTATTTTTCCAGGCGTTGAAAGAAAACCAATCCTTTTGGAAGTAGTAAAACCTCAGAGTGGAGGCGTGCCTCCAAAGGATGCTAATTTAAACACAGGGACCTAGTTTTGTTACCGCTCCGTGCTGGGAAATCCATTTTCCACCAGCTATCCATATGCCCTGCTGGAGTAATGAAAAAAGACTTTAACCCTGTATACATCTTTAATCTATACTCAGACATGCATGCCATCAAACAGCTGCTGAGCTGAAATGAGCCTTTCTCTTGGTTTCCTTATACCATACACAAAGCTTGTATGTGAGTTCTGTAGACAAGCCAGTTTGCCTCTCCATGAAGCATATGTAAGAAAGGAAAACATTGCAGAATAGCCTAAAACTCAGAATATCTTCCTTTTCTAACTGAAATGAACACTGAACTACTAATAATATAAGATAGCACAAAACACACAAACATGGTCTGGAGATATGAAGCACACACACACACACACACACACACATACACACCTGTCAGAGCTGCCTCCAGGTCCCAGCTCATAGAGGACCAACACTAGGCTGTAGTTATGTACAAAAGTCTTTATTGAGATTCAGTCTCCATTTCAAAGCCGCAGCGTGCAGCTCTACGTCCCGAGCTTAGACCGGCGAAGTCCTGTCTGAGTCTCCTCCCCCTCCACACCAGTTTAAGACTCTCGCTTTGCTCCACCTCTTCCTAAATTCCTTTCTCCTCTGGGCCCTCCTGCCCGCTAGGGTCTCATCCTTCCTCGACTCCTCTGACGCTGACCCTGACGATTCTTGCCCCTCCTTCCGGCGGGCTTTAGGACCTGGTTCCCTATCCGGGCTACCTTCTGTGCCGCTCGCCTGTACCTTTGAACTTGGCGCGCGCGCCCAGCCTGCAACTTTCCTCTTAACCGTTAACTCGCTCTCCGATGGAGGCGTGGTCCACCCTGACTCATCTTCTCTCGCTGGTGGTGCATATGTGGGCTCTGACACCTGGGACTCCTCCCCCCCACTACGCTCTGGTGGGGAAGCTGGTCCTGATTTGCAACTGGTGCTCTGGGAGTCCCCGCTGGCCCCTTGCTTCTGGGGTGTCCCCCTTGGGTCGCCCCTTGCCCTGCCCATCGGCGCCCCCTTCTGTGAATCTTCCGATTCGCTGGAGAGGCTCATGGAATCTATCGGGCTGCTGTCATATTCTCCTACGCTGCCCTCGGATTGCTCCCCCTCGCTTTCCATCTCCTCCCCTCCCTGCGCTCCCGCTGAGTCCCTGACAACACCACTTGGCATTTAATGTTAGGTACAAAACCAACAAGAGTGAGGAAATTAAAAATTAAGAGTTGCTGTCAGGACTTCAGGGTGCATTATATGATCCCACTCTTTTCAAAAATAGTGATTAGGGAGATGACCGCCAAGGAAGAAAAACAGTACCTCAAAATGAAGACCCATGCTGGTGAGCAAGCCTACATCTCACTTCATATGGCAGAAACCTGTAGTAATTATCATAGCCAGGGTTTAGAAGGGTGATATCGAGACTTTAAGTCTGAGGCTGGAGCCAATTAAAATAGAAATAATTATGGCAAGGAAAGTTTGGCATGTGATAAAAATCCATGCGGCTGTGACACGTGTTTGTGATCCAAAGCCTTGCCATTTGCCTTTATGAAACTGCTAAACTGCAGATAATAAACACACTGAGATGTGTCTGGCTTTCAGTACCAAGCGGGATCCCCCCCCCCTTTTTTTAAAGCAGCATTAGAGCTCTGTGCAGTGTAGATTTATGGGGTGTTACAAGTTCAGGAAGCCATGAGAGAGTGAAAGTGCCAGGCCCGTGGCTCAAAAAAACAGAAAGCTCAGAGAATGAAATGTCAAAGCGTTAATGTAATCCTTGCTCGATCTGGTAGTTCTAGTATCTCCATATCAGCATTTAGTGTCAGCGTTTCACATTAAATAGGAGTGTTTATAGCATATAATTATTGATAGTTTGAGAGAGAGGTTTTTTTGTGCTATAGCCTATACTGTAAGAGCAGGTCATGCAGAAAGCATTTCGCTTGTCTGTTGCCACATCCAGGGGTTTTGAACTCCCAAACAGTCATTAGAAATGTGAAGCACAATTTGCATGGAGCTACTGTTCCTTAATCCCACCACCATCCACCAGAACTCATCACTTTTCATTATTCCAGTGAGAACAGCCAGCTGCAGTTTGTCTGGGAAAATGGATGACTAAGCAATCCCAACCAAGTGTTCACCAAGACTGGGGAACAGCTCTACCATTCTCCATTTCAGAAAGGTTGTAGAGATGTTTCTGTTGCCCTGAGCCATTGTAAATTGATGTGGTAATTGACCAGCATATATGAAGCATGGTTGTTCATGCATCAAGCATAACTGCCTTAATGCCATGACACTACGTCTATCCCAAATGCTCTTAAACACAAGTACTGTTGTCACAGAAGGCTCATCTACATGCTAGAGTCACTTCAAGGAACATGTTTTATTTTACGAGGCTGCCAAAGTAAAGATCTCTTCAAACCAGGGATGTAGCAAACTTGTATGATTATTTCTATGATGTCCATCTTCACACATGCATGCGCATGCACATATTATGCATCAGGTGACAGGCTCAGTGAAATCATGCAATTGCCAACCACGCTGGTGCTATCAACTCTGCTCCTTGAAAAAAATTGTGCCAAATAATAGCAATGACACAACACACCCAAACCCGGAACTGGTCCTTTCCAAAGCATACCGTGTTCTACCAACTTTAGAAGCTGTTTATTCTTACTTCAAACCAAGGCAAAATCTTTTTTTCAAGAAAACCTTTCTGAAGAAAATTCAAAGCAAGAAAAGAAATGGCAACCAATGAGCCAAAGAACTGCTGAGGACAGGCTTGGTATGAAATTGAGGATTTGGTGTGCAACAGCCCATGACCCAGCCTGAGGGTAACTACAGGGGTGTTTTTTTGTACTCCATCCTACCACCTACGGCCAACATGAAATCTCTGAAGCACCAAACTGTTTTTATTCTGTCAAAATGATGGATCTGGCTATATAATAAATTACAGGGAGCAATCTGTCCTAGTCAAATAAAACTCTGCAGGATTGCTGAAAGGATAGGTAGTGGGTGGAGAGAGTAGAGCTGGGGTGGGGAGGGTTAGTGGCTTTTTTAAAAAAACAACAACTATGGTGTGATAGTGGTAAGAACAGAAAATGCTCTCCATGCTTCTAGATGAATCTGAAGGTTTACCCTCCTGCTGCTATTTTTTGTAGCATGTCACTGTTCTCTTATGGCACTTACAAGTCTGAAATCAGAATAGTGAGTGCTAAATATGCACAACTGATGTTTTAGCATGTGAACAAGAGTCTTATATAGAAACACTGTTGTTGGTTTGCCTGAGGATAATAACAAAAAGCAACCCTATGCCATCCTTAGAGGTCATGCATATATCAAAGACCTTCTCTGCTTTCACAGGCACATCATGACAAGACAAAACCCCATGTGGTATTCTGGAGGCATCACCTACATATTTAAAATAGCTATTCAGTTGATACTTTTCAGCTGATAGAACTGCTGCCATGCAGCTGTCCATTTGATCTTGTGCAATTGCCCATTGGTTGTCAGACAGTGCCCTTCGTTTTTAAGACAAGAAAGGGGGACTGGGACATATAGGAAGCAATATGGAATATGGGTTCCTGGTGGTGCAGTGTGAAAGAAGAACAAATCACAAGGACAACTTAATCTACCACGAAACTGGCACAGTTTAAGAGCTCTTAAAACCATATGTTATGCCTGGCATAAGTAGGAGTTGTGGCACAGGAATGTTTGGGAGTTGTCTGGTTGCTCTAGACAAACCAGGAGCCAACATTGCCACACATTCACTATTTAATCACTCAATGTTGCCTTAATTTCTGCTGCATCTGAACATGAAAGTATTCTTAGACCCATGTCTGAGTTTGTGATGTGTGAAGGAACACTAATCCCAAACACATGGAAAAAAATGCATGGCCAAACATGAGTGACAGGGATGTCAACAAGGACCACACATAATGTGTTCATGTTTTAGCCACTCTCAATACTTGTTTTATTGTGGGGAAAACCATACACACCCAACACACACAAATGCTTTGTTGTTGTTGTTTAGTCGTTTAGTCGTGTCTGACTCTTCGTGACCCCATGGACCAGAGCACGCCAGGCACTCCTGTCTTCCACTGCCTCCCGCAGTTTGGTCAGACTCATGTTTGTAGCTTCGAAGACACTATCCAACCATCTCGTCCTCTGTCGTCCCCTTCTCCTTGTGCCCTCCATCTTTCCCAACATCAGGGTCTTTTCCAGGGAGTCTTCTCTTCTCATGAGGTGGCCAAAGTATTGGAGCCTCAGCTTCACGATCTGTCCTTCCAGTGAGCACTCAGGGCTGATTTCCTTAAGAATGGATCGGTTTGTTCTTCTTGCAGTCCATGGGACTCTCAAGAGTCTCCTCCAGCACCATAATTCAAAGGAATCAATTCTTCGGCGATCTGCCTTCTTTATGGTCCAGCTCTCGCTTCCATACATCACTACTGGGAAAACCATAGCTTTTACTATACGGACCTTTGTTGGCAAGGTGATGTCTCTACTTCTCAAGATGCTGTCTAGGCCTGTCATTGCTTTCCTCCCAAGAAGCAGGCGTCTCTTAATTTCGTGGCTGCTGTCACCATCTGCAGTGATCATGGAGCCCAAGAAAGTAAAATCTCTCACTGCCTCCATTTCTTCTCCTTCTATTTGCCAGGAGGTGATGGGACCAGTGGCCATGATCTTCGTTTTTTTGATGTTGAGCTTCAGACCATATTTTGCGCTCTCCTCTTTCACCCTCAATAAAAGCTTCTTTAATTCCTCCTCACTTTCTGCCATCAAGGTTGTGTCATCTGCATATCTGAGGTTGTTGATATTTCTTCCGGCAATCTTAATTCCGGCTTCGGATTCATCCAGCCCAGCCTTTCGCATGATGAATTCTGCATATAAGTTAAATAAGCAGGGAGACAATATACAGCCTTGTCGTACTCCTTTCCCAATTTTGAACCAATCAGTTGTTCCATACCCAGTTCTAACTGTAGCTTCTTGTCCCACATAGAGATTTCTCAGGAGACAGATGAGGTGATCAGGCACTCCCATTTCTTTAAGAGCTTGCCATAGTTTGCTGTGGTCGACACAGTCAAAGGCTTTTGCATAGTCAATGAAGCAGAAGTAGATGTCTTTCTGGAACTCTCTAGCTTTCTCCATAATCCAGCGCATGTTTGCAATTTGGTCTCTGGTTCCTCTGCCTCTTCTAAATCCAGCTTGCACTTCTGGGAGTTCTCGGTCCACATACTGCTTGAGCCTTCCTTGTAGAATTTTAAGCATAACCTTGCTAGCGTGTGAAATGAGTGAAATTGTGCGGTAATTGGAGCATTCTTTGGCACTGCCCTTCTTTGGGATTGGGATGTAGACTGATCTTCTCCAATCCTCTGGCCACTGCTGAGTTTTCCAAACTTGCTGGCATATTGAGTGTAGCACCTTAACAGCATTATCTTTTAAAATTTTAAATAGTTCAGCTGGAATACCATCACTTCCACTGGCCTTGTTATTTGCAGTGCTTTCTAAGGCCCATTTAACTTCACTCTCCAGGATGTCTGGCTCAAGGTCAGCAACCACACTACCTGGGGTATATGAGACATCCGTTTCTTTCTGGTATAATTCCTCTGTGTATTCTTGCCACCTCTTCTTGATGTCTTCTGCTTCTGTTAGGTCCTTACCACTTTTGTCCTTTATTATGGTAATCTTTGAACGAAATGTTCCTTTCATATCTCCAATTTTCTTGAACAGATCTCTGGTTCTTCCCATTCTGTTGTTTTCCTCTATTTCTTTGCATTGCTCATTTAAGAAGGCCTTCTTATCTCTCCTTGCTATTTTTTGGAAATCTGCATTCAATTTCCTGTATCTTTCTCTATCTCCCTCGCATTTTGCTTGCTTTCTCTCCCCCGCTATTTGTAAGGCCTCGTTGGACAGCCACTTTGCTTTCTTGCATTTCCTTTTCATTGGGATGGTTTTCGTTGCTGCCTCCTGTATAATGTTGCGAGCCTCCATCCATAGTTCTTCAGGCACTCTGTCCAGCAGATCTAAATCCTTAAACCTGTTCCTCACTTCCACTGTGTATTCATAAGGGATTTGATTTAGATTGTATCTTACCGGCCCAGTGGTTTTTCCTACTTTCTTCAGTTTAAGCTTGAATTTTGCTATAAGAAGCTGATGATCTGAGCCACAGTCAGCTCCAGGTCTTGTTTTTGCTGACTGTATCGAGCTTCTCCATCTTTGGCTGCAGAGAATATAATCAATCTGATTTCGATGCTGCCCATCTGGTGATGTCCACGTGTAGAGTCGTCTCTTGTGTTGTTGGAAAAGTGTGTTTGTGATGACCAGCTTGTTCTCTTGACAGAACTCTATTAGCCTTTGCCCTGCTTCATTTTGCTCTCCAAGGCCAAACTTGCCAGTTGTTCCTTTTATCTCTTGGTTCCCTACTTTAGCATTCCAATCTCCTATAATGAGAAGAACATCCTTCTTTGGTGTCACTTCTATAAGGTGTTGTAAGTCTTCATAGAATTGGTCAATTTCAGTTTCTTCCGCACCAGTAGTTGGTGCATAAACTTGGATTACTGTGATGTTAAAAGGTCTGCCTTGGATTCGTATCGAGATCATTCTATCATTTTTGAGATTGCAACCCAGTACTGCTTTCGCAACTCTTTTGTTGACTATGAGGGCCACTCCATTTCTTTTGCGGGTTTCTTGCCCACAGTAGTAGATATGATGGTCATCCGAACTAAATTCGCCCATTCCCGTCCATTTTAGCTCACTGATGCCCAGGATGTCAATATTTATTCTTGCCATCTCATTTTTGACCACATCCAACTTACCCAGGTTCATGGTTCTTACATTCCAGGTTCCTATGCAATATTTTTCTTTACAGCATTGGACTTTCCTTTCGCTTCCAGGCATATCCGCAACTGAACGTCCTTTCGGCTTTAGCCCAGCTGCTTCATCAGCTCTGGATCTACTTGTACTTGTCCTCCGCTCTTCCCCAGTAGCATGTTGGACGCCTTCTGACCTGAGGGGCTCATCTTCCAGCGTCATAACTTTTATATGCCTGTTGTCTTTGTCCATGGAGTTTTCTTGGCAGGGATACTGGAGTGGCTTGCCGGTTCCTCCTCCAGGTGGATCACGTTTGGTCAAAACTCTCCACTATGACCTGTTCATCTTGGGTGCCCTGCTCGGCATAGTTCATAGCTTCTCTGAGTTCTTCAAGCCCCTTCGCCACGGCAAGGCAGTGATCCATGAAGGGGACACAAATGCTTGTGAAATCTAATTGTTCCTGAGTGACAGACAAGGTCTCTCTTCTGTAATGTTCCTTGCTTCACATGGAAGGCTGGGAAAGTTGTGCATACTTCAGGGGTGGAGAAGGCATTGTATTTCATATAAATATAGGGACCTTTACAAAAGCAAATGCAGGCTGTTGGGAGATGCATTGTGGGAGGGTGAGAATTGTGTACTGGTCTCAAAGTGTCTGGGGAAAATGCAAGGAAAAACAACCACTAAACAACATTTTAGGACTACTATAGCCTTTCCAAGACATCTTTGTATTTTTGCTTAGGCTCTTGGGTCTGCATGGCTTCAGTCCAGCTGCTGTCATGTATGTATCCTCCCCCCCCCATGGGTGGCTTCTCTTGTCTCAGGTGACTGGAGAAGATGATTCCTGCTGATCCATTCATTCTGGCCAAACCAAGCACTCTAGGTGGCTGGCAGAAGAGTAAAGCCATGGGGGAAGCCGTGGTAGAGGGTGGAAGATGGATCACTGATCTGATTCTCCTGGCATTACATATACTGAATCAAACCAAGAGTTGTGTGGTTTCCAAGGCAACACACTGCCTTCCCCATTCCCATACAACAATTTCCAGGCAGAAGTGCAAAAATGTATATGCACAAAATAATACCAAGCAAATTAAAGCCTTGAAATAAATGAGTTGTTTTTTTAAAGGAGCTACAAAGTCGATTGCAATTTTCAATCTACGGTACTTATGAGATTAATAATGCTAGGAATGTTCGTTTGTAATAAGAATGTATAGATAGTGCTGACTGCCAACAACACAATAGGAACGGATCTTCTGGAACAGCCTTCATCAACCTCTCCAGATGTTGTTAGACTACAGGGTGCTGGCTGGGTTGATGGGAGCAGTCATTCAACATCTGGAGGGCATCAGGTTGGTGAAGGCTTATCTCACAGCACCCCAAGTCTAGTCCTCTCACTTCATATTGGAAGTAGAAAGCAAGGTTCTAATATATTATGCAAGAAAAGGCTGGACATTATTTAATGTAGGTTTAAATAAAAAGATGTTTTCTATTTCACTGGTAATAATTTATGTATTAAGCATATTACAGTTTCACATAACTTCTACACACATTACAGGTGTGAAGGGGAGTCACGTGATTAAAGGGGCTGTGGTGCCACACTGCTGGTTCTGCCTCCAAATATCATGTGGCTTCCCGTGCCCCATAATATTCATGGATTATACATGGACAACTGCGCTGGGGAAGCCTACATGCATAGACCTGTACGTTTTCCTTAGGAAATGGATCACTGCATAGTATGGGTTCCAGCACATAGTTTGTGGACATAGAGATCTACATGCATAAAATTTCTGCCTGCAGACATTCATGCTTGATGTATGGATATCAGGGGCAGAATGAGGATGCTGTGCAATCTCAGGGGAGAAGCGAACAGTGGGAAAAGGCAGTGCCACACACCTGGCCTCCTGGCAGCAGCATCACTGCCATATACTGGAAGGAAGGGGAGGGAGATGACAAGGAGGTTGGTGCTGTGTGCAAAGAGATTTTCACACCTGAGGCAGACACTAAAATGGTGTGCCCCACACTGCCAGAGAACAAGGAACACCAGGAACAAGGAGGGAAGAAAGATCTGTATCAAGATTTGCTGCCCCTGTGGATCTTGCTGCCTGAAGCAGTCACCTCACCTTGCCTCATAGGTGGGCCCGCCCTGGCTTTGTGGGCACACCAGTAGAGTCAGTCTGGCTTTTCCAGCAGTGCAGCTGCATAATGCCAACGTCCCTTCCAGTCAGTGGCAGTGACTCAGAGGGTGGGGCACATTTTTGTAGTGCTGGGGTGACTTACCATATGGGAACTAATGCAACCTCTCCTTCAACCACCTGCATAAAATAAGGACACTCCAAGCACCTAACAGAATGCAAGGTTTGCTTTGCTCTCCTGCCTTATCAATATCAGACACTGCTTATAAATCTGCTCCAGAAGAATGCTGTCCACTAGAGACAGCATAAATTGATTTAACCTTCAAGAGCATTCTTTACAAATGTCATACAAAAATGTTTTACTCAGTATTCCGCAAGGAACTTAGAGGGGCCTTTTATTCATTCATTCATTCATTCATTCATTCAGGATATTGACATGATGCACAAAAATGAAGCATGTGGGGAAAAAGGGGGGATGCAGTAGTAAACATATAAATCTGCTTAAAACAGCCTTTACCAACCTGGTGCTCTCCAGATGTTTTGGACTACAGCTCCCATCAGCTCTAGCCAGAAGAGTTCCAATGGGTGGGGCTGATGGGAATTGTAGTTAGTTCCCATTTTAATGTGAACTTACCAAATTTGCACTTCCTGAAAGAATAGGAGAACCAATCACAACTGTCCTTTGACATTCTTAGTTCTCAGAACTTTGTGATGCAGTTACTCCAGTGAAAAAATGTGCAGAAATGTATCTATATTAGGAGAAAATGTGCATAATGTGTGTATCAGCGAAAATAATATGCAAAAAAATTACATTTTATTAGGAGGAATTATTTGTCAAAATGTGTTTTCTAGAGAAATTTGCTTACAAAACTGTTTATATTAGGAGAAATGCACACTAAAATGGTGATGAATTTTCATGAGGGCTTTTTTTTTTTAAAGAAAAAGCTTCAAAGTCATGTGGAAATGTGCAGAACTGAACTAAAGATTGGAAAAATGAGAGCAAGAAACTGACAGTTTCATCCTGGCTGAAAATAAGACCCATTCAGCAATATAACTTATATACACACAGGGCTGGCCTTAGATTTCTAGTGTGCATATTATTTCACTACTATAACTATTTTGGAAAAAGCTGCTTGGAGCTGCTATGTTCCTCAACAGCATATCACCATTTTAGTAAACCTAAGAACAGGAAAATAAGCATATTCAGCCAGCAAAGTGAATCATGATCTGCAGAAGAAGAAAATCTATTTATTTGTTCCTCACCAAGAAACTGACTCTCACCCAACCCTCAAAGAATCCTGTGGTTATGTGAAAGATGACTGATCTTTTCTGGAACATTCTTTTCATATAGCTAGAAACTCTCTTCACAGTTTTGCCACAACAGCTCTGCTTCTGTCTCCTTCACTGGCCTTCTGCTGTCAATCAGTCTTATTTCTGTCTTCTCCTAGTTTGGATGGGACTAATCAATAACCACACATTTCCCAGTCATGTGGCTGTTGTAGTCACCATCATTGTTGTCAAACAATTATAGCTCTGTTCATTGGTTATAGTAAACAGGAAATAGAATACAGGAGTGGGAGAGGGGGGAAAGAGCATGTTCGCTCTGCTTGCCTGCTACCATCCACGAACTGCCTGCTTTGGAGACAGTAGTGACTAGTGGGGTGGCACAGGTGAAACGCTATTGCTCTCCCAGCTTCCCAACACAGTGGGTTGCTGGCTCAAAATCCACCAGCTCAAAAATCCAGGTGTGCCCACGAGCCTTAAAACACTGCCAACCCCTGCTATATCCTAAGAATCTCCATGGTAAATGAACCTTTGTTGTCTTCTCTCACCTGAGAAACACTAGTCATGAGCTAGGGGAACTGTGCATTTTGGAGCATGGACTATGTCACTGGAGAAAGCAGTTTTCAAATTGGAGTGATTAAACAAACACGAAAGAAACAGACTGTGCACTTGTTGGAAATATAGTTCATCGTTTCCATGGAGACTGAAATTTAAGGGCATGAAGCTGCCCATTTTGCGGGCAGCAGTACTATAACCAAGCACAGCACACATAAAAACATATACACATAAAAGCAGCCACATGTGCCAGAACATTTTGGCACTTGGAAAGAAGAGTTCAGTTTCATTAAATATCACGTTTAGCTATAGTCTAGCTAAAAGCATCTCTCCAACTGTGTGTGACAATCTCTTAAAAGCACAGCACCATGACAGCTTTTCCTAAACAGTGTAAGCAAAGTGCAGCAAAGAGGACAAGTTGCTGGTTCTTTGAACATCCCTGCCACAAGATAACTGAAACAGACTTTTTCTTTCCTATATCTCTGGCCTGCACTACAAAACATGTGTTCCATCAAGTTGAGCAAATCGTGGCACCTTACAAATTGGGACACCAGACATAGATCTTAAGATTCAGCAGAAGAAATAGCAACAATGTATCTGCTTCCTTTCTGGTGCTGTGGTCTCTCCCCCCCCCCCCCGGCTGCCTTTACTGGATGTGCAAGATTAGGAGACCTTGTCAACCCAGCAGGTGGTAGAGTAGTAGTACAAAATTGTACAGAGCACTATAGAACTGTCAGAGGAATATTTGGGAGGCACTACAACTCTCTTGTCTCATGGGAACACAGAAAGCTGCTTTACAAAGATCTCAGGATTTATGTGTCACCTCTCACCTGACCTCTGGTCGGTGGCAAACACATTGGCAAAGCCAATCCCGTGGTCCTGCCAATGTGTTTGAATTGTGCCAACCTTGCAGCTTCCTTCCTCCTCCCTTTCTACCTCCTGGTAAGCAGCAGTGATGCAACCAACCAGATGTGAGGTGAGCAGTGGTCCTCCACTATGTCTTCTGTTACTGAAGGCATGTGCTCTACCACTGAGCTGTCTCAACTAACCATGACAGGACTGTCTCATCTTGGTAGAATTCTTCATCCAGTCTCTGACAGACTGATAGTTCATTGATTCATTAATGACTAATGAGCAGAAGTGGAATGTTCACTTTTGGACCTTTCAGTGCCTGACCTTTGGTAACTATTTTGATCTCCCTCTCCTGTATAATGTCCTCTTTGATATCCAGAGGAATGGTGTAAATGTAACCCTCTCAAGTGATACCTACTTTGTTCTCCATAACAGCAGTATCACAGCTCTGCTGCTTCTTGGCAGGCTGCCAGGTGAAGGCCGCCACCTCGGCTGAAGGCAAACAACCAACCTTCTTACTTTATATTTTAACCATTTCCACACCAAATGACTCTATATTATAGGGAACACTCTATTTATACATTTATATAACCTTCTGATTCTCTGCAAGTCCAATCATGAACACACTCTAATACTGTAAAAGGGAGCATCACAATTACTGTAATGTTTCATTATTTAATGAAATTATTTTGACCTTTAAAGCATTCCATGTTTGGGACCAGGGTACCTAAAAGACCACCTCTTCCACACATGCCTACCTAAATCTTGAAATCTTATTTGGGGGTCAAGGAGCAGGTTTTTATCTATGTTTGAATACAATTGAACACCATTCTGAATCAATATGGCAGAGTGAACTATTCAAAACTGCACTGATTTTAACCACAGATATTTGGGTTTGTTGGAATTCCAAGCAATGCTAGACATGAGACTGCTGGTGTCAAATAAGAGCTGCAGAAGATATTATGGAGCAATTCGTACTTTCTTCTCTTGGCCTTGGAGGAAAGAGGCTGAGCAAAATGTCAGTGGAACTATGATCTGTATGACCTGGAACATCCAGTATTAGATAGATGCAGATGAAGATCAGACCTCCTGCCTACAATAACATCATCTGATACACACAGGAAACATTCGAGAGGCTAAGTCAAATCATTGTTATATCACCAGCAGCTGCCAATAACTTCTGAGAACTCTTAACACATTGATTGTAAATCCCTTCTTCAGTTCCTCACAAGATGGATCAAGCTCACAGGACTGCAGTTGGTTCTCAACAATTACCTTTCTGTGGATGTAATGTCAACATCTGTCACAAAAATGAGAAATACTCGACAATTGCTAGCATTTTAAAATGCCTTGCAGTGTTCTGGGAAGTAGTTTCTTGGCACACATAAAATAGCTCTTTTTGAACAGGCTTCAAAAAAGATTAGAAAGACAGAATTAGATAATATTGCTGTAAATTGTTGTGGAGACTCAGGTTTAATCTGGTGGGTTTAGCTGATGATACTTCTGCTTTTCTTTTATATTATCTCTGTTTGTTTTGTTATTACTATGTGTGTATTTAGGTACGTTATAATGTAATTGTCATGGCCTTTTGCTGGCATATTAAACTTATTGAATGAAGTTTCTTGGCACAGAAATTCAATTCCCAGCAACTATTAAACCCTGGTGTTAACATTTTTCCATACTTAGCCTTCAGGTCTTTAAAAGATTAAAAAATGGTATTTCTTTGGGATTAGACTTTTGATTCACATCAAAAGTTACTTGGCATTTCAGTTTATCAGTAAAAATTGATTTGAGGCTTCAGTTCAGACCTCACAAACATGTAAGAAGGGATATATAACAGAAGGAATAAGGGAATAACACCACAATCCTGTACATCTATTCAAAGGAAGAGCCCACTGAATTCAATGGGACCCACATATATGCACATAGGATTTCCCTGTAAGGCAACAGGACAATTGCAGAACCATGTGTTGTGATTGGGCAGCTGTCAAATCCCCATAAAGGGGAAGGATGGCATGTTTAAAGTACAGGATGGGGGCTCCCCCATGGATGATTTCCTCTTTGAAACAGCCACACCCCTCTGTATATATATATATATATATATATATATATATTAATAATATTTATTAAAGATTTTCAAATATAACAAAAAAAAGAAAAACATCCAAATTTAAGGCCTTATTTTCAATATCATCTTTCCAGGACTCCCCCTCCCCACCCCCTCTTGTATTCCAATTCTTTCAAATAGATTCAACAAATTCTTACCCCAAATTTTAAAATTATTATCATTAACCCAATTTAAAAAATATTTTCCCATCCCCTAAAATCGACCTGTTCCCTTCCACGAGTTCCCCTCTTTAATATAAGATACAGATTAACATAAAAGAATTTAAAAAAGAATAAAATATAATTTAACACCCTTTGGATTCCAAATTTCCCTCCCCCCTTTCCCGGTTGCGTTCCCAATGTCCATCAATGTCTACTGTCTCCTGGAGCTCCCACATCTAAGCCATAATCCTTCACCAGTCCGCTTTGCCGTCTTTTTAATAGTCTTTACCGTCTTTTAATCATCTTTAATTTCAAATGTCCAATCTTGGAAGGGGTCTATCTTCCAACTTTGTCCAGTTCTTGTTATTCTTGTTGTTCTTGTTATTCCCTCTTCTCCTCTTTTTTTTTCCCCCCTGCTCTCCTGCACAAATGTTCTAATTCCAAAAAGCTTGTAATTCCTCTACAGAGGCTTTGTTATTCAGGAACAAAACATTACGTCAAGTCCCTTCCATTCTTCAATAGATAAATCTATTGTCTCCTTTAGTGTGTAGACCTCTGTAGACAAAATAGTGTTCCAATTCTGCAGTTTCCCAGGAGATAAAAAGTCCGATTCAAATTCCATGCCAGCGATACTTGTAATAACCCACAGCTCCTCTAGAGGGATTATAGTAACTCAGTTTCATTCCCGATCTCACCCACCAGTCAAAGTAACTTATTATTCCTTGTTTTAAACAGTTTATATCCAATTTATAACAAATGTAACCAGCAAAGTCCTCGTAACAAAGTTCTCTTTTTGTTCTTCAGTTTTGGCAGCTCCTTTGACAGCTGTCAAAACCTCTATTTCTCCTCTCCAGGCGCTCTCGCAGATCGCTCCCGGGGTTTCCGGGGGGGGGGGTTGTATTTTAATTCACATTCCACTCTTCTCCTCCAGCCCAGCTTATAATTTTCCATCGCGAAATTGATAACTTTATCAAAAAAAAAGGTTGCACTCGATCTTAGTTGTCAGGTCCTTTGCTTTAGCTCCTCTACAACAGGGGGGAGGTTGACTTCCTTTTTATACCTCCCCCGCTCGCTCCGAATTTAAGAAAAAAATTATTCCCCTTTTTAATCCAAGTTCCAATTACTCACGGGTTATTCTTTTAAGTCCAGATTTTCAATGGAAGAAGTCAGCGCTCTCCGCCAAATGGCATGCGGCTTCGCTCGGCAGGGGAAGCGGAGGACTCACAGCACCACCACCACCCCCCGTCACCCGCTCCGCAGCCTTTAAAAAGGCTCCTTCGCGTGGTCGAGGGGGCGCAAACGGTGCCCGCCGAGTCACCATGCCCATGGGTTTCAGCGCCCATGGTTTTTGAGGGTCCCCGCGTCGCCGGCGCGGTAGAACCCAACCCCTGCCGAGCAGACTCCCTCCGGAGCTCGGAGGGAGTCCGCCATACGGCGATGGCGCCAACCCGGAAGTCACACCCCTCTGTATATTTTGTGTCCTGGGGAGAGTCTGGCTAGGACTCCTCTGCTGGAAGAAGAACATGTGAGTAAAGTAAATTTTGTTGTGTGTAACACAGACATCCAACACTTCCTTCCTGCCTCCCGCTTCTGGACTTTTATAGCAAACTGTACAACCCTCATTGTAAGACAAGCAGTGCCAGCATAATCTGTAGTCAGGTTATTTGGCCAAAAGTGGACTTGATGGCAGCAGACCTATGGTCTTTTTGAATGAAGAGGGCTCCTTGTCTCCTTCCTGGTGTGTAACAGTAACCCATCTGCTGGGCAGCTAGCCTTGTGGCTCACCACCATCACCACTGACTCTCTGCTTCTGATAAAAAGTGTAGTGTAGTGCTGGTGGTCCAATAGTGCAAAGGTGTTCATGGCTAAAGTATGCTTCCAGTGCTGGCTGCTTGACTCCTGGTGTTTCATCTGAGAAAGGCTCACTTTTTATACAGAAGGCAAACTGATGGAAAAGTGATGCCATGGGAAAGACTTCACGGTCATCTGCAGATGGGCCCCATTTGCTCCTCCGATTGATTTTTTGCTATATTTTAAAAGATGCACAAACTGTTCACATTACAAAATATCAAAGTGTTATACAGATAACCAAAGATAAATACAAAATATATACTAGAATAGTACAGTTAAACTAACACTACAGTAGCACCACAAGATGACCAGAGGACAATAATTAGCAATCTGGCAAATGAAGTCTTAAGCATGCACCTGAAAGAGCAGATTCTGGGACCACAGCATATCTACTAATGATGGATGCAAGGGAAATCGGAGGAGCTCGTGGCACAACTAGGAGGTCTTTTGCCATAGAACGCCAGGCAGGGTGTACGGGAAGAGGCAGTCTCCCAATGGCCCAGCAGCTTATTTGCAGAAGTAGACCCACTCAGGAGCAGACCTGCATATGATCTGCACTGTCATCTGTAAATGTGGCCTCATTTGCTGAAAAATCAGATAGAAAGCAAAAAGATACTATTTTCTGCCCCCTGATCTAGCTCCTTATTTGTTTCTCAAGCAGACCTCACATGCATGACAGCGGCTAATTCAATTGTGATAAAAGAGGGAGTTCCGACAAGCAGGAATTTCCCCTCCTCTCACTCTCTCTGTGTATCTGTGTGTATTCTGTCTAGTGGAGTTATCATTTGGATATTACCCAGTGAAACAGAAAAGCAAACAAAAAAAGCCAACCTTGTGTGAAGATGCAGTTTCTTCTCCCCAGCATAATGTTGAACAAAATGAGCTGCCTGAGGAACGTGTAAGGAAGAAAAAGCAATCTTTGGTGACTTTGTTTATCTAGGTGCAGAGAGTTCAAGACCTCTGTGTTTTTGTTCATACGATGTGGAAAATGAAAACCTGTTTTTGATCTCCTCCTGTGTCCAGAACAAATATAATCCTTTACAGCACAGAATGTAGCCCAACTTCTTGTCAGCCTGTCTATTACAGGGGAAACTTCCATCAGTACAACACATTCTATTCCCAAATACTACTAATATGGTATGGATGCTACATCAGGTGAAATATTTTCAAGAGAGTTGTCAGAAAATAACACATCATTTCTTGATCCATGTGTGTAAGACACCAACTGTTGTCAGTGTATCAGCCAATGGATGATGGCATGCATGATATAGAGCAACTCAGAGCATATCTAACTGATTTTAGTAATTTTGTTTAGTAAGATTGCTCAATAATACATGGTGTATGGACTGAAGCCAATGAGACCCATAAAACACCAAATCAGCATTGGTTGAAAACTGCCATTGGATCCAATCATAATGTCTTATCTAGGGAGAACTCTCAGACATGTCGATTTTCATGCAATATTTTACACCCAAATAAAATTCCACATTCTCCTTCATTTTTAGTTAATTCAAGCCATTGTGCCATTGTGCTAGAGGGACATATTCCAAATGACAATGTAATGTACCTTCCCTTGTCACTTCAATGTAACATACTTTATGTGATGACCTTCTTAAGGTCATGTGGTTGGAAAGACAGACAGACAGACAGACAGACAGACAGACAGTGTCTCTGATGAACAGTGGTTCATCAGAGGTAGTCTACATATACTACTCCCATCTGGAACTGATCACAGTAATAGGGCTGCCAATTTTTGAACTGGCCCCTGACGCTGTGCTCTTTAACCACAGCTTGAACTGCTGCAATTAGCAGGATGTTTTGCTCCATGCCATATGCAGCTTCAGCTGCTGATTTCTGCATATCAGGCTGTTGTAAAAAGAGCAGGAGCAGGCTCAGCTGGTTTTTCTCCCTTCCCTTTCCTGGCCAGTGGGCAATCCTGCTCAGCACTTCTCTAAGCAAATAGCCATTTTCATTATGCCTGCAAGGTCTTGGGTCTCAATTTTGCACTGTTTCCACCCTCAACCAGTAATCAAGAAGTAAAAAACTTTCACACAAATAATAGGGATTAGAACTTGAAAAACGTTTTTCACATATCGAATTTAAGAGTGCACCCACCCACATGCACAATCCTGCAATGCAATATAATTGTGGCCCAGCAAGCTCACTTATGCCTTCCAGCTGACTTATGGGATGTCACGATATCTCCATGGCCTCTCTACTCATGTGATTGCAGTGAGCACTATGCCTCACAACCCAGCAAGACCTCATGGAGGTGGCCTCTGACTGTCCTTTTTGACTCCTTTCCTCAGGAGGAGGAAAACTTTCTCAGCCCACCCTCCTTCAGATTAGAAGCTCCCACTAGGGCAGACTTCAGGTCAGGAGTGCCAACTTGAATGAAATATTGTGGGGGCCCAGGTAAGCCCGGCATAATCGATCACATTATGCAGTGCACACACACCATTTGAATGGGAATGCCCATCAACGTTGTGGGGGCCCAGCCCCGTCATATATGTTATTTTGGGGGCTGAAGCCCCCACATCCCCTATGCTTCAGGTCAGAAGTTCTTTGGCCAGCATTGCCAATCCTACCTATGTCTATTTTGTCTCTTGCTCATTTATTGGGTTAGCACCCACACTCAGGGTACAGATGGGGGCCAACAAAGCAACTGCCGTGTGGTCTCATAGCCTGTTTACAATGACTAGGAAGAAGAAGCTTTCTTGAATTTTGGGCTGGCGTTGATTTCATTCACTTGCTTCCATTGATGCTTGGTTTGGTTTGCCACATTCCCAATAAGAGCAAAGGATGTTCTTCCTCACTTGATATCGCTTCTTTGTTGTTTCTCTCTCTCGGCTTTACTAAAGGGAAACCCACCAAAGAACAAATGGCTTCGGCTTTCTCCCCCCCTCTTTTTAAAGTCACTGTCTCAAGTGGCACACAACGTGATACAACAGGAAATGAGATGATGCTGTTCTTTAGAGTTACCTACATTCCCCCTGCATGCTTACTTGAAAGTTCTTTACTTGCAGAAACGACACTTCTTGTTTTCTTAGAAAGGTGGATATCCTTAGCATGTTTATTGGCACAATATGACTGAGTAAATAAATTTAAGCATTCATCTAATATGATTTACTCTACTGACTTGTGCTTAGAATCATAAATTGCAGAGTTGGAAGGGACCCCAAGGGTTATCTAGTCCAACCCCCTGCAAGGCAGGAATCTGTATATTCATTCAGTGGCTGTCATGGGGAATCTTTCTTGAGATTGTTTTCAGAAAGGAATTTGTAAAAATTGTAGAAAGAAATCAGTGTATATCCAGAAAACATTAAAGGAAAGCATTTTTTTTGTAGGACTTTTATCAGTTTTCTTTCTACATGAAGTGAGATTTCATGGATACACTGAGTTTTGCAAGTAAAGGCGACAGACTCTAAGATATGGATGTTAGGGATGGTGCCCTAGGGTCCTGCTGACCATGTATTGGGAAATTTGGCTCCATACCAGTAACATAAATTTAAAAAGAGCTGATACATGCCTGACTGACAGCATATTTGCTTGCAATTTTAAGTGCAAACATTGTTGTATTTATTGTAGTTCTATGGAAGCCCCAACTTATTGAACTGGACATATTCAAACAAGGCTCCAATCCAAGAATGAGATGGCAAAGAAGGTGAACATGAATCAAATCACACAGTCTATGTAAACCAGGACAGTGGACACTCTCTAGGACATAAAAATTAAGCTGCAGTCTAAAATGCTTCATCACACCTATACAGTTGGATCCAACGACTTAGGAACCTGGGAGCACATTTAAAAAAGGACCATGTTTCTAAAAACAACATGTGATGGCCACAAAATAAAGTGTGATAGTTATAACTAATAGATAGTCTGATGCACTGAAGCAAACTCTCTGCATGAAGGGTGCCTGCACTGTGGAAGTCCAGTCTCATACTTCTTTGCCTTTGAGAAAAGCCTGATATGCTTGAATTTATCACAGTTGCAGATTCAGGTTCCAAACATATTCCTTTCCCAAGCAACTGGCGTATACCAAAAGAAAAGTGGGAGAGCAGTAGATATAAAGTAATGGTGGCTACCCTGAAAACCTCCAGAAGTTGCTCCTATCAGCCCCAGGAATAGACAGGGACAAGTAGTCAAACAACCTCTGGATGACCGCTGCTTTAAAGGTACAGAATGATCTCTGGGTTGCAGCCTGGCAGTGCTACATGAGGTCCCAAGTAGTTATTTCTCTCTTCTTACCAGGGAACTCCAGCACATTCTTTATGTTGGACCAGAGCCTTGCAGTTGTCATCATAGGAGTCTTGCTTTGAAAAAATTGTAAGCAGTACCTAGTGTGGCTGCATACACACCAGGGATGTGGGTGGAGCTGTGGTCCAAACCACTGAGCCTCTTGGGCTTGCCGATCAGAAGGTCAGTGGTTCGAATCCCCACGACAGGGTGAGCTCCTGTTGCTCTGTCCCAGCTCCTGCCAACCTAGCAGTTCAAAAGCACACCAGTGCAAGTAGATAAACAGGTACTGCTGTGGCAGGAAGGTGAACGGCATTTCCATGTGCTCTGGTTTCTGTCACGGTGTACTGTTGCACCAGAAGCGATTTAGTCTTGCTGGCCACATGATCCAGAAACGCCGACTCCCTCGGCCTGAAAGCGAGATGAGCGCCACAACACCATAGTCGCCTTTGACTGGACTTAACCATCCAGGGGTCCTTTATCTTTTACCTTTGTATACACCATACATTTAAAGTTCAACCCCCCCCCCCCAAAAAAAAGAGAAGTGAACTTTGTAGCTCTGCATAGGGGTAAACCACAGTTCCCAAGATTCTTTGGGGGCCAAATGTGCTTCAAATATGTGATGTGTATACACAGCCTCTATCACTTATAGTACATAGAAAATATGCCTCAGGGCATGCTAACAGTGACTCACAGGCTTCCCCACAACAGAGGTTAAAGTCCAGTATTAATTTATGGGTTCTCTTACCTTCCCCTCTGTATTTGGACAAAAGTGTGTGTGGGGGGGGTTGTTTTTTAATATCACTCTCCTCTTTCCCATTTTACTATCTTAACTCAACAAATACTGAATACATTGTGGGGGAGGTACTGGGAATTGTTATGCCATTCTTACACTACAGTCTGTCTTTGCCAGCAAACATACACACAAGCTTCCCCCCACCCGCACACAGACACCTTTTCAATGTAAGGAAGAGTCTGAAATATTTCCCTTGCTTCACGGTGCAAGTCATTCATCAGATCTCTACATCAGAATATTTTACTATGCTGCATTGTTAATGAAAGAGCACTGCTTTGACCTTAAAATGTCGGATAAGAATTGATGGTCTATAGCTTCTGAAAGAGAGGAAGAGAAAAACCCAGACACAGGGAACAAAATAACCTGAACTCTGGCATCAGCAAAGCAGAGATTAAATGCTGGAAAAAGACAAAAGACCTGTGTTGGCAGTTCAAAGTGAACAAGCTGGACACCAATCAATTTCTAAACCCAGCCAGACCTGAAGAAGCATTACTGTACTCAAGTACAATAAAGTCTATCAGAGGGCAGCAATTTTTTATTTCAGAAAAAAGTTTTTTAAAATTGGAAATCATTCTTCCAAGAAGCCAGTGATGTATGATCACATTTCCCCCCATATAGGTGGGAAAGTGGCACGATAGTAAAGAAATGTTTAACAATTGATTGATGCTTCACCTGTGAGTTTAAGGCAATTTCATATTCCAAAAATAACCTAGACTGCAAAGAAAAAAAAGTTGTGCGTGTGTGGGGAGCTGGCCAACAATTCTAGACACAACCATTCCCAGAAACGCAAAAGGGTTGTCAGTTATTTCAGTAGGGTGCTTTCCTTTTTGCCCATTAGCTCATCATCTGACACACCACCTCCAACTTGATGTTTGGTCCTCTGTGACCCTTATTAGTTATGTACAGTATCCCACTCAACTCCTAATGCTGGTTCACTGCACACTCATTTAGCTAGTCAAGCTCACCCGCTTGCCCTTGCGATTGAGGGGGCCGGGAGAGCGCAATGTGTGCACATGGCTGCCACAGCATTTTAAGGAGGCCTGGCCCCCTCCTTGAAAATTTGTGGAGCCCTTGCACCCCTGCCCCCAGATGCAACCCCTGTGGTTATCCTGGGTCCTCAATATTTAACCTTTTTCTTGTGTTAGGTGAATCTGAAATAATAGAATCAGTTAATATTGTACATAGGTGCATGAATGTTTAGGGCTGAAGCTCATTTGTCTACAGGAATTCTCCACTCATGAAGCCAGCTTAAAGTAATGGAACAGAAGGCCTTATAATGTACAAGGTATGTCAAGCTTAAAAACCTGCATCCTAAGCTGCATTGGGACCCATGCCAAGTGCCACATTGCATTTACAGTGTGTGAAATTCTCTTCCAAATGACAAATAAATAAGGTCTAACATACAGGACAGAGCCACGTATCGATCCAATATATAGTTCATTAGTGGTGAAACAGGGCTTGCATCCATTGCATTGTTCCATTCAAGCAAATCTGTCCTCTTGAAGAGATAAAACCCAGTCTTTCTCTAATTCCAATCACTTTGCCTAACACTATTTATTTGTGAAAATGTCCTTCAACTTCAGTCTGGCAATCTGGAGATGGGGAAGGAGAGGTTGGTGTAGGAAGTACCCATAGGCTGATGGAGGATGATGAGGGGATGGAGGTCAATGCACAGGAACCAGAGCAGCAGGACCCATCACCAGAGGCAGAAGGGTCCCATCTCCATGAACATGGCAGGCTCTGAGGCAGGGGGAACTGCAGGAGGGATGCTCCAGAAGGTTGAGGCAGGCAAGGGCCCACAACCCATCTCCCTAGCTGGCCTGGTGGGGCTCGCCAGCTCTGGGAGGAGGGGTGTGATTCTTCAGCTGGAGTAGGCTTTGAACAGGTGAGGGTCACATAACCTTGTCAAGCCCAGATGCTGCAATCAGCATGCAAATTATGAATGGACAGCAGAGCTGAGGTGCTATGTCTGCTCATCTACCCATGCTGATGGACCTTGACTTGGCTGCTCCTGGACCTCCATGGGACTGTGCTTTGGGTTGACTCTGGACTGTATCCTGACTGATGGACTTTGGACTTAGCTACTTGGATTGGCCCTGAATCCTGTTTCCTGGTCTTTGGACTTTGAACTTCACTTGTGTGGATCAGCTCTCAGACTTTGGACTTGGCATACTGACTTGCTGCCAGGTAGGCCAGGGGTTCAGGACCTTCTGCCATCTATGCTCTGGTAACCTCTAGGATAGTTCACTGCAATGTATTATACATGGATCTGCCTCTGAAGATGGTTTGGAAACTTTAGCTGGTGCAGAATTCAGCAGCAAGGTTGCTCACCGGAACAATATAGTTTGAGCATATAACTCCAATCTTGGCCAATCTTGGCTGCCAGTTAGTTTCTGGGCCCAATTCAAAGTGCTACTTTAGATCTCTGAAGCCATAAATGGCTTTGGACCTCAATACCTCAAGGACTGCCTCTCTTGGATGTTCCAGAGGTCAGCCTAGGCTTTGACAGCAGCGCCAGTCATGTCAGGCAGAAAATCCCCCAGAGCTACCCATCACCTTGTTTAGTTGGCCATTCCTGGGGTGTGGTTGCTGTTGCACACTGACAGCTTCTAGGAGCCACAGGTGAGAGCTGAGTGCAGGGTGGGGACCAAAGGTGGACAAACTACCCCAGAAGGAGCACAACTGTGGCAAGGCTATCTCTGAATAGGAATGGCTACACTTGAAAGATTCCATCAACGGTGTCTCCGAAAAATTTTACACACCACTTGGGAAGACAGGCGAACTAATACCAGTGTACTGGAAGAAACAAAGATCACAAGTGCTGAAGCAATGATTCTTCAACATCAACTTCGTTGGACTGGTCACGTTGTACAGATGCCTGATTATCATCTTCCAAAGCAACTACTCTATTCCAAACTTAAAAATGGAAAGCGTAATGCTGGTGGTCAACAAAAGAGGTTTAAAGACTGTCTTAAGCCAAGTTTTAAAAAATGTAATATAAACACCAACAATTGGGAAACACTTGCCAGCGAGTGCTCCAGTTGGAGAACAGCCTTTACCAAAGGTGTCATGGGCTTTGAAGACACTTGAACTCAGGATGCAAGGGAGAAATGTGCTAAGAGAAAGGCATGCTTGGGAAATCCACACCATGATCAACTCCCACCCGGAAACCAATGTCCCCACTGTGGAAGGACGTGTGGATCCGGAATTGGCCTCCACAGTCACTTACGGACTCATTGTTAAAACTGTCTTTATGGAAGACAATCTTACTCAGCTACGAGTGATCGCCAAAGAAGAAGAAGAAGACACTTTTTGTGTTTTGATGAATCTCAGTTGAATGGTATTTTATATTATCAGTTTAGAATGGGTTTTGAGCCTATTACTTTCTATATGATGATATATTAAGACACCAGATGACTAACAATGGTTTAAGTTTTGTGAAACTTACATGAGCTGTGAATTAGATCAAGGATTTCTTTTTCTTTTTTTAAGAATATGGTTAGTGTTCAAAAGTACTCACATTTTGTAAAAGATGGAGCAGGACCTCTGCTGGTTGCAAAAGATTACTGTAATTCAGCAAGGTAATTTTCCTGCAGCATTCTTCTATTTAATATTGAAGGCAGGTAAATACTTTTAAATAATCTTTGCCCAAAATACCAATATTTTATGAAGCTAAGTGTTTTTTTAACCTATTTTCTTTCAGTTATAAACAGTCAACAATAGGATATGTTCCAGATACAAATTAAAATGTTCAATTATGTAATAATATTATGACAAAAACCAGCTACATGCTCTGAATTTTGATGAAAATGCAATTAAAATGGAACTGTTTAAACTGACATCTTAAAGAACAAGACTTTTACAGTGCTCTTTTAAAAATGTCATTTCCCTTAATTCTGGGCTTGCAGAATGTCCCACTGGATTATGGCAAATCAAGTGACACATAATTATCTGGCTGAAGTAAGTCCTTTGGTTTAATTTGATTGTTTGACATTATCATTGCAAGTTGGTTTGTAATGCTATAATGCTGTACATATAGAACGTTGATATATTGGACTGATATAAATTTTAATACCACCTCAACGCCTATGTTTATTTTCAAAGGGAGGAAAATATTTTTAAAGAAAATATAGGTGAGACTGAGGCCAAGTTCTCACTGAGGTGGTAATGGAGTCTTGACTGAATACTTCAGATTTAAGGTGACACCTCATACAATTGTAGACATCAGAAGTAAAGATTATAGTATAACCTCTCCCTGATAGCTGGGTTGTATTCACAATCCAGGCACTGGTTTACATGAAACTTTGAAATGAAAGTTGTTGTTGTGCATTAAAATAAAAATGGTTACCTTACGTTCAGCGAGAAGAATATACCGTACTGAAGCAAAGGAAAATGAAAAGAGATCTGTGAAGGGAAAATACTGGAATGAAAGAGCAAGACTACCTCATAACACATTCCAGGTTGTCTATGAAAGAAGACCTGCAGACCTGGGTGGCCAGCTGCCAAGTCTATCCTTAGCACTGACTAGTCCCAGTAGAGCTCTCTATTACAACAGATCATCCATGACAAATATCGTTTACTATTCCTGTTACTTGGATAGTACAATAGCATCCACATAATTAGTGAACACTGGGCTAGAATATATTTGTTCACCATGGCATACCTTCCAATATGAGGACAGATAATGTGTTACTGTTCTCTGGCATTGCTTTTTAAAGCTTTTCCAGTAGTTCACACTTTCTTTGTAGTAACAGGGAAGCAGGATGGACTGTCCAGACAGTGAAGAACAAGCGCACCTGTCAGGGGCTCAGGAGCAGAGGCACAGGGAAGAGAGGAGATGGAGAGCGAAGGGGAAGAATCCGAGGGGAGCGTAGGAGAAGAGGACAGTGGACCGAGGGATTCCATGAGCCTCTCCAGCGAATCGGAAGATTCACAGAAGGGGGCGCCAGTGGCCAGGGGTAGGAGGTTCCCAAGGGGAATGCCCCAGGAGCAAGGGGGCAGCAGGGACTCCCAGAGCAGTAGTTGGAAATCAGGACCAGCTTCCCCACCAGAGCAGAGTGGGGGGGAAGAGTCCCAAGTATCGGGGCCAGTGCATTCCCCACCAGGGAGAGAAGATGAGGCAGGGCTGACCACGCCTCCATCAGAAAGTCGGACAACGGAGGGGAGGTCAGATCCGGCCAGTATCCCGGAAGAGGGAAGCAGTGACCGAAGTAGTGTAATGGTTAGGAGAAAGGTCACTGGGTTGGCGCGAGAGGCAAGTTCAAATGTACAGGAGCGCGGGACAGCAGAGAATGAGGATTGGAAACTGGGTCCTAAAGCCCGCCGGAGGCAGGGGGAGGAGCTAAGCGACTCAGCGTCGGAGGAGTCCAGAAAGGGGAATGCCCCAGCGGTCAGGAGGACCCAGAAGAGGAGAGAGCAGCGGAAAAGGTGGAGCAGGGCTAGGATCTTAAACTGGTGTCAGAGGGGAGGAGATTCAGACGGGACTTCGCCGATCTAGGGTTTAAGATGTAGGGCTGCGCGCTGCGGCTTTGAAATGGAAATTGAACTGCAATAAAGACTTTTGTACATTACGGCAGCCTAGCGTTGGTCCTCTGTGAGCTGGGACCTAGAGGCAGCTCTGACAGCACCCAAAAATAAAAAGGACATAGATCAAATAAAAGGTAAAAAGATAAAGGGCCTCTGGACGGTTAAGTCCAGTCGAAGGCAACTCTGGGTTTGCGGCGCTCATCTCGCTTTCAGGCCGAGGGAGCCAGCATTTGTCCACAGACAGCTTTCTGGGTCATGTGACTAGCATGACTAAACCGCTTCTGGCGCAATGGAACACTGCGACAGAAACCAGAGCGCAAGGAAACGCTGTTGACTTTCCCATCGCAGCGGTACCTACTTACCTACTTGCACTGGTGTGCGTTCGAACTGCTAGGTTGGCAGGAGCTGGGACTGAGCAATGGGAGCTCACCCGTCACGGGGATTTGAACCACCAACCTTCCGATCGGCAAGCCCAAGAGCTCAGTGGTTTAGACCACAGCACCACCCACATCCCTACATAGACAAAATATATGCATATTCAAGGACCTATTTTGTGCTCCATGTACGAAGCCTGGCTTGGCCCATGTATGTCTCAAATGTCTCCTTTCGATACTGAAATCTGCATTCTAAGTGAAAAGGTATCTTGATCTCACACCCACTTGACAAGAGGGCAAGGAATATTGTCAAAGACAATGAAATATAATATCCATCTTGAAGTCTGAGATGCCGGGATTGGGAAAACTTGAGCAACTGCCATGAACCAAACACTCTAGCAATGCTCTCTGCAAGCACCTGTCAAAATTGGCCCATGCTGAGGAATAAAGATTGCTCCCTGGCAAAAATGTTTCCCTACCCCTGAAGTCCCAAGAGACTTCAGTTTGACTTTCTAAGGATACTCTTACTTCCTATGAAACACTGCTGATGCAGTCATACTAATCTCCTCTCCACCTCACACTTTGATCACAACTGGCAAAGTTCACTTCTTCTCCTGATAGACAGGAGAATGACATAAAGCTGTCAGATTAGTGTCATTTAGTTGAATGAATGAATAATGGTAACCTAAAATAGCATAAATACTTGTGTGTCAGAATAATGTTTGGGATTTTAGAAATTTACAGGATGGCTTGCCTTTGCTCCCTGACTTTATTGCATAATTTCCATTTCATAACTGTAGGCTTTGGAATCATAGTGGATTTAGATTATTTCCAACTACATGTCTGTGATGATAATGCTTTCATTAGGAAGCTATAATTTCTGTGATGACCGCAGTCATCTGACTTAGTCATCTACATTATTAACAGCATAATTCTATATATGTCTACTCAGGCCCATTAAGTTCAAGGGACTTACTCCTAAGTAAATGTGCATAGGGTTGCAGACTAAGTACAGAAACACGCAAGGTGGTTCTTACATGTTTACTTAGAAGCAGCATTATAGAAATCTATGAAATTATGCATGGCATAGAGAAAGAAGCGGGGAGATTTCCTCCCCTCTCTCATAGCATTGAAACTCATGGACATCCAATGAAGTGCATTGTTAAACTATGGAACTCACTTCCACAGGAGGCAGGGAGGGCTACCAAGTTGAATAACTTTAAAAGAGGATTGAACAAATTCATGGAGAAAAGGCTATCATTGGCTACTAACCATGACAGCTATGCTTTTGAATACCAGCTGCTGGAAACTTACACAATTCAACTTACTCCTTTCTATGTATTATCCTGGCCTTGCAGCCCAATTCAGTGTATGTTTACTATGAAGCAAGCTCTGTTGAACTCAATGAGAATTATTCCCAAATAATGTATGTGCATTGCCGCTTTAATGTTCAAATGCGACATTCTTGCATATCTCAAGGTTGCAGGTGGAAATACTCACTGAACCATGCCAGTTACATTTTGCGACTTGCACTTACTCAAAACAATTACCATTGTTTACTACAGAGTTCCTGCCTCCCTTTGCAGCAGATACCACAGCCACTTTCCTTTTAATTTCTATTATGATGAGGCAAAGCCTCATTTTAATAAGATTGCAGAGTGTATTATTAAATGTAAATAAATTAGCACACCCTTATGCACACACAAGAGGTTGAGCTAAATTGAAATGCTGGTTTGCTTGTGTGGTATAAAAATAACAGTGGGTTTTTTGAGTGGGTGGGATCTGTCTCTTATTCATCTGCTTGAATCCAAGGCTGCAGCTATGGGGGAAACAAGACTCTGCTGGGGTGTTAATGCTGCAATTCCCTCCCATGAAATCACATGCCTTTAATCACTGCTCTTCTAAGGTCTACCACACTGTACAGTGTGCCAAGGAGATGCATCAGGCAGAGTCTTCTCCTTTTACTGTCCTCTCTCCACTCCTGCTTTACTTTCACCTCTGGGCATGGAAAAGCTAGATACTAACTTTGATGTCCTCAGAGAGTAGTTTGGTCACATCAACCAGTAGCTTGTGAGGAAGGAGAGAGAGAGGACATTTGTTTCAAGTGTTCTATTAGAAAGGGAGGATGGAAGCAAGGAGCAGATTGCAGTCCTTATGATACTGATATTTACCTCTTCTTTTTTCCAGTAAGGCAGCCTCAGTGTTATCTTTCAAGCAGAGTAGGCCTTCCCTATCCCAGCTGTTGAGTTAAAGAATGGCTCTGAAACTGAAAGAAACATAATTCCCAATTAGGTTAAAACAGAAATTTATCATTTCAGCATTTCCTTGGCTTGCTGTGCTGAATTCTGAATTCTGTTGGGTTTATTGTAATTACACCAAACTGATTTTTTTGTGTCATTAACAAATAAAGTGGTATAGAGATAAAAAGCCATTTCTTTTTCATCTGCATGAATCCATTCCTCCTCCCCAAACAAGTGTTATTTATTACTGATCTCTGACATGTAAAAGGCATCTTCATACTTACACCTGAGCAATGGTCATGTTGCAAGATTCTACTGGAATCATGGGGCTGGAAAGACTCTTTTGGGTAATCTAAACACAGTCTCTGCAACATCAAGATTCTCTAGATTTCAGCCAAATCTGATATATTGTGCAGTTTACTTTCAGTACAGTGAGCCTTGCTAGACATTGCATCTCTTCCCTTTGGTGGCCAGACAAACGTGTCATAATTTGGATGCAGGGGGCGGGGTCGGAGAGAAGCTCAATTATTTTTGTATTTTAATGAGAAACTGCCTATGAGGCACATCTGATTAAGGATACTGAGTCAGAGGTTCAGAGTTGTTTAAAGGTTAAAAATAATGACTGCTTTGCAGGGGAATATTTTAAAGCCTTAAGACCTGGTTTTAAAAAATACACTAGAAACCGCTTTAAATTCCTAACTTGGTTTGTGACAAATCTTTTATTCCAATATTCCCATCAGCTCTTTGATCCATCTGGCTTTACAGCTGAAGGATTCTTAAATTCAATTGTTTTCTCAGTGGAATACCAGTGGCTAATCTTTAAATCTCATTTCTAACCTAATCTTCCCAAAGCATGACAGAGTAGTTTATTGGGAAGGGGGGTAGACATTGGGGAAAAGAAGTAATCACTATTACATTCAGAAAGTAGACAGTTTAATTTCTGATTATAGGCAATACATATTGTTTATTGGGGGGGGGGAGAGAAAAATTAAGCTTTATATGAGATCCTTCTAACCCCTGGACCCAGAAAGTGTTAAAATTTAAGCCAAGCTAGCTTACTGTGTTGAGGTGATCATCTGAGTGATGGGACATTTAGAGAACAAAAAAAAGGAGGTCTGTGCTAAATGATAAATTTCACTCAGAGTGGACCCACTGAAGTTAATAGACATTACTAACTTAGGTTCATTAATTTCAATGGATCTACCCTGAGTAGGACTAGTAGGACTTGGTTGAATACAACACAATGTGTTTTAGTTTTTCCATTGATATTTGTAATGAAAGGCATCTATCCTTGGGGGTATATAAATTTGGCTGATGACTGTGGTATAAAGTTTTGTTCCTTAATTTTTTTAATGTAGTTAAGAATGTGGCTATGTGATTCAGAAAACAAAACCACAGCTGGTTATTATAGCTGTAAAACAAGATATATTTACTTGTCAAGGAGGGAAGAACGGAATCCATGTGTTGCATGCTGTTGTTGATATTTGATATTTTATATTTGGAAGGCCATTCCCCATCCCTGATGTAGGCAAATAAATAAATAATTAAAATGGGTGCATGGAAGTGTGTCTGCTGAGGAAGTAATCCCAGTGATGTTGAATCAACAAGATTTGCTGTACCTGTTTTTTGTTTTGTTTTGTTTTGTTTTGTTTTGTAGTGGAAAAGCTGAGGCTAAGATCATTGGGTGCTTTCTGGTCCAACTTGTTAACAGCATGACCCAACCTGATAATACGAAAGATTACTGTACTTCAAATTACTCTGATTCACCTCAATATCTGATCTGACGTTCACCCCCACAGGTCCCACCACATGTATAATTACCGTAGTAAGGAAAAGGAAGGCACAGCTTTCTGTAATACTTGGCAATTCTCCTTTTGTCCACTAGAGGACTGCATCTTCCCAATAATGTAACAAGCAGCCAGAATTCAACACACAGCAAAGAGCTCTTGCAACTTCTAAATTAGCAAATGAATACTTGATTGAATGAATCGATTTATTTCGGTCACTGACCAGAGTGCAAACATATACAACAACAGAGAGCATACAGTTATAAATAGATTAAAATTAAACTCTATGAGATGATACACGATAAATAATGCAGATATAAAACAGCTAAAATATACAGTATACTGTAAGTTAAAACCTTAACCACTAATTTAAAACATATTAAGACATTGGCCATAAGATTCATTCAAAACCGGTATACTTAATTTTATAGCAGCAGCACAGAATCTAGCCACTTCTAAGGTAATCTCTGGTTCCCTGTCCTCTATTAAGATTTTTAATTAGTAATCATCAGTTCTACTTGGGGTTTGCTGCATGATTGGAGTTATAAATATAGAACGTATAGCCTTGTAATAATGACAATTTATTAGGGCATTAACAACAGTTTCGACTTCCTTCAAACCACATAGGCATGTTCGCTCTGAGTATGGTTTGCCTTCCAATCTGTCCTGCAGTAATGCAGATGGAAGGACATTGAATTTGGCAAGAATAAAAACTCATCCAAACTCCCTCCCATTATCTTTAATTTCTGGATACCTGGTCATTTCACTCATGTGGCATTGCAACTCAGCATCCCATATCCTTAATTGTGGATTTGACTTTCTCATGTCCACAGGTTATCGGAGCCTGCACTGTGAACCCTAGGCTTCTCAATTCCTCTGGCATTGGGGATTTCCATTTTGTTTGGCATGTATCTATTAAAGCTAAGGGTGCCAGACATTCTGCAAAGTATATTAGTTTTAGCCAATAATGGATCTTTAGAATTCTTATCTGGGACCTAACTGTGATTTGACTGACCTCCAGGCAAACTGCTACGTTGAGCACACAGGAAGGAATCCCTAGCAGAAAGCAAAATAATTTTGTTGGTAGAATTTCAAAAGGAACAGCTTTGATAAGTGCACACCTGGGAGCCATATGTCAGTTGCGATATAACTTTTGCTATGAATACCTATGTGGTTGGGACCTTCTTTCCCATAAAAGAACCTTGGGAATACTTGTTTAAGTAAATGATCTACAGATCAGGCCTAAAAGATGTGTTGGAGCTGAAAATCTGAACAGCAAGCATGTGAATCAAAAGTACAAGTGACCACAATGGCCTAGATCATCTAATCCGGTATTTCATTGTGGATGTGTGTTGTTTTCATGAGGGATATTCATGAATTTCTTTATGAATTGACTCGGCTCTAATCTTGAAATGGGTTTTTCCTGATTATACAGTGTAACAAATTTGACTTCAAAATTATATGCTTCCTTACATGTACATATCACACAGTGGTGGCTGGTGCCCATTGTGACTGGTAGAGCAGAAGGCAGAGGGATCAACAGTTGGTGGAAACAGAGGCAATGACAGGTGAAGCCAACTCAGAATCTGGGTTGGTTAGTGCTCTCTGCATCACTTAGAGATGTTCCTTCAGACACTGCCATGAAGAAAATATGGGGAGGGAGGAAACAAGGATGGTGATATGGGAGGGAGAGTGGGAAGCAGGGAGGAAGAAGGGGTGTGGAGAAGAAACTTGTAACTAAATGGCAAAGCTCTGGGCAATGTGCCTCCCTTCTCCGGCTCCTCCCTTGGCTCTTACAGCATGTGAAAATGTGGGTCTGGGAGCCTGCAGCTGGGGCTGTCAATGGAAGATTCTCCTGCTGTTGGCTGTACATGTGCAAACAGACTGTGAAGGAAATAAGCAGCTATCCTATCTTTAAAAGACATCTGAAGGCAGCCCTGTTTAGGGAAGTTTTTAATATTTAATGCTGTATTGTTTTTAAAACTTGATTGGAAGCCACCCAGAGTGGCTGGGGAAACTCAGCCAGATGGGCGGGGTATAAATAATAATTATATTATTATTATTATTATTATTATACACATTTTGCAGAAGTAGCCAGAGAATGCAAACTTCAGTTTTCTCTTCTTGTTTGGAATGTTGAGGTGCCTGGATTTCCAGTGCTCCCTCCCCCCTTCCCCACACATACTCCTTCTAGCTCCTGTTGCAAGGGCCGTAAGAGGTTTTTGCCCAATCCCAGCTCTCTTGCCACCCAGCAAGCCTTTTACAAGTTTGTTTACAGAGCTTGTTGGGAAATGAAGTCCAAATGTGGAAAAGAAAGAAAGGCAGCAATGCTCCCTCAAATATTTTATTGGGGGGGGGGGATGCAAAGGGACCTGGGCTGCTAGGATCTGGTGCCTATGCACCTAACTGCATTTTGGGTTCTAACTCTGAAAGGTCTCCTCTATGGCATACAATTGGTGCTTTCTCATTGCTGTGGCTTCAAAGCTTCTTTTGCCAGAGGAAGGGGACCTCTGGATCCAGCCCATTAGAAGCTAGATCTTGTCAAAGGCTGTTTAATATTCTGTCTCCATCAGAGCAAGGAGATAGGAAGGCATGTTTCCTTGCTAAGTTAATCGGATGTCTCTTACTGAGCCAATTAGACCAAGGTTCCCCAGCAGCTGCCAGCACACTGTTGTGACAAAATTCCAGAGAGAGCGCAAAATAATCTGAGACAGGGACTGAAACCCTCATCAAGCAGAGGGAGAGGGGAATTGAAATTCATATTGTGCCTCTGCCCTGCTGACAACATATGGGTGAGAGTTGTGTAGTTTAGAAAATGCTAGTGATGGAACAACACCCCTCATTTCAAATCAGAAATCAATGCTTTATCTATGCAAGGTTTCTTTGAAACCTCTGAAGAGAAAAACATGTACTTCCCAAGAGTTCCCTTTTGGTTTGTAATGTTGGCATGTGTGCCTTAATTGCAGGGTGTGAGAGTGTGTGTCCCAAAAACTTCTGGAAATAAGAAAGAGCCAGGTATGAGAGTGTTAGGAACAATTGAGACAACTGACACCCTCATCAGTTACTTACCCTTTACCCTACGATCCCAGGGCAGGTCACAACAACTTAAAATGCAACATTAAAAACAGTTTTCAATTAATTATAATCACGATAATAGGGTGGCCCCTAAAACACACACACACTAAGGCCAAAGACCAGAGTAAAGAGGTGTATGTTCCACATGTCAGGACAATATTCAGAAAACAAATGCCAGCTTGGTTGGGTGGCCTGGTGTTTGCGGTGAAATGACCATTTCACCAGAATGGGACCATGAGAGTAAGTGGTGGAGATTAAAGGAGTTTTTGTTGATTTTAGCAGTGGCCCGTGCACAGCGGAATGATGAGGAATACGTGCACATACTCTATATTGCTTTATTTACATTTCAAAGCTGGTAGATTACAGAAAAACATCTTGCCTCTGCCGGAGCAGAGAAAACATCCTCTCTCCTCTAAAGCACGGAGAGAAACACTGTGTGAACAGTGAAAAACAGGAAACCAGTGTACGTCACATCCAGTCTCCCTTTCCCGTGGGAAAACCCAACAGCACAGACTGTGGAATGTAAACACCTGTCTCGTGACAAGCACTTCGCTGCACAGTGAAGAGAGCAGAAACCAACATCCTCCCCCTTTCTGTGAACATCACTGGGCAGCGTGTTCGTACAATATCAGTACAAACCCAACTTCTGCACATAGGTACAGTGTTGATCCCTTGATACAATCTTGGACAATACATCAGCAGGAATTTCATTACCTGGCATATAGGACACCGTTACGAGTCCCTTCTGAATACGTTCCCTAGCATGTTGCAACTTCAATTGCAAGTGCTTCGTGCTTTGCTTACAACCTTCAGAATTCAGCAAAGCCAAACATGCTTTGTTGTCCTGGTAAATCTGGATTGGACATTTGACAGGAATTTTCATGTATTTGCACAATTGTAACAACCATTCACAATCTTTGAGTGAATAAGACAGTGCATTCAGTTCAGCTTCACAAGTACTTAAGCTAACTGTTGTTTGCTTCTTGCATGACCAATCAAATAGACCCTGATTGTACATGTAGCAAACTCCAGACGTGCTTTTCCTGTCTGTAGTGTCACTTCCAAAACTTGCATCTGCAAATATCTCAAGACCACCAGACTTCTGATTGTTAAATCTCAGTCTGTAATGCATAGTGCCTTTCAAATACCGCGCTATGCATTTCAGAACTTTCCAATCCTTAACAGTAGGATTGTTGACTTGTCTGCTTAGCAAATTACAGCTAACAGCAATGTCTGGTCTTGAACATCTGGCAATAAAGTTTAGCTTGCCTAGCACACTTCTGTACAGTGTAGTGTCAGAAAATGCTTCTTCAGTGTCATCTACCTGATAACCTGTTGTCATCGGTGTGTCTACAGGGTTAGCATCCATCAGGTTTAGTTTGCTTAACACATCAGCAATTTTCCGTGACTGGTGTACTAGAATGTTACCATCTTGATCTCTCTCTATTTCCAGAGATAGGTAGTTGTTTACCTCACCAAGATCTTTCATGTCAAAGTGTTCTTTCAGTTGAGCTAGGGCGTTATTGTACATTGTGACATTATTCCAAAAGAATAATAAATCATCAACATAAAACAAACAATACAGTTTCTTTTGCCCCTCCTCTTTGACAAATACACATGGATCAGCTTTCTCTTGCTTAAAACCTAGAGAAAACAATACTTCAGTGAGTTTTGTGTGCCAACACCGTGCACTTTGTTTGAGACCATAAAGGGACTTTTTCAGAGCACAAACAAATCCCTGTTTTACCTGTACGCCATCAGGTGGAAGCATATAAAGAGATTCACCTAGAGATCCGTACAGAAAAGCTGTATTCACATCGTGGTGACTAATGTGTAGATTCTCCTCTGCAGCTAGCTTGAGCATAAGCCTAATGCTCTCATACCTCACTGTGGGTGAGTAGGTCTCGTGATAGTCTTCACCTGGTACCTGTGCAAAACCTCTGGCTACCAATCTGGCTTTGTGTCTGACTACCTTGCCATTTTGATCAGTCTTCGCTTTGAAGACCCATTTGCTTCCAAGCAGTTTCATTCCTTGAACTACTGGAACAAGTTCCCATGTTTTGTTCCTTTCCAAGGAATCAAGCTCAGCCTTCATGGCACTTAACCATGGCTCAGCTTCCTTTGAATCCAAATCCTGGATTTCTTGGAAACTTGAAGGTTCAAATACCTTTTTGGAGCTTTTAACAGCTGTTACTGCTATCTTGGCAAACTCATCAGCAAATCTCTTTGGAGGTCTATCTTTTGTGGCTCTTTGTGACCTGCGAATTAGCCTTAGGTCTTCAACATTCTCCTCTTCCTTCTTAGGAGAAAAATGACCTATTGTTAACAATGGTTCCTCCAATTCTTGATCAGAGCTTTCAGAGGGTCGCATAGAGGCTTTCGCACTCTTGAAATCCTCTGAATCACCCGATTCAGTTTCAGACTCAGAATCAGAACTTTCATCAGTGGGTGTGGGTTGTTGTGGTTGCTTTTGACTATCCTCAGTCTCATCACTGTCATCAGGATAACATTGGAAAATTCCCACATTCTCCCCCCACTTGGCATTGTACTCAACACTTCTTGTGAGCTTAATAGTCTTAGAGTCAGTCATCCTTATTCTGTAAGAACCTTTCTCATAACCTAGAAAGATACCATGCAAACCACGCTTGTCTAACTTGGAGTTTTGTGGTGAGTGAACCCACATGTCAGAACCAAAAATTTTCATGTGTTTGATGTATGGCTTTTTGCCAAACATCTTCTCATAGGGAGTACAACCAATCGCTGAAGATAACCTGTGATTATAACTGTAAACAAAACACGAGAGAGATTCGGCCCAATAACTCTCTGGAAGATTGGCATCATGCAGCAAGGTTTTTAACCCTTGAAGCAATGTTTGATTTGCCCTCTCGCAAAGTCCATTCTGCCATGGCGAGCGAGGACTAGACAAATCGTGTTGAATTCCTTTCTCAGACAGAAAAGCTTCAAACTGCTGAGAAGTGAATTCCCCCCCGCGATCAGTGAAAAGAATTTTTATCTTCTTACCATGCACATTTTTCAACCAAGCACAGAATTCCTTGAACCTTGGAAAAGCCTCTGATTTCTGCTTGAGATTGTACACATAAATATACCTGGAAAATGCATCAATGAGAACCATGAAGTACCTATTTCCACCCAAAGAGGGCGCTAGTAGTCCAACCAAATCAGCATGAACAACCTGGTATGGTTCTGTAGCTTGCCTACTAGACACCTTACCTTTCGCAGCCATTTTCACCTTGTTTGCTGCGCATGCCTTGCACTTCATGTGGTACCTGCAGGGTTTAATAGTCATACCTTCAACCAAGGCAGGCATTTTAGATACTGCCTCAAAATTCAAATGACCAAATTTTCGATGAAAATCGTGAATACATTCTGCATGCAAACTTTTGTTAGAACCTGCAATGCAACAAGTGTCATCCTGCACAACATCATCATAATACAAAACATATAAACGATCAACATATTCAGCATACAATACATAATCATTTTTCTTTGTGATGATGCACTTTTTGTTCTTAAAGGAAACGTCTATTTTCTGCTCATTCAGCTGTCCAACGCTGAGCAGATTATGTTTGGCATCTGGCACAAAGTACATTCTGTATCGATAAGTCCAAACTGTGAAGAACAACAGTTCCGTAGCCTTTACTGGGGATTGTGTGGTCATCCGCCTGGTGAATCGCACCTTCCTGCGGTGTAAAAGACACGAACAGTCGCTTATCGTTGCACATGTGATGGGTTGCAGCCGAATCAACAACGAAGAAAGATCTAGACGTCTTCTGGACCTCTGCAACTTTTGGAGTGAAGCATGAGACCATTGCTTTGGGCTGCATTGTCCTGGACACCGGACCTTTGCCTTTGCTCTGGCCTTTTCCACGCAATGAGCTTCCGCTGCGCTGCTCTGTCTTGGCCCTGGGATATTTGCATTCCCTCTTCATATGGCCTAGACGTCCACACGAGTAGCATTTCACTGCCTTCAAAGCTTTGGCACCATCTGGTGGTTCCACTGCACTCTGGGATGTCGTCTGTGAAGACTCCCCCTTTCCCATGCAGCTATCACCCTGGCGGTCTGCTTCATTCTGAATCACGGCAGTATCACAGGCTACTCTGAGCTGAGCATGTGGCTGATTGGCATCAGATTCCCCATTTGCATCAGCCAGCCTTCTGCAGCTAGCCATCATGACTCTGGCATTAGCCTTCTGCGTCATCTCTGCTGCTTTAAATCAAGCTGCTTTATACAAGCTGCGTCTCTGCTGCTTCAAGCCTCATTCCAAAGGCAAGTTCAAAAGTGCTTTCTCTCTGCTGCCTTAAATCAAGCTGCGTCACTGCTGCAGCTGCTTTATTCCAAAAGCACTTTTAAAAGCTACTTTCGATTTCCCCAGCATAGGAACTTGAGCCTTTGATCCTTTGCCTGTGCCCGGCAAACGGACATAAAATTGCAAAGTCCAGCCATAAAGCCATTAATTAGATGCTGGCAGGCTGCCCGGAGCAGTAGCACATACCTCATCAATCATCTTGACGCGCAGAGATAGCGTCCGATCCGTCCCTCTGCCGCTGTTCCGATTACCGGAGCCCATTCCCAAGATTGATTGCGTTCTTCTGGGCCCGGAACCAAAAATGTTGATTTTAGCAGTGGCCCGTGCACAGCGGAATGATGAGGAATACGTGCACATACTCTATATTGCTTTATTTACATTTCAAAGCTGGTAGATTACAGAAAAACATCTTGCCTCTGCCGGAGCAGAGAAAACATCCTCTCTCCTCTAAAGCACGGAGAGAAACACTGTGTGAACAGTGAAAACAGGAAACCAGTGTACGTCACATCCAGTCTCCCTTTCCCGTGGGAAAACCCAACAGCACAGACTGTGGAATGTAAACACCTGTCTCGTGACAAGCACTTCGCTGCACAGTGAAGAGAGCAGAAACCAACAGTTTTATGACAGATGTTTGTCAAGCAGCTTGGTCTGTCTGAATGTTGACTACATGTGTAGCGTCATGTCAGTTTACATCCGAAGCCATGAAGAAGTTCTTGAGAAAATGACACTCGGTTCATAATCCATCTGTCTGTGTATTACAAGCTAGACTGATTTGCATTTCCACCTTGGCATTCATGGATTTTGGTGACATCACAAAACTGTATTTTTGCCAGCTAAAGCTATAATCCAGGAATGGGGAACCCTTTTCAGCCAAACCTTTGTGGGTCACATACCAGTAGTATGTGCGGTGAGAGGGAAAGCTAGAGAGGCTACAATCCCAAACTGTGTTAGGGTCGCATAAGAGAGGTATAGCATACAATGCCAAATCTCATGGCATTCAAGTAGCATGAAAGCAGCAAGATCAGATGGGAGAGGCTGATGTTTTGATCATCCTTCCTCAGGTGGTCCAATTGCATTCCAGCATCATTCTACTCCAGGAGGTGTGGCACTGCTGTGGGAAGTAACAATATTGCCTGTTCCTGCCAAATGATCTGTTTTGTAGCAATATTAGGGCAGAATACAGGGGAAGTGACCATGGAATGACAACCATGGCCCCTTGGCAACCAGCCAACTTTCATTATGTTTTAAGACAAGCATGGTCAGAATCATGCTATAAGATGCTATGTGTGAAAAAAGAAGAGGGGACAGTTTGCTTTTGGGTATGCCTTGCATGGCTGTGTTTGGAGTTAGAGACCAGATGGGCTGGGAGTTACATTTGCTGGTAGAAAGTAATGTGGCTGTGTGAGATTTAATTGAAGATAGTTAAGTGCTGGTTGTTATCACAGTTGAATGGTCTTGACTACATGAATTGATGTGTTCTCTGAAAGAATAATTAGACTTCAATTATCTTGGGCTGAAGCTTCTTTGTTGGAAGAATAAAACACACAGTGAATGCTGGAAAATCATTTGTTGAGTCTCACCTCTGGGGCAAGACAAAGAGGTGGAAATGCAATGTGTCTGAGGGTTAGGGAGTAATCCAAATATAATTTAAAAGCAAACTTTCAGCTTTTCACTGCCTTTGAGTCTATGAATTTTATTTTTAATTCTAAAATAGAGGGTTCTCATCTTACTGCAGGGGGAATATTGCCCTATCTTCACATTATTTGATTAGCTGTTTCATAATACCATTTGGACAGCACTTTCAATTATTATGAGCCCTTTATGTGCATCACCACATGCAGAAACCTTACATCCACCAGTAATATTAGCCCCCATATTCAGATGGTGAGACTGAGGCAAAAAACCTTGCTTAGGGCCATCAGTGAATTCATAGAGGAGGTGGGGTTTGAACTGGGAGCTTCCTGATTCCCGAATTAAGCTCTTAGCCACTACAATAAACCAACTCCAATGATTTGCTTCAATAGACAATTAGACTAATACACACAGGTCCTACTTTACAAACACAATGTGTTCCCTGGAAATAATTTGTTAGGTAAGCATTTGCCTAACGAGTTGATAATTTCCCGAGATTCCTATAGGGAATTTCTAATGTGTTCCTGACTTTGAAATTTTGCCCCACAAAAGACGGTGGGGAGGGAACAGGAAAAATGCTCTCTGATTGTTTTCCCTGCCTGCCTGCCTGCCTCCATTCCTTGGCTAACCAGAAAAAGGAAGCCAAGGAAGTAAAAAATGCTTTCTGTTCAGCAATCTATCTGCAGTACATTTAGCAAGCTTTGGGTACTAATTTCCCTGTGTTCAGAAAAGTGAATTTTTGCATAGTGCGTGCTCATAAAGTGGGAATGGGACCTATATACCACGGTCCCCCAGGTGTTTATTTAAAGGTAGTTGACTTGACTTCACTAAGTAGTCATCTCCTGTTGGGTCCTATGATCCTCTCCTTTCAGCTAGTCCTTGATCCAGGGCTTTTATTGCTCACAAGTGGACTTATTGTCCTGTCCCTCAATGTTATAAGATTGCTTGCTTTGCTGTCTCTTCCACACATCATCATCAAAGCAGCAGGTCCAGCTTTCTTACTTTGATCCCTGCAGTTTCTTTTGGTAGATGCTAATGCTTGGTGCCTGTTGTTTTTGTCCATGGAGTTTTCTTGGCAGGGATACTGGAGTGGCTTGCCGGTTCCTGCTCAAGGGAATAAGTCAAGCCACATTACAAAGAGAGGCAAAACATGACAAAGCTCACTGGTTAATATGCTATGGGAACAATTGTAACTTAAGTCCAAACATGGTGATCTGTCGGAAAAGCTAACCTTCAGAAAAAAGAAGCCTTCTGCAATATAATATCCAGAGGAAAAGGCACATCAGCTGTGTAATTATTACTTTCAAGGACAAAATATGAATTACGTCTCAACAAATACATGGGACTCAGAGCTGAGAAGAAACTGACAAGGAGCAATGCTAATCAATAGTGAGAGCATGGTGATATATATTGTACAAGCAAAAATCAAACTTAATGAAGGGTTCCGTAATGGAGCACTAATGAGAAACCACAACACGTCATTAAAATATATAATTACTTTTAAGGGGTTCTCTTTAGAAGGTTACTGGAAAGTAAGCAATAAAGCAGCTGCTTTGATCAACTATAAGCAATTCTCTAGGCCCTGGTTAGTTCATTTTAGCTTCAGGCTGCTTTGACGTCAGCATTTATTGTTCTTATCAAGATTAAAGGATGGCTTGTTATGCATCTAATTAATTCTAATTAGGCTCATCAAAGAAAATGGTCTCGCTGGAGTCCCAGTCTCTTCTTTGTACTTGTTAGGTTTTATTAATACTCGTGAAATGTTTTGGAGACACCTCATATGGCCAGACAGGTGGTGCGGGTGACTCTATGAAATACTCATGGTGCTGACCAGGGCCTATTTATAACCTCATTATTATTCACTCAGGCTGTGAAGTTTGAATCTTTGAAAAGGGTAAAGGAAGGGTTTGAGGCTACAAAGAGATCCTTTGCTTGTTCACTGAGCAGCTGCTGCTGTGAACAGTCGCCATGAGCCAACAATCCTTTGGTAGTGGTATGTCCAACAAACTAGGTTCCAGTACCCACAACAAAATGTGCTCTCCCAAGAGCAACAGGTGCCTTATCCCTGTCACAGCTCATCTACATACCTACTTAAGATGCCAGGCATGATTCTGAAGGCTTTAAAGAGTGCCATGACATTGCTACCATTTTGATTCCATCTTGTGACCATTTTAAGTGGAATACACACAAAGCTGTCATCATCAAGTACAGTGGTACCTCGGGTTAAGTACTTAATTTGTTCCGGAGGTCTGTTCTTAACCTGAAACTGTTCTTAACCTGAAGCACCACTTTAGCTAATGGGGCCTCCTGCTGCCACCGCACCGCCGGAGCACGATTTCTGTTCTCATCCTGAAGCAAAGTACTTAACCCAAGGTACTATTTCTGGGTTAGTGCAGTCTGTAACCTGAAGTGTCTGTAACCTGAAGTGTATGTAACCCGAGGTACCACAGTATTAGTTTGAAGATATGAATGACTAATCACAAATGAAATGCTGGCTTCAAAGTTTTCACGTCACCCCTCATCACAATGTTTTTCATCCAGCATCAGTTCAGTCAGCTGTGAATCCTTAAGTACTGAATAAGGAACAGATGAGAAACCATGGAATAATGTATCCCAAGTCTCATTTGCCGTCATGATCTCCCCTTATCACAGACCTATTCTCAGAAATATAAACTTTATTAGGTTTACTTACCAGCTGTCTTCTGTCTTCATGCACTGGTGTTTGGCAGTGGGGAGAAGGTTCCATTTTGTGTTCCCACATGAGCATTCTGACTCAAAGTCTCTGTTTTGTCTGGAGTGGCTGGCTGGAAAGATCTAGGGAGCTAGGACAAAATGCATTCAATAGTGTTGAAGCACTCTATAACGGCCCAATATGAATTGTGGCCATAGCAGGAAAGCTTCCCACTGTGCTGGTCCAGGGGGGAGATTACCGTGGGGCGAGGTCCAGGACCTGAGTCGAGGGTCGGCAGACAGTCCTCCATGGGCAAAGCAGGGTCCACAGCGAGGAGCCGGGCAAGGACAGGAACTCTGGGGGAACAGGACTGGATGCTGGCCGAAACAGCTCTTCAACGACGTTGCTCCCACAACCTGGGACCGGGCTCACTGGCCTTTATCTTCTCTGAGGCCAGGGGCAGTCCTGGCCCCCAGGAGACCCGCCTCTCCTGGCCTTAAGGCGAGCACTCCTCCTGGGAGAAACCAGTTCCCTCCGCCTCTCTGTCCTGAGCCTCTGCAGTTCAGGAGAGGCTGAAGGGTTACTGGACCCAGGGGGAGACTCACCTGTAGGCACTGAGTCCTCAACCACCTCCGGAGCCAGAGTGGATTCACCTGGTGCCTGCTCCTGAGGATCCAGCACAGGTGCAGGCGCTTCAGAATCAAGGCCCTAACCCAGTTCAGCCGGCCCTGGAGGTGGGGACTCCTGTGCAGGCTGGGATTCCTCCGGTTCAGCCTCTGAATCGGATTCCCAGGCCATCACACCCACTTTCATATAGTATTCTGATCCAAATTGCCTCCAGATTAGTAAAGGTAAATGTAAAGGGACTCCTGACCATTAGGACCAGTCGTGGCCGACTCTGGGGTTGCGGCGTTCATCTCGCATTAATGGCCGAGAGAGCCAGCGTACAGCTTCCGGGTCATGTGGCCAGTTGTGTTAAAAAAAAAACCTCTCTGGTATTAAGGGCAAAGATAGAGCTAACATACCAAATGGTTGGGCCTTCTGACTGCCTGGCTCTTGAGTTCCTAGATTAGTGCTCATTCTAGTACCTCTAAACCTCTAAACTTTGGTTGATTCCATTAGAATTTTTTCTGGGACAAGCATCCCACATCTAGCAGCATCTCCCCAGGAAAAGTCTATCTTTCTGCCTCTTGTATTGGATTTACCCTGACAGTAAGGATCCCTGCTTCTCTCCCCTGCTTCAGATGGAAAAAAGAAAAGTGAGCTTTTCAAGTCAACCACTGCCACCACCCTCCATTCCTCTAAACTGTGAAGAGTCACAGTGCAGACTTATTTAGCTTCCCACTGCCTCACCTCTCACTCCCTGTCTAACTTTCTGGTCTGCGGTGTAGCCTTCAAATGTTAACCTGTGAGTTGCTTTTTGCCATAATAATAATAATAATAATAATAATAATAATAATAATAATTTATACCCAGCCCATCTGGCTGGGCTTCCCCAACCACTCCAGCAAAACATTAAAATACAATAATTCATCAAGTATTGAAAGCTTCCCTGAACAGGGCTGTCTTCAGATGTCTTCTAAAAGTCAGATAGTTGTTTATTTCTTTGACATATGGTGGGAGGGCATTCCACAGGGTGGGTGCCACTACCGAGAAGGCCCTCTGCCTGGTTTATTGTCTCAACAAAACTCATTTTCGGGAGGGGGGGGCAGCTTGGATCTTGTCCTTCTTTGCTCCTTCTAGAGTGCATTACAAGGGAACTCCACAGCCTCCTAGAACAAGGATTCTATCCAAAGTAGGGATTCCTTCCATCTCTGTATAGCAGTTATACTGACTTAAAAGTTACGACTTCAAAGTTACAATGTCCTGATGCTGCCGTAATTTCACAACGCCATTGGAAAACAGAGATGTAACCATTCAGCTGTCATAATGTGAGGATATGCTTGCACAGTGAATCTTGTGTTTTCAGATGGTTCAAATGTTCTCTGTCTCTTAAGAGTCATAATTGTGTCAAGCAGTTTAGCAGCTGCCAGAGACCTGTGCCTGGTTTGTCAGACGGAACATTGTTATAACAAATGTTTAAAACATGGAGTGTCAGTGCTTCTAAAACAGCTGTTGGATTTATTATTTTCCTCTATTGAATGAATTCCTATTCCTTGGTGATTCAAAGAACTGCTCAGTATATCAAACAGCTGAAAATAGCTCTAATAGCTGAAGATTTAAACATTAATCTGAGGGAAGTGGGTACTAACAAAGAAAAGAACAGTGGGGTTTGATGTAAATATCCCATATTGCATTTAAGGGGTCCAGAAGATATGAGAAGAAGAGGAAGAAGAAGAAGAAGAAGAAGAAGAAGAAGAAGAAGAAGAAGAAGAAGAGGCGGCAGCTTTGATATCCCGCTTTATCACTACCCGAAGGAGTCTCAAAGCGGCTAACATTCTCCTTTCCCTTCCTCCCCCACAACAAACACTCTGTGAGGTGAGTGGGGCTGAGAGACTTCAAAGAAGTGTGACTAGCCCAAGGTCACCCAGCAGCTGCATGTGGAGGAGACGCGAACCCAGTTCACCAGATTACGAGTCCACCACTCTTAATCACTACACCACACTGGATAAAAAGGAAACACTAATGTAACTAACATTGTTGTAAAACTATTCTCAGCAAAGTTGTTGCAAATACCGCTTTCCCTCATAAAATTGCAAATTAATGTTTTTGTTTGACTTCAGAACATACTTTGATAATCCTAGAAAACAAAGAGAATGATATATTCCCAGAGTACAATATTGTTTTGTTTTATTTAGTTATTTAGCTTATTATTTATAATTTTAGCCCAAATGATCCCAGGGCAGGTTACAAAAATATCACAATTTAAGCAAGTCCAATTTACTTTTGAAATAATACAATAAAACGACAAAACAACCAACAGAATTGATCTTTCCCATTAATGGAAGTGCTATTTCTATGTGCATTGCCAAGGATGATGATAAATCGTTCTCTCTCTCTCTCTCTCTCTCTCTGTGTGTGTGTGTGTGTGTGTGTGTGCAAGAGTGAGTGAGTGTGTACATTGTTAACAAAAAGTCAGCATGAGCACAGGAGCTTCTTCTCCAGACAATGAAATGACTTAATCTAAAATCTTCCTATCTCTGTGGCCCAACCTTGAAGTGCTTGTCAGGCTGATCACTCTTATTAATTTTGGGTGGTCTTGTTTTACTCCCGAACTGATAGGCACTCAACTATCCATGTTTTATATCAGGATGAATGGTAGTTTGTTGCTTTTGACTCTTATTGTAGTTCTTCTTCTCTGTCCAGCTTCATATAGACCTTCATATAGCCGCCTTGTGGCATTTCTTAAAAACTGATTTCATCATTGTAATATAGAGTGTGAATTTTCAAACTTTGCCACAGAGGGGAAGTGTTGCATCACTTTTTAAAACCTAGCTCCCACTAGATTTCTAATGCACCGTGGAATATGGAAGTTAATAAACTACCTAGGTTGTTATTAAATGCATTATTTATTTGCCAGCATGCCATGGAAGAAGGTTCAAGAGACAGAGCAATGGTAGAAGTGTCATATTTTTTTTCAAAACATAGGAGACCCGCTCCCTGTGGAAGAGACCAACTTGTGTCTTCTCCCAAGGAAAGGGGTGTGGCAAGTTTACTCCTGCTCAATGGTAGGAGTGGCATAGTCACTGTGGTGAAATTGCATCATTTACATAATTACATGAATTACATTGTTGTTATGTTGCTGCATCCCATTGATTTCAGTTCAAAGGAAATATAATGCAAATGAGTACAGAAGAGAACCATATCTGATTGGCATCATTTTCGGACAGTGATAGTAAATACCAATTGTGTTCTCTGGGACTGATTGCATGGGACAAATAAGCAAGCATTGGCCATTTCCACTCACTGGAATACTCTGATATCTCTAGTGGCATTCAGCACAGAACTGGAAGAAATCCCAGAGTTGCCTAGAAGCTGGATTTGATCCACCACATATTGTTCCAGATTGGTCAAGCAACATGTGCTTTCAAATCATATAAAATAAGATTACAACCGCATTGCATTTAGCGAGAGGGGAATACTATTAGAGCTTACATGATCTGAAAGCTGCTTTGGTGGTCCATAACATGTTTGGCTGTCACATGGAAGATGGAGCCATCATGTTTTCTCCTGCTCTGGAGGGTATGACCCGAACCAATGGCTTCAAGTTACAAGAAAGGAGACTAAACATCAGCAAGAACTTCCTAGCAGTAAGAGCTGTCGGACAGTGGAATGGATTCCTTCAGGAGGCTGTGGATTCTCTTTCCTTGGAGGTTTTTAAGCAGAGCTTGGGTGGTCATCTGTCATGGAATTTTTAGCATGGATGCATTCCAACGGGTTGGACTAGATGACCCTCAGATATCCTTCCGACTCTACAATTCTATTATCCTTGCTTTTAAATTAGTGATATTATTTGCTTCATCTATCAACCACTTCTCATAGGGCAATTTCAACACCGAGAAGAATTTAAGAGTTGTTATTTTAACTGACTTTCAAAACAGGAGAAAGGTCTTAATAAAATAATACACATAACAGAAAATTAAAATGGCTGCATGCTGCCATTTATTGGTGTAATAATTTTTCAATAATGCATAAAATAGGCAAATGTAATGGGAGAGTTTTAACCTGTACATTATTTGAATGAATCACTTACACACTTTCAATTAAAAAGACTGTAAAGTTAGTTTGAGCTAGTGTCTATACTTATCCTCTGTTTATTAGCTATAATATTATTTCAGCTAAAGCCCAAGCAAGCCATCTCAGTCCTGATTTATTTAGGTTTTATTAGGGTGCAAGCTGTTATTAGTTCTTTCAGTACTTTTTGCTAATGCTGATAATACTTTCTTCTGGAAATTCAGCTTATTTAAAAAGTTGTATTTGGTTTTACAGCTAGTTAAAAGAAATGATATGTCGATATGGGGTTTTCTCCCTTTTCTTTATGAAAAATTTAAATACAATCCAAAGGAACATGCACATATCTCTCTCCTGCTGCTGCCCCACTTTTTTCTTTTGTTATTTCCTGATCAAAAGCTGCCTACTTCCTACACCCAAACCCTCCAGAATAAAGAAAGAAACAAAAATGAGATACTAGGGATTGATGGGGGGGGATTAAAGGGAAACTACCCATACATGGAGCAGAATCTACCTGGAAGTCCTTCTGTGAAAACACAGTTGAAATGGCTGATGATTCCACACCTATGCCCTTCCTCGTCTGGGTTGCTATGTGTGGCATGTGCCCCTTCCACATTTTCCCTTTAGCCTAGGGATAGGGAAACTTCTTTCAGCCCAAGAGCCACATTCTCATCTGGGCAGCCTTCTGAGCCCTTTGGAGGACAGAATCAGAGGCAGAAGTTACCTTTGTACAGTAGGCTAGTTTCTGCGCACACTCATGAACCCCTCTCGATTTTCCATCCAGGCACGCAAGAGGCACCATCAGAGTTGAAGGACAGATTCCAGCCAGGCACAAAAACTCAAGAATGTGGTGAAGCAGGGCCAGTTGGGGTACGTCTAGTGGGGGGAGACCATGTCCAGGGGAGAATCCTGAGGGCCAGACAGAAAGCTCTGGAGGGCCATCTTCAAGCCCAGTGTCCAATATTCTCCATTCCTGTTTTAATCTTCTCAAACACCAAGTCCCCAATTTATGTTTTGTAGTTACAGAAGTCAGTGTTTTTCAGCCTCTATGGATCATGCCTCTTAGGACTGCAACCACTATAAAAACCGTGCCCACAGTCAAGGAGTTTATTCCTTGCTCATCCTATGGATGGCACAGCCTAATCAGATAAATTGTATCACTTTGTTTAATGTAAAAATGAAATATTCAAATTTCCTTGGATTTTTCAGTGGAGTAGCCATTTTTGTCTGCTGCAGTAAAACAGCACCTTAAGAATAAAAGCATTTATTATGTTCCTAATGCACAGGGTGTAGCTACCAGCTGGTCAGAAGGGAATGTAGGTATGATGAAGCAATGGATTAATCTCCCAAAGCCGACAAGCACTTTTCCACAGTTGGGTCGAGATACGGCTGCTTTTTTAGAGACACCTGAATTCATCAGTCCTTTTGTACCTCCCATAACACCTCAGGAACTTACTTACTTGTGGCTATAAGGTAACTTACAATCCAGTCCACAATTACTTGAAAGTAAGACCTACTGATTTTAATGAGACCTGCTTTTGTGGGATTGGATATAAGATTGCAACCTCAGTGGTTTGGCTTCTGCAAATTGATAACAAAACAAAACAACAAAACACCAGGGAAATGCACAGTAATGCATTTCCCCATAGACTTGGAACAAAAATCTATCACAATAAGAATTTTATGCACCCTCCATAACATATCTGAGCCTTTTTCTGGAAATACTTTGCAAATGCCTCTGCAGTAATGTATTCTTTGAGGAAAACAGAGGATCATTAAACCATTTTGTTTCATCTCAAAAATATTTCTTCAATTTCGGGTCTCGGAAGAACTCACTTTTTTGCTCCCTTTTATATGCCCTTCATTAGGAGACTGAATACTTCATCTCTTGTTGCAAATATTAATCATTATTATGTGGTTTTATTGAACACTTTTCAAATAATTATATGTAGGAGAGGCATTTTAGCTGAGAACAAAGGGGAGTTTTTTTAGATCAACAGAGTGCTTTGTGTTTAGCTTTCAGATTCTAAACTATATGCAGACACTCTTTCTGTGATACAGCAACACACGTTTCAAGAAAAGCACCGCCACACAATATCACAGAGATGTGAAATATAATTTAATTTTTGAGGTTCCAACCTTGGAGGAAAATGAAATGTGAAAAGTACATTTCACAGATTTTGATGTTGTTTTCATTTTGAGAGTACAGAATGTATACTTTAGGAAAGAGGTGGTGCTTCTACTGTGCTGCTTCTGAATTGGCCGGCATAGTACAATAACCATGTTACAAAAGGCTGCTGCATCACAATTCTGAACAGGTCCTTATATCCCACTTTCACTCAGATTAATGCCGCCAGTTATTTGCATTCAGTTCTCATGAAAAATGTATGAAACCTTATTGTGGGGAGAAATGAAGCACAGTGTTTTCATTTCCCAAGAATGCTAGATGTCTGAAAGGAAAACATTTCTCCCCAAGCCGTCTCCTTGTCGTATTAATCTTTATACCAAGTACAAAGTTTTCAATATCAGAGCACCACATATATCTGTCTGTCTAGTTGTCTGTCTATATTGGCTGTCATTTAGGGAATGGTCCCAGAGTGTTCTCTTGTACAGAATTTGTTATTATACTACTACAAGCTGGATATCATAGAATCATAGAATCATAGAGTTGGAAGAGACCACAAGGGCCATCGAGTCCAACCCCCTGCCAAGCAGGAAACACCATCAGAGCACTCCTGACATATGGTTGTCAAGCCTCTGCTTAAAGACCTCCAAAGAAGGAGACTCCACCACACACCTTGGCAGCAAATTCCACTGTCGAACAGCTCTTACTGTCAGGAAGTTCTTCCTAATGTTTAGGTGGAATCTTCTTTCTTGTAGTTTGGATCCATTGCTCCGTGTCCGCTTCTCTGGAGCAGCAGAAAACAACCTTTCTCCCTCCTCTATGTGACATCCTTTTATATATTTGAACATGGCTATCATATCACCCCTTAACCTCCTCTTCTCCAGGCTAAACATGCCCAGCTCCCTTAGCCGTTCTTCATAAGGCATCGTTTCCAGGCCTTTGACCATTTTGGTTGCCCTCCTCTGGACACGCTCCAGTTTGTCAGTGTCCTTCTTGAACTGTGGTGCCCAGAACTGGACACAGTACTCCAGGTGAGGTCTGACCAGAGCAGAATACAGTGGCACTATTACTTCCCTTGATCTAGATGCAATACTCCTATTGATGCAGCCCAGAATTGCATTGGCTTTTTTAGCTGCCGCATCACACTGTTGGCTCATGTCAAGTTTGTGGTCAACCAAGACTCCTAGATCCTTTTCACGTGTACTGCTCTCAAGCCAGGTGTCACCCATCTTGTATTTGTGCCTCTCATTTTTTTTGCCCAAGTGCAATACTTTACATTTCTCCCTATTAAAATTCATCTTGTTTGTTTTGGCCCAGTTCTCTAATCTGTCAAGGTCGTTTTGAAGTGTGATCCTGTCCTCTGGGGTGTTAGCCACCCCTCCCAGTTTGGTGTCATCTGCAAATTTGATCAGGATGCCCTTGAGTCCATCATCCAAGTCGTTGATAAAGATGTTGAATAAGACCGGGCCCAAGACAGAACCCTGTGGCACCCCACTAGTCACTCTTCTCCAGGATGAAGAGGAACCATTGATGAGCACCCTTTGGGTTCGGTCAGTCAGCCAGTTACAAATCCACTGAGTGGTAGCATAGTCAAGACCGCATATGTGCTTAGAGGGGACATTTTAAATGGCTGCTGAAAAGTATTGTCCCAGGAGTTGTCCCAGAAAGCAAGAAAAACAAAAAGAGGTGGCTGACACAAAGCGAGTCATCCCACCTCTCATTGCACTGTAGTATTTTAGAATTGTCTATTTACTTAGCAATTTATCACGCCCATGTTTCCAAATATTTTTCAAATGAGATTGCAGCAAGAGCTGAATAAAAATGCAAAGGCCTGTCTCCAACTAACCTTCACTCAGAGTAGACCTACTGAAATGAATGGACCCAAGTTAGCCATATCAATGAATTTCAATTATGAATTTCATACACTGAGTATGACTAGCATTGGATACAACCCATAATTTGTGGAACATTCAAAAATGAAATGTGCGTGAAGCTAAATGTTGGAAGAGTCGGGGCAGATAAAAGAAAGTACTTCTTCACACAGTGAATAGTTAAACTACTAGAGGCAGGGCTGCCAACTTGAATAAAATATTGTGGGGTGGGGCATAATCAATCACAGGACAGGGTGCATGTGCACCACTTGAATGGCAATGCCCATAACTTTTTTTTGGGGGGGGGGATACCTCTTGGCCACTAGGAGTTGGCTCCAATGACTAGAGGCAATGATGGCCACCAACATAAAGGTCTCAATGGCTGCTAGCCATGATGGTCATGAGCTGCTTCCGAGTTCAGAGGCAATAGTGCTTTTGAATAGCAATTGCTGAAAACTGCAGGAGGGGAGGGTGCTGCTGTGCTCAGATCCTGCTTGTAGGTTATCCACTGCGAGGACAGGATGCTGGACTAGATGGCTCAGTGGCCTGATCCAGCAGGCTCTTTCTTCTTCTTATTAACTATTCAGAAGAGATGCAATCATAGATCCTTTTTTCTGCTATAAAAATTCTGAAATTTCCATCATTATGAGGTTTAATTTTATCTTAACTATGCAATTATAGTATCATTTGATTTTTCCATTCCCATTCATCTTTGAACCTACTTCAAAGTCCTCCTCACAGCCTTTCAAAATGATTTTCCAGAATATTCTTAGTTTCCTGAACTGCTCTTCCACATTTTTTGAAGTTGTTGAAGTGTGGGGAACCTTTTCTTTTGCTGGATATTGTTGTTGTTGTTACCGTCATTATTTAAATTTGTTAAATGATTTGTTATTATTTAAAACCACCCACAGATCTCAGGGTGGTTCACAACATAAAACCACACTATAAAGAGCACAAAATCCATAATAATAATAATAATAAGAAGAAGAAGAACAACCCAATTATCCCCTGATTCCACAATACATTTTAAAAGGGCATCAGGTATCAATCAGCCAAGGCTTGGTTAAAGATATCTATTTTCCCCAAACCCCAAAGGCCAGCTTTCACATTATTGCAGCTTAATAACTTGTCAGTGTTGGCCTGAGAATGGTGGGAGGAGAAAGGTCAAAAGGCTTGCTCAGCCTGTGCACATGGCCAGGCATTTGGAAGTAGTGCACATACGTGCAAGTGAACTTTGGAAGGTGCGTCACAAGTGCCTGGCAATCCGCTGGTTGTCAGGCATTTGGGAAGTGGTCCACAAAACTTTTGTCAAGCTCCAAGTCTGGTGCTTCCAAAGTGCTAAGCACAGGGATTGCAAAGTGCTTTGAGCAGCACTTCCCAGGTACCTGACAACCAACTGGTTCTTCGGGGCTTGAGCAACAGTGCAAAGCCCCTTTCTGCCCAGCTCTGTCCTTCCCTTCCTCACACGATGTCATATAGATGGACAGGGCTTGGCTACTGGGCAAAACGGCCTGGCATATTTGGCCCTCAGACTAGAGGTTCATGCCCCACCCCCATTGTAGTAGAAGATCCTTTCCATGTGAATGTCTGAGGTCCATACTGTGCCTTACAATAAATGGCCCTTCTCTACTTTGTAAATGCAAATATTTCAATGTTCGTATCTTGTTGATAAAAGATTAGAGATTTATTTGTGGGTGGATAGATTAGACCAGTTCTGTTTCCTATGACTTTCACATGTGCTTATTCCTAAATAATGTTCTGTCTCATTTCTGTATTGTTATTATTTTTTAATCTGCCCAATATGTATATTTAAAGACATATTATTTACAGTGTTACAAAGCAGTTTAAGGGCTGCCTTAAAAAAACTTCCCCCACTTTTTCTTGTTGTTGCTGATCTGTTGTCCGGAGCTGTAGTCCCATTCTGTTCATGGGGTCCCTGGTGCAGGGTCCCTGCTTTTCTCATGGCTAAGTCTGATTAAAGCTTCTACAGGTCTTGGGGTCTGTTAGGAGCAATGAAATTCAGTTATGGGACTGCTTCTCCTAAGTGGACAGAACACACCCAGACAGATGGGTCATGTTGGCAGATAAATGCCTCTAGACTGATGCTTAATCACCAGCACATCACTTACCCATTTCTGAAACCAATACCTATCACAGAAAAAGACCAAACATGTTTTTGACCTGCGTTTAGCCACTTTGCTCATTTATAAAGTCAGGGATAATGTACCACCTACACTTTCATTCCTTCGTCTTGACTCCCAGAAGAACATAATTTGAGCTGACATCTTCTCAGGGCAATTCCTAGAAATACCATCAGTAATTTAAGAAGGGGCAGGATTCGAGGACTCTCAGCAGCATCTATCAGACTACCAAGGTAACCCTTCCAGATCGAGAAAACACCTCCCAGCACACTGAGTCAGTTCAGCAGACAGATGTCCCCACCGTGGCAGAAGGGTGCCGCCACACAGATTCTCACTCATTAACACGCTCCTTATCCATCTTCTGAACAGATTCCCTATCACATTACGGGGCATCCCTCCAGTCAACCCAGGCAGCTATTAATTCTTAATGTTGATATTAATTCCTAAATGTTGAAGAGCACATTTCCTGTGCTTTGAATATTTAAAGTCCATGCTAAAAAGCTGGTTTCAACCAACCCGCAGTGAATGAAGATAAGAGGCTATTTTGTAATGAGCATTTCTGAAAGCATCTCAGGAAGACATGCAAGATATATTGATTTTAAAGGCCAAGAATGTGTCAGGTGGGACACTGGAAAACGCCAAAAAAGAAAATATATTAATAGTAGCGTGATTTGTCATAGACTTCTTCCCTGAGGTGCCATTTTACCTACAGCCTACACAGACTTTCATTTTATTCCCTCACATTTTTTCTTGTTTTTTAGACAATCATTTGTGTCACCCAGTTGAGAAAGCAAACTTTATTGCACCTTTCGGTTTACTTCAGCATCGTGGTATATTTCAATGGGACACAAATCACAAGGAAAGATCTCATTTGTTTGTTTATTGATTTGTTACATTTCTATACCACCCTTCACCCGAGCATCGCAGGACAGTTTACAATATAAAAACACAAAAATACATAACATAATAGGAAACACACACACACACACACACACACACACACACCAGTTTAAAAGGTCATAAATTGCTTAATTAGCCAAACACTTGGGAGAAGAGGGATGTTTTTGCCTCTTGCCTAAATATATGTAACAAATTTGTATGGTACTTATAGTCAAGTATTTTAAACTTACTCTTTCCTTTTTTCATTTTCATTAAAAACATTTTTTTTTACACAGTTCTATTTGACTGGTTCCTTCGAGTTCTCGATACAGGTGCCCCTATAATTGCAAATTTGTTTTATAGATAGGAGCATAATTAGTTTGCATTCAGTCAGCAGCTCAGACATCTGTGATTCATTTTTATTTATTTGAAATAGGATGGTCTGAGTCATGGTTTTATTTCGAGTGTTTTCAGAATCTCTGAAATCTTTGTGGTGGGGAGTACAGCATGGGGAAAACCTTCCTTTGTTCTTGCCCTGTGTTCATCAAAACACTCACAAAGAGAATGTAATTTACTAAGGCTGGTTTAATTCCACTCTAGCAGAGCAACCATATAGTCACATTATGATATGACCGGAGATGAACTGGTTCTGTGCAAGCAGAATGGCCACAGCATCCCATGCCTGCCTAAGAAACATAGAACCATAGAGTTGGAAGAGACCCAAAGTTCACCTGGCTTAACCCCCTGCAATGCAGGCATCTCAGCTAAAGCATCCATGACAGATGGCCATCCAACCTCTGCTTAAAAACCTCCAAGAGAGACTATTCCACTGTTGAACAGCTTTTACTGAGCTAGCCTGCTTACCTATGATCTAACAGATGCTTAGCTAAGGTTCTACAGTCTATTTCCCTGGTAATGACAGCCTTTAAAGAATTGAACCAAATAGACTTTCCTTGCTCTGATTTCACACCAACATCCTGTTGGGGGAGGGATGTACCACCACCACCCCTCAGCTTGTCCTGCTCTATGTACCACAAATGTGAAGGAGAGATCACATTGCCACTGCTCCAAAAGCAGGAATCAAATGGCTATGGGGTAAAAAAACAAACAAACAAAAACCCTCCAAGAGTCTAATCTCACCTAGACTCTAGAGAATGGGAAAGAGACTGGTTTGTTGATTTGGTTCAGCTTTATAAATAGCATGTGATGATGTGTCAACAACACCCCCAGGTAACCAAGAAATAAAACTTTTAAAAACTGGAAGAGAAGTGGTTCTTTCTCTTTTTGACATTTTGTTGTTTTTCTGGTCGTCACTGTGCCACAAATGACTAATACAGATAGATGTGGGCAAATAGACTATTAAAAATGTGGGGGGGGGCCTACATTTGTTGATTTATTTGCAAGTCTTTGTCTATAGTCTATGACTACACATCAAGTCTGACATATTGGAATCATGAGTTGGCTTTACCAACAATAACAGAATTTTAAGTAGCTTGCAGAACACAATGTCTATAAATACAAGAGGAAACATACGTTTGAGGTGGGGTGGGGAGAAACAAAATTTGTTTCTGTTAATGGAAACAACAGCAAAGTCATGAAGAGTGAAATATACTGTATCCCACATGAGCCATTTTTTTCCTGATAACATGTTCTACATTTACTTAGCGGTACAGTGAGTAATTGCTTTGCTGGTTACTAAGGAAACCTTTCAAAAGGATTTCATATACTAAATGAACTGTTGAAGCAAAGAACAAATATATGCAGTATTAAATGAGTGAACAATGCGTAACAATTAATTTCTTACAAAGTTGGTACAACTTCAAAAAATGGTGTATATGCAGTGTGGAAGAGAATGTGAGGCCTGAGGTGATATTACACATGTCTTTGATGTGAAAATTGATTTACTCTGTTGCAAGAAAAGCGGAATAAGATGAAACAAATCAGTATATTCTCTTGAGCAAAGGCCTGAGATTAGAAGGAGTGAAAGGAGCAAGCATCCCTTTGGAGGCCATAGTTTTTCCGTTTCTAAATTACGCTTCATTTTAAAGCCTTTGCCTGTTGCCCTCTCCTTTCTTCTCTTCACAAAAAGGGTTCTGGACATTAATATTTAGAAGTTATGAGCTGGGTTATTTGTTGGGAAAGAACTTTTTATATAAGTTCAAAGAGGATAGTTGTGGTGCATTCAAGTACTGTGGTGTTTCATGAAAGCATTAAGAGGTTGGATCCATAATTAGCCATCACAAAGTCTGGATCCAACCCAATGTTGTTTTTCCCAGTAGTGTGCTTTAAGCCAGTGGTGGAGAACCAGTTGCCCTGCAGATGTTGTTGGACTCTAACTTTCATCAGTCCCAGCCAACGTGGCCAATGGTTAGGGGTGATGGAGGTTGTAGTCTAGCAACATGTGCAGGAATACGAGTTCCCTTGCTTTAAGCAAGCAAATGGAGCAGTGGCTAGGAATGCCTTTTTCCAACTCTGGGTAGTTCACAAGCTTTGGCTCCTTTTGCACACCATGCTCTGGTGAGTTCTAGAATGGATTATTGCAAAGCACTGTACAAGGGGCTGCCTTTGCTAACATGGCTCTTTAAAGCCTCAAGCAATTTATGGCCCAAATATCTGAAAGATCACCTCATTTCCTACATACCCTGTCAGGTACTAGGATCAGTAGAACCAGATGTTCAGGTGGTAGCAACCCAGGAGAAGGTCTTCTTTGTGGTAGGGCCAAAGTTGTCAATTTCCCTCCCTTTATTCTGTAGTTTTCATCATATGCTGAGGGTGCACCTCATTACCATTGCCTTTGACACCAGAGATTTTATGACAAATCCTATTCCTTGTATAATCTGTTGTAACTGTTTTTAATATATTTTTCTGTAACTTGCCTTGGGACTTCATGGTGAAGAGTAGATAATAAATCTAAATAATCACAGTAATAATAAAAAATGACATATTCCACTGTGCAGCTAAGTAAGACTCTTGATAACCATGGCAGGTAGGTAGATGAAGGGATAGATAGATCTTTCCTTGACCTAATCATTGGTTATCACATAGTGGCAGCTACAGGTGAATATCTGATTTCAAATTTAAAAATCAGTACTGTATTAATAGTCTGTCTTTTGTCACTTACTACATGCATGAGAAAGAGATAATTTAGAAAATATTCCCTTCTGCTAGAAGCATTTAAAAATTCATTTTTAAAATATCCTTGCCATAACTTAGTTAACTGAGGTTTTCAAAATAGTGTTTATGTAATACATCAGAAGGTACATGTTAAATTGAAATTACAGCCACCAAGCTGGCTCTCAAATGACAAAGGACCCAAACAGCAGAGGGCAAAGGGTTAACTAAAACTGTCAGCTTGACTTAGCATAACTGTCAGGGAAGGAAAATGGAAACACGTTTCAGGCATTTTACTTTGCCTGAAAATTATTCTGTTGAAAAGGGGTGGGGTGGAAGGCATTGGAAAAGCACGGAGTAGGCACACTGGCCCAATTTATTGCAAAAATGATTTTGCTCACAGCAGTTTTGGCAAGCTCTGGAAGCTCTTATTAAAGTTTCAGTGATGGCAAATTGTTATCATTTATCTGCTAACAAGATTACATTTGCACAGGGAGCTAGTTATTTTGAGATAAAGAATTGGTGCTTTAGAAATCCATCTCAATTCCTCTTTTTCCTTTTTTTTAAGAAAATGAAACCAGGTTAAATTATGCTAAACTTTTCAATAAGATTATGAAATTAATTCTTCAGTTTAAGTATCACATTTGCTGCATCATAATCTACCTGGGTAATAGCAAAGCATAAACCACTTTGATAGCTCACCGAAATCCTGTACAGCCAGCAAAACCTTGCCTCAGAAGTCCCTTGAGAGATCACATGAAGTAAATGAGTTCAGAGCTTGGAGAATAGAACGATAAGCTTTCTCTGTGTTTTTATTAGATGAAATCTTGGATACTAATCTTTAGCAACGTAGGAGTAAATGTACTCTTCCCTGTCTGTCATTAAAGAGTGAGCAGGAGCACAACATCTGTGGATGTCTGAAAGCTGATGAGAGGCAATTTAATAGAGCTGGGAATGCCCGCCCAACCTGTTCTGGAAAATCAGGGCCTACCTGACAGGACCTGGATTAAGGCCCCAAAATGATTCAAAGTTTGGCCCCAATGTTTAAATAGAGTTTTAAACCTTCAGTCCTACTCTTTGTGGGGGGCTGGTTGCCAGAACATTCCCTGCACAGAACACTCTGGTGAAGCAGCACCCAGCAGGATTGAAGTCTCTACTCTGCACACATGCAGAATAGAAGGTGAGAGGTGGGGAGGCACCAAATTTTGGCCTCGCACGTGGCACTGTTGAAATTTGGAGGGCCAAAATCCTCCCCTGCCTGCTCTGCAATCACAAGTTTAATTAGGAATGAGAAACACTGATTGACATACGGGGGACACAGCAGCCCAGTCTTCCCCCTCCTGCATTTCCAAGTAGGCAGCAAAGATGGCCAACTTCCCAATGGGATAGAGGACCTGGTCTGGACCCAGATGGAGCTGCAAGAGCAGGAGAGCCCCTTTTCTTGGAGGGAGTGACCTCTGGCTCTTTCTGACCTATGAGAACCAGAGCCACTTGGTCAGGTAAATCACATCTCCCAGCTACCCCTTTTGCATTTGAATAGAATGTGAGGGAGATGCATAGCTGCTGGGAATACAAAAATTGGTGGGCGCAGGAGATCAATGCCCTGCGTGCATGACAACTTGATGAGAAAGCTCAGATATAATGTGGAAAGTAACAGCTGGGAAAACATCGTGAAAATGAAATAAACTACCATGTGAATGCTGCCACAGTTAAACAAGTATATGTTAAAATTGACTCCTCTTTGTCTAGGAAAGAGTTCCATCAAGCCTCTTAAATTTCAGATTAATGAAAGAGAGATGCAGATCTTGACAGTTTCTTTCCACCTCCACAGAAGCAGGAAGAGAGCCTGACCAGCAAGCAAAAACTGAACAGTTTCACCTTATTTTTTGGCACCAGTTATATACTTACTTAAATTGTGAGGCAGCTTTAAGGTAGCTTATTAAAAGTACATGCCTCGGCTTGCCAATACCAAACAATCTCTTCAAAAGATAAAGATTGACTGTTTAACATGCTGTGGAGCTTGAAGTATAAATATCCTCACATTATTAAAATCACTGAATCAGAGGTAAAAACAGCAACAACAATCATTTCCTCCTGATTGTTTCAACCAGCAGAAACTTCTAAGTGTAACAGCTTTCCAACAAATGTCTCATTTCCACATGCAGTAGCTTTGCTACTGTAGCCAGTACAATAATGTTCCTGGAAGCAATACAGTAATCTGTCCTATGTCTTTAAACAACAAACTTTTTAAAGCAAAAAATTATTGTCACTGCAAATAGATTTTGTTTCATGACCCAAACTCCACCTTCCCGGAGAACACCGAAAGCCTTTGAGTACCTTGGAGGGATTTTTTATTCTTCTTAATTAATTTTGTTGTAATAACTAGATAAGCGATAAATGATATCTTTTGGTTTAGGTAAGTAAGAAGAGGAAGAAGAAGAGACATCATATACTGGAAATAAGGGAAGAAACCTCCAAGGGCATGGGATGAGATGTGTCTGGTGTAATAGTTTTTTGAGGGGGAAATCCTTCTTAAGAACTTGAGCCCTGCTGAACCAGGTCAAAGTTCCACCTCTCATTTTTTTTTTTACACAGCCCAGCTTAATGCCTACAGGAAGCCTGCAAGCATAAGAAGAATCTGCCGGATCAGGCCAGTGGCCTATCTAGTCCAGCATCCTGTCCTCACAGGGGCCAGCCTATGGGAATGCCTATGGGAAACATGCAAGCAAGACCTGAGCTCGACAGTACTCTTCCCTTTGTGCAGTTTTCAACAAATGGTATTCAGAAACATGCTGCCTCCAACTGTTGGGGTAGAATATAGATACCGGAATTAATAGCCATTGATGGCCTTAATTTTTTTAAGACATAGGTCTTCTATACATAGTATCCCACTTTCCAGTAATTGAACTGCTAATAAATGGAGGTTAACCCTAATCTATCAAAATATCAAGAAATAATAAAAGTATTACTTTTGTAAGACAAAATCCGTAACTCTAGGTTGAATTGTATGGCATGCCAGAAGATAGGAATAATTATGTTTTCTCAACCAGGCAATGTTAAAAAAACAATCCAAAAGCAAACACTTCATTAGGGCGTCATTAAGAAATATTACATTATGCTAGATGCTAATTTGATGACATTAAATTCCTGGCGACTACTACTATCCCACTGCAATGAAAAATGATGACAGAATGCCAGTTCCTTTCCTAGATAACACAACTTTTTCTAATAGGAAGCTCAGTTGGTGAATGCCAACAGGAGAGCTGTCAAAATGGGTCATATAAAGAAAAAAGAGGGATTTTTAGGGAAAAACCCTAAAAATGTTTCAGGGGAAATGGCTGCACATGCTCAATGAGCAGTTTGTGGAGCATGTATTGGGGTGAGGGAATGGGAGACTGTGGGGAGAGACGGGATGAAATGCAGTCCCAGGAATGAGGGTGTTGGCTGGGACACCAAAGGGAAGTGCACCACACTGCAACATTTTGTTGCAGGTCCTGCTTGTTCACATTCTAATATGAAAAAGTTGCCCAAGTTACAGTACTTCCATCTGTTCCATAATATGAATATTTAATGTCAGGTCTGGAGGACTGCTCAGAAATAGATGATGCTATATATTCCACATATGATAAAACTCTTATTTGTGAAAAACAGCCTGTAAATATTTTCCAATAAATAAATAAAAAGGTCTTTCAGAAAGTTGCCATATTTCAGCCACATAAATCAGAGGTCCATAACCTGCGCGCATACAGATTTTTGTACGTGCAAATTTTAAACAGGCAATTTGAATGCACTAAATTAGCATCCTTTGAGTGGTTTCCCCAAGGAGCTGTATCTCCATCTTTGTCAAATAGCAGAGGAAGTGAGAGAAGGGGTAATGGAAATGCTTGCTGTGTGATCATTTTCCTACCATTAGGCAAAATATGATTTATGCTACTTTTAGGCAACTCTCTTCCTTACTATTGAACTATGTTGTATAATTTGGAAGTTACAAGCCCATAGAATGGGGCAGGGAAGAGAACTAAGCTCATTTATCAAACTATTTAACTCAACCAATACCTAAATGAAAATATTGAAGCCCTATAATGGTTCAACAAATCAAATGCATCCATTATTTAAACAAACAAATAAAAAACATATGAGTGAGAGACACCATCCCTCTCCTACCAGCTCATTAATGCCTATAAAGGTTTTTGTATTTGTCCCTACTCTGGACCATTAGAACATCATGGACCATCATAGTTGTTTCTATTTAAACATATTTGCTTAACACTCCATTTTTAAAAGACATTTGATCCGTCAACCCTACTGGCTGCCATCGCTCTACCTCCTTGCGCAGGTATTTTCCTCTAAACAACAATCCCAAGCACCTCTGAACTTGCCATTTGAGTTCATGTGTGCAAAAGCAGAGAAATAACAGCAATTGCATAAATAACTCTAAATAATCTTCAGTGAAAGAAAGAGACCAGTTTCTAGGCACTATAAGAATGCAGTTATAAAAGAATTAAAGAGTGATGAGTATTGCCCGCATGTCTCTTCCAGTAAATCTTGAGTAGATCCTAATAGCTTATGCATCGTGCAAATTAGCTACTCCACAATAAGCATTCTTCTTGTCACTCTCAGAGGCAGGTGAGTTTAAGAAATATTAAATTGGTGAATAATAGGCTAAATCAACATGGACAGATGTAGGAATATGAACTCAATGAGCTTGAGCTCAAGACACATGCTAAGGTGTGTATGCATGGGTGTAGGTAAACACATGAGGGTGCAGTCCCACCACATTATAGTTTCCATACTCTTGGTTAGTGGTATGCATGCTGGCTAGTAGAATTTCATCCCAGAAGCAAATTCCCATGTGCTCTGACTGCTCATCCAATCAGTATATGGATCCAACTCCATTGTGGTAAATGGAGAGCCTCTGAAAACAAGAATTTCCATTCCAGTGTTGGAGATGTATAGTGTGTGAAGATGGCCACAGTATTTAGAAGAGGAGTATTAGAAGTAGTGCTACTGTTTATTCATCACTTTCATACCACCTTTCTGCATTGTCCAGCCTCCTGCCATACTGAGCATGTGCAAATCCCATCCATTGAGTCTCCAACCATATAAGAAATCCTGTATATGAAGCACAGCTTCCATAGCAAGGAACAATAACATTTATTAATAATCTGTAATACAGAACTGAGAACATTATCTCTGCGGTATCCAAGCAAGCACCATTCAATAACTAAAGGCCAAACACATCACAGCCTAAAAGGCAGCATATAAAAGACAAGGCAACTTGAATAGCAAATGTATTCTGCATGAAGTCCATTTAGAATTGTTCAAGCTAAATAACAGCAAAACCTACTCACAGAAAGCTGACTACTTGCAGTGAGCTAGTCTCCCTTTGATCATTTCCCATACAACAACTTAACAATATTTATGCACTCTTGGATATGTGAAATTCCCTGAGAAAATGTTGAAAGGTTGCACAGTTGGGCAATTTTTGATGTATTGGCAAATAATGCTCTTGGGTGTTATTCTTATTTATAAAAGTGGATTTATATAAAAGTATGTTATAAGCTTTGCCATGACGAACAATTTTACTTTTCTTTAGGGTCATGAAAAGGATTTTATAAATAATTACAACAGAGCATGTGAAATTCAGATTTTCTTTTTTGGCATGATGTGTCACATTTTGCAGAGGAAGTCTATTGAGGAAAATTTTTGTAGGAGCACAAGTGAAAGGGAGCAAAAGATCAGATTAATTTTGAAACAGAATATTCAAGCTGTTGCTTCAATTGGTCTGCACTGAGGGAAAAAGGTGGGTTTTGTAGTTACTGGGGGGTTCAGGCGTGTTGCTTTTAGTTCTGAAGTCTTCACCATTTTCTTTCAGTTTTAGAGACTGGAAGAGATGATATGAACATTTTACATTGAGTAGTGAGTCTTTTTTTAATGCTTACCTGCTCCGCATCAAAGGTGACCACAGACGTTTTGGTACCTAAACTGGGACTGAAGTGGACATATTCGCTGATGCCTAACTAGGGGCCTGCTTTGTTTCCTGTTTGCCACTCATTAGTATTTCAACATGTGTGGCTTCTTATCTGGAGTCCTTTGCAAAGTTTGAGCCCAGATTTGAAAAACAAGCTTATTATAGCTCAGCCTAACTCAACCATAGGGACGCGGGTGGCGCTGTGGTGTAAACCACTGAGCCTTGGGCTTGCCTATCGGAAGGTAGGTGGTTCGAATCCCCACACCCCAAAAAGTGCAAGTAGATAAATAGGTACCGCTCTGGCCGGAAGGTAAACGGCGTTTCCGTTCGCTGCTCTGGTTTCGCCAAAAGCAGCTTAGTCATGCTGGCCACAAGACCCAGAAGCTGTACGCCGGCTCCCTCGGCCAGTAAAGTGAGATGAGCGCTGCTGCAACCCCAGAGTCGTTCACGACTGGACTTAACTGTCAGGGGTCCTTTACCTTTTTAACTCAGCCATGTTCTAACAAGAATAGTGGCATTCACATTCGGAATATGGAGAAATAAGATGAGTTGCTGAGGTAGATATCATTCTTGGGCTGGAGAAAGAAAGGATAGGTGATAAATACTGAATAAATAGAGCTGTTTCTTAATAGGGCATTTTATCACAACAGTGGCCCCAAACAATCACCAGAGGTCAAAAGATTCACATTTGCAATAAAATGCTGCATTGCTTTACTTTGGATTGGTGTTTTACGCCTTTTGCTTTTATATATCATCTTATTTTTTTATTCTTATTGTACACTACCAGAGATTTTTCTGAAACTAATAATTATAATAAAAATAAGAATAAAACCTAGTAAAAACAAAACCCTCAGATCATGAAATCTTTATTTGACACAGCAACAGAATTATGAACAATATTTTCCAAGTTAATGATATTATTACAGATCCCTTAAATGGTAAGCTAAATCTAATGATGGAATTAACTTAACATTGACTGAACGGGGGGGGGGGTCTAATAGCTAAGAAATTGATTTCAGCACAAACCTTTACTTAGTTTTGAGATGCAATTGGGAAAGGATTGAATATAGCATGCCTTATAAAAGGAAAATTATAATAGTGAATAAATAAAAGCAGAACGGAGAGAAAAATGAAGAGAAACAACAGTGGTATACTTTTTACAAAATGATATTTTGATCTCCTGTACATAGTACTCTTCAGCTCATTTAATTTTAACCTGAAAATTCAGATCTAAGATTCTAAGAAGGGAGGAACCACTGCACTTTAGTAATGCTCTTGTTGTGATCTAAACCTTATGCAGGCTCTATCAAACAAACAAAACAGGTGCAATTAAGCTGTTTCCTTTGAAGACAGCTCATCACGACACAACATGCATCCTGCCCTCTATCATGTTTGTGCTGGAGTGAGTCTTACAGAGTTTGATGGAACTTACTCTCTAGAAAGAGTGCTCAGGATAACAGCAGCATTAGCCCTTTACAGAGGATGCTATTTAGGTACCAGCTAGGTACACCTTGTCCTTACAAACCACTGCTATGAGTGGCTATACCAATATACTGATTCACACTTTGAGGCAATGATCAGGTGATACTGTAACAGCCAATAGTGTTGCCCTCCTTAGTGTGTCTGCACATACAATTGCACTGTTTTAAGGGCAGTAGTGAAGTAAATAAATATTAAGTGTGTGTGTGCGCGCGCGCGCGCTTAAAACTCCATGTCACTATATTTAGCCTTACAAAGTACCATCAAATCTGCTTGTAAAGGAACTGCTTTAACATGACAACATTACTGTACATTACAAAGCTTCTGTTCTTTATACTGCGTAGAAAACCTTAGTGAATTTGAAAGTAGCCAAAGCAAAAGAAAGGTTTTCTGGATTAGACTCCACCATATGAAGAAGGGAGATCACCATTGATATTAGGTCCTTCCTGCTGACAATTCTGAATAATCTTTGCTCCTGAGAGCCTCATCTTTCATTTTTTTTGAATAGCATGTTTCTATCTGCTATGGTCGTTGTGAAGTATTTGTAAACGTGCAAGCAGTGTCAATGAAAGTATCCAGGAGTGGCATTTCTGGGATCTGCATGTGCGCAGGAGATTAGAAGGAGTGTCTGGGGACACTGAGCCCATACCCCAGCATCTCTGGATCGAGGCAACTGCCTCACCCTGGAGACAGTCCTTGACTTACTGAGAGCTGGAGGTTAGGGGAGGAGGAACATCCATGAATCTAAAAAGGTTGTGCACTCTTTAGCTACAATTAATTTGATTTTTTAAATATCTCCTTACATATAATGTGACTTTTAGAAACAGGAAGCAGTGAGCTTCTATTTTTTCCATCAAGGGACCACTACACAAACCTTGACACTAACCTTTTAGTTTACAACTGACATCATCCATCAAATTATGTCAGTGAATTGTTTAATTACCCACAAGCTGTCATTCACCCACTGGTTTGACTTAACAAATGTGTCTTTGCCACCCAACAAAGATCTGAAAATTTTGTACCTGTTTGAAGTAATTGTGGGTGAAGTGATGTTGTTTTTAAAATTATATATAATTTACTTCATTTTGCAAAGCTGAAATGATTGCCCAATTCATAGCTGGCAATCAGACTCATTCAGTTCATCTCATGTAATTGGCGTATTCTGATTTAATGCTTAACTATAGTTAGTAATGTCCAATTCATATTTTCCCTACATTTGTTGCATAGTCATCAACACAATATCTGTCATTGTACTTATTTATCCAGGTATTTTTTAAGCATGCGTTCTCCTGCATTCCCTCTTTAATCTTCCATTTCAAACAGCAAACTTTTTACAACTGCAAAATGTTTCACTTTAAAAATTGGTTCCATTTCCATTTTCTTCCATTCTATTCGTCTCTCTCCTTTCAATTATATTTCTTTATGTTCCCAGTTTCTTCTCCCCTTAAGCTATAAGAACATAAGAAGGGATCTACTGGATGAGGATCCATCTGATGTGGCTTCCTATACCAAACTGTGGCCAACGAGGTCACTTTGGTGTGGCCTTGAGTAGGCACACCAAGGATGGGAACCTGTGACTGCAAAGGTTGTCAGATTCCAACTCTTAGCAGCTACAACCAGCATGGTCAATGGACAGGGAAGATAGGAACTGGAGTCTAACCTCATCTGGAGAGCCACAGTTTCAGCACTCCTGGCCTATTGCATTTCATTGCTGCTCAGAGGTATACTGACCCTGAAAGTATCATAGCTAATAGTCATTGACTACTATCCATGAATTTATCTAGGATCCTTTTCAAATATCACCCAAGCTACTGGCTATTTCCACATTGTGTGCCACTAAATCCCATAAGTAATAGAATTTCATTTTGTCTGTTCTGAACAGACTGTCCATCAGTTTCCCTGAACATCCCTGAGTTCTAGTTCTCAGGGCAAGACAAAGCTCTGTCTCTAGCCCTGTTCTCTGTAGCATTTACAATTATATAAACTTCTATCATGTCCTCCTTTCGTCATATGCTTACCTCTGAATATTCTCCATATAAAAAAAACAAACTCATTCACAGAAAAGGGATACAATTTATGTGATTAGGGCTGAAAGCCTTGATTTGCTAATCATTGTGCTTATGGTTTTGTAACTGATTAGCAGGAGCTCCATTAATTAGCCAGCCATCTGCGTTCTCCCACTGCCACTGTCGCAATTTGATTGGTTCCTGCAGTCTGCTTTCTTTATTTGCCATCAGCCATTGCTCCTGGTTGTCTTTCAGTGCATATGTTCACTCATGCTGGAAAAAGAAGGAAAAAAGGAGAAGTGGCTATCTAGATGTTTGTGAAAGTGTCAACATTTAGTGTTACCAAAGGTTCAGGATAAAATGTGCTTTTCCCACATTAGAGCAAGGGAGATATTGAGGAGAGAGGAGGTGATATTGCTCCTTTGAGAATGCCCTCTTTGGCAACATTTTGAAGGGTCTTACGTGTCTTTGTAGATTTATACTTGCAAGCACACACAATCCTGTAAGATAGGGCTAAGTAGTTTAGTGCAGGAATGTGCAGAAGGTAGACTGGAATCTAGAATCATAGAATCATAGAATCATAGAATCATAGAATCATAGAATCATAGAGTTGGAAGAGACCACAAGGGCCATCGAGTCCAACACCCTGCCAAGCAGGAAACACCATCAGAACACTCCTGACATATGGTTGTCAAGCCTCTGCTTAAAGACCTCCAAAGAAGGAGACTCCACCACACTCCTTGGCAGCAAATTCCACTGTCGAACAGCTCTTACTGTCAGGAAGTTCTTCCTAATGTTTAGGTGGAATCTTCTTCCTTGTAGTTTGGATCCATTGCTCCGTGTCCACTTCTCTGGAGCAGCAGAAAACAACCTTTCTCCCTCCTCTATGTGACATCCTTTTATATATTTGAACATGGCTATCATATCACCCCTTAACCTCCTCTTCTCCAGGCTAAACATGATCTCTGGGAAATTTTTAGTCAATGGGCAATAGTTTCTGACTTCCCATTGCTTTAACAGTAGCAAAACAACACATACCCCTTTGGAAATTTGACAGCCAAAATTAAGAGAGCTTGTGGAAACAAAGACTGGATCCATGTGTGGAAAGACTGTGAGCTCATCTCAGTTCACCATGTTCTTTCATGCTAAATGTATGTCTTTTGCACCTGGGTAGTTTTCGGGGTTCTGGTAAGTCACAAGGTAGAGCCCAGACTCTCAGGTCTTTGGTCTGCCCTCCACAAATTTAGTACAGACCCTCCAAGTGCCCCTATTTTCCAGGGATGTCCCTGGTTTAGAGAAGCCATCCCGGTTTCTTATTTGATCCCGGAATGTCCCACTTTACCTTAGGATGTCCCTATTTTCATTGGAGAAATGTTGAAGGGTATGTTGGTATCTTAAAATGTACATTTAAGACATCAGGAACCCCTGTCAAGATTCTCCCATTGGTTGGGACCTGCTGATAAATCTCACATTAAGGTTGCATACCTATACACATTTTTACCTGGGAATAGGTCCATGTGTCTAGCATACAAGTACACGTGTTTTAAAAGATAAATAAAATAAAATAAATAAGAATAAACATGGCAGGAAGTAGCCAGATCTTTATTGTAGTTATTGTGATTTATAGAAATACTGCATTGTACAGGCTCAGTGGTAAGATGGCCAAGGAAACCCAGATTCAAAATCTTACCTCCTAGTAATGCAGCAATAAAACTGCTAACACATTTGCAAAGCCAAGCAGGGTCTGGCATGGTTTCAATTTGGAGGGGGGACTGTGTATTGAGAGATGGTTAATTCCCAAATGGATCCAAACATTGGATCCTTTTGGGGTCCCTTCCAGCTCTACAATTCTACGAAGCTCACCATGCGATACTGGAGCAATTGATATATTTTTGCTTTGGAGAATGATGTATGCTGCATGCAATCTTCAACTTACCTGAGAGTATGTTTCTTCGAGCTCCACCCTTAATTGAACAGGAAAACAAGCCACAACATGGTTGACTTTGTATTGCTTACAAGGGAGGAGGATGGGGACCTAGGCACCCCACCAGATCACCATTCAGCCTGTCCACACACAAAATGCCCATTTTACTAATAGTGGGAGGAACATAAACATAAACATAAGATTATGATTATTTTGCAAGAATTGTTATCTCCTATTTCAATTCACATACAGCTTTTCCATGAACAACAAACTATCACAGAAATACAGCCATGCATCAATTATTACTAACCCAGGAGAAATCGTTTAACATCAATTGCATAATGAATAAAGGGCAGATTTCTGGTTAATGTGAAAAGCAACAGGAGTCAAATAACAGCTCTGTAAAGTTGGCACTGAAGCATGATGAGCTATTGTAAAACAAGTGTACACAAGCAATTCTCATACACAAATTAAACAGTCATACAGCCTCCCAGACATGACTGCCATTTCCAATGCCTGCAACTTGAGGATAGGCTTCATTTATGTAGAGGTGTCATAATGAACAATGGATCAAATGTTTTGTCTATATTTGATACAAAGACTTGCAAAAACCAGATTTTAACTCACCAGCAAGAGAACTTCCTAGTAAAAACTCATGTTTTGTGCCTCAGCTTCTGTTCAAGATTGGAGTTCTGTAACATTTGAAGACATGGGCTGGAAGTTCACACTTTGAGTCAATAGTTCCAAATTGGGTAAAGTAATTTCCCCCATTCAGAAAAATCTTACGTGCTACCAGGAGTGGCCAATGTGGGATGGTGGCACCACAGAGCTAGCCTCCCAGCAGCAGTGTCACTGCCACTTCCCAGGTCAGTGTGGCAGCAGGACAGGATGGTGGTGAGTTGAGTGGCATGGGTGCACCAGCAGAGCTAATTCGATGTTCCTGGTAAGTAGCAGTGACACAATTGCCAGGAGGCTGGCTCTGCAGTGCCATCACGCCAGCTGCTACTGTGTGCTGCTGTGCACATATAAGGGCTCCCCATTCCACTTTAGAGATGATGGAGAACTGCTGGATTTTGCTATCTCTGTAGTTCCACGTGGTTTCCACATCTGCTTGGCAATTGAGAAGGTACAGCCCTGCCGTGCTAGGCCAAGAAGCTACTAATGACAAGCATCATCATGAACCTATGATGTCATGGGACAACCCAGGCAACTAAACCCCTTTACGGAGGTGCAGCTTGGTTGCCACTGCCTTCGTACTTGCCACTTGTTGGTGGTGGGAGACAATGAGAAAACAGATCTTCCTCTCAGTGCCTGCTGCTCATAATGATATAGTTTTGTCTTGACTTCCATGTAGGTAACTGGTTCATGGACCACAATTCTTTCGATGTCTAAGCTGTTGCTGTCCAGAAATGCTTCCTTTGGTTTGTATCTGGTGCTAGTTCTATACAGAGTAGACCTATTGAAACGAATGACCCTAAGGTAGTCATGTTCATTAACTTCAATGGATCTACTCTGAATTGGCCTGGGACTGGCTACAACCCATAATGGTTCTGGAGTAAGTATCCTGGGGAGTACTTAAACTAGTTTCTTGAACTAGTTTGCATGGCAAACACCTCCAGAACAGTGCAAGCGATCCAGCTTGCTGAGTCAAAAGTCTCGGGGGGCGGTGTTCAAAATGTTGACCTCACTGAACTTCTACTCAGTTCACCTATCACACACAACAAAGAAAATACTTCAGAACCCAAGGGAATAGATACCGGTAATTGTGATATGGTAATGTTCATGGTTGGTATAAAAGCCAAAGGCTTTATTAAATCTTTAGTCATGTAAGCTACTTTAAAACATCATTGCTTTCTTTTACATTGTTGTGAACTCAAATTTTACCTATAAAGTTCTAGTGAAGAAAAGCTTGCTGATGCAATAAATGTTTAATATGGATATTATTCATTTCTATACCACTTTATATTTTTAAGAAAACAATCTCAAAGCCACATGCTCATAATATAGTCCCTTGCATTATCTTACCTTGTATACGATGATTGCAACCATTTTTCATCTTGGTTCCTTCTTTTGGATATTAGATCCAAGAAAGGGGGGGGGATTAACTGGACAATTTTGAGGTAGCCACATAATGAGGATTTGGAGATTTATTTCTCTTATCTTTATTGTACCTGGATACTTTTTGATCTGTAGTATTTGAAGTATGGTATAGTGGCTAGAGTGTTGGACTATGACCAAGGAGACCAAGGCTCAGTCATGAAGCTTGTGACAAGTAAACAGACCCATGTGCGATGACTGAAATTGTGGCTCCTTCAAAGTCATGGTTACTCATTAGGTATTTCTCAAAACATTATGGTATCATGATTTTATGAAATATGGCCCCATCCACCTCTGGCTTGTGGTCTGTGGAAGGCTGTCCAAAAGGAAATTCAACCACCAGGCTAAAAAAACGTTCTTTCTTTAAGCCATTATGCTGCACCATTCTCTCTATCCAACCTGGCTTCTGGACAAAACTATCTTACATTGGGGAAGGGTTGTTGCTCAGTGGCAGAACTTAGAATGCAGAAGGTGGCAGTTTTAGTCCCCAGGTCTCCAGGTAGGGTTGCAAAGACCTTGTCTGAAATCCTGGAGAGCTTCAGCGAGCTAGGCTAGATAGACTCAGTATAAGGCAGCTTCCTATGTGCCATTACTGATTCCTGCCACTGGAAAGAAGAGTCTGCATTAGTAATTCTCCAAGACAGGGATGGCCAGTGTGGCACTCATGGGCAGACATGTGTCCACTGAGGCAGGGTCCCTCCACTGTCCCCACAAAAATTAGGCTTGAAAGAAACATTTATTATAGCCAGTAGAATAGGACTTAGTTTGCACTTGGGACAGGTTGTTGATCCCTGCACTAAGGAAATCTGATGTGAGCTTTTAAACACTGTGCTACAGAATACTTTGCTGCTGCCTACTTAATTTTTGTTCCTCCTTAAAGACCCTGTAGAAAGCTGTGCTTCTTGTAAATCTGACACTATCCCATCTGGATTTTCCCCCCTTCCATGAAGAAATTTCAAATATATTAGCCTCATCTGCCATAAGTGGCTAATTATCTGCTATGCTAATGTGAAAATGATTGTTACAGTGGTATGAAATTTGCCTTTTCTCTGCCAAATAGCCAGCTGCATCATTCCATTCCCCTGGTCTGTTTCCAATGGTGTAACATGAACATGAGTTCATCTCTCTCTTTTTCCTAAACAGTGGAATAAATTATTGATAGCAGCACATCGTATCTCAAGAATTAACTGCTCTCAAAAAGATGCCAGCCAGGCCTGGGCAATGCGGCCTCGCATCCTAGTGGGCTTATCTATGAATAAATGAAAAGATTCATTCCATGAAATTTATTATACTGCTTATTTTTTCATGATCAACCAACAAAATTTAACAGCCTGGATGTGGCTTCAGAACAGAGATCTGTGCTCCTCAAATCCCTTTTGTTATGAGATGAGTGTGTGAGAGATTGAACATATCAATTATTGTTTTTAATTTGTTTCTGAATAGATAGCTTAATTATGCCAAATGAGAAGCAATAGCTCACTGAGGGTTGCGCTCAGAAAAAGTGTCTTCATTGGCAAACAATGTTTACCTAATTTTCTCCCCACTCCTGTAGGTAGAATTATGTGGCTCTGAACTAATGAGATTTCTGTGCTTTCAAGAGATAGACTATTGAGACACACAGCAAGACTTTCTGATGGAGCATCCTGCAGAACAATATGAATCAGGGATAGTTTTCCCTTGTAGGCTAACATTTTGCTGTACAATGAAGCATGACGTGCTAAGATGTGAAGGAAGGGAAGGCAACCAGGTTTTCCTCTTTCCACATTCTATACCTTGTAATTACCTTTCACAATCAGATTGAAACACCCAATGGCAATGGCTTGATTAAAGTTTTGGATGGAGTCCTCCAACTTGCACAAGAACCAAACAGAAATGTGTGATTTGCATCTCCTGAGTAGGTATAAGTAGTCTCTGCCTCCTGGCAAATACTTTATTTACATTTTTTAAAGGACTTTCAGTTCAATGCAATAGATCCAGTTTCATGGATGTCACCCACTAAGTCGTTAGGTTGATAGGTAACATTTATTGTTGTTGTTTAGTCGTGTCCGACTCTTTGTGACCCCATGGACCAGAGCATGCCAGGCACTTCTGTCTTCCACCGCCTTCCACAGTTTGGTCAGGCTCATGTTTGTAGCTTCAAGAACACTGTCCAACCATCTTGTCCTCTGTCGTCCCCTTCTCCTTGTGCCCTCAATCTTTCCCAACATCAGGGTCTTTTCCAGGGAGTCTTCTCTTCTCATGAGGTGGCCAAAGTATTGGAGCCTCAGCTTCACGATCTGTCCTTCTAGTGAGCACTCAGGGCTGATTTCCTTAAGAATGGATAGGTTTGATCTTCTTGCAGTCCATGGGACTCTCAAGAGTCTCCTCCAGCACCATAATTCAAAAGCATCAATTCTTTGGCAATCAGCCTTCTTTATGGTCCAGCTCTCACTTCCATACATCACTACTGGGAAAACCATAGCTTTAACTATAGAGACCTTTGTTGGTAAGGTGATGTCTCTGATTTTTAAGATGCTGTCTAGGTTTGTCATCACTTTTCTCCCAAGAAGCAGGCATCTTTTAATTTCGTGACTGCTGTCACCATTTGCAGTGATCATGGATCCCAAGAAATTAAAATCTCTCACTGCCTCCATTTCTTCCCCTTCTATTTGCCGGGAGGTGATGGGACCAGTGGTCATGATCTTAGTTTTTTGATGCTGAGCTTCAGACCATATTTTACGCTCTCCTCTTTCACCCTCATTAAAAGGTTCTTTAATTCCTCCTCACTTTCTGCCATCAAGGATGTGTCATCTGCATACCTGAGGTTGTTGATATTTCTTCCGGCAATTTTAATTCCGGTTTAGGATTCATCCAATCCAGCCTTTTGCATGATGAATTCTGCATATAAGTAAATAAGCAGGGAGACAATATACAGCCTTGTCATATTCCTTTCTCAATTCTGAACCAACCAGTTGTTCCATATCCAGTTCTGTAGCTTCTTATCCCACATAGAGATTTCTCAGGAGACAGATGAGCTATCAGGCACTCCCATTTCTTTAAGGACTTGCCATAGTCTTCATCCATACTTCTTCAGGCACTCTTTCCACCAAATCTAAATCCTTAAACCTGTTCTTCACTTCCACTGTGTATTCATAAGGGATTTGATTTAGATTGTATCTTACCAGCCCAGTGGTTTTTCCTACTTTCTTCAGTTTAAGCTGGAATTTTGCTATAAGAAGCTGAGGATCTGAGCCACAGTCAGCTCCAGGTCTTGTTTTTGCTGACTGTATGGAGCTTCTCCATCTTTGGCTGCAGAGAATATAATCAATCTGATTTCGATGCTGCCCATCTGGTGATGTTCATGTGTAGAGTCGTCTCTTGTGTTGTTGGAAAAAAGTGTTTGTGATGACCAGCTTGTTCCCTTGACAGAACTCTATTAGCCTTTGCCCTGCTTCGTTTTGAACTCCAAGGCCAAACTTGCCAGTTGTTCCTTTTATCTCTTGACTCCCCACTTTAGCATTCCAATCCCCTATAATGAGAAGAACATCCTTCTTTGGTGTCATTTCTAGAAGGTGTTGTAAGTCTTCATAGAACTGGTCAATTTCAGTTTCTTCAGCACCGGTAGTTGGTGCATAAACTTAGATTACTGTGATGTTAAAAGGTCTGCCTTGGATTCGTATCGAGATCATTCTGTCATTTTTGAGATTGCATCCCAGTACAGCTTTCAACACTCTTTTGTTGACTATGAGGGCCACTCCATTTCTTTTACAGGATTCTTGCCCACAGTAATAGATATGATGGTCATCCGAACTGAATTCACCCATTCCTGTCCATTTTAGTTCACTGATGCCCAAGATGTGAATATTTATTCTTGCCATCTCATTTCTGACCACATCCAACTTACCCAAGTTCATGGTTCTTACATTCCAGGTTCCTGTGCAATATTTTTCTTTACAACATTGGACTTCCTTTCGCTTCCAGGCATATCCGCAACTGAGCGACCTGTTGGCTTTGGCCCAGCCGCTTCATCAGCTCTGAATCTACTTGTAGTCCTCCGCTCTTCCTCAGTAGCATGTTGGACACCTTCCAACCTGAGGGACTCATCTTCCAGCGTCATAACTTTTATATGCCTGTTGTCTTTGTCCATGAAGTTTTCTTGGCAGGGATACTGGAGTGGCTTGCCGGTTCCTGTTCCAGGTGGATCACGTTTGGTCAAAACTCTCCACTATGACCTGTCCATCTTGGGTGGCCCTACACGGCATAGCTCATAGCTTCTCTGAGTTATTCAAGCCCCTTCACCACAACAAGGCAGTGATCCATTAAAGAGGATAGGTACCATAGAGACAGCCTTTTCAGTGACTGCCCCTTGGCTAGGAACATAATCCCCAATGAAGTACACACAGTCCCTTCAATATATTATTTCATTCCCTACTGTATTACTTTTTATCTTTCGCTGTAGCTTTGAGGAGATAAGAAGAGCCCTTGCGGATCAGGCCAAAGGCCCATTTGGCTCAGCACACAGTTCTCACATTGGCCAAACAAATGGCCCTGGGGGTCCACAAGCAGAATCTGACTACAACAGTGCTTTCTTTAACCGTGATTCCCAGAAACTGCCATTCAAAGGGATTCTGGCCTCCCAGCAGGGGTGGTAGAACATAACCATGGTTGCTAGTAGCCATCAATGTGATTTTTTGTCTAATCCCATCCAAGTTTGGTCCCACAGTGAGACACTGCTTGCTTGGCTTGCACCACAGCAAGGTTCAATGCTGGCTGACTCCCGTCATACAAGTTTGGAGCAATCCAAAGCCAGCAGATCCATTCCATCAACATGGGGCTCATGGAATGATGAACTGTTCCTGGAACACAATGCCATGCCAACCCTTGCCCTGCCTGATGCTGTCAGTAAAGATTTGGCCTTTCACCGTTGTACAGTCTGGTTATATTGCTGCTCTCATGGGTCACACAATGCACCTACCTGGGCAAGGGCATCTGTCCCAAAATGTGGGCCATATGGGGAGCAAGGATTTATCCCCCTCTCCTGCCTCCTAAGGATATTCTAGGGGTTCCCCCAGAGGAACAGGTTTGGGAAGGGTGCACACAAGAGTAGAGGCAGGGGAAGACCTGTTGCACAAACAGAAATCTCTGCACTGATGCAATGTGTAGTTGAATACAGCCCCAACTCCCATCAGCCGCAGTAATCATGGCCAGTGGTCAGTGATGATGGTAACTGTAGTCCAACAACATCTGGAGGGACCAAGGTTTCCTACTGCTGCCATATGTCTTCTCTCAGGACTTTACCATTGTATTCTACCCCTCACACAATCACATTGGCTTAATGGTTAAATAGTTCAATTGTTCTGACTGCTTTCAATTGTCTACAACAATGTTCATTCTTGACACGGACAGTCCCTTTGTTGGGTCAGAGTGGAGCAATGCCATTTCTATGTCCTGCCAATTTAAATGTCAGTACAGCTATTGCAATCCAGACCCTCCATGTGTCCTTATTTTCCAGGGATGTTCCTGATTTAGAGAAGCCGTCCCAGTTTCTGATTTGATCCCAGAATGTCCCACTTTTCCTTAGGATGTCCCTATTTTCATTGGAGAAATGTTGGAGGGTATGGAGTTATCTGACCCCTGAGCTGTCTGAATGCAATCCTGTATAGGGAAGGTTTATTTTTTAATATTTAATGTTTTATTATATTTTTATATAATTGTATGTTGGAAGCGGCCCAGAGTGGCTGGGGTAACCCAGTAAGATGTGTGGGGTATAAATAGTAAAATTATCATTATGGAATGGGTCATCCCTATTTTCATTGGAGAAATGTTGGAGGGTATGGTAATCTCACCCTCTTATTGCCAGTTGTTCTCTCTCTAATGAATCATAAGGGAAATAAAAAGTGGGAACTTTATTTCTCTCTCCTCTCCTCCCCCCACATCACTCTAAAATATAAATGAAAAGTAAAATCACATTACGCCTTGGCACTTACTTAATAAAGCATTTCAGTTATTCATAGGTAATTTATGAGAAGAGTCCTGTTCCTAGGGATTTTGTTGCAGTCATTTAACAATAACAAATCTAAACACCATGCACATAAGCAGAAAATCCAGTTAAGTTCATTTAGCTCTTGTTAAGGGTGCTGCTAAAATGTGTCACATTACATGGGACTAGGCGTGCAATATTACTAAAAGACCTTTTATGTCTCTTCTTGGCTGATGACTTAATAACATGATTGCTCATGGAAATCTGAGGCTGTATGTTTTTATCAGCATAAATTGTCATCATAAAATGTCCTTTTCACTTTCCATTTTTCAAAATTGCTTATTTTGTAGCATTACATTTTACCAAATAAAAAACAGCAAACATAAAAAAAGTTTCTGTTCCAGAACATTAGAAATTGTTTTAATTACCTGTGTCCCATCCTGAATTCTTAACCATCCAGAGTAAACTACAGTACTGTATTATGGCTACTCATTCTGTTTTGCAGCAAATTCTTCCAACTCCAGTAGTATTGCAGTGGGAGATACATTATATTAGTACTGCAAATATAATAATCCAAAAAAAAAAAAAAAAAGGTTACTAAGCTAAATTATTTTGCCATAACTCATGAAGTATTGGTGCTCCAATTTACACAAAAACTGACTTGGGCAAGCACATTAGTAAGATTTACACTTACATAAATAGCAATGGATCCTTCTGGGTAACAACTTATATGAACACAAAGTTAAAAATGACACTTCAGAAAAAAAGAAAAGCAACTGGGACTCTGTTGGGAGAGTAGCAATTATGCATCAATAAATAAGTAAGTATTCATGTATAATGCATTTTTTTGGGGTTTTTGGTTTTTTATCACTGTAGAGAACTAAAGTGAAAAGCATTCATTCCAATATAGTCCATTTAATTTTTATTAGCTTTCAATGCATAGGGCAAGAAGATTAGCGAGATGTCTGCTGCCTCATCTTAAGCTGATATCCAAGTCTGATTATTTTTTAAGCAGCTCATTCAATAATACAGAACCCTAATAATAAAAAGGGAAACAATAAATTGTTCTATTGTGCTGACGATGAGTATTCTCCTCAATGCCTGTATCCTATATTATTATGTCAGACATTTTTAATGATAGACTTTTCAGCTAAGCAAGCACACTTTTTAAAAAAAAAGATGTGGGGGAAGAGAATTCCTGAGCTGCCTATTATTGTTTAGATATTGAAACTACAGTTCCCTTTCTCTGATGCTTTATTTAAAAACATGCCAGCTGCCCTCTCCCAAACACTGCCTGTTAGCAAGTGTAACACACCAGCTACATTGTTCACTATGCTGTGTGTATGGTCTCTTTCTCCATTGATCTATTTTCTCCTGAATAGGGCCTGTCAGGTGTGTCAGAATGTTAAGTCTGCTATAAAAATCAATTCTGCGTGACATTTTAGGGGTGAAACTTAATTTTTGCAAATTTCTTCAGTGAGGGGGTATTACAAATATCAGTATGGTTCCAGTATCAAAGTAGTTTGGATCTTTACGTTAGATTATTACCTGAAGCAGATGTGGTGCAGAAATGGGATGCAGAGATCAGTTCTGACTGACGGAAGCTTTGCCTACAAACTTAAAGTCAGCCATACATTACTTCCCTGATCAACACAGCATAGAAAACTTGCTAAACTGTTCATGCTTAGTGTGATATTAGCTTCTACCAGCAAAAATCTGGTAGCCAGTAAGAGCAAATGAAATGAGCTGATGCTAAGGTCACAGTCAGAGAAAAGACACAAAGTTTCATGTGAAAAGCCATCGTTTGTAGGCAATTGTTTCGGGTTTTATGCTTAAATTGCTCACTGAAATGAGAATCCAGATTCAAATGCCCCATTCAAGCCCTTAGCATTCCCATACCACAGTTACTCTGTGAGTATGACATCAGATTCAATGGCAGTGAGAGGAACCTAACAATCCCCACCATAACATCAGAGAAGATTAGCTACTTTGCTGCTGGATGATACACAGCCCCTGGGCTTTGAATAAGCTAGTTTACTGATACTGTGATACTGTCAATTCCTTTTGCAAATTAGTGGCAGAAACTGCAATAAGTCAGCCATCATAATAATGTAGTGTTACTATCACTAGAGAGAGGTTATTGAATGGAACAAATGGATGCCTAGAGCGCAAAATTCTCTGCATCTTGTCACCTGTGTTTTAAACAAGCTTTGTCTCTTTAGACCCATTACTTGTGAGTCAGAATCATTAGGAGGAATCAAAGCAGCCGAGGTTCTGATCTAGTCACACCTTATGAAATTAGCAGACTTGATGAAGTCATAGTTACAGATAGGTAGCCGTGTTGGTCTGCCATAGTCAAAACAAAATAAAAAAATTCCTTCCAGTAGCACCTTAAAGACGAACTAAGTTAGTTCTTGGTATGAGCTTTCGTGTGCATGCACACTTCTTCAGATACGAAACTAGTGTGCATGCACACAAAAGCTCATACCAAGAACTAACTTAGTTGGTCTTTAAGGTGCTACTGGAAGGAATTTTTTTATTTTGTTTTGATGAAGTCATATTGACTTTGCAGTGGTAGCATTAAAGGGTGCTGTTAAGCCTGGGACTGGGGGATGAGTTTGCAAAAAGTGTTCACAACTTAGGCACTGAATACTGTGCACCTAAATTGTGAGCTGTGATGGAACACCCCTGGGGAATTCATCTACAGAAAATGAGCAGCAGCACATTTCACATGACAAATTATTCATGTTTATCACTCTGATAGTAAACTTGGCCAGGCAGTGCCAACAGAATTGGAACCAAAACAGGGCCACCAAGAAACAAGAGGGACCTATCAGCATGCTCACAAGACCCCCCAAGTTTGCAAGAGTATAGAAATTATTTAGTAAAAAATGTAAGGGAGCAACCCCACCCCACCCCCCAAATAAGCCAAAATGGGGACTGAGCTATAATATTCTGAACGTCTGTTGAAAAAGACAGAAAACAGCATTGGAATATAGTATCCTGGAAAGGGGCATAGGAGACTGACTGGAGCCAAGAACAGGAGCATTAAACCCAGCAGATTCCACTTCTTATTACCTATTATTTTTCAAAGTATTAGCCAGCTTTTCTGGACTCAAAGGAGTATCAAAACAATCATTAATCTGTGATCCAAACATTAACCAAAGTAATCCTTTTTTAAATGGTGATAATAATAATATTTAATTATCCTCCTATTTGGAGGCCATAAAAGAAGGAAGCAGGCATCTAACTTTGTAATTTGTTTTCTTGAAAATGAAGAAGATATGAATAAACTCATCTCATTAATATGAAATAGAAGCGTAAGGGAAATTGTACCAAGGGTGAATATGGCTCTGGGGCCAGAAAATGGTTAGCCACTCCTTCTGGCTACCCATAATTTTGTTTAGTTTTGTCTGCTGGCAATGTTAGACTGCAAAGAACTGTAAACAAGTAAATAAATTGCAAGTGCAATTGCTAGTCTATGCGGCACAGAATACATAATGCAATAATGGCAACATGAGGCAGGGTAGTGCTGGCACAGACAGGAGCTGGAAGAGGAACACCAACACAAACATTTGCAATCACATTTATGATAACCAGTTCTGATGTTAATGTTTTGCACCCAGGCGTAAACTTAGGAATGGTTTTCTTTTTTTATCCACATGAAAACATTTCCTATTAATATATCACCCACACAAATGGCTCAAAGACAACTGCATTAGCAAAAGATTCATCGATGAATGCTGTTCCTGGGAGCATCTCTGAGCACAAGGCATAGATCATTCTATCCACACATTTGCAGAATTGATTCTGAAAACCACACTTTCCAGGGATACAAAACAAACAAGCAAACAAGCTTCTGTCCTAAACAGAAAAGGAGTAGTCACTCATTTCTTATGATTTTAATAATAATAATATATCACTTGTAAAAAACAGACATCAAAGTGATTTACAAAGTGAAGGAAAAAAACAATTACACAGACATTAAAATATAAATATTCATAATTAAAATACTCGGCAATATATTATTATTTGAACATTAAAATAATAGATATGAGGGCATTTTTAACCCACCCACCCCCACTTTCTTGCCTTGCATCCCCCCTCCGCTCCACAGTATCCTCCTGGACCTCTCCTTCCTCTCACTGCCCCACCAAATTCCCTGGGAAGCCACAGCTGGGGAGACCCAAAGCTACTCTCCCATGGGATGGGGCTGTGTGGAAAGAGTTGGGTGTTCCCATTCATTCTCTTTTCTTTGTAGCAATGGGGACTCCCTCGGTTTAACTAGAGACAACTTGCACCAGGTTCATGAAGGTGTATTCATAGGAGCTCAGTCCCACCCTTCCTCCTTTTTGCCTAATGCCATGCAAGTACCTTTCCCCCAGAGACATGCTCCAGAGGCAGTTGACTGCACTGGATGTGAATCCTTCCCACCCTTGCAAATAAGGGGTGGGTAAAAAATGCTCATAAAGCAGGGGGTGGTGTAAAAATGGAGAGCAAAAGAAGACGGAATTGCTTTTAGAAGATGAGGGGGCTGATTTAGGTTGTATGTGATCAATCCAGAAAATCCATTTTGGATTTGTTAATGAACAGCATGCTGCATTTACACCCATCAGTGGTGCAGGGCAGTACAGTGGTACCTCGGGTTAAGAACTTAATTCATTCCAGAGGTCTTAACCTGAAACTGTTCTTAACCTGAGGTACCACTTTAGCTAATGGGGCCTCCCGCTGCTGCCGTGCCACTGCTGTGCGATTTCTGTTCTCATTCTGAAGCAAAGTTTTTAACCCGAAGTACTATTTCTGGGTTAGTGGAGTCTGTAACCTGAAGCGTCTGTAACCTGAAGTGTCTGTAACCTGAGGTACCACTGTACTTTTCTCACAGCGTCAATGATGCCATCTGCTAAACTGCCACTTACCAGCAGTGCTTTTTTGTGACAGCATGCAATGGTACGCAATACCATCACTTTTTTTTTGGGGGGGGAGGCAGTGGAAGGGCTCTCAGACCCCTTCAGAGCATCGTGCCTCCTTCCTCAAGCCCAGAAAGTGTTTGCCCAGCTTAGGGAAGGAGGCACCATGATCTGACAGGATCTTGGAACCCTGTTGCCTCCTTCCCAAAGCCGGGAGGAGAAGACCTATTCACTTGGGTGGCGATGCCCCAGTAGGTGGGACGTGAGGAAGCAAAAAACATCTAACCCCCCTCAGCAGCTTGGGCATCAGGCCCACACCTCCCCCATGCGCTGGTCCCTCCCCTTTCTTGCTGGTGAGTCCTGGCACTCCCCCCCCCCCAGTACTTATTAGTGTCGTAAGCACACCATTCCTTGGTTATGTAAGGTAGGGTCAGACAGTGATTGGCTATTTTCAGTGCACCCAAGGTCTTGATCTAAGCACCTGGTTGGCCATCTGCAGGCAACAGGATGGCTGCTTGACTTGATGGACCTTTGGTTAGAATGGACAGCCATGGATATTTCCACAGCAGCGGCAAAGGAACCTTGTAGGTGGACCTCCTGCTCAGCTCACAAATCTCCCTCCCCACCCATAGAGAGGTAGATCCCCTGAAATGTGCTCCCAGGGAAAATAGGATTGTGTTCTTAGTTCAAAACACAGGAGGTTGGGCTCAGAGTTCCAGATGGGATATTTCTGCTGGGAGAAAGCGAGGAGAGATTATAATTGCTAGTACACCTTACCTCTGTATCTGCCTGTACATCTGCTCTTGTGCCTTCCAGTGATATTTGGATGCCATGGCCCAGGAAGTATGTCAGAACCCATAGTAAACACACCGTCTGTCATGGAATACATTTCCGTTACACAACTGACCTCAGCCTGCTAAGTGCTGAATCTGTATAAATACGTTATCACAGCCACAATCACAAGGTATCTCTGCCATTGCCCTGTATTGGCAATGTATTGGAAAATAGCCACCTCTCTCCTGCCTGTTTATTTTGCAAGTTATCGTACTCAGTGCTGCCTTGACCTTGAAGTCCTGACAGCTTGTTAGTTTGAAGTTGCTTTCTGGTTTTAAATTTTTCTTCTCTTTTCCCTGCACCCTCACCTCTGGATAAAAGCTGCATTTCTGTCTTTTGCTGAGATAGCACCCACCATGGGCTTCTCGTTTCACCTTATCAGCTTAGTAAAGCATGCTAAGAGTTCGCTGGCCTTCTACAGAAGATTGGGGGCTGGCATCAAAGCCAGGATAACAATAAATTCTCCTGACCCAGATTAGGCTTCATGTAACAGATAGCAGAAAATCAACATTTTGTATGAACTTTGCTTAAAGATACCTGTTACCATAGTAATTAAGGGCAGGCTGTTCTGACCAATGAAATTTGTTTATGGGGTCCACAGGCTGTCCATGCATTCTGCTAACCAATAATATTGCTGGAAAGGATCGTGTACGAGGTGATCATGCATGCAAATGTTATAAAAGTGCCTTGAATTGTGTATTCGGTGTCCAGAATTTGGAGAATTCCTCTGGATCACTTATTCTTGCTGCAGCCTGCAATAAATATGAACTTTGCTGTCTTTATTTGGCTAAAGAGGACCGGCATATTTCCAGACCCCCTTGTAGGGTGACACCAGGACAGTGTGGGAGGGGGCAAAGTGACCACAAGGGGAAGGAGAAATTGGCAAAAATTGCATTCCTTGATAGGAGCCTCCACTGGACCTCAGTCCCTTCTATGAACAGAAGAGAGCCCTGTGTTTGTGGGAGGGCAAGTCTGGATTGAAACCAACAGCTAAGGAACTTTACATAAACAACAAAGAGATTGGAAGCATAAAATAAACATGACCCAGGTACCTGTGGTTACAGTAGCTTGTCCATGGTAAATAAAAAATTAGAAGTTGATGGAAATGAATTGGCTCCAACATAGAAGGTTCACCTAATTGTATAAAGCACCACTCTGTAATCCACACAGCACTAAGTGTACATTTTACCTCTAGTCATCGCGTAGGGCAATAAACAGAAAGGAACACTATTATCACTTTTCATTTCTGTGAAATGAGCTATCATTATGAAGTGAACTCCAGCTGTTTTAATGCTAGATGCTCAACGCAGACTTGCAGAAAACTTTAGTTTTCTTCCCGATGGGTAGTCAATCTTATTCAGGAGAGTAGATGGGAGATTTGAACTGTTTGCCCTCTAAATCAGAGACTTTCATGATGGCCTCTATGGCGACTGCATAATCAAATGCCAAGGATAAATTTCTTCTGCTGGGTTCCTGGAGTGGGCTGGGGCCACTTTGCTAGTTGAGATTATCCGATTGATCTACCATATTTTGATGGGGCTATATTTGTCATCCTGATAAATGATCTTTTATTTAACAATAAAATGATCTTTTATTTAACAATAAAAAAGCTTTTTATTTAACAAACGCTGTTGCAATTCTTTGGGCTGATGCTCGCAGAACTGTGAGCAGATGAAGCCATGCCTGTACCAAAGAGAGTGGCGGTAGTGGAGATTTAGATATTTAAATCATAGCCTCTAGTGGAAATAGCCATGTCCAAAAAAATTGCTACAACAACAGCAACAACAAAAATGCTTCCCTCTCCTCAAAGAAAAGAATAGGCTGCTTTAAAAGTATATAATTCCTGGCCTGAGCATGTGCTCAGAGGCATCTTGTTCCTTAATTCTTAGCAAATGTCTTGCTGGTCAGCTGGGCGGCTGGCCAGCTAGCTTGACTGTCTGCCACTATTTTCTAACTGCCTCTGGCTGATGAATCTCAGAATATAGGCAAAAAAACAGAGTAGATAATGCACACCTGGTATAGAGAATACTGAGCAAGACAGGCAAAGGGTCTAACCTGGTGTAAGGCTGGTCCTGTGTTTCTAAGGCTCATAGGCTGCACTGAATAACATTCCAACTTCCCCATCCTTAAGTGTACCTCTCAGTTCCAGCATATGTATTCAGAATGGATGTGGTATAATGCAATGATCCCTCTCCACTTAATGTCTGTAAATACTTTTATTCCTTTTAATGGGCATACTTCTTGATATTTCTTGATATTTATTGTTTTAAGCTGTGACTTAGAAGCTTATTCCACTGAAATCAAAGAATCCATTCCTACTCAATTCATTTAGGATTGAATTGTCAACCTTACTAGGCAGGGTCTAGCTCTCATATTTATCTCTCATCTGAAAATTTCTTACCAATATAAAAGGCATGCAAAATAAAAGGAGAAATCTACATTTTAAAAGAAACAATAAGGCAGGCCAAGCTGGTAACTAATTTGCTAGTAGAAAATGATTTTCTATTCATGCTAGTAAATTTAATGGAAAGGGGGACTTTTCAATAGCTTTTCATTTCTAAACTGAAAATTAACTTTCTCTACCTAATGAAATTGCATTTAAAATTTGTAAGACACCTGCTATAAGACTATAAGAAGCCTTTACAGGATTTTATTTTAAGTCAGATGGTGCTTGACATGAAAATACAAGGTGTAAAGATGCAAGCCTCTCATTGAAGTAAAGTAGCTATGTAATTGCATTTTTTCATTTTTTCTGAAGCAGGCCTTGATTATCTCATTGTGACAGGTGAAAATCCCAAAGAATGCAGAAAGATAAGTAACACCTCCCCCCACACCCAAGAAAAGTGGTCATTCTGGGTTGTCATAGGCAACCATCAAAATTCAAATTAATTCTGTCGACTTTGGAGTAGTAGATGACAAGGGTTAGAAAAGGATACAGAAAAATGTACTACCTGTTTCAGACTGTGTGAAGTCATTGCACTGGAGTTGCCATATTCCAATTCCTGAAAACACTGAAACCCGTTCTGCATATGAATGATTGTGCATTAAAAATTGTTTATAAACCACCTTGTGCAATATTTTTACCATTTACTTATGTTTTCTCTATGGACAACAAACAAGTACTCTGTCTTACAGGACTTGGACTTGGTTAGAAGAAAATAGCAAGTCCATATACTCACCTGAAGGAAGAGTTAGCCTGCTTTCTGTGCAGTTATCCTGGAATCCACCCCAGATTTGCTTGCAACAAACTGTGGCTAGAGTAGGTGTGGGAAACATCTGGCCCTCCAGATGTTGTTGAGCTACATTTTCATCAGACCCAGCATGGCCAAAGGCCAGAAATGATGGGAGTTGTAGTTCAGTAACATCTTGAGGGCCAAAGGTTCCCCATATTCTAAACTAGATTCAAATTCTGCTATAAATTCTCAAGGTGGCATTGTGTAAACTGCTAAACCCAGCCACTATCTATCACAAATCTGCAAAACAGTAGTGATACTGACCTACCTGTTGTAAGGATCATTGAAATAACACATCCCCCCAAAAGAGGTTTAAAATTGTTACGTGGTAGTTAAGGAAGCTCTTAGAATTCCCTGCTTTCTGAAGGCAGACAACAGAAAGTACTTTTTCACAGAGCATATAGTTAAACTATGGAATTCACTCCCATCAACTTGCCATCAACTAGGAAGGCTTTAAAACTAGGAAGGCCTTGTTAAGTATAATTGTTTAATTGTACACTGAAATGGAAAACAGCTTTGTATGCTAAGAGTATAGTGTGGAAAATTCCTTTGAGCTAAACCAAAGAGTCCCAGAGAGCCTAACAGATTAATGATTGACTGTTAATATATCTCTACTGTCACAAGGTGTTTAACTTCAATCACATGGGGTATTCAGTTGCAAATCCCCATTTGAGGTGTGTGAGTTAGTCTTTGTCCTAAAGGCAGACAAAAAGAAAGGACTGCTAAAAACATTCATTTTTGTGGAGCAGTTGTTATGGATGGCTCAGGAAGATAATGGATGCTTAACAATTTCCACCAGAAGTAGACAGCAGTTGCTTGCACCAAGCCCTGACCCTGTTCTGTTCACTGAACTGTATCATTTATTCCCATCATACCCTCTTTCCATATGTATGAAGCAGTATTGCCTATAATTTTGTTTTCTCATTTTTACAGTGGCTGGTAACTAGCTACTGAACAGACCATGGCCTCTGCTGTGCTGTGACTTTGCTTCACATATTGTTCAGCTACAGGTTATTTTAGTTAAGGCACTAATGCAGAGATGGGGAACCAAACTGAGCAATTTCCACATCAATCATAATAAAGATACAAAATAAATATATCAATAATTAATATAAATAATAATAACAAAAACACACACACATCAGCAAAAACCCTAAGCAATACCCCAGCCCAAGAGTCTAGTGTGAACTGGGCCCTCCTCGACACATCTTAAGCAGATAAGAAAACGTAAGTCCTTTGCTGAGCACCACGCCTCCTTAAAGCATTAGTTAGATGGTGGCAAGTAGATAAGGCCTTATTTTGCAATCAGCCATTAAATGACATTGTCCTAGTTTATCCCCATTTTATTGTCTTGTGTCTTTGTTCTGGAATGTGTGGGCAACTGGAGAGGATTACAGTGATATTAGTATATTTATTTGTAAATGTATGAGTAGAGTAACTAGGGAGCAGAAGGAAAATCCATATAATTTCTCTAAGAAATTCTTGGCCATTTTTCTTTAGATCAGGTACATTTTTTTCAGTCTCAACACCTTTTCAGTGACTTACAGCTTCTAAAGAAAAATAAGTGTTAGGACAAGGAGCTGCCTCTTGCTATTAATCAGTCTACAGCAATGCAACAGAACATTGGGGAAATTCCAGTCTATTACATTAGTCATATATCAGATCTTGCTGGTGCCTTTTACAGTTTAAAAAGCACTACCTTTAAGATGGTGATTATGTACCTGAGGTAAGAGCTACAATGTACCTTATCAGTAATATGGCACTACTTAGGACCAACAGGAGTACCTTGATAACCACCAATTTTAATGGACAAAGTAGTATCTTGCTGTGTGAAAGGCATATGCCCAGTCCATTTTCTTTATTCCCTCCCTTAAGCCCCACATTCTTCAAAGGAGGCAAGAAAATAACTAGAAAAGAGTGTAAAATCAAATATTGCAGTTCCATAACTTCTTAATCTGGACACAAAACTACCAGAGGACATTTCAAAATCAGCCATGCTGTGTAAAAGAATGCCAAAACCCTAAGGAGTCTAGTGATTGCCTGGTGCTGCCTGGTTTTTTAGAAACTTAAAAATATTATGATTTTTAAATGGATAGTGTGATTTGTGAGCTTGGACCCATCCAAACATTAGGTGAAGTCAACCCAAAGTCATGTTTTGATCTCCATCTTGAATCAATATGGGACTTGGCATCCAAATGTCAATGAACACTGCTGTCCCCACCCTGCTAACCCTCATGCCAAGTTTGGTGATGAGGCAGCCTTGAGAGGCAGCCAAACCTATGCCAAAGGTGAAGTCATGCCCAAGTCACACTTTGGTCCACCATATTGATTCAAAATGGCACCCGGCACCTAAATGTTGATGTAGACCACCACCTTGGGAACTCTTGTGCAACACTATCTTGAGAGGCAGACAAATATATATAGACAATGGAGAAACAGACAAGCCATTTTCCAAAATATATAGTAGGCTTCCAGAATTTTCATAGTATTTCATTGTTTTATGCAGTACAATCCGGGGATGTATGGTTGAAAATGCCTCAGGTTAATGTAAAAGAGTAAAACTCATGATGTAGTCCAACTTTGGACAAAACATGCTTATGAGTTTTGCTTTGCAGACTTCAAGTAACTCATTAATAATGCTGGATGGATTCACAAGAGGAAACAATAATTTGAACTGACAGACAGATTTTCTGTGGAAATTTGCTGCCCAAATCTATGAAACAAAGTGCAGAACATAATACCCTCAGCAAAATTCCCTCAGAAAAAGGCTGAAGTACTAGCTTAAACCAGAAGAAGCCAACAGATGTTGCCAACTACAACTCCAATCAACCCCAACCACAAAGGCCAATGGTCAGGGGTGATGGGAACTGTAGTCCATGACATCTGGAGGCTACCATGTTGGCTACACCTAGCCTAAACCATACCTTTCAGTTTAGTTCTTTATGTCTTTTAGATATTTTTAGCTGACTCAGTACTCAGAGAACTGGATGAGCCCTACTCTTTCCCACATAGATTAAGATACACATTTATTAGATTTTTATCCCACTTTTCCTCCAGGGAGCTCATTATGGTTCCTTGTTCCCAATTTGTACTCATAAAATAACAGTGTTGTGGTTAAGTCTGAGCTTAGGTAACCAGTGAGCTTCATGAATCACCAGGGCCTTGCCTTCAACACTCCGTCCATCCTCCCACATTGGCTTTCATATGTACTGTGTAAGTATCCATTAAGTATAAAATGTTATAGGTTACTGAGTGGCAAGGGGTTCAGTTGCATAACAAGCTGAAGTTCTCCTTTAAACGAGTAGGAACATAAGATGAGCCTGCTGGATCAGGCCATTAGCCCATCTAGTTCAGCATCCTGCTCTCACAGTGGCCAACCAGATGCCTGTCTGAAGCCTGCAATCTTCAGCAGTACTTTGCCTACCTGTGTTTCCCAGCAGCTGGTATTCAGCAGCATCCTTTGCAAAGCTGTGCAGCTCCTACTATAAATCCATCAGAGAATAAAATCTACCCAGTTATGTAATGGGCAATCCAATCTGCATTTATAATAGCATTTATTAGCAGTAATTTTGTTGTAACTTCTGGATGAATCACTGGCCCCAGCCAGTAATTGGGCTTCGGTAAATATGACAGCCCTAATATTTATTCTGTATATTAGCTATAACTATAGATTGTTCTCTTGCTTCCATCATGAGATCTTCATCAATTCCAATTCCAATGATCATTGATCATCATAAAATCGATGAAACCAACCGCATGATATAAGATTAAGCACAGCTAGGCACATGCTCTCAAGTTTTATTATCTTTCCACAAGCGCCAGGCAGTCTCATCGATTACAAGAAATAAAAAAGAAATGAGCTGTTTCAACTCTGCGCGTTTATGGAACATAAATGCTGCTCTGATTTCAGCTGGGGAAAGACAACAGTGAATTCTCAATACCAGTGGGATTTATGCCATTCTCTTCTCTTATTTTGTTTGTTGGAAGTGCACTCCTTGGTGATAGTTTCAGGAATGCCATCCAAAGGCAATGCAGTTCCTAATGTGGACCACTTTCCAATCCTAATTGCCCCTTCATGTTTTTTAGTTAGATAGTGTAGAATTTGATGCTGCACTGTTACTAATGTTCCATTGTGCAAGCAGCTCAGCTTACTAGACAGAATGACCCCCTCCCCCATGTGTTGTTCTGTGGGTTCCTTTAACACCCCTCAAGCCAATTTCAGGGAGTACATGTGCATGTGGGGAAGTCCCACTGTACAAGTTTTACATGTGGTTCTCAGACAGTCTCCCATCCAGACACTGACCAGACCCAAACCTGCTTAGCTTCACCAAGGTGACTACATCACCATAGCTTTCCCACACCAGCAATGAAAGCAGCCCCTCATGGGATGAAACAAGCAATCACATGATTATTCACCACATGACAAGTTCCATATAGATCCACTTAACCACAATCTCAACACATCTGTTTCCTCAGCCTATGGATGGGACCTTTGAAGTTCAAGAAGCTTTACAATCTGCACTCTAGAGCCAGTCCTTTCAGTAGAATAACATGTTCATTTGTTCCCTGGGATTCAATCACAAAACTGTATTCAGCCTCCTTCCCTGATCCCAAGGTTATGTATGTATTTTCAAAAGTGACCTGTTTGTCACTTTGGGTTTTGTTTTTTATTACTTTAGCTTTTCTGTTAGAGACAATATATTGGTTGAAGCCACAAAACGTCAGTGGCAAATCTCATTCTCCGCACATAATCTAACATATGGCTAGCAAGACATTTTGTCACATTATAATTCAACAAAGAATGCAGAAGATAAATTGCTACAACTGTTGCATCCGGCAAAGAATGGAGCAGGGTGGAAACCCATGTTAAGCAATATTACAACATAAAAAACTGAACCTTCAGGTGCAAACAAAGAAATTAAGGATGTTTTCTCTAGAATAAAGAAAAGCAAAGGTTGCATGGCCTTATTCCTATAGGACACAAGAAAATGCATGCAATGGATTTGTGGGACAAGCAACTTGCCTCTTTAAACACATAGGGTGGGAGCCTACTGTGCTCATGGACAGGGTTTTTGATCTAACAGATGTGTCTGCTGATAGAAGAAAAGAGATGGCAGTTTTTGCTGATTCACCCCTAATTTTTTTTTATATGTTTTAGTTCGATTTACCCCTAAAGCCTCTGATGCCTGAAATCAGCTCCAGAGAATTGGGAAACTCTTCAGAACAGGTGGAAGATGGTGTGAGGCTGCAGGGAAAACCAACTGGATTCTATCCATAATATTACATTTCAATACCTGTTTTTCCTAACTAGAATGCCATCGTCTGCCCTGCCCATTGTCACTTTTCCAACCGCTCAGTTAATGACAAGGGCATGACTATTCGCTATGCTTCCCACTGCATTTCACTTTGAAATTCAAGGTGAATTTGAAAAATTTCTTGTTCGGGTAAATATTTGAAGGTCTTCAAGAAAAATGAAATTTATTTTGGTAGGGTTAAGTAAAAAATTTTAAGAGTAGGTGAGAAACTGCATGTCCCTAATTTTCATCACTGGCATTTTGCATAAAAATTCAGAATATGAGGGGTTTTTTCCCTGTGCAAGTTGCTGAAATGGTGGGCACTCTGGATCAGGACCACAGCAAGAGAGGAAGGGTTAAAGTCCCCTTTTCCCATAATAGGCCCCAAATTTGAAAAGATCCCCCTGCACTGGCAACCTATGTTTTAAGAAATCTTGCACTTAAGGACACAGATGCAGAGTTTACATATCATCTAGTTTAGTGCTAAAAGTTGGGGGGGGGAGATAACATGGTTTATCTTCTCTCTTTTTTAGTGCAGTGGGGAAATAATAGAGTTGACGCTTTCCTCCTCACCTTAAAAAATATATCTGATTTTTAGTTACTATAGGGGTGTGTCATACAGGAAGGTCTGGATTGCATTAAGGTACATTAAGTGAGTTCAGAGTTAAGAGAAGAGCAGTGAAATCTAAGCATCCCTGTGAATAAAAGCTTTAACATTTTTTTCTCCCTGAACCTTCTAATCTGTATCTTACCCAAGCCATCTTCTTTAACAGCAGACATCAGGAAAAATATTTGGTACTCTTAGAATGAAAAGTATACTTTATGGAGAAATGTTGGAGATGCTTGTAGATTTTTCAGCTTTCGTTTGAAATACTATTTGATGTACTCTCTTTTTTTATGCCGTCTTTTCATCTCCTACTTTAAAAGTCTGAGGGGGAAAAGCAAACTCTGCTATCTTTCACAAGTTGAATTACTTGTGTTCACCAATATTAGAAGCAGTTGTGGGGTGGGCATCTTTCAAGGCACTAACAGTTGTATTCTTCATTTCCTTGCAGTGGGAAAAATCCAAACTAGGATTGCAAACTAGGATTACCTGTTTAGCTGGTGCTTACGCAGGTGGTGCTGTGGGTTAAACCACAGAGCCTAGGACTTGCCGATCAGAAGGTTGGCGGTTCGAATCCCCGTGACGGGGTGAGCTCTCGTTGCTCGGTCCCAGCTCCTGTCAACCTAGCAGTTCAAAAGCACATCAAAGTACAAGTAGATAAATAGGTACCACTCCAGCGGGAAGGTAAACGGCATTTCCGTGCGCTGCTCTGGTTCGCCAGAAGCGCCTTAGTCATGCTGGCCACATGACCCATAAGCTGTACGCTGGCTCCCTCAGCCAATAAAGCGAGATGAGCGCTGCAACCCTAGAGTCGGTCACGACTGGACCTAATGGTCAGGGGTCCCTTTACCTTACTTTATTCCCAGTTGAACCCAGTGATTTTGTTGCTGTTGTGAGTCTATGTGTATAGCTTGTGCTATTAGTCTCTTCTGGCTAGTTGAACTTACTACCAATTAGAATCAATGGGAATTAAGATATGGACTGCATTCAGACAGTGATTTAGTCCATCTTTCATCTCAACCCTTTCCTGCTCCCTTCCCCCCCCCCCATGTATTCAGATGACATTTTATTGCTTCATGCAACTCTTTTTTGCTAGTTTCCTAGTTTGGGGTCTTAATATACCCATGGCTAACAGACCACTGATTTAAAAATGAACTGAGTTCAACTAATTTACAGTGCAATCCTACACGGAAGGCAGTTCCAGGTGAACGTACATAGAACATACATAGAACACTCCCAGGTGAACGTACATAGAATTGTCGCCTTAGTCTGAATATTGTGCAGTGTCTCTTTCAATTTTGTGTTTGGGTGGTCAGACAGAAAAGAGAACCGGACTTCTACACTTTTAATAAATATTCAGAAAAGGATGCAGGAGCCTTGTCCCCTTCTGCATCTGGCCACTCTACCTTGTCTTCTGAGGGTGACAAACTGAGGCCAATAACATACCCATTGTGATTAAACTTGCTGTTGGGGATCATTTGCAATGGAGAGAGTGGGGAGAGAAACTTTCCAGATTTTAAAATTGTGTGTTGGAGGCACTAAGGAGTTTTGTAGTTGGTAGTTTGAAAGCACAGTAAAAGGCAAATGCTCGTAATTCACATCATGATGCTCCATGCTGAGGTTGTTATACTTTATATCTAATTCATATGTATTCCCTCTTGAAGAATCAGAATGCTGGGGGCAGAGACTACAAGTCAACCTCTGATGAACATGCTCAAGGTACCACTTTCTAATGTATTTGTTATGTTTTCTGTCTTTGCCTCCTTTGAACATAATGGCAATATTTTATATATTATGGAAGGTGAAACTTTGCAATGTATTCCCTCTGGTAGATGACAGTGAGGATTTAACAGTTATTGCCTGCAATTCAAAAGAGCAAGCTGTCCGCCTATTAAGGACAGTTCCCCAGCCACTAAGTAATTCAGATATCAAGCCTAATTAGCTGAGCACAGCCCGCGTCTTTGCTCACAGTTAGAAATGTTAAGATACTACCAGAGATGAAGGGACACTTGGGAGGCAGAGCTATTTGTTGCGGTTGCCTGGCATATGATTTAGCACAGTCCCCTTGCACTCAGATTTATGCTTGTACCTTCCTGTGACACTAATGTAACATTCACAGAGGTGAGCAACACCCCTCAGAAGTGTGGCCCTCAAACTACTCTTGCCACCACCAGCAGCCAAAGGCCTTTCTCATGAAAAACTATTGAGGGTGGTTTCAGGTTGATTAGAATGATAGAAATTTGGGAGTGGGATGGAGAAAGAAGATGCAGGTCGACTCTTTCCTTGCTAGCAGTTAATCTATTGAAAACCCTCCATTGATTGCTGCTTTCCCTTCCAACTAGTTAAAAAAAGGGTCCCTGTATATTTTCCAACTGTTACTTACTTACTTACTGACAGAGTTAGCTGTTGTTTACATATGCTAGTCATTATTAACCTAGTCCTCTGTGAGGTACAACAGTTTCATCTACAAAAATCAGAATGCACATCAAATAATACAATAAAAGAGCACATCAGATAAAGTGTATCACTAGCATACACAAAACCAAGAACATCAAAATCCCACTGAGGTAAAAATAGAATTGTTGCTCTTGGCATCTGTCTATCTCAGGAGACAATGGAAGAGTGCCTTTGGGGGTAAAGTCAAACCATTGGAGAGTTACAGCACCTGCTGTGGCTGTAGAGACTAATGTGGGGGAGACACGTTTTCTTGCAGCTGGGGCAGATGAAGGTATCCAGTTTTGCTGCTACAGGTGCAGCATGGTGTTCCATTTCTCTGTGCTCCTCCCAGCGGTCATCCATCCTCTGGTCACTGCTGTGGATCCACAACCTCACTGTCTGTTTCTAGATGCTGTGATTGTCTACAAGGGATTCCCACATGGTGGACTTAATGTTGCCAATCTTCATGTCATGTTTGCAGACATATTTGTAACACAGAGTGCACAGGTGCTATTAGAGTTGGAACTAAAACAATAATTGGCATCAGATTTAAAACAGATACCTGTTTTTTTTAAAACAAAGATGTTTAAAATATGTTAAAAGGCCTGGTTGAACAAAGAGGACTTCACCTGGTGCTGAAGAGGTATCACTGTAAATGCTAGGCAGGAGTATTTCATAGGGGGGCATAGACATCAGAAAGGGGACATACAGCATTTATTTGGCTCTTATATTTTTCATAATATCATTATTTGGATCACAACAAAACATTGACCTGTGAAATTTGCTAAGATGCATTTGGAACATAGGGCGAAATGAATGGAACAGGCTCATAATGATTCCCAGAGCCTCTGGCAAGCGTTTCAAAATGGATGGAGAATGATATGATGCCGTTTGGCTTTATTTCATGTGAATGTGGTCTGATAAATATGCAGTGCTGTTAATGCATGAGGTCATAATCCAGGGCAAAAAAATATATATGAGACCTGTAGTTTACCCTTTGCAGAGCTATAGTTTCCAGCACTCTTTAACAAACTACAGTTGCCAGGATTCTTTGTGGAGTGTGTCTGTTGTGTATGTAAAAACAAAATAAAAAAATTCCTTCCAGTAGCACCTTAAAGACTAACTAAGTTAGTTCTAGGTATGAGCTTTCGTGTGCATGCACACTTCTTCAGATACACTGAAACAGAAGTCACCAGACCCTTCTATATAGACTAGAAAGAGAAGCTGCTGAATTGCAACTTATTACCAAACTTAAAACCATGGAGAGACCTGGTCTGAACAAAGACATTGGATTCTTATCTCATTATACATGACAAAGCCATTTTTCACCTTCTCACCCCTTGCTTTTTCCTGTAAGACCTATTGCAGTCGTTAAGAGTCGTCAACAGGCTCATCACAGCTATCTGCCAATCACCCATTCCCACCACCCTTCTGAGTAATACCCCTCCCCACCTTCTCACTATATAGAAGGGTCTGGTGACTTCTGTTTCAGTGTATCTGAAGAAGTGTGCATGCACACGAAAGCTCATACCTAGAACTAACTTAGTTGGTCTTTAAGGTGCTACTGGAAGAATTTTTTTTATTTTGTTTTGACTATGGCAGACCAACACGGCTACCTATCTGTTGTGTATGTAGCCTTAGTTTTCAGTTATTCACATACTTTTGCTCAGCAGCTTACACAGAAATCAGTTGCACCAGCTGGAGCTGCTCATTTGGTTTCAATGTCAGGGAATGCACAGAACTAAGGATAGGGAGGGAATTCAGTTTGCTTTTTAAGGCAGATGCCAACTATAAATCAATGGTCAGTGGTCATGATCATAAATGGTTTTGCAATCCAGGACTGTAGAAATTGTTTGCACACTGAAGGGATGAGGTAAGAGATTTTGTGGGGGGAGGTTCGGTGTTTTCAGAGGTAAACCTGTTCCCTGCCTTTGAAAAGATGGTTCTGGGGTGTCAGCCAGGACTTTAGGAGGGAAAAAATGTTTTCCATCAGATCATATCTCTGTACATAATATCAGATCAAATCAACAATATGAACTACTGACAAAAAAAATTAAATGTGCATTCTGTAAGCAGTGGTGGTATCTTCTCAAATTTTCATTGGAAACTTCCTTTACATTGGCATGTAAGTTTGACCCACATTAGCTTTCCAAAGGGCCTAAAATCTCTTTAGGGTTACACCTAAACATGATTAAATGTAATAGATGATGAGCTTCTAAAAAGTTATGCTGCTGTATATCCCTGGTGACTAAACTTAGACAGCCAGAGAAACAACAACAGAAAACAAAACTGATAATGAAAGATTTTCCCCTTAGAGATTTTGCCAAGGCAAATAGAATAATTCCAGATCAGATGCTATCTCTCATCCCAACATGTAAGATAAAAATAAAGTACACTGTTGGCACTCACTATGGTAAATTTTGAAACAAGAATGTTGTATAATATTTCCTGAGGGGAAGCTAAAAAAAAAAATCACAAGCATTCTTCATAATTGAAATATGGACCCACCGTATCCTTGTAATTGGTTTTAAACTGTTTGGAAGGTGCCAAAGTGCCAACTTTCATGCCAACGTAAAGGAAGTTTCTAATAAAAATTTGATGCCTCCACTGCTTAAAGATTGCACATTTTAAATTATTATGAACTGTCCTGGGTCCTTAGGATGAAGGGTGGGTAACAAATAATAATAATAATTTACTATTCCAAACACAGATTTAGATGATGAAACTGACTTTTTTCCCTTTACATTTAGCACATTTTCATGCAAAACAGAAATTCAAGCAGAAAAGCACAACATAAAGCACATAATAAATTTAAATGCTGTATATCTTTAAATAGATGTCTTGAGGAGTGTTTCTAAAATTCTAAAACACTGCCTTGTAGCTACCATTCTGCAATGAAAAACCACAGGCTCAAAACCAACTATGTCCATCCACCAGTGGAACGGATGCTGTTGGCATCTTCCTTTTGCAGCTGTATACACCCCAAAATCTTCTCCAAAGAACTCTCCCACTGACCAAGCAAGATGTTGGGAAGGACAGGGGACTTTGGCATATTCTTGGCTATGGTTTCTTCGAAAGATGCTATGAGTACAAATATCTGCTGCTTTCATATGATTTTCATGGGGAAAGAGGTAAAGGCAGTACAGTTGTACCTCAGGTTACATACGCTTCAGGTTACAGACTCCGCTAACCCAGAAATAGTACCTTGGGTTAAGAACTCTGCTTCAGGATGAGAACAGAAATTGTGTTCCGGCGGCGCAGCAGCAGCAGGATAAAGTGGTGCTTCAGGTTAAGAACAGTTTCAGGTTAAGAACGGACCTCCAGAACAAATTAAGTACTTAACCCAAGGTACCACTATACTTTTTTTCTAAAAGAAAAATGTTTAGGGGTACTCTCATTTTCCTACTCATATTGAAATACTGCCCCTCAATAACGCCAAACTTAGATTCACAAAATGTTTAGGGGTATGTGTACTCCTGCATCCCCCCCCCCCCCAGAAAAAAAGGCACTGGGTAAAAGTAAAAAAAAAAAAAGGTAAAGGACCCCAGTAATTTCCTTCCACAGTAATTAACCAATCATATTTTGCAAAAAGGCTTAATCACATTTTTAGATAACTTTGCTTCTAAGAATGGGGAATAGTAGCTGCCAAATACTTCTACTATGACTGCCACCCAACACAAGTTTTGGTGCAACATAAAGCTGAAAAAAGGGGGAGTAATAACTTCATAGCCTCGTTACCCCCAAGTCCCCCGCTTCCACAGGCATCTGGTTCGCCACTGTGAGAGCAGGATATTAGACAAGATAGGCCTCTGTCCTGATCTAGCAGGGCTCTTCTTATGTCCTTAAGTTATGTGTTCACTAGAAACATGGCCTCTCCCTTTCTCCACATCATAGTGTAAGCCTTGTATGCTGCAAAGAAGCTCAGACTTTGCTAATTTTCTAGACTGGAAGCTAGCCTTCTGTGGCTCTAGCAATCTAATATTACTCAGAAGCAGTTGCATTTACCCTGCTCTTCTAAAGGGTTGTCTGTGACAACTCCAAGTAGCAGTATACTCTTTTTTTCTCATAGATTGCCTTTCCCAATCAGGAGATGAGAGATGTGGATCAAACTCTCCTAAAACTTAACTCTTACGTTTATTAAAATAATAATGATAATAATAAAGACTGCACAATTTTGCTGTAATTAAATACGTAATTAAATATTGGGCTATTTATCATAATGACCTTCAGTTCTATTTGAACTGCATTTTTTTAATCTAAAAAGGGAAATGAATGCAATTAAGCAAGCACATGGTATTAACTTTAATTAGTGCAAATTAAAGGTAATATTTTCACAAGCAGGAAAATTCCTTAAGGTTTTTGCCTGTGAAGAACCAACATAATTATTAATCAAACACTGTAACAATGGGAAAACACTGGGCATAAAATGTATCTAATAACCATGATTAGATGCTTTAAATTCTCCTCATGTTTATTTTAGTTTTGTGTTGATTACAATGATTGTTTTCTAGGCTTCAGCTTGCAATAATTTATATAAAAGCTCTCTTACATTCTGTACACTTCCAAAGAACACAATAACAGACCTGCCAAGTGTCCCTATTTTTCAGGGACGTCCCTGATTTACAAAAGCCATCTCAGTTTCTGATTTGATCCCGGAATGTGCCAGTTTTCCTTAGGATGCCTCTATTTGAATTGGAGAAATGTTGGAGGGTATGGAGTTATTCGACCCCTGAGCTGTCTGAAGGCAATCCTGTATAGGGAAGGGTGTTTTTTTTTAATATTTAATGTTTTATTATATTTTTATATAATTGTATGTTGGAAGCAGCCCAGCAGTTTCCACTGTCCAGAGGCTCCAAATCAGCAGGTGTTCAACAGAGCTATTCTAAGGCCATCTTCTCCCAAGTGACCAGAGGAGTGAAGGAGAAGTTGCTTTGGGTAGGAAAAGTTGGAGGCACCATCTCTTTGCTTCAGTGACATTCTATGGGTCTTTTTTGGCCCACAGGTATGTGGAAAGGAGTAGAATAGAACTACAATGGAAGGAAGACAAAGGCACTCTGCTTCCCAGACATCTTGTTCCACAAGGTCCCACATTTTATGATCTTCCCTCATTTTGAAATACTCACATCTACAGATGTCAACAGGAACCAAAGATGTTCAGCATTTACAAGGGATCTTAATATTAATTAGGATCAAGCCTGTAGTAGTCATGCAGTATAGAAGATTTTAACATGAAATGCACAGCAATCTGCAAATTGCCCTATTTTTCATAGATCTACCTTTCATTACATTTATTATCCCACAACTTTCAGCACATATGCTCTCATGGGAGCAAAGAGATAAAAGTGATAAAATCAGTCAATAACATGGTAAAAGAAAGCCAAATAAACATCATCAAGTAAATAAGGGAGATATATCGATACAGAGTAAGATTAGTAGAAATGCTTGTTTTTCAAATGTCAAACATGTCTTCTTTTGCTAAAACTTGATTGCTAATCCTAATACCAAACTACCTTAAAATGCATGAACAGTTCTTTTTCACCCAGACAAAAATCTACAATAGTGTAAGTACATACAGTATGTGCTCATGTGAAATAACTGTGAGTCCCTCGCTGGACCTGCCACTAATTAACACTGATGAAACACCACTCCACAATGAAGATCTTTTGAATATTTTACCTAGACTTATGTTATGTATAGTACTTTAGATGCTTAGCAGGATAAAATATTCAGACCTAGAATTAAGATTTTCTAAGTATGACAGCTAATGAGGGAAATAAAAGCATTTTTAAAAGTTCCTTAGGGAATCTCAAGTTCTGTCTATTAAACTGTTTTTTAAAAGAAGACAGTGTTATAATACATATCAAACACCCACCAGTTGAGGCAGTCAAGCTTTTCACTGTACTGTTTCCTTTAAAGGTACCCTGTAACCTGTCACTATTGATGTCTTGAAACAACTCACTGGATAAAATGAAAGAAGTCTCTATGGAATTCATTATGAATAATTACCTGTTTGTAAGAAACCTTCTTTTCTGACAGGAGCTATTTTTCCCCCCAAGAAGATTCTCAAGATTCAATAAATTGACATTTCTTTTCCTTCATTTGCTGTTCATTTTGTCATTGCAGGCAGATAAATGTGCGTATTGACTTCATGCTTTCCCCCTCAATATGACTAAACATCAAACTTACAACATGCAAAGTTTCACATCAATGTGCACTACTTCTAATAAAGACTGAATATAATCGTTTTCATTACTGTCTTGAAGTGAATGTAAGCGTGAAGATCGATTGAGATATTGGGCTTGTGTTCATCATTTGAAATAAGCAGGAAGTGAGATCTTTGAAATTATTTTGTGTTATACATAATGGCAGAAAACTTAGCATTCTGAAAGTTATTGTACCGACTTCTAGCATCCTTAAAAATCAATACTGTAAAAGGTTTTGTAATATTTTGGTTGGACTGTGTGTTTGTTAAAAATGTCTAATAGTGATTAATCTGCTTCGAAACTATTACATTGATTAGATTGGAACTTGTTTTCAAGTAAGTATGCTTGGCATTTCAGCCCTGAAATTCTCAGCACCAGTTCACACCTTCCAACATAGAAAAACCATGTGCAGGAACATCCCTAAGGATTGCATTACTTCCTCCTATGCATGTGTAACTGTCAATGAGCATCAAGACATTGCACTATAATTTCCTGATCTCCATGCCTGGAAAAGACTTCTATAAATAAGATCATATGAAAAGATTTAGACAATGAGATTCTGCTCTCGAAATATGATGTCACATACTGGTGTATGTTGTCTTCTGTAGAAGTGAATGACGCCATTTGCTTTTATTGGGCAAAGTAAATACAGTTTATCATGGTGGTGGAAACTTCACTAGCAAACAAATAAGGCCACTTCATAGCTTTTCTCACAGCAGTCTATCCAGTTAGCACATTCTGGCTTTGTGGGCTATCACACTTCGCTTTTGCAGTTCATCTTTGTCTCACTGCAAGGTATTTCCCATTTCAACAGTCTCCTCAACTGCAACCCTGTAAACATCTCTACAAAGATAAAAAAAAAAAGGAAATGCACACACAGCAACTGTGAGGATGCACTTCCTGCCATGCTGGTCTTTCAGTGTGTGCATGCTCTCTACTGAACAGGATCATATACTACATTAGAACCCCCAGGATGACCAAGGGACCCAGTTTTTCTCTTCTTCTTTTTTGCCATTTCCATTGTACTTGTAAATCCCACAGTCAGGGAAGATGGGAGTTGTAATCCAACAACACCTTGAGAATAGAAAGTTAGCTAAACTTGATCTAACTGAAAGAAGGAACAATGAAATAGAAGGATGTCAGAGCTAAGCTAACTGTAATTCTGTAATTTGTAAAACCCTCCTCCCCAAGTAAAACCATTAAGACCAGGGTATAAGATTATCTGGCTGTACCATTAGCTACAGCCTGATGGAATGGCTGCTACCAGGTGACAGTTGATGAAGGGGAAACCCTTCCTTCCATGGGATAAGGTTTTTATGTAAGCCGCCCAGAGTGGCTGGGGAGGCCCAGCCAGATGGGCAGGGTATAAATAATAAATTATTATTATTATTATTATTATTATTATTATTATTATTATTATATCCAGTGTTGAAGCAATGATTCTTCAACATCAACTTCATTGGACTGGTCATGTTGTGTGGATGCCTGATGATCGTCTTCCAAAGCAACTACTCTATTCCAAACTTAAAAATGGAAAGCGTAATGCTGGTGGTCAACAAAAGAGGTTTAAAGACTGTCTCAAAGCAAATCTAAAAAAAATGTAGTATAAACACTGACAACTGGGAAACACTGGCCTGCGAGCGCTCCAGTTGGAGAACAGCTTTTACCAAAGGTGTCATGGGCTTTGAAGACACTCAAACTCAGGACTTAAGGAAGAAACGTGCTAAGAGGAAGGCATGCTTGGCAAATCCACACCGTGATCTACTCCCATCCAGAAACCTATGCCTCCACTGTGGAAGGACGTGTGGATCCAGAATTGGCCTCCATAGTCACTTACGGACTCATTGTTAAAACCGTGTTTACGGAAGACAATCTTACTCAGCTACGAGTGATCACCAAAGAAGAAGAAGAAGAAGAAGAAGAAGAAGAAGAAGAAGAAGAAGAAGGCAATATCCCACCCACAGTAATACACATGTCAGCTCATCCTGCCTCCAGGTATCTTCACATTCCTGCTGCTGGAAGCCTTTGCGCAAACTGCCTGCTGGACCATGGAATCCCAGTCACAAGGATGTTTTCAAATGCAAAGACATGCCCTCAATGGTTTCCTTACTGCAGACATTTGTACTAAGTGGGCAGATGTCAGGGGATGAACCAAGTTGCTGTGCATGCAGTCAGGACAGCTTGTGCAGCATGTGCTCCCCAAACAGGCATTGATTTAATGTGTGAGCATCACAGGAGAACAGAATAGAGTGGAATCTAATACAAAGCAATTGGAACTCAAATATGCACATTATTCATCACAACCTTGTCAGTACCTTTCGTGGATGTGTTCTGTCTCTCTTAATTTTCCACCCTGAGCCAGCAAGTTCAGTTATGAACAGGTGTGAGTGTATGTAGAGTTGCTTACTATACAAAGGTAAAAATCTTATCCATTGTCCACCCACTTTTGCCTCTGTTCCCTCAGAAGTTTGCCAAGAATAGGACGGACTACTTTATTTAGCCAGGTGCCAAACTGGAGTTCCATCTGTGCAGCACTTTGCAAAAGGGCCTTTCACTGGAGCACTTGGATGATCTGTTTCGGCAAGTTGGTTAGGGCTGCAGAATAAGTAGATAGTTTTTAAGGCTTGATCAGTTAAAGCTAAATGAAATAAGTTGTGCTGTTTAAAATTTATTTCACTCTGATATGCTTTAACCTTTTCATTCTCATTAAATCTACTTAATCTGCAGCCAGCTTCTTGATATGTAAGCTCACCTTCCCCATGTACTGGGTGGCTAGAGGAATGAAGCCAGTGGCCAGTACAACCAGGACCATGACTGGGGTTAAGGAATGTGGCCAATGGGGATATAGATATATATATATAGGATAGTGAGTAGAGCAGCTGCTCTTCTATAGTGCTCATGGCAAAACTCTTCATTGCTCATTTTCACAGTCTGCTCATATGGAAAGGAAAAATAAAATATTTACCAACTGCACTTGTAATTGAATGCCTTGCCTGAGCATTTCAAGTAAAAATCAAAGAGCAGAAGCAGTTAAACAGAGCCTTCATATTTCTGCTAATTGAATTTTAACAAAGCACCAGGTCTGCTATTAAAGCAAATTAATGAATGGCAAATAGGATTATTTCATTTGAGTGAACATGTGCAGTGCAACAGGATTAACTTAGAATGTTCTTTTATAGAACATTAATTATAGATTTATAGAACATAAATTAAGAGAACATTAACAAAGTTGCAGACACGGGCACAATAATTTTAAAGGTATTTTAATTACATGCATCTCTCTAACCGTAGATCTTTTAAAAACTGATTGAGTTGTGCTTTTGTGATGTTCCTGCATGATCAATAAGTCTACAAATACCTACAAATACTGGAGTTTATGGCATATTTGAAATATTAGCATGATATTTCTTAAGATCTTGATTAGTAGCATCTAATTCAAATCAAATAGGGCCAGCCATTCAATTTCAGTAGAATGGGTCACTTGCATACATAGCATGGCACCAGACTTATGACACAAACTCAGTGGTATTACATGCCTCTAAGTTGTGCAAGTTCAATCTCTTACTGAATCAGGCCTGGAAATTTAAGGATTTCATGAATGGTGGGGGAAATATGCAGGAGACTGGAAGAAGTCCATCTCCAGATTTGTGTTCACTCAAGCTTTATCATGAACCCTACTTGTTTTCATCAGTTGCCTGGATTGTCTAAGACAATGGATACAAGGTGGCTGGCCAGCAAGGTGGCTGGCTGAAGAAAAGCAACCCTAACTTTTAATGCGTTCTCTTCTGCTCACCCCAAGTGTATTCAGCACCAATAGCAGCTGCACTAACACAGCAGCAGTTTTCATCAGGACCACAGTGAGACAGGATAAAATTAGAAGGCTTCTTTCTCTTACCCTTCAGCTGGTAGTGGCAGCTACTTTGGTCATCTTGTGTCCTGCCTTATCATGCAATTATCAGGGTAGCCATATTGCCTGGAACTAAGCTTTTGTACAGCAGCAAGCCAGCTGTTAAGCCTTAGAGGCTAATGATTGTTTTGGTTCTCTTTGCAGAGGCCGTGGTGCAGCGTTGAACAATCGTGTGGTAACTAATAGAAGCTGAAGAGGAGTGAAGTGAAGAGGTGGTGGTGGAGCTGAACAAGGACAAAATAAGGATTTGGGTTTGATCTGGGTATTTATGGAAAGACAGAGGAGATGTACTGTGGGACTGTACCGTGGTTACGATATACAGTATATGCTCATAATCTTCTTTGCTATTCCTGTCAATTACCAGTATATTTTTGTTGTAGTAATAAAATAACATTGAAAAACCCTGGAACCCTAGGCTGACACCACCTGTCCTCCAGTACCAGTTGTGGCATTATTTTGTACTTAAAACTTGCTGAACTCGTCTACTCACTACTCGTCATGACTGTCACTTATTTCTCCTGTTAACTATTACAATTAAAAGAATGCTGGTGTAAGGAGAAGTCATAAATCTAATTATACCTAGAAATACATGTTGCTTCTAGCATATCAAGCCATGACATCTACATGATTAGTCATTGACTTTGCCCTCAGATTAACAAATAGGTGTGACTGTCAGCTGCAAGTTTTATAGCTTCTGTTTTTCATTGCAGGGAGGAGAGTGGGGACAAAACTAGGATTCATAAGCTGTGCTTCTCAATGGTTCTGATTCCATGTACTTCTTGGACTCCTTGCCTTCCACCTCACCATTCCCAATGGGCACCCCCAACCTCTGTGGTGAGTGTGTATGTGTGTGTGTGATGTCTCCATGTGTGGGAGTGTGGGACAGCCACAACCATTTTAAGCCCCCACCCAGATGCTGGAGGGCTGGCCAAGAAGGAATGCTACCCTCAGCCCAAAAAAGGTTCCTCACCTCAGCTCTAAATAGTGTCCCACCAAGGATATGACACCTGTTTAAAAAGATAGTTCTGCAATCACAGTACAGGCAGGTATTTGGATTAAGTTTGATATATGAGACAGAGTTTACACAAAGAAGAGCAAACACAGAGTCTCTAATTTTAGCACAAAGAAGAAGTGCCACTAATTCCTAGAAATGATATATTTATATATGTTTCAGTCTTTCGTTGACTCACTGTAGCTTTTTCCCACTTTGCTTTCTTCCCAGTTCTCATTACTGTGAGGAGTGTGGTGATTTATGTTACCTGTCTCACCTAGAAGTCTCGAAAAGCAGAAGCAAGCAAATGAAAACTAATATTAAAAACAGTAATATTAAAGCCAGCCTTAGATCTGGTGACCTGAGAAAAAGATTTAAAGTTCTGAGGGATAGGCATACAAGTAAATGCCTTTTTCAGAATTATTTTCCTTAGGTAGGCCTGGGAGGCCCTGTGATAGATTAGGGTGATACTTTTTCCCTCAACAGGTAATTGAAAATGTATTTCCTTTATTGTTCTTTTTCCTTTTATGTGTTCTAACAATTAAAAGGTATAGCCATATTTTTAACTTGGGTAGCTTTCAAAGATGACTGGACAAATTCACGAAGGATAAGGCTATCAGTGGTACTAGACCTGTTGGCTCTGTTCTGCTTCCAAGGCTATAGGCAGTAATGCTTTTGAATACCAGTTGCTAGAAACTGGGGTGGGGGAAGAGTGCTCTTGTGCTTCGGCCTTGCTTGTGGGTTTCTTACAGGTGCCTGGTTGTCCACTCTGAGAAAAGGATGCTGGACTAGATAGGCCATTGGCCTGATCCAGCAGGTTATTATGTACTTACGAACTGGTATGAACTCCAAAAAGATCTTAACAATAGGTTGGTTCCTGACTAAGGGCACAATCCAATCACCCAGTCTGCAGTGCTGGTAGGGGATGGGGAGGATGTTTCCTTCAGCCAGCCCAGAACAATTTCAACAGCCACCATCCATGCAGCACTACTACATCACTCTGCTGCTGCAGAGCTCCCATTCTTCCCACCAAAAGTGTGGGCAGACTGAAGTAGCACTCCCTGCCAAGTACTGGATCCCAAGATAGCCTATTGTCAGTTGGTCAGCAATGTCTAGGCAACACGATGGCCATGTACATACGCAATAGACAATCTGTATAGAATTCCTTCAAACCATAACAAGTACAAAATGAAATATTTAGTCTCAAAGTCTCTGAAAATCTTTAAATGAAGCGAGGTACCAGACTTTGTGTGATGAAAGACAAGCTGTGAAGCTTTGTGTATTCAGCAAATATGATGTCCACCACTGAACAGTGATTCCGGATATTGACTACTGTTTCGTAGACTATATTATTATATGAACACTGTTCCACAGCATTTGAAATAAGATGGGTTTATGAAGCAATTCTATATCCTCCCACCATGCTGACGAAGAATTCTACGAAACAGAAGGAATTCTATAAAGATTGTCTATTGCATATGTACATGGTCATCGTGTTGCCTAGACATTGCTAACGTTCTCTTTGTTTGGTTACTTATTGTCAGTTGGTGGCACTGACCCCGATCCTGGCCCTATTATTACACCAGCTCAAGGTTGGTAGGGCTGAGAAGAGGCTTCTGCCTGTTTCTGCTTTCTGCCCCAGTTGGGTTGAGTGACAGGGCTGCAGATGTGGCAGTAATTCCACCATGCCATCATGCCTTGCCATGGCCTGGCTGGGGTTTGGATTGGTTTGTGATTTGCTTCCATTTCCACTTATTTCAGTGAGAACTAAACCATGTCTAACTTGTTCCACTATTTTTAGTGGAAGCCACTTTTAATTAACTTAGCCTGGCTCCAGCTCTGTATCACTATTAAAACTTCAGACTAAACCTGATAATGAACATGAGTCTTATATGATGCTGCTGCTGGGAATCAAGCTTTGGTTCTTACATTTGTGGAAATGACCATAGCATTCTTTGGCCTTGCTACTAATCATAATCAAAACTGTGATGAGAGCATGGGCCACATCTCATGCAAAGAACTCTGCAGGAGCTTTAAAAGCTTGTGAATTCCAGCACCATTCCAATTCCCACTAAAAAGAAGACTATTATTGTCTGGAGCAAATAAAAAAATGACAGGTAAAATCTTAACATTTATTTTTGTTTCTTGTATCTCTGTGAAAATTTTTATTATTTTTTTAGCCATAATGACAAAAGTCATTGTATTAACAGAGCATGATAGGATATTTTCTATTCAATGGGGGGGGGGGGAATCATGTTAAAGCAGCAGTTTGCATGTCACAGCATTTTAAAACACACCAATCACACTTTTCGTGGAATGGAATATAAGCTTTTTTGGCTGCAGAACACAACACCTTCCCAGTGGTGAGGTTAATAGCATCCACTCAGATGTATCAGGTCATGCAGTTCCCCACTAATAATTTTAACAGCAGCTCTCTTTGTAGGAATAACAGCTCTATTAATACCATCCCTTTATTTAATGTATTTATCATGTCTCAGTCCCAGTAGGTTGAGATAGCTAATTTCAAGCTTCATATATTGGGCATTCCAGAACTTGCTAGGCGTCTGCAAGGCTCAAAGCATTGGCTAACTGCTTACATGACCTTTCAGGTTTAGGCTGCTAGTGCAAACTCCCGCATAGCTAATTAGGAATCTCAGGGGCACGCTGATGAAAATATTTGGTACCCACATGAGACTGAGTTGCCATCATCTACTTCCAATCTAGTTGCTCAGAGTTGTAAAATGAACATGCCGGGCAAGGAAAAGTTTAGAAGAAAAGGAAAATAGCTGTCCTTTACAGTGAGCCAAAATGAAGTGGAAATATAAACCTGGACTTTTCAGTAAGGTTCTATAAGCCGCAACCTGTTTTGTTTTGTTTTGTTTTGTTTAAAAGTGGTTTTCTTTAGGGACCCTGTACTGGCAAGTGAAGCCAATGACAAGAACCAGGCAAAGGTACACCTTCAAAGGTTCTAAACATATAAATGTACAATGCTGAGGAATGGTTCCCTGGTCAGAAACCCTGAATTGTCCCCCCCAAGCCCTGCCTTATTTCTTCCCCCAAACGCCAAGCGAAAAGGGGGGGTGGCTTAGATAAAGTAAGAGGGGTGAGGTTTAAATGCACAGTCTATTCTAAGCCCCAGCATCATTTAAAATTTCAGAGGGGGCTCCCGATTTAAGCGGTACCAATGGATGGCAGGGTAAATCAAACCCACACTAAAAGAGTAATAAATCAACAAACGGCAGGCACAAACACACGCTGCCAGCACACACACACGACTTAAAATTAGAGAGGAACAGTCAAGGGCAAGGGAGGGGGGAAAACGTACAAGCACCCTGGCCAACAAATTAAAATGTAAGGCAAACCCAAAGGCAAACCCACTCAGTCACCCAGACCAGCCAGGCAATCGGACGGGCAAGGGCAATAGAGGGGAAAAAACATACATGCACACTGGCCAAAATTAAAATAAAACGCACAGCCACCAAGGCAGAGGCCAGGGAAGGAAAGTGAGGAGACAAGGGAGATAGTAAGATGGCATTCACACTCAGACCTAGCTGGTGGTGGAGTGACCATGTGCTGGGCAAAGGAACAAGCTGCAGCATAAGAAAGGTAATTCGCACTTAAAAACACCCAAACAAATCCAGCACCAGGAGTGGGGGGAAATAAAAGGTTAAATGTAGGTTTTTACACAGAAAAGAGAACACAGCAAGACAGCAAGGCAAACTTGGGTGCGTAGGTTTTTAAAAGCAGTAAAGCAATGAGTGCACGCAAGCCTCCTAAATTTAAAAAGGCAAGCCAGGAACCAGACAGCCTCCACACACACAAACACCCCCCGACTCCAAACCTCGTGGCTGAGCTCTTCCCTACGATGACTCCTGACTCGCACAGGACGACGAAGAGAAATGAGGCCGGGGAGAGGCTGACGCTGCAGCATCAAGGCTGCTGGACACGCCCGCCCCCCCATGGCACCTGGTTGGACGGCCACCGGGGGGGCGTGAGTGCCCCTGCTAGGGGCGGTGTTCAGGCTCCCGCCCACAACCACTCCCCTCTCTTTCAGGGAGGAGAGTCTTTGCCATCATCTACTTCCAATCTAGTTGCTCAGAGTTGTGCTTTAACCGACCTCCCTCTTCCAGTGTCAGCAATGGAAACTTGAGACCTGCTTCATGGGTTATAATAAATAATTGTGTTTATATACTGAAAATCAGTAAAAAATTTGAAGGAAGGAAGGAAACAAGCATCCCTCTTAGTCCCAGAATTTTTTCCCCACTAAGTGCAAAAGAAATGCTAAATTAGTGAGCATGGCTACATTTCTGCTGCCCACGCAACTGGGGTGTTAAATCATAAATGGGTATTAAATATATATACCCATATTAAAGCTGCAGCATAGTTCATAAAACAATAAACAAAGTAGGCAATATTCTGTTACGTAATTTTGCGTTATGCCCCCACTGCAACCATTTTGTAAGTGGCAACCACAGCACTTTATCGAAATTCCAAATGTGCTCACTGAGTTGGAAATGTTGGGGGCTCCAGCTATACTGGATAAGAACCTGAAGAATTGTAACTTAAGACTAATACAGACTCATATAAAAACTAATACAGACTCATATAAAAACCAAAAAGGGGGCAGAAGTTTTAACTTGGGGAAACAATGCAAACTGACAATTTCTCAAAGTTATGAATCATCCTTTCCTTAAAAAAATAATCTGATTAATAATTAATAATAGGTATCATTTAATATTTAATGTGAAGCATCACCTGGATAGTGTGTGTGTATGTGTGTATGTGCGCGCGTGTGTGTGCGTATACACACACACACACACACACACACACAAACCTACCACCTCCAGACTAGAAAATGCAAATTGGAAATGTGAGAATATGTCTTGCATCTCGTATAAGATGTTGTTCTCCTCTGGCTCACACATAGATTGGCTGTCACTGATATGTCAGTGTCACTAGTTTGGACCGTTGGCAAGGAAATAAACAAACTCAACTTTTCCTCACCTGCGTTGAAGGATGGACCATGTGATCCTGCTGCATATGCTAGAAACATTCTCTTCTGTATACTTTTAAACAAGAGTAAACTTGTGATAGGGAAAACATAATTAAATTCAAAAGCAGTGAGTTTGAAATATTTGCTCTGAGCTCTAGTTCTGCACTTAGCTACTTCCTGGGACACTTCCAACATGCCCCCTTTTTGCCCTACTTTGTTGGTTGGACCAAGACATCAGAGAACCCAGTAGTAAAGATGGAGGGTCTGGTTGGGTGGATTTGATCTTTCCTATGACCCTTGGAACACCATTCCATTAACCCTGAGTATGGGACTGTTTTCTTCATAAGAACAGAAGATCAGGCTTATGGCCCATCTAGTCTAGCATTCTGCTCTCACAGTGGCCAGCCAAATGCCTGTGGGAAACCAGTGAGCAGAACATGTGCACAAGAGCATTCTCCATTCTCATGATTTCCAGCAACTGGTATTCAGAAGCATTGCTGTCTCCAATGGTGGTGGTAGAGCCTAGCTATCATGGGTAGTAGATACTGATAGCCCTCTCTGCCATGAATTTGTCTAGTGCTCTTTTAAAGCCATCCAAGTTGATGGCAATCACTGCCTTCTAGACTTTCATAATTTGACTATGCGCTGCGTGAATACATACTTTCTTTTATCTGTAAAGTTTCCAGCATTAAGCTTGACTGGATGTCCACTGTCACGAGCAAACATTTTGAGATAAGGAATGACTCTGAGGGCTGGACCCATCAGCAGTGGCGGCGTGTCCCGTTTTGCTGCCTGGGGTGAAACGGGAACACTCTGGTTTACAATGAGATTTAATCAAAATATTGTGAGATCTCATCAAAACCTCACAAGGTCTTGTGGCAGTGGAAACCAGTACCATTGCCAGCTTTGCCCATCAGGCTGTGGAAGCAAATAGTGCTGGGGGCAAGCCACAGCGGGGAGAGTCACCTACCCCCTTTGCAGTAGCAACAGAGTAAGCATGCTGGGCCCTTCTTCTGGATTTCCCTCAGCAGCAAAAGACATCAAATTTTATGAAATCAGTTTTATGAAATAAATAAATCAGCCAGCCCTCCTTCCTCACGGATGCAGATCAGGCTGGCTTTCCACCTCAGCCAGGGTCCTGCAACTGCTGAAGACCTGGGAAATCTTACAGTTTAATTAAAACAAAATATTGCAAAGGCCCACGGTGGGGTTTGTACCCAGTGGTACATCTCAGATACAGGCTTATCACCGCAGTGACAACTAGGGCACTCTCCATAAAGATGCTCAGCGCACACCACCTTAATCAGTCACATCTCTGAGCGCATATTCTCTCATTTATAGCAGGTGTCCATAAATTTGTGAAGATATTGCACTGATAATTATTCAGGTAAATATTTTGTTCTCGTAAATTATCTCAGTATCTTCAAACAGTATTGCTCCGTTACATCAATTTCCTCAGGCTTTTGGAAGGCTTGCACACCCAGAGTGTCATACAGACACACGACAGTCTCATTTTCTGTTTTGGATTAAAGAGAGAAAGAGAGAGAAGAGGAATAAGGCACGCAGATGGAATACAAATCAGCAGCTACACTAGATGTTGTGCTAGTAAATATGGCAGAGTTAAGATACCTGATATGAGAGAATAACTGTTCTGTAAATGACAGAACTCATAAATCTTGCAAGCCTGGCTCCATTGAAGCTTCTGTGCCAAAGAAGGTAGGATTTCACCCATTGATTTGAAATCAAGCTGCGGTGATCATTTAATCTGACCTCTGCACAAAATGAAGCACTCAGTGAGTGATCTCACCCCACCATTTTTAAGTAGACTATAGCAGAGTTTAAAACTCTACTTAAGAAAGTGTTGTAATCTAAGATAACATACTCGCCCTCTCTGTTTTGCTCTCTCTTAGTCTCTTTTATTCTCAAGCACCAGGGGGCGGAGAGAAGACTAAGAGCAAAGGACTTTGTCTCACTTGTAAAGTCTTGTGTAACATGATAAATCCCACAAACAATTTATAACAATGGCAGAGACTTATCATAAGTCAGTGCAGCTTTTACTTAAAGGCCTGCAGCCACTGTTTTGGCTAACAGACACACACACAAAAAACCATGCAAACACTAATAAAACTCCTTCCTCCTGCTCTGTCTTATTCTATCTCCCCTGCCACGTGCATGAACCTAACCTGCACCTCCAGTCTTTATTCCTCCCTCTAAACATAATAATAATAATAATAATAATAATAATAATAATAATGGTTGGTGGAACTATCAAAATGTCTCCCTCTGCTGATATGTGTTACACATGAGAGGGTCTATAGGGGCGGATGCGGTATTTCAAATATCTTTCCCACCAACTCAGAGACAGAGGATTTCCTCTGTGGTTCCAAAATGTATCTGTGAAACACTATCAAATCCCAGGACAAAACCAAGCAGAAAAATCCATGGCTTGGGTCTGGGATTGTGCTTTGGGGAGTGTATTGCTTTTAAGGAATTGTTTACTTTGGGGGGGGCTGCTGTGCTGGTGGTTATCATACAGTAAGGGGTGATTGAGTGTTTAAGCTTTCCTATAAAAGCTTTCCCTTTTTTCCAAGGGATTACTCTGTCTTGTTGTGATGCATGAACAGTTTCATGGCTGTTTTTAATGTTTTTATTCATCTGTTCATGTATGTCTTTTACAAGGAAAGCTGTTGGGGAAGGAAGGAAGGAAGGAAGGAACAGTGAAAGATCTGAGACCAGGACATTGGAGAATTCCAATGAAAATAGAAACAGAATGGAAATCAATCCAGTGAGTACACTTTGTATTTGCTGTTGTTGTTGCTTCCAGTCCACAAATGGCACATAACTGATTGTGTTTCCTTTGCATTGAAATGAATGGGATGTAAGAACACAATGACAATGTAATTTATGTAAGTTTTACCATTTCCTCACTGCATACAGAAAGATGAACAGGTGAAGAAAAACTGCACCAGAATGGAAACTGCTGCATGTGGCAAATAGAGGGCTTAATGGGAAACAATGTCCTCTTACATTCCTATCTGAGGCATACCTTAGGAGAGGACTAAGCAGTTGTCTGTGAATAAAAGCGTCACTGTAAGTTTGCCTTAAGGCTGGAGATGGGGTGGAGCCTTCAGCCTGCCAGTTGGATGCAGCCCCCAATCCTCTTCACCTGGCCTGTTACCCTCTCCTCCAAGATCCTACACTCTGTCCTTGGCCATTCCCTGTCTGCAGGCCCATTCTCTTTCACCTCTTGCTCAGCTGTTTCCTGCTGATCGGCACTGTGGGGAGTGGGGTGTTGTGGGGGCAAAGAGAATTATTCCTCCAGCACTGCTCTGCTGATAGGTGTGAAACAGAGTAGCAAGATATATGTTACTATAAAAGATGATTTGCAGCACACATGCAAACACACACACACACGGACAAAAGAGAACACAAATCTGCAGAAGTAAAAATAAAAATGGCACATGGCAATTTATATGTATAGATCCAAATTTAGAAATAATTACTATAATTTAAATAGAAATACAGCACATCTCAGCACAGTGGAAAAGACACCAGTTGACTTGTGTGACTATCCATTTTGCTGACCAGGCGCTGCTAACTGCTCTCCCTATTTATGCTTCCTTATTTTTAAACCAGACTTGATCAGGGCAGCCCTTAAATAAAGGGCACCTTCAAACAGAGGACTGTCCTCTGGCAGCCCTTCAAAACAGAGGGGTGTCCTTCAAAGTTGGGCACTTGACCAACTACTGGGAAACAACTAGTATGTCAGGAGAAAGTGGCATGGCCACAGTTCTGCTGCCAACAGATGAAGAGGTTGTACCCTTTCCCTATCAACAGCTTGTTACATTTCTCTGCTGGGTACTGAGAATGGGAAACCTGTTTCTCAGCCCCCAGCCCAGAAACATAATAAGCTGCTGATGCAGGAACAGATTATCACTGTCTTCCTCCATCTGCATCTTGTTGTTTTGGGGCTGGCATTGAGGAAGGGAAGCCCTGTTCTCCGTAATATTGTATTGAGAGTCACCTGATAATAATAATAATAATAATAATAATAATAATAATAATAATAATAATATAGTATTTGTACCCCGCCCATCTGGCTGGGTTTCTCCAGCCACCCTGGGCGGCTTCCATAGAAACCAAAAATACACTAAAATATCACAGATTAAAAACTTCCCTGATCCCTTATATCCCTTTCCAGTCACTGAGATTTTGGGGGGAGTCTCTGTTGGTGGTTCCCCATGGCTCAGATATATGAATGGTATAACAAGTCGTGCATTCACCATAGTGATCCCAAGCTTGTGTTCGGGTTTCCCATTTGGTTTTGGTTTTGTGATGGTTTTTATTTTATTCTGCCTGGTTTATTTTATGTACACCATTTGGAAATGCTAACAATCATGCAGTATACAAATGCCTTAAATAAATAAAAGTGTGTGAATGGGAGGCATGTGGGTAAATATATGTGAATTGGGGGTGTATGTGGCTTTGGTCCCATTCACTGCTGGCCTACGGCCCCCAGTTGTTTCCTTCAAGGGAATGTAGTCTTCAGGCTAGAAAAGTCTCCCCACTCCTGCCTTAAGTTGCATCCAACCTGAGTCTTATCCAGGTGGTTAAAATACATTGAAAGGTGTGACTGAACCAGATAAACATTTTGCTTGATTCGTGTCAGCTGGAGGTACAAATAAAGGGAGGAAGTTGCAGGCTGCAATTTCAGCACGAAGAAAGCACACACACTGAGTTTAAACCGTGCTGGAGAGATATAGAAAGAATGTAAATAGTTTGTATATTTCTGTAATAAAAATGCTTGTGCAACCAGTCAAGCAATGAAGTAGCTCTTGACTGAGGAATTTGACAATGGCTACTGTTCTTGTCGTCTTCCTCCGGGGAAATACTCTGCTATAAACTGTGAGAAGTCGTTTTACCGAGGTGCCACCATACTAGCAGAGTAGTGCAGCTGAAGTGTGTGGGCAGTAACCTCCAATATCTTCCTCATAAGCTGATTGCCTTGGGGAATGGACCATTAAGTGGACAAAGCATCAAAGGTGAAGTTACCAAGAAAGAAGGCAGCAAGCTAGAGAGGTAGAGCAACATTAGAGAGCAAAGTGGATGCCTGTTTGAATCCAAGTCTGTAGTTATGGGAAAAGCAAGACTCTCTTGGGGTGTTGATGCTCAGGTTGCATATACAGTGGTACCTCGAGTTACAAATGCCTCAGGTTACAAACGCTTCAGGTTACAAACTCCGCTGACCTAGAAGAGTTACCTTGAGTTGAGAACTTTGCCCCAGGATGAGAATGGAAATCGTGTGCTGGCGGCACAGCGGCAGCAAGAGGCCCCATTAGAGAAAGTGCGCCTCTGGTTAAGAACAGTTTCAGGTTAAGAACGGACCTCCAGAACGAATTAAGTTCATAACTAGCGGTACCACTGTACATGTAAATAAATTATATGCCCTAAAGACACCACAACCACTGCTTTGCCTCACTCCTAAAAGGAAACTCCTGGAATCTTACACCACTCAGAGACTGGGGTGGCATGCAACAATATGTAAACAGCAGCAGCAGCTGACCATGTGGGTGGAACCACTATACTACACTATAGTAGCATCCCAGCAGATGGATCACTGTTGCTTACTCAGAGAGAGGGGCAAGGGGGCAGAGAGGTTACCACACTGCAAACACACCAGCAGGTGCACCAGATTGGTTTTGTTGCACCATGGCGACATCCTCATTGCCTTGCCCCTCCCCCTCCCATTAGACAACAGCAACCCACCTGCCAGGAATTTAGCATACTGGCTCCGCCCCACTTGGAGAGACACTTATGTAAAATAGAGCCTGATTGCACTGATAGGAACACTGCAAGTGTCTATTGTTCCACTGAGGGACACGGCTAATGTCATTCCTGATTCTCTTCATAGAACATGTTTCATTAAAGTGTCACAGAATGTAAGTGTCTTCAAGTGCTCATCAAAAGTTCAACTTTGGATAATTAGTGCATAGGCGTAATTTAATTTGTCAAAGAAACAATATACTTTATTTTGCTCAATTTAGAGTGGGCTGGTTAATCTTCTAATCAAAGGAGTTATTCTTAAGAGGAGTTGATTATAGACTATAAAAAAGAAAGTTTATCAATCATGATAATGACACAAGATAAAGAGCAACTCCACACATTTAAAGGTTGTGGCTCCAATAGTTACAGATTCTATAGCTTCTCAGTCTGATTTTTATTTGGAATTGTTTTATATGATACATTGGGGCTGCTGAGTGATGTTACTGACAGCAGCAGTCAACAGCTTGCCTTATATTGAGTCAGATGGCAGGTCTATGTGGCCCAGTATTGCCTTCTGTGATTGACAGAGCTCTCAAAGGTGTCAGAAGACCTTCACTGTCTTGGTACCTATGATTTTTTCTGTCTTTCCATATGTTGGACTGCTTTATTTTCAGGAATGAGCCAGCTCTAAGCGAAGGTTTGCAGCCAAATGCAGAAAGCAGCCAGGAGCAGAGAGGCTGCTTTAATGTTAGTCAGACAGGGGAGAGCAGGCAGCTGCATACTCCTGACCTTGACGTGCAAGCTGATAAGACAGAAGTCAAAGCTCGCCGGAAGCACAAACAGGCAGAAAAGAGTTAAGAGACAGCCTCTCAGAGAATGGGGAAGAGGCAGGAGCTGACCCACGACGAATAGGAGGGTTACAATATAGGAAGCAAAACAAAAGACGTAAGAAGCAAAAGTTCAATATCTTCTGTAGAAACTGGAAGGAGGCTTCAGAAGGGTCATCTTGAGTAATGGTGTCAGAGACTTTGTTAGAGCCATCTGGAGCTATCTGTTTTTGCGGTAACTCCACCTTTTTAATTAGCTATGCTTACTGTGTTATCAAGCTGGGAACTGGACTCCTGACATTTGTGAATAGTCATTGTCTATTCACATGAGCAAGCTATCTACCATTGCTAATGCTTGCCAATTTTCTGAAATGTACTTTGAAGCTTATGGAAGGGGCTCCAGCTGAAATGTGTGAAACCTCAGACATTATGTTGCTTATATATATAGCCCCCACTGTGAGGGGAAAGATCAGTGATTTGGCTTTTTCTGCAATTACCTTATGAACTGAAATAATCTTTGCCAATACAACCCTTGTTCCATCTCAACAACCCTACTAAAAAGTTTAATGATTAACTTAATAATTCAGGTTATTTTAGTTCTTTCTATCCCACAGTTGTTACACCTTTTTCAAGTTTCATTATGTTCCTGATAACACCCACTTCCCCTGCTTTTTTCATGTTGTGATCTCTGGTTCTGTAGTTTGTTAAGTGTGCTGGGAACTTGAGCTCTATGAGACGGTAGGCTATGGCTCCCAGGATTCCTTGGAGGAAGATATGAGCTTTAATTGTGCTTTAAATATATGGCATGGATGTGACACCAGGTTATGACTCTGAAACTGCTTTCAGTTAGGGTAGAGCTCTTACTGCTGCTGGTTTCTTTAGTTTATAATGACCGCTTTCCACATTAAACGGGGGGGCGCCCTTTGCGTGGTTGCGCACAGCCCCCTGGACCCTATGCGGTTTCCATTAGCACAGGCTTGGCTTCACCTTCCCTGGGTGGGATACCTGGAGGTCTCTGCCTACCTCAGCCAGTTGCCTGTTCCCACCTGGGGAGGCATTGCCAAGGTGATCAGGCCACGTAGGGGAAGGGACCACCCTGCCCACACAATAGGGGGAGGATCTTACCTGGGAATCGTCAGTTGGCTCCAGAGCTTCTCCCACCCTACCCACCCTCAGTTAAGCCTTCTTTTGCAGGTTAACCTTTTCTCCACAGGTACGTGAGTGCTGCTACATCAAGGTCGTTGTTGAAGGGCCAGAAAGAAATTTTCCTGCATTGGCAGGTTTTGCCTTTCCCATAGCAAAACGTCACAACTTTGGCGGTTTCAGGCCTTGGGCGAAATCCTTTAGTCTATCTTCCCTAAATAGGGGTGGGCGTGTAGCGGTGGCCCACGCCCCTCTCATCTTTGCGGCAGCGATCACAGGGTTCCCCGTTAAAGGGGTTGCTTTGAGGGGAGGCATTGGCCGTAGGCCTAGAGGTTGTCATTGCTCTCCCCAGCGACGGCAGCGTAACGGGGGGCAGGCTCTCTGCTTGAACATATGTTCTCCAGAGCCAGCCCATCCCCCACACACTCTGGATAACCCTGGTGTCTCCCAGATCCCCAGCAGGGGGCTGGGAGGGATAACGCCCAATGCCTGAGCCAAGGTCTCCCTACATCTGAAACATAATAAAGTTGTGGCCAATTTTAATCCCATAGCACGTTGTCTTGAGTTGTTATTCCACTTGGGGGCTGCCCAGGGTTTGGGGGACTCCGCCTGTCCACGCAAAGATCCTCCACATCCATTCCTTCATCATGGAAAAGGTACTTCTTTATCCCCCCCCCCAAGCTTTTTCCTTGAAGGAAATACAAACTACCCCACACACCTTTGACCACAGATACATAAGCTAAAGGTAAAGCCAGAAACAGGCTCCATTATTGATTTTACCTTCTCCCTAAGGACACATCCTTATTTCAACTATATGTAAGAGGTGAATCTTAGACAGAATAAATTGTTTTTGATGATGGGAGAACATAAATGCTCAGCAAATTGCTTTTAAATTATACTTTATAGTCTAATGAGTTACATAATAGACCCTTGTCTCCCCCTTCCTTCCTTCCTTCTCTCTCTCTCTCTCTTAGCTCTTGCAAATTGCCTAAATAACCGAATAGAATGTAATGATTTGTGTGGGATTTTTTTAGTCTGTCAACATAATAAACGTTCTTAGACATTTTAAATGAAACAATAGAAAAACAGATGGCATCAGCACTATCTTCTACATTATCAGAAATATCTATATCTTAACATAGTGATACAATGAAAGCAGGTGGAAAATATCTTGGCAGCTGTGAATTTTGTTAAAATTAGATTATGCAGGCTATTTCCAACTCTTGAAAACTTTTCTTCATCTTCACGTGATCACATAACAAAAATGAAAAATTACTTCAATGGAATGGTGCCAAAGAAGCACATTTTAGTTCACATGCAGCGCAATTCTGTACACATGTGCTCAAAAGTATGCCTCATGGAGTTATCCCTAGCTAAGTGGGTATAAGCTTGTGGCTTTAGGGCAGTAGTCAAATAACCTGCCCTATCAGTGCAAGGATTTCTGCTTGGGTGTTGAGACTCCCCCCCTCTTCTCATGCCCTCCCCAAATCTGCTCCGGGGGGGGGGGGGGTTGGAAGGAACCCCTAGAACAGATATAGTGGTCACTTCCTGTCCTGGCTTCTACCCAAACCCAATGGCACATGTACTCACTTGCAAGTAAAGAAGTTAAGAAGTGTTTTTTTGGTTATAACAGTCTAACAGTAAAAATTCTGGGGCTAGGAAAGAGCAGTGTCTAGTCCAGGCACTCTTACAAGGCAAAGGAGCAACTGTTGTAAGTTCAGTCCAGCTGGAAGGGCCAAGGTTCAGAAGTCCAAGATTAGTAATAAGAGTTCTGTCTTAAGAGAGGTGGAGTTTCTGGGGTACAAGTTGTCAGACAAAGGCCTAGCTATGGACAACAAGCAAGGTGAAGGCAGTGCTGGAATGGAAAGCCCCCAAAACCCAGAAGGATGTGCAGAGGTTCTTAGGCTTCAGCAACTTCTACAGGAAGTTCATAAAGAACTTCGCTCACTTGACAGCGCCCATAACAGATTGTCTGAGTAGCAAAAAGAAGTTCGCATGGACAGAGAGTGCGCAGCAATCATTTGAAAGGCTGAAGAAGGCGTTCGCTTCGGAAGAGCAGCTCCTGCACGTGGATCTAGAGAAGCCCATGAGACTGGAGACGGACGCATCCGACCGAGCCGTCGGAGCGGTCCTTTTGCAGCCCGGGGCCAAGCAGGGCTGGAGGCCGTGTGCCTTTTTCTCAAGGAAGCTGAGCAAGTCAGAGCAAAACTACACAGTGTATGACCGAGAACTGCTTGCGATCTATGCGGCGTTTCGGCAATGGAGACATCTATTGATAGGGGCGCGGCACAAGATCCAGGTTTGTACTAACCACAAGAACTTGGAATACTGGTGGACCGCGCGAGTGCTCAACCAGAGACAGATTCGATGGGCCCAGGAGTTCGCCAAGTTTTCCTTCGAGATCAGATACGTGCCGGGAGAGGAAAACGTAAGAGCAGATGCTCTCTCCCAGAAACCGGAGTACATGGAAGGAGAGGGACCACCAGAGACCCGACACGTGTTTCCCGAGGACCGGTGGGTGTGTGGGGGAGCATTGGTTGGGAAACAAGAACTGGCAGGGCTTACTAGAGACGACGCGTTCGCTCAAGCAAAAATCAGGGAACTCCGGGACGGAAGGGAAGACAATGGAGGGTTTGAGGAAAAGGAAGGGCTACTGTACTATAAGGGGGCACTGTATGTACCGGGAGAGACCTTGAGGGGGAAGGTACTTAAACAACTCCATGACAACCCAACAGCTGGACACTTTGGACAGCACAAAACCATGCTGCTCGTCACCAGGCAGTTCTGGTGGCCAAAGGTGAGGGAAGACGTACGAGAATATGTATGAGGGTGTGACCAATGCCAGAGGGCAAAGGGGGAGAGGGCTGCCCCCGCAGGGTTACTGGAACCCTTACCTACACCGGGAAGGCCCTGGGAGGTGGTGTCCATTGATTTTATGACAGATTTGCCCAGGTCAAGGGGGAAGACAGCAGTCATGGTAGTAGTCTACTGACAAAAATGTGCCATTTCATAGCTTGCTCACACGCGGCAACGGCAGAGGAGACAGCCAGGTTGTTTGTGGATCACATTTTCAGACTGCATGGGGCTAACTCAAGAGTAATCTCGGATCGCGGGAAACAATTTACTTCCAGGTTCTGGAGGAAGCTCATGAACTTGCTACAGGTTGAGGTGAGCTTCTCGATGGCGAGGCACCCAGAAACCAACGGACAAGCAGAAAGAGCAAACAGTATATTCCAGCAATACCTACGCTGCTACGTCAGCGAGAGACAGAACGATTGGGTAGAGAAACTAGCTTTGGCTGAATTTGCGTACAATAATGCTGAACATGTGTCCACAGGAATGAGCCCGTTCATGGCCAATTATGGGTGTCACCCCAGGGCCTTCCCGGGGAGGGGGGAGGAAGGATGGAGTGTACCGGTGGCTGAGCAATTTGTGGAGGAAATGGAGGCCTTGCACCAGCAACTCAAGATGAACTTGGAGCGGGCCAAGGAAGTTTACAAGAGGCAGACGGACAGGCACCGTCGGGAGGGGGAGGCCATACGGGTGGGAGACCGGGTGTGGTTGTCAACCCAAGGGTTACCCCTAAAGGGAGGGTGCAAGAAGTTGCAGCCGAGGCGGCTGGGGCCTTTTGAGGTAATACAGCAGGTGAACCCAGTGGCATTCAAGCTCAAGTTGCCAGACAGCATGAAGATACATCCGGTGTTCCACAGGTCCCTACTTTCTCCGTACAGGGAGGGGTGGGAATTTCCGGGGAGGGAGGGAGGAGTCACCACCCACCCGCGGGTAGAGGAGAGGGAACACCGCAACCAAGCCACGGAAATACTCGATTCAAGGTGGCGAGGCCGCCAGGTGGAGTACTTGGTAGCTTGGGAGGGAGAACCCAGGTCGGAAAACACGTGGGTCCCCGCTGAATGAATCAATGACGGGTATCTGGTGGAAGAATTCCACAGTTTGTTCCCGGATAAGCCAAAACCACTAGCTAGATTCTGGGAGGAAGAATTTGGAGCCACAGACGACGAAGGGGACTTTGTGGGTTTTCCTGCCTCCGAAGAGGAGGGAGGGGAGGTGTCAGAGGGAGAAGAATCAGACTGGGAAGTTCAGCCTGCGGGGAGAGATCTGAGCAGGTGGGAGGCTGGTTTTGAATCCTTAGAGGATGATGACAGCTCCTTCAGGGGATTTCCTGCATTGTCGGCCGAGGAAAGAGAGGAGGTTGTATCGGAAAATTGCGCCGGGGGTTGAGGGGGTCCTGGGGTGGAGGTGGATGTCAGGGAACTGCCATCGGAGCCAGAGGGAGAGAGAGGGCTCCAGAGGGATTCCAGAGAGCGTCCCGGGATGAGGAGAAGCAGCCCATCTTCTGGGGAAGGAAATCAGCGTAGCACCAGTGGAGAAGGGGGGCAGATGGGGGAATCGGCGAGGCGGTCCCATGACTCCTCGCCGGGGACCAGCGGGGAGAGCACGGGTCCTCCGCTGCCCACACCCTCCTTGCGCAGAAGGCTTCCGCACAGGGAGAGTAGGCGGAGACTAGGCGTCAAAGAGCTTCTTTGCTGGAAGAAGTTCAAGAAATGCCCACTGACGGATTCTGCCAGCGATTGAGACAGCCACGGGCGAGTGGCTGTCCAGACAGAAAAGGTTCACTCGGGCAACCCAGCCAGGTGTGGCGCCGGTTTACGCACGAGCAACCCCTAGAACCATCACAAGTTCTAAGACTATGTGGGAGCTTTGGCGTTTTTCCAGTGAGTTTTCCCTCCTATTCACCCAGCTTTTAAGCAGAGTCAGAGAGTGCCCAGCTACTTGCATGAGTCCCTGTTCCAGGTAGGCACTCCATCTAAGGGGCCAAGTCTCCTTGTTTGTCTTGATGTTTCCCTGGAAGACAATGCCAAATGCACCTACCCCTCTAAATCCCCCTGCTCTGTCCAAGCAGGTCACACCCCTGAGTCTCCTGCCTTAATAATAAGTGCCCAGTATATTTGACTTGTTGCAGAATCAATCACTGATTGGCCTGCAGTGGAAAGTTGGAAATATGCTATGCAAAGGCATCATCCCCTCCCTCCCTCTCTCACCTAGAGCATAAAAACAAACACAATTACTTGGTGCCATCTAAGACATCAACTGTCAATCATGTTTAAAATGGATAGGGATAGGTTTCTAGAGCTAGGAAGCTCATGGAGCAGAAATGCTGGCATCCATTATTTTTTCCTGGAAACGAAAAAAGAGAACTGATAGGTTGGTTTCTGGGGATCCATTTCCTTTTTAATGAGAATTGGAGATGCCACAAAAATGCCCTCTGGGTATACGTATATGGTTTCCATTCCTACCCCCTTGTCAATAAATATTTGTCATCCTCAGGGATGGATGGAGGCAGGCAGGCAGGCAAGCAGGCGAGTTTCTTGGCTACGGAGTCTCTATCAGTAACCTGTCGGCACAATTCTGCCCACACAGTGATTATAAGGAAACTCTAAGAACTGTTCACTTATAAGTTGGAGAGCTGGGATCGTTACAGAACCATTATCCCCACAAATTTTTAGAACCCCCATTAACCCCACAATATTTTAGAACCCTAGCACTGAGTAATGAAACCACAAAGAATTTGCTTCTCTGTCTCTCTCCTTTATAAGAGGTGCTAAGTGTGCAATCACATGCATGTTTACTCAGACGTAAGTGCCATTGTATTCAAGGGAGTTTACTTCCTCTGTTTTGGATTCCAGCCTTAATGAGCCACTGTGTCCGAAGACAAACAAAAGGTTTGGCCTCTATGAGGGAAATAATATAGCTAGTTTCTGGCACTGAAGGGAAATTTGATGGCATGCAGTGTCTTGCGCAAAGCTTACATTTATTCAGTATACAGTCAGCCATCTCAGTAATTTCAGTGAGAAGTCTGCAAAAAGTCATAGCACCATAATGTGAATGCACTGGTGCATAAAGAAGGAAAGAGTTTACTGAGACTATCATGGGAAATAATGCACAAAGTGCAGAGGCAAGGGGAAATATACTTATGCCGTACAATGGGCTTTGCAACACGGGGGCCTGGGTCCATTTGCAAAGGCACTGTGGGCACCAGTAAGATAGTGAACTCTGGTTTGCATGCTAGCTGCCATCATGTGAATCTTGCCGAAGCTGTAGCTTCTCTAAATATAAACAGACTGCAGAGTACACATAATTGCAACCCCAAAGTCTTTTCCATCAAAACAAAACCCGGTAAGATGCTTATGAACAGATCTTTGGCCTCTGTAAAGGGATTGGATGTTTAGTGCTATAACTAAAGGACCACTACTGCATATTGAGAATTGGCCATACTATTGAACTCCAAATTAACTGGGACTCAGAGAATTTATGTTGCAGTGAGGAATAACAATATGTTGCAAAAGAATTCAAACATTGACTATGATGCTGAAGATGAAAAAAACAGTTTTGTGACTAGGCTGCTGTTTATTGGAAGCAAATACAAATATTTGAACTACACTTACAGGCCGCCGGGAGTTTGGGCCACAGCACAGAATTGTGTCCCATGCAAATCTCATTTGCATGTAGGAAAACTGCATCCCCACTCATGACTGGCTGATGGCCTTCTATTTGGCTACAGGTTTGTCACCTACTATAGCTTATATGTGGTTTTCCACATAGCCGTGTACAATGTTTGTCAAGTGTGAATCAGCCCTTAAAGCTGTTCTAAGATCACTCAAAAGTTTGCGCATCTCTATATCCACAGAGGGACACGGGTGGCGCTGTGGGTTAAACCACAGAGCCTAGGGCTTGCTGATCAGAAGGTCAGTGATTTGAATCCCTGCAACAGGGTGAGCTCCTGTTGCTCGGTCCCTGCCCCTGCCAACCTAGCAGTTCAAAAGCACGAAGTGCAAGTAGATAAATAGGTACCGCTCTGGCGGGAAGGTAAATGTCATTTCCGTGTGCTGCTCTGGATTGCCAGAAACGGCTTAGTCATGCTGGCCACATGACCCGGAAGCTGTACGCCGGCTCCCTCTGTCAGTAAAGCAAGATGAGCGCCGCAACCCCAGAGTCATCCACGACTGGACCTAATGGACAGGGGTCCCTTTACCTTTTTATATACACAGAAGGAAGCTCACAACAAGATACAAAGGACTCCTCCAGATTACCTGTATATTCTGCATTCATCCTGTTGCACTTGCGTGGAAGTTAGACTATGTCCAGGCTTGACATAGTTCATTCTGACTCGTTTTCAAGGTGGCTATATGCCTGTGAGATATTTATATGTCATCTAGTGGAGGCTGATCTATTTGAACAAGTGGGGCACTGCCCTCCTGACCTCAGGCAGACCCCCGCCTGCCTGCCTGCCTGCCTGCCTTCTTATTTACAGCCAGTCTGGGTGCTGGCACTGCTTTTCAACTTCCATCTCAGTAGTTTCAGTGCTACTTCAGTGCCACTGTACAATTCAGCATCGAGGAGGATGGAACGAAAGTAGAATGAATTGCCTCTGCTATCATTGGCTCTGGCTCCACCTGCTGCTGGTCTCCTTTCCTTCTGCCTTGCCAGTCCCAATGGGCACCAGCCATCACTGATGTTATCAGCACCATGCTCTAACTAGCTGAGCTATCCTACTGATGTCATGCCATTAATCATTCATTCATTCATTCCACTCATTCCATTATTTTCCTAACCACAGAAAGTCTACTGTTGTTTTTTGGTGGATTTATTGCAATGGGGAACAGGGCACTTTAATCCACTGTAATTGTGGACACCTCAGTTTCCAGTATGTGCTTGAATCCTACCAGCAAAAGAGTTCACTTTCTTAAGACAAAAGAAGCAGAACGTTCTGACTAGCATGAATTGCTGAAGAATCAAACAGTTGAATTTTCATTTTGAGTTTTATTTCATTCAAGTACGCAGCTGTAATATATATATATTAGTGATGAACACGCAGCATATTAGCTGAATTTCTGCTTTTCAAAAGTATTGCTTATGTAAAGCCCCATTAATTTTCATTCAAAATCCGCTTAGTAAACATACATGATGTCAGATGTTTTGCTCAAATGGAAAAAAGCCTTTAATGTTCCTCATGACTATGTGGCATTTATTCTCCTTGTTTTCCTCCACAACTTGGCAGTGCTTCTCTGTGTGCTAGTGTGTTTTGTGTTCTCCTTTCCTTAAGTGTATGCACATGTCCAACTGCAAAGCAACAAGCAGTCCTAATAATTAAGTGAAAGCAACTTTGATGACAACCCAGGCTACCCAAGCACCAAATGGTGATTGCCAAAAGTGATGATAAATGTAATTTCAATATTCATTCCAAGTGGCGTTTACATCCATACGTTGCATTAATGCAGTTTGCAATTCGCAGTGCTTCCCTTTTTCAAACCTTCTCTCAGATTTTTTTTTTTTAAAATCAAGACTGGGAAATGCTAGAAATGCAATATTTGACCGGAATTCTGGTTTGTTTGTTTGTTTGTTTGGGGGCAGTTCTAAAATATTTATATCTAAGTATCTACACAGAGAAGAGAAGATGCTAAAGGTTTAAAAACTGAAACATCCTCTTTTATTCTCAGTGCAGAATAGTGTTGTGACCAAACATAGCCAGTTTCACAGAACTAACAAGCTCAGAGCTTCTGTCAACAAAAACAGGGGGAAAGAACTGACTCCCCAAACCACAAAAATAAGCAATAAAAAGCTATGCTATCTTTCATTTTTGGCTTTCATTTCTTCCCTCCCCCACTGTATTTTTTGAAATCTCTGCTGGAGGGTGGATGTACATAAGTTTGAAAAATTGATTGCTTGGTGTTTTGAAGAAAGATGAATAAAAACTGGAGGAAGCTGCCTTGGGGTTGAAGGTTGCATTTGATGATTTTCTAGTTCCTTCCAGCTGTGTGAGCCTTTTATATGTCTATTATACTATAGGGTCTTCTGCACACATTGTGTGAGGCCTGACAGCAGGTTGCATGGAGAGAGCAACACCTTAATAAATTAAATAAGAAATTACCTCCAAGGGTATTATCAAAATTGATTTTGTCCATTATTATCAGCATGTTTAACTGCATTATCATGGTAAACCATGTGTTTACCAACTGGGCAACTTTGGGAGGGAGGATAGAGTGTAAATTTAATAATAAATAAACAAACAAAATGTTTCTGACTCAAAATATTTACTTTGAGGGGATAAACGTTTTTGGTCCAAAAAGAGCATTTGAACATGTCACTTTTGTTCAGGCTGAATGTTTCATTTCTCTCTGAGGTGCCCAAGTCCATAAAGCAATATCTTTAATGCTTCTGAGTATGAGATCATGGAACCTTCTACCGCAATATCATGAAACCTAAACCTAACTTTTTCTTTCTCATCTGTCAGGGAACTGCCATCGGAGCCAGAGGGAGAGGGAGGGCTCCAGAGGGATTACAGAGAGCGTCCCAGGAGGGAGAGAAGCAGCCCATCTATTGGGGAGGGAAATCAGCGTAGCACCAGTGGAGAAGGGGGGCAGATGGGGGAATTGGCGAGGCAGTCCCATGACTCCTCGCCGGGGACCAGCGGGGAGAGCACGGGTCCTCCGCTGTTCACACCCTCCTTGCGCAGAAGGCTTCCGCGCAGGGAGAGTAGGCAGAGACTAGGCGTCAAAGAGCTTCTTTGCTGGAAGAAGTTCAAGAAACGCCCACTGACGGATTCTGCCAGCGACTGAGACAGCCACGGGTGAGTGGCTGTCTGGACAGAATAGGGTTCACCCAGGTAACTCAGCCAGGTGTGGCGACAACTTACGCACGAGCAACCCCTAGAACCATTACATCATCATACAGGATTTCGCCTTTCAACTACCATTTTTTATCATTCCAAATAAATTTTAATAAACTTTGTTGCCAAATGTTCAATTGATATGTTGCTAATCTCATTGGCGGGTAGTGGAATAAAAGGTTAGTTTTTGATATGGTTGTCATTTTAGCTGCAATTATTCTCCCCGCAAAGGATAGATATAATTTCTACCACTATTCCATAAGTGATTGACATTCCTTTAATTTGTTATTATTTTAATTTAAATATTGTGGTTTTCCCATTAGTTATCCCTTGATAATGCACTGCTTTCTCTACTGACCGTCAGAAATCTCCCTTATTTACTTTATTTGGCCTTTTGTTATATCTATTTCATATGTTATACCATAACATAGGTTTATTCTAAATATTTGATGCCATCATTCAGCTGAGGCTGAAACATGGCTTGGCTGTGATCATGCTATTCAATCTCAAAAAAATATCATTACTTGGAGTTTGCTTTCTCTGCTCCTCTACTAGCTAAGGAAAAGTGTCCTTTGTGCATGTAAAGTTCACCCAAATGCCAGTCTATGATTTTCATCCCAACCATGCATATTCATTGTCTGCAGTAAACTAATACAACATCCACATAACCAATTTGTTATTAACCAAGCACTTGTTATCAGAAAGTGGACTTTAATGTTCCTGCTTTATGCCAGTGCATGCCCATTCAAATGTACAGGAAATTAAAACAGCTTTATCCAGCGAGTCAGGCTTCACTGTTTACAACTTACAGTGGCCTTTTGGTTGGCCTTTGCGGATCAGCATCATACCAACCTCCCGGCTGTTTTCAATTTGTTAAAGATGAAGAAGAGTGCCATTCTATAAATAGGTCTTGGCAACACCAGCTCTTTCCTTTGAAAAGTTGTTTTCAGCATTCAGCATAGATTTTTATTAAACGTATGACCATAGCTGGAATTATTTTTTTTTGGGGGGGGGGAGAAACTGCACAAAATACACATGGCCACTTTTTCAAAATTAAATCTGTATTCAAACTGCAAGGAATTCATTGGGGTGGGGGGATTCAACCAAGAGAGAAATCCCATAAAATCTCTAGCATCAGGGCCAAATTACATAAGACATGGTCCTATGTGTTGTGTTATTTGGCCCTGATAATAGAGATTTTATTATTGAATTTCACACACATACACATGCTAGTGTGTATTTTAATGATACCTTAGATAGGTAAAATAAAAGGTAAAGGACCCCTGGACGGTTAAGTCCAGTCAAAGGCAACTATGGGGTTGTGGCGCTCATCTTGCTTTCAGGCTGAGTGAGCCGGCATTTGCGCACAGACAGCTTTCTGAGTCATGTGGCCAGCATGACTTAAGCCACTTCTGGCGCAACAGAACAGTGTGAGGCAACCCAGAGCACATAGAAACGCTAAATACCTTCTCACCGCACCGGTACCTATTTATCTACTTGCACTGGAGTGCTTTCGAGCTGCTAGGTTAGCAGGAACTGGGACAGAGCAACGGAGATTCGAACCACCAACCTTCCGATCAGCAAGCCCAAGAGGCTCAGTGGTTTAGACCACAGTGCCACCCGCATCCCCCTTTTTAACTTAGATAGGTGCGATAACTTGACAGAGGAGGCAAATTCACAGTTGCTATAGTTGACCAAAGGCTATTGTCCTTTAATAGCTAAAATTAGGCCCTCAGTGACCCAGTGCACAGTTTCAGCTCCATCCCAGCCTTTTCCCCCAAGAGTCCTCAAAACCTTAAGGTGGCCCCTTCTTCTCCCAGAGACCTCTGGTGAAAAATTTACTCAAAGAGTTCCATTGCTCCTTTCTTCACAGGATTCTGCTCTATGTATTTTGTTTCAGATGCAATGTTTTCTTCTCCTGGCTCCCCTAGTACAGGAGAGTCTTTCACTTCCCTTTTCACCCATCTATCTCTTTGGCTAGCCCACAGGGATATTTTATTTCCCTTTTATTTTATTTTATTTCCTTGTTCTTGCTGAGGCAGCACAAATTTCTTTTGTAGCTCATCTCTCTCCTCTGTAATTGCGCCTTCCCTTATTAATCTCTCTTTGCCCTCCAAGCTGCTCTGCTTTCTTTGCTTCTTCTGTAGCTCCCCTTTGCCCCTCCCATCACTCTCCTTACCCTTCTCCCTGCTGAGACCAAAGGGGAATAGTCTGGATATTGCTCTTTTATCTCTCAAAGGACATTATCAGCATCTCCACTGACCACCACTATCACTCCTCAGCTATACACCAGCTGACAAGTGGCGCATAACAGCATCTGCCAGAATCTCTTAACACCTACCATTTTTTCACTTGTATTAGAAATGTCTTAGGATCTGAAAATTCAACTAAGCATCCCTTCAGATATTAATGTATTACATGTGCACAGCTCAGTGGCTATTCCCAACCCAGGTCCCAAATAACATGCAATTTTGATTTCTGAGAAGCAAAGGAGGATCAGTTATTGGTAGCATTTGATACTGCCCTCCCGTCAAGGAGCTCAAAGTGGCATCCATAAGCTGCATTTATAATGATGTTAATAAGTCAAGAATTCTGACTTTGTAACCTCTGAATCTGGAATAGTGGCTTGTTTCTCCTTAGCAAGTCAGGATCCATAAACCAACAATAAATCTGGACCAGTAATCTTCCCATATCAGGTTAGAAGAAACCATGGGTACAGATGCCTTGCTAAGCTGCATTATGTATCCATTGGCACCAGGGGATGAATGAGGTAGGGAAACTGGACTGGCACACACAGGTTTATTAGGCCAAGTGTTTTTGGCTAATCACTGTGTGCAGGCACACAAGAATCTCAATACTGCTACAGACATACGTTTCTTTATAAAACTAGTGATAGTAAAACCTTATCAATAGCTCTTTGAAAAGGGTATTTTTTATGCAACACTTCAGGGCTATGTAAGCACTTTATCAGTGATAAGAGCAAGACATGGAAACTTGAAACTGAATTTGGTTTTTATAGTAAAGATTATGCTTTTTCTTTTTACTCATTGCCTGACAAGAAACAGTTTTCAAAGGATGTGTCTTAAATATTGATATGCTCTAAAATAAAATATTTATACAATCAGTTTGTAAGCTTTTGCTTTCTAGAGTGTGTCCTTAATAGGCCTGCTGTTCTTCATAAAAATACTGTTGGGAATTTGTCTCTGTCTGACTTGATCATCACCATCACCTTTTTTGAACTTAAACAGTCCATAAATTTGAATTTAGGCACTTAAATCCTGCCACTGCTAACACCATTTCTACCAAGACAGTTTTCAGGGAAAGGGTGAGGCAGCATTCAGAGGCTACAGGGCACAGGAGGAAGCAATTGGACTGTCACCTGAAGTGTCCAAATTGTGGAACAGAGCTTGCCTTTTTTAGGGTGCAAAAAACTCATTTTAGTGGAGGCCATTCAGAATCAAACCACAATGGGGTTTGCCCATCACTATACCTGAATAAATAAATAAATAAATAAATAAATAAATAAATGCAGGCAGCATAAGCAACAACCCTGCTCACCTGAAATCCTTGAATTGAAGCCATTGATTTCAACAGCACTTACTCACACTAAATCTCAGTACTTCACCTTAACTGAATTGTGAATCAGCCTGAAAATCCTGTAACTATATACAAGTTCATAAATCTTACTGAAATCAATAGGTGTCTGCTTGTAAGCATTTTCTGGACTGCAGCCATCAACACAATTCCTGGCAGTCTGCATTGTCAGTATATCTTCTTCGGAAATACTTTATCACATTTGTAGCCCACCTGTTCCTCCAAGAAGGCAGCATACATGGGGTTATCCAATTGTGCACCACTGTAATCACATTCAGAACCGGAATACAAAAATTAATATTCCTGGGATAGATGTAGAGCAAGTTGGTTTCTGTCTTCAGGACTGAACAGGTCAAGTAGAAGAAAAACTTTTTCTATGAATGTATTTCATTTGCTGTTTCAAAGTGATACACCCCTAGGTAGGTTCTTTAAAAAAAGGATTTGCTGGGCCTCACCTATTGTTCTCCCTTCCAGGAGAAAAACACATTGGAGAGGGTAAATCTGAAGCAAAAGAAAAACTTCTACAGACAGGCAGTGGGTTAAGTGGCACCTCTGCCTACCTATTTTTTCCCCTTGAACTGGCAAGCTTTTGATACAGCAAGGGGAAAACGCACAATTGATCCATTGCATGCAGCGTGATGTGATGAGGGATTGCTATAGCCCAAAGCTACTGTAGCACTTCCCCAAGCATCTGACACTCTTTCTACGGAAGAAAAGGCAATGTTTTCCTGTATTTCACAACATGATATTCCCCTGCTAGATGAGACATGCTATTACACATTCCCTCATTGCCAGCACTGGCAGCGCTGCCAAATAACTTGCCTAGTTTTCTTCAGTATTTTAGATGCAGCCCAGACTGTAGATTGCTCAAGATGAAGTTGCTATGCTATTATAATTTAGCCCATCTCATTTTCTCTTACTCTTCTCTAGCACTTCTTCCAGATCTGAAATGTGTGGCATCATCAACCTGGGCTTATTATATTTCCTAAGAAGAGCAAAGAGAAATGCATGCTCATAAAGAAGAGGAATAACCAGGAGAAATCACACTGAGTGTGAAGAGAAAAGTTTAGAGTCAAGCCCTGGGGTCTTCAAAACTGCATCCATGGGGAACATAGTGCCCTCAGACACCCCTTTATTGCCCTGTTTATCTCCCTATTTTTTAATGGGGGGGGCTGTCCTCTATTTGTTAGCAGGATTGCCTGCTTTGGTGGGGAGTGAATTTTTGTCTTTGTTTTATTTGTTTGGTAGGGGGTGTTACCTGTTTTTTTTTTGGGGGGGGGAGAATCTGAGCATCACCAGTTTTACTTTCTGAAGCGGGTATTTTGTTGTGCTTCCAACAGTTTCTTAGATTTCCAAATGTCCAGGTCCTGAAAGACTGAGAACCCCTACCATACTCCAATATGGAGTAAAAACTGAAAATTAATTGGTCTTCATCATTAGATATTAGCACGCAAATCTAATGGTGTGTGTGTGTGTGTGAGAGAGAGAGAGAGAGAGAGAGCACTATATAGATATATGTTAGCTATAGGGACATAGATACAAAAAAACCATGATGCAGTAATCTTACAAGAACTATCCACTAACAATAGACGAAGGGTACCAGGATAAAATGTAACTCTTACATTTACCTTATTCAAAGGGCTTGTTCAAGAATGTGTTAAGTAATTAAGATGGTCCTCTGCATCATGAGAAGAGCATTTAGAGCTAAAAGCCCTTAAAGGCTGAACAAAGAAAGTCAACCCCATTTTATAAAGTGCCTTTCACGGGAAGTACAAAATAGTTCAGAGCCCTCAATTATACCAGCTAAAAGGCTGGAAAGGTAAGAAAAATGGCTTTGGCCTACTTTTAAACATGCCAGAAAGGTTGCAAATGCTTTCCTAAATTCATGAGCAATGGTTCTCTTCAGTGAAGTGCAAAAGATATTCTTGGTGTTTCTTTGAGACTTCTTTATTATATGTTCTTTGCCACCAAATTAATTGAGGGCAGGGGCAGAGGCAGGAGCGGAGGAATGGGGTGGTGGGGGCAGGCCTCCCCAACTGTCACCACTAAGAGAGGTGACAAAATGGCAGGCAGCACTCACCTCAGGGCCCACAGCGCGCCCGGGCCACGCATCTATCCTGAGAGTGACATGGTGGCTTGGGTGCCCGCAGGTTCCACACTGCCCCAAACAGTCTGCCCGCTGCCTCCCCCTCAGCTGTAGGGCGGCTGAGTGGGAGGAGGCAGGCAGACTCCTCGGAGGCCCCATGGAGTGTCCTGCCCCACCTCGCCCCCCCACCCCGTGGTGGCCAGCCCCACCCCTGGGCACAGGGCACACACACCCTCCCAGGTGCCCAATTGGCTTGCTCTGCCGCTGGGCAGGGGAGTGGAATAGTATCATGCTTCTGAGACATAACTCTAGTTCTACTCTTAGAAGGTACCATGCAAACACACCACATGGGAGCCTTCCTCTCCAGTAACCTACAAGAAAGAATCCCCCTTTACCCCTAAACCCTACATTTCTGTTTAAATCAAGTTAGTAATGTGTACCTTGACTGATGGAACAAATCCACTGAAAATATTTGTATACAATTCTCTCAACAGAGAGAATATGATGCAAAGTAAATCTTATCAGAATTCCTTTAATGTAAAAGTTAAATTGCCTTTATAATAGTGTTTTGACTGAAAATGTGAACTTACTCTAGGAACATAGGAAGCTGCCTTGCACCAAGGCAAATCATTGCTCTAATGCAGAATTGCCCGCAATGACTGGCTACTACAATAGTAATTTTATAATAATAATAATAATATTTTATTATTTATACCCCGCCCATCTGGCGGGGTTTCCACAGCCACTTTGGATGCCTCCCAACAGATTAAACACAGAGTAAAACATCAAACATTAAAAACTTCCCTAAACAGGGATGCCTTCAGATGTCTTCTAAAAGTCAGATAGTTATGTATTTCCTTGACATCTGATGGGAGGGTGTTCCACAGGGCGGGCACCACTACTGAGAAGGCCCTCTGCCTGGTTCCCTGCAACCCAGGAATAGGCAAACTCGGCCCTCCAGATGTTCTGGGACTACAACTCCCATCATCCCTAGCTAACAGGACCAGTGGTCAGGGATGATGGGAATTGTAGTCCCAAAACATCTGGAGGACCATGTTTGCCAATGCATGCTGTAACCTCACATCTCGCAGTGAGGGAACCACCAGAAGGTCCTCGGAGCTGGACCTCAGTGTCCAGGCTGAACAATGGGGGAGGTGACATGCCTGTTTTTTTTTTTCTCATGAGAGCACAGAAACTATTTTGGTTGCCATGATCTTGTATAATTTCACAGCACAATTTCCCCCTGAAAAAGCACTTTTTGGGGGGCTGAGATTTCACACAGTGCCCCAAATGCATGCTTTTGGGTGCCATGTCCAGAAAAGTGCTTTGCACGCGGGGGGGGGGAGCCACAGTGCAAAATTGCTCAAGATCACAACAATCAAAATGGCTGCTGTGATCTTGTGATTAAAAAAAAACTAGAAGATGGCATCCTGGAAGATGGTGCCCTGGCTTTTGGCTTCAAAGTATTGGAGGGTATGGAAATGTTATAAGGAATTAGGTACAGACAGATTGTAAATGTATTAAAGGGGGGAAAAACAAGGTTAGAATATGTTAAGATAAATTACAGGACAGAAAACAGGAAGATGGAAAGGAATTGCTGAAACAGTTAATTGAAGTGGAATACAAAAAAGGGAGGTGTGAGGAGGTCGCTGAAACAAGTGAACGAAAGTTATGATATTGAAATTAATGGATGTGTTTTTAATTGTTTTTGTTTTGTTTGGTTGATTCAATGTTTTAGGGTTTGGGTTGTGTGGTGTTTTTGTTTTTGTATTGTATTGTATTGTATTGTTTAATTCTTTTTTTTTCTTTTCTTTTGTAATCTTTAAACTGCTAATAAATATTATTTTAAAAAAACAAAGTATTGGAGGATATGCAGACTGGTGACATACCTTTCTCTACCTGAAGATGCTGGGGAATGATCAAGTGATCTTCTGTGTGTTGTACTACTGAGCCACAGTCCTGAGGAGAGGGAGGACAGGGTGCAAAATCCCAGGACCCAGATTTCTGGAGGGCCTAGTTCTTTGGGGGCCTGGAACTTGGGGAAACACACCCCATGCATTAAAAAATTAATGAAAAGTTGGCAGTTCTTTTAGAAATGTAAATGTCACCAGTCACTTATTATTCAACATGTTCAGTGTATATAGATCTGAAATGTTGCTCCCTTTCCATGTTGCCTGATGAAAATTTCTATGAACATCCACAATTTGTATAGTGAGCCATTCCAGTTAATGATGTTCTGCATTATATCAGACATGCTCCATAGCCACTATAGCAATGAGAGAAGAGCAGTCTACGCTTCTTAATATATCTTTCTGTTCCAGTTCCCTGCCTGCCCCCCTTCTCACTTCAAACTCTCACTTCCTCATACCACTGCTTATAGGTCACTATATATTTACAATTTTCCCCAAAGAATTTTGACTGTATGAGAACAGAATTTTCATCTGTGTGTCTGTTTAAAAGTGACTATTGAGAAATGACCTTTTCTGAAATCAGTGTCATGCAAAGTGCAGTGAAGATTAGCAGCAATTTCCTTTGCAACAAAGATCGGGAAGAGTCAAAAGGGGCCTTGCAAGAGAGCTTGTTGCAATTAATTTCTTTCCCCCTTCCTTAATTTGTTCATCTTATCTCTTTCATTCTTTCAAGACATCTTTCCTGAATTAAGAGAAACCTTATGTTTGATGAGTATAGTAGAACCTCGGCTTACATTACCCTCGGGTAACGTAAACTTCAGGTTACGAAAGCGGCAAACCCAGAAGTATTTTTATGGGTTTCGCCTCTTGCACATGTGCAGAAGCACTCTATGCGCCGCACGCATGCGCAGAACAGGCACCTCCGGTTGGGGAAACCTCAGGATCTGACCGGAGCTCCAGAACAGATCCGGTCCGCAACTGGAGGTACCAGTATTGGAGTTGGGAACCCTGTTCTCTGAGTCACATACATGTATATTTTCCACCAAGATAAGGTGGTACTTAGACTGGATCCGAACTTTGTCCCAAAGATTAATTCCTGGTTCCATAGGGCTCAGTATTACTTCATTTCTGCCCTCACCCAAAATCTTCTAAGGAATAGGCCTGGCACACCTTGGATGTGCTCAGGATCCTCTATTTTTATCTGTATAGAACAGTGGTGTTCAAGAAATCAGAAGCCTTATTTATTTCCTTTGGGAGAGCTTCACTGGGATGAACGGTTTCCACTTCCACTATCTCTGAGTGGCTTAAGGAGTCACTGTCCTACCAGTCTCTCTCTCTCTCTCTCTCTCTCTCTCTCTCTCTCTCTCTCTCTCTCACACACACACACACACACACACACACACAGACACACACACACACACACACACAGAGAGAGAGAGAGAGAGAGAGAGAATAGTAATATTACAGACAGAAAACAACACAGCTGTAAATAAAATGCAAACCTAACCTTAAAAACTAGGGGCAAAATAATTGGGGGTGAGGTAAGGAAAGTGACCCTGCTTAAGTAGCTAGTACACATTTTTGGTATAAGGATGGGACTGGGATGGATGGAAAGCAAATAGGTATAAGGCTAGGTTGAGTACTGTGAAGATAACGAAACACAAGCTGAACAAATGCCACTAAACTAAACTCCACTAAACGCTTACAAAAGAGTGAAGGCAGTGTGAGACATCACCATCCCTCATCCCACCCCAAGTATTGTGACTGTAGAGTCTCGGGTGAGATTCGAACCCTGGATTGGAAGTTAGAGCTGTCACTGAGTGATGCCCAGCTTCCCTCCTCTCCCTGTTCCATCCTGGAATTCTCCTTATCTGATACTGCAATTAATAATAACTTTGGGGAATTATGTCTGGCTTTAGATAGACTGGGTTTTTTTTCTGAATCAGCACAAATGTGCTACAAATTAATTTGCGTCCACACTACTTGCTCTGCAGCAATTTGTGGCTGCCTTGACCCAATTTGGATTTGGCACAATACAAATCGGTCCAGTTCAGCTGATGCTTTGGAAAAAATGGTTACATAGCCCTGTCAGATAGCATTTGATAGTTAGCACGTTCTAGTAAATGTATCTTAAAGCACTTGATATAACTTGTGCTAGTAATTAGCACTTGACAACTTACAGATTTCATGTTGGAAGCATCCCAAAATGAAAACAATCACAATATACCAAACATCTACAGCATTCACATTTCAAAGTTTGAGTATAAGAATTCACATGTAAGATGCACATTTGATTTAATGTTATTTTTTGTTTGATTCTTATTTATTAAATTTGCATACCACTCTTCGTCCATATATCTCAGGGCAATAAAAATATTGCCAGCTAACATTAGCAATAAGAATATTCCATCAGTTCTAGATTAATATATACAGTCCATATGAATTTTACTGTGAAAACATAGGAAGCTCAGATCTAACTTTTTCGCTTTAACAACTGGATTGACAGAGTCTCCTTGTTCATAAGACATACTGTTCCATCCAGTTGCTGTCCTGTCCCCCCCCCACACACACACACAATGGTAAGCTTTTTCTGCCTGCCTGTTTTTGCTCGAAGAGAAGAGGCACAAGCCATTGTCAGTCATTTTAAGGATCAATTAAGACCTCTCCAGAGTCTCAAATGGCCAAGCTTTCCTGCCTCTGCTAACTAAAATCTGTTTTTTCCAGTCAGAGATACTCAGAAATTACATCTAGAACATTTGGAATATGTGTACAATCTCTAGTGGCAGAAAAAAATCAGCATACAATGCAATGTTTGCAGGTTATTTGGGATGGGAGAATGCAATGACTTTTTACTCCTCCGATCTGTGATTCTTCATATACTTCCAGAGCACCAATAATGCCAGATGAGAGAAGATCGTTTTGTTGTTGTTTTTTAAAAAAAATAATTTTTATTCGTTTTTCAAACACATAATAAAAACAGAACAAAACAAACAAAAGAAACACAGGAAAATCAAAACACAAACGAAAACATACAAAACAATTAAACCAATATAACTTCAAGATTATAATTTCATGCCCTTCTTTCTTTTGACTTCCCCATACCTCCCCATCCCTGCATCCTTGTTTAGTGATTCTTTAGCAACCCTTTAGTCAATTGTCTTAATTCCCTTTCATTAGATTTCCTTTAGTTTTAGTTACAGCTGCAATTCTCTGCTTCTTACCCCCTGACATCTTAACATTCCTCAATTTTACAATAGTTTTTGAGATATATTTTAAATTTCTTCCAGTCCTCTTCCACTGTCTCCTTCCCCTGGTCGCAGATTCTGCCCGTCATCTCAGCCAGTCCCATAAAGTCCATCACCTTTGTTTGCCATTCTTCCAGAGTAGGTAGTTCTTGCATCTTCCAATACTTTGCCAGTAGAATTCTTGCTGCTGTGGTGGCATACATAAAGAAAATCCTATCCTTCTTTAACACCAATTGGCCAACCATGCCCAAGAGAAAAGCCTCTGGTTTCTTAGGAAAAGTCCACCTAAGGACCTTCTTAATTTCATTATAGATCATTTCCCAGAAAGCTTTAATCTTTGGGCAGGTCCACCAAAGCTGGTAAAAAGTGCCTTCAGTCTCATTACATTTTCAACACTTATTGTTAGGCAAATGATAAATTTTTGCAAGCTTGACTGGGGTCATGTACCACCGATAGATCATTTTCATAATGTTTTCTTTTAAAGCATTACATGCAGTAAATTTAATACCGGTAGTCCATAACTGTTCCCAGTCAGCAAACATAATATCATGGCCGATGTCTTGTGCCCATTTAATCATAGCTGATTTCACCGTTTCATCCTGTGTATTCCATTTCAACAGCAAGTTATACATTTTTGATAAGTTCTTAGTATTGGGTTCTAACAATTCTGTTTCTAGTTTTGACCTCTCTTTCTGGAATCCTATTTTCCTGTCCATGCTTCCAAGGATTGGTTTATTTTGAGGAGTGCCTGTGTCATAGGATCCATAGAAGCTGTTGCTGCTTTTTCCTGTGCAGCTGGTGTTGTGCCTGATATTGAGCCCCTTTTCTTCTGAGATTGCTTTGCTTTGAGCCTTGTTACTATCTCTTCTGTTGGGCCACTCATATCCTCAAGGTCGTTCTCACAGAAATAGTTTCCAAGTGGAAAATCCCACTGTTTCTTTTTCAGTGCAACAGTTTCACTTGAAACCCTCTAGAGGGAGCATTCAATTGTATCCAAATGGCAAGGAGAAACAAAAGAGCAAGGAAGCATAACAGTAGCCAACAATTTCCAAAGTCCACACTATAAATTCTCAGTCTTTCAGTATAACCAAAAATGCAGCAGGCTGAATTAAAGTCCAGTAACTTTGTTTCAGACAAATCCCCACTTTGCACAGTTTAATATGACAGTTCACTTCCCGGTGCCTTGTTTGGGCAGCCCGACCTGGGGGATTTGGCAGTGAAAGGTCTTATTTTTCCATTAATTTTCCAGCAGATTATCAATGTCCAAATCCCTTCCCCCCTTCTCCTGCCTGTCGGGGGGGAAGTTTAAGTCCGATGTCAGGTTTGACAGCTTAAAAAAAAATTTTCCCCTCAAATGCAGCTTGCTTTTTCGTTGCTTTGTTTATCATGCAGCTCCGGGGAGGCAGACTTCCTTAGTTTATGCCTTTCCCGTTTTCAGCCAAATTTCCAATTTTAATGTTCCGTCAATCTCTCGATCTTACTCACGGGTATTGTAGTCAATTTTCAGTTTCAGGAAGGAATCGGCGCTCTCCGTTCATGGCGACGCGACTTCACTCCGCTAGCTGGGTGACGACTCTCAGCACCGCGCTTACCCCGATGCCGCTCCGAAGCCTTTAAAAAGGCTCCTTCACAGTACCGGGGGGCGCAAAAGGTGCCCACCGAATCTCCTTTGTTCACAGGCTCCGCGCCTGTGATTTTAGGGGTCCCCCGCTCGCCGTAGCGGGTCGGACCCAAACTAGCGAAGCAGTCCTGCCTCGGAGCTCGAGGCTAGGACCGCCATTAAACGCTGGCGCCGACCGGAAGTCGAGAGAGAGAGAAGATCGTTTTGTAACCCCACAACAACTATGCTGTCTCAGTTGTTCTGGCATAACTTTTAGTGGTAAAAGCAACTGTATATAAGTGCAGCACGCAGTGTATATATTATTTATACTTGTACTAGCCTCTGCAGCTGCATAACACAAGACCCGTGCTTTAAAGGTAACTAAACAATTTTAGTGGAATTGTAGAGGGCATTGCAAATATCTTGGGGTGAGTACATGGAACTAAGAATGGTGTGGAAAAAATGGATATTATTAATCACAGGATCAGTCATTCACTTTTATAACCAAACTGTCCGATTCTGCAATGCTATGACTTAAAAGCAAGCCCCATTGTGCTCAGTGAGCTCCCTCGCTGCTGCCACGAGAAAGTTTGCATTGGGTTGTAGCGTGAGTTGAACACAAACTCTTGAAATGCTGTACAAGATCTTTCTGGCTGGCCTTACACATAACATGAAGTATGACCCACACAGCTCCACAACAGGCATTACTAAATACACATGTGGTCTTACATTATTCTTGAGTGGGGAGAAAATTGGCCCCACAATGTCATTGGCTTTTATATTCATCACAATAGACAGAGTCAGTGCTGGGTCAGGGCCTGTTGTCTTCCAACATGATTTGCCGCACTTCAGCAAACATGCAATTCAGATTTAGTGACTGCTCCAGACAAAGATAATCCCTTTTAGAATGATGAACTGGAATTATCGATGTTAGAGCATTCTAATGTATTGATCTTTTAACGCAATTATCAACAAAACTGAATTGTGCAGTGGTTGAAAACAGTCAATCTTTGCGAAGGTCAGATAGCTTTGACTAAACATCTACTACGGATGAGACAGTCTATCATGAAATCGTTGTCAGGACCTTAAACTTTTTCTTGCAGTTTCACTGCCTGCCATTCCAAGGTGCAATCCTGGTTCATTGCAGTTAATGGGGGTTTTCCTCATTGGTTTTAACAGAAGGAGAATTGTACTCTTGAGATTTTGGCTGAGAATGTGAGCACTGAGCTTCAGCTCCTAGAGATGCTCAAAGAGTTGCACAATGTTTACTTTTTTCATGGGACTAGCCCAAGGAAAGATTATGCAATCTCCCTAGGCACTGCTGTTGCTGCAGCTGTTGTCCCTGATGTGATACAATTGTGCCAGCAGGCCAATAGGGACACTGACCCTGGTCCTTTATATTGCATACTCTGTAGGGTGGTCATCTGTCTTCTCTTCTACAAGAATGTCCTCTTTCTCACACCCTTTTTTATTTTGATGTTTGGGTACTGCATGGCTATGGATAAAGTTTCCCCCAATGCTGGAATGGAGAGCAGCTCAGGGCTGGCTTTCTGACTGGTGGGGCTGCCTTGAGGGTAAGGAGGAATTGAGGAAGAGGAAGAAGAGCAAGACAGCAAGCAGACACATCTCATAAATGCATCCACAGGGCAGCAAAGGAGCTTTGAAATAACTGCTACCAACCAATTTTCCTTTACTGTTACACTAACTTCCTGGCATGCAGATGGCTGTGGCTTGCCAGGAGGGTGAGAAGATGGGGAGGTTGGTACAGTGCAGACCACTGGCATTAGTGTCACACTGGCTCCACTGGGGCATGTGCACAGTGCCAACCTTCCTGGCATCTCCTTTGTCTCCCTCGTCCTCCTGGTAAGCAACAGCGACTCACCTGCCTGGATACTAACATAGGGATTCCACCCCACCCAGAAAACTGCTACTGGAGTCTGAGAACCACAAAGACGAACATTTGATCAATTGCTTGGGGTGGCTCCTGTTGTTCTTTCTCTCCAGGGAGGGCTCAGAGAGCAGCGGCAATGTCTGGTCTCCTGCAATGGCAGAAGGGGGGTCGTTGCCTTCCTCAGCAGCAGCAATGGCTGAGGGCTGCAACGCTTGATCAGAAGCACAAAAGGACAATAAGCGTTCATATCAGAGACAAGAAGAAAATCAGAATGAGAGGGTGCATGGCTGTAGAGTTGCAAAACTTGAATGGCCAAAAACATCTTGAGTAAATTGTTTTGCTCTTGCTCTCTCTACCTGAATTCTGTTTGCTGCAATATTTGAATAATTTTTGTACTTTGTAATGTTTTATTCAGCACTTATTATGGTATATAATAGACCATAAAAGGTAAAGGTAAAGGTACCCCTGCCCGTACGGGCCAGTCTTGACAGACTCTGGGGTTGTGCGCCCATCTCACTTAAGAGGCCGGGGGCCAGCGCTATCCGGAGACACTTCCGGGTCACGTGGCCAGCGTGACAAAGCTGCATCTGGCGAGCCAGCGCAGCACACGGAAACGCCATTTACCTTCCCACCAGTAAGTGGTCCCTATTTATCTACTTGCACCCGGAGGTGCTTTCGAACTGCTAGGTTGGCAGGCGCTGGGACCGAGCAGCGGGAGCGCACCCCGCCGCGGGGATTCGAACCGCCGACCTTCCGATCGGCAAGCCCTAGGCGCTGAGGCTTTAACCCACAGCGCCACCCGCGTCCCTTATAATAGACCATGGACAGTGTTAAATAAAAAGGAAGAACAGCAGTAATTTTAAAAATAAAATGCAATGAGCAATCTCCTGATCATTTTAAATGGTATTTTGAACTACATATGTAGAAAATATAGTGGTCTCCCATGGAAGCAGCTGTGGAGGCAGAGCATAGCCAACATGGCTAGTAGCCTTCAATTCAGCCTTATCCTCCATGGACTGTCTAATCCTCTTGTAAATCCATCCAAGTTGGTGGCCTCCTGTGGAAATGAGTACCCCAGTTTAACTATGCATTGCATTTTATCTGTCCCAAATCTTCCAGCATTCAGCTTCATTGGAGGTCCCTGAGTTGCAGTGTTATTGGGGGTGGGGGAGCTTTTCTATGGCACACAGTTGCCTTCAGTAAAGACCTCCAAATTCACAACTCAGTGAGCATGCATGTAAGATACAGGCTCACGGCTAGAAACACACAGCAAGGGAGGCTGAATCAAACTAGTATGTGTCCATATTACAAACACCCTAAAATCGTATTGACTGAAAAGAGTCTTAATAATATAAAATCCTTAAATATGCAGTAAGTTGCTTTATGCTGAGACAGACTCTTGGTCCATCTAGCCTAGCACTCTTGGAACTGATTGACAGCAGCTCTTCAGGATTTGAGGCTGGATTGCAACCTAGAGATTGAAGCTAGAATCTTCTGCATGCCACACACGTGCTCTACCCCAAGCTACGAATCATTCGCCTAAAAGCCAACTATCTCCCGCTTCCTGCTTTCTTTTCATTTATATTCATTGGCTCAGCTGACATTAAAAATGAATGGTATGTTCTTGTTCTTCTCTTCTGGCTCGGTAAGTGGGATGCTTGGGTGTCCATTCCAGTTAACTGGCCCACTTTGAAAACACTTCATTTATTACATAATCAGTGAATATGAGCAGAACTGCAGGAAATGTCTTATGCCTTGAAATACCAAAGTGTCTGGGCTTTTTAGTTTGAAAAAAGAAGATAACTAAACAGCCATGCGGCTTGAATTGAACATCACACCCTGAAGAATAACCAAGGAAAGAGGCACAGAGGGGCAATTTTCGGGCAGTGGAAGCTGTGTGCCCTGGAACTGAAATACCATGGGGTATTTCTGGCTAGGGTTTCCTTCTCTCCCAGGCAGCATGTGTTGGCTGGATTGAACAAGTGAAGGGCTTGAGGGTTTCATGCTGGAATCTTACCCAAACGATTGACTTCCGAATTATGATCTAGAACGATGCTAAGGACAGTCACAGGGAAAGATCAAAGAAGATACATTGACGGCAGCAGAAAACCACCAAATAAGACAATCCCAAATAAGTGGGGGGGGGGCACATGCACTCAAGAATCAATAAGTACCTAAACATAACCCAAGGGACCGTGCTCCCTTCTAAAAAAATGCCTGCCAGAATTTCACACACTGCAAACCTCCTCTCTCTCTAGCAATTAAAGCATTTTCCATCCTCAAGCAGAATAAGGTCCCCTGTTTACTGTACTTCCTCCTTTCGTGTTACAGGAATAATTTAATAACTCATGTTGTGAGCTACTTTGCAGATTCCTTTTGCTACTGAAATAATTACTGTTTATACAAAGTACAGTACTTCATCCTTTGGACACTCAGGTTAGCCATTTCGTTTGACATCATTAGTAGTAATATTGTATATTTGCATTCTCATTAAAAAGCCAGAGAGACACGGATGCCAGCCTAAAGCTTTATCAGTGGAATGCAGGCATGCCCATATCCTAGAAGCATCATGTAATACCATAAACTAATTCCCCCCCCCCAAAAAAAAACCTCCAAATAATTACTCTAAGAATTTTGCTCCCTTATCAAGGAGCCTATTCAAAGTATACATTCCCCAGATTGCGGGGATGGGAAGAAACTGGGCTGCAATGTTTGGAAGCAATCACTAAATAAACTTTTGCATGCATTTTTTATACTCCTTTGGCTATGGATCATTCACAATAATTTGCTTGCAGGTGTACTATGTGTCAGGGATTGGCATGGCTTCAAGGAGTGTGTGGCAGAGGCAGTGGGGTCAGAGGCTGATCCAGGAGAAGGGGGTAGTGATTTATGGGGTTTGTGCCTCCCACGAGGCAGCAGCCAGGGCTAGAGGAAGGAGGGGAGTCTGAGCAGTTGGAGATGGGATAGAAGCCAGGGCTGGAGGAAGGGCAGGACATGCCAAGAACAGAGGAGGAGACAGTGCCTGAGACAGGGGTGGTAGAATCCCTTCTGTCCCCTTCCCCACTGTCCCCCAGGACCAAGAGGGGCTTGAAGAGGCAGGCACAGTGACAACTTTTGTGTAGTAGTTGCTGGTTGCTTGCGTGTGGCCTATCAGACAAGGGTAATAATAATAATAATAATAATAATAATAATAATAATAGCAGCAGCAACAACAACAACAACAACAACAACAACAACAACAACAACTTATTTATACCCCACCCATCTGGCTGGGTTTCTCCAGCCACTCTGGGCAGCTTCCAACCAATTATTAAAAACAATACAGCATCAAACATTAACAGCTTCCCTAAACAGGGCCGCCTTCCGTTGTCTGAAGTTTGGCCAGAGGCATGGTCATCCTGTTCCTCAAATGGTCCAGCTTGGAACATGAGACTGGGGAGGGGATACCAGCTATTTAGTTGCCAGAGGTGTGTGTGTGAGTTTTGTGCACCTTAGAAGCTACTGTCATGTGAGTGCTTTGTCAATAAGGAATTAATCTCCTGGCCATTTGTCCTCCTTGGGCTGGGTTTGCTCAGAACACCCAGTTCAATATTTGGGAGCCAAATGCCCTCTTTACAGGTTCAATTGAAGTGGTGGAAATCAGATCTGCCACTTCAGTCAACCACCCCACTCCCAATGTCTTCATAGGAGCCCATGTGCAATAATGACTATAAGGCAATAATAAACCCTTGGGATTCATCAAGTGCTTCACACAAGGCACTTCACATTCCATTCCATTCCACTTGCCCATAACAATCTGTAGACGTTATGTGGCTACTGAGCATGCTCAGTCCTCCTTAAGCTCTTTTTGAGCTTTCCCTCCCCCTTTCAGTCCCCCCCCCTTATGCACAGTGTCCTGACAAACTGATTCCTTGATCTGAAACAGTGTTTCAGAATGCCATTAACTGGAAGAACAAGAGTGATTCTAGAAAAGAATTGTCTCCCAGTGCCTGTGTGCAGAAAGAAAAAACACTAAACTTTACATGTGTTAAACATATTTTGATTCCTAAGAGGTCTCATCCCTCCATCATCAAATGCTTCTATTTCTTCAGAGGCTGCATGTAGGTACACTCTGTCATGATTAACTTATATGTCATTGATCTAAGGAATCCTAATCGAGAAACCTTTTTATCCTGTGGAACTAGAAACAATTCAGCACAACAGTACAATGCTAATGGAACTTGCTAATTCCTGATACAAAGCAGGAGATGTTCTCAGCAGACAAACCTACGTTGCAAGGTTTGGAGAGAGCAGTGAAGAATCCAATCCATCTTTACTGAGATGGAAATTGTGTTGTTCGTCTCTTTGGAGCAAATGGGTCTGCACAGCCCATTGGACAGCTTTTGCCAGGCACATTTAAAGAAAGTCGGTCAGCTTGATCTTTGCTGACAACCTCTGAAATTCATTTTGCTTTTTTCAAAACAAAAGAATGAAAAAAGAAAGAAAGATGGAACCACAGCGGGGGGGGGGGGGAATAGGCAGAAGCAGAAAGAATTGCAAAGGTATCTGGGAATGTTCAGGCAGTGCATCTAGGCACTCAGTTTGCAAGCCTCAGTGAGATCATTTGCCCTCTGACACAAAGATATCCTTGCTCTCAGAACTTCATGCATTCTATAATCATGGCAAGCAAGATACAGTTCTCTATCCCATTTCCAAAATAGCCTGGGGATACAGCAAGTCATAATTCCAGTGATCACTTTAGTCCCATAATTCCATCATCACACAAGATACAGGATGCACTGGGAACAAGCAACAGTCCTCAGTCTGAGAATGGAGGTGGTCTATATGTCTTCAGGCTTAGCAAGCAACAGAAAGGAGACTATTACAGCATCAATTCACTATCAACCCACAAACAACTCATTCTCCTCAAAGACTTGTGAGCCGAATCAAGGACATCAAAGCCTTCCTGGGTGTAAGCTGCTACTAGGGCTGAGCAGCTAATTCTGTCCCATTTCGACCTTGTTGGAACTCAAAGGTCTCTTCCATCCTGTTTTGTGCAAATTTTCTAAAAGAATGCATGAAAGCCACACATTTAAATTGTACTCACTTTATACGTAAAGTACCGTATGTACTTTTAGCATAAGATTTGCACTTCTCAATGCTTTTCAGTGTACGTATCCATAAAATGGAAACTTATATGCCTCATTTGCATAAAATATGCATTTTATGCTCACTTTTTCCACACCAAAACTTTACTGCAAAAGCCAGAGAAGTGCAGATTCTGATGGGAGTTGCTGTCCAAGGCATAAGAAAGCTTGAGAACATTGGGTCAACCCACTGCAAAAAGGGAGACCAAAAGCATTCCTCTCCCAATCCCAATCTGCAAGCAGGGGTTTGTTTGCCCTGATCCTACAAACCAACCAAGTCCTTCCCTTTCCATGCTACAAGGACAGATGAAGGCAGTGGCAGTAGGGAACATCTTTGCCAATGCGGACTAGGACTACCATTCCCAGAATCCCTGGTGGACCAGTGGTGCTGCACATGCTATGCCTACCAAGGAGAAGGCATGGGAGTTTCATCCTCAGTGCCACCAAAGGCTCTTAGGAAGTCCTTATCTAAAGAGCTCACCTGAAGGCCCTTAGGGAAAACAGCTTTCATGGGGAACTTCCAGCATCATCCAATTGAAGCTTTTCCTCCCTAAGGGGCAATTGCCATGAGGGAGGGGGGTTCATGGAGATTACACCTAAGGATGGAATCATTAAGCCTTCCCACCCCATGCAGTACTAATGAAAATCAGACACCTCTTTATACCACATTCAGTACTAATTATTTTTAATTGAAAAAAGAAACCTGGGTGCTACATATTTAATGCCTGGATAGCTCAATTGGTTACAGTGTTGTGCTACTAATACCAAGGTTGTAGGTTCAAACCCTATCTGGGACAGCTGCATATTCCTGCATTGCAGGGGGTTGGACTAGATGATCCTCAGGATCCCTTCTACAACTCTACAATTTTAGGATTCTATGTAATTAGGTCATAAGTATCTGCCTCGGCGAGATTTGTGTAGAAATTGTCCCCAGACTGGTGAGCCTGAGCTTACTTTTTGATGCTTCATATTCAGTTGGCTTCATATACTCTGCAGAAGTGCCAATTGTGGATACACAAAACATTAGTCTGAGTAGACTTTGGCAGCAGCAACAGAGACTCTGGTGGCCTTCATGTGATGAGTCACATGTGATGAGCCGCTTCCCACACACAGCCCACCCCAGGCAGCACTTTCCGTGATTGTTCGTGAGTTTTCAACTAGGTCATTTCTGACTCTTTAGACAGAACCTATGATTGTGGAGGAAAATAAATGCAAACTAAACAGGCACTTCTAGGGTCATTTATTACAATGTGCTTGAGTGGGACAGTTCACTGCTATCCTGGCTACTATCAGACACCTTGCTTCCAAGGACCAGAGTGCTTCAAAAAATCACAAGCTTTGCAGACATTTGAAATGCCTGGAGTCTGTTTTTCAATGCTTTCCCTAAACATTTGACTGGTAGTGTATGGGGACTCCCCCACCCCAATTGTCTTGGAAAGCTAGAGGGGTCTCGTGGGTGGAACAGTAGGCTAGGACTAGGGAACCCAGGTTTAAATCCCTGCTCAGCTACCAAGCTGAATGGTGGCCTTGTGGTGTTTACTATCTCCTAGCCTACCTCACAGGATTGTTTTGAGGATCAAGTGGAGAGCATGCATGCTACCCTGAAATCATTGGAGGAAGGCAGGATAAAACTATAATAAATGCAAACGCCTTGGGTGGGATTTGCCATGTTGTACATGTGCAGAATAGGGTCTGCTGGGACTCTCCTCTCTCCCCCATCTGCCCCATAAATCTTCTCTAGAGGGTTCAGGAAAACCCCAAGCCCCATGGTGCTGGACGTATGAGCCGGATTAGCCGGGGGGCGGTTCTTGCCCAACCCATGAGTCCTATGGCCCTAAGAAGTAGGTTAAGGGAATCTCCCTTCACGGTCTTGGTGCCTCTTAAGTGCTCACCAAACAGCTTACATGCATTTCTCCCTTTGCAATGCAATCCTGCTGCTGAGACCAACCTAAGACATCCATCCATCCATCTTTAAGATCTCTCCACCTGTCACTAAGGGTCTGAGTAAGGAGTATGGAACATGTAGGGATAGACAGATATGTCCATTTCAGTTTCTCAGATTATTTTTCCTCAGTCTCAAATTCAACCTGCCCTGTTTCTGCATCAGTTTGTGGACCTTTTTTTAATGTAGACCACATGAAAATCAGCTTGCATTTTCAATCAGTTTTTATTATCTGCCTTTTTGCATGCAATTTCCCCTTATCCACAACATTTTTGTCCATTATTTTCACAAATATATGAACTGTATGGTTTTTTGTTTCCAACTTTTTATGGGAGAACTGCATATTATCACAATATTCAGAGAAGTGCAAAATTTCAGAAGAAACCGCATTTTGTTACATGTATTGGTCTGAGGATTGCAAATTAGGTATGTTTGCATTAAAATGTAGACAACAAATTCACACATACACACACCCCAGTCCCTAAGAGTAGGTGAAAAATCTTACTCAGCACTTACATAACTAGCTGCTTCTACATTGGGACTTAATGGGTGGATGGTGTCAAGTCTGCCAACAAAAGATAACCAGCCGAGGGCAGAGCGGCTGTGCTGTTTCCAGCCTGCACTTGTGTACATTGCATGAGTGCATGTATGCCTAAGTGCCCTGCTCCCATCTGGGGCCAGAGCCAAAGCAGCCACTGCAAATTCTTCCTGGTCAAGCCAAGTGAGTGGCAATGAGCTAGTACAAGAATGAAAGACACATAGTAGCAGGGGCAGACTTTGGTAATCTTCCATAATATGGTGCCCTGTGCGAGCCCAAAATTTGGCACTCCCAAATGGATCTTCTCAGTTATGGGTCTTCTCAATTTTGCGCCCTCTCGGTTCGGCACCCTGTGCAGGGGAACCACCCACATACCCCTAAATCCAATGCTAACAAAAATTTAAAGAATTTTATTCCCCCAGATTTGTTCAAAGCGAAGAAATGTGAAAGCCTTTTAGTATTTCCGATGATGTATCTGATTAACTTGCACATGGAAAAATAAATTATGGTAAGGGTTTTTGTGTGTGTGTGCAGATATTATAACTAATTCTCTAGATGCACTGACATGGAAGAAATAATAATTAGCTGAACTAAACTCTGAATTCATATGTCTTTTGTGCATGATTCCTGCATGAAGAAAATTTGACAGCGCATTGTGTAAATTTTGACAAGCATGAAAAAGCCATTTATACCTGTTTTTTCTTTTGTTTTATTAGCTTTGAAAATTATATCCTATACACATTTGTGATGTGCCATTACGTATTAGGATAAGTATTAGAAGGAAAGAGGGGGAGAAGAGAAGAAACTAGAGGAGCTGGAAATAAAAAGGTTATAGGACTTGAGGCAAGAGACGCACATCATATAATGCAGTCAGATGGAGGTGTGAAGAGGAAGTGGCCAATTTGAGAGATATTTCAGGCTGACATTTATCTCTGCTGTGCTCAAGGATAGCAAAAAAAGAGGATGTCTTCGCAAATTCATTGTATTTGAAACTTATTAGGATTCACACTCAAATCACACAAAAACAGCTTGTTGTTCTTATTCCTTCATGCATTATATGACACACATCTTTAAATCAAAATTGTGTTCTAGGAAGTCCTGACCTAAAATTGAAAAAGCTGGCAGCATCACTGAATTAATAAGCATCCCCCTTTATCTAGCTTCCCCAATATTCATGGATCTGTTGAATGCCTACAAAATTTACAGCAAAATCACTAAAAAATCTTTATGTGTTTATGTATTAATAAAGACATCCCTATCCCACTTTTCTAGTGCCACTCAGGGAGGCCCACAACAATTTAAAATCATAAAATCAGAATGCAATAAAATATATATTAAAGTACAGTAAAAATATGACATTAAAAATACAGCAGGCATAAGAGATAAACTGGTTTTCACAGCAGACAGAGAACAGGCAAAAACCTATCAAAATAAAAATGCCTTAACCAACCAATGATAAAGACTAACAGTGCCACACAGGGAATGGTGTTCCACCATTTTGGTGGTCAACATCTGGCACTTTAATATATGTTTCCATAACCTGGAATGTATGTGAGAAAGTGACAAAAATTGGGGGACTGTCATGAGGAATTCCTGCACTTCAAAATTTACGGTTATTACACTCTAACAAACTCCCCATCTAGTAACTTTAGGTCCTCAGTTAAAATGGAGAGGCACTGCCTGATAAACATTACAAGTCCCAGCAGACACCTAGATGTATGCCTAAGTGTATGGTCTAGTGACAAATCCCAGAAAGAAATGGTTGAACTCTGAATAAACCAAGTTCCTGATCTCTGAGAAGCCCTACAACACAGTCAATTGCATAGTCTGTGGTACCCAGACTTGTAGTAACATAACTCAGACCATATCACAGAATTGATTGATCAATATATTTATTGAAAGAGCGCCATGGACAACATTTGAAATTTACACTGAATTTTGCAGTAGATTTCTCCAGTCAAGTAATATGCACAAAAATGCATATCTTAGTGAGAATTACATACAAAAATTCATTGTTTTAAATACATTATTTGCAATAATGTGTCTATTAGGATAAATTTGCACTAAATTGCTAATTTCTTAAGTACTTTTGAAAACAGAACTTGCAAACTGATGTGGAAATACAAAGAAATAAATTTGCTTGGAAAGAATTGAAACTGAGAGAAACAAAAAGTGGCATATTCACTTATCGAAAAAGACTTGAAGCAGAGGAACCTGCTGAGTATTTATCAAATGAAAATAAACTTTAATTAATGATGCATCCGACTCTTTCAAGCACCTACATATATTTTATGCTTGGCATTTATATATTGAATTTAAGTGCTCAAATTGTTTCACATATGTTATCCCAGTAACCCTTATAACAGCCCTATCAGGTAGGCAAATATTCTTCCTATGTTACAGAAAGGGGCAGGGTTGAGTTTGGCAAGATAGTGGAATGCCCTTTTTCTGAGAAGCAATTACTGAAAGGGCACTGCATACATTTCAATCAGAATATATTTTTTGTTCAATTTCCCTCTCTTTTCCTTTTGAGATGACTTTCAGTGGACCTTCATTTCTGAGTAACTTTGAACTGATTGGATTCTCCATTCCAAGTTGAACCAGTGATATTTTATTATCTAATTATATAGTGCAGCATATCAGAATATTTTTCCCCCAACCACTTCATTATGTCAGACCTCCTTATGACTCTAATCAGATACTCAATAGTTCAGGTCTTTAAAGAATCCTGTTTGATTGGGACCGTTCACCACTTGAAAGATGTCTGTAGGGTGTTTTTCTTTTTACTTATACTGGCTGCAATCCTATGCATATTTATCTAGAAGTAGGTCCCACTGAACTGATTGAAATTTACCTCTGGGGATTACATAGGATTATATTCTATATGGTCTGTACAGTCCTGCTGAGTTTCTTTATCATGCAGCCTGCATCAAAACAGGTATGCAATGTGCCATGAATATTCTGTTACACACACACACACACACACACACACACACACACACATATATATTTGTTAATCCAAACTGTGGAATTGAAGGCACCATGGATGGCACAAATCAAAATCCAAAATCCAAAAATCACCATGATCTCAATGAAAAGCATAGGGCACTATCCAGCCAAAGTAAAAACATTTCAGTCTCGTTGGTTTCAAGAGAGAGGCTTAGGCCAGAGGAGTGACAGGACTGCGCACAACAGGAAATGATTATTGAAAATGTGAAATGAGTGTGGCCGAAGAGAGACAGTATGGTGCTGGACCAAAACCCAGAGACTGAGTTTCAAATATCTGCTCAGCTATGAAACTCAGTGAGTGACCTTAGGCCAGTCGTAGGCCTAACCTACCTCATAGGAGTTTTTATGAGGGAAGAAGAGAACCCTGGGCACTCTTTGGAAGAAAGGTGAGATATAAATAAGATAGATAAAATAAGTATAAATGCAGAAACAATAAACTATACTGTGTAACCCAGTCTTACCCATATTTTACTCTCAAAGGACTGTTACAATAGTCCAGGCTCAAAGCAATCAGGATGGAGTTTCTAAAAAGGCCCGAGCTTGAAGTGCATTTGGCTAAGGATTTAAATAAGTCACTGCAGCAAAGATAGAACAGCCATCTTGGGAGTCCACAGACATGAGTTTAATACTTAACATTTATATAGTTCATTTTTCGAGTGTTCAGAGTGCTTTGCATACATCTCAGTAATTATTGCAGCTCTGCTGTAGAGTCCTTATGTCCAAAGCTAGCAATTTCTTTGGAGAATTGGAAACTTGCCTGCCTGCTCATGGAAACAGACCCACTATCAGGCATCTGCAACACATCGTCTCTCAAGACAGATGATATATTTAAAAAAACCCAACTATATTTCAAACTCAGCCCAAATCAGTCAACACATAAAATCAAGCAACTCTGTGGAGAGTGATATCAAATTAATAGTAACAAGATGTCAGTTCATAGTCAAGGGGCTTCTTAAAATGATTAAATGCAGGCAAAGAAGAAGAAAATATTTTGCACTCTGAACTAAGTATATTGTTTTGAGTTTGTTAGACTCCCCTAAATTCCAGGGTCCAGTAGGTGCTAGAATTTAATTAAGGCTTGGGGTATCAAAAGCTTTGAATCCAGAGCTATGCCTATGTAGGAGGCAAGACCTTCTTGGAGTGTAATGCTGGAAACTCCTCCATCATAAGCTCAGGTTGTATATCTGTGTAAATAAACCATACATCATAAAGATACCACAGTTTCCACTGTATGTCATTTCCAAAAGGAAACACTGACCCTGGGTAAGCACAGCTAGAACCCCTTGAATCTCACACCACTTGGAGTCTGGGGTTGCATGTAATAAACTCGCTGTTTATCAATATCAAGCTTCCTATAATATTAGCAAACAGACTAGTATTTCAAAAGTGCTCAAGCCCTGATTACTGAAAAAGCTGTTGCTTGTGTCCAATTACTCACACCATGAATTTGAAAATGTGGTGGACTGTGATTATCCTGTCAGGGTGTGATAATGGCATTTTGTCACTTTCTCACATACATTCCAGGTTATGGAGCCATATATTAAAACTTCAGATACTGACCTCCTTTCATTAGCTGTTGATATTACATTGACCAGAGATTGTTGCCGCAAATGGAAGTTTGTATCTTCTTTAAAGCAGTTCATGTGTTCATACAGATCAGGATTGTGATAATACTAGTTTTGACTGGTCTACAAAGCCTTGGCCTTTTATAGTTTAGAGATTAAGTACGTAAGAATTTACAAATCTAATGAGACATTGCTGGGTCAGGGTGAGGGCGATAGCTCAGTGGTAAAGACCCTGAGCTGCATGCAGAAGATGCCAGGTTCAATCCTCTCAGAGAGAGGTTTGGGAATTTTTCACCACCTGAGTTCTGTCACATTTCAACCCTTTAGCCCTACTGAGGCGTTATGAAAGCATGCAAGCTATCATGTGAGGAGGTCCTCAGGGATGAGGGACAGGTGATGCTTCCACCCCTCCTTGTCCACTTTCATTGCTTTTCAAAAGGTAGAAGGCAAATCTCTGTAGCAGAAAGCTGCTTGTATCTATCTGTGGAGGCTCACCATACATTTTGGAACCCTGGGAAATCACAATTCCAAAATGTACAGGAAAGGTGGGGCTTGGGTGATAGCTTACACGTTTTCCTAATGCCTAAATCAATCAACATCCATCGTTCTGGTGAGAAGTTTCTTGTAGGGATCTATGCAATTCCTATGACACCAAAAACATCCATTTCAGTGACAGAGCAGAGATCAGGTAATCACCAACAAATGCAAGGCATATGGATATCCCTTATCAGCACTGTGGTTTGTAGAGGGTCCAGAGCCTCTTGCTGTATTGATAAGAACTCAAACAGAGATAAAGGGAGAAGAAAATAAAAGAAGTGTTCAAACTGAGTCTTTATGTAGACTACAATGCTCTGATTATAATGGATCCATTAAATCTGATTAAAGCATTCAAAACAGAACTGACATAATAGGGTCAAATGAGGGGTTCAGAATTAAGAAAAGGAAGGCAGAAATAATGAGTATGCACTTTCAAATTAAAAAGAAGAAAATTCCTTAAAATTACTTTTGATCCCATTAGCGTTAGAAATCAGTATGACAGGGATGTGATTATCAGAAAAAGAAACACAAATCTATATAAAAGTTTTGAAAAATTGCGCAGTACAGTAAAAGCTCAAGTAAAAAATGGCAGGCGCTACATTTATTCCTAGATTCAGTTCAGAGGATAGGGACAGTGATGACGCCACAGACTTTGTGCTCCAGACACTGCCGATAAAAACAGAGTCAATGGAGGGTTAGGGTAAATGACTCATTATGTATTTGTTCTGAGTCAACAAGAAACACAGAATTATAGAAGCAATCCTGCAAGGGGGCCAAGAAAAGAGAAAGATGTTTAGAGGTCCAAGCATTAAGTTGCATATGAATGCTCCACCTCAGCAGGATTGAATTCCCTGCTGATGAGTGGAGGGTACAAGCCTGCTGGCTGCAGGGCGCTCCTTTCCAAGCACCTCTCCTAGAGGGAAGGCACATGCAAAGCAACACCCATGTCCTGGAGTGGCTGGATGCAGAGGAGGGGCGGGAGGCTTTCAGGGGAAGGCGGCTCAGGGTCGGGGGATCGGTGGAGGGATGGTGATGAGGGACCAGAGGGAGAAGAGAAAGGGACCAGAGGGAGAAGAGAAAGCAGACTGGAAGGTGGTGGTTTTGGAATCTGAAGAGGAAGACAACTTCATTCATTCATTCATTCATTGTGTTTATATCCTACTTTTTCTCCAAGGAGCTCACGACAGCAAATACAGGTTGCCCCTCCCATTTTATCCTTCCAACAGCCTTGTGAGGTAGGTTAGGTTGGGCTCAAGGTCACCCAGCTTCATCTCTGAGAGGAGATTTGAATCTTGGCTTCCCCAGTCTTTGTCGGCATGCCAACCACTACAGAAGGTCACGTCCCTACACTTTTTCCAAAGCAAACTTGTGAGATAGGACAGTTTACAAATGATCAATGAAGGCTGAGAGACTGCAACTGCCTGAAGGGACCCAAGGGGTTTATTGATGAGGGGACCCCAAGCGGTTTATAAGCTTTCTACACACACAATGGCAATGCACAATCAGTTGGTCCACAGTAGTAACGACTAAGCAGAAACTATGCCTTCGTATTAAATGTTACCTTTCAGTATGTGGGCATCAATTTTTACATGCTTCAGTTTGTTTTTAAACTAACACCAGTCATTTCATGAGGCTGACAGCTGGGAATGAAAGTGAGTTTTTTATTTTATTTTCTTCTAGTTTTGCTGTAATGTGCTTTCAGCTACAAGCTCTAAATTGCTTTTCTTTCCCTATCTTCAGACAGATGATCACAAAGTAAGAAAACAATGAGAAAAATCTACTGAAAGGAGCACCATACAAACAAATAAAATATACAAAGTGGGAAATGTTGTTAAACAATTGTTTCTTAGCATGATTTGATCCAAATGGGGCCTGATAACTGAGCAGTAGCAAATGGGTGTGACGGATAATCAACCCATCTTAACAAATTCAAAAGCATGATAATGGTATCTTAAATCAAGGCTGAGATGTACTTGACCCTTCAGATGGTTTTGGATTGGCCATGCTGGCTGGGGCGATGTGAAGGGCCCCAGGTTCCCTATCTCCCCACCTAAAATAAAGGCCACAATTCTATACTTACATACCTGGTTGAACGTTCTATAGAACTCAAAATGTCTTACTTCTAAGTTGGCTTGTATAGGATTGCATTCTAAATCCTCAGATATTAAAGTGCTTAAAATCAGAAGTTGTTTAAACAAAACGAAAGTTGCAAAGGGAGCATCTCTCAACAGATGAACCTCCACATTTCTTGAGAACTTTAGGGAAAGACTTGAAGCATTCCTCCATGCTCTGAGAAGTGTCTTCCTCCTTTCTCCTTGTACCCAATGCTTTCTGGATTTCCGTTTCCATCGAACCCCCAATTTTGCCTCATTATTTAGGAAAAGCTTTGTTGTTTCTGCCAGAAACAATGTCTTCTTTAAATGGTTCAGAGCTTTTCTTCAAGAGTTCAGCAGTTGTACTATTCGCTTTTGATATTGTTTGAAAGATTTTATGTTTATGCAACTGCCCAAAGTTATAAAGGCTTACCCCTAGGAATGCAATTCACAAATATAATAAATATTGTTGTCATTGCACAAAACATTGTGTACCCACAGGCAGCGGCATAGCTAGCCGCTTGGGTGCCTGGTGTGGTGGCGTGTCCTGCAGCTGGGGGCGGGGTGAGCTATCCGTCCATGGGGGTGAGACGAGCCTTTCCGATGCTTGGAGCCTCTCCTCTGCCTTCCCCTCAGCTGTAGGGTGGCTGAGGGAGAGGCAGTAGGCAGAGGCAAGTCCCATGTCACTCCTAAAAGGTTTCGTGAGCCCAATTTTGTAATTAATAAAAACCAACTCATTTTGTCACACACACCCCGTGATGACACCCGGGGCGTACTGCACCCCCTGCACCCTTCCTCCGCCACTGCCTACAGGGTAGTGATGTCCCCATTGTAACCAATTCTGTTTACATATTTGCCGCAATCTCAGCACAGCATTCTGCTGGATCATTCTGTTTTGTTTAATTTCTATTGAGATGTGCTGGTAGAATGCATGTAAAGAAGGTGCAAGAGAAATGAAACCGCAACTGAGAAAAGCATTGGGCAATGACTTCATTTTGGCATAATACTAAACCATGACTTAGCTTTGCAAGAACAAACTGCACAGAGCCTTGGGCTCATTTGCCCCCTTCTCCATCCTCCAGCACAACTGCAAGGAGTTTGGAAGCTTTTGATTCCATTTTAGCTGGAAGCTTTTGATTCCATTTTAGATTAAATGCAGGTTATTGTTGACACATCAACTCAGTTTTACTGTTGTCAACCTTAACAAGAAAAGGTAATATGCTTTCAGGGGGTGAGGGGTGGAAAGCATGATCACTCTTGCCACCTCACGAAAAAAGAGACAGTGAATGGGAGGGGATTCAGGAGGTTTGTGGGTACTCATCATCATCAGACCTTTTATTGGCATCACATACAAACATCCATAGCAAATCAGTACAGAATTACCGCCTTCCCTTCACAAAACATTTGTCAAATGAAAGAGGCAAAGCAGTCTAACATTACATCTCTAGGTCTCCAGGGAGATCAGATGTCTGCAATGTGTTTTGACGACAAAAAACCAGATAAAGATATTTAGCCACTAACTAGGTGAGCTCCTGATTATTCCCCAATAATAGAAAATGTATGACCTCTAACTCTGGTTTCCAATTGGGGATGCAGTGTTGATCTAGGAACTGCTGGCGGAGATCAACATATAATTTACATTTAAGAACCATATGTGTAAGAGTTTCCACCTGATGGTCTTCACATGGGCAAATTCTTTCTCCTTCCACCATTCCCGAGAACCTTTTTGGGGACTAGGGGAACTCCATAAGGGCACTATCTCACCCATGAGCACCATATTGGCAAACCTGAGTTTAGAATTAGGGTGACGTACTAAATGGAGAAGGCAGAGAGAGCCATGCATTTGCCAAATCGTATTTCCATAAAGCTGAAACATTATTTCATATTACACCAGAGCACAACCATAGAGTAATTAATTTGCAGCCCAGTCCTATTCATATCTACTCCCAGATACACAGGTAGAGAGTTTTACCATTAAAGAGTGTAATTATGAAGCCACATTGAAGCACAAGTGTCGAGTCTTATCAGAAAGCGCAAGCTGAATGCTTTTATTGTTACAGCTGGTACAGAAATTAATAGACCTGAGTAATCCATGGTTTTAATTAAGTATTAGACAATATAGTTATGTGCACAAAAGTGTTTGCTTCTAAAAGTATTGCAAGGAGAGTTCCCTATATGTGCAGGGTTTCCTACCTATATTCCCAGTAGGCCCCTCCCCCTTTTTATGAGGGGATTACTTCCCCATGGCCATTGCTGCAGAACGGATGAGATAGCTACATCACCATGATGATACATGTTTTGTCCTTTGAGAAAGATTCTTTGGGTCTTCTTTTGTTGCGTTTCCCACCTCCATTTCAGGTCATTTTGCCCCATTCGGCAGCTTTAGTTGGGAGAATAATAGCACAGTACACAACAGTATTCAGAAATATTCAGATGATACTATTGTAAGGCATGTACAATATTGTTCTAAAAATGAGAGAACTGCTGTAAATTGATTCCCTAATACTGCCAGTCAATTTAAAGACTCCTCTGAAATGACTTGCAACATCAGGAAGTTCAGTTCTCAGAAGGAAATCAAATAAAATTAGCTTCCCAAATCTCACATGGAAGCAAAAACTAAGTGCTATGAGTGACAAAGAAAAACCCTTTGAGTTTTTTAAATGAAATAATAGGTGGAAATAATGCATTGTGACTGAAGTTTAAATTAATGTGAATAAGTTCTAAGTGAATAAGTTCACCTGTTACTCATTCCAGAATTGTATAAACATGGGTCATCTTCAATGAAGTTGTTTGATGCTTGTTATATATTGCCTTCCTATTGTATGTTTTCAGGCACGTATCTTTTTAGTCACTGGATGCCAGCAATTGCAGAGCTTTTAGCAACAAGCAGCCAATGATTAATATTGAATGTACAGATTGACACTAACGAAATGTTAGTGTTGTACACCAAACTGTGGAACTACAGCTCTTTAATTTTTTAATACACTCAGTCCAACTTGGGGCACATTTGTAAGAAAAGTTTCATTTGACTCTGGCTTGATTTAAGTTATTAGTGTTGTGCTTTCTGACAAGAGATGGCATGCAGTTTTCTGGCTTTGAAATCCCTCCTCTGCACTTCCCCATGTGTTCCCAGCATTTCCTGTTTGCAGCCAGAACTGTGTCTGTCAAGTCTTTGTCAAAATATGTTTGTTCTCCACAACAGCTGAATCCCCAGTGTGCAGTAGCCAGTTATGTGCAGCCAGTAAGTCTCTATGAAGGAAAATACAATGAAGGTTGGACAGAAAATTCAAAAGACGCAAACACAGTATGCTTCTGATATTTTCAGCTTTGGGGACTTCTAGGTAGAACCAAGATCCTTGGGGGGGATGGACAACCAACCATGGTTTTGAATTATTTACACAGAACTTTACTGTTAGATTAAAACCTAAGTCTACAGAACCTCAGCTTTCATCTGCATGCAGTGTTTTTGAAGAGAAGCAGAGAGATCCTGTTTAGATGCCAGAATTAGGTGGATGGAGGAAAGGAAAAATAATTTCTGCAAAAGAGAAGAAGGAAGGTTGCATTGCAGTTTGATGCCTATATTCTGCCCTGACTCAACAGTTCCTTGTTCTATGTGTGGTTTGCCCCTAAATGGCAGTCTTTTCACTTCAGCAATGATACAGGTTGATTAACTCACAAAGGATGCATGGGCAGACCTTGTGTAATGTTTAAGTAAATGAAGAAATGTCAGCTCATGTGTTGTTCTATATGCACATCAAGTGAAGCTTTTCAGAATCACAAATGCATAAAGACGTTTTTTTAAAGGTTAAAATTAGCCACCTAAAAATACAATTGAAATCTACTAGTTAGTATTATATACCCCCACACACCCAGACAAAGACATTTTTGAGCTGTGAGAATTTCAAAGGGCAGTCCTTTGGTTTAGTCTCCTTTGGGTAACAAAGTGTTGGTGCCTCTGGAAGAAGCAGCAAGTCCTTGGAGAACAGCTTGAGCAGCACTTTCTCTTATGGCAGAACTGCCAATTCCAGTCAACTACAGCTAGCAAATATTAGTGCCTCTCCCCTCCTTCTCAAAATGCACACTCTAGCTTTCTATTTGTGTATCTTGAAGGTTGAGGCCCTAGCTTTGCAGATGAAGTACCAAGTATCCACAACCATGAAGAAAATTTAATATTATTTTGTTAAGGCTTTGACTGCTCTTTCACAGTAATCAAATAAGCAAAACTCAGAGGAATATACCAGGGAATGAGGAGTGTGTTGCTAGTGCACGTGTACACACTCTCTCCCTCTGCCTACAAGGAAATGTCATGAAAAGAAAAGTAAATTCTGAAGAAAAGTCAACTCTGAGGAAGGAAAGTGATAGGAGACAATGGAACTAAGGCATTTCTGAAGTTAGAGAATTTCATTCCAAAAGGTATCAAGAGATATTCAGCCCTTTTGATAAGACTAAAAACTACATTTCAAAAGGCCCAAATTTTTTATTCTTTCTTTGCCAGATTATGATTATGTAATCAAGCTAACAGACCCAGGAAGACTTCTGACAGTGTGATTCAAGATCAAACACGTTCCAGATAATTAGTGAGGCACATACATTATTCTTTTATACTTATAATGCATTTGATGAAGGAAGAAATTAAAAATGGATGAGTGGGGCTTTTGTGGGGGTGATGACACTTTGATCTGTTTTGTATCCAAGTCCAGTTAAAATGTATTCTATTAACTTTAAGTTCCATTTTGATGTAAAAATACTAATAATATCATTTTTCATTAAAAATATATCTTGAAAGCATAATTGACTTCTCGTGGATTTAGAACTTGTGTTAAAGTTTGGGAGCTTTAAGCTTTAAGGATTTAACCATATTTTCATCCCAACATACTTAAAGTACACACAGCTCTGTTCTTTTTGTTTTTCATTTGGTAATAGTGTTTGGAATCTGATATTTCAAGAGTAAAGAAAGAAAGCAAAGTTGATTTGCGCCTCCTTACAGGAAAGATAAAAAAATAAGAAAAGGTTTTAAAAAATAAATGTGGGAGGAATACACACACACACACACACACACACACACACACACATATATATATACTGTGTATTTCAGGGGAGCAAAACCTATGGCCTTCCAGATGTTGTAGGACTCCAACTCTCATCAGTTTTGCAAGCATGACTATTGGTCAAGTATGATGGGCATTGTAGCCTAACAACACTTGGAGAGCCACATGTTTCTCATCCCTGGTATATTTGATTCTTTACACTACTGATAATAAATAGCTGAAATTACATTATTGATCCTATTTCATTACTTTCTGACCTTCAAGAAAAATACTGTTGCTCCTCCTTTATTAGTCCTCCACCCAAAATTGTATTCTTAGTGACTTACGATCTTGGCCAAGTGGGATTCTTTCCACAGTATTAGACTGCTAGCAGTTGGTCAATAAACTAAACCCTAGTTATGTAATATCCATGTTAAATCCCAGTGGAGCATTGCTGTAACTGTTTTTACCTCAAGGAGGTGTGCAGAGTCAGATATTTTGTTTTGTTTTTTCACGTTCTCACAAATGACTACCCTACTACGCGGCAGCTAGACTAGTGACTGGGGGCGGCCGCCAAGACCACATAATACCGGTCTTGAAAAACCTACATTGGTTCCCAGTACGTTTCCGAGCACAATTCAAAGTGTTGGTGCTGACCTTTAAAGCCCTAAACGGCCTCGGTCCAGTATACCTGAAGGAGCGTCTCCACCCCCATCATTCAGCCCGGATGCTGAGGTCCAGTGCCAAGGGACTTCTGGCGGTTCCCTCATTGCGAGAAGCAAAGCTACAGGGAACCAGGCAGAGGGCCTTCTCAGCAGTGGCACCCACCCTGTGGAATGCCCTCCTACCAAATGTCAAAGAGAAAAACAACTACCTGACATTCAGAAGACATCTTAAGGCAGCCCTGTTTAGGGAAGTTTTTAACGTGTGATATTTTACTGTATTTTTGGTTTTTATGGAAGTCGCCCAGAGTGGCTGGGGAGGCCCAGCCAGATGGATGGGGTATAAATAATAAATTATTATTATTATTATTATTATTATTATTATTATTATTATTACTGCTGAAACCATTGTTTTCTGGCTATAGGAAGGACATTTCCCTAAGGGAAACATGAAGGCTTAAAGTTATAATCAAAGAAATCCTGAAACATGAGGAAGATAGTGACATTTGGAAAAGTAGGTGGGTGGGTGTGGTGGTGGTGGTGGGTCTGTTAAGTTTAGGAATCAATTTTTACTCAAAAGTAGCCATGCACTCCATTGTTAAAATGCAGGTGATCCTGCTAAAGGTTCTTAAGATGCAAAATGTGACTGACAAAAATCCATTTCTGCACCTTACCAACTAAAAACTTTCATAGGAGCATGTATAAAATAAAATGGTGATAATGTATGGCCTGCTTCCTTTGTAACCTTTGTGCTACAGAAGAAAATGATTCCATTTTATTACATATACTTTATGCTAAAGGGAAATATAAAGATTTCAAATTGTTGAAGTTAACTTTTTCTATGGTGATTTAAAGTTCATCCTCTCTTTCATATCAATGAAAAAGAAATATTTGCAATATTTAGCTTTGCTTTATGCTATTGAAATAAAACAATTTTTGAATTTTAAAAATGATTAATTTACAAGCAGAATGAATATGACTTTGGCACAGTCCCAAATTAGGAAAGGATAAAGTAGTGTCTACTCTGGAGACATTCTAGGTGTGCATATGTATATAAGGTTCTGAATTTAAAGAAAAATCTATCTTGGGTATGCAGACATCCTAGATAGGCTGTACATAAATACATAACCAGATGAATTAAAAGAAAATGCTGTTTTAAGGGTATGCAGAAGTCCTAGGTATCCTAGTACATAGTACATCTGGGAATTTGTTGTTCTTTAGTCGTTTAGTCGTGTCCGACTCTTTGTGACCCCATGGACTAGAGCACGCCAGGCACTCCTGTCTTCCACTGCCTCCCGCAGTTTGGTCAAACTCATGCTGGTAGCTTCAACAACACTGTCCAACTATCTCGTCCTCTGTCGTCCCCTTCTCCTTGTGCCCTCAATCTTTCCCAACATCAGGGTCTTTTCCAGGGAGTCTTCTCTTCTCATGAGGTGGCCAAAGTATTGGAGCCTCAGCTTCATGATCTGCCCTTCCGGTGAGCACTCAGGGCTGATTTCCTTCAGAATGGATAGGTTTGATCTTCTTGCAGTCCATGGGACTCTCAAGAGTCTCCTCCAGCACCAGAATTCAAAAGCATCAATTCTTCGGTGATCAGCCTTCTTTATGGTCCAGCTCTCACTTCCATTTCCATAATTTCCATAATTTAATTTCCATCTAGGAATTAAATGACATTTTTTAAAAAATGCTTAAAGAATGTTGATGGTACTTGCACCTACAGAAAGGGGGCAGGGTGAAAAAAGGGTCTAAAGAAACCTGATATTAGGCAGACTGCATTTATGCACGTGTACAAAGAGGCAGAGGGGCTGCCTCACCCACTCCCAGCTTCCCTCAGCTTTGGTTCTGACAACTACAGGTTAAGTCTGGACATCTGAGCTGGGGAATATGTGCCCAGGCTTTTTCAGAGCAGATGACAATGCCTAACATAACTCTGGAGTGCAGCAGTGACCCAGACGCACAGAGAAAAGAAGTACCAGACCCAAACACCATGACTGACCCCCCAAATGCTTGATCCTGAAATGCTTGAGAGCCACCCCCAAGCCTGAAGTCCCTGACCCAAAGATTACAGGTCCAACAAGAGGCCAACATATTCATCTCCAAGAACCTTTCACTCCATGATCCCAGTGCGCCAACACAGACCGCATGCCAGGCTTGAACAGCCACATAGCTGTCCCTTTAGCTGCCCCATAATCCTGTGTAAGCCTGAGAAGTGTAGTCAAGTTCAGAGATCATAAAGGGCTCAGTTGGAAAGAAGTTATTGGTGCAACAAACTGTCTTCTTGTTAGGCTCTGTCCAGGGTCCTGGATAACCTGCTAGTAGTCTCCCATGACTTCATGGCTTGTGTCTTTCCTGCTTGTCCTCTCTTTGTGCTCCAGACTGCTTTCTGGATTTGTACCTCCTGGCCCACCTGTGGTCCTGCTTTGCAAAAACAGAATATGTAGGTTGGGGCTGGGCAAAACTGTGCATCATCTGCGGCCGGGCCAATGGCATAATCCCACTGCACATTTGCACACATGTTGCCCCTTGGTGCAAATGTGAAGCAGGCTAAAATGAGGCTATCAATCAAAGCAGATTGAGACAATGAATATTTGTATGCCAGTTGGGAGTAGAGGGAAACTGAGGTCAAAGGAAATTCATCTGCTCAAGTCTTAAACACCTTACAGAAACATTTGGGAGGGGATTATGGTACATTTTCCATCTCTAGAACTCTTAGTTAAAATACTTCCCTCCTCTATATAGCTAAAACGTGTATGTCTGGGGTGGCAGTCCTTTAGCATTACATACACAGCAGAAGATCTCAAGAGAAGAGGGGAAATGTGGTCTTTATCTCTTCCCCATTCCTGAAACTCACCCCCTCCCCAAGAGGCTCTGTTCCAGACTGCCTGGAGCCATGCACAGCATGACTCCTTTTAGGGCATAGGAATACACTAACATTTTGTTACAGGTCCCACTGGTAGAATTAAAATACTGGTCTCCCAGGGACTATGTAGGGGGGTGAGATATATTCTTTGCCCTCCACTAGCCTGTAAACAGCACTGAAAATTTTATAAAAATGAAAAACAAAACACAACTTCCAACAGATTTATGTAATGTGGCTGCTACTCATGACTTCAGGATCAGATATTGGTATTATGAAGAAACAAATATGTCCAGAACAGTTAGTCTGTGCCTAGGAGCGGTTATGTGGCATCATTTTCATTTTGATTGGACCCATCCTCATTAAATTACTAAATGAATGCATAGCATCATAATCCATTATTAGCAAATGAACATAACACAAATACATTTTAATTAGCTCACCGAAAGATTAGAATATTTTAGTTACAGTGTAATTATTAGAGCTATGAATATGGAAAACACACTGCAGGGAATTAAAGGGAAACCTTTTGGCAAAACATAAAGATCTAGAGTTGTGAATCTTGAGGGAATTAAGCCCTTTCCTGTTGGAGTTCAAGATTATTATTATTATTTCTTTTTTGTGTAGAAAATATCCAAAGTACCAAGCTGACATGAGCCCCATAGCAGGCAGGAACTTGGGCTCCAATCATGATGAGAAAAAGCCAGTCAACTCAGAACTTTCAGCAGCAAAGGCCTTGTAAAAGCTAGACTCAGAAGCAAAGCGCCTGTCCACCAAAATATTCTTGAACAGAGGTCCCAGAGACTGCACCCACTGAGATCCTCAAAGGATGAAAACATCTTCACCTGGTGGCCCCCCACTGATCACCATCACAAGTCAGGAGCCAAGAGCAGATGGAGTGCCCTTTAAGTTCAACATTCTTCAAGAGATGTGAGGTCCTTCCTGAGAGGGGTTTCCCACATCAAGATCTAGAAAAGGCCTCACTTGGACTTTAAGCTTTGTTGGAGCAAGTTGCTTACCTGGCTTTTTCCATGGTCCCGGAATCCCATCTTGATCTGTACCTCCTTGAGTTGACCTGATGTGTCCTGTAGGCTCCTGCTCCAGATCATGATGGAACACCAACACAAAAGGGATCCTCTTCTGGAACACAAAAAGTCACATGCGACCAAGATATTACTTAAATGTTTTAGTAAAGTACAGTTATTTAGTAAAGGTTGGGAAGTATGCAAATAACAAAACTGAATGAAACACATGGCTATTTAATAATAAGTTGTTTGTAGCTCTGAGCTAAGCCTCATTTAAGAATGAGGGAGGGAAGGGGAAAATAGGTAACTGAAACTGGAGGCCATTTTTTATCCTGGGGGCTGGGGTTACTACTGGTAGCAGTGGCAACCAACTCCCTCATCATTTAATCCCCCACAACATTCCTGTAATATGAGTTAGGCTAAGAGTCCAAGGTCTCCCAATGAGCTTCATGGCTGAGTGGGAATTGATTGATTGATTGATTGATTGATTGATTGATTGATTGTGTTTATATACCTCCCTATACCCAGAGGTCTGAATTGAGTCCCAGACAAGAGTGGGGGCACCAAAATTTGATGTAGCTTTACACCCCACATGATGTCGTTCTGATATAGAAAGTATGACCTGATTAGATCATAAAGAAGCATGAGAACAGTCCGGCCCTACCATGAGGCATAGGGAAGCAACCACCTCAGACAGCTGGTTTTCTGTGGGCAGCAAATTGCTAATTGAGTCATGTTTTTGTGTTTTTACTGCCAAGGAAGGGGAGAGATGCTTGTAGAATTTTAAAACTCTCCTTGTTTATTATGCCCTATGACTTAGAATCTAACTCTTTGATGGGTGATTTTATGTTCTGCCTTAGGCTGCAATATGTTGTGGGCTGGCTCTAGCTAAAAGCACCGCTGTGCTTAGAACTGGAAGCAGGAAAACATAGCTATGGCGGAGAAGGACAGAAAGTAGCCAAAAAACAGAGCTGTGGTGCCCAGGAGGCTCTGGTAGTTTGTTTTCCCAACCTAGCATGATTCTCTGTTGAATTTGATTGAAGAACTCCCAGTTAGTGTGTGCATGTATTGAGGGCATGAATTCCTTTCAGAGTAAAAGGATTACTGCTGAAGAAGGTATTCTAACAATGACTCTAATATAATGTGCTAGACTCTCATAAAATTTACAATACTTGCTGAGTAATTAAACAGCACTGATCGCAGGAATTCTTTAATCAGCAGAGAGAGAAAGCACCATTTCATTTTGCAGCTTCATGGACATTTCTGCTAATAAGAAATTAGGATTCTGTAAACAGGCAGCTGGGTGCTGCCAATAACTGTTTTTAATGGTGAAGCTATTCCACTGCATCGCAGTTACATGAGGAATCTATTTACTTTTCCAATTTCCTCAAAATATTATGTTACATTTTTGCATATTTATGCAGTCAGTTTCTCTGAAAAAGAGTTCTCTTTGCGATGATTATGACAGGCAGCTTCAGCTGAGAATGCAAAGCAGACTCCCTAATAAAGAGCTTGAATACTTTTCTAGCCATCTGTTCTGGAACAATCTGACTTCACCATGGCCTCATTTCGTTGTGTTGTTGCTTAAGGGGACTCCACTGTAAATAATACCCAACAATTATTGAGGGTGGGTGGGTTGTATGCATCTAGCGAAGAGTTAAATGTGCTAACACCATTTATGTTTACAAGCTTAAAGATTGAAGAACTGATATGTTATATTACAGATCTTCAAACCCCAAAATATTGGGGTACAATGCTCTCCATTTTAGATTTTAAAAAGCTTCTGTATTGTGAACACAGGTAACAAAACATCAATAAATAGATGTGCATTTGTATAAAAGCCTGAAAACTATAATCCATTAAACGATTAATCTGGATTACTTGGATTTAAACCGGCTTTTATCTGTACCGTCTGAGTATGACTTGAACTGGAATTCATTCCCAGCAAACATACATGGAGATTTTCACTCCTGAGCAAGCAGGTACATCAATTTTAAGTTAACACACTGCATTTTGGGATGAAGTTTCTATGGGCAAAACATTCTAAGAAATAACTGAGGGTTCATCCCAGTAGCAGCTGTGAAGTCCTGGCTGGGCTCTACGATATCCAACAAGGGAATGCTAGAAACATCATTTGAATTACATATACTTCTCAAGAGGATCTCTCACATTAGCAACAACAAGCCAGCCATACAGTCTTCTTTGCTAAATCTCAATGTTGTCGTTGTTGCTCATGTAAAAAATTATGTAGAAAAGCCAACAAAATTCCAGTAAGATGCTGTAAGCTTTGCTTCACATTAAAGAAAATGATGTTTCATTTGCTTTACCTCTTTTTGATGCTGGACTTTCTCTATAGTGTCATTTGACCCTGCAATGTTTTGCTTCCCCATAGCAACCATCTTATCCTGCATGCTCCAAACAGATCTGTGCTTTTAGAAGTCCCCCACAGAAAAGAAGCACAACCCATGTCAATGAAGAGTCCATTTTCAAATTCACAAATCACAATTGAGCATGAGCTTGCTTGCACAAATATTTGAAGCTGAATGGGTTCAAATTTGAGGATCGCATATATGCTGATCTTATGTGAGAAAAAGCAGGTGCTGTTCTAATGAGGACTAAAGCAATATATTGTATTCTGTATTTCTGGGGCTGACAAAACCATGCCCTAACATTTCGGAGAAGAGGAAGCTTAATAAGAGCACTACTTGAACTCTTCAGTATTATAATGACTCAGAAAGGTTGTTTAGAATCAGAGTAGTATGTACCGTCAAATGATGGCAGTTTATTGTGTGTGACATGATAAAGTCTTGATCCTTCAAAAGCTTGCATTGTTTGCTCCAGGACTACAATGGCAGATGAATTTGTTTTTGCTTTTCATAACAGCAGATGAAAAGATTTTGTTTCCTACTCTGCTAGTAGCAAAAATAATGGATGTTCTTCAAACTAATGTTCAGATGGAGCAAACACAGGGAACTGATTATTAACTTCTCAGCAGGGAAGATGCTGTTACAATCTAAAGGCTTCCAGATTTCTTTCCTTATGTGATTTGTTATGAGACATATGGTACTCTGCCTTCTTTCTGCCTATTTGTTTGTCAGATTTCAGTGGCACATCCACACTGGGGACCTTTAGGTTTGGTCTAATAATCCAAATGTATTAAGGCCAGTGCTTTTTTTCTGGGGGGACACAGGGGGACGCATACCCCTTAACATTTTGTGAATCTAAGTTTGGCCTCATTGAGGGGCAGTATTTCAGTATGAGTAGGAAATTGAGAGTCCCCCTAAATATTTTTTTAGGGAAAAAAGCACTGATTAAGGCTGATATTTCTAACAACCCATGGTGGCTAAAGCACATCTTCTAAAAAATCCAGGGAGGATTTAAAGAGGTTACTGTATCTTGGGTAAATATTTAATTCAGACCTCGTTGGCTTCGTTCAGGTCTACCTTTCCCCGAGTGGGTGATAAATCAGAGCAGGCTTTGGAAGAGAGAGTACTGAAAACCAGTGCTGGTCATGTCCAAAGCGGAAGAGCTGTGGCTCAGTGATGGAGCATGCACTTTGCATTCAGACAGTTCCAGGTGTTGTCAGAGAGCTGGAAAAGACTCCCATCTGAATCCCTCCCTATCAGTCAGTGTTGTTGCTAGAGGGCTGCTGCCAATGAGTGTTGATAGTAACATTGATCTACTTTGGTAAATGGCAGCTTTCTATGTTGCTGCATAAGCTAGCGGAGACATTCTAGGATCTGGTCACAGATCTCTCATCTGCCTTACTATAATATTAAACACCATAACATCTGACTAAAGCAAATAACAATAAATTCATCAAAATACTACAATTCAGTAAAATCACAACAATTCAAAATACCAGAAAGAGCTGCTGAGCATTCTGGCTGCGGCATCTGTCATCCCATTGATTGCCAGGGTTGATTTGACTATTCTGGCTGGCTAGGCAGGTGTCCGCTTCCTCCCTCACCATTCCATGTGTGTCCCTCCCAAACTCTGTGCTTGGTGGAAGAGGACAACCAGTCCAGATAGGTTGCATATGTGTGTGAATAAACCAGATATCCTAAAAACACAATAGTCTCCACTGTCCATCATTCCAAACAAACCGAACCCTAGATAAGCACCTGGTACCCCTAGAATCTTGCACAACTCGGAGATTGGGGTGGTGTGCAATATTATTATTATTATCAGTGTTTTTTCTGGGGGGACACAGGGGTATGCATACACCTAAACGTTTTGTGAATCTAATGGGAGAAGAAACTAAAAATTTTAGTTTCTTCTCTAGCATTGTGAATCATCAGTTCTGTTGAATAGCACAGTGAATCGTCAGTTCCATTGCTACCCCCGATTGTGGCCTCATTTCCTGTCACAGTGTTTCCTGAGTCTTAGGCGGAAGTGAGCGTTTAATGTGTGAAGTAGGAGTTGGAATCTAGCACGGTTATTGGTCAGTCTTCTATTTACCACCTCCGATGGACACCAACAGCAAGCAGAAAAATCGGGAAAATGTTAGTGCACACAACCTCATGCGAATATGGATGTTACTGTGAGCTGTCAGCTGTGTAATATGAGGTAATGCATGTTCCTTGTACTTTTGTCCATTTACTGTATTTATTTTTCCCAATTTGTACTATAAAATGGTGATTTTCTTGAGTCAAAATGAGAGTACCCCTAAACATTTTTTTAGAAAAGAGCACTGATGATGATGATGATGATGATGATGATTGATTGGTCGTAGTGGTCCACTTGAACACACAGTAAAATAATTGCCATACCTGATTTGTTGGGAAATGTAAATGCCAACATAGAAAAAAATATGTATTATTTTTTGTATGTTCATTAAGGCAAAAGTGATGTGCAGTAATCAGTGATGGTTTGTTATTCCCTTCCACCATTGCGTATCTTGCCTCACAGCATTACATGAAAAAAGAAAAACAAACTTTAAAACATACTTTTAATCTTTCCTTCTTTAAACTTTTGGTTATCTATGGGCCCCAGATAGAATCAATGCTTTGGGCAACTTCTGAACAGCATTCCGTTTGTTTGAAGCTTTTTACCTGCCTGGCATATTTTTGGGTCTATCCTCTTGTCTTGTGCTGTCTTCTCACCCATGAAGAACGAACAAAGGAGTCTACTGTGCTTGGAGGCCCATTGATTCTTGCCCAGAGCATCAGTCCAGTGAAAGGACCCACAAGAGATCATGATCTAAAAGGGAGGAGAATAAAACAAAGAACTGAGAAAACATTTTAAAATTATATGGCTTAAGTCTATGATTTCCCTTTCTCATGAAAAATGCAGTACCACTGGAAATAGTACCTTTTTACAAAAGGGAAATAAATATCCCTCAAATAAAAGCACAGGTTTTTGAATTGGGATTGAAACATGGATCAAACTTTTCAAATTGGGTACCCAAAAGGAAACATGTTCAAGGAAATGTTTGGCTCCAAGACTCCAGGCAGGAATTTTAGCTGTAATTGATCCCAAAGAAGCAAAACATAAAGGCAGCAGTAAGGAATTATTTACTAACAGCGGAATACAGAATGCAACCAGTTAATTTTTCAGCTTTTCCTGTGAATAGGATTTAAACTAGAGATGGAGAATCTCTGGTCTTCTAGGTTTTATTGGACCCCAATTCCCATCAGCCCCACCAGGGATGATGGCAGTAAAGTCCAGCAACATCTGGATGGCCACAGATTCCCCACAACTTAAATCAGATCACAGTTTGAAGATGGCTACAACAAGGACAGTATGTATTAGCTTAATGGTACACCTGTGTTCCTAGGCAGTAGGCCTTTGATTACCAAGGAGTATGTTTGTTTGTTTGCTTGTTTGCATGCTTGCTTGCTTGTTTCATTTATGTACCACCTTCATCTTACAAGGATCTCAAGGTGGTGTTCTCCTCCTCCCCATTTCATCATCACAACATCCCTGTGAGGTAGGTTAAGCTCTTAAGATGGTAACTGGCCCAAGGTCCCCCAGTGAGTTTCATAGCTGAGTGAACCATTTTGCCATACTATTGCCTTCAAGCTATGTTGGTGGGCTACTGAGAAGCATCAGAATGGCTGCTGTGGAAAGCAAGATGTTTGACTAGATGGATCCTCAAGCTATCTAATAGGGCTCTTATATTCTATGATGTTGGTAGTAAAATGACTACAAATTACTGCATCGGTGACCTGCTGAAATTGGCAAATCACAGTAAATGAAAATATAATGGGCTTGAAGCACAGATATTATGTCACCATATACTCTGCAGCAACAGCCAAGAATAATAGCATTTTTTAAAACACAACTATTACATTAATCCAGAAATAACATGTTAAAATACTAGGGATATTAATGTGGTGCATTGAGTTACTGAGAAAAGAACTCTCTATGAGTGATTTCAATGTGAAGTAAGAGGAATCAAGACTTCTGGGCCATAACCCAAATAAATACAAGGATAAAACAATTAATGTCTTCTGGTCATGATGATTACACACTATGGCCAGTATCAGTGCCAGTATGCCTCTGAATACTATTGTGCTCACGTCCTGTTTGTGGGCTTCCCATAGATATCTGGTTGGTCACTGTGGGGACAGAATACTGGACTACATGGGCCTTTGGTCTGATTTAGCAATGCAAGAAATGCCATTTATTAATGCATATTTTCTTATAATACCAGTTCTACATTAACATAGGAAACTTCCCTATACAAAGTCAAACCATGGATCCATCTAGCAGGGGGGAAACCAGAAGGCTGAGCTCAACAATGTTTCAGAGAAGTCTTTCCCAGCCCTATATGGAGATGCTGAGGATTGAAACTATGGCCTTTGCATGCAATGCATGCTCTCTACCACTGAGTCATCACCGTTCCCTAGACCTGTGGTTATTACAGTTGCAAATCTTTGTATTTGAAGTACAAGCCAAAGCAACTGCACTCAATCCATGGCTCTGGAGAATACATGCTGTTGCTGGTTCAGGGGGAGCCAATTGCTTATGTCAAAATGGCTTTGCTCTGGTTTCTCCACCGGCTAAGATGCACTAAGGTCAGCTAAAAATATGTTGGCTTCAAGCACAGTATGACTATTCCATGTACGCAATTAATCTAATTGCTTTGTAAATGTTGCTGGGGTTACCATCTTCTTTGTTGCCTTCAGATAACGCCTGTCATTTCAGGAATTTCTTGACATCTCACATTATTACATGAACCAGCCCTAAGTAGCTGCTCTAATTATATAACGGATATAAGTGGAAGTGGGCTTGCCATTTTCTTGACTGTAGTATAAGTCACCTCCAGACTGTCACTGTTTTGTGGGAGAGATTGAAACACATACCAGCAAATGTATTAAATGGCACTGTTGTCTTGGAAAAACAAATCAACTTTTTATGCAGCTTTTTTCAGTTTAGAAAGTGATGAGAAATGCACTGAAAAATGTGGAATGAAACCATACCAGGCCTTGCTTAGCTTTGCAAATGTGCTAGCAGTTTCATTGCTGCAGCAAATAATTAATGGAAAGATGTATAACCACCACGTAAACAAATCAGAACAATTCAAGTTGAATGCTCATTGTCATATAACTTATCTGAAAACAATTCAGAACAAATGCTCAGATATGGTCCAACCTGCATCTAAGCTTTGTGCAAACCAATCAGGGTGACTGTTGAATAAACTAGTTATCTAGAGGAGCCCAAACTTGTTCTTCTGAACCTCGTGTGTCTGAAGTGTTATGTCTGACTATGTATATCATTTGGAACAGTGATGACTCATTCATGAATATAACTCATTACTAAATTAATGAGCAACATGCACATGAGAACCAAACAACACACAAAGAGCTGTTAATAACCAAGTGCCTTCCATTGTGGTGGTATAATTTCAATACATGATTACAGTGCTGAGCATTTTTATCCCACTATTTATTTACATTTTTATCTTCCCTATAAGAAGCTCAAAGCATTGTGCCTACTTCAGTCTTCTTTTCCATCCCTCCATTTTATCCTTACAATAATCTTGTGAGCTAGGCTAGGCTAAGAAAGAGTGATTGGCCCAAGGTCACCCAGCAATCTTCAAGGCTGAGTGGGGATTTGATCTCAACACTGGTCTCCTTACTGCTAGGCTGTCACTCTAACCACTACATTGCATTGACTCTCTTTGGAATAGCATTGTATACAATCCATAGGAGAATTAAAGTGCTCTCTTAGCTGAGAAATAAGAAAATACTGGCAACTGCCCATATTGGCTAGAATCACGTTAATTTTAAGAATTCCCAGATGGTGCAAGAATGCACAGCCCATACTGTTTTGTTGCTTCCCCCATCAGTCATGCGATTAGATGAGGGATCAGGGTGGCCTGTAGGGACTGGAAATGCTGTTGTGGCCCACTGAACTCTTAAAATTAACCATGTGCAGAGATGCTTCAGTAACACGGAAATTCATAAAGGCATAGTGGCATGTGGTGCATTGCACACAAGGACTGAAAATGAGCAACAGGAAAGCAGAGATATGGAACTGCATGGGTTTTGAAGGAACAAGGATGGGACAATGATAGAAACTGGAAAACAGGATCAGGTTTTTGCAACTGGAGGATATTTCCAGTAAACCAACAGCCTGTTCCCCCCTATCCCTCAGTGTTATCTCAACATCAAACCACATGAACATGATGAAAGAGGAGAACTTAATATCCTCGCAGTAAAACAGGTCTTTGGTTTCAACTGTGTTTTTGTGTGACCCTGGATTTTTATAGCATCTTTTGCTTAATGCTTATAACCATAGAGAACCTGCTTGCTTAAGGTTTGTTTAGAACAGGGGTTGGGGGACCTGTGACTCTCCAGATACGCTGGACCATAACTCCCATTATCCCTGACTATTGCATTTGCTAGCTGAGGCTGGTGGGAACTCTAGTTCCCCAGACCAGGAGAAATGAAGTACTCAAAAAGCAGAGTGCTGAGCAACTTATTTTACAAGATGTTCAAGACTCTCAAAAGTGAATGGGGAGGACAGGATACTTCCTGCATAAATACTTTGATTGCTGTGGTTTTCTCTCTTTAGACACATTATATAAACTGGGCAACCAGAAGAACTAATGTGTGAGCTGCTGAAGAAAATGGGCTCCTTCAGCTGTACATGGTTTTCTGTTGCTTGTTCAGATACACTATACACTAAGGTACTTGATCCCAGATACAAGACCAGCCCTACCAATAGGTAGAGTGGGGCAACTGCCTCAGGGGGTAGGTGGATGTTTGGCTGTTCCTCCTAAGCCTCCTTATTATTTCCTCTGTTGAAGGACAGGTGCTACACAACCCATGAGGGTCCCCTAAGCAAGCCTCCTACCTTGGATGAAGTGGCAGGTGTTACTCCATCCCCAGTGTTGAAGTAATACAGGCAAGCAATTGCCTGCCCAGACAGCCTCTGTACATGGCAAAGGGGTGGTGGAGGTGCCATTATGTCCTTCCCCTCATGCAACAAAATGTATTGGGCCAGCCCTACCTTATTTATCCTGGGAACAATTCAGAAATAAGATCTGAAATAATGAGATAGGACTGCAAGATGCTTTGGAAATATAATACCATTCGCATGCCAGACCACAATAAACCGGCTGTTATCTAATGCAATCTCATTGGAAGAATACAGCACAACCAATAAGACCTCCTTTTCTCCTACAAAACAACTATATATATATATATTTAATGATTTGTTTAAAAATGTATTTATTTCTCCTATTGGACTTCAGCTTTGTGTGCAATGCACATCAGCAAAAGTTGCTGGAGAATATCTTTAAAATTATAGTACATTAAGGAATGGAAGTGTCATGTTATTTAGGTCTATGACGTTGCCTATAATTTTGCTATACATTATTATTTTCACCACCAGGAAAGGCTGCTTATATATGCATTCATATTTAAACACGGCTGCCATATACAATTAAAGCAATGCACAAGTGATAAGCACTTCCCTTTGTGGCCTATTATTATGAATAACATTTAGAACTCATTGTAATACTGTAGCTCTAATCATAACAAACTTGCTTAGTATTCATGGGACTGGAAAGCAAATTTTGTTCCATTATAATTTAGCAACAGTTAATGGGCACATTTTTCCTTTCTGTGTATGCTTTTTTTAAAAAAAAAATGTTCAGTTTATAACAGTTTCACATCTGCTGTAGAACACTTGTAGAAACAGCATTCTGGAATGTTTCTTAAAGTCATTATTGGGTGTGCTGATCTTTTACATGAGATTATGAGAGTCCACAGTGATAACTTCCTAAAACAAATTTTTCCAAAAGTTTCTGGTACATGGTAATGGTTCATTGGTGACCAGTGCATGCTAAAACAAGATGTAAATATAAGAAACTTGCAAAATGTTTGTAACTATGTTTGTAAATATAGGATGCTTCTGGAGGAGAAAGAGCCTGTATAAGGAAGGGACTTCTGGGGATAGCACAGAGATGCATTGCACACTATCCCTTTAGTGTGAAAATGCACAGCTTCTTTTTGATCCAGGATTTCTGCTGTAATTATTAGATTTGTAACCAAGCCCAATTGCTATGGTTTGGAAAATAGTGGAGCCCAGAGACTCACAGCAGCTGAAGCCAGTTTGCACATTCTTTTTAAAAATAATAATAATAAAATTTTTCCCACCCAGTCCCAGATATCCGTGTGGAGTTTTTCTGAACAGACCAACACAGCTTATTCTGCCTTTTCCTTGCCTTCAAGAATTTAAAATTAGTTGTGCAGTAGCAGAATCCTAAAAGTGGGAGACGATGGCCTTCAACCACCTAAAAATGGAATTTTGTTTTTTTAGAGTTACAGTCCCTGCAACTACTAAATAATGCTACCCAATTTGACTGTTGCTCCCTCCACATCCCCAAGGGATAGGACAATACAGATGGAGCCAGCATACATGGTTGCACACAATAATACCGCAAACTTCCACAGCAAGCAATCCTTTTCTCTTCCCACACCCTCCATTTTGCTTAACGTCAAGCCTGATGAAGATATTTGTGACACTGAAATCTTACTCATTTTGTAACATTTCAGATGACCCTATTAGAAGTATTTCCCAACTGCAGATTTTGGATTTTTTTCTCATTATTTCTAATTACTTCCTCTGTTCACTGTTTTTTTAAAAAAATATTTTCACCTTGTGTTCTTGAACTGACTGATATCTGGCTTTCTGAATGTGTTCAGTCATACCATTTTCCTCCTTCTCCAGAACTGTAAAAATGACTATGCTTATGCTACATTGAGCCATATTCCTGAGGTTGCTTTTGGTTTTGTACACTGTTTATACTTCAATGCAGCCGGGCAACTAGAGCTAAAGAGAAGCCAGATGAATAGGCAGGTCTCCAAGGACAACAAGAAAATACTGTAGGGACCACCCACATCTCCAAGATCACAGATGGCAACTACTGGTCTCTAACTAAACAGATGGATCACAGTACTGTTTTGGATTTGCAGGGACTGGATGGAATACTTGCGGAAGAGAGAGGCATGAGCAGCTACTTAGACATCTGAGGGTGTCCGTGATTTTAAAAAGTGTGACCTGGATTATTTAAGTCTCTTTCTGCCAGTAGTCAATGGGGAAGGGGGAAGCTCTAGGGATAGATTATGTTGTTGTTGTTTAGTCGTGTCCGACTCTTCGTGACCCCGTGGACCAGAGCACGCCAGGCAGTCCTGTCTTCCACTGCCTCCTGCAGTTTGGTCAGACTCATGTTTGTGGCTTCGAGAACACTGTCTAACCATCTCGTCCCCTTCTCCTTGTGCCCTCAATCTTTCCCAACATCAGGGTCTTTTCCAGGGAGTCTTCTCTTCTCATGAGGTGGCCAAAGTATTGGAGCCTCAGCTTCATGATCTGTCCTTCCAGTGACCACTAAGGGCTGATTTCCTTAAGAATGGATGCGTTTGATCTTCTTGCAGTCCATGGGACTCTCAAGAGTCTCCTCCAGCACTAGAATTCAGCCTTCTTTATGGTCCAGCTCTCACTTCCATACATCACTACTGGGAAAACCATGGCTTTAACTATATGGACCTTTGTTGGCAAGGTGATGTCTCTGCTTTTTAAGATGCTGTCTAGGTTTGCCATCACCTTTCTCCCAAGGAGCAGGCATCTTTTAATTTCGTGACTGCTGTCACCATCTGCAGTTCTTGTGTCATTTAGTAGATCAGAAAAGATGAGTCCTGGTGCTCAAGTTGCATCTTTCCCAGGACACAAGCACTCACGTTGAGTCAATGGCAAATGCTTGAAATAATTGTCATACAGAAGCATGGCAAGTCATGCTTATGAATTGGTGCTCTTCCCAGGCATTCATCTGCTCAGTCTGACACCCCAGCTGCCAGGGTGGTTTTTTATAAGGGCACAACAGAACATTTCCTGGATCAGCATTTAAGTATTAAACTTAATGTGGGAAGCATGCGTATTTAGCTTCACCCCAGTAGTGAGGGTAAACCCACCACTGGTGGAGGTAAAACCTATTCACCATCTCTCAGATGTAACAAAAGAGAAAATAGACACAAAATACATGAACTGCAAGGGGGGGTGGAATTGTGGACCCCACTTATTAAATTACTTGCATCTTTTTATCTTGGTTATCTGTTTGTTTTTCTGTTTGTTTTTCTTCAAGATAACGGTCTAATAGATTTGTACAGTGTGTTCATATTGGACATCTGTTACCATTTCCTTTGCTAAAATCCTAGAAACCTTTAAAGGTCTATTTATCCTCAGTTGTATTTACCCTACATATGTACAGTGGTACTTCGGGTCACAAACGCTTCAGGTTACAGATGCTTCAGGTTACAGATTCTGCTAACCCAGAAATAGTACCTCGGGTTAAGAACTTTGCTTCAGGATAAGAATAGAAATCATGCTCCAGCGGTGCGGCGGCAGCAGGAGGCCCCATTAGCTAAAGTGGAACCTCAGGTTAAGAACAGTTTCAGGTTAAGAATGGACCTCTGGTACGAATTAAGTTCTTAACCAGAGGTACCACTGTAGTTTCTTTTTATTGTTTTAACTTTTTAAAAAAAGAAGAAGAAGAATGAATTGTGTCTTAATAATAATTAATAGAAGTGGAATACAAAAAGGGAGGTGTGAGGAGGTCGTTGAAACAAGTGAATGAAAGATAAGATACTGAAATTGTATGATGTGTGCTAAACTGTTTTTGTTTTGTTTTGTTTTGTTTATTGTGTTAGCGTTGTGTAATTTTTTTATATTGTATTGTATTGTCTTTTTTTTCTTTTTTCTTTTTTCTGTCTTTTTTTGTAGTGTTTAAAAGTAATAAATATTATTAAAAAAAAAAAAAGACAATCCGCTCAGCATCGCCTTTCTCAGTGCAGCCGTGCATCTCCTTACAGGCAGAGGTCTGTACTTCACTACAGCTTTGCCCTTCACAGAGTTAACAGGCTCCGTGCCTTTAACATATCACATTATCCCATATAGTAGCAAATGCATTATTTGTCTGTGGGTTGTTATACAATCAAAAAGGGCACCAACCATGGTTTGCAGAAATACAAAAAGAAAAATAACATAAAGGGGAAGGCTAAAACAGCCCAGTGAGGACTATGGTATGCTCAGAATGTTGCCTGTTGAAAGGGGAAGGGGAAATGGAATAGCCTGGAAGATGGCATGAGCAGCTACAACCAGGGCTGACCCTTTCAGTAGAAAGGATGAGGCAAACATCTCAGGCAAGAAATGCTGGGGATTCAGAAGGCAGAGGGGGGAGTCCCTTCAGCTCTTCTTCTTCTTCTTCTTCTTCTTCTTCTTCTTCTTCTTCTTCTTCTTCTTCGCCCCTTGGTAGCATACTTCTATTGGACAAGAGGCCTGTCCCACACTCCATAACTAGCCTGCTTCCTTCTGGTATGGTGGAGGATGCTATTCTATTGCCAACATTGAAATGAAATTCAACTGCTACTCCAGTCAGTTGCTGTACATGAAATGTGTATGTGGGAGGGGTAATCTTGTCCTTCACCACAGGCAGCAAAATGTCTTGCGTTGGCCCCGGCTGAAACAAGAACACTCCATGCTGTAATATTTTGATCTGCATAACTGACTCAGCAGCAGCTAGCCCCCAAGCAGCTCTTCTTCCTGTTGAGTCCTGGGCTAGCTCTGCTGTGCCACATCATTCATGCCCCTCGTTAACACCAGCTCTCCTTTCAGAGTGTGCCAGTATCCAAGGCATTCATCACAGAACCCATTAAACACACTACATTATACAATATTAAAAGCCACTAAACAAGTGCGTACAAATTACAAATACAATCATTCTCAGCGAATACATTTCGGAATTCTGTCAAAACAATACATTAATTCTTCACTAAAGCATCATCAGGAATGCCTTCTGGAACTGAAAAGGGAAACCAGCCAAAAAATTCATTTTGCTGGCCTGTGAGTTATAGTAAAATCATACAGCTGCAATGAGAGACATCAGTGAGTAATTCAAGAACTCGAGTCTTTCATTTGTGCCATCCATTTTAAAGCATTATGATCTGCTTGAAGATTAAAATGACAACCACACAGATAGCACTGTAGATGTTGCTTACCCCAACTGACAAATAGAGATCAGCCTTTTTTTACCCATCAGGTCAGGTCCTTAGCACATCATCATCACCACTGATTTATTTATCGCCTCCTATACCACTGTCTCAAGGCGATTTACACAAAAGATGGTTAAAGGTAAAGGTAAAGGTACCCCTGCCCGTACGGGCCAGTCTTGACAGACTCTGGGGTTGTGCGCCCATCTCACTTAAGAGGCCAGGGGCCAGCGCTGTCCGGAGACACTTCCGGGTCACGTGGCCAGCGTGACAAAGCTGCATCTGGCGAGCCAGAGCTGCACACGGAAACGCTGTTTACCTTCCCGCTGGTAAGCGGTCCCTATTTATCTACTTGCACCCGGAGGTGCTTTCGAACTGCTAGGTTGGCAGGCGCTGGGACCGAGCAGCGGGAGCGCACCCTGCCACAGGGATTCAAACCGCCGACCTTTCAATCGGCAAGTCCTAGGTGCTGAGGCTTTAACCCACAGCGCCACCTGCGTCCCCTTAAAAGATGGTTAAAAAACCGTTAAAAACACAAAACAGCTAGTAAATTTATAACAACACTAAACCCATAACAAATGGACACTTGTGGTAAGGGCTCTTGTATCCAGCTGGGAAAGCCTGTCAGAACAGGCATGTCTTCAGAAAGTGCTGACAGTGGGCACCTGTCATCTTTCACAGAGCAGGGCCTGCCACACTAAAAACCCTGCTACAAGTTACTGCAAAGGGGGTTTCTAAGATCTTTGGAACTTGCAGGAGAACCTCTCCTGTAGACTGCAGTGATCAAAGAAATGTGATTGACTGGCTGATATTTTAAAGAACAGGCCTGCAGTGTGCCTCTTATCAATGTGTATGCAGCAATCCACAACAGGGCTATCAGCAGCCAGCATGGGCAGACATCTTCCAAAGCCCCACCACTTCTGATTCCTCCTTGTGCAGTTCTCAAGAAAACATCCAGTAATTAACCATGTGGTTTTGGACTTAGTGCATTGAATTTTATGCATCTGGGTCATATTTGGATATGTTCTCTCTACATGAATGGCTATGGAAGTCAAAAGTTGAGACTGTGCATGTGCTAGGCTAGCATGCCAACCCTCCCATCTACACGATGATCTGGATTACAGAGAAAATAACATCCAATTTGGCCCACCATCTTAGATGTTATTTGGATGTTGCACTGCATCAGAGGTTGCCATCCTTTGGGGCCACTGGGTACATTTGGAATGTTAAGAAATTCCAAATGGGCATCAGAGATTCAGCAGGCATTGGTCACAAAAAGATTAACATGTCTAAAGAGAGTAGCAAATGAGACAGGACCACAAAATGGTGCTGGCATGCTATTCAACTATTCCCATCAATGGGGGGAAGTCACCTACATCAGCCATTGCTTCTTACAGAGAAAAAAACTCTGCACCACCAGAAAGGAGGGAGAGAAGGAGGGTGTCCTATCCTGGCATCCTATGGAATGTGGGCATTTCAGTGGGGTATGTTCAGTGTAGGAGAAGGTGAGTTAGTGCAAACAGGGACTGAACAGGAAGAACAAGTAGTGTTTTGCACACTGTGGATTTCTGTGGGGATATTTACTGAAACCTTTCTTGGTGCCATATCCCTGCACTATACGCAATGCTATCAGCAAGGTAAACTGCTTTGAAACCCTGAGAGCTTTCAGCACCAACCCCATTAACCTTTGACTGGACTGCTATTAAAACCAAGTGGCATGACAGCAAATGGGCAAAGCCCAGCTGACATATGGAATGCCTTATGTAATGACTTCCCTCTGGAAGTCTGTCACGGGGACTATACTGCAATATTTGGAATATCAAAAGAACTATTTTCTTCTTTTTTGCCTATCAAGCTGCTTTAAGCACCACTTTCTACGTTGCGACCGTGTCATTCCTACAGGCAAGGAAATTGCCTGTAATCCAGTGCATGCTAAACATTGCTCCAGAACAATCTGCTTCTTAGCTAGCATAGGGCTCTTTTTGTACTTTCCTTTCTGCCATTCAGCCGTTTGAGTTTGAAGGAAGAGCTGGAATTATCGTTGCTGCCAACACATAAGTGACTCACTTCAAGTAATGTAATTGCATTTTTTTGAGGTGAGTACATGATGTGCCAGACCAGATCACAGGGAGATGAAGCTTCCCCCCACTTTCCAAGCTCCATTATGATCCCTCAGAACCCACTCAACCAGTGCTGACATGGGTGTTGAAGGGAGCCATCTGATAGCCTTCAGTCCCAGTGGCAAGAGTTTCTTTTTCTTTCTAGGGAGTCATGGCCATATATGTAAGTTGATGAGCCTAATAAACTTTATGATGCAATCCTCCAGCAACCATCTGAGCCACTTTCAGTGATAACTGGGAATTTCTCAGTGACTTTGTTTTCAGCCTCTGTCACCTGAGCGTTACCATGAGAACATTAATCCCCAGGTGGTTTCTTACGCAGCAGTACATAGGGAAGAACATTGAGTTAAGGGTGTTTCATATACCCAGGCTGTCACACTGTTCGTGTTTTGTCTTTTCATAAGCGGTAAACAATAAGTGTTGAACTGTCATATATCATGAGCTGAGCAGGTCTAGTGATCAACAGTACAGCAACATGTAACCTATGCACGTACACTGTGCCACCTTGAGTACATTTCTCATGATAACAGTGAATAGCGTAGGCGATCAGTGAACTTTGCTGGGGAAAAATGAAATCTGTATTGCTGAAAGAAACTTCTGCCATTTCATTTAAAAATTCAACACTGGAAGAAGGTACCCTCAATCCTAAAACCATCATTGATCTACTTATTCATTGTTGCCATGCTATTATTGAAATGATGTGGGCGGTTTTAACGTAAATGTAATTAAACATCTCTACCTTGTACAACAAAGTCTTTCAATTCACACCTTTCAAGTCTTTGTAGAATGTCAAGAACTTTGTTAAAACCAAGATACAGTTGATGAACTGTGTTTTACTTGTCTTTTCTTTTAAAATATGTTTACAATATTTTTGTCAGGAGGCTGTAAATATTTAGGCTGCAGTCCTTTCCACACACTTAAATGCAGCCCCTATTGCATTTTCTGCAAACCCTCTGCTATAATTAAACTTCTGAGGAGATGAAATCTACAAAATTTCAGGCTAATAAGGATGGAGAGGGAGTGCAGCGCAATAGTTTTGTTTTAAGTTTCAGGTTGCTTTAAAGAAAGAATATACCTTTAAATAAATTAAAGACTGGATGGATTTTTAGGCATACTGAGGTGAAGAAGTCTCCCAGTTTCAGACAACTAGGTGAGGATTGTTTGTCCAAGACAAGTGTGGGAAACCTTTTTCTCTCCAGTTGTTGGTGGAGTGCCAATTTGGCCCTACAACCATGGCCCTGGTACTGAATTTTGTGCATGCTTGGGCACGCAGGGCCCCAGGGAGTTGGCACCAATGGCTCCCACCATCCCTGGTCATGCTTGCTGTAGCTAAATGGGAATTGAGCAACTCCTGGAAGGCCAAAGGTTCCCCCACACATGGTCTAAGAAGCTCACCTGTTGGAGGTTCAATATTGTATCAGTTTGGGGTTCATGCAAAACTGAAACTAGCAACCCTCTGAAACCAGCCTGAAGCTTCAGGACCAGCCTTGTTTGCTTTGGACTGCTTCAGACATGAACCATTCCAAATACATCCAAAGCAAGTGCTTCAGTTCAGTATCTGGTCATCATCCAAAGTAAATGCACAACCCTACTTTCTAAGACTTAACTTGGTGTATCAATTGTCCAAGATGAGCTATAGATCCTTGATGATAAGCTGCTGTGATTACAGTTATGATATGTAGATGACAAGCTGTACTCCATCACTTTCTCTGCTGGGCCAGTTCTGTAGCAAGTAACTTGGTCTGGGTATCATGGAATTGTAGAGTTGGAAGGGATCTCAAGTGTAATCTAGTCCAAACCCTTGCTATGCAGGAATCTCAGCTAAAGCATCCAATACAGATAGCCTTCCAACCTCTGCTTAAAAACTTCCAATGAATTAGAGTCCACAACCTCCTGAGAGAGTCAATTCCACTGTCCTATAGCTGGTTCTGGTTCTTCCTGCCTAAGTGCACAATCTGTTAAGGTTGTATTGAATCAAAATGCAGTCTAGTTTTATCAGTCTGTTTCTTCACTTTAATGGGTAGCATGGCGTGAATCGATATCCAAGGAACTGAAGTGAACGTAGCTGATTTTAAGGTTTATCTCCAGAAGATAGGTCACTAGTTAGTTAGTTAGTTAGTTAGTTAGTTAGTTAGTTAGTTAGTTAGTTAGTTATTATACCACCCTTCATATGAAGATCTCAAGGTGGTTCACAGCATAAAAATAAAAGAGCAAACAAGAAGAGCAAACAAACCAATAAACCCGCCACCCACAAACACATTTAAGAGGATGCATGATGTTCTCTTCATACACTGTGTTGGTATGTGTAGCAGCATGAAAGAGCATTTTGTGTGAAGCTGGATAAATATCCCAGCTGACACTCTAATCCCATTGTTTATGCTATTCAACAGTGCTTTTTCACTCACAACCACAATCTTATCCTTAATTTCCCACTAATCCTTTGACTCCTGCATTATACAAAGTAATACATTTCATATATCACATGGTCTTTAATCCTTTTCCCTTCTCAGAATTACAGCTTTTAGTTTGCTGAGATATATATATATTAAAAGGAATAAATGCCTTTGGGTTTAAAATAATTAATGTTTCTGTATGCAAACTCAAACTGTATTCTGACCATTAAAACCCAAGTGCTCTTTGTTAACTGGAAATATGTTCATCAATAAATTGAGCTGCAATATTTATATTGAAATCCTTTGTATGTGTTTATATAATGGTGTGCCTGTTTATATAAGGTATCTAGAGTGAAGGCAAAAGACCCATTGTCAGAGTATGGAAAGTTTCAGAGCAGAAACATACATACTAGCAGGTCAATTGCCAAATTTTGATCAATAATCATTGGAAGCATGCCGCATTGTACTCAATATACATTTTAGGTAGGATTAGGTGGGAAAGGAGCTTAGGTTGCTTGCGAGTTTACAATCTACTGCTTGAGCCTTTATCCTGTCTAGCCTCCCCAGTATCATTTTGTCTCAGAACAGACATCTAGCTGCTTAGAATCATAAAAGCGTAGAATTGGAATGGACCCTGAGGGTCATCTAGCCCAAACTCCTGCAATGCAGGAATCTTTTGCCCAAAGTGGGGCTCAAACCCACAACCCTGTGTTTAAGAGCTTCATGCTCTACTGACCGAACTATCCAAGGTGTGTATTATCCCTACACACTTATACTGGTCTTCTCTTCAAATACCTGAAGGGGTGTTACATAGAATAATCCTGCCTTCTGATGTCCCAAGTTCTCGTGGTCTTAAATTACAGGAGGGCAGATTATGGTTGAGCATTAGGAACAACAGCAGTTTGACAATGGAACTGCTGGGATTAGGATTTGGGCTGCACAACTGGATGAGGCTGGGCATCCATTGGGAGTGCCCTAGCTCTAGATTCCCTGCATCAAGCAGGGGTTTAGACTATGTAGCCCATCTAGTCCGGCACGCTATTCTCAGGGGGGCCAACCAGATGCCTATGGGAAGTTTACAAGCAGGACCTGAGTGCAAGAGTGCTCTCCCCCAGTGGTGGACCTACATTTTGGGGGCCCCAAAGCTTGAGCTGTCATGAGGGCCCTTTCACAACCAGCAACAAGATCTGGCTAATGACTGTTATACCGTATTATTCGGGGGGGGGTGTTCCACAACAGATCACCACAACTGTGCCACTGTGTGTCAAACTTTGTGATTGTTGAAATATATACAACAAAATAATAATCAATTTGAGTCGTTCGAAACAAATTTGGTCTACTAGACTTATTTTTAAAAAAACAATGTGGGCTAAAATTGCTTACGGGGCCCCTCTGGAATTAGGAGCCCTGAAGTTTCATCTCCATTAGTTTCCTAGTAGATCCATCCCTGCTCTCCCAACTTCTAATTCCCAATAACTGGTATTCAGAGATATACTGCCTCCAACATAGACATCATGACTCCTCAGACAATGAGAGTGCCCAATATATCTTCAAATCTGGATTCCCTAATCATCTCAACAGAATACAGTGGTACCTCGGGTTACATACACTTCAGGTTACAGACTCCGAGGTACCACTGTAATCAAAAACCGCTATCTTCCTTTTGAAAATATTTCTGAATATATGAACACTAATGTTTTACATACAATATGTTTTACATACAACATACAAACAGTTCAGTCCTGTACATGTCAACTCGCTGAGTTCAATGGAACTTATTTCCAGACAAGTGTGTATAGGATTGCAGCCTGAAAGAATATGTAATATATAAGCCTGTCACATCTTCTATTTGTTAATATAATACAGCATCTCATGGGCGTAATGGGAACACTGATGTTAGGCATGCCTTCATTTTATAAAAGTGCCATCTCCTCAGTCATTGGAATCTAAATAAGAAAGGAAACATGTTGTCAGGTTTTCCCACAGTTGTTTTCAGTATTTCTCCTTCTGTGTATAAAACCCAAAATGCAATTTATCATGATGGCAAATATTGTTTTTACCAAGGAAAGCATACACAATGTGAATATATTTTTTGTTATCTGCAATATTCATTCATTTGCAAAAAGGATTTACAAGCTGAGGCTCATTTTTCTGTGCAACGATCTTCATGAAATGGAAATAAAAGAATGCTGCTTTATTGTCTGAAGAAAATATATTTGAAGTACAGGTATGTATCATCTATTATATGTATATTGAATTGGCTGGAAAAAGTAGCTTTTCCCTTGCCCCTGATACTGCCATACAGAATTTTTGAACTACATCCCCCCCCCCCATTTTAATAATCTTATGTAACATATACATTACATTTTATCTATAACAATGTCTATTTTAAACAAGAAGAATTCATAATAAGAGATGTTTGGGTATGGTACTCTGGGAAGTTCTACAGAAGCCCCATTGAAATGAATGCTCTTAGTATATTCCATACTAAACTAAGCCTGTAATTTGAAAGGCCAATTCAATCAGATTGTAAATTACTGGGAAAGTGGAATGATAGTGCTACAGACAATTGGAGTAGGCTCTATTGGGCTAGATGAACCAATAGCTTGATTTGGTATAGAACAGTTTTCTGTATAGAAATACATACTGTACATGTGTTTCTATGAACACTTGACACTGCCTTGTATAGAAAGAGTCACAATCTTGGTTCAGTACCAGAAGACCATTGCTCTACCTGCCTCAATATCTTCAGTGTTGTGATTCTCCTATGTCTTAGACAGGTACTGCTATCTGGGATCATTTAATGCCATTATGATGATAAAACCTGGAACCTCTAAATCATGTGCTGTACTATTGACTTATCGCCTTGCTCCTTGAAATATACTTGCCCTTGCACCTACAAATATTATTAACAATGACCCAAACTTGTTCCTTACTGCATCGTTCTGAACCAGTGCCAGCGCTTAATAAACAAACGCTCTTTGCTCTTAAGAACAGGGTTCTCAAAAGCTCCTGCAAGGAAGTGAGTGCCCTCTAGTGAGCGAGTCTGGCTGAGAATAATGCAGATCGGATGCAAGATATACAGTACACTCAAGAGGTGCCTATGGCAGTGAGGACAAAATGAAGTGAGACTTTTCTTTTCATCTCTCTTCTGACAGAAGAAAAAGGTGGGAAAGAGAAAGCATCGTAACAGGAAACTTTAAGAAATACTCAGTGTGCTTCAACATATGTATATACTTTTCTTAGGAGCAACAGAATATAACTTGTGCTAACTCAGTAGGACATGATAGACCAAAAGCTTTGTGTTTTGAGTATCACAAGCAACATTCCTTTGACCCTGAGAAAGGTATAACCCTTTAAAGAGGACTGGATAAATTCATGGAGTATAAGGCTAGCCATGGTAGCTGTATTGTAGCTCCACAGTCAAAAGTGCTGGGATCCACAAATGGAGAGGGGACTGTTGTGCCCAGATCCCGCTTCTCGTAGCCATTTGGGATCCACTTAGAAGCCACCTGGGCAAGTATGTGGCATATAAATGAATTAGCAACTGTGAGAACAGGATCCTGGAGTAAACAGGCCTTTTGGCCTGATCTAGCAGGGATCTTCTTATGCTCCTGTGTATAATATCATAATGCAGCGAGCCTTTCATAGGTGATGTCAATGTTTCCTACAACTTGACACCATTAATGATTTGGTTTTGTTCTTTTTGCTTCCACCCACCTCCCCTTGCAGGTTGTTCAGAGGGAATTTAAAGCAAGTGTCACTGGCAAGGTGGGCTACACCTGCTGATCTTCCCTCTTCCACCCAACTATCAAAGCTGCAGGGGCCCTGTTCTCTTTTGCATCTGGTCACCCTCCTTCCTGGTGCATGGCATCGCTCTCTTTTCCTGCTAAAATGTCTAGCCACAATGCTCCAGTAACCATTTTCTTTTGGCTGCGCGTGTGTTTGTTTGTTTCAGTACTGCTGCCTGTATCCTTGACATTCACTTTTTCCCCTCCTCGGCTGTGGAGCAGGCTCAGCAGCCATCTGTTCCTCATAGTATTTGCCTGGATTCTAATAAAGACACATCAAAGCCATCAGAGGCAGTGACTATGGTCCTTTGGGTGGGGGGTGGCACCTTTTCAGACATAGCCTGAACATAATGTATACAGAGGACTTTAAAAGTTAAGAGATTTATTGTGGCATAAGCTTTCTTGCAACTGAAGCCCACTTCATCGGAGGTGTGAAATATGGTCTCAAGTTGGTCGATATATGAATATGGATGGTGGGTGGGATGAAAACAGTGAGGCCAAAAGGCCATGATACTTCGAGTCTCTGGTTTGTCTATGCAAAGCTCAGAAATATATGAGATAATGACCATTCACAATAAAAGTCATTATAGTGGCGTTATAACAATATTGGAGCCCATTTTCAGCTGACCTAACATATCTGTCCTGCCACTTTTAACAGATTTGTTGACATCGAGTCATTTCAGAAGTCTAGGACAAGGCATTTCAGTGCAGGAGAGGGGACAAAGACCAAAATGATGCTGTCAAATACATTCCAAAGTAAATTGCAAGAAATTGGTGTGTTTCCATTCTTCTGTTTGGTTATTCATTTGCTTGATTCTTCATTACACTTATTTCCTGCCTTTCCTCCAGGAGGCTCAAGGCAGCATACATGGTTGGTTCTCTTCTGCACTCCCTCATTTCACCCTCACAAGAACCCTGTGAGATAAGTAAGATGAAAGAAAGTGATTTTTCTCAAGGTCACCAGGTGAGCTCCATGGCTGCAGTGGGGATGTGAACCTGAGAATTTTAGGACCAAGACTGACATTCCAACAATTATACCTCATTGTCTCTCTTTTCTAAAGATCATTTCCTTATCTTTTAAAAGACTTCATAAAAACTATAGTGGTGTTATCAAACACAGGCTTTATTTTAAGCAAATGGATTTGTACTTTCAGCAACTATGCCATGTGCAAAGATCCATTTAATTGTTTATAACACTCAGGTTATAGAAACTCTGAGCTGGCTGGGATATTAGACAACCTATGGTGAATAATAAGCACCTGTGGTCTAAAACACAAGAGAGAGGGCATGCTGTCTTCCCTAAGCACCTCTTCTGCTTGTTGGGGATTGCATTGCTACAAACATTGAAAAGAATCTTTTCATGGGATTATCCTGCTTCAGCCTGAGCACTGAGTTTATTTGCTTCCCACTAATAACTGATCTGAAAATTGTTTCAGGATCTTTTAACAAATACCTTTTTAGGTGTACTCCTAAAAAGTAATGTGCAAATCTGTTTCATATAGAGAATAACACCTTTGCTTTGTTTTGTTACTCTGTAATGTGTGAAACGTCTTTCAGTCCATGGATCAGCTCACATCTCATAGCTCTCAAACACTTTATATTTATGATGGTGGTTGGTTGGTTGGTTGGTTGGTTGGCTGGCTGGCTGGCTGGCTGGCTTGCTGGCTTGCCTTGCTTGCTTGCTTACTTACTTGCTGGCTTGCCTTGTTTGCTTGCTTGCTTTTCAGGTCGTCTTTTTAAGGGCCTCTGCAAGTGCTCTAGGAGTTGTTCAGATTCCCAGAGTCTGTTTAAATAACAATAAAACCTGTCTTCTAACAGTGAAAAGCCAGGTGTGTTAGAAGTTTATTAAAATCAGTTACTCCTTACCTGCAAATGTTTTCACCTTGGTTGGTCTTCCTCAGTCCTATTCTCTCACCTTGTCACATACAAAAATCCACATAAAATTTGTTAATCCAGACAGAGAGAATTTTGGAAGATGCTGGGCCACATGAAAATCTGATATATTCTACGCCCTACACACACACACACACACACACACACACACACACACACACACTTTGCTGTTAATTAACTCACCAAATTGTTCAAAGCCAGTCAACTATCCTGCTGATGCTCCCTTCTTTGGAAACCCCTCCCCACCCCCCACCTGTCAAACAATTTTGTCTCTCTGTAGCAGGAAACTTTTGTGTCTTTTCCTAAGGCTGTGTAAAAACCATACCTTTTACAGCACGTTTAAAGCATGCACACCCCTCCCACAGAATCCTGGGTACTCTAGTTTGCCCCTCACAGAGCTACAATTCCCAGCACCCTTAACAAACTACAGTTCCCGTGTTTCTTGGAGGTGCAGTAAATGTATGGATGGGGCTCACATAGGGAACTGGGCATCCTCCTCACCCATACACACACCTAGTGCAGGCATATTGAGCATCATGCTATGCATACTTTCACAAAGAAGACTGTCTGCATGTCTTTGTTTACCTGAAAATGTAACAATTATACACACAGCTCTGGCATAAAATGGGTGCCTGGCATAAGCATTTATGCTAGAACTGAAGGGGATGCAAAGCTGTGGCTACAGGGAAGCAAACTAGATGGTTTTAGTGTCCATGCACCATTCAAGAAGCAGCTGTGAAATTGGGATGGTCCCCACCATGGCTCTTTTGACACCAGAGTGCTAAATCAGAAGCAGGGTAGGATAGTTCTCAAGTGTTTGCCTGTGACAGACAGCCTTTTGGACAAGTGCCTCTGCTGTCGTTTGGACTAACTTGGATCCACACAGGGGTTGTTCTAGTTCTCAAGTACATTGTGAGTGACAGGCATGTTCAAAAGCTCTGACTTTGGGAGGCAAAGCCCAAATCACTCTCCTTCCCATGCCAAGGGAAAGAGGGGTGGATATGTATGGGGAGGGCATGCCACATAGGTGGCAGCAGCTGGGAAACAATGCTGAAAGCCTTAGGCTACCCAGCCTCTTCTCCCACAGCACAGGTGGCAAGATGCAGGGTGGAGTCACTCACAGAACCTTGAGGACAGGTGGTGGAGCAGGAAATATATGTCGGATACAAGCTTTTTAGCGGGGTCTTTTTCAGAGTGGCACCTCAGCTATGTAGTGGTCTCCCCATACAGACTCAACTTGCACCCCAAATCCTATATCACCCAGGATTTAAAATTGTGTTTTAAATTCAGGCTGTATATTGTTTTATGCTTTTATGCAAATTGTTTTATGTTGTCTCTGTAGGTGGTTTTTTGGTGGATTGTGCTCCTGTCTTTTACTGTTCCTTGTTGGTTTCAATCCCTGTGTGTTGTATTTTTAATATTGCTTCCTCTGTAAGCTTCGTTTTGCTTTCTAAGCTTAACCCAGGGAATATTTATTCATAGCTATTGATGAGCAGCTGTATAACTAGGACATAACTGATGAACTAATTGATGGGCAGCTATATAACTTTAATGAACCTATAAATATGGCTTGGCAAACTGTTGAGCACCAGAGTGACGTTCCCAATGGCATCCCTTCACTATGATCTGAGGAACTGATTCACGTCCAACATCCTCCCTCGACGGTGGACGACTCAGGGTCAGAGCCTTCGAAAGCGGGAAGAGATGTATCCTGCCAACATCCACTCCTCACAGCTAGAGGGGAGAAAAATATGACCTCAACACGTGGGGAGGGTGCACCCGTCCCAAGTGGCAGACTGGAAGTACTCGTGTCGTGTCCCTTCCCTGCGCCATCCATTTTTACGGGGGGAAAGCTACCTCGGGGTGAAATGGATCCCGGAGTGGGGTGGGGAGATGGGGGGACTGCCGGTGAGTAGTGCATCTGCCCACCCACGCCGGGGAACAAGAGAGTCGTGCGTCGTCTGTTGGCCTCGGGCAGCGTGCGAGAGCCCCCTTCCTCCCCCTCCCCAGAGTGCCAGGAGCTCCTACTGGATGTCGTCGGTGCTGCGTCACATGGCGGCTGGAAGCGATTGGGGAAGGCTCGGCGTTTCTCTTTTTTGACTAATTATAAAGTCGCTCGCTCCACTTCCCCGGGTGCTGACTTTGCTGGAGAGCTCCCGAGCCCACGAAACAGACCAGCCTCGGGAAAGGGAAAGGAGGCAAACAAGGAGCGGCTCGTCCTCGAAGTTCGCTTCTCGACCATGTAAGCTCTGCTGGAGCCGGCCAGCCTCGAGGGAGCTGTCCGCCGCGCGGCGTTGAACTCTCGTCCACGCCTTGACTCGCTTGTGTTTTATTCTCTTTTTCTCTCCGCAGATCCTCGACAGCCGCACCTGCGCTCTTCTTTTAAAAGAAGAAGGAAAAACCACCGAGCGAGCTTCTCTAAACTTCAACGGAGCAGCTGCTCCCTTCGGAAGAACGGCCAGGAACCCTCGAGGAGAAGAGGTAAGGGGACGGAGGGAGATGGGCGTCGAGGGACGGGAGGGGATTCCTCCTCAGCCTCTTTCCAGCAGCCCAATGTTCACTCTCGTTTCTACTTAGTGCAGAGGTTCGAAGGTCTCAGGTTTCCACCCCCGGTGTCTCCAGGTAGGGCTGGAAAGGGCTCCTGCCTGAAATCCTGGCTAGCTTCTGCCAGCCAGGTTGGCAACACTGAGCTGGATGGAACAGTATGAGGCAGCTTCCTATGTAAATCCATGGGAATGGGTTGCATGCTTTTGCTGGTGCTGCAAGCTTTGCCATGAAGGTGGATCAAACGCTGTTCTGTCACCAGTGATGTGCTCCCTTTCTTTATGGGACTAACACCGCCATCTTCTTGCCTTCTCTTGACCTGGTGGCCAAGACCAATGCTAGTCAATATCTGTTCTTCCAAACTCCTAGACAAGGTGTCTCAATTTAGATACCTATTTAATAAACCCGTCTTACTTGTGCTCTTGTGATATAGCCATCAGTGTGATTAAAGAGTAGCAGAGAGGATCCACATTTCCCCTCCCGCCCAAAGTATGTCAAATGTCATTCTAAACAGCATTAGGAACCATGTATACAGAACCAATGAGTGGTAATTATTCCAGGTTAATTAATTTTTGGAGGAAGGCAGAAATCAAGGGATTTAACTCATAGTTCTTTTAAATGCTTCTTCATCTGTTGATAACTTTCAGGACCCTACATGCTCAAATGAAGCAGCACAATTATAAATCAGGAATGTGGTCTCTGGACTAAGGAATGAGAGATAGGCACTCTAACTTTCTGATGTGCAACATTAACACATTAGGTTTAAAAGAGCTTGGATAGATTTTAATGCTTTGGTCTTCAGTGTTCTTTCTTGGAAGCATCTGCTTGATTATGAGCAAATTTGTTCAAATCCATGGTCGTAGAGGGTGTCATTGGTGTATGATGGTTAGTGCTCTTTCACCAAACTTCCTTGTGCATATCAATTTGGAACACAATGTATGTGCCTTGAACAGGGAAGCAAGTGATTAAGTTCAATTATTATTATTTTTTCTTTTTGCAGACCATGACATTTCTTCTGAGATGTTATTTCTTGCTCTTCGCTCTTAGCACATGCCTCATCCTTACAGTTCAGGCAGAATGCAGCAAAGACTGTGCATCTTGCACCCACCGATTGGCATATCATGCAGACATCAACCCCCTGGTAAGCAGAATTTAGGCTTGTTTCTGAAGAACCCAATTAATTTATTAGCCATTTAAGAAGCCTATTATTACTCACATTCCATCTCTATCTATCGCAAGGTGGTATACAATAATGTACAATATATAATAAATAACAACAACTTTAAAATATTTTAAAACAACACAAAAAAACAGAATATGAATTTTGAAAAACCAATATAAAATAGAAATGATGAATTACCATGAAAAGCTCTGCTAGTGCAATCAGATTTCAAAACTCAAAATTGTGTGTATCTCTAACACAGATTAGCCACCCCCTAATGCACTTTAGCCATTCTTGAAGGGCTGTTAAATAATATTGCAATGTCGTTTTTTACATATGTTTGTGTGTAATGTGTTGCTTCCAATATGTATAAATGAACCTGAGTACAGCTTCAGAGAGAATGAGTTATTCTGGATTAACAATGCACAATACAAGCATGTAATTGTATATGCCCTCAGAGACATATACCTTTCCTCCAAGGAGCTTAAATATGCGCTTCTTCACCCACTAGCAGAAGATTGCCTGAAACCTGATCTTAGTGTAACTGAAGATCATATTGAATACTTAATATTTAGAGTTAAATTATCTATGCTTCTTTGATAAATTAATAATAAATAATCACAAAACCTGTCATATTGGTTTATGCTGCACTTCTGTACTTCACTACCAGCTAGTTCAGCTAGTTCAGCACCTTGGAGAACTCCCACATTTCTCACTGTTCAAATACTAGATCTAGCTTGGTTATGTAATCATGGAACTGATGAGCATAGAAAATGAGGCAGAAGGAATAGGATTATTTTTGCTTACGTAAATTATGTAAATTGGGCATTTGCATCCCTAAAATTATATGTGGAATCTATTGTTTTTAAGACCAGCATGAACACTGAAGACTTCAATTCCATTGTTCATTATTGTCTCCCTGTACAATACTTATCCTAGAGTTATGGTGGTGGCATAATTAATACCATTCTTGGGTTTTGTAGCCTCTTCCTGGAGCAGGTTATTTTTATCTGCTGTAAGTCCTTAGGCACCATCAATGAACTAATTTGCCAGGGTGCATATAAACATGATTAAGGAAAGGAAAGCAGGCACAGTTCAAAAATGGGTGGTTTCCTTTTTGAGCCCATTTCAACTTTGCCTTTGATTTTGCTGGAGAATGTATGCCTTCTCTATCAAATATTGCTTGCCTGAATATCCGAAGGTTTATGCGTTGTCTGCTTGAGATCCTCAGTGGTACAGATGTTTGGCGTAATCAGTCTGCATGGGTTCATGTGAACTATTATTGGCATTTGGCTTTTCCAACTCTAATGCTCAGATCCATAATAATGCACAACTAGTTCCATTTGCTCATGAGGCATTTGAATTTTGGTGGCTCAAACTGAAATCCATGCCAAATGGCAAGCCAGTTTTGACATGTATTATTTAATTAGGTATTAAATGTACACACCACCTTTTCTCCAAGGAGCCTAAGGTGGCATGCATGGCTTTTTCATCCCATCTCAATTTTACCCCACAACAGCCCTGGGGGTTGGGTTGGGTTAGGTTAGGTTAAGATAGGTTAGGTAGTACAGGGTCATTGAGTGAATTGCATGACTGATTGAAAATGTGAACCTGGTTTCCAAGCCTTGTGACAGCCCAAAATGAGATGAGCTTCAAAGAGAGCTTTTGATGTGGAATGTTTCACAGGTTCTGGTCTTCAAAAGTAATATTTTTAGAAGTCCCATGGGGTGCCCAAAAGTCCTTCAACTCCCCTAAGTGAACTCTTTGATTTCTAGCCAAATCTGCTAGATGGAAACCTGCGGGAGAGCCACAGAGGGAAACATGCTTCTGCCTCTGCACTCGGTCTTGCTGGCATTTGCAAGCCTGGGGCAAAAGAATAGCAGACATTTGTTTATAATACCCATATTCCACACCTGTCCAAAATTTCCTTCACCATCTTTTTGCTGAGGGTGCTAGAGACAGTGGAGATGCAGAACTGTTTTTGAATGTGGAAATTAGGCATCACCAGGGAACTGACGTTTAACAACCCCATGAGGGAAAAATATGAAGTACCATGTTGCTTCATCTCCATGTACATCAAAGGGAATGGAGGTAGTTCAAATTTTCAGTCAGACATGCAATTCAAGAGGTTCAAGAGGGTTCCTGTAATTTTCTTAGGCTTTTATTGTTGTGCTTTATTATTTTCTTCATAACTGCATATATTGCAGGATCGTAACAAGGATCCAGAAACATAGGAACTTGCAACTAAAAGCATTATTTAAGTTCAGGACTCTCGTTATTTTGACCATATAAAGTTGAAATCCTGTACCCCTGGGAATAAGTCCCATTGCATAGAGTGCGATTTACTTCTGACTGAGTAAATATGCATACTAGAACATTAAAGATCCATGTAAAAAAGGTATGGTCACATCAGATCACTTGTTTTAGTACTCACTGGCAACTCTTAACAATGTTTCAGAGCACATTATCTATAAACTGGTGGGCTGTACTGCAAATTAAATACGCCATGTTCTAAATTTGTTTCCATTTTAAGCTGTTAACAGATGACATATTTTGACAAAATGTTTGAGCTGGCATTAAATGAAGTACTTTGTACATGAATAGAATTGGTTTTAACATTTCTTTCTGCTATAGTGTTTGATACCATCACCCTTATTATATAATCCACTATAAATCACCTTCATTAAGACCAGACTAAGGAAATAGAAACATTAATATGGAATGGTATATTCCTTGTGTTTAATTTTCACGTTGAAATTAATGGGATGTGCTTGAATTTGGGAGGAAGTCAAGTGGCTATTTATTTTAGTTCTGTGTGTATTTGAACCTATGTTGTTTATAACCATTGTATAACTGTTCTGTCTTGCCTGAAAGAAAAAAAAGGGGGGGGACCCAAGGAAGTTAGACAGCGTAAGGTAAAAAGGTACCTAGAATTACAACATATAAAGATGTTGTAACTCTTTGAAAAGGAATGGATTTTGAAGTGGCTATATGTTTTCCAGATTGTTCATTTATACATGCAAATGACAGCTCTGTTGGGAACAATAGTAGATGAAGATCATGTTGATAATGATTAACATTTGTATACCATCCTTCATCCATAGATCTCAAGACAGTTCATCACATAAAAATTCCAGTTAAAAAACACAAAATACATAATCAAAACCAAAACAAACCACTAACCTACCCACCCCATCCTCCCACCCACTGAAAGAGATGTTTATGGTCACTGTTAGGACACCTACTTTATTCCAGATATTCCTATTCAAGCATAAACAGCTTCTATTTTGCAGATGGGGAGCAGGCGGCAGCTGAGTATTAACTACCCCTGTATCAGAACTGCGCCACAGGCAACCCTTACACAGTGCCTGCTATAATTTTTTTTGGAAGGGTGTAATAATAATAATAATAATAATAATAATAATAATAATAATAATAATTTATTATTTGTACCCCGCCCATCTGGCTGGGTTTCCCCAGCCACTCTGGGCGGCTTCCATAAAAACCAAAAATACACTAAAATATCACAGATTAAAAACTTCCCTGAATAGGACTGCCTTAAGATGACCTGTAAAACCTCAGTCTGGGGTCCTCCTTTCCTCTAGATTCCATTTTCAATCCAACCAACAATTTTAATCAGAACCCTCTGAGATATTCATTACCAGCACACACTATTCGAATTGTAATACTATAGACAATACATTGGATAATTTACACCACAAGCATATATTGACTAACATTTCAAACAACATTTTGCAAACCACTGCTGTCACTTCTCAAGCAATGAGCTAGGTGTTCAAACCGTCATGTTAGATATACTAAATGGGGATTCTGAAATTTGTTATCAGTATTAGACATTTTTGTTGCTGTTTAACTTTAATATGGATATGCTGCCATGATTTTTAAGAAGACTTTTTGGTGCATTGGGCTATTTATATTTGTGCTACAGAGATTTTATTTCTTTCTATGAAGTATCCCTGTTTTAAATTTTGGAAAGCCTTCTGTGAGGAAGTTATACTAAACAGTGTGGTCTAAATATGCAAAATAAAACAAAAAACAATCCTTTGTTTGAATGAATAATGTATGGTTCTGTTGAAAAGATGCTTGCTTCCAATACGGTTGTATTAACTGGCTGGTGTAGCAACCCTGTGATCCCCATCCTATGTGAGTACACAGCCAGAATTGCCCAGGGAGGGCCATGCATGCCGGCACGATGATGCGTGTATTTACAGCAACTTAAATTTCAGCAAATGAAGTGGTGTAGAGCCGCTGTGTGGAAGTGCTGCTTCAAAAGCCAATCCCTTCACATCAGTGCCTTGTGCCAGCCACATGCTCAGCAGCCCCCGCCCCCAAGGTCATGTGTTATCTGCTTTGTTGTTGGCAGATGTTGGCTGCCTGTGGACTGTCTCGCCAGAGTGGTGCATGCTCTAATTATCTGCTGCTTAGACTACTGCAATGCACTCTATGTGGGGCTACCTTTGAAGGTGACCCGGAAACTGCAATTAATCCAGAATGCAGCGGCTAGACTGGTGACTGGGAGTGGCCACCAGGACCATATAACACCGGGCCTGAGAGATCTGCATTGGCTCCCAGTATGTTTCCAAGCACAATTCAAAGTGTTGATGCTGACCTTTAAAGCCCTAAACCGCCTCAGTCCTGTATACCTGTAGGAGTGTCTCCACCCCCATCATTCAGCCCGGACACTGAGATCCAGCGCTGAGGGCCTTCTGGCAGTTCCCTCATTGCAGGAAGTGAGGTTACAGGGAACCAGACAGAGGGCCTTCTCAGCAGTGGCATCCGCCCTGTGGAACACCCTCCCATCAGATGTCAAGGAAATAAGCAACCATCTTATTTTTAAAAGACATCTGAAGGCAGCCCTGTTTAGGGAAGTTTTTAATATTGAATGCTGTCTTGTTTTTAATATTCGATTGGGAGCCGCCCAGAGTGGCTGGAGAAACTCAGCCAGATGGGCAGGGTATAAATTAATTATTATTATTAATTGTGTTAAATATTTTTTAAAAGATGCTCCTGGTCCTAATGTGACTTCTTCATCTAAAGAAATTCAGAGTTGGCCACACAATAAAAGGCATGGCACCCACCCCACCTCATGCTGCTTTGGTGGACAAATGTTTCACCTCTGCACTGAACATGCAAGTACACATTTGACCCTACATTAAGATGCAGATAGCCAGTCTCAATGTGTGCAGCCCACAGACAGCTGTAGTTCCATCAACAAATGTAAGAAAAGGGTTAAGGACTTAAACTGCATGTAGCCCACTCACATTTGCTATCTGCTCCCATTAGGTTTGCCGGGCTTCCCTTCTTGTAACAACATTACATATTGCCACGCAATCTCTGGCTCTGTGCCGTGTAATACATTTCATCTTTAATAAATAAATGCATTTTTGGGAAAATGTGATGATGCATCTCTTCTTGTCAATGTAAATCCCACCACAAATCTCAAAGCAATGCTAAGCCAACCCAGGTTAATGGTTCCCAGTGAGCTAAGTATTTCAGAGAAAGATAAAAATAGATAGTTGTGACATCCCCCCCCCCGCCCCATTATAAAGAACTTGGTTTTATATTCTAACATATGGATTTCTAGTATTGCTGCTTTTAACAAGGCAAAAAGAGGTCACAAATATGTTCTTACTTTGTAAATCAAACTATTTTTCAGGCATGTACACTAGAATGTGAAGGAAAGTTGCCCTCTGCCAAGGCCTGGGAAACCTGCAAAGACCTTCTGCAACTGAGTAAACTGGATCTTTCCCAGGAAGGCATTGGTGCCCTAGGGGACAACCCAAAAGAACAGGATGAGAGTCATTTGCTAGCCAAAAAATATGGTGGCTTCATGAAAAGATATGGTGGCTTCATGAAGAAGATGGATGAGCTCTATCATATAGAGCCAGAGGAGGAACCTAATGGAGGAGAAATCCTTGCTAAAAGGTATGGAGGCTTTATGAAGAAGGATGCTGAAGATGATGCCTTGGCTAATTCTTCTGATCTGCTGAAGGAGCTTCTTGGAACAGGGGAAAATGCTGAAACTGGGCATTATCGGGATCTGAATGATGGTGAAATCATCAAGAGGTATGGTGGCTTCATGAGGAGCATCAAGCGCAGTCCTGAATCGGAAGATGACGCCAAAGAGCTGCAAAAGAGATATGGTGGCTTCATGAGAAGAGTGGGGAGGCCAGAGTGGTGGCTGGACTACCAGAAACGATATGGTGGATTTCTTAAGCGTTTTGCCGATTCTCTCCTTCCTTCAGATGAAGATGGAGAAAGTTATTCCAAAGAGGTTCCAGAGATGGAAAAAAGATATGGCGGATTTATGAGATTTTAATTATCTTCCATTTGTCCTTTTTGTCCCAAATCAAAGACTGCCTCATTGATCATAATTTATTGTCATGTGTTGCTTGTACTGTACAGTTTTTTACTGTCCTAGTTTATAATGCAACCTGCTGTCTGTTATTTCAAGTTCTGTGCTCTTTTAAGTCAACAAATAACTTCTGTAATGACTTCTAATTTGTCTGTTGTACTTTTCATGCTAAATCTATTTTAATTACCACATCCATTTCTTTAAAACAGCGCAATTGCTTAGTTGTATATACAATAAATTGTTCATCCTAACTGCATACTATATCCTGAAGTATTTTTTCCCCAACAATCACTACAATTCATTTCTTTCTGCACATGTGAAATTGAATTTATTCCCCTCTTCTCTCTCTTTCATTTTAATTTTTCAAATTTATTTTAGGAAACTTGAAGTGAATAGTCACTACAACAGGCATAGGCAACCTTTGGCCCTCCAGATGTTTTGGACTACAATTCCCATCATCCCTGACCACTGGTCCTGTTAGCTAGGGATCATGGGAGTTGTAGGCCAAAACATCTGGAGGGTTGAAGGTTGTCTATGCCTGCACTACAACCATCTATGCCACACATACACATTTAAACTCTAGAGGATGGTCAGTATATAATAATTTGTACACCTTGTTTGCAAACTGAATTAACAGTACACATCCCCATTTTAAGAAAGAAATTACAGTCTCAGAATTTCTGACGACTTGCTATTTCTCAAATTTAACAACTTTTAACAGAATTCCAAATCTGTATAAATCAGTAGGGTTTGAATTAAGAAAAATGACACCAAACTGCATTAGTTTGGGATCTTCCCGTATTGTATGTGTACAGAAATGGCTTTGCTGGATCTTGAACTCAGGTTGCAGCTGATTACTATTACTATTTATTAAATTTGTATACTGCCCTTCATCCATAGATATCAGGGCAGTTCAAAGCATAAAAATACAAGATAAAAACACAAAACACATAATAAAAACAAGACCAGGAACAAAACTAACCAATACCCCCTCTCTCCCACCTGCTCTCACAAACATTTAAAAGGGTATAGGATGTTAATCAGCTTGAGACCTGGTTAAAGAGGAACATTATATCACCTTCTTGGAACTGAATTAGCCTTTTGTCAGAATTATAGGTACTCATAGGAAGCTCAATATCTCTCAAGAACAATCCCAAAATGGATCTGACCTTGTACTGATCTCTACACTTTGCATTGGCATTTCAAGATTTGCTATTCTTTGGTTTTCTAACTACTTTCTCCATACATGTTCACCTCATATATGAATATCTGTGAGTCTATCTCACAGGCTTATGTTGCTTCAAACAATGGACTAAATTCCATAAGGATGAAGGTCAAGCTAACCTGGTTACTGACTAAAGGACTGTCATTGTTGCCATCCTAATTTTGTTTCATACACCCGCATGGCAATCAAATAGCAGTAAAACATATTAGAATTTATTTCGGAAAGTAGTAGTTCAGGGTCTCTGTAGTGCACAGCAAATGGTGTAATTTACACTATGATTCCTTATGAGATTGGCCCAAGCACAAGGATTAATGTTAAATTTTTAAAAGACAAGACTGTGTAGCTACCCCTAATTTTATCCTCACAATCGGGTCAGGTAGACTTGACTGAGAGACTGTGATGAGTGGAGAATCACTGGGTGAGCCTCATTGATGAAAGAACTTGAACCTGGGTCTTCCCAGCCTAAGCCCAACCCTCAGATCATTCCACTACATAGGCTCCATTCACTTTCAGCAGGGATGAGGATCCTGTGACCCTGCAGGTGTTGTTGGGCTCCAACTCCCATCAGCCTCAGCTACCATCAGCCAAAAGCCATGGATGATGGGAGCTGCAACCTAGGAAAATCTGGATTCCTCTTGCCTGGCTTACAGCATCCCAAGCTCCCTCTTTTCCTACACAGTGAAGACTTCTCTTGCTTAGTTGTTTTCCTCCAGTTTCTTTTCAAGCTTTTCTCCAGATGCAGGGCATCTGCTGCATAAACTTTTCGTGCATCTCTCTTTTCCCTAACCAGCCCTTTTGAACTGTCAGATCTTATCTCATTTCCTCCTTTCACAAAGGGCAAAAATCACAGCTTTTTCCATATGTTTGACAATACGGTTTATAATGTTTTAAGGGGAACATCTTGTAATAGTGGATTACCAATGAATGTGTCAGACAAAAGGAGGCATCTCTGAGTGAATGTGGCAGCAGTTGTGGAAAGGTTGCATGTAGTCTATAGTCATTTGAAGACATTAGGAAAAATATTAAAAGTGTATAAATCATAGTTATTTTAGGGAAGCTTTTAATATTTGATGAATTATTGTATTTTAATATTTTGCTGGAAGCCACCCAGAGTGGCTGGGGAAACCCACCCAGATGGGTGGGGTATAAATATATTATTATTATTATTATTATTATTATTATTATTATTATTAGTTAGAAAATCAATCATTTTTTCCTCTCCTCATATTTTTAACTTTTTTTAAAAAAATGCATCTTTGTTTTAGAAGAAAACTCAAGGTAGCTAACATTACAGAATTAAACACAGCACAAAAGCATCAGTAGAACAATAATATCCACACTGAAACAGCAGTCAATAAAACCTCCACATCTGCTGGAACAAGGTCGCTGATTATGGATGGGTTGCTGATTATCAGAATATAATCAGCAACCCATCACTCAGCAAACCACATCTTTGCCAAATAGCATACAAATAAGATGATCGTGATCATGATGATAACATTGGCAGTTACGATTCTAATGAAGGGCTAGGGAACTTGTGGCCCTCTGGAATTGTTGGGCTTCAACTATCAACAGCTACAGCCAGCATGGCAAAGGCCAGTGGTGGTGAGAATCATTCCAGTCCAGCAACACCTGGAGGGCTGCATGTTCCCCACCCCCTTTTCTAAACTGAAGGTGTCCTTTCTCCCAAAGACCTCTGCTCTCAATCAGAATGCATGGGAGGGAATTATGAGACAACCTTGCTGTGAGTTCTGCAAGACTTGGTCCCGGTTCTGCTCATTTTCACCTGGCCTGAAAGGGAAGGATTCTGACTGCTCCTGCTGCTCACAGTGCCTAGAGAGCAATCAGGGTGGTGTCTTGTTTAAGGGTTATTCCTGGAAGCAACTTTTAGTTGTGGAGGAAATGTATTGTTTTTGCTCCTGTTTGGATTCTCTTCTTGTATTTCTATGGTTAGGCCTCCGTATGAATTACTAGTGAATTGTTTGATTGTAGCGTATATTTGTTAATATGAGGTGTGAGTAGCCTTTAAATAATTAGTATGAGAATTTCCGTTTTTGCTATGTCTTGTATTTGTTAGTGAATTATCTGGAAGCGTTGCTATTTAATGTAAACTTTTCTGATATTGTGAGCCGTTTGCAGCATGGCTTATCATGGAAAAACGGCATACAAATAAACAGATGATAATGATTTAATGAGCACTTCCTGTTGTTTCCTCCAAGGATAAAATGAAACCAAAATCACACTTAAATTTAAGCCAGTGCCCAGCATTCCATCCCATGCTAGCAGCACTACAATGGATTTGTATGTAGTTACTGGGACAGTAGTATAATATCCCCACTCTTGGTGGTATTCTTGAATGTTTCCCTTGCAGACAATTGGAGGAACATTCAGTTACCTGAGCAACTCCCATTCTATAAAGACAGGGCCAGCCTAACCATGAGGCAGACTGAGACAGCCGCCCTAGGCAGTGGAATCCAAGGGGCTGTGGTAGATTCCTGGTTCTACCGAGATCTCACAAGAGGGAGCCTGCAGAACCCCAGTAAGTGAGGCTTTAGCAAGAGGGCAAGGAGGTGGAAACCTTGCACACAGAGCAGCATCTTCCCACTTCACCTCAGAAGGCAAAACAGGATGGGCCATCCTTGTATAAAGGCTTTCTAAGCAAGAAAAAAAATATTAGAAAAATGCACAAATGTGTGGCAGCTCTGTGCTTTTGGGTTGTGAATTAGGATCACATACCACTGGAAAGTTCTAAATTTCCATTTTAAAAAGGCTGCATACAGATACAACTATAATGGCAAGCAGGCGGTTTAGTTATTGTAGTAACATGTTTCTGGTCACTACAACTGTAAAAAAGAAAAGAAAAAAAGCTGCTGTGTACCATTCTCGTCTATATAAACTGTGTTTTCCTATACTCATATACTCCTGAAAAGACTTCAGTCCATTTTACATTAGACGACTTGCAGTGACTATGAGGATGTCAAAGAAGAGTTTGAAGAGAGTAGTTGTGGAAAATCAGAGCATTCTCTTTAGGAAACTTAGATACAAAAAAGTCTACTTTGTTTGGAACAAATTTTAATATGGTTAGGCTGCAATCCTATGGGAGTAAGCCCAACAGACCCCGGTGGGACTTACTTTTGAATAGACATGTGTAGGATGACATTGTAAGGATTCTACATATGACACTCCAGACTGTGTACATATGACACTCCAGACTCACCATGACTAGACCAGTTGAAATGAATGAACCTAACTTTAATGGATCTACTCTGAGTAGGACTAGCGCCCAAGTGCGTTGGCAAATATACTAAGTCTTCTTTTTTGTGGTAGGTTTGTGGCTCCATTCCTTCCTGGAGGAGTATGTGATTTTTTCATAAGTCACTCTGAGTTACCTTTTCTTTAAAAACAAACCAACCCACAAATGACTAATGAATTCAATAAATAATAGTAATAAATGAAGGGGATACAATTTGTATGAAACATTAGTTTAGTCTTAATGGATATGTTTATTGAATTCTTTTACCAAACACCAGAAATCAACAGACATGGCCTGTTACTCAGCTCCAGAACAAAGAACAAAACAACTCACCTGAAGAGAGTTTGTGTCGTTGCTCTTCCAATCGAGCAGTTTGATGACTTCTCCATAGATGGGGGAAATTATATGTATAATAACTAGAAATAAGTAACTTTATAAAAGACATTTTCGTGCTGCGATTTTGGAATACAGCCCCCACAAGGTACACAATGTGAATTCTTCAAATCCCCAGAACAAAGAGAAATACAGCTCATCAAAAACTCGTGTGTAGGGAGTGCAGAATGGAGCGGAATCGTGTTTCTTTCCCTTTCTCTTTTTAACATTCTTTCTTGCCATCAGAGTGGGGCTCATCAGATCTTCCAGGAATTGGACACAAATAGCATTTTAAGAGGGACGCAGGTGGCGCTGTGGGTTAAAGCCTCAGCGCCTAGGGCTTGCCGATCGAAAGGTCGCGGTTCGAATCCCTGCGGCGGGGTGCGCTCCCGCTGCTCGGTCCCAGCGCCTGCCAACCTAGCAGTTCGAAAGCACCTCCGGGTGCAAGTAGATAAATAGGGACCGCTTACCAGCGGGAAGGTAAACGGCGTTTCCGTGTGCGGCTCTGGCTCTGGCTCTGGCTCTGGCCAGAGCAGCGATGTCACGCTGGCCACGTGACCCGGAAGTGTCTCCGGACAGCGCTGGCCCCTGGCCTCTTAAGTGAGATGGGCGCACAACCCCAGAGTCTGTCAAGACTGGCCCGTACGGGCAGGGGTACCTTTACCTTTACCTTAGCATTTTAAGCTCTTGGCACATCCTCAGCATTTTGTCATCCGCTGAAATCCTGGTGCAACAAAGTTTACAAAATCTGGGCGAGTTTCTAAACTCATTCAGTGGAAGGTGTTTAAAAGTTTCCTTCAGGCATTCTAAGCTCTCAATAGTAGGGTGTGCCTGTGTATTCCTCCTTCATTCCTGTGTAACCTTTAAGCCCCAACGCAGCTGGCATCTAGTCACACAATTAATTTAGTTTCACCTCCAATATTGCATCACCTTCCTTAGAGAATCATGAATTTCCCAAGGCTGCCAGACAGAAGTCAAACACACGAGCTCCTAGGCCTGCTCATGTATACAGGTTCTGGGCAATCGTGGCTTATGCTCAGCCTGGTGCCCTGCTCATCTACTGGATTCACGTCAGATGACTGCTGGCAAAGTGCAGTGGGACCCAATGCTAAGATGGACCTAAAAGCCTGAGTCTATTCCAAAATCATGACTTTAGTGAGGCACGAGTAGGGCTTCTCTATAGGAAGTGAAGTCCAGTACACAAGCATCCCCTTGTGAGCCATGGCTGCATGTGTTTCTGTCACCTTGGCCCTATTCACACCTTACTCACCTGTGAAGCATACCCACACATGCAAGGCAGAGCTTCACTTTTAGGCCACCCCCACTCATCTTTTTGCAATAGCAGAGAAATAGTAACAAGGACTGCCTCTTTCCATATGAACCTACCCAGACCTTGAAATCATCTTCTGATGCCCTCATTCATGTGCCCCCTCCTTGAGAGGTTTGGAGGGTGGCAACACGAGAACGGGCCTTCTCTGTAGTGGCTCCCTGTTTGTGGGGAGTTCACCTGGCGCCGTCATTATACACCTTTTTAACGTTCCTTTTTAACCAGGCCTTTGATGGATCCAATTTACATCCTATGCTCTTTTAAAATGGGGGGTGTTGAGGGGACTACTGGGTTGTTGTTTTTATTTTTATTAGGTATTTTATGGTTTTATATCTTGATTTTAGTCTGTGAACCACCCTGAGACCACTGGGTATAGTGCGGTATAATAATAATAATAATAATAATAATAATAATAATAATAATAATAATCTGCTCACATTTAGAGGCTCTGCACGATAAGAACAGCTGCTCAGCCAAATTCATAAATATATCCTGGAATAGAATCATAGACTCATATTCTCTTTTTCTTATACAAAGAAAAGTTCTACAATTCAATACTTCTGGAAATACGAAGTTTGTGCAATGCACCCAACAGAAGCTGAAATGGAATTCTGCCCCCCTCCTTTTTTCTATTTTTCTTTTCAAATTCTAATGACTTTCCACAGATCATTTCAACAGCTTAGTTTGAAGGTGGTCTATTAAATTTCATTTGTGAAATCCCCCCTTTTCTCAAAGTTACTCACCCCTATGAGGTAGACTAGACTGAGAGATGCTGACTTGGTTGAGGCCATCCAGTGAGTTTTTTTTGACTGCGTGGAGATCTGAATCCTAGTCTCCTAGGTCCTAATCCAGCACTCTGGCCACTGCACCACACTATAATAAGCAGTACTTGATCAAGCTTAAACAACCACTAAAGCAGCGCCAGTGTGATGGTCTGGGATTCGGGCTCGGACTCGGAACCGGAGGAGTCTCGGTCTGCACCGGATCCTCTGCCTCAGGCGGCATCTGAACTGAGTATGGGGCCTGATTCTGAAGAGCCCCAGTCTGCACAGGTTCCCCTGCAACAAGCACCAGCTGAGCCGAGTCAGAGGCCTGAGCCGGACCAGGCTCCAGATGTGGGGATTACCTCGTTGCCCTCTGCTGGGCAATCACAGGCAGCTGCTCCATTACCAGTTGGGTCAGGAGAGGCTGAGGCGGCCTCTGGGCCCAGCACAGCGAGATACATTTATAGTGTTTCAAGATAATTTATTTATTGCATGTTAACACAATTTGGGGACGCAGGTGGCGCTGTGGGTAAAAAGCCTCAGCGCCTAGGGCTTGCCGATCGAAAGGTCGGCGGTTCGAATCCCTGCGGCGGGGTGCGCTCCCGTTGCTCGGTCCAAGCGCCTGCCAACCTAGCAGTTCGAAAGCACCCCTGGGTGCAAGTAGATAAATAGGGACCGCTTACTGTCGGGAAGGTAAACGGCGTTTCCATGTGCTGCGCTGGCTCGCCAGATGCAGCTTTGTCACGCTGGCCACGCGACCCAGAAGTGTCTCCGGACAGCGCTGGCCCCCGGCCTCTTGAGTGAGATGGGCGCACAACCCCAGAGTCTGTCAAGACTGGCCCGTACGGGCAGGGGTACCTTTACCTTTACCTTTAACACAATTTACTGTTTCTACCTCTGCTTGAGTTAAACATCTGCTACGCCACACAACTGGCTTCTTGCCATTTTAAGGATCAGTTTAATTTCTGCTGATTATTCTTAACATGTCAGAGCTGGCAACCAAGTAAAGCCGCTTTATCTTATTACACATAACACCAAGTTAATATATATAACAGCAAATAATTGCCTACTCATCATAATTGTTAACATGTCAGAGCTGGCAACCAAGTAAATCCGCTTTATCTTATTATACATAACACCAAATTAATATATGTAACAGCAAATAATTACACACTCATAATGCATAGGGTCCCCATATAAACCAGAAAATTCTCTTGACGCCCGGGGGCGGTAGCTATCGTGGCCACCTGGGGGGATTTTCTAAATTATGTCTGGGATTCTTTTATGTTCCCTTACGGAAGCGGAAGCACTGTGGAGAGGTCGCTTTGTTGTTGCCTCCCAGAAGACCCGCCTGCCACCCTGCCGTCCACTGCTGCCGGTTGCCCACAAAAAGCTCAACAACTTTGGATCGCTCAACTTTGGAAAGCTCAATTCAGTGGTACCTTGGGTTATTTTTTTCTGCCTGTTGTAGCAGTTGTAATGTGCAATGCAAGATGTTGCATGATTTTAAACCACATTTTTTGTGTATTTTACAGTGGTACCTCGGGTTAAGTACTTAATTCGTTCCGGAGGTCTGTTCTTAACTTGAAACTGTTCTTAACCTGAAGCACCACTTTAGCTAATGGGGCCTCCTGTTGCCGCCGCGCCGCCAGAGCCCAATTTCTGTTCTTATCCTGAAGCAAAGTTCTTAACCTGAAGCACTATTTCTGGGTTAGCGGAGTGTGTAACCTGAAGCATATGTAACCTGAAGCGCATGTAACCCGAGGTACCACTGTAACTTTTTGGATGGTCGCCCCAAGAAAGCTCAGCAACTGTGTCTGGATTTTTACCTCTTGAAATATGGCAACTCTAAGTTAGGGAGACTATGGTACATGACTCCACTTAAGACTGTCAAATACCTAGAGAAATTGTAATGATCATTCCTGGAAGTGTGGAAAGAGAAGGCCGGGTCGCACGCCTTGCCAAGCCACACCCCCAGGCTACATTCCGAGGCTACATTCCACAATGGCGCTGCCCTGCCCTCTCTTTGTCTGCTGTGTCCTGGCTGGGATGAGTCCTTAATCACTGATTGTGCCTCTTGCTTTCTTAGAACCAGAGAGGTGTGTGTTTGAAAACTTCTTACTCTGACTGTCAAAAGGTAAGTGTCCCACCTGCTGCTCCATCCACTTTTGCTTCTGGGCCTGCCCAGCCCAGACATATGGCTCCCCATTAAGGTTGCCCATGAAGATATGCAACCCTAGAGCTGAAAACTCCTGCTTTAAATCCCAAAAGTTATTTATTAACTTATTTAAAAGATGCAGCATTGGGGGGGGGGAGAGAAATAATTATTTTGTTATATAGTGCCATTTTTGCTTTTTGATATATATATATATATATATATATAATATATATATATATATATATATATATATATATATATATATATATTGATATTTTATTAGGTTTTCACAATAAAACAATAAATAAAAAAACACAAGAAAAAATACAGTAAAACACAAAAATACAAAAATAAAGACAATTAACATAGAAAAAGGACAAAAGAGAAAAAAAAAGAAAAAAGAAAAACAAAAAATCCTTCTTTTTTAGTTTCTCTTCTTTAGTTAACTTATTTTCCTGACTTCCTCATGCCTCCCTTTTTTGTGTTCCACTTAAAAATTGGTTCAGCAAGTTCATCTATTAATTTATCCATAATTATTTTTCCTCACATATTTTAAGTTCAAATTTTTATCTAGTATCCATCCATTCTTGCCTAATCTTTAACCTTATTACTAGAACCCCTTCATTTTGTTTCAATGTCATCAACATTCAAAAATTTTACAATGTTTCTGTAAGTAGATTTTAAATTTCCTCCAATCTTCTTCCACCAACTCTTCTCCCTGGTCTCTTCTCCCTGGATTCTGCCAGTCATTTCCGCCATTTCCATGTATTCCATTACTTGCATCTGCCATTCTTCCAAGGTGGGTAGATCTTGTGTCTTCCAATGCTTTGCGATAAGTATTCTTGCTGCTGTTGTTGCATACATAAAGAAAGTTCTATCCTTCTTTGGCACCAATTGGCCGACCATGCCCAGGAGGAATGCTTTTTGATATATATAAATGGGAAAGAAAATAAACCCCTTGCTTTAAATAGTGGCTCATTAAATTATGGGAACTGGAAGTCCTAAGTGATGTACTATTGACTCAGTGGAAGGAAAGCAACAATGAGAGTAGGAATGGAAGCCATTAGGGAGTTATTGGAATACAAGGCAAGGAATGCTATGGTGCAACATCTCCCACTCCTTATTGGTGTCAAGCTTGGAGAGTCCTCCCCTTCCTTTGATAACTTCACAGATAAGAATTAACAAGCAGTCAGTGAATTTATAATCCTTTTATTACAGCTTCATGTTGCGATCATAAAATCCACAGCTCCTGGCAAGGAGGGCAGTTGCCTACTCTAACCCCTACTTCCAACTTCCACAGCAAGAAACGCACCAATAGGAAGTTCCTCCCCCCCCCCACCTCCTTTGCTCTCTGATACGTTCAGACCTCGGAGTCTGGGGAGAAGGGGAGGTCCCCCATACTCTCGATTGACATCTCTCCTAGCTGCCCCCTCCCTTCTGGTTCCCGTGTCATTACCTTGTAGCTTGGTAGCTCCTCTCTAATCTGTTCGGCTTCTGTGTCTGCCTGTCTCTCTGCTTCTGAAAATGCTGGAGGCTGGGGGGGCAGCGGCAAATACTTCCCCCACCCCTCTTCTGAGAGAAGCTAATCTGCCTGCAACTGCATTCCCCCATCTTCAGATCCAGACCATTCCCTGATATCTGGTTTATCTCAGGGCTTCTCGAACTGTGGTACGCAGATGAGCTTTAGTCATGTGGTCTGCAGTGTCTGTGGGTTCATGGTTGAAGACAGGAGACGGTACATCCCTCCCATTAAATATTCATACTGATTTCTAATTATATTTCATTTATTACCGTATATACTCATGTATAAGCTGACTTTTTCAGCACATTTTTTATGCTGAAAAAGCCCCCCTCAGCTTATACTCAAGTGAGGGTCCTCTTTGCCACTGTCGGTGATGGCAGAGGAGGAACGAGCAGCCCAAACACAGCCCTTTCGGGCTGCTTGTTCTTCCTCCACCACTGCCACCATCAGCCTCTGTCTCTTGGCAGCACCCTAGGTAGGCAGGGGGACGGGAAGGGCTGAGGGGGAGAGAGAAGCCCCCTTTGCCATGTGCGCATGCATGCACACACACACTCTGGCCCACCAGGAGGTTTATGGTGTGGTGAACCGGCTTATACTCGAGTATATACAGTATATTGTATTACAATTTCTATGCACAACAATATACAGTGGTACCTCGGGTAGTAGCTCAACCTTTTTTATTCGACCGTCAGTCAGAAAAAAAAAATACAAATACATTTGTCAATACACAGTTAAAACATCCAGAAAGCTTTTAGAGCTTAGCCAATACTAAAAAGGGCTAAACAGATAGCCCCATATCAATACAGTCAATTATGGTCTTGCGACGCTTAAAGGCTAAAAAAAGAAATTTGGCCACCAAGAAAGGTATAGCTCTAGTAACATTATTCAGCAAGTGTAAAACCTGGTTTTCTCTGGGTAGGAAGCTAAGTTGACATAGGAGTGGGTCTATAAAATTTTGTCTAAGCTCTGCATAAGAAGGGCAAGTCAAGAGAATGTGTTCGGTGGACTCAACCACACCGATAGCACAATGACAGGTTCTCTGGGCGTATGGTACTCCCCTGTACCTTCCCCACAATATCGCAGAGTCAAGGACATTTAATCTAGCCGCTGTAAGAAGTCTGCGGTATTCCACATAGTAGATTTCTGCAAGGTAGGGGGCTGGTATGGTCCGATAAATCTGGTTCCCTAGGAACATCCCTGGTTTTACCTGGGCTATGTCCTCTTGTCTGGCAATATCACTCAGTCTCCGGGAGATCACATCTCTAGCTTGATTGTACGTCATAGACTCAAAGTAAAGGTGAGACAATCCGCAGGATTGAACCTCGTTAATGACCTCCCTTTCCCATGATGATTGGAAATCATCCCTCAATATCAAGGGGGCAATACCCACTGGTTTAAAACAGAACTTGAGTCATAGCCAGAGCTTCGTCTTCAAGGCCACGTACCGTAGAGCTTGCCAGCCGACCTCTAAACTCATGACCGCACCCGCTACCGAGGGGTGAATCCTAAGGATGGCTCTAAGGAATCGCGTTTGAATAGAATCCAGTTTCAAAAAATCCCTACAGGAGCCTAAAGAGATGCCCACCAAAAGAAGGGGGAGGATTTTCATTTGGAACAGTCTCAAAGCTAACTTCACTGATTGAGCCTGATTCTTAGCATATAGAGATCTAATCTGGATGGCTGCTTTAGATGCATTAGTTGTTATATAGTCTCTATGGGCCAGAAAAGACCTATTTGACCGTATTACTTGTCCCAGATATTTAAAGCAGTTAACCTGCTCTAGGGGAATCCCGTTCATTGACCATCAATGGAGTCTCGGTCGGGCAGAGAAGACCATGATCTTGGTCTTAGCATAGTTGGGTTGGAGCTCATGCTGAACACAGTATTCCTGTAGAGCTTGCAACATTCTCCTCAGTCCAATAGGGGATCTGGCAAGAAGTGCGGCATCATCCGCGTACAGAAGAACATTCAGAGATCGGCCTGCTAATTTGGGGGGGTGGAATGCATCATTGGCCATGTGAGTCACCAGAGAGTTAATATAAAAACTAAACAATGCTGGGGCCAGTAGACAACCCTGTCTTACCCCTCTAGTGGTGGTAACAGGGTTGGAGACTAGGCCTTTGTTGTCTAGCCTGATTCTCAAAGAGGTGTTTGTATGGAGGCTGATAATCAGATGAAGGAGACGACGATCGATCTTTGTAGCAGCCAATTTTGTCCATAGCTGCTTTCTAGAGATTCGATCAAATGCCTGCTTAAGATCAATAAAAGCCACGTGAAGGACCTTTGGGGCTTTGCCAGCATACTTTTCCGCCAGGTGGTTCAAGGTTAATATTTGGTCTGTGGTAGATCTCCCAGGGCGAAAGCCCGCCTGTTCATCGGCAATGATATTGTCGTCCTCCATCCATTTCGATATTTTGTTTAACAGGTACCGCGAGTAAATCTTCCCAATGACATTTAGCAAGCTGATTGGCATAAAGTTGCTCGGCTCTGTACGTGGGCCTTTCTTATGTATTAATACAATCAACGCAGAGCTCCAGCTTGAGGGAAATTTTGCTGTTTTGTTTATATACGTATAAAGTGCTGCTAGAAGTGGGATCCACCAATCTTTATTTGCTTTGATGGCGTCAATGGATATAAGGTCATCACCGGGGGCCTTGCCTGCTTTGAATCAGTCTATGAGAGTTTCAACTTCAGGGCATGTAACTGGGTCCCAATCGGGCAGTGCTTCCGGCTCCACCATATCTCCGCAGGCAGCGTGGGCTGCATACAGATCGGCGAAGTATCTTTCCCAAGTGTCCGCTGAGATGTGGGGTTCTATTCTTGCAAGCGGCCTACCCAGGTATCTGGAAATTAACTGCCAAAAGGAGGCTGGATTTCTATTCTCTGCAGCTATCAAAATGTTGTTCCAATTATTTCTTTCTGCCTCGAGCTTCTTTTCCTTTAATAGGGCTTTATAACTTCTCTTGAGGGTGATAAGACAGTTATTTGGCATGGGGTCATTTGATGCTCTGTACCTCGGGTTACATACACTTCAGGTTACATACGCTTCAGGTTACAGACTCGGCTAACCCAGAAATAGTACCTCGGGTTAAGAACTTTGCTTCAGGATGAGAACAGAAATTGTGCTCCAGTGGTGTGCAGCAGCAAGAGGCCCCATTAGCTAAAGTGGTACCTCAGGTTAAGAACAGTTTCAGGTTAAGAACGGACCTCCGGAACGAATTAAGTACTTAACCCGAGGTACCACTGTAAAATACACAAGAAATGTGGTTTAAAATCACGCAACATCTTGCATAGCACATTACAACTGCTACAACAGGCAGGGAAAAAAATATTTAATTGGTCTGCCAATTTTCATATGGTCAGGGGGCAGGGAGTTGGAAAACCACTGATTTTTATATTGTTTTTTGTGTGTGTGTTTTTTCTATCATCCCTGGTTTGGAAAGGTATCATAGAGAAAGAGGAAGAGGGTATTGTTTAATTGGCAATGTTATTTTGATGTGTCTCGTTTTGAGGTCCCTTCCCTTTTTGTTGTTGCAATTGTCTTTTTCCTCTTCTTTTTCCTCCTCTTTAATGATTATCCAGCAGTGGAAAATGTAGAAGTCCTAAAAAAATTAAAAATTGTAATTCCTTTAGTGCATTAAAATGTTTATATAATGGGGGTGGGTGTTCACATGTAGCGTTTGGTAATTAGTACTTTGCAATATTTTATTCTTAATATCCTTAGTAATTACAATAAATATATTTCCTGGTTCTAAAAAAAAGAACATGGGCAACACAATAAATGTGCTGCTGCAACCTAATATATATATATATATATATATATATATATATATATATATATATATATAAACTTCTTTTTAACCTGCATTCCAAGCCAGCCTACTACATAATCAGAGGCATTGTTCACTCCCTGGGTAAGAAAACAAGTTCCCATTTATGTCTGCCAACATTTTATACCTGTTGTAAATTCTTGATTTCAAAATGCCCATAATTATTTCAATCCTGGTTGTGTATAATAAGCTTCTTATGACAGGTCACTACTTTCTTATAAATATGATTATTTCTAACATGCAAAAGCTAAACACATGCACAGCAGAAATGCCAACAGCTTACTAATGTATAAACTGGAGGTGGAGCTTCTCCAGTTATACTGCCTATCATTTATCTCATAGTAGCAGCTAATTATGGAAGGACAGATTGTGAAGCTGAGGCTCCAGTACTTTGGCCACCTCATGAGAAGAGAAGACTCCCTGGAGAAGACCCTGATGTTGGGAAAGATGGAGGGCACAAGGAGAAGGGGGCGACAGAGGACAAGATGGTTGGATAGTGTTCTCGAAGCTACCAGCATGAGTCTGACCAAGCTGCGGGGGGCAGTGGAGGACAGGAGTGCCTGGCGTTCTCTGGTCCATGGGGTCACGAAGAGTCAGACACGACTAAACGACTAAACAACAACAACAAGCAGCTAATTAATTGCTACTTATACACTATATATCTCAGTAAAACTGATTTCTTTACAAAAAGAATCAAGCCACAGAATTTCCATAGAATCCTTCGGGATTCCTTCAGGCTACCCAGTACCTCTTGGCTGACAGTATATAGTCTGCAGCCTTTGGTTAGTCAACCCTTATCCAACCCATGAGAGTGGATAGATAAATCTAGTTTATGTTAATTTCACATTTTCATTTATAAGTCCATTCTGTCCCATTTCTACATCAATCTGCTTTTTAAAAAAACTATGCAAAATTTCATATTGAAATAGGTTTTGTCACAAATACATATTTTATCACAATGCATACATGTATTTTTCTTTTTGTGTAGACGTTTTTAAAAATACACATTTTAATGCATTTTGGTACCTTTTTATTTTTTAAAAAAAACACACACCAAGCACTCTAGGAACACCAGGAAGTGATGTCAAAGTTTCTTTCTTATGTCAGTTTTCTGACATATTAACTGGGCTGAGGATTGGGCTGCCTGGCAGGAAACGGTCGTTGCCTATTGGCAACAGCAGTATTCACTTCTGGAAACACAGTTCCATCTTTACAAATGTATTCAGATACTCTTATGAATTATATTTATTTTACTTTCTGTAATTGGAATCATGCTGTTGCTAAATGCTTATCTCTTCAACCTATCACCTTGGTACCTACACATACTTTCAACCCTTATTGTGTGATCAATTCTCCTTTGGTCTGTAAATTGGTTTAAATTTATGTAAATTATAACTAAGTTGAGGAGAATGGACATATTGACTATACTATATTGTATTGTCTATACCAGCCTTTCTCAGCCTTGGGTCCCCAGTGGTCAGATGATGGGAAGTTGTAGCTCAACAACATCTGGGGAGCCACGGTTAAGAAAGGCTAGGCTATAATGATTGGTAGTGGCTTCTTCAGGGTTTCAGGAAAGTTGGTCTCCAGCCCTGCCTAGAGATTCTGGGGATTGAACCTGGGCTCTTCAGCATGAAGGCAGCTGCTCTGCCACTGAGCTACAGCCCATTTGTCGCTATATAGCACAGAGCACCTTTTTCTATACCATACTTGACAAGGAAGCATAGAAACCTATGACGGATTACTAAATTACAGGTCATTGTTTCTTCTAATCCAGGTGGAGCACATTTACAAAAATGAACATCTTCTCATTATCTTGTGAGTGCCTGGAGGGGGTTGGAGGATGGATGATGGCTAACAGATTGAGGTTGAATCCTGACAAGACAGAAGTACTGTTCTGGGGGGACAGGAGGCGGGCAGGTGTGGAGGACTCCCTGGTCCTGAATGGAGTAACTGTGCCCCTGAAGGACCAGGTGTGCGGCCTGGGAGTCATTTTGGACTCGCAGCTGTCCATGGAGGCGCAGGTCAATTCTGTGTCCAGGGCAGGTGTTTACTAGCTCCATCTGGTACGCAGGCTGGGAACCTATCTGCCCATGGACTGTCTCGCCAGAGTGGTGCATGCTCTAGTTATCTCTCACTTGGACTACTGCAATGCCCTCTATGTGGGGCTACCTTTGAAGGTGACCTGGAAACTACAACTAATCCAGAATGCAGCAACTAGACTGGTGACTGGGAGTGGCCGTCAAGTCCACATAACACTGGTCTTGAAAGACCTACTTTGGCTCCCAGTATGTTTCCGAGCACAATTCAAGGTGTTGGTGCTGACCTTGAAAGCCTAAAACAGCCTTGGTCCAGTATACCTGAAGGAGCGTCTCCACCCCCATCATTCTGCCCGGACACTGAGGTCCAGCGCCGAGGGCCTTCTGGCGGTTCTCTCGCTGTGAGAAGCCAAGTTACTGGAAACCAGGCAGAGGGCCTTCTCAGTAGTGGCACCCACCCTGTGGAATGCCCTCCTACCAGATGTCAAAGAGAAAAACAACTACCAGACTTTTAGAAGACCTCTGAAGGCAGCTCTGTTTATTGAAGCTTTTAATGTTTGACAGACTATTGTATTTTAATATTTTATTGGAAGCTGCCCAGTGTGACTGGGGAAACCCAGCAACTGGGCATGTTGCCAGGCAACTATGTGTTTATGTGCATATCAGAAAAAAAAATTCATCCCATGTACAAGGCTCATATTCTTGTTGGCTATCTGGAACTAATATCTGTAAAACACCTCTGTGGTATGAAGCATATTGGACAGGCTATAATGATACACTTTTAAACAGATTAAGCTTTTCAAACGAGGGCATAGTTGCATGCCTCTTTTTAATACTATACTGTATAATGCTGAAAGCAGTCCAGCTACAATCTTTGGACTCCTTATGGTGACCTGTTTATTACGCATTTATCCTGTTTAGCTTGTGCAAAGCTTATGCAGAAGTTGAATTAAATCTGGTCTTTATTAGGCTTTGTTTACAGGGCAGTTACACAACAAGCATTCCTCCTGATTTGGTCTACCCATTAATCAACTGATTATCCCACACTTCTCTGTGCATTTCATCATCACTTTCCTAACCACAAAAGACCCGCCTTACAAAATTACTTTACTCCAATTTAATTCCACATATAATTGCAACCTACATTTCCAGCATGCGACTGAATTACACCTGCAAAATACTGGCAGGCCAGAGGTGACTACAATCATGTCTATGTAGAAGTACATTCCTATTGAAATAAATGAAACCTGTCAAGTAATACACTCAGAAACAAGGGGAAAGTGCCACAGAGTTCAAAATGTAGTCGGTTCAAAACTCCAGAGACCCAGAATTTCACAGTGCATGAACTGTGATAAAAATTGGTTTGGACAAAACTGGCTTTCTGCTTCTGCTTCAGTCATTTATACTCTGGCTAGACATATGTGTAAACTAGTGAGTTCAAACTGCTTAACAACAACATTGTGAACAATGTGACTGAAGTTACAGTCAAAAGGCAAGATATTTTTGTCAGCAAACGTTGGTTATAATTATTATTCTTTATTATTTCCGTTCACTGCTGTTTTTAAAAATTCTCAAAGCAGTTCCCAAATTCCAGTTTGTCAAGGTAATATGACGGTCAGGGCAAGGAACGTTTGCAAGCAGAACATCAACTCATGGCTGTCTTTGGCCAACCACACTTCTTATCTTCTTGTCTTCTAATTTGACTAAGGCAGGGGTGAGAAACAGATGTTTGAATTCATCTCCCACAACTGCAGCCATCATAACTGTGAAAAGAAAGTCTTTGGAGATAGATGATAGATAGATAGAGTCAAACCTCAGTTCCCGAATGCCTCCATTATTGTACATTTTGGCTCCTGAATGCCAAAAACCTGAAAGTAAATGCTCCGGTTTTCAAACGTTTTTTGGAACCTGAACGTCCGACATGGCTTCCACTCCACGCCTCAGTTGTCGAACATTTCAGAAGTCAATCGGTCTTCCAGAACAGATTACGTTTGAGAACTGAGGTTTAACTGTAGAGATAGATAGATGAAGATGATAGGTAGATAGATGATAGATAGATGATAGATAGATGATAGATAGATAGATAGATAGATGATAGATAGATAGACACTGTCATATACTACTAAAGATTAACTTAAATATACCCCAGAACAGCAGCAATTATGTTAAAACTTTAAAAATGGCATGTTACATTGTTCCAACCTATTGAATCCTTAGCCTAAACATTTGAAATGGCTATTCAATTACACTCAGACTTGTAAAATGCTTATATGGTGCTTAGACCAAATAATAGTTTACTTTCTCAGGCAGTAGTTAGATTTTCCTCAACAAATAATCTGAAAAATCAAGCACTCATTCCTGAATAACCAGCAGAAACAAAAACTGATATGATAATCAGACAGCAGGGAAATGAAAGACTTCTGAAAAAGAAAGGCTTTCAAACAATGACAGAACACAAAGGGGACAAGCTGGTTTCCCAAGACAGGGAATTCCATATCTTGTGTGTCACTACCGAATGGCTACTAGCCATGGTAGTTCAACCTCCAGTGTCAAAGGCTGCATACAAGTTGCTAGTCATCACATGTATGGAGAGTGATGTTGCACTCAGACTCTGCTTAAAGGCTTCTCATGGGTCTCATCTGGTTGGCCATGGTGATAACAGGATGCTCAACTAGATGGGCCTTTGGCCTGATCCAGCAATGTCCTAGATTACTTCAAAAGTCAAATTAGAAGGGAGAAAACCTATGACTAACATACCATGTCCTACTAGATAATTATTTTAGGTTTACTGCATCAACAGCTTCTTCTTTTTCTTAATTCTTTTGGATCAAGTTTTCTATACCTTTCACTTAATATAGACAAATAATTAGTCATTTAGATATCCCTATTAAAGCAAGCAAATGTTCCTTTGGTCATATTTGTCTTCATTTGTCCAGAGTGCTTAGCATTATTTTTGTTTGTGTGATTATATAGGGGGGGGGTTGTCTGGTACAGGGTTGAAAGTTGTACTATGCCATTTCATAACAACACAATTGTAGGAAACTTTTAAAATTTACATATGTTAGCACCATATGTTAGCAAAATATTCAATATTATTAATTTCGCTTTTTTAATCTCCAGATTGTGATCTAATCCCTATCCCCCGGTAAACAGGAGAGCATCACTAAGCTAACAAAGGAAAGGCCTGGAATATCATTCAAATTCAAATCTTGACCTATGAGTTCTGCTGCCCTGTAAGCCACCTTCAAGAACACAGAATCCTTTAAAGGTCAAAGCTCTTCCAAAGGCATCTGCAAGAGTTGTCCATCTGGCTTCTTCTTTAGCCCAGCTCTCTTTGTTATACTTGGTTGAATTCTTACCTTTTTAGTAATAAAATTAACTTTTCTTCTGCCTTGCTTAACATTTCATTTTCCCCTGTCATGTAGATTTTGGCCAATGGCTTTAGCTATCTATTTCTTTTCAGTTGGGTTTTGTTTTTTCCAGTGTGGAAGTTGTGGCTTTCTTTTGGTTTTGTTACACACACACACACACACACCGAGAGAGAGAGAGAGAGAGAGAGAGAGATGGGCAGTGCTGTGGCCTAAACCATCAAGCCTCTTGAGTTTGTAATGCCAGCAGTTCAAATCCACACAACGAGGTGAGCTCCTGTCGCTTTGTCCCAGCTCCTGCCAACCTAGCAGTTCAAAAGCATACCAGCATGAGTAGATAAATAGGTACCACTGTGGTGGGAAGGTAAACAGCGTTTCCATGCGCTCTGACTTCCATCACGGTGTTCCGTTGTGCCAGAAGCAGTTTGGTCGTGCTGGCCTCATGACCCAGAAAGCTGTCTGTGGACAAACGTCAGCTCCCTCAGCCTGAAACCGGAGATAAGCACCACACCCCATAGTATAATTTGACTGGCCTTAACTGTCCAGGGGTCCTTTACCTTTACCTATATATTAGTACTGGGCTTTTTCACTTTCCTGCCTATAGAAGTTGCTGTTTCCTCTGGCTGAAAAAGTATACTGCAGCTAGCTCAAACGTTCTTAGTTGAGGATTTAGATTGAATAATAATGTTAACTATGTAGAGATTACAATGTTCTCCTTTCTCTTTTGCTCTTAATTATGTGCAGGTCTTTCTAACCAGTGGTCTAGTGGTTAGAACAGTGGTTTTCATCCAGTGTGCCATAGCATCCTGGGGACAACACTGGCCTCTGTGCCTATTCCTTCCCTCTGTCCTCTGATGCCCTCTTCATCTCTGCTTCCCAAAGGCTCTGCAGGCAAGGGGTGACATAACTGGGCTCCTGAGCCCCACAAGGGTGCTGTAGAAAGAATGTGCAGTGATTCATCAAGGGAGCCATGGACTCAAAAAGTTTGAAAACCTCTGGGTTAGAGTGTTGGAATAGGTCCTGGGAGACCAGGGTTCAAGTCCTGACGCAGCCATGAAGCTCACTGGGTGACCCTGGGCCAGTCGCTGTCTCTCAGGCTAACCTAACATGGTTTATTGCAACTATTAATATTGTTCAGTTTGATGTGGCTGGGTACATAAAAACTGAGTCCTTTTGGGATGAAGCATAGTCCAGACCCATTAGATATTATTCAAACTTTTACTTGCAGAACTCTCTTTAAAACATAACCAAAAAAAGTAAATGATACATCTAAACAGTTCCATATTTTGTCCGTATCCAGCACAGGCTCAGCACCTAAGCACCTGGAACCCCTGGAATCTCACACCACTCAGAGATTTGGGGGTGGGGTGGGCCATGCAACAACGTGTTTAGCATCCATCTGGTGTGAAGCTGCTATACTCATGTCCAGGAAAACTGACAATCTCAAGCTAAACTATACCTTTAAAACACATAATTCCCCTCAAATAATAATTTACCCTTCACAGATTTACCATTTCCAGCAACCCTTAACAAACTACAGTACCCAGAATTCTTTGAGGGAAAGAATGCACTTTGAATGTTCTTTAAAAGTAGTGTACATGTAGCCTCAGCCCCTATGTATAAACCCAGATATTTCAGAGCACATTTCAGTAGCTTTTCATCAGACTGGAGTAATTTGATCTCATTTGCCTGAATGCACCAGTTCCAAATGCTCGCTTCTTCACACAAATCTATTATATTAAAATTACCAATCATAGGCAATAGAATGTAACCATAGTGATGAGTGTTACCTGACCTGCCACTGTAGAAACCTCATCCCTATAGTTCATACTACATTTGAAGACACATCTACCCAGGACTTCCATTTTATTCAGCCAACTGAGGGCTTATCCAAACTTACATTTTCCTCTACATTTTCTAGGCATGGTCTGCATTCCATGTCCAAGTGCCTTCTTTCTTTCTTTCTTTCTTTCTTTCTTTCTTTCTTTCTGCTCCAGAGCTTTCCCCACAAAAATTTGCACTTTAAAGCTGAATCGGAGTAAATGGCAATCCACAGAAAACCCCAATTGCCATTTGTTGTGCTTCAGCTTTAAAGAGCAGGTTTTCGCAGGGAAAGCTCCAGACAAAAAAAGAGCGGCTACTCAGACACAGCACTTTAAAGCGGGGATCTGTTCCTGAAAAGAGTGGAGCAAAAGGTAAGTGTGGATAGGCCTGTAGTGCTTTCCTCGTTTCCCTCTTTATGAATGCCTAGGATGGAAACAAGGCAATATTATTGCAACCTACCTTCCCTCTCCGTTTACAGACCTTGTAATACGGGGGGGGGGGGCTATGGCCCTGCAGGTGTACTTAGCACAGTGTTATTTTTCTAGAAAAACTGGTGCCGGAACTCAGCACAAACTTCTCCCTTCTTGTCTTGGAATAGCAATGGCACCCACCTGAGAGAGCTCCTGCTGGGGGGGAAAGCCCTGACTCAGCAGCTATTAATGTCAGGTACTTAGCAGGCAAAACTGTTGAAATAAACATGTATTCATTACACAGTGAAAGACAGCCATAGAGTAAGCCACCCACATCTCACATAGCAAGGTGTCCCACCCTATTAGTTGCCATCAGCCGTGCCTCCACTCTAGATGGGATGCAGACAAAAGTTTCTCTTTCTGATCTTAGAGTTCAGGCAGGTTAGTACAGGAATAGGAGATCTCAGGAATTTCAAAGTTATCGCTAGTACTTTGTATTGTAACCCAAAGCATACAAGTGTAGACTGTTGTGCATGGTCTAAAAGGATGTGGGCAGAGAAATAAGAACTTGTGGACATCCAATGACAATGGATGTTCAAGTTTCAAAGGGACAAAAGAAATTACTAATTCACAAAGTGCATTAAATCACTCCCACAAGTGGCAGTGAAGGCCACTAACTTGGATGACTTTAAAAGAGTATTAGACAAATTCATGGTGGATCAATGGATACTGGCTAAATAATAATGATAATGATAATAGTTTCTATACCACCCTTCATCCAAGGATCACAAGGCAGTTTACAATATAAAGACACAAAAATACCTAACTTACAGGCAATGACCGTTTTGCATGGGGGTTGCATTCCTGATCCCCACACGCATCAGTGTGTGTAAGCCACCTCTGCCCCATTACACCTCTGCTCACACCTTTTCCAGCCAATTAAAATTTGTGGTGATGTGTGTGTGCATGATTGCTATGCTCTGCCTCCCTGATCAAAGGCAGCATGCTTCTGAATAATACCAGTTACTGGAAACCTCAGGAGTGTGTTCAAATCCTGCTTTCTGGCTTTCCATTGGCATAGCGCCCAAATGTATAGAGTGCCAACCACACTTGTAAAGGGATGGTATTTCAAGGAAGTGCCAAAGGCAATACTGTATGTGATAGGTGTAAGGTAGCAATTAGAGGATAGTGAGACAATAGGATCACTAATATGAATGCTGAAATAAACCAGGAATATCAGGTAAGAGCTAGTTGATAGGAGTTGACCGGATGGTATCAGGAAGTGGTGAATGCTTCCTTATGGAAAGGGAAGGTGCTGGTTACCTTGAAAGAGGTGGTGCTTTCTGCACCCAGGGTATAACATATTTTTCCGTGTATAAGACTATAATTTTTCCTAAATTTTTGAAGTTTAAAATAAGGGGTCGTCTTATACACGGATAGTGCATAGTGATTTTTTTTTTTTTTGAGTCCCAAAAAATAGGGATCGTCTTATACATGGGGGCATCTAATACACGGAAGAATATGGTAATTATAATTCCCTCCCAGCCATAAATATTCCTGGCGAAGGTGCATAAGAAGTTACTGTTTAGATTTTCTTGATTAGCCAGGCATTTTAATTATTTTGTATTGTTTTTATGCTTTGTTGTACTTGGTTGCCTTTATGTTTTCAAGGTAGGTGTTGTTGTTAAATGCCAATTAAATGCCTGAAGAGACTCTGTTTTAAATACATTCATCTGTAATGATGATAGAGTAAAACACTTCCTCTGTGTTATTCAGTTCCTGAGGAACACCACCAGGGTGGGTTTTCATTCTATTCAGAAAGCTTGTGAATTTTGCTGTTGCTAATGTTGAAGTAGCTATTTCAAACCAGTTTTGCTACGGCTGATGGTTTAGACTTGTCTTAAAGAATGTTTTCTGGTGGCTTTTCTTTCTTTCTAGCGTATTTCTTGTTTTTGCTGTATACAGTGGTACCTTGGGTTAAGTACTTAATTCGTTCCAGAGGTCTGTTCTTAACCTGAACCTGTTCTTAACCTGAAGCACCACTTTAGCTAATGGGGCCTCCCGCTGCTGCCGCGCCGCCAGAGCACGATTTCTGTTCTCATCCTGAAGCAAAGTTCTTAACCTGAAGCACTATTTCTGGGTTAATGGAGTCTGTAACCTGAAGCATATGTAACCTGAGGTAACTAGTTGTTTAATCATTTATAAGTTGCCTAGAGAGTTTATTATTTGATTATAGCAGGGTCCCTGAAAAATAAAATCTTCACTGCAGGTGAGTTAAAATATTATGGCATGCAACCCAATCTCCAAGTGGTGAAAGACACAAGGAGTGTCTTGTCTAGAGTTTAGTTTCTTTGGAATAAAGGGCAATGGAGAATGTGGCGTCTTTAGGATACTATAGGGTTTCCCCCCCCCCACAAACTTACAACCTGAGCATAGGAATGGCTCACAGCACTAACACCCCAGCAGATCTTGCTTCCCGTTACATTTCCAGGGATGCCACAGCAAAGATCTAGCACAGAGCAAGACATGTCTCTGTGTCTCCAGCTTCCAGCAGTGCTTAACTGGCCAACCAAGGCCATTGGCTTAACAAAGAAAATGGTTTGGCTGATTCAGAAGTCTCTCCTACTATTTTCTAAACAACCCTACAAGGGACCCATGATATAAATCAAGACTGACCGTCACTATCCCCCCCCCCAAAAAAAAAAAATTTCTATGACATTATAAATAAAATGTTTAGTGGTAGTAGTAAATTAAGATCTAGTGCAGTTATTCTGTTCCATGTAGAACAAATGAGAACTGTTTTTTCCAGATGTGTAGAAAAATCTGTACATCCCCTTCCAAAACAACTAAGGTCCAGGAGAGATCATTTACCTTCAGATTGATAAATGAAACCAAAAGAGAGCAGTATCTCCAACAATCAGTGAAATCATGTCTGACCTTACACTTTGAACTTCTTTGAGGTCTCATTTCAACACACACTGTTCTCAGATTTAAGATCTAAACTTAGAATGCAGAAGTACTCAAAGTTTTTTCTAAATTGTTATTCGTTGTTGTTTTACACATTGGAGGTTGTGGGGGTTTTTTTATACATGTATAGGAGTATTCATAGTTTCTGTGAGAAACCTTCTGTGAGAAAGAATTTTTCCAGAATTCCCTACAAACTGTGATACACAGAGACAGAGGAAATAACCAAGGAAGGGAACGAAACTTATTGAAGTGCTATCTCTGTATTAAAACAAAATGTTCTGTGCAGCATGTATCAAAACCCACCTATATTGTTAGTTCTAGAAAGCTCGCTTATAGATTTTTTTTGAAGGGAGGGGGTTGGCAATGCTTTTTTTTTTTTCCTGTAATTTTATTACACCAAGTTGCTGTGAAGATGGAAAAAGATTGTGGCTTATTTCAGCATATTGAAAACTGGGACATCATATACTTACAATAAAAGATTTGATCCTCTAGTGAGGCTTTCCAGTATGAATCTTTGTTAGCAGTTAAAATCATATTCAGAAACATTTAATTGTCCTGAAGATACGAATGATTAACAATTCCATGGTTTATAACCTAATATTATAACTGCAGAAATAGCTAAACAAAAGCATTTTCTATATAAACTGACTTCTAGCACCCTCCAATGGATTATGGCAGTATAATAATTTGTTGAGGCGAAGCATAATTTGTCAAAATGTGTGTGTGTGTTTAAGCATCCTGTTACTAAGGCAGCCTTCACCAACGTGGTGCCATGCAGCTGTTTTGAACTACAATTCCCATCAGCCCCAGCAATGTTGGAAAGCTGTACTAAGGGATTCTGAATCGGAAATGAGCTCTATTTAAATCCTAAACTTTAGAAGAGAATCATTCTTAATATTGGATAGAAAAAGAAATGCAGAATACATACTTCCAATATCTATATAGCCCTGTACCGCAAGACAGCTCCATGTAATCTACATGCACTTCCACACAAACTAATGCAGATACATCCCAAATTCCACCCTTGCAAGGGCTTTTCTGAGAATGACTGAACTGGCTGGATAATCTTTTGATGGGAATCATCCCCCAGTCCCCTGCTGTGATCCAAACAAAATTCATCTCCACACTGCTATTAGCCTTAGCGAAAGGCTCCCATGGCTTTTCTGCTATGGGAGCTTCCTTGCCTGTGGCTAAAAAGGATGTTTTTTTGTTGACATGGTGGCCAGGGGAACAAAATGTAAACCTTCCCATGCACTACAGTCTTGTCAAAAATGGCCCTGTGTCTTTTGGTATTACAGTGGTACATCGGGTTAAGAACTTAATTCGTTCTGGAGGTCTGTTCTTAACCTGAAACTGTTCTTAACCTGAAGCACCACTTTAGCTAATGGGGCCTCCTACTGCCGCTGCACAGGCGGTGCACAATTTCTGTTCTCATCTTGAAGCAAAGTTCTTAACCCGAGGTAATATTTCTGGGTTAGCCGAGTCTGTAACCTGAAGCGTCTGTAACCCGAGGTACCACTGTACTTTCTAAGACGCTGACACAGTTGCTAATGAAACATTATTTGCAACATCTAGGTTGACCCTTACTTAAGTACAGGCCACACACACCCATTTACGCGCATTCAATATGTGCACAACTGCATACATGTGCATCAAACCGAACCTGGCAAGGGCCCCAAAATGTCACAGAACCGTCATAAAAGGGGCAGGTGTGGCAGGGACGGAACAGGGTGTTTGCAGGATTTTCCAATGATATTTCAAATATATGCAATTTTATTGATGCATGTGGTACCTCGGAATATAATCCCAGCATAAATGGGGGATTGCCTGGATAGGAAGCCATTTTCAAACGAATATCCAATAGCAACTTTTCATATGTCATTTGAATGCTTTTTAAAAATTGTTCTGTGAGACCTCCAGGTATAGGCCAGTATATAAATTAAATCAAATCAATAGATAGATAGAAGGGGAAAGTGAGTTCCAATCTAACATCAGAGGACTTGTTTCCTTTTGCTATTTGTGCAAAGATTTTTAATGCAGCTCAATAGTCTTTCAATATTATTTCACAAGATATTTGATTGTAATAAAACCCCAAATCAGTTTGTCATAGGGATATCACATTTTTCAAACAGCCAAACTGCTTTTTCCCCCTAAAAAAATAAATAAATTCCATGTCACATAAGCATATCTATTTATCTATCACTGCCACTGACCTTTCTCTCTTCCACTTATGGTAGGCAATCTCAGGATTGTGTCCACAACTCAAGATCCAAAGGGATGGTCAGGGGTAAATCTACTGGGATTTCTTTTTTCTTTGAACCTGTTTTTGAAACTCTCCTTAATTTCAGAAATGATTCAACACATGGCATGAGAATGTTAAGGAATGTTAATGTTAGTATTAAGGAATGTGAATGGGTTAAGTCCATTGGTAAGGAAAGAGTTGGCTCCTTCTGAGTCATTTCTGAGATGCTCCTGCCGGAATCTCCTGACTTCCTTATCAGTGTTTCCATGTATATCTGTGTATAATTTGGCTCAGATTATGGTGGTGGATCATAGCAGAACTGGGGAGTTATCTGATGCAAAGAGCTTGTCTGAGAAGAAAACTTGCAGACAGGGTGGATTTGATTTAAATCACTAGTCAGTAAGACTTGATTTAAATTACTAGTCAGTAAGACTTGATTTAAATCACTAGTCAGTAAGACTTGATTTAAATCATTTTTTTTACAGAAAGACTCATTCTTGCTGGTATAATCTTAATATTTACAACCAGATGAAGGTTTCATTTTTGGAATGATAAATTTTCAGAGTAGTTTTTACAGTTATATCAAAAATTACTGATTTGATTATACTATTAGAAATACATAGACAGATAATTATGAAATTATTGTGAGGTTTAATAAGTTAACTGTTTATATTTGGACAACTTTTCTGCTATACTTTATTGGAAGGAGAAAAATAATCATTTCCTTAATAACAATTTAAACAATTTATTTAATTAAAACAATAACATTATAGCATATGTATCCATGTTTGTTAACTGATGTGGTTAAATGTTTTTTTAAAAAAAAAACTTAGACTGAGTTTTAGCACACATGAAAAACTTAAAACAAATCTTTATTTCCTGATGAATAGCCTTTGGACTCTAATGTAACTTAAATAGAAAGCTATCTTTAGAAAGATTTTTCCTCCAAAAGCATTTTATTTTAAAAATCCAATTTAAAATTTAAAAATCCAATTTTTAAATTATTATTTTTAAAAATCATTTATTTTTATCCACCTTGCTTGGAGAACTGACAGACTTCAGGACAAGAGAGCTCCAATCTGTTGCAGGGCTCTATGCAAACGGACTTGGAACTTGCATGTGGACTTTGTTCAACAAGGACTTTGGAGTACAGAAAGCCCCTGTGGGACCAAAGAGAGAAAAGCCTTCATGTAACCTGTATTATCATGTGTAAATACAGAGTGTGTGTTTTGTCCATGCCAAGTAAAATAACTCTGCTTAAAAACAATTGTTTCATGTTGGTGATCTTAATTACTTTGCTGACGCTTCTGTTGCGCACACAGATACATATCAGGGAACACATATCATCTTGAGCACATAAAAGCACATGAAACCAGTTGCATTGGCTCCTGGCTATTTTCTTTTCAAATTATGCCCAGCTTTTTCCAGCACTGCAGCTGTCACTGCCATTGTGGCACAGCAGCATCAGCCAATGCATTCTTTGGAGACTAGATCTGCTGCCCCTGTGAATCCTCACTTTGCCTCATGGGTGGGCCAGCCCTGTCCCACAGGCATCTGGGTGGCCACTGTGAGAACAGGATGCTGAACTAGATGGGCAACCAGTCGTGACCAACTCGGGGGTTGCGGCGCTCATCTTGCTTGATTGGCCGAGGGAGCCGACGTACAGCTTCCAGGTCATGTGGCCAGCATGACTAAGCCACTTCTGGAGAACCAGAGCAGCACTCGGAAACGCCATTTACCTTCCTGCTGGAGTGGTACCTATTTATCTACTTTCACGTGCTTTCGAACTGCTAGGTTGGCAGGAGCTGGGACTGAGCAACGGGAGCTCACCCTGTCGTGGGGATTCGAACCGGTGACCTTCTGATCCAAGTCCTAGGCTCTGTGGTTTAATCCACAGCGCCACCCGCGTCCCTTTGGATTCACTTACTTAGCTCAAAATGTAACTTCAAAACTTTGAATACCACCCCAGCAATTTAGCTCTATGAGCGCTGGGCTCAATGCATGCTGGCAAAGCCTCACTCCTGTCAGCAATTGTGCTGCAGCATTACGGCGTTCCAGACTAGCTGCAGCATCCAGACCAAGGGCAAGGGAAGCCCCGCATAGAGCGCATTGCTGCAACCCAGCCGACCCTCTGCTCCTAAGTTTGCATGTGTAGAGTCTGAGGTTTCTTCTTCACAAGTGACAAAATACGGGAGAAGTTGTAGCCAAGGTGTAGGGAGGCGGCACAGTAGCCGCGCCGGCTCACGCGGCCTCCTCGGAGGTAGCTGAGATTAGCCGGTAGCCGACTAAGGAGGGCGGAGGCGGAGGCTGCAACTGCTCACACAGCCCAGGAAATCGCTGCCTCTTTAACAACCGCGGCCCTTGGCCGGAGGGGAGGAGACGGGAGCGGCGGCGGGGGAGTGGGTGGGACCTTCCCGGGGCGCGTGCGCTGGCCAAGTGCTTTATAGCTCGGGACTGCAGCTTGTTGTGGGGCGAGGTCGTCTCCGCAGCCGGAGGAGCGTCGCCTGCGGTAAGGCGAGAGGCTTCAGGCAGGCGCGCGCGCGCGGCTCGGGCGACTGGCTGGCTGGGGGAGAGAGAGAGAACACGGGCAGAACTTGGCCCCTGACGCGTTTGGCCACTAGCGGCACAGGGAGGAGCGCCGCCTCGGGGGTCCTTCTGGCTGACCGGGGCCGCGGAGGGGTGGCTGGGGAAATGCGATGCTTGGACGAAGGTCCCCCTGCTGGGCTTCAGCGCGCGCTGTAGGCCGGGGACTTGGACGGCCCTCGGGCAGCTCTTGGAAGCGCCGGCTCTCTTGACGTCACCGCTTCCTCGTCGCCGAAGCGCAGCTGCGCTCGGCCGAAATGGTGGCAAAACGGGTCCTGGCGTTGCTGCGGTTCCGGAAAGGGTGGCAGCGGGGGAACTCCTCTCCGTAGGATGCAAACCGACTTGCATGACAGCTAGTCGCGAGCACCTCCGTGAGGCCGAATTCTAGAGCAGACGTCAAGGTGGACGTTTCGTAACGTCCCTATCATCTTCTTTCTTCTTCTTTGGCGATCACTCGTAGCTGAGTAAGATTGTCTGTGAGTAGCTGGAAGCTATATCATGTAGTGTCAGTTTCTCAGCTTTTGTCATATTGTAGACAGCAACAATGACCAAAACATTCTTCTAAGATCTCACACCCAAAAAACTGTGTGTACGATTGCACTTGCTCAAGTTTCTTGAGTTGATCAAAAGTGCATAATTTTGACTGGATTGAACCAAGTTGGTCCCTCCAGAAAGCATGAGTAGTAAACCAAATAACACCCATGATTTATACATGGTGGTAGATTGCAAAGATTCAAATGGATTTCTGTAAAACACACCCACGTCTTTGTCACTCTACTGTGTCTCTAAAAGTAGCAGAACTTGAAAAGCCGTTTTGCAGTCTGAGGAAAAGTGAGAAGGTTCTTGTAATAATTGAGACAGCAGGCAGTATATCAGTAAACATTTAGGCAGCTTGGAAGCACTTACTGCTGAAACCCAGGACATTTTAATTTGTGGTTAGTAGATGTATTCAGGGCTACATGAGCACACATTAAATTGAGGCCAAGATGCATGAGCCTCTGGCTGGCCATATCTTGCAAGCTAATCCAAATATAATTAAGTGAAAGAATGAAAGAATATACAGTAGACCCTCTGGATATGGATTTCATTCATTCTGGGGGTCCATGCGCACCCTGCAAAATCTGTAAGCAGAGGCACCGCTTCTGCACACGCGTGCAGCATGCAGAGCACTTCTGCCCATGAGAAAGCAGCAAAACCTGGAAAAAATACTTCCAGGTTTGCCGCTTTCGCAACCCGAAGATTACGTCTCCAGAGAGGTACGTAACCCAAGAGTCCACTGTAATGAAAGAAGACTGGATCAAAAACTAGAGCTGCTGAGTTGCTAATCTGTTCATGGTCAGTTATCAAAAGATATATTAATGGACATAATTCTGTTGACCTTTTGGAGATGCTTTGTGGTGGGAAGTTTAACTTGGATCCATGGGCATAGCCAGGATTTTTGTTGGGAAGGGCAGGGCTTTTGTTTCGGGGGGTGCAGAACAGAAGTGATTGGTAAGTTAGTTAAGTATTTCTATTGTTTTACTTGATCTAGGGGGGCAGCTGCGCCCCCTTGGCTACGCCCATGCTTGAATCCTTTTTGGGTTCTTTGATCTGTGTTGCTCAAATCCTTATGTGGCCCCCTTCAGTCATAAGGGCTAAAAATTTGCTGTTAAAAACTGAAGGCACAGGCTTTCTGCCACTTAGTTTATTAGATCTTGTGTTTGTGCAGTTTGCAATGCAGTTCTTATTAAGAACAGCAGATCACAATCCTCTGTGTTCCTGGAACCTAGGGCTACCACCTCTCTTTTCCCAAGCTTTTAAAAACTGCATGACAGTCAGAAAAACAGCAGCTTCAGCTTTTCTCTACTTTTCTGTGCTGGGAAAAGTATTGGTTGCTGACATTGCTACCTCTTCAAGCAGTATTGCTGTCCATCACACTCTCACTTATGTCCTGCCTTCTGCTGTTCCTGCCAACAACAACTTCTGCTCCTGTGGTTTTGTGTTAGCCTACCGCATTGCACAGTGTGCTGATTTCCTCAGTTTCCTCTCTTTTCCTTAGGTCCCTGTTTTCTTTAGGCACTCTTTTCCTACATTTGTATTCCTGATGATCATGAATGTTTCAATTTACTTCTTTTCCAGCTTTCCTAGACAGCACACACAAAAACTTGACATTTATTCAATTGAATCTAACTCATCTTTTTAATCATTGAACAGCTAGTTTGAAATATATATATTGTCCAAGATGAACTTCTTCCTGGAAACACTCAGAGTCATTGGACTGTCAGTATATTTTACACTGGAGAGTTTCGTCTTATTATTCATCCCTGTGCGGAAGAAGAATGTGACTGGTGAAATAGTGCTTATCACGGGAGCTGGAAGCGGAATCGGAAGGCTGATGGCTCTGAAGTTTGCTCGTCTTGGAGCTACATTGGTACTCTGGGATATCAGTGTAGAAGGCAACAAAGAGACAGCCAGACTGGCAAGGAAAAATGGAGCTGCGAGAGTGCACAACTACACTTGTGACTGTAGCAAAAGGCAGGAGGTCTATCAAGTAGCAGATCAGGTAACTTTGTTTTGCAAGTGGAGTTTTATTTTGCATAACGTTTTATCTAGTCCTCAGTTTCACATATGCTCTTGTGGCATGTTCATGTGTTACAAGATACAACCATAAACACAGCTTCACTGTGCTTAGCTGCATTTGTATGAAGCCACCATATCAACCTGATACTACCAGCTGTTTGGTTTATTCTTCATAGCTGCTCCAACTATTCACTACTTCAGTCCTTTGAAAGAGTTGGAACAGCTTAATAGTGACCCTGAAGGTAAACAGTAATGAGGCAAACCAGAACAAACGTACCTTCATTCAAAATTACATTTGGTTGTTGTTGGTTTTTTAAATATTTAATACATCATAATGCAACCAATGTTTTGATCTCTTGGGTGTAATAATCACCCGTGTGGTATAGGAGTTGCTGCTATTAGACACCTTCTCTCGCCACAGGCAACTCAAGGCTTCTGTTACATTTGTTGTGGATATTCTACATCCATAGGGTGAATTACTGTTTTTCCAATTCCATGACTGCTTCATATTTAGAACTATTAACCACACTGATTAGCATCATTCCATTGGGAGGTCCTTGCCCCATCTGGGGATTACATAGAAACACATAAACAAGCATTTACAGGTGAAGAGAGAGAGAGAGAGAGAGCTCTTCAAGGAATGTGTGGGAGAGATTGGCCTTGTTGCTTTTTCAAGAGTGCTAATGGGATTGTTTTTTATTTCACACACCCTGATGAATAATCAAAAGTGAGAAGTTGCCCACATCAATTTCTCTGCTTTGGATATGTATGCACAGGGCCAGAACGTCTCGTATCCTGGGGTTTAATCTGAGAGCAGCTTTTTAATCTCCAGTAGAAGTATGTTGCTTCATGAGCTACCTGAACCTCTCAGTGGAAGCATCAAGGATAGGCAATTTTACAGTGCAGTTCTATATACATAGGCACAAACTATATGGGGCCCTGTTCCATTTGCCAGTATTTAAAGGGGAGATAAAAATTGTGTTGACTGTTTAGAGTTGAACCTTGTACATGGCCTAGACAAAGGGATTGTGCCCAGGAAGGCAGTCTAGACATTGTGCAATAAATAAATGTGTGGGAACTTCTGCATGCAAAGCCCATGCCCTCCCTAAGGGATGTCTCTTGAAACTGCAGTCATAAAAATGGTTTGCTTTGCTTTGCTTATGTTAACTGTGAAAGAATCCTTATAGATGTAGAATCCATTGTCACTCTGAAAGTCCACCAAAGTGGTTTGAGGGTACAATTTAAAGTGGAGAAATGGTAGCTGCGAATGTGTTTTCAGTGGACCCTTCTTTCCTCTCTCAATCCCCTGCTTTCTCTTTCTTGGGATCTGTGAAGTCAAAGGATGCCCTGCTAGGGGAAAGAGGAAGGGGGTGGGGTTTCAACATCCAGCTCTAGTTCAAACCACTGTCCAATACCAGTTCTTACAGTGACCCAAAATCTAGCTTTATTTTGCAAAATATTTACTTGAAACATGGTAAGACAGTTTTATACCTTAACATAAAGGAGCTATAGTGCTTCTAATTCTGAAGGGGTAGGAGTTTTTAATTGTAAGAAGCATTTCTTTCTGGCTTCTTTTTTTAAACAATATGTTAACTGGCAAAAATGGTTTAGAAAAACCAGCCCGAGAACACTGAGGCTGTTAAAAACTGTTAAACCAAGAGAACAACATCTTGACAATATGAAGAATCATGCAAATCCCTTTATATGCAGAGTCATTTACAGACATTGGTCCTCTCTTTTTAACTATTAAAATTTGTCATAGTTTGAAACATCCTCTGATAAGATGTTGTTGTCCTAGGTAAAAAAAGAAGTCGGTGATGTTAGCATCCTGATTAACAATGCTGGCATTGTGACGGGAAAGAAATTCTTGGACTCTCCAGACGCAATGATACAGAAGTCTATGGAAGTGAACACAATGGCACACTTCTGGGTAATAGCATTTGTGATTTAAAATTTGTGATTTAACTATGAAAGTATATTTGCACTTGGATTGGGCTTTGATTAATAAAACGCAGGCTTGCAGCTGTGTTAACAGATGCTCCATCCAGGTTTATCAGAATGTAAACTGAGCGCTCTCCTACGTAATACAGGCCTGCTAGATCAGGCCAAGGGCCCCTCTAGTCCAGCATCCTTTTCTCAATGGCCAACCAGATGCCTGCAAGCCTGACATGAGCAGTAGGCCATCTAGTTTAACAAGTCACCTGGACTAGAAGTCATTTTCTCTGTAAATGAAATCTGTGAGTTCAGAGGGAGGAAAAGCACCCTGATTAAATCCCATCTCCTTACAAAGGATTGGAGAGTAGCCACATCGATGGGATCCAGGGGATTTGGGAAAGTGCACATCTGACAGCCTAACCTCTGTCCCAAGTAACTGGTAGTCAATATGATTAAAGTTAGTAATGTTTAAACACATCTTACATGAGGGTAAACATGGCCTTGGCAAAGGGAAGTGCTGCCTCACTTTTTTTTAAAAAAGTATAGTTGATTTAGACTTCAAAAAAAAACCAAATGACTAAGTCCCTTGACCAAGGCTCCGGAGTAGATTTAGTCACAGTTTTAATAGAAAGCCCAGTTATGTCAGTTAAATATTCTATTGTTCTTGTCTAGCACTCGTCATGCTCTCCTGGTCACTCAGCACCATAGATATAATCATTTTGGATTGAAAACTGAGTTTAAAGAACAGGTAGCTGAGAATAGGAATAAATGGACAGTTTCTTTTTCTCAGTGGAGGGAGCTAAGCAGTGAGGGCACCTCAAGATATAGAGCAGACCAGTACTATTTAGCTTATTGCTTAATAATCTAGGGGATGAGCAGTAAGGTGGTCAGGCTTACACATGAAACAGTTGTTCACGACAATAAAGAACTAGGTGGAAGGGAAATAAAACATGATCAGGTGTCAGTATAAACTGCAGTTATCCACAGAAGCACTTGAGAAGGATGCCATAGCAACAGCCCCTCTTTGCCCTGGCAAGCATCCACTTCTTCCTCAGACAAGTGGATGAACTGATAAGGCTTGCTTGCATAGGCTTTTAATTATTGGCACAGAGTCTAAAGGTCTGGAGATGCAGGTAGCCAAGCACACTTGGGAGTGTGCAAATCTTTACCAAGCAGGGACTCAGGATCAAAGTGCACGTTCTATAAAAGCATGCTTAATGCTGCCCTGTGTAATTTGAAAGAACTTTGAAGGAAAAGTAGCCAAGTGGACAAGTAGAAATTCCTTAGAAGAGCAGCCAAGGCTGCCTTTTACTTGCTCTCACCCTCTGGGTGGTCCCAGTGGGCTTATCACTATACTGGCCCAAGAAGGGGAAAGGGGACGGGTGGAGCCTTTCAGAGAAAGAAAGCAAGAGAGTGACCAGAGGCAGTGGCGATCATTCACTTCCCTATTCTTTGCAGCTGAGAGAGAAGCAAGGAGTCTCCTCCCCCATCTTCCCACATGCCCCCTTACTGGGCGGTGGAGTGGGGCCCTGTCTGCTATGCTCAGGTGAGCAAGTAAGAGGAGGGTGTGCCTGATCTTTCCAGCGCTGACTCCCTATGCCTTGACACTGAAAGAGGAAGGATTAGAGAGCAGGTGAAGGCAGCTTCTTGTTATTTTTCTCTGGGCAGCACCATGCCCCCCTTCTTCTTTGCATGGCTCCCTCCCTGGAAGTGGCAGAGCTCAGTGGAGATAGGGCTGATGAGGAGGTAGGGTGTTTCAGGGGACACCCCTCCTTCTCCAATTCTTCTGGGAAAAGGAAACAGTGATTTGCTGTTTACTCTTTCTTAGTGTGCCTTTTCCCTCAAAAGTGACAGTTAAATATTCTATTGTTCTTGTCTAGCACTCGTCATGCTCTCCTGGTCACTTTTAAACATTTATTTTGAAATACTGAATAAAGGTATAACCAATGGGGCTGTTGCATATCATTGAGACCTGGGAGCACCTGTAGACCTCAAGCCTGATCAGACAGGGTGACTTTTTAATGTCAGGATGAAGACAGACACACATTCAAAAGTATGGTGGAACTTGCATTCCCTGCACCGTGGGGCATTTGTTTTTCAGGACATAGCATAGCACTAAAGAGATTGTTCCATTTCTGCTTGCTCAACAGTATAATGCCCTCTCTCTGTGTGCTGTTCTGAGGGTTCTCCCAACCCTCTGGAGCAGATATGGGAAGGGATGTGGGGTACACACAAGGGGAGGAGAAGGCCTAGGTTGCTAGCAGAAATCCTTGCACTGGCTCCCTCTAGCACAGCAATTTAGAGAATGTTGTTTTGGTGTTTTATTTTTACTGTAACTTTTAACATCAGTTTTCAAACCATGTACACCATGCTTGGAATGTCTCCCCATTTTCACACTTTGCTTCTGTCTTAACTACAGAAGAAATCAGAAGCTGGAATTTGTTCTGGGGGTATGATGCTATTGATTTTTTACTAGAAACTGGAAGAAGTTCTGATTTCAGTGGTGCAAACAAGTGCTTAAAAGGCCCAGTAGAATTGGTGAGCAATGGAAAATGGATGTAAGATGCATGTAGAGGAGTGATGCACTTCAACATGATGTTGTCTGAAAAGTGTTTTGTGTTTGCAAGTAATAGTAGAAATTAAAAGAGTTCTGTATAAAATCTGTATTTATTTATCCACTTGCTCTAATTAGAAATGGGGCTAGACTGTGGTAAGTTTTTCAGCAGAACAGTCTGTTTGTAAAAAAAATAAAAATCAGGCATCTAGTACTACTAGCAAGTTTTTTTGTTTTGGTTAAATGGTAAGTCTGTAGTTTAGATGTGAAACTTTTGAAGAAGAAAAATTTCTTGCAGTGTGAAATCCATAGACTAAACTAGGTGGTATTTCTGAGCATGAAATAACAAATAAACTTGCAGTATTTAGCTTCTTAGATTAGAAAAAAAGAGAAATAGTTAATCTAATAAAGGTAATGAAACTGAACAGCAGCAAAGACTGTCACTGCCAAAAACTAATGAACTACTAAAACTCCACATTTTAAAGATTGGATTACAAAATGTATGGCATGTTGTTCAAATGTCTACAGGGTTGGCGATAAGGAAGGTAAGCTTCCAATTCTATGGTAGTCTTCTGTTGAGCATTAGAAGAAGAGTTACAGTGTTGAAATAAGATAGTGGGCTTGCCAAGGTTAAGTAAGGGTTATGTTCCAGGGGTGCAAAGCCAAAACCACATAATCAGCAATCTCTGGAACCACCGCCACCACCCCACAAGATGGAGGCCTGATATTGTTGTAGGAGATGTGAGGACTTTGGCAGCATCCTGGAGCCCTCACACCTCATTCTCCGTACACTGGTGCCTCACTTACCCGGCTTTGGGGATGAGGTGTCACACTGCCAGAGCCCTTGTGCTACCTTCTGAAAGCCCAGTAAGCAAGGAAAATCCACTGGGTGGGGGAAATAAATAAGTGGATAGTGGGGAATGGCAAGTTTCCCACGTTCTCCTTTTTTTATTATTATTCCCTACCCTTGCGAAGCTGTGGATATAGGAAAGTAGCATAAGTTTACTGTACGGTGCGGTGCGCAACCCAAAAACGCGCAACGTGAAGCGTCTGTAACCCGAGGTGTGACTGTACTATGAAATGTAAACCACTATGAGGATGAGGAGGATGATGATGATGAAAAGAGTAGAACATCTTGCCTTTTCCCACATAAATGCTATTTCTATAAACATTGACCCTGTACGGCCTACAGGAATAGCCTCTCCTCCAGCATGCAACATGCCTCTCGATAATTTTCAATAAGATGGCTGATAAAAACTCACTGCATGGATAATTTATTGCTTTTGCTACCTGTTTCGTTTGTAATTTGTTGTTAATGTTATCACCCTGGGACTCTTGAGTGAAAAGCTGATTGTAGATGCCTCAAGTAAATAAGACGTAGTACTAACTGATGCTAAAGTAGCAACAGCAGAAGTCCTGTGCCCAAGATCGCCCAGGAAGGTCCTGGCTGGGGTGAAATTGTTAGAGGGAGTTTGTTCACTACGCTAGCACATGGATCCTTGTATATTTATTTGTTATCGTATGATTGGTTATCTTTGTTTGTTTGTTCTCTAGACCGCCAAAGCATTTGTTCCAGCCATGGTAGCTTCTAATCATGGACATGTGGTAACTATTTCAAGTGCAGCTGGCTTAGTTGGCGTTACAGGACTGGCAGGTTAGTACACATCAGATGCACCGATGAACAAACAAAATACACAAACCACAGATCCTTTCATCTCTGTTAGACGTGTGGTCCAGCAGGTGGATAAACAGGGGCTTCTCTGATGTAGAAATAGAAGTCTCACACAGCTATATGGAAGCAATTGGGGATAGCCAAGAATGAGCTGCTCTTGTAGATGACACCAGTAATGATAGATTAGATTGTAGGTGCAGAGAAGTTGGTAGCAGAAGCAGTTTCATTAAACATTCCTGCTAAGGCTAGCATGCCAGGTTATAGGTGCAGATAGGCCTCTGAACACTGAGTCTTCAGATTAATTGTCGTATGTTAGCGTTAAGCTATGATGGGTAGCTTTGGCAGGAATAGAAGTTAACTGGGAGGTGGGAACCAACAAAGGAAATACTTTTCCAAAAAAGGACAAGGAAGAGTGTAACTCAGAGGATGGGGAACATGTTGCTCCCCTGATGTTAACTCCCATCTGCTCCACCCAGCATAGCTAATGGTCAAGAATGATGGGGAGCTGCAGTCCAGCAACGTCTGTCAGACCACAGGTTCCCCTATCCCCTAAATGCGTGCACTGACAAGGCTGCAGTAAATAACTGAGGAATGTGCTTGCAGTCTGAAGAAAGCTAGAAGCTTCTGAATGATGATTGTGGAGAAATGTTAGAACATTACAAATAATCATTGCCAGCACCTGTGCTGTTGCTTGTGCATTGGGCCATAGATGCTTGTGCGGGAAAGGATCTTGCATAGAGAAAATGGTGTACAGTCATACCTCAGGTTACAGGTGCTTCAGGTTGCCTTTTTTCAGGTTACAGACTGCCGAAACCTGGAAGTAGCGGAACAGGTTACTTCCGGGTTTCGGCGGTCACGCATGCGCAGAAGCACCGAATTGTGCTTTGCGCATGCGCAGAAGTGCCAAATTGCAACCCACATGTGCACAGACACGCAGCTGCAGGTTGCGAACGCCGCGGGTTGCGAACATGCATCCCGCACGGATCACGTTCGCAACCCGAGCGTCCACTGTACATGCAAGCGATGAGCCAATCAATGGCACAGGTGGCTTTCAATGTGTTCATAATTTTCAAATTCATTCCCAGTAATCTCTGTGTTTGTCCTAGTTCTGTAGAAAGTTCTGTAGAAAATCAGACTTAAACCAGGGAGCCCTGAGTTCATATCCTTACTTAGCCATGAATCATGTGTCATGTGTCACTGGGCTAGTCAATCTCTGTTGATGTAACCACCCTCATAGAGTTGTTCTGAGTTCATTCGACATTACTCTCTAATCCGTTGTTGTTTTTAAATACCACCTATAATTGCATGAGACTGTTGAAACCATTAAACCAGGATTGCCAACTATTTTGCATGTAGGCCATGTCACAAAAGATCCTGTCTTTAATACCTTGCTTTACTCAGATATTGTCCTGCTGCAATGTTTCTAGATCTTTCCTCTCGTTTCACAGATTACTGTGCAAGTAAATTTGCAGTAGTTGGCTTCGCTGAGTCTCTAGCTATAGAGATGTTGGCAATGGGAAAGACTGGTGTTAAATCCACAATTGTCTGTCCATTTTTCATAAACACGGGAATGTTTGATGGCTGTCAAACCAAGTGAGTTAACTGTTTATATATTTGTGTCCATAAAATGTTAAAATAATTGTATAAGAGAAATGGTGAAGATTGAGTGAAACATAACCTAAGGCCTTGGAGAACCGCTGTCATTTAGAGTAGACAACAAGGGGCCCCAAAAAATAATCTTTCCTATTATAAGGCTGCTTCCTGGGTTCCTGTATGCTCAAATCTGCATGATATACATAAATTAAACAGCAGGTTTGCCATAGTAGCATATATGCGCTGAGAGAAGTGGCACTTCTTGAATTTGTGCCTATTGTGTCACTCTGCATTTGACGGATAACTGTTGAGGATGGCATTTTATTTATTAAGTTTCTATCCAACCCTACCTTCCAGGGCAGTACACAGCAAAACAATAAAATAATATAAACAATATGCAATATAAAAGTATACTACAGTCGTACCTTGAAAGTTGAACGGAATCCATTCCGGAAGTCTGTTCGACTTCCAAAACATTCAGAAACCAAAGTGCGGCTTCTGATTGGCTGCAGGAAGCTCCTGCAGCCAATCGGAAGCCACGGTAGCCCCATCGGACATTCGGCTTCCAAAAATAGTTCGCAAACCAGAATAGGTTTGCAGCGTTAGGGAGCCAAAACGTTCAAGAACTAAACTGTTCAAAAACCAAGGTAGGACTGTATTTAAAACCATTTAAACTATTTAAACTATTAAACAACTTTTAAACATTTAAACAAGAGGGATAGCTCTGTTGATAGAGCATGAGACTCTTAATCTCAGGGTCATGAGTTTGAGCCCCACAGTGGGCAAAAAAAATCCTTCATTGCAGGGGGTTGAATTAGATGACGCTTGTGGTCCCTTCCAACTTTACACTCCTGTGGTTCTATATCTAAAAATGTGCAGCCTAGAAGATCCTCCTGTCTCCGGAGGTGGGCCAATCTAACTGTTCCCCCCTCCTCTACAGTGAGGATCAATCACAGGCAATCCAGACTTCACCACAGAATGATCTGTTCATGACGGCAGCGTGATTATCTCGATCTCTCCCCCCACCCCCCGTCTCTCACACAATCACTAGTTATTTCCCAGTATCCTCTGTAGCAAATACCAGATCTAGGGTATGACCTGCAATGTGTGTCAGCTGTTCAAAGTGTTGACCTGATGGTCATGGCAGCCATGAAGTCCTGAGTGGACCCCAGCATGGATATTGAAGAGACCCAAGACTCGTGTCCTGGGATTCTTTAACACCATACTGTCTCCACCAGCTCGGTCCTGAAGATGGTTGGGCAGTGGGGTGGATGGGAGCACCCACAAGATCCCTGTCCTGCCTCTGTAGCCCAACATCATGTACAAACCCAGATCCCAGATGAACTGGCCTCCTGGCCAAGTTGTGGGTTTTTTTGTGGGCTGACCCGATGTTTCAAAACAATACCATCAGATAGGACAGATCAACTTGGCTACTGGGGAGTGATTAAGAAGGGGCTATATTCATCGAGTCTCCCACTCTCTTCTATGCGGATATGGTTTTTCTCCACCTGTATACAGTCTCAACCCTCACTCCAAATGACAGAGGTCTTCAGATGACAGGTCTTCTCAAATATTTGCCCTGAAAAAAATGCCCTTTGAAAGTAATAAAGGGAAATCATATTGAAGAAAGAATAAATGATTTTCCCCCTGTTCGGAATGGTGCTGTACTAGGCAGCAGTCTTCATATCTGAAACTCATTGGCACAGGTGATAACTGTGGGGAACTCCTGACCATTAAGAAGTTCTCTTACCTGCTTTATCTCTTCAGGTGGCCACGGTTCCTGCCTGTTATGGAGCCAGACTATGCAGCTGAAAGAATTATCTCTGGTATTCTGCGAAATCAGGTGTATGTCTACATCCCGCGTAGCATAACCCTTTTGGTTGCAATGAAAGGGTAAGAATGTCATTTTCCTTTTGCATCTATTTTTCGTACATTTCTTTCTTGCTCTGAAGCCTGGCAGCAGGCAAGAGAACTGTTAGGGCATAAAAATATTTAAAATATTAGCAGATTGAAAAGGGTCTTCACAGTGATGTGGGGAAATCTAAGCACTGTGTTTAGAAGCAAATGAATGCCAGGATCTCCCAGTTCTTTCAGAGAGTTTTTGGTATATTCATTTCTCTATTGTTCCAAATCTCCAATCTCTGGTCACACCTGGGGCAGTAAGTTCTATTGTCTTGTTAAAGGTAAAGGTAAAGGTACCCCTGCCCGTACGGGCCAGTCTTGACAGACTCTGGGGTTGTGCGCCCATCTCACTCAAGAGGCCAGGGGCCAGCGCTGTCCGGAGACACTTCCGGGTCACGTGGCCAGCGTGACATCGCTGCTCTGGCCAGAGCCAGAGCCAGAGCCACACACGGAAACGCCGTTTACCTTCCCGCTGGTAAGCGGTCCCTATTTATCTACTTGCACCCGGAGGTGCTTTTGAACTGCTAGGTTGGCAGGCGCTGGGACCGAGCAGTGGGAGCGCACCCCGCTGCAGGGATTCGAACCACCGACCTTTCGATCGGCAAGCCCTAGGCGCTGAGGCTTTAACCCACAGCGCCACCTGCGTCCCATATTGTCTTGTTAACGACCCACAATGGCTTTCTTAGGTGTTATGTACTAAAGTTCTCACCGTGGGCCAGCAGGGGGATACTGTAGATAGTTCAGGTCCACATATGCAAATAAGGGATCGAAAGTGATGTTCAGTGATTGGATAGTTACAGAAAATGGTTACTGTTGCATTCTAGTGGAGCTCTATATAAGCAGGCTGGCTGAACCCTTCAGTTCAGTCCTGTTCTGGCCTGTGAATAAACAAGAGCTGTTTGAAGAATCGCTGTGTCGTCTGATATGTTCACCCACAACTTAACATTAAGGGCCCTAGTTTGGCCAGGCTACCAAGGAATTCCTTTCACAGTTTAGATTCTCCCCTTGTATTACAAATAACCCAAAATCCTAACGCTTATTAATTTCAGTGTTTAGGGGGAAACCCGCCCTCCCCCAGTTTTGTAACAGTATGATGCAGCTGCTTCGGACAGCAAGGTGACTTGGGACAGATATGGGTGGAAATGACTTACTTTCACAAGAATTTGGTTTCAAAACAGGAGTTTTGAACAAGTGTCAGTAGAAATCTAAAAGAAAGGCAGGTGTTAAAGCAAAAACTTGTCTGGCAATTTATACACTTAAAATCTTGGTGTGACAAACTACCTTCCCTGGCCTTGTCCACAGGCCCCAAAGAAGGCAGGAGGAGTGACTTCAGGACCAAGCTATATAAAAATGATTAGGACTCCAAACACTTTACTCAGTAGATGTGGAAGACGTCAGTTTGCTTGGGAAAGCTGCAGGGACAGTTAACGCAACCCGCATTCCCCATGCTTTGCTAGGTAAAGGGAACCATTAGGTCCAGTTGTGGCCGACTCTAGGGTTGCAGCGCTCATCTTGCTTTATTGGCCGAGGGAGCTGGCGTACAGCTTCCGGGTCATGTGGCCAGCATGACTAAGCCGCTTCTGGCGAACCAAAGCAGCGCAGGGAAATGCCGTTTACCTCCCCGCCGGAGTGGTACCTATTTATCTATTTGCACTTTGACGTGCTTTTGAACTGCTAGATGGGCAGGAGCAGGGACCGAGCAAGGGGAGTTCACCCCGTCACGGGGATTTGAACTGCCAACCTTCTGATCGGCAAGTCCTAGGCTCTGTGGTTTAACCCACAGCGCCACATCAGTCTCTAAATCCTCTGTCTTTCCTAACAATGCTGTGTGACCTTGAAGGGGGTGGGATGATGCATAGGTGTCTGAATCCTTTTTCCCCCTTGTGAGAATGTAAGCAACTTGAGTTGGGGAGGACCTTAAGTTCTAGAAAAGCAGGATGGGGAGAAGCATGCTAGATAGACCACATGGTCTGGCAGCTTCCTGCTGCAAGTGAATACCTCTGGATTGTGAAATGTTGCACTGAATTTATTATCTGGAAAAGATTCAAGTGCCTTTTGTGGGAGGGGAAGAAAATATGCAGGTACTGACATGAGATCAATGTAAGGAATAGAAAAGTATTATTATTATTATTATTATTATTATTATTATTATTATTATTATTGCTGCATTATTTTTACATATGTCTGAATGCCTGTTTCCTGTAGGATTCCTGTCTCTTCAAAATCACACAACTTTTAGAAATGAGCAGGAGAAGCAGCCTTTATTTCTTTTTATATATTTGTTTAGAAGCATTTCTAAACTACTCAGTATTTTAAAATGCCTGAGTGGTACACAAAAATACCAACATAAAAATGATAAGACTCCTAGAAACAGAGCTATGACATAAAAAACAGGATTTCATTAGTAAACAAATACATAAGCAGAGGAAATTATCTGTTGAATAAATATCCTGATACAATTACTTTGCCCTATTAAAATTAACTCACTCTGCAGACAGAATAAATATGCTTCTGTCCTTAATTTTTGACAGTTATGCTTCTCATAATAACTGCTTTATATCCCTGGAAGAGAGAAATAGATGTCTGTATTATTACTTTTCCCACAAGGTGTAACAGGACCTTTCGATCTATGGGCAGGAGCTAGATCAAGGGAGTTGTGTGGAGGTGATGAGCTAAATGCATGGCATTTGAGTAAAATATACTATTTCAGGAACTCTAATCTTCTATGCCACGTGTGTTTTGGTCCTGAGGTGCAAAAAAAGGGAGACATGATAAATAAGGGCTGTATAAAATGAACAGCAGAGGGAGAAGTTAGGTCAGGGGTTAGCAAATTTTTTCAGCAGAGGGCTGGTCCACTGTTCCTCAGACCTTGTGGGGCCAGAGTATATTTTGAAGGGAAAAAATGAATGAATTCCTATGCCCCACAAATAACCCAGAGATGCATTTTAAATAAAAGGACACATTCCACTCATCCTCGGGCCGGATTTAGAAGGCGTTTGGGCTGGATCTGGCCCCTGGGCCTTAGTTTGCCTACCCATAAGCTAGGTAGTTCTTATGGTTTGTGGAGGGTGTGGTTGTGGAAGAGAAATGTGTGACAGGTACAGCTTGCTTTCTTTTTCCTGCTTCTGGACGCCCAGGGCAGCTGTAGCCAAGAAAGCCTTTGGCTCACTCTGGTTGGTGATTTCTCTGCACCTTAGTCTGGGACGATCTTACTTAGCCCCAGTAACATGTGTCTTGGTTACATCAGGATCGGATTAACATGACAGTGATGCCTTTGAAGCATCTCCAGAAAGTGTTGAGAATGCAGCAGCCAGGGTTTTCAGAGCATATTGTTGCCCTTCCTGAACACCTGCACTGATTACTGTTAAGTTTCCAAGGAGCATTCGGATGTGCTGGTTATTAAGCCCTACATGACAGGGGTCCAGGATACTTAAGAGACTGCCATGCCACCCTGCCTGTGCTCTGTTGGGAAAGTTCTTCAGGCCCTGCACAGGCTGGTACACACATGAAAGGCTGAGGGCATGTCTTAGAAGGCCCTCTGCTCCCTCAACTTATTTTGGCTCATCTGGTTCCAGATGGTTTTGTGTTGTTATTATTAACCTGTCCAGGTTATGTATGGATGCTTGCCTTTTTAATCATCTACCTTTTGATTTTCCAGTTCTGTGGCATGTCTGTGTGTTTTTAGTTTGCTTTAATGAACTTTTTGTTGGACACCTTGAGCATTATGTGCAAGTGGAAAGGTGGGAAAGGAAATAAAACAATGGTGCCAAAGCAGAAGAGAATCTCAAAGTTTGACACTCATCATGCCTGTGTTCGTTCTTTCTTTTTCCCCAGTTTAATACCTACAAAACTTGGTATGCTTCTCGGAGACTATATGGGGTATTTCCATTTTATGGAGACATTCACAGGTCGTGCAAATAAGATTGAAGACAATAAATCTCAGTAAACAGCAACAAAAATTCCAACTTTGACTTGCCTCCTGAGTGTCAGACATGTGGAACTCCTATAATGCCAATACTTAATGTATGTGCCTGAAACATCAAAGATAGCATGACTTGTTAGTAAGAAATAAAATTATTTTTGAACTAAATTTCACTGATGGTGGAATATGAATGATTTTTAATTACAACTCTTTTTAGAACTGCTGCTATGTCGTTGTATGTAGCTTGTGAATTAAGTGATTTTTATTGCAATAAAATATTAAATCTTAGAACAAATTTGTATATATTAAGGCTTTTTGAGCTTTACTTTTTCATGTACAAATTAAACAGCAGCAATAATTTTAAAAACTGTTTTTCTTAATAAATGATTTCTCTAACTCCTGAACTCATATTTATCCTGTGTATTTTTGTGTGTCTGGCCTAACACTTTTAATATGGGTGAAATGGGAAGAACAGTAATTTTGGTAACAGAATAGTGTAATATTGATGTACCCATTTGTGTATCGAATTTTGTCTTCCAGCTTTGTGAGGTTCAGTTGGCAGGAGCCACTTAGTGAGCTTCGTGATGAAGAAGAACTTTATCTTGAGCCTTCTGTGAACCAACTCTCCTCTCTGCCCATTACATACAGGCAGAGACCATTTAGCACACGTCCAAGTGACATGTGACCACCAATGTGTGGGTCCTTTTGGACCTCAGAGAGGGCAGAACGGGGGGTGGGGCAAGCTTATGCACACTCCACCAACACGTGCAGGAAAGAGGGACAAAACACAATGACTTGCCTGTTTGACATCATCTGTTCCGCAGCTTAAGGAAAAAAATGATGCAGAATTGTTATTGCAGAGAGTTAAAAACAATGCTGTGAATAATAAGATCACGATCAATAGTAAGTCCTGGAATATAATATAATCCAGATAAAATTATACTTTGCAGAAACTTTAAAGCCTTAATTTTGTCTTTTGACATAAGCTGTGAATGACCACCATGTAGCTGCATAGAATGAGTGAGTTTTGGGGATATTGTGATAAGACCTCCTTAAACAAGGTGTCAAAGGGAAAAGAGTTTGTCCTCCATCCTGGGCAATGGTTAATAGTGTGGCATCAAGCAAATAAATTATATGAGGTTTACAAGTAAGATCATTCTAATTGGCGAAGATGGACAGCAAAGTTGAGGATATGGTTAGACTAGGATATCTACTATATCCTTGATTTCTGTAAAACTTGGTCAGCTAAAAGTATTTTAATACTGAATTGATTACTTCCAAGTAGCAACAGCAGAAATCTGTTAAAAATGTATTCCAAAGATCCTTATTCAGTATAATCATCTGTGGAAAAAGCAAAGTGAAACAGAATGCAGTTACTATACAAAGCATCCTGCCACTCCTCACAATCCAAATGGAAAGTGGTGCAATGTGGAGTACAGAAGATGGGACACACAATTCTTTCAAAGCCGTGCCTTGGTTGCCCTTATTGTAAAAACTGCCTCAATAGTAACTATAGCAAAACTGGGCAGGGAATCAAGAGATCCATCCTGAATGTGTGACACAATGGTACCATTTTTAACCGAGCATCTAAATGTCAGAGGCAGGGCCAGCTGTGCATCCTGTAACAAGATGCTGCTCCATACCCAACCCTGCACTTGGGCAAGGGAGCACTGGATAAGGCATAAGAAGAGCCAGCTGGATCAGGCCAATGACCCATCTAGTCCAGCATCCTGTTCTCACAGTGGCTGGCCAGATGCCTGCAGTGAACCCACAAGCAGGGAGCTCTAGGCCCAAGAGCAATCTCCCCTCCTGTGGTTTCCAGCAACTGGTATTTGTAAACATGACTGCCTCGATCAAAAGGTCAGGATTGTGGGGGTGAGGCCCTGGCAAGTCTCACACCGTTTATGAACTGCACTACGAACTGGAAAACCGTCTCTGAGCGGATGATGTGTTCACATCCCTCTCTGTGGAAAAACAGTACACAGCGCTGACGCTGCCTAGTTCATCTTTATATGAGTTCTTAATAGTAACTGATGGTAGTGTTTGCAAATTGATCTTGTAAACGGGCCAGAGTCTAAATAAAAGTTAGGCTAAACGGTTTATTAAAGGGAGTACATCTTCTATTCCTCCTCCTCCTTTTCTTTCTTTTTTCTTTTTTCTTTTTTTTCCATTCAAGCCCCACCTATGGTTGTGGCAGATGATAGAATCGGTGCAGAAACACCATTGTGCTCTACCTGTGTACAGGGGGTTGGTTTTTTTCTGCTGGGGAACCCATCAATACAAACTTTGATATGCTGCAGATGAGTCACTTTTAAAAGTAATGTATTTTTAAAGTCAGCTTTCTTAAAGAGCAGGTATTCCCAAACTGGTCCACAAGTTTTGTTGAGGTGATCCGTGGCATGTCTGTGACGAACACTTGCACAGAATTCCGATTGTCCTAAAATATAAGAAATGATGATTAAAAAATCATACAGCATCCAGCACAGTGTGTTACAATTGCTGTAACAGGAAGAAGAAAAATCCTAAATTCATGGGGGAGAAGGTTTGGGAAGCAATGTTTTTTGAGCGAAAATCTCAAAGCCCCTTTTTATAGGGTCTTAATATGAGGCGAGCACACAAAAGGTCAGGAGAGGCGAGGTAAACTTCATAGAGTGCTACTAAGGAAGGAATCACTTACAAGGTGCTGATGTATCAAAATCTCACACTGAATTGCCTCATGTGAATGGCAAATGTAGATGGTTAAATCCACACTGAATGTTTGAGTCAAAATCCCAAACCACTTAATCCAAAAACAGCAACTACTGTCAGGCAACTCTAGCAGATGAATGCGTATGTCTGTGTTTCCATATGGAAACCTCAAGCTTTTTTGAGTTACCTCCAATTAGTGTGCTAGGGTGATGATAGCTAGGATAAGAAAATTAAGTTAACTTCACTTGCCTGTAACCAATTTTTTGTGAGGTGTGAAGTATCATTTTACATCTCTCACCTGCATTGGCTATAAAAGGCTCACTAATTTTGCTTAAGCACAAGTAAGATGGTTTAGTAAATGGGCAGCAGCATGCCTGATATTGCCCTTTTCAGTTGGGCTTTCTGTGCTAGTTTAAAAATTTGACCAGTCTGGAGAATATTCTCTCTCTTGGCTTTCTGCAAGGATGGGGAACTAACTCCCATCAGCCTCATTGTGCATGCCCAGTGTCCAGAGATGAAGGGAGCTGTAATTCAAGCACAAGATATTCCCCTAAAAAGCTAAAACCATGAGCACACTTAAATTTAGGCACCGTTAAATTTAAGTGGGACTTGCTTCTAAGTAAGTAAGCATAGGATCTAGTTGCTAAAACGTTGGGCAATATTACATTGGGCTACATCCCATTCTAGTCCCACTTGGAGTAGAGCCATTGAACTCAATACCCATGGATTTTAATGTTTCTACTCTGAGTAGGATTTAGATGGATATGACCCATTATTTTTTCAGTAAAAAAGACAAAACGTGTCTTGTTTTCAAACACATATCATTATGTGATGGCTGTAGCTTGACAGGGAAGTTAGGAATTTTTCTCAGGCTGTTTCTTATGACTGTTGATGTGTTAAAGCAGAGAGAAAGATCCCTAGATCCATGTTGTGTGCCAATGCGCAAGTATGGCTTCCCACTGAGAAACAAGCACCACATGGCGCCCCGTATTATCATATGTGCTGTCTGATGTATACATTTGTTTTATATTTATCCAGAGACTGTGCGAACCTTTCAGCCTCCACCCTCCCGCCCCTGTTTGCCACATATTAGTTACAGAGATTTACTTCCAAAATAGGAGTTGCTTCTTTATTTTCATTGTGGGGAAGTCTGGTTTGTGTTTTATATAAAAGCTGGTCTCTTCATCTTGATATGGTAATATCTGAAGACAGGGCTAAATGTTTAGCAGACGGTGCTGTAGCAAAACCGTCTTTTGAACAGTGTTTTCTATTTTTATCTAAAACAGTTCACCGAAAGACACTACTCCAAGAAACAATGAAAATAGGAAAGTTATCTTTCCGATCAATCCCAGACAGTTAGCAAGGAGATACATTTGAGTTATTTCTTAGTATCGGGTGGCCCCAGATCTTGTTTGACGCTAGACTTGCACATGAACATTGCGTATTTACTTGTCTTGAACATGTGTGGCAAGTTGTGCTTTGTGATATGTTTGCTTCAGCTATGAATCATCTAGCAGAGCAATCCTGGCCCTCTTTGTGCACTCTGTGTGTTGTGTTTTTTTCCAATGTCTGCTGTCTGTCAAGCTATGTCCATCACTCCATTTCTGCGGTGGATTCCCCTTCCACCCACCAAATGTGCAGGGGTGGAAGTCCCATTGGCAGGAAGGTTCAGGATGGGGCTGAGCCAGCCTAGGACCCATTGAATCCCAACTTAGCCCTACTGCCATCGCTTGATGCCATGAGACTCAACTGCTGCACAAACTCCAGGCTGCTGTGTGTGGCAGGGCTGCAAATGGGGTGGTAGCCCTGCCAGGCTGTGTGGGAACTGAGGATTTGCTCCCTAACTTCATGAAAATTCAAGCTGGTTGGTATGCTGCCATGCTGGCCGGGGTGGTGGTGAGAATTGTAGCATCACCTACACTTTGGAAATCCTTGTCTTTCCATATTAGGCAGGCATCCATACTGCACTGCGGGGACCTTTTTGGCTCCATGGGCCAGGTTCTTAGTAGGATTGGCTTTGAAGGCCCAATTTGACAGGTGGGTAGGGGCGCCCTCCAGCCAATCACTTGATGTCACAATAGTGTCAGATATTTTGGTGCTTTGAAGTCTCAAAGTCAAGACTTCAAAGCACCTCACACACAGCAAGGCTCACCATCCATCAGAAAGGAGGCTTGGCTCTCCCACCATCAACCAAGGAGTGGGAGAACACAAGCCTGTTTTCTAACAGGGGGTTTTCTACAAGAGCGTGGAGCAGTTTTTACAGAAACAACCACTAAAACCGGCATTTCTTATTCCATGTTAATGGCAGTTTCAAGGAAAACCTCTACCTGGCAGAAGGCAGACAGTGTGGGCGTGCGTGGTTCTTAGAGGAGCAGTTGAAACACCTGCTAAAATAGAGGGAACACCTTCACTTTAGCAAGGGATTTAATGCAAACCCCCTTTCTGATCACAAAGGGTTTGCACTGAAACCCCAAGCACATCAGCTAGTGTACAGAGGGTTCACTCCTGCTTTCTGCAGGGATTGGCAGCTGCATCTCCCCTTGCTCCACACCTGATGCCACATATAATGCCAGGTAAAGGATGTGGGTGGTGCTATGGTCTAAACCACTGAGCCTCTTGGGCTTGCCGATCAGAAGGTCAGCGGTTCAAATCCCTGCAACGGGATGAGCTCCCATTGCTCAGTCCCAGCTCCTGCCAACCTAGCAGTTCGAAAGCACACCACTGCAAGTAGATAAATAGGTACCGCTCCAGCGTGAAGGTAAATGGTGTTTCCATGCATTGCTCTGGTTTCACCAGAAGCGGCTTAGTCATGCTGGCCACATGACCAGAAAAACTGTCTGCAGACAAACATCAGCTCCCTCGGCTAGTAAAGTGAGATGAGCACCGCAATCCCAGTCTCGATTGGACTTAACTGTCAGGGGTCCTTTACCTTTTTTTATAGGCAGTTATGTGGGGTTTGGGGGAAATGGCCTCATGGGGAAGCCCTGATGGGACAAATTTGTTCTATGAGCTGCAGATTCTCCAGTCCCACTGTTTTAGACTTCTGCTAAAAAAACCTTTTCCCCAGCAAGTGTATATATAAATTAGTCATGTATACTTGTTATGTATATCTTGCTGGTCTTAGCTATGCATTGCTGATCATTATTTTTGGTACACTGCTTATTCTTTTATGTAGTGGATTATAGGGTGTTTTGTCCCTAAATAAATAGTTCAAAAGACACCAGGTTGGCAAAGGCTGGTTGAATTCAATGAGAGGCTTATTTGGAATATAGGCTGCTTCACATTTTGTCAAGATTGAGGTGATGGTGCCAGTCTGGCTGGTAGACTTGTTCTCTTTGACATGCGATGCAGAACTTGTACAGCTCATCTTTCTCTGTGGAGAAGAGTTTTGTGGAGAAGAGCCTCTAGAGGGCACCAGTTTGCTTTCCTAAATAACTCGCTCCGTCCTTCTAAGCAAGCAACATGTCTGCCTGCCAAGCGGCCAGTTTCCTCGGAGCTGCGTCAGTGTCTGTTGCCAGAATCCGTACTTACCACTGGTGGTAAAACGGATGGATGCACAGTGGTGCTGTGTTATGATCGCTCAGGTAAGCCAGAGCCCTCTAGAGATTTCGCATGGAACATATACAAGATTTACAAGCTCCAAAAGGTGGAAAAAGCTTACACTTTAAACTTCAAGTTTCAAATCAGATATTACAAATACCCAAAAAAAGGCAAGTGTGCTTCCTGCATACTTGCATGTCCTGGATCCAAAGCCACTCTTTACTGGTGTGACCCATGAGCTTCCATTGCAGGAAGAGAAAATTTTGTTCGGTTTGCATTTCAAAGCATTCCTGAAACCAAAGCTACCCTTTGACATTTACACTTCTCTGAATTTTGCAATGCAGTTCTCCAGCCAAGTAATGTGTAAAGTGTAAAAAAATGCACATAAGTGTGCATATAAATGCATATATTAAAGAAAGTACAATACAAAAAAAATACAATATATTAGGGAGGAATGCTTTGCAACTATGTGTATATTTGGGTGAATTGCATAGAACAATGTGCATCTTAGGAAAACCTGTACAGTGGTACCTCGGGTTAAGAGCTTAATTTGTTCTGGAGGTCCATTCTTAACCTGAAACTGTTCTTAACCTGAGGTACCACTTTAGCTAATGGGGCTTCCCGCTGTGGCTGGGCCACCAGAGCACGATTTCTGTTCTCATCCTGAAGCAAATTTCTTAACCCGAGGTACTATTTCTGGGTTAGCAGAGTCTGTAACCTGAAGCATCTGTAACCTAAAGCGTCTGTAACCCAAGGTACCACTGTACACTGGTACCTTGGTTTAAGAACAGCCCTGTTTATAAACTATGCGGTATACGAACTCCACAAAACCGGAAGTAGTGTTAGCGAACTTTACCTCGGTCTACGAACAGAAGCCGAATGATGGAAGGGCACCGGTGGCGGGAGGCCTCATTAGGGAAAACACACCTCAGTTTAAGAACGGTTTCAGTTTAAGAGCAGACTTCCAGAACGGATTAAGTTCATAAACCGAGGTACCACTGTACTAAAATGCATCATGACTACTGTTTTCCATTGATTCATATATTCAAGAAATCTACTTATCCTATGCTCTTTGGCCCATGGTGACTATCCCATTCTGAAAGCAGTCATAATTGAAACCTTTCTATAAAAATATTTTATCACATTTTCAAATGCTTGGTTTTTCAGAGCTTTTATAGTTTAGAAATTACTTGAATAATTCTCAGGTTCTTAAATATTATGAACAAAAAATATTTAGTGCTCTGCCTCATTTATGTAGAGTATACAAACCAAATGCTTGCATGAACACAAAGCATGCATGTTAAATAACACACCCAAGATGCAGAGACTCTCATTTTTTATTTTTTCAATCATTTTATTTGGTTTTACAAATATAAAACCTGCCCAGGAGGACTCTCCTGTGTGAGTGTCTGAAGGCCCTGCTCCTTCCTGCCACTTACCACCTGGCCTGGGGTGGGACCTGAAGCCTCACAAGGACTGCTTGCTGCTTGCTGCCTGCTGCCCAGGAGGACTCCCCTGCGTGAGTGCCTAAGGGCCCTGCTCTTGCCACTTACCACCTGGCCCAGGGCGGGGCCTGAAGCCTCACAAGGACTGCTTGCTGCTTGCTGCCTGCTGCCCAGGAGGACTCCCCTGCGTGAGTGCCTAAGGGCCCTGCTCCTGCCACTTACCACCTGGCCCAGGGCGGGGCCTGAAGCCTCACAAGGACTGCTTGCTGCTTGCTGCCTGCTGCCCAGGAGGACTCCCCTGCGTGAGTGCCTAAGGGCCCTGCTCTTGCCACTTACCACCTGGCCCAGGGCGGGGCCTGAAGCCTCACAAGGACTGCTTGCTGCTTGCTGCCTGCTGCCCAGGAGGACTCCCCTGCGTGAGTGCCTAAGGGCCCTGCTCCTGCCACTTACCACCTGGCCCAGGGCGGGGCCTGAAGCCTCACAAGGATTGCTTGCTGCTTGCTGCCTGCTGCCCAGGAGGACTCCCCTGCGTGAGTGCCTAAGGGCCCTGCTCCTGCCACTTACCACCTGGCCCAGGGCAGGGCATGAAGCCTCACAAGGACTGCTTGCTGCCTGCTGCTCAGGAGGACTCCCCTGCATGAGTGCCTGAGGGCCCTGCTCTTGCCACTTACCACCTGGCCCAGGGCGGGGCCTGAAGCCTCACAAGGACTGCTTGCTGCTTACTGCCTGCTGCCCGGGAGGACTCCCCTGAGTGAGTGCCTGAGGGCCCTGCTCTTACCACTTACCACCTGGCCCAGGGCGGGGCCTGACAGGCCTCACTAGGACAGTTCCTGCTACTGCCGGAGGGGCACAGAGTGTTTTTAAAATGTTTTTAAAAATTTCTTTTGAATTTTTTATATGTGGGGGGTGGGGGTGGGATGGATGGTCCGCCCCCGCCACTTAATGGATCCAAATGGTTTCCAGAGAGTGGTAGGGGATGCTTTATCCCATGTTGATGGCCTTTCAGCTGATTCCCTGGTGGGCCGCTGGAATGTGGAGTTAACCAGGGCTATTGACTGTTTGGCTCCGAAGCGCCCTCTCCGATTGCATGGAGCCCGGACAGCCCCGTGGTTTTCCACGGATCTGAGGGCAATGAAACAATCGTTGAGACGGCTAGAGAACCAGTGGCGGATAACTCATTCCGAATCTGACCGGACACAGGTTAGAGCTCAACGTCGAGCCTACCAAGTGGCGATAGCGACGGCGAAGAATTTCTTCACCGCCTCTATTGCATCTGCAGAAAACAGTAGCAGGAGACTTTTTCAGGTGGTTCACAATTTAGCGGAACCACCTGCAACATCGGGGCCCAGTACGGGCCACATGTTCTCCTGCAATGATTTTGCAAAGTTTTTTGCAGATAAAATCGCTCAGATTCGGGAAGAAGTAGACTCCACCGTGAGAGCAGGGCCGGGGCAGGAGAGTGCTAGAGTTTTGTCTAGTCAAGTTGAGTGGGATCAATTCCAATCTGTTACCTCCGAGGATGTGGACAGGCTGCTTGGACGAGTGAAACCAACCACCTGTCTCCTGGATCCTTGCCCATCCTGGCTTATAAAAGCTAGCTGGGAAGGACTGAGCGATGGGCTTCCCAGGGTGGTGAATGCTTCCCTCCGTGAGGGAGCCTTCCCAGACCCGCTAAAAGAGGTGGTTATTAAACCGCTTCTTAAAAAACCATCTTTAGATGCGGCCACGATGGCCAACTATCGCCCAGTCTCAAATCTTCCATTCTTGGGCAAGGTGATAGAGCGAGCGGTTGCCGAACAACTCCAGGCACGCCTGGAAGAAGTGGACCATTTGGATCCCTTCCAGTCGGGATTCAGGCCTCATCATGGGACTGAAACTGCCTTGGTCGCACTGGTTGATGATCTCCGGTGGGCTAGGGACAAAGGTGAGAGCTGTTTCCTAGTTCTGCTGGATCTCTCAGCGGCGTTTGATACCATCGACCATAACATCCTTCTGGACCGTCTTGAGGGGCTAGGAGCTGGGGGCACTGTCATACAGTGGTTCCGCTCCTTCCTCCTGGGCCGTGTTCAGAAAGTGGTGGGGGGGGATGAGTGTTCAGACCCCTGGGCTCTCACTTGTGGGGTGCCTCAGGGTTCTGTCCTCTCCCCCATGCTTTTCAACATTTACATGCAGCTGCTGGGGGAGATCATCAGGAGGTTTGGGCTGGGCGTTCATCAGTATGCGGATGATACCCAGCTCTACCTCTTTTAAATCAGAACCAGTGAAGGCGGTGAAGGTCCTGTGTGAGTGGAGGCGGTTGGAGGATGGATGGCGGCTAACAGATTGAGGTTGAATCCTGAAAAGACAGAAGTACTGTTTTTGGGGGACAGGAGGCGGGCAGGTGTCGAGGACTCCCTGGTCCTGAATGGAGTAACTGCCCCTGAAGGACCAGGTGCGCAGCCTGGGAGTCATTTTGGACTCACAGCTGTCCATGGAGGCACAGGTCAATTCTGTGTCCAGGGAAGCTGTTTACCAGCTCCATCTGGTACGTAGGCTGAGACCCTATCTGCCTGCGGACTGTCTCGCCAGAGTGGTGCATGCTCTGGTTATCTCCCGCTTGGACTACTGCAATGCGCTCTACGTGGGGCTATCTTTGAAGGTGACTCAGAAACTACAACTAATCCAGAATGTGGCAGCTAGACTGGTGACTGGGGGCGGCCGCCGAGACCATTTAACACCGGTCTTGAAAGACCTACATTGGCTCCCAGTATGTTTCCAAGCACAATTCAAAGTGTTGGTGCTGACCTTTAAAGCCCTAAACGGCCTCGGTCCAGTATACCTGAAGGAACATCTCCACCCCCATCGTTCTGCCCAGACGCTGAGGTCCAGCGCCGAGGGCCTTCTGGCGGTTCCCTCATTGCGAGAAGCAAAGCTACAGGGAATCAGGCAGAGGGCCTTCTCAGTAGTGGCGCCCGCCCTGTGGAACGCCCTTCCAGCAGATGTCAAAGTGATAAACAACTACCTGACATTCAGAAGACATCTTAAGGCAGCCCTGTTCAGGGAAGTTTTTAACGTGTGATATTTTAGTGTATTTTTGGTTTCTATGGAAGCCGCCCAGAGTGGCTGGGGAGGCCCAGCCAGATGGGCGGGGTATAAATAATAATAATATATTATTATTATTATTATTATTATTATTATTATTATTATTAATATAAAATTGTAACAATCCAAATGCATATCCATATATAGAAATTACTCTGAATCATGAGACTTCCCCCCAATCCCCTCCATGGGTCCTTTTGTCAATATTTACAACTGCATATTATTCCATAGTCTATGTTTTATATCAATCCATATTGTCCATAATATTTGTTACAAGTGAGATTAAAATCCTGCTAATGTTTTCATCTGCTTGTAGTGGTCTCTTAAATAAATTATAATTTTTTCCCATTCTTTTTTAAAGTTTTTGTCCTCTTGGTTCCTGAGCTTTCCAGTCAACTTTGCCATTTCAGCATAGTCCATCATTCCTCTCTGATAGGGACTCTTTCTTCTTTCCATCTCTGGGCTAAAAATACGGAATGCTTCACAAATGCAGAGACTCACATATAGATAGGGAGGGGAGGATATTTGACCAAACGTCATAAAGCCCTCTCAGGTCATCTAATTGAGCATTGGAAATTCCACATGAAGAGTTTGGATTTGATATCCCGCTTTATCACTACCCGAAGGAGTCTCAAAGCGGCTAACATTCTCCTTTCCCTTCCTCCCCCACAACAAACACTCTGTGAGCTGAGTGAGGCTGAGAGACTTCAGAGAAATGTGACTGGCCCAAGGTCACCCAGCAGCTGCATGTGGAGGAGCGGGGAATTGAACCCGGTTCACCAGACTATGAGTCTACCACTCTTAACCACTACACCACACTGGCTCATGGTACACACACTTAGTTGCATACGTTCCAGTGTCCAATTTCTGTTTACCTTTCTAACTCCTGGTTATGTTTGGGGAGGGGACTCTGAATAGATGAAAGCAACATTGTGATTTTGACTCACACTTGTAGAAGCTGCAGACTAGCCTTATCTCAGTCTTGTCTGATTTATTACTGAAACCAAGCTTGGCTATATAGAGCAGTTTCAGTCTGTGTGATGCTTAGCATCTCCCATTACAATGCTTTTGTGTTTTTGCTGTAAAATAAAATGTTATTCTTTCAGAAAACTAAGAATCACTTTTCAGCCCAAGTTCCATATAGCCCAACATTCTGTGCCCAACTGTCATTGTCTAGATAAAACATCTGTTCCCATGATGCTATGTGAAAAGCTCCCAATATATCTCTCTCTTCACAAAACCTTTTCTTAAATTCTAATTACTGGATATTTATGCTCATGCAATTCTGCCATCCCTCATTCAGCCCTAAGAAACACAGATAAAAAATGTCCATGAACCTCAAGGTTTGCTTTTAAAAACAGAAAGGAATAACGAAAGTGCCAAGCCACATATGTTCACCCGGAAACCAATCTAAAAGCTGAAGGACACGAGCTAATGCTTACTTATCTTTGCAACAATCTATTCCCATCTGGTTCTAGGAGTAGAAGGTAGTTCTAGGTTTAAATAAAAATTAGAGTAGCGGCAACAGTTGCCACCTTACCCCTCCCAGGCTTACCTCTGTGATTTTAGTAGCCATTGGATATGTAAGTTTAGCAAATAAATCACTTTCCTGCACAGAAATCCATAGTGGGAATACTTTCATTGATGTGATAATTGTCTAAATTGGGTTAACTGGTAAAACTGTTGAATAAAACTGTTGAATAACTGTTGAATAAAAACAACAGTTTTGCTTCCACTTCAATTTAGAACGGTGTTCCATCAGCCTTTTATCTTTCAGATCTTTGCATATTTTGAAAAGAAAAGAAAGAAAACAATTCATCAACTCTAGACGTGCAATCATTCAACCTCTTGCTTTACAGAGGCAACATGTGAGGCAACAGTACAGAAACCATATGAATGATACAGACAAGTAGTGACACTTTATACAGTGTGGCATTTTATTAAGGTACAGTTCTTCCAAAAGTGGAAGACCGTAAACTGAACTTATTTCATTGCAGGAAAATTTGCTTGTTTTGCCTCCTCTCTGGAGGTTACCAACAGCACCTTAGACAGGAGGTAAAGTTTTCAAATACCTCCAATTTACTAAATGCATGCTTCTGCTTTTTGGAGAACAAAAATCAAAGCTCCCTCCTAATGAGAACCATGTGATTGGCAACAAAAGGATGCTTTGTTCCAGCTTCGGTAACCAGGAAATGATGGAAGAACCAGAAGAATGTATATATTTTCAGAAGTCCACTGTTGAACTTTGCATTCCACAGTATCCACTTCTCACTCTATAATACATATTTTATTTATGGTGCTTGCTAATTGTGAGGAGCTACCAACTTCAGTAAGATAGAAAAGTCATACCCAATCATTTGAGAGAACTATGATTTCACCACAGAAACTCAACTTTGGGGGGGCAGGTTTCAGAGATAAAATGTTGCTACAGGTATACTAAAATTTATTTATTTGAAAATTTATAACCTGCTTTTCATAAAACATATTAAGGCAGCTTACAACATATCAACAACAGTCTATAAGTAAATGTCATTAAAAACACCAGTAAGGCAGCAGGAAGATACATTATAAGTTTACTTAAGACACAATATGAATTCATCTGTTAGGTTTAGCAGGCAATTCTAGTATATGCACTTATGAAAAACTGGCTTAATCCTGAGTTCTCTTTGGAAATCTGGATTCAGAAAGTGACAATTATAAGCCATATTAAGGAAATATCTTTATTAAGACCAATTAAAATGTCATGAAATAGTGAACAAGCTTTTGAGTTTTGCAGAATTCCCCCATCAGGCAAGATGTTAAAGAAAATACCATTTTGTGAGATTTTTGTTTGTCTGATAAGTGAGTAGAGAGGCTGTTCTGAACAGCCTTGTACTCCTCTGCAAGAAAAAAGTCTGTGTCATGGGTATATTCCTGGAGCCAATGTTGGCCTTAGTGGCTTTGGAGTACCTGTTTCCAGCTTCAGACCCTATTACACAGAGATGGCTTGGCCACTGTATTCCATTCAACATCCGGATTGCCTTGCACTCTGTATGGGACTGCCCTTGAAGGCTACTGAAACTTAAACCATTCCAAAATGCATTGTTCAGGTTACTGGCCAGGGTTTCATTTAGGGCTCAAATAACCGGTTAACCTATCCAATCAAAGGTGCTCCTGTTGGTGTTTAAAGCCATAAACAGGCCACAAACAGCTGAAACCTACATGCCCTTTCAGCTGTTAAGATAAACAGAGAGAGGGCCTTTTGGTAGTTCCAGTATAATCAGAAGTACAGTGGTACCTCGGGTTACATACGCTTCAGGTTACAGACGCTTCAGGTTACAGACTCCGCTAACCCAGAAATAGTGCTTCAGGTTAAGAACTTTGCTTCAGCATGAGAACAGAAATTGTGCTCCAACAGCGCGGCAGCAGCAGATGGCCCTATTAGCTAAAGTGGTGCTTCAGGTTAAGAACAGTTTCAGGTTAAGTACCGACCTCCGGAACAATTTAAGTACTTAACCCGAGGTACCACTGTACAGGGAATGGTGGCCTGGGACATGTCTTTCTCTGTGGAATCCCGTCCCCAGAGAGGTGCATATAGCATGAGTACCCTATATCCCACACTATTCTTACAATTGTTATTTGTTTTAACTATTTTAATATTGTGATTTTATATTCTATATCACTCCTATATTTTATATAAATTCCCCACTCAGTATTTTTCCCCTTCATGGGCCTATACTTTCTCTCTCCCTCTCGTGTGTGTGTGTGTTGGAGAATACTAACTTTAATCATACAGGGGAGATCCTGAAACTAGAGGGAAATGGCAGACCACCATGTGCAGAAGCAATATTTGAGTGTTATATGCCTTCTATATGCCTTCCAGCCATCCGATAATGCTACAGAGTTTGACTCCTATTGAGGTTTTTTATTGTGTGTCGCCTAATCAACATGAAGACCACGACTTTGCTCTTTATTGTTTGCTCAGTGCCTCCCAGGCTTCCAGTTTTCTCAGTTTATACTTATATATGAACTTGTTTGTTTCTTGTGTGCTCATGGAAGCAGTTCTGGTTATGTTCCATTTCACCGCACAAAGCAGCTACTATTGTCCATACCAGTTTACCAAAGTCAAAATATTATTGCATACTTGGAGGAATTAGAAAAGTCAATAAATTTCTCCATAAATATTATTTAGTCTAAATTTCTGCCCAAATGGGAGACAGTGAGTAAAATATATTAGCAGCTTGGTGTGCCAATTGCAATGATACAGAATAGCAAGTTGGTTAGTTGTTACAAGCTAATCAGTTGTAACAATAACCAGGCTACTCAAACATATATTGCTGAATCTACCTATAGATTCACACTTAAGTTTGTTTGTACAATAGAGATAGAAATAGATGGAGAGCTCCTGGCTAACCATAGAAAAATTATTGCTAAGCGGCAAGGTTATACGGGAGGCAAGCAGATGGGATCTAGCCAAGGCTAAAGAGACTTACTCTTGCAGACATAAGCAAGGTCAAGCAGGCTTAAGAAAAACAGATCATGGACCAGACTACTGAATAATTAAGAAACAGAACCCCTGGATGCTCAGTTACAGGTAAAGGTTTTCTGATGGGTGGTGGCTTCTGGCACAAACAGTGGCTGTGTTAGGGATGAAGCTGGAGGAAGGCTAATTAAACACTATTAAAAAAATACAACCAGTCACAGCAGCCAGCAAACAGCCTACACGCTGCCAGAGCTGACTAGTCACACCATTGCACTAATGATTCCCAGCAAAGTTAGAAAATGCAGCAGTTCATCCCAAGAATGAAGGCAAAAAGCCTCAGTGGAAATGTACTACCCACAGTACATACGTTTTTCAGGTTCCTTATTTGAAGTTGATGACAAGGGAAAGGGTCTTTTCCATTTTGGCTCTCATGTGTGAAATGCTCTCCACCTGCTGCATTCACAAATTTCTTTTTGGCATCCGGTAAAAACTTACCTTTCCCCCCAAGCTTTGGATGGACTAAGATGTTTTTGCTGCTTTTGTGCTCCAAAGCTTCCTGAGGCTGTTAGGGAGGGTGCTATATATTTTTATGACTTGCACCTGTTTTTGTATGTGATATCTAAATATTCATATATTTGTATAACACACGTACAAACAATGTGCTTTTTAAAATATGTTGTAAGTTGCTTGAAGACCTCTGTGCAACAAATGACTAATAAGTCTCATAAATCTGATGATTCCTAATGTAATCCTTTGCTTTCTATATGTTCCACTGCTCACAAGCAACAAATTATTAACTCAGCTGATGTTTTCAGAGGAAATAGTTTATTTTTTCACAAAAGCATTGTATGAAATCTGTGCCCATTGCTGTAGACTACATCAATTAACAAGCATTCAAGAAATAAAAAGGTAAAGGTACCCCTGCCCGTACGGGCCAGTCTTGACAGACTCTGGGGTTGTGCGCCCATCTCACTCAAGAGGCCAGGGGCCAGCGCTGTCCGGAGACACTTCCGGGTCACGTGGCCAGCGTAACAAAGCCGCATCTGGCGAGCCAGAGCCGCACACGGAAACGCCGTTTACTTTCCCGCTGGTAAGCGGTCCCTATTTATCTACTTGCACCCGGAGGTGCTTTCGAACTGCTAGGTTGGCAGGCGCTGGGACCGAGCAGCGGGAGCGCACCCCGCCGCAGGGATTCGAACCGCCGACCTTTCAATCGGCAAGTCCTAGGCGCTGAGGCTTTAACCCACAGCGCCACCTGCGTCCCTAATCGTTCAAGAAATAAAGGCACTCAAATCAAATCATGCTTAGCTGCTAAAGGAACACTAGAAGGAAACCAGACTATTTATGAGTAAGTCACCTATGAAGGAATTTGGAACTCACAACATTCCCTGAAGGGAGGTTTACTACTCTGACATATTAGGTCTAACACACTGGATTCTTCCTTTCCTAATTCCCTTATACATCGGGGAATTCCCTTATGCATTCCTAATTACCCTTATACATTGGACCTCCAGGTTACGTTTCCCCATTGTTACAAGGCCTTTCCCCCCAGCATACAAAGGTGGGGCCCCAATTCACTTCAGCTATTTCAGCTACAAAAGCAGAAGCAGCTGAATAGGCCTTGCCTCTCTTTCAGTAGAGACCCAACCAGAGCTTCCACAGCCACCACCCACTACTGGCAGCATTTGCAGCATTATATGTTTTTATTTTATTACTAATTTAAATGTGATGTTTTAAATGTGCATTTTATATTTGACTTCCTTTAGTAATGTTCTTTTTGAAATGTTTAAGATATATTTTTTGTTCACTTTGCTGCATTAAATGCGCATTCTATAGTTGACCTCCTTTGTAATATTTTGAAATCGTTTAAGATAATATCTTAGTTTCCTGTTCATTATGTTGCTTGGAATGTATACTTGATTTTCGTTAGTGACGTTTTATTCTTGATTGTTTTATTTAATATTTTAATGTAGGTTGTAAACCACTTTTGAGATTCCACCCGCCCCCCCCCTAAAAATATAAAGCAATAGAGAAATGAAATGAAAAATAAAGCTAGCAGCTGAACAGAAACAGAAGTAGGATGCAACATGTACAGGCAGGCAAAAGTAGGCATATTAGGGATTGTAAAAGTGTAGAAGTAGCTAGGCCATGTTCTATCAGGTTTTCTTTGAACTTGTTGCAATGTTGCACTCCCAAGCTTTTGTGTCAGTTCAGTCTTTGGCAGCTGAAAACATCTCTGTTTTCTTACAATGTGTTGCAGTAACTTCATAACATTCTGGTTTCTGCACTGTTTAGAGTCCGAATGGTTAACCTCCAGCCCTCCAGATATTGTTGAACTACAACTATCATCAACCCTAGCCAATTGTCAGGGTCGATGAGAGTTGCAGTTCCATATTTACAGGGTCACAGTTTAGCCACTATTGTTCAGTTTTGCCAGCTGTGACTAGTACAGTAACTTTGGAATAATATTATGTAATGTCAAATGAAAATATGCCCTGGCTTTAAGCCTGAACTTAGTTGATTAAGCAACATGCTGTATCAGTGCTAAGGCTGCAGCTGTTGGTACTGTGTTTATCTTGTGAGGCGCTTCCACATGCCACTTTTTTACAACTAACTACTGACCGGTCAGCTTGACATAAATACCAGAAAAGGTCCTAGAACAGATCTGTGAGCACTTAGATAAGGATGCTGTGGTTTCTCGAAAACAAGCCATGTGAGATAAATCCTTTTTCTTTTTTTGATATGAGTTATAAGCTTGGTAGATCAGGGGAATGCTGTGGACGTAGTGTATCTTGATTTCAGTAAGGCTCCTGACAAAGTCCATGGTTCCTCCTGGAAAAAAAGTGACAAGTGGGGTGCTGCAGGGTTCTGTTATGGGCCAGCTGTTATTCAACATTTTTATAAACAACTAGGGTGAAGGAACTGAGGGGATGCTCATCAAATTTTCAGATGACAGCAAACTGGGAGGGGTGGCTAATGCTGCAGAAGACAGAATTGAGAATCAAAATGACCTTAACTGCTTAACAAACTGGAGAGCTGGGTCCAAACAAAATGAAATTTGAACATATGGCTTCAAATTACAAGAAATGAGATTCCAATTAGACATTAGGGGAAAACTTTCCGACCGCTAGAGCTGTTTGACAGTGGGCTCCCTCAGAAGAACTCTCTCCTTTGGAGATTTTTAAGCAGAGGTTGGATGGCCACCTATCATGAATGCTTCAGTTGAGATTCCTGCACTGAAGAAATTGGGGTTCCTTCCAACTCTACAATTCTATGATTCTATGATTCTATGAACTCAATAGGAAACATGCTAAAGATGCATCACAATTTGCAAACTCATGACAGTTTGAGATATGCTGAATCGTACCTCAACTTCTACACAATTCCAGAATTGTGATGTAATAATTGGTGGGAAATAGTGTTGGTTTATAGGAAGTTCTGTGATAGTTTATCAGAAGACTCAGTTGCTATACTACTGAATTATTTAAATCAATCTTTGGTGAAAGGAGATACTGAAGTTGTAACTAGATCTGTTACTGTGGTGAGAATATAGCATTGAAATGAAGAATAGCATAACACCAATTAAGTGTTTCATTTTTCAGGATGTGCAATATTGACAGAATTGCAAAACTGATTTACTATAGACAAATTAGAGAATCCCCCAATTATGTAACGCAAATCTAACTAAAAGTGGTTCTCCTTCTTTCAGAACAATATTCACTCTTTCTCCTAATATGGTATAACCTAGGCTTTTTCTTTCAAATTAAATTCTTATTTGCCGCTGTTTGTAATCTTATGAGATTCAACTTTTTGCTTTTTAATAGCATAAAAAATAAAAACCATAGTTTCATCATTAAAAAGGCTGATTTATTACTAAATGTTTCTCTTACATGCCATGTAAGTTACTTTCTGATAGTCATCAAGGCTTCAGGTTTCTGCATTCGTTTCAATAAAAACCAGCTTATAGAGGCAATAGCCTAAATTATTATTCAGAAGGGTATTGTACAAAGGTGTTTAAGAAGGTGGCAACAATAGCCACCTAGTCTAAAGGTGTTTTTCAACATTCTTTCCAGAATGCCTTGCTTGCAACAACACCACTGTAACACTGCACAATCAGTACGGTATTCTTCCAATTGATGCCAGGATCTTCTCTCTCTCTTCTGCTGTAGGCATATCTGGTTTGATTCCATCTTTTCTTCTCTGCATCACGATCCCATTCTAGAAATACGGAGAATCAGAGTGGCAGTGAATTAAATTATCTTCATTATTAGCAAAATAAGTATTTTAAATATTTAGATAACTGGAAGTCTAGCTGTCTTCAAAGTTGATATATTGGCAACTTTCCCCTACTTGTTTCACTGGGTTACAAGAATTATGCTGCAATACAAAGGTACAAGGGGACAACCTACCAAAACCAGTTTGCACATAAAATGCAATGTATTTGCTAATTTAAAAGCAGCATTTTCTCTGCTAAAAATATTCCGCTTAATTAGAGTCTATAGTTGGAGAAGTCATGTTAACTCAAAATAGTCATGAACTTCCTGCATAGCTAAGCCCATTAAGATGGCAAAGACTGATTCAAAGCGAAGCAGGTTAAAGGAGAATGGTATCAGATATCTAAAGTGAAATTCAATCAAGTGAACTGTTAATGATCCACACTAGCAACGATCGAGCAGTTTGGAAATGGAACGTGGTCCTGAAATGATTTCTTGCACAAATCTGAACTGGACTGTTTGCACTTCCTAGAACTGCCTGGAGAGCACTGTGCCTTAACTTTCCCTCTTTAGCCATACATGGGCATTTAGTTTACTACCAAGGAAGAGCTAGAGATGTGCTAGCAGCTTTAGCAAGGATGTCAGCTTGAGGAGCTACTACCTGGGCAAAGATGGAAATAGTGTTTTTGCTGTAATGAATAACAGCATCCGGCTAGCTCTACTTTGTGAGTCCACTGTCTCACATGAAGTCAATGCTATCTAGTTTTGATCTATTTCTCAAGTTGGCTGCAAAAGCATATGCTCCTGCAGGCCTAGGGTAAGGCAACTCTTGTACTCTTATTGGGACTGGGGTCTGCATCTAAATTCTAGAAATTGGATTATGTGAGTATCACCATCATAATTGTGTTTAAAATATCTTGCCTCGTTAAAATTGCCAGCTTTTCCAGGATCAATGGCTAATTAAAGTGCTAAACCCATTTCCATGATCTTGCAAGTTCAGATATAAAAAAATACCACGGATAACCACAAACATTCTGATTACAGTGTGATTAGCCTACTTACCCAAAACTTTTTGCAGCTCTTGTATTTTAAAAAGTACAGGGTGCATGCATCTCTATTGTAGTTATTCTTATCCATACATTTGCTAGAGGCATCTGCTTCCTTGAATATGAAACAAGATACACTTAAAAAGTCAATAGGGGACAAATATTAACTTCCCACATGTTTTAAATGCCACACATACTAGTTGAAATGCTGCTGAACAACAAAGCTGAAATTCTGTATGTACGAACTAAGTGGTACTCATTTTGCTTCCTCAGAAGATTGGTTCAAAACTGCAATCCTAAGCATATTTAGAAGAAAGCAAGTCATGCTACACTGAGTACCTAAGAGAGAAATGCCCATTAGGATTACCCTGAAATTGAGAAGCTTATGAAGAAAGGACTCCCAACTGCTTTGCAGTTTTAAGTTCAAATAGATTGGTGCTCAGCCATCTAGATGAAGGTCATTAACAGCAGTCAGGATGCCTCTAAGTTACTTCCCAAATGGAAAAAACCCCAACAATCTGTGCCAAGAAATACATTTCAACTAATGTGCAAATGCAAGAGTGATGGTTGTTTAAAAAAAAACAAAAAAACCACCAAAACTTATTAACCCAGGGGATCATCCAATCTGCCTACCAGGCACACAAGAAATGAAATCATTCTGTATTTCAGACCATATAATACTAAGAATGCCTTAAACTAACTGATTATATAATTTAATGGGATCCTACCCCTCACATTAAAGTTTGTAGAAAACAACTGTAAAAAACAAAGAAAAAAGTTAGTACAGAATGTGGGGTAGGAGAAAAATGGCTCTGTTTCACTCATTTGCAATGAATGATGAAGGATCACTATGTTCCTTCCTAGAGTTAATAGGTGTTTGGGGTGTGGTTTTTTAAGGACCACAGATGTGATTATCTTTCTTTCTCCCTTTGACTTGTCTCAAAAATGTACAATTAGGACATATGTACTTGTTAAATACAATAAATCCTATTCTCTGGTGAACTATTTAATGATTCAGTGTTGTCAAATGAAATCAGTACCTCAAACTACAAGACAGAAAAATATCAAGACTGTGTGGCTTGAACAAAAAAAAAATCTTGATACTTTACGTATGTATCCTTTGTTCTCCAGCTGGCTGGTATTTTTGATAATTTTAAATACCTTATTAATGAAAAGGAAAATATTTATAGTGACAAACAATTCTGTACTAGTCTGTACTTAAGAAGGCATTTTTGACAGATGGCAACAAATTGGTTCTATTTATGGAACTTTACAAGAATACAAAAACTATTCCAATGTTTTAAAATGCCTAATAGTGTATAGCCAACTGAAATAACTTGCAAGCTTCAAACTACATAATAATACTAACAAAAAGAATCTGTTTACTACAATTCACATTCTTACCACAAGGCAGGGATTTACGTCATGATCTCGAAGACGTTGCAATTTTCTAGGCATAAAGATATTGGTTTGTGGTGGTACTTTAAAGATAACACCTAGAAGAAAGGAGGAGGTTTTAAAAAGCAAAACTGGCTTTCTCTTAATTAGGATTTAAGGCATTTTCCAAGGAGCAGTGCATATTATCAGCAGTACTTTTTTGCAGGTGGGGGGAAGCACATAGGTTCTCACCCCAAAATTTAACATTTGAATATTATCTTCATATACCACCACCAAAACTATAGATTTAATCCAGAGATCAAATTTCCAAAAGCCATCCTATGTGTTAATGCAGACCAATGCTAGCAGCTAAATGGGTTGCTAAGGTGAGCAGGAAAATACAAGTTCCAGCCAAGTCACCTCTATGTAGAGTCATGAGGGTACTCTCAAACTGGGGCGAAATCCCATTTTTCCATGGTTTGAAACTGAAAAATTAGAAAGCACAACTGAATAGCCCATTATTAATTATTTTGTCTTTCAGTAAGTTGAATTAATGTTTTAAATCAATGTTTTAAATTACTGTTTCACAGCCAATTCATACTTCTGCAAATCTCTTATAATTTAACAATAGTAAGGCTAGAGATTAAAGTGCTGCTCCTGGCTCAATGCAGATGTTATCACAGGTTTTGTGCTAACCATGGCTTGCACTTACAAATGTACAATAGGAAATCCACTATTTTTACTTTATTGTTAGAATTTATAGGATTAAGATTCATAGCCATAGTTTAAAGCTGTCAGTCTGCTTTCATTTTCCATCTGCTTAGCATTCATAAATTCATTCCAATCTTCAAGGTCTAACAGCTTTCTGAGATGGAGCAACAACTGTAACTGTGCTAGAACTGTGGTTTGTTAAGTTAACCAGCTTAAAGCCATGGTCTGAACGATATCCTTACTTGGTGGCCCCTTGCAGCTGGTATGTGACCCAACACAAGTTTTTACAAACCATGTCTTTATGAAAATTATGACTGTGATGCTGTACTGAATGAGCAATACTTTTAGGACTTATGTAAGTAAAGTGCTTTCAAATTCTTAAAAAATGTAATCAGGGAGAGTGCAAACCATATCCCTCCCGCAATATGGTGGCAAGATTTTGATATAACAGAAGATTCATTCCTCTTACTTCTCATAGATTTCACATTTCTCTTTACTGCATTCAGTGGAAAACCAGTGAAATTTGAAAATGTAGTGCAGCAACATCAGGTGGGTCATAGGCTCCTCACCCCTGCCCCAAACATATTACTAACGTAAGTCCGAACTATTATTTGAAGAGAATGTAGATATTTGTAATTAGAAACATATAGGCTTCAGTTTGGCTAGAAATGATTCCTCAAAGTAGAGCTGGAAGAATACTTCAAATAAGAAAAATGTTGGTCTCTCAGGGCGAGAGGCTGGGAGGAGAAAGCAAAGATCCTACAGCTGGGAGGAGCTTCTGTGAGTGGTAAGAGCTAAGAATTACTTTGAAGAGAGGACTCTATTTTATTTGTGCTATTTGTATCTTTTGTAGCTGCTATTTTTTTGTATTATGGAAAATATTTAATAGAAATCATGTTTTAGAAAAAAGGAAGAATACTTCAGATTCTAGGTGCCAGCAGCATATTTTACAATACATCATCACTTCAGATTTCCCCATCATTATCACAGCATCATCTAAAAATCCATGACTCAGTATGCTTTATGAGAGAACTAAATACACTTTCATAAAACACTCTGAACAGCACTTTTAAAAACCTGCTTACTTTTATAATCTTACCAGAAATAATATTGGCAAGATACTACTAACATCTGCAAGGCAAGAAACAAGAAACAGTACGGTCGCAGAGAGAATTTAGATTTATTTTTTTGGCCAGTATGACTAGACCAAGTCACACATCCAAGGAGGCTTGTATTCTAATGAGTACAATTCCAAACTTTTGGTTAAAATACATACATTGTTCACCAGCTAATCTGAATATTTGTTAAATTTGTAAACCACTTTCTCATCAATGGTGCTCTCTAACCCTGGTTCACCTTCTAAGCTTTGGTTTCATTTTTTAAAAGCATGCAAGTCTAGATATATGGGAACAAATCTACCTTCTTACAATTCCTTAAGCATTTTAATTTAAATTCTTAACACAGCCATTCATACTAATGTGCTGACAACATATATTTGTTCTTACATTTGTTCTACACCTCAGGTCTTTTTTGTTTTGAAACACCTAAATATTTTTTGCTTCTCTCAGGTGGCAGTCATTAATTATAATTATTAGTAGAGTATTATCAGTAAAGATGAAAGCTTTGGAACCCACAAGGCTTTTTTTTCGTGCAGTCATCACAAAAGATTAAACAGCTTCCTCAACTGGATAACCTTGTCTATGGAGGCTAAACACTACATATAGTCCTATCCCTCTTGGCACACTTTAGGAATGAGGAGTGGATCCTCTACTATACCAGCTCCCTAAAGTAGTCATTCAGCAAGTTCCTCTTTTCAGCTAAAACATCTGCCAACCACACCTCTAAATTGAAAACTGCATCCCTCAAAAGGCAGCTCTTAAACTAGCACTTGAAATCCAGTTTCAAATCCCAGTAAATTGCAGTTTTCCCACAGAAGGGGCAAGGTACATGACCCTGCCCTTATTTGGATGAAAGGCCTAAACCATAGTTCAGTGCTATGGAAACAGACCTTGATGAGCCTCAGACTTGTATCTCACGCAGTTCAGAAGAATTTGCTTTCATTTTCAATTGTTGTGCATTGTTATATCCATACAAAGAACTGAAGCTAGTTTTAACTGTTCTATCCAAATCCAAACAAGCCAGGATTGTAAAGCCTCAATTTGAAGTTAAAATGAATCCCAGTGTATCCCAGTGCACACTGACAAATCTTGGTTACGGTAGTTTATGACAGGAAGCAAATGCTTTTGATCTCTTCCTGGTGGCTGCAATGGAGAAGAGAACAGATGGGAGTGTGCTTAAGTCCAAAGCTGGCAAAGGCTCATTCCTGGAGTGTGAAACTCTAGTTTATCATTGCATCGAAATGATGCTATCTGTCTAATTCTCTCTCACAAGCAACTTTTTCAACTGTTGGATAACAGTCCCAAGTTTTTCTAGATTACAATGAAGGTGTCTGTCTCATAAGGATGGGGGAAAGCCTAAAAATAATGTGCTAAGTACAAAACCATGTCAATTAAAAAAAACAACTCAATGTGGTTTTGACAGGTTTGCTTATATAGAAGGTTGGAGAAAAGAACTTGCCACACTTTAACACCAATAGATTGTTTCCTGAAAGTGAAAGGCCACACACAACCCAAGGTACCGATAGCTTAAGTAGCCTAGATGTTCATCTAGAACAGTGGTTCCCAATTTTTTTGGGACACCACCCTCTTGATTCTTAACCTCATTCACAGTGCCCTCTACCCTACAAAAAAATTGTTCAGAATAGAACTTTTCACAACCCACTAAGAATAAGAATTAACACAATAAAATCCAAGACACTAACAATTAAAACATTTATTCATAATTTGGGTTGCTGTTGTTGCACTATAATAACCCCTCTGGACAACAATAATACAGTAGCATTGGAGAAACATCACAGAATAAAGCTATCACTAATGCACTATTACCGGGACGCGGGTGGAGCTGTGGGTTAAACCACAGAGCCTAGGGCTTGCCTATCAGTAGGTCCCAGCTCCTGTCAACCTAGCAGTTTGAAAGCACATCAAAGTGCAAGTATATAAATAGGTACCGCTCCGGTGGGAAGGTACACGGCGTTTGCATGAGCTGCTCTGGTTTCACCAGAAGCGGCTTAGTCATGCTGGCCACGACCCGGAAGCTGTACGTCGGCTCCCTTGGCCAACAAAGCGAGGTCCGCAACTGGACCTAATGGTCAGGGGTCCCTTTAAAAGGTAAAGGTACCCCTGCCCGTACGGGCCAGTCTTGACAGACTCTGGGGTTGTGCGCCCATCTCACTTAAGAGGCCAGGGGCCAGCGCTGTCCGGAGACACTTCCGGTCCACGTGGCCAGCGTGACATCGCTGCTCTGGCGAGTCAGAGCCGCACACGGAAACGCCGTTTACCTTCCCGCTGGTAAGCGGTCCCTATTTATCTACTTGCACCCGGAGGTGCTTTCGAACTGCTAGGTTGGCAGGCGCTGGGACCGAGCAGCGGGAGCGCACCCCGCCGCAGAGATTCGAACCGCCGACCTTTCGATCGGCAAGTCCTAGGCACTGAGGCTTTAACCCACAGCGCCACCTGCGTCCCCAAGGGGTCCCTTTACCTTTACCTTAATGCACAGAAGACTGCCAATCTGGAGGATCCCCCCCTCCAGTCTAACATACTGTCCCTTTCCAACCAAGTGATTTCAGGGAGGCCCAGCTAAGCTGCTTTCTCTACCATTTACTGAAACAGTAGAACTCAAGGCAGTCTCTACAGATGCCAGCGTTGGAATACGTAGAAAAGAGTCGATGCAACATAAGAATGGTGCAAAAAGAAAAATGAATGAATGAATGAAGGGGCGGGGGAGCCAAACCGCCCCCCACCCTTATCTCTTTAGTTCCTGTCTCACCCGGCGGATGGGCTGGAGGGTGTGGATGCTGCAGCGCCCAACCCACCCCGAGCCCTGGAGCAGCAGCTAGCTATAAGGGATGGGAGCTACAACATGCCGCGTGTCTCTTACACACCCATACCCCGCGCACCCACTTCAGCTGCCATGTCGGGAGCCACCGAGGGCAAAAAGGAGAAGGAAGCGCTTCCTGGCCCAGCCACAGAAAGGGCAGCGATGGGCGGAGCAGCCTCAGGAGGCGCACCTGGGCGCACCCACGGGCGCCTTGCACGGGCCTGCAGCCGCCGCCGCCCTCCACGAGCCTCTAGCCTAGCGACAGCTCTCGGGGGCTGCTCCGCGTGGAGCCGCGGGGCCTGACGCCGCCGCGCTCCGTTCCCAACTCGCACGCCCGGCAACGAAGCCAGGCGCCGGAGGGAGCGGACGGGAGTTTGGCGCTGCCCTTTGGAGCGGGCGGGAGGTTGGCGCTGCCACGGCGAGGCCGGACCGGGCGCCCGGCGACCAGGCGGCTCCTCGGGAGGAGACACTCACCTCACCCGCCGTGAGGGAAACCGACTCGCGGGCTCGGGACTCGCTTCCAATTCGAAAGACGTCAGCGGCTTGGGCAGCCACCTTATAAGCGGCGCAGCCTACCCCGTTACTGCCCCGCAGCCCTGCCGAAACTGACAGGCCCAGCACCCAATCGCTCTCGCTGAGGCGCTCTGAAAGACAGCTCCGAGCCCGCCGCCGCCGGGCCAATCCGCGCGCGGTTCCTCCTCTCCCTTCCCGGAGCGGCGTCCCGCCCAACCAACGGGGCGAGCCGCGAGCCCCGAAGTGGCCGCCTCCAGGGTGCGGCCAAAGGGCTGAGTGACAGGGGGAGGTGTCCAACCCGCGGCGCGTGTGGGCGGCTGGCGGTGTGGGCGCGGCGTGTGCGGCAGGCTGAGCTGCACCGCAGCGCATACACTACAATGGCTGCTGGAAAGAGGGGAAAGCAAACAATTTCCAGGCCCGCCGCGTCCAGCCCGAAATATGGGGAAAAAATTACAGAAAAATCGGAGAACCCTGTAAAAGGCGGGAAGAGGGCGCTGAGGGGATGCTGAGGCTCCCGCGGTGAGTCTGCTGCGGGTTTGGGGGTCAGGAGCCGGGGTTCAGCAGGGAAATATTAGGGTTATTTAAATTCTGAAGGGGGAGGAGGAGGAGAAGGGGGGGAGAGCGGAGCGGCAGCGATGAGGGAAAGTTTGTGCGGCTCCATCTCCTTCCCCTGCACTCCTGGGCTGCGTCGCGCTTCTCGCGGGGTCCCCGGGAGCAGCCCCTCGAAAGAAAGCCTCGCTTTCCTCAGCTTTCGGACTTAGAGTTTCTCCTCTCCTCCGCCCCCCCCCAACTCCTTCAGTGAGGTTTTCACTGAGAGGATCGCACCCCCCCTCCTTCTTCCCCCTCGTTTCTTGTTATACAAACGGGGAGGCGGTTTTGCAGAAACTTTTTTGAGAAGCCCCCAGCCCCCCCCCACCACCCCGCTTTCCTCGCTCAGAGTCTCTCTCTTCTCTATCTCTCTTCCCCCCCCCCCCCCCGCCGAGCTCCGGAGCTTGTGCTTTGAATATAGTGACAGCAGCAGTAGCAGCAGCAGCAGCAGCGAGGAGGGAGCGGAAGACATTAAGAGCCCGCGGTGCCCAAAAAATGAGAGAAAATTAATATAAATTCAGCCGTAGCACCAAAGCGGCCACATTTTGCGCAGAAATGTCGCGGGCGGGTTGCACTCTCGGGACGGGGCGGCGGGGACCCCGCGACCAAAGCTTTAGGGGGCTCCCGAGTCGCTTTGGGGCGTGCAGCGCCCTTCTCCTCCCGCTTTTTATTGGACAAAAGTTTTTTTCTCTCCTTTCCCCCCCACCCCACCCCATCAAGAGACTAGATTGCCTCCCGCTTGACTTGGACCGGCGGCGGAGGCTTTTCTTTCCCTTCTTGCGTGGGTACGAGAGAGGAGTTTGGGGAAGGCGTTTGGAGGGTGGGTTGTATTGGGGAGGTGGGGGGGGGGTTCCTCTAACTGGAAGCAGGAGAGATCTGGAGAGAGAGCAGGGACAGCTTGTTGTCAGTATCATAAACAACCAAAATGGAGGGAGAACCGAGGCATATAACAAAATAAAAAATAGCCCCAAAAAATCCTAAAAAATGCCCCAAATCGTCTCCGTCCCCCGATTTCTCCCCTAAGAGTTCAGGTTGAACCCCGCGTCCCCTCACGTCGGGGTTTCAGCTCTCAGAGAGCAAGGAATTAAAACTGATGCCTATTTTTGTTGTTGATGACTGCTTTGGAAAGGCAAAAGCTCTTTTACAGCTCGTTCCCGACAATGCGAAAACGTGAAAATCCCCTTTCTCCCTTGAATGGTGGTGGGAGGTGGGAATGCACGAGCTGCACAACTTTGGGGCAACGAGGAGCGATTGCACAGGAGATAAATGCTGCATTTGCCAACTTTGTACCTTCGTTTTCGTGCCCTTTGTTTGTTTGGGGGGCACATGTGGGGGGAAAGGGGGGGAGGTGGCGCGAAATGTAATACCTATGCATTGCTTTTCTCCCGACCCAATTATGATATGTAATGCAAAAAGAGCAAATATTTTCGATTTATGGAGTACCTTTTCGTTGCCTAAGGATCCCGGTGTTTGTGTCCACTCTCTGTGAAGTGCTTTCTGTTAGAGTAGTATGGATTGGAAGCAACGTGCCGTAGAAAAAAAATGAAAAATACACATAGTGAGACCACACTTTTGGAGGAGAACCGGGGCTTACTTTAGCATGCTTTTGCACCTATTTTGTATTCCGGGGAAGAATGTATTCTGCAATTTTCTCATGTTTATTAAAAAATGATGCCTCAACTTGCATCACATAGAACTAAACGCGAAAGTGCTGCTGATGTTGGTTTCCACGTGGGATCAGGGACAGAGCATGGTATCTTAAAGAGACAGCTCCTCTTTTCTTCTAGCTATGCTCACCTATGCAGAAGTTCTGACTAAAGTTGGCTTGGATTTGTTAAAGTGTAAAGTCATAAATCAAACTCTGAAGGCAAGCCAGTGGCTACTTATCCTGGTGGATTGCATTAAATCCAAGGGGGCTGTTGAGGTGTAAACAGTGATTGGCTTACCCCTTTTGTAGGAGAAATTGGTGGATATTGTTTGGACCTAGCATTTATTATCTGTGATGCAACTCAAGATTTTGGTATGGTGGCTGAATTTTAATTCCATTGTTGTGTTTTGGATTTAGAATGGTGTGTGTAGAGATAGCTTAAATTATAATAATGTTCTGCTAGTTTTCAAGTCGTTGGAAGAACACAAGACATATAGTGGACTTTATGGTATAATTTTAAAGCCATTTTGCAGACATTGACAACTTGTTTGGATATCTTCTGTTTCATTCCATTGATTTAAAATACAAACCTGTTCATATTTCAAACCTGCAAGTAGTGTTCAAAGGATCTGAATTTCAAACCTGCAATGTTCAAGGGGTTAGAATACATGCAGTGTTCTAAATTGCGCTATTACAGATTTGTGTAATGTCTCTAGATTTGGTTTTATTGAAATACATTCTAATTTTAGGTTAAATCTTACATAGTTGTGCTTTTATTATTTGTTGGACAGTAAATTTTTGTTAATTGAAACAGATTCCAAGAAAGCATCTATGATAGATGTTGCTGTATCTTTGACTTATAAATGTGTGACTTCCATGATAAGAAATGTTATCTATAAAGACTTGGCTTAAATGTTTAAAATGCTGCTGGGTAGTAGAATGGTATTTCGGAAATCTATTGTCTCAGATCTTGTGTTTCTTATGCACAATTACATTTTCATTTCAAATGATTTGCTCTTTTACTGTCTTGATTTAAATCTAAATTAAACTCTTGCTAGCACGTATTCTGCTCAAAGAGATGGACCAAATCTTGAGAGAAACTCCATCAGTTATACTTTCTTTTGTTCTTTATATACCAAATCAATTTTCTGCTCAATGTGCAACCTGTTTCTATTCACTCTTATATAAGTCTCACTGTGTTGAGGGGCTTGATTCTCCAGTGTACATAAGATTTCATCATTTGTTATCATAGATGTCTTGTACCTTTATTGCATTATGTAGTGGACTATTGTCCTGGATAATCCTGTGGCTTCAGGTGAAAGCACCCTGTTTTCCAGTGACACAGTCCCCAAAATTAAACGGCGTCATTTATTCTTAGAGAATGGATTTATACAAATTGTATAGTAATAATTATTGGTTTGTTTTTATTGTATTTTGTGTTCTCATTTTGTATTTTTATGTTGTGAATCACCTGTGATCTTTGGGTGAAGGGCAGTATACAGGTTTAATAAATAATAATAATAATCAGATCATAAGGGGAACATTGATCTGTTAACATGGAGTTGTATACACATTTATTTTTTATTGAAAACAACTCTATTTTTGGCATAAACGTTATCATTTAAATCAAAATAGAAAATATCTGAAAGCAAACTTGGCAAATGGCTGATGCATGCCATATGGTTTAAGAATGTCACATGAATTACTAGTGTTTGTAGATCATTTTCATCTACCAGTTAAGATACTAGGTTCATAAGTGCACCTAGCATAATAAGCAGAAATTTAGCTTGTAGTCAGTTCTTATCCTAAATACATTTGATACAGCATGCACGTTTTATCACAGCATTAACCATAACAATAAGTTTGTGGCATGAATTGTTAAGCTCAGAAGTCAGAACACATGAAGTCTGGTGGCTTTTCCTAATCTAAATTTTAAAGCTATTTTGTAGATATACAGAAGTACAAAACTTGCATTTGGATCTTTAGATGTATATACAGATCTGCTGTACAATTATTAAGTATCATGGTAAAAGCATTGTGGAAGAAATACATTTTTTCTGAAAGCACAAATTACAATTTTGATTTCTTCCTCTGTCATGAAAGTTCTCCATTATATGCAAATTTAATGCCTTTAAGTTTGAATACTCATTCCAGTAATACATTTAACAGTAAGGAGACTGAGAAAAGTAACTGTTAGTAGAAAAATAGCCTGAAACATTGAATTTATGGATGCTGATAAAGCTGTATTTATCTTTGAGAACTATTTTGTTAAAACTATGGAGCACTTGCATATAATTTTAGTTGATTGGTTAAAACAATGTTCTATGAAATTAGTTGAATTCCTTATAATTCATATAATGTAGATCCATTATTGTATACTATAGATTCTGCAGACAGATTCCAAGGTGTCTTGAGTGAATCTTATTGGCCAAACTACTTTGTGACACTACTTGCCTTAAGCAAAACCTTTGAAGTCTAAAGTAGTTTTTGAGCTTTTCATTGTAAGTTTTAAATGTTGGTGTATATAAATATAATTGTAATTAATTGTCATCTTCTTATTAAGCATTTTTTTTGGTCAAAATGGTGACTCACCACCACAATTTTACTCTGTTAATACATATATTTGAAGTTGCTCACTTCATTGCATTCAGCTGATTTATTCATGTTGAGAGTTTGCTATGGAGTTGGAGTACTCTTAGAAAAGCACCTTGTAGTGGTAAAATCCTCTGCCACTAATAGTGACAATTTTATGCACTTAATGATATACCATAAAAGCATACTGAAACATTACTTTGATTATAAGAAACTTATATTTTGGGGTATAGTCTTCAAACCCCTTTTGTGGTTCACTATACTGTAGTGCTAAAAGGAAAATCTGAATATATGTTGATGGTATGCTTCTGAAAGCAAATATCTGCATAAACCATTCATTTGTTTTAGTAGAAAGATTTAATAGCTGTCCAAATGAGCTGTTGACCATCTTTAACCAATTTCTAACTATTTAGAAAGCCTTTCAGAACAATGTAAAATAATTCAAATATGTGAACAACGTAATATTTTGTACTGATCTGACATACAATATGTGTTTGAAATCTAACACATGATGGATGGTTGCTGCATTAAACAAGTAAAACATTTCAGTAATAGATAATATATTAGGAAGAAAACATATATATAATTGTAGTTCAGTTCTTGATTTGGAAATGTCATGTATTTGTGAATAGAATCAATAGACTGAATATGTTGCTTCTTTATTGGAAATTTTAGTATTTTTCTTTGCTATTGCAAAGATTTTATTTGCTATTGCATAAGTAGCAATTAGAATATTCTGTGCACTGTCTTACCCTGCACTAAGTCAGCCTTTAAAATATTAATGTTTGTTTTTATACATAATTGTTTGATTGGTATCTTATATACTAGCTACCTATCCTTTGCATATATATTTTTCAGTATGTTTTAGGACTTGGCAAAAATAACTTTTGGAATCTCATACCTAAGAATTTAGTTTCCAAAAAGTGTTTATATCAGTTGAAAGTGCCATGTTCTTTAATCAGAACAATTGTTAGAATTCATATAATCTATGGATTGTGCTTTAATTTGCTTCAAAATTGTTATCAAAGTTAATGTGAGTGCTGGGATTTTTTATTTGTAAGCTGAATTCAACAAGTAGGAAAGATGATGCAGTCATATTAACATTAGTTAGTTTATAAAAACAGGTTTTTTTACCTATCTCAGTATGTTTAAATATATATTCTCTAAACTTGCTGTATTAAAGAATGTACATAGTAGCAGAATGTTTCATATGTATGCATATCTCTTGCCAGATCTATATCCCATTAAATGTTAAAATGTGTGAGTATAGTAATAACTGGTATAATTTCCAAGAAGAAAATGAAGCAGGTTATTTGCAAGACAGCATAATTTCTTAATTCAGCTCTTTTTAAATTGAATGTGTTCTAAGACTAAGCTATAATATTCAAAATGGAATTCATACATCTTGCATTAAATAAATGAAGTATTAAGAACTTAACAAGAAAACAGAAAGAGAATTAAGAAAAATATACTTTTAAAGAAAAATTAGGAAATTCAGCATGGGGAGAAAGTGTCTGGCCATAAGCTGTTATAATCTTATTTGCACTTGTTGAGCCAAAAGTGTCGCTTTGTGGAGAATATCCCTAGAAATCAGATTAGAAAGTGTTTAATAGGAATTAGTTATCAGCTTTTTTATGGACAAATACTACTTTTATAAAAGCTAAGATCTGATTCATATGTTGACAAGGTGAACTGGATTCATTAATTTTTAACATATCTTTAATCTTGAATACCGTGATAATGTCCCTCCCACAATAACATCAAACTCAAAATTACTATGGTTACATTGAATTTCTGCCATTTAAGCAGATTTTAAGCATGGATCTCTGATTTTAATTACAAAAGCAATTACTTATTTGTAGCTACTATGTTAATTTTGCAAAGTGCTGGTCAAGTAACTAATAAAGTACTGTGTTACAAAATGTATTTTTCCATTTGACAAGTGCAATAGGGATAGTCCAAGCTTATTTAAATATGTTCTTGAATAGTTGTTTCTTTCTTCAATGTGTTTCCTTAATGAGAGATGGCTGCAATGTTCTGCAATTACATTTTGAGAAGTGAAAGAAACTTGTTTTGTTATGTTAGTGTATGAGATATATATTATATGTTATAAAGTTATATGTATTGTATGATAGCATATAACGTATCCTGAATGCTACTGTTATCAGAAGGCTCTTAAAGATATTTTAGTTACGTACTGGTGATCAAGATTTGTTCAGCCAAGAGAACCTCATTCATATGTGTTTGTGTGTGTAGATAAATAGAAAATCATACAAAACATTTTTATTCTAAAAGAGTAGGAATATTTTTATACTTAATATTAAATGTCAGTTGTTAACTTTACAACTGGTAAATTATGTTCTAAATATTATTTGGAGTGTAAATAATTGTTTAAAATATGCTTTGGGTATTAAATAGTTGTATATATTTTGATACTAGAAGTTTTCTTTAAAATGCTGACATTTTTGATTGAGGTTACACAGCAAATCATTTAGTATTCTTAACTAGCACAAAACTATTATTTGCATGTTCAGAATAGATTAGTCATAGTAATAGTAACATTACTAAGTACAAACAATTTAAAAAACTTTCTGGAACTAAACTTTTCTGTCAAGTCAAACAGATATTGTTAAAGCTGATTGTGCTTGTTGGAAGAGAGTGTAGTTGATGCAGGTTTAATCGCTTTCCTCTAGGGGACTTTTAAGAAACTATGAACCATGCATCTAAAGAGCAGATACAGCATTGCATGCTTATTGAAAATGCCAGTGCAGTTGGATCGTGTATTTTTTTCAGTGTCAACATTAGAAATATGTATAGACTGAAGTATAAGAACTTTCCCATAAACAGATAGAAAATGCATTTCAATCCATTGAGAAAGGATACTGTTGTTGTTTGAGCAAGCAAGCAAACAAGCAACTTTAATAGTAATTAGATACATATAGCTTGATAGTTGCCTTTTAATGTTATCATTAATAAAAACTGTGATTTTATAGCATGCTCTGATCCTGAGACTTGGAGTGGAGAAGAAATATTTTTAATTCTCAAACCTACAGAAGGCTAAATGATTTCCCACAGTTACTCAAGGAGTCTGTGGCTGGGCTGATTGCTACTAAAGTCCAGATCCATTACCAAGTAAAGATTAGTTTGAAACAAGAAAATAAATTACTTTAATAAAAAGGTCAACTGTATCCAATATGCTTACTGATTTGTTTCAGTAACCTAATTTTGTTTAAACACCTAACCACCCTAGCTCCTGATAACCGTCATTGCTTTCTTGATTGAGACCATCTGCCAAATAGCAACGCTTGCCAGAGAACTACCAAGCAGAGGTGGCAGTGGTGAATATTGGACCCATGGAGATATAAAGCGGCACTTCCATAAAACAGTGAGTTGCAGTGGTGGGGTACTGCAGCAGAGGCAACCCTAAAGGGTATGACACCAAAGCAAGGGTTCTGCTTTAGGAAGGTGCAAGGGCACTATTCTTTCGGTTTTAGTGGCTGCATGTGCCCATTTGAAGGATTCCTGAGTTGGAATACAAATCTTCTGAGTGTTGGGATAGGACCTACACCTATGACCAGGTGAAAGCTTGATAATGGAATCCTTCAGCTAGGGTGGAGGATTCAACTGGGATCTGTTTACAGTATGAGTGCTGGGTGGCTTGAGAGTATGTGTGGCAGTTGTGGAAATAGAATGGGATAAGAATAGGTTTGATGCATTGACTGCTAGGTGGTGGTAGTAAGTGATTAATGAAAAATTGGCTTGTATAGATATTCTTGGGGATTATGGGCTGGTAGTGGTTGGATGAGATTGTGTTGAGTGTTTTTCTGTTGGTACGGTAATCCTGTATGTTTTTAACTGGATATTGAGAATTAATATTGTAAGGGTGGATGGAGCAGAGTCATGATAGTTTTCTGGGATGTTCCTGGGGAGGTCAGTAGGCTTTCCTTGATTCCATTGGTTACAGGCAGAAGAAGTTATGACACTGGAGAGCAGACATACCATTTGCAGAAAAAGGGACACAGCCATGTACAGACTGTGTCCCTTTCTGATCTTTCCCTTATCTCTTGTCTGCTAGTAGCTTGGTTGTTGGGCCTTCTGCTCCGACAATGAAGCTGTTTAACACCAGTTCAGTTCGCAATAACACCATACTCACGAGGGAGCCATTCTGGGATGCGTTTCTGAGACATATGTGGGCTAGATATCAAGAAAGTGTGTTCACCTATGTACTTTCTACAGCACCAGCTGAATCGGATAAACACACATGTGTGAGTTGGAGTTGTTATAGTCCATATAATTCATTTATCTGGCTAATAAACCTCCCTGATCTGGAATGGGCTTTGAGAGCCTACTATTTGGCCATCAAGACAGACTGGGAGTGTTGCTTGTGTACAACTAACCCTTCTGGACTGAGTTTGCTAAGGTGGTGTTGAAGAACTGTTATTCTGAGGACTAAACATCCATGCTGGCTTTATAACCTCCATGACTGTCTGTTTGTCATTGGCAAACAGAGATGATCACACCCTCAATCTTGTGTTTGATTCAGGGCAGGTGGGAGTGAGAGTCTGGAAATGGAGAAAGGTGTCCTGATAACCCCATTGTTATGGTCAGACCATTTCTTGGTAAGCTTTGATCTTATATTACCAGTTCCCCCTTCAACGATGGGACCCCCATTAAGATCCATGGTGCAACTAGAGGTACCTCAGCCCAATGAGTCCCCAAATGCATGGTTTTTATCCACCATGAACTGTGCATTCAGTATTGTAAAGCCAATTTTGTAGAACTCCCTTCTAGTTGAGATCGAACAGGTGCCCTATTCTTTTTCACAATTATATTGATTGGATGGTCTATAAATATTTGTTACAATCCAGCGAATTCAGTCCCAAATTCCATTGGAATTGGTTTATTTTGGTGCACAATAACTCCGTTTTGCAATATGATCACTTACATTTTATAGGTCATAAAAACCAATTAAATCATTGTGCAGGTGAAATGGTTTCCACAAGTGCAACAGTATTTCTCACTCTCCTCCCCCACAACACCCTCTAATCTGCTCCAGAGGGCTGAGGGAACCCCACAGAGCAGATCTGGGAGGTATTTGGATGAAAGGGAAGGGAACTGTCATTGCACTAACAGAAGTTGTTTCATTTTTGCAGTGATTTAGTTGGGTTGAAGCCATGAATTGGAATCCAGTTGGTGCCCCTCCCTTTCACTTGATGATGAAAGAGTCCCTGTTTTGCCTGAAAGATTGTCTACAATAGTACACAGTCTTAGGGCAAATAATTTTGATGTGTTCATTATGATCAAAGAAATGTGTATAATTTTGACTGGTATTGTGTAATAAATGAATAAAGTGAGTTTTCCAAGGCTTGAAGTCCTGCAGTCATGAAGCTTGTTTAAGTTAACTTAGGCAAGTTTTTCCTCTCAACTTGTGTCAAATGTTTCTGTGAGGATAAATGAATTTGGGGCCCAGCATCCTGAAATTAAGTGACAAATCTGAATTGGGTTGACATTCCCACTTATCAAGAAGCTCATTACAGAGCATTTTTATTGTTAGATTATTCAGCTATGCCACACTATTCCAAGTGCTTTCTAATCAAGGACAGTGATAACATCATGTATGCATACAAAAACCTGAAATCCTAGATGTCTTTCAGCAGGAATGGGACTTGCGTTTAAGAAAATAGTTCAACATTCACCACCAGATTCACTAAATAAACTGAAACCTGCTACTTCAACAGAAACAAATGTTTTTATCCAAGTTTCATCAAACACATGCCTCAGTAAGAATTTAAAGGAATCTGGTACTTATAGCCCTTCTAAAAGTATACATGTGTCTATGCATTTGTAGAAATACACTGTAATTTCGTACCATTCTAAGTGTTAGATAAGAGAGTAATCAAATATCCATGCAACCTTTTCCATGTGGTTACCTGCTCAGATGTTTCCATCTTCAATTACTAGATTTTAATGCCAGAACTAATGGTAGTTGAATAGTGAGCCTATTCACAGAAAAGGTATACATGCTAATTCTGACTAGTGTGAGATATTATTTTTAATGTTTTTATTTTATTAGTATACAGCCCTTCATCTGAAGAACACATGGTGGTTTATAACATAAAAATACAAAATGACAACAATACATAATTTTTAAAACCCAATAACTCTGCCTTCCACAAACACATTTAATCAGCCAGAGGACTGGTTACAGAGAAACATTTTTGCCCAGTGTCCAAAGAAATGTATTGAAGGTGCCAGATTCTCTGGGAAGAGCATTCCACAAATGGGGAGCCATCACAGAAAAGGCCTGTTCTCATGTTGCCACTCTCCATACCTTGCGTGGAGGAGGCTCATGAAGAAGGGCATCAGAGGATGATCTCAGGGTCCATGCCAGTTCATATGGGGAGAGGGTGGTCTTTGAGGTATTGCAGTCCTGATCCATTTAAGGCTTTACAGTGGTACCTCTGGATGCAAATGGGATCCGTTCCAGAGCCCCGTTCACATCCAGAAGTGGACGCAACCCGCGGGTCGCGATTTGCCGCTTCTGTTCATGCACGTGATATCATTTTGACCATCTGCACGAGCGGCAAAACCCAGAAGTACTGTTACTTCCGGGTCGCCACAGCACGCAGCCTGAAAATACTTAGCCCAAAGCTACTTCAGCCCGAGGTAAGACTGTATAGGTAAAAACCAGCACTTTGAAATGGGCTGGGAAACTAACTGGCAGCCAGTGCAGTTGGGCCAGGATTGTTGTAACATGCTCAAACCTTCTTACCCTGGTGAACAACCTAACCACCAAATTCTGTCCCAGCTGAAATCTCCAATTCACCTACAAAGGCAGCCCATTGTAATCTAACCTAGAGTTTACCAGAGCATAGACAACAGAAGTTTGGCCATTCCTGTCCAAATAGAGGTGCACTGGGCCACTAGCTGAAACTGATGGAAGGCACTCCATGCCACTAAGACCACCTGAGCCTCAAGTGACAGCGGTGTGTCCACTGCTTCCATCTGGTCTAGGGAACCACCCACTAACATTGCCTTGGTCTTATCTAGATTGAGCTTCAGTGAATTGGCTCTCACCCAGTCCCTTATCAAGGCAGTCCAGCACATCCACAGTCGCACCTACAGATGTAAAGGAGAAGTAAAGCTGTGTGTCATCAGCAAATTGCTGACAATGTACTCCAAACTTCTGGATAATCCCACTCAGTGGTTTTCAGTAGCTTAAAGGTGGGGATTGAATCCTGAGGAACTCCACATTGAAAGTTTCATGGGGCCGAAGAGCACTCCATAAGCATCATCCAGAGTGCAAATGGTTGCACTGACTGTTCCAAGCCCCTTGTCCACATTCTCGAGCCTTACAGATGAACTCTCCTGAATTACAGACTTGGTTATAAACTTACAGAATATTTCATAGCTCTGTCTCTGAATTTGCCAAGCACTGTGAATTTGCCAAGTGCTATTGAGACTATATGGTTCAAATAAGATAGTTGATTGGAGTTTTGCAGAGCAGCTGAAGTCCAGCTTAAGTTTCACCATTTGATCACCATCCTGTCTTACACATACAAAATATACAGGAATTTAATTTGTGCTTCATAGTTTGTTGATGGACCAATTCAAGTCAGATAATGTTTGCCACTGACCTCTCAATAATGGAATAAAGTAGCTCACAGAATGTTCAAATGGTTCTATTAGTTTGCAATCTGATAATATTTAAACATTTTGTGGGCTAGTATCTGACTGGGGTTGGTACTTGATTACAAAAGTCTGTGATTAACACAACCTGCAAAATAGTGTCTGCCAACTAAGCATATGCTCAGGCTTCTAAAACAGCTGCCAGGACAGTTGCCTATTTTGTTGTTGGATAAGCTTGTACCATTTAAGCAAAATGCACACTTGGAACTTGCTGGTATGAATAGCAAGTGCTAAAAGCACCTCCATGCCCTGTCTTTTACAGATGTGAGTGCTGCAAGGGCATGAGGCTGCACCTTCTCCACAGTGATGCCCACGTAGTGGAACACTTTGCCAGCTAAGGTATACCTGTCCTCATCTCTGTTAGATTTCTCTTGGTGGGCTAAATTTTTATTGAGAGTGTTTACTGATGTCTGAAAACTGCTATGTATCCTTGATTTTGTATGGAATCTTGCCTAGTTCTGTTTATTTTAAAATCTGTCTGTTTTTTTTTTAGATGGCTTTATTTTTATTTATGACTGGGTACCACTTTGCTGTTTTTTTAAAGGCTACAACAAATGTGGGCATGTACCACTTACTTTGAAAAGTAACAACAATGGGATGGGGTGGGGAGTGGTGAAATGTAGATTTACTCTTTGACTTATAAATCTCTAGGTGGGTGATGGAAAGATAGTGTGATAGTAGTTTGGGGTATCAAAGGCAGACCAGATACCTTGTTTGGCATGTAGGCACCATAACATCTTACAGAAGTATCTACTGTAGATACTGTAGTTAGCTCAATAAACAAATTACAGTCAACTTATTTATGGCAATACTTTGTGCATTACTTCCCATAATTCCTTCATTGAGGGTGGTGTTGTCAACATCTGATGCTTGCCATGCTTTGTGCCTGGATAGCTGCTGGTTGTCATCCTCTCTAGTGTTGTTCTCTAATATTTATTTCTTATTTAAAGCATCTTTAAAACCAGATATTCAGCCAAAAGAGCTTACAGATCAATAAAAAAAATCAGGCTTACAGTCTTAAAAATGTAGCACAGAAGGGGGATGAGAAAGAGGGTAAAAAAGCAAACCGAAAGACGCCTTCATCTTAAGAGTTCCCCCTCCCCACAAAAAAACTTAAAACCCAACCTGGCTGGGATGGAAGCAGTTCCAGAAAAGGAGGAGCTGAAATGATCTGAGGTCTCAGGATTGCTTATGGAATGGTAAGTGGTGTTGCTTCTCATGTGTATTTGTAAGTTTTGAGAAAAAGGGAATATAAGAATAAGTCATACTTAAAATAGACCTGTTGAAATCAATGGATTTAAGTTCATCATAACTAAAGTCAGTTGTTTTCAATAGCTCTACTCCGACTGTGACTTAGTCTGATAATACCAATAGTGATTAAATAGAAGAATGTAAGAGACCTGAGGCATATCAGATCCAACATCCTGTTCTTGTAGTGGTCAATGAGATGCCAAGGGAAGCCTGCAAGCATGACCTGAGTGCAGTAGGACTCACTACTTAAGCTCCCTACCAACAGGTATTCAGGGCATGTTTCCTCTGCCTCTGGAGGCAGTATATAGCCATCAGGGCTAGTAGCTGTTGATACTCCATGAATTTGCTTAATATTTAAAAGACATCACTGCATCTTGTGCGCTGTGTGAAGAAGTGCATGCATTGTTTCATCTGTCCTGAATCTTCTAACATTCACCTTCATTGGATGGCCTTAGATACTATGAAAGAGAGGGTATTTCTCCCTGTCCGCTTTCTCCACATCATACATAAATCTGTATACTTCTATTATATCCCCATTTACTCACCTTTATACCTTTTGTTTGTAGTTGTAGATCCTTGATCATTTTGGTTGCTCCTATCTGTAACCTTTCCAACTCTACAATATCTTTTTTGAGGTGAACTGTATATAGTATTCCAAGTGTAGTTGTACCATAGACTGTGATATTAGCAGTCCCTTTCCTAATTATCTCCAAGGTGGAATTCACCCTTTTTCATAACTACTGAACACTGGTTTGGCAACTTCATTCCAAAGTCTCATTCCTGATCAGTTGCCACCAATTCAGATGTCATTAGCATATATAAGTTAGGAATTTTGTATCACCTTACACTTAAACTGAATTGCACTTGCCATTTTAATTCCCATTCTTCCAGATTGGAGAGAACATTTTGGAGCTCCTAGCAGTTTCTTGCTTTAATTAAACTATTAAATGATGTCTCTGCTGAGACACTAGCTGCATTCCACCCAATGTTTTTAAAAGTAGGAACTGTTAGTTAAGTTCAGTCCTAAGTTTGGATGTTATTGGCATGAATTTGTAAACTTTTAAGACTTCTTTGCCACTTCCTTAGCAATAGTATAACTTGTGAGGATTATCTAATTAAAATTACAAGTTGAATGAAATACCACTTTTGACAATTCTCCTGGCACTGTTATTGAGTCTTCTGAAAGAAAAGCACTGCAGTTTTCTGTATTATCTGTGGTACTCCTTTTTAGATTATTAGCACACATGTACATTTTAGGAGTTCTTAAAATCAAACTCCCACAAGCTTCTTTCAATAAACTTATACCACATTATTTTAATGTGGTATTGTGCTTGTGTGAAAAAGTGAGAGCCCAGGGTATATAGGATAGCAGCTGCCATAATTTTAGTTGATTTTCAGCCTCTGGATTAGTTCATTGGGTTACTTTGACCTGAAGATCTAGTCTGCTCACAGATCAAGTGAAAATGTGGATGCATAAATACTGAGCTGTATGTAAGCACAATATGAGACTGTAGGAAAGTGTAGCACTTACGTAGTATGGAATTAAGGTAAAGGACCCCTGAATGGTTAAGTCCAGTCAAAAGCAACTATGGGGTATGGCGCTCATCAGGTGTCATATCTATTTCCACGCTTGAGTGAATGTATAAGCACCATGGCTCTTTCCTGAAACTGAAGGCTATACCATCCTAGCATAACTGATTCTGAACTATGGATGCAAATATTAAGTAAGCATCAGTATCTTTTTAAAATGTATTTGAACTTGCATTCTGCAGGGCATGTATAAAACATCGGGGGTAAAATAAAATCACATACCTTTCTGCTAATTGCAAATTATTTACAGATAGGTAGCCGTGTTGGTCTGCCATAGTCAAAACAAAATAAAAAAATTCCTTCCAGTAGCACCTTAAAGACCAACTAAGTTAGTTCTTGGTATGAGCTTTCGTGTGCATGCACACTTCTTCAGATACCAAATTATTTGACAGTTGTGACGACACATCCATAGAAAATATGGGCTTGATACCATATTCACTTTTATACGCACCAGTTTTTAAAATAGAGCTGTACAATTCCCCTGCAAATTAAACGCATTGTGGATTTTTTGAGAGGAAGCCTATTGAATGGAACAGCTTACCTGCCAAAACTCATCCATCAAAAGGAATTTCACACTAAACCACTATATTTGTCATTTGGTTGGCCATCTAAAAGCACAGCTGGAGATCGCATTATATTGTCCAGTTACTTTATGCTGAAGCTCTGTGGGGACAGTAAGCAGTCAGAAAGATTATTTGGGATCATGAAGATGTAATAGTATCTAATGGTATAAAACTTTTAAGTGTGGTGCTGGTTCAGTCATTTGACTTTATATTCCATCTCATGTAAAAGGATCTTGGTTTTCTGTATAGGAATTGGTCTGAAGTATTGACCCAGGGTATGCCTGATCTGAGTTAGTAATCACAGAGACTGGTGGCAGTGACAAGTGGAGATTTATGCCCTGTGCTAAAACAAAGAGACAAGAGTTTGCATTCTAAATCAGAGGAAATTATTTCACACACAGTGGTAAAGCCGGGGAAATTAAGATAGCTATGCCATGAGGCTGAGTGCTCCCTATGACATTTTACACCTTTCCCCATTATTGATTCATAACTAGCCTCTGATGCTATTGACCACCGTTCTCTTTTTTCACCCACCCACCTGAGTACTATTTATTTCTGTACTTCTTTTCTGTTATCACTTACCCTTCTGCTTTCCGTTGCAGTCATCCAGGGTTCTGTTTTCAGCAATTTGCCTTCTTTAGGGTCAGTTTTTCAATTCTTTTAAGTGGGTTTCCCTCTTCTGATCCAACGATCAGCTTCATGTAGACCGGTGGTAGCTGTGTCCTCTGAGAGTCTCATGAGGTTTGCATGTGCAGAGTAGGGCAAAGTGAGCATGTGAGCCCTGGAAGAAAGAAGCAGGGAACATGCAAATACCTGAGATGGCCCAAAGCATGGAGGAGTGTGACACTTTGCAAAGAATATGACTTTGCAAGTAGCAGATGCCCTGCTCTGAAGTCTGCATGAAGAGTTCTCCCATGGAAATTGAATGAACTGTACCACCTCTGCCCATGAACTCCACTCACATTATGACTCAGCATCCTGAGTACTTAAGTGCACTGTACCTACCTTGCCCCAAAAGTGTAACCTGTGGATATGTGCTTACTTGCTGCACACACTCTTCATCAGATCCCCTTCTATAAGGTCTCCTTGCTGGACCCTGACATGCAAATAACAATGCTGCTTCCTCTATGATTCTCATAACTGGCCCCCTTCTAGCTGCGCTCTTTTAGCCATACAGCAACTTGGGGGAGCATCTGGGTGCACAAATTGTTATGTTCACTGCAAAAAGGGCAGGACTCCCTCCACCCACCAGTGGGCAAGCATGTTGCCACTACGTACCAGTTGCAGACCCCAAAGAACCTCAGTGTCACAGTAGACCTGCCCAAATTCCTAGCCCCAAGGAAATTTGCCTGCTTCTTCAGTAACCAAACCCATCTAAAACGTAGACACTCCCCCTTTACTCCCAGCACCTTAGGAAAGGAGGTGGCATGGGCATAGCAAGAAGTCCAGAACTGGCACGACCAAATACTTATTTAGAATGAGGTATATATAGCGTGCTCATTGTTTCAATGTACTAGTTGATGTTAAAATTCTTTTAACCTATGGAATATTATCCCAGCATTACAGGCACTGACTGTATTCAGAATTTGTTTTTCTACAGAGATTGACATTTAAAAGTGGTTAATATTTAGCCCATAGGGACACTGTTCTGCACACAGATGTCCCACATGTACCAGACCTTCCAGTGCATTTCAGTTTTCCTACAGTTCCTAAGCAGGTTTCTCACATGTTAACTTCCTATATTTCCTAACAATAGATTGTTAAGGTAATTTTTATCTGTGATCAGCTATGCTGAAACTTTATAGTTGACAAGCTAACTAAATAGGCTTTGAAGCACCTCACAATCATTCTTATCGATCAATCAGTTATATTTCTCAAACCAGTTTATTACTTTTGCTTATAAATCTTAATTTACAACATTGCATTCCTTTAAGTTCAATTACATTTTAAATACAGGCAGTGACCTGTGCAGGGGTTATGTTCCAAGGTACTGCACGCTTACATGAAATTGTGTATAGTCAGAACACCCATTGAAAAAGCCTGCAAACTCCCCATTCTACCCCTTTTTGTGACTTTTGGGTCACTTTGAGTTTGGTGTGATGTGTACATGTGCAGTCACACACATATTGGACATGCCTAAAATGGTCACTGCCTGTATAGTCAGAACACATCACATTCAATGACAGGCGGCATTGCCAGAGTCTTTTCTGGATATCCACCCCCTTGGTATTTATTCTTTAATTTTTCTTGCCAAGTATGGAAAGCTTGGCAAAAAATTTTTTCCAAGTATGGAAAGTTAAGTGTGTAAGTTGTGAGCTTTAGCGTACATGTTGTTGCATTTTTGTGGTCAATTACCAGGTCTCCATTAGGTACAAAAAAGATAAAGTGGCAGTGCTATTTGCAAAAGAAAGCAGGGGGCTTTTCAGTGGAAATGTAAAAATTAAAATAAAATAGAAGCTGTCTGCTGAATCTTTATTGGCAGAGCATTCTAGAACTGTGTCAGTGCAATTTCTTATTGCTGTCAGGTGAGCTTTACCAACTTTGGGAGATGACTAACAATGCTCTTGCAGATGAACTCAGTGATTGAGCTGAAATATAAGGTACCCTGGATCTCTCAAGTTGTCCAGGGCTTTGCGAATCAATGAACATGACGTAGTAATAAATGGGCAGCTAGTGAAAATGTTTTAATGGTGGTATCACGGTGTCGGCCATGCACCCCTATCTGTATGGGCTTCCAAATCAGGAGCTTCCAAAGCAGCCCTAAGGGCAGCCCCGTATAGAATGCATTACAGTAATCCAGCCTTTAGGTTACCAACACATATAATGGCAGTGGCTGCCGAGACCACATAACATCGGTCCTGAAAGACCTAAATTGGCTCCCAGTACGTTTCTGATCACAATTCAAAGTGGTGGTGCTGACTTTTAAAGCCCTGAATGGCCTCAGCCCAGTATACCTGAAGGAGCATCTCCACCCCCATCATTCAGCCCGGACACTAAGGTCCAGCACCGAGGGCCTTCTGGGTGTTCCCTCACTGCGAAGTTATAGGGAACCAGGCAGAGGGCCTTCTCAGTAGTAGCACTCGCCCTGTGGAACGCCCTCCCACTAGATGTCAAGGAAATAAACAACTATCTGACTTTTAGAAGACATCTGAAGGCAACCCAATTTAGGGAAGTTTTTAATGTCTGATGTTTTATTGCATTTTTAATATTTTGTTGGAAGCTGCCCAGAGTAGCTGGGGAAACCCAGCCAGCTGGGAGGGGTATAAGTAATAAATTATTATTATTAAGTTATCACTGTGCAAGAAAAGCTGTAGCTGGTGAACCAGACAGAACTGGTAAAAGGCATTTTTGGGTTCTGATACCTGGAAAGTGTAAAGTTTCCTCAGCCCTCTGCGATGGAATTTTATTTTATTTTTAAAGGGCTAGACACGAGATGTGGATGTACTGCAAATCAAGAGTTCTGAGTTCCCACTTGCCTGTGAGCTGCTACATATCTAGGCAAGTGGTTATTTACATGTCTGGCTTGAAAGGTGGGTGAAGGTTTTTTTTATTTTTATTTTTTATGTTTTTGCTTTAACAAACTTTTATTACATATGTACTCCGGTATTCCTCAAGATGATTCCTTTTATGCTTACAAAAATCTGGTCAGGTGTGTTTGACCGAAAAATGGGCACAATATTTCATTCTTTAAATGGACTACAGAACTGATTTAGGATTCTGGTCTCCTTCGTCCAAGCATGACACGTCATATCATGATTCCTTTTAAGGTCTCATCCACACCTCTATTTGTCCCGCTGCTTTTCCCCAGAGAAACCCCCAGTTTACCACTGAATCAGACCAAATTGCAATTGGGTTTTCTGTGGATTGTTGTTTTTTTTCCGATTCTGCAGTCAAGAGTGTGTTTCCTAGGCGAAAGCTGGGGGGCAAACACATAGCCATTCAGACCCAGGCCTAGAAAGCACGGGACAAGCAGAATACCACTCAGACCGGCCCCATTTTTTTTAGACACAGAACAAGTGGACGAGCTCTTAGTTAGTTTGTACATTGACTTTTATTCACATTTATAATTATAGGTGCATTCCCACGTTTACAAGCAGGGATGGCTAATGCCTCCCAGAAGTGGGAATGCTATAAACCCTACCAGTCCTGTCAAACTACCCCTAACCACACCTTTACATGGATCTTTTTTAGTATTCTACCACAGCTCTGTGAATTGAAGGTACCTCTTATCAACCATAATAACTAAACCCACGTTCAGAGACAGTATAACTCTCCATACTGGATGCTAGGGACACTTGCAGGTGGGAAATAGAATCATATTCATGTCTTGATTGTGAACAGAAGCATCTGGCTAGTCACCATTGAAAACAAAGCTGCACTAGACTTCATCTGATCTAACAAGTCTGTTAATACTCTTATATACCCAGTGTTGTGGGTTGTTTTGTAATATTTTGAACAGGAAAACTTTCTGGTTTTATAAACTTACTGGCATTTGATCCAGTCTGTTAAAAGCAAAACAAAAAAACCCTGCAGAAATATGCCTTAATAAATATGTCCAAAAAAAATTTAAACTGAAATATATGATTAAGAAGCAACTTCAGTAATATACAGATGTCTCTCAACTTGCACACAATCAGCATGTGTGCTCCTGCGGACACATGTGCCAAAAATGGCGATAAAAAAGGGCAGGGCAGAATGGGTGAATCCCCACTTGTGTGTGTCCCGGAACAGAACCCCTGTGTAAAGTGGGGATTCCCCTGTAGTTTAAAAGTTATATCCAGACAAAGTGCAAGTGTCATTGGGGTGAGGGAAATGATTATTTAGATATAAAATCACAACTTGATATTATACACTTCATTTTACAATGTTATCATTTTGAGAGAGAGAAAAGGGCACTGTGTTTTTATCTTGATAACCAAATGTGGGAGGAACCTCACAAAACAGAGTTTTTCTCCTTTTTTTGGTCAAAAGATTCCTGCATTGCAAGGAGTTAGACTAAATGACCTTCACAGTCCCTTCTAACTCTATAATTCTATGATTCTCTGAAAAGCCTGTCCAGAGGACTGGGATGTCTCCTGAATAGTAGCTTCAGTGAGATTGCTTTTTGCAGGCTGTGCTGGTGCCAGATAGTAGTACTACACCTGCAAAAATCTAAAAAAAACCAAGACTTTTATCACAGACACGTGTGTGTTGATGACCTTTCGCCATTATCTCATTGTTGGCTTTGATGCATTGTGGGGAAACCCAACCAGATGGGCGGGGTATAAATATTAAAATTGTTATTATTATTACCATCATCATTACTAAGTACACTAAATATGTGCAATGTATTAACAATAATACATTGCTAACTTGAACATATAAATTGTATTTGATGTGTGAAACTTTTTTGTAAATAATTAATAAAAATGTACTGGAATAAGTATTACATTTTGGTCTACATGTGTTCACCCTAATTAAACAATTTTGATATGAAACCAACTAGAATAGGAACATCTGTCTGAATGGAAGTGTTCGCTTTGATAAGTGCTGTTTTCATTCTATTTTATGTTGTGGGAAGAGAGAATACTCTCTAATATTGTGCATAACTTATTCTTGAGTCAATCATACACAATATCAATGCATAAATGTTGAAAAGTATCTCTTTTGTATAAAGTAAACAACAATAGTGAATTCAACAGTAACTATATTTTTGATTTGTTTTCTTGATTGTATTCTAAAATTTCCTAGCCCATCCCCAGTAGAAATAAATAAGTTGTTTCTTTTAGTACTTCTAACATTTCCCAGACATTGTTCTGTTTTTTCTTGCTTCCTATTAAAACTGTTTAGATTGCATGTTATAGTTTTATATTTTATGATTGTATCTATGGTGGGATGACCATTTTTGGTGAGTGTCTGAGGTGGGGTTGTCAAACAAACCATGGTTAGGTGAGGCTGCAGGATTTAGACATAATGACAAACCATAGTTAAAAACAAATCATGATTCATATGCCAACAACAAACCATGACTTTGTTAGTCTAACCATAGTTAGTCTGCTGGGCATGCTTCAGATGGCTGAACAAATCACACTTTGCCTATATAACCCATGGCTTAGTGTTATATGTGAATAGGCCTTTGAAACTAATACAGTAATCTTTTCATTTTAAAGCTAATCTTTGTCCAACACATCAAAAGTAACATTGTTTGTCTTGTCAATTTGTTCTCTCTAATGTAAATGGATTGAGAAATTGTTTTGTTTGTATTATTATTGCTACAGTTTATTAGCAGCCCTTCACCCAAAGTCCCAGGGCAGGTTACAACAATTAAAACACAGTATTAAAACAGTTTAACAGTACTTAAAATTAAAGAAATAAGGTGGATCCTTAATTTTTTAAAAAAGAATTTGAATTTGATCCATATTGCAATTCATACTTGCAGACGAGGGAGCAAGTTATGTGTAAGTGCGTGTAATGGCTGCCCATCATCCCTTTTCATAACTAGAAGCCCCACTTCAGGGACATGTATGATTGGTGAAGCGACAGGATGGGGGAAGCTAACTGATACTTCTTCATTCAAATCATATGCATACATGCACCCAACCCTCAAAGTGGAACTCAAACACTTGTATCTCATCTTTGGAGTTATTTGGCTTATGGTATTGCTGTTGCTTATGGAATTACTACCTTTTGTAACTACACCATTATCAGTTACGTGCATTAAATTAAAAAGTAATGGTAAGCTGGTATGCATTGACCATTGTAAAGCATGTTGATTCCGTGTGCAAAGGACTGGAAACAAGTGAGTGAATCAAGGGGAAGGAGCAGAACAGGGAATGAGGACGCAAACAAGAAGAGTAGTGAAGATTGATTACATCTGACTTATCATCCCTCTTGGTTCTCATGTAATGGCAGTGTCTCACAGAACATTCTTCCTCTGGGCACATTCAGTTACTTGGATCCTATGTGCAGAACTGCTCCTGGTGCTGTTAGTCTGCTGAAGACTAGAAGATTGCATGCAGCCAGAAAGAGGAGTGTACTGTTGGGCAACACTGTTGTTTTAGCATCAAGGGTGGGAGAAGACTATATTAGCTTTCTAGCTTATCTCCTCTTCTGACTTGCTGTCTTCTAGTCCTGTCTAGAGACAAAATATGTTGTTCTATGCATGCAGAATATCTAGATCATGATTACTGTTAATTATTGTTATATACCATAAAAAGTATGAGCGCAGGCTATTTTTCTTTCCCATTGACATCTAGTTTTCTGAAGTCAACCTCTTCACTAATGTCTAGCCCCTTCTGCTTTGTTTTTCAGATCAGCAAAAATGGGAAGCACTGGATTCTGGTTTGCTCCTAGACATGTCAGTGGAACTGGTTAAGACCAAAATCTGAAGGTTTTTCTTCGTTATCCATCACCAGGTGTGCACTGAACAGAGGCTACCATAAATCTGTTTTGAGTATGAACACCTTTTAAAATGGTACAAAATATATAAAAGTATTGTTTTTTAATGTAGATTTTAAATGGTTTCTAATAACTGTATCATCCATCCTATAGTTGTGAAAGAACAAATATGAATAAGTAATAATATACTGAAGCTGAAAATAGGCATTGTGACTCAAAAATTTTTCAGCTGGTCTTTGAGAAGTGTAATATTTGAACATTAATGTTAAAATCCTGTCTGCATTGCTCAGCCTGTACATCCACAATTGAATTAGCTTATCTAGATAGCTAGAAATAATAAGCCAGTGAGTGGTTTAATCAGAAATTTATTCCAGGACTAGCATAACCAAATTTAAATGGCTGGGCTCCAGAGGACCATATGCAATGTTCTACGTGTGCACTAGGGCTTTACTGATCCTCCCTTTCTACTGAAGCTCCTTGCGTGCATCCCTCTCCTTTCCCTCTCTCTCCTCCCAGCTGCTTCTAACGGTTAGGGCACACTCTGGAGAGAATTCAGTGAGCACAAGGTGGTGCAGTTGTAAGGGAAGATCAACTTCCCCACCCCGGTACTCTTGGAAGTGCTTTACATGCATGCACACGCCTCTTTGGATCCTGCCTGCTGAAACTGTTTTTATATGAGGACATAGCTGCACTTAATTTATTAGCATTTGCATCATCGTAATGAATTCAGTGGTTAGATTCCAGAGCAATAAAGATCTTTCTTATTCAGCACATAGTTTCAACTCCTTAAATTAAATGTTCTTGAGGCCTTAGCTAGATGTAGTAGCAGTAGACTTTAGCATTCAAACAAAATTCTGCAGTGCAACTCTAAAGCACAGTATATTTAAAGTGAAAGAGAGGTGGTGAAAGAGGATTGCTGAACTCATTGTCCCTAGCTTTTGAGCCCCACAATCCATTACATGTAGCTGAACTCATAGACCAAAATGAAACGTGGCTAGGGGGACTGGTTTTGGTTGCCAAAAATAAGAACAAAAACCTGTTGCTGGGGCAAGGGCTCAGCATTTCTCGTACTGGTTTTTCTCTTTCAGTCATACCCTTCCTGCTGTACAGCTGGACACACCACTACCTGTGGTCCACGGTGCAGGTGATTGTGCTATATGTAGGGTCTTGAGATAGTCTCACTCTTTTTTTTTTAAGTATAGCAATTACACACACATGCACAAACATATATGGTTAAGCCTACTCACAACTTCCTGACAGCAAAAGGCAGTAGCTCTAGTTCTTTTCCAAGGTACTTCTAAGGCCTTACAATTTGTTCAATGTCATCACTGTATTGAGACAAATCCTTGAAAATCTTACCACTAAATCTATGTGGGTAGATAAAATTGCAGTTCACTATAGGTGTAGCTTCCTTTATAGGGCTTGAAGATGCCATAAGGCTACGGAATTATGATGAAGCAGTAATCACCATGAGATGTTATGCTTTCTTTCTGAATTCATTAAGTATTTCCATAAACACTTCTTGTAGTTTATTATTTTTTTGTGCTCACTTAGGTTTTGCAGTTCATTCACTTAATACTTTTATAGGGACCCACAAATGAATTTTGGGAATGCATGTTCTGCTTCCCAGTTCCTACTTAATCATATTTTCTTAATTAAACATTATTGGTACCAATAAGGAAAGGTTAGAAAGATGGCAGGCAAATAATTAAATGTACTTTATTTTTCATTTGTAGTTTGACTTGCACTTGTTTGCTTTTGTTGCTAATTAAGGGACACAACAATTGGTCACTGGAACAGCTTCAGTTCCTTTTCACTTAGGACGTCCTCAGAGTATCAGTATCTGGCACAACAAATAGGGGTATGTTATTCAATTTGTTGTGGAAGATACATTAAAATGTACCATTTTATCAAAAAATGTAGTCCCCCACCCCCAGATAATGTGTCAGGTGTGTGTTTCATAGTTGCCCTTTCCTCTCTGCTGTTAAAAAGCTCTTAGAACTATTTTGGGCTTTCCCAGTGGCCTAACCATGAATATATGAGAGATCAGCAGTTCCCCGAGAACTTGAACCCTGAGGTTTGAGCCTTCTCAGGTGGGTCTGGCTCCCACTATCAGTTTTGGGCTAACTGTTATTGGTATTGCAACTGCACCAACATATTCAATAGCCACTTTTAAAAAAATGGTCTTAACTATGGTTATAAACTGTGGTTGATGCTAAGTGTGGTTAATGAAATTGCTGATGCAGGCATAAAATCAATCTTAGCAAGCCCTAAATATCAGAGGCTAGGGATGCTCACTCGGGAGGACTAGGGCACGCAAATTTGCATTCTGGTCCTGACTATACAGCCATGATGAGGCTGCTGTACAATAGGGGCATTCAGATGAACACCACCACTTCCATGACTTCCAGAAAGGCTTTTCATGAAGGGCAGGTGGCTGCAAGGGGGTGGAAGGAACAGGAAACTTGCTGTCTGCGAACTTCCTTATGTTAAAGTGTAGTGGTAGCCAAGCCTAAAAATCTAGAATTTAATGTCTGTAGAGGGTTGCTCCCCAAATAACCAGCTGAATCTGCTACTACCAGGTTTTAGCATGTGGATAAAACATCCTGGAGATAATTATTACCACTTTTCCCAAAGGGAGGTATTTTTTTCTTATATCATTTATCTAGTTCATTTAGAAAGAAATTGGCACAAATTATGAATAGCAAAATCATTTTCTTTTTACAATGTGAAGTGCAGAAATCAATAAAACAATAAAAAACATGCTAATCTATACATTTTGCCATTCCCAGTCTCCCAAGAAGTAGGTTTATTTTTTTATCCAAGGATAGATGTTTTTAAAACAATAACAGGTTTTTCAAAAGTTTATATACTGATTAAATATTTGGGTGGTAAATAGGTGTTCATTAGAATACATGGTTTGTTTGAAAGCACCAAAGATTTTACGGACAATCATTCAGTTAGGAGGAACTGGCCTAGTTTGCATATCACTGTAAGCCAAGCTGTGGCTTATTGCAACTGCATGAACATGTTGGCTCCAGAAGAGAGCCTGGCTCCTCCCCCAACCTTTTAGCACACAGTGGTGCAACAGCTGAGTCAAGGTTCAGCTTAGTGTGTCTTCTGAACCTGGGATTTGTCCTTTGGTTACAGATCGTGGTTGAGGAGACATCATGATCTTGGGTTGGGATGCCATTCCATACTGCTAAAAGGCCTGGGGAGGAGCAAAGCAGGTGTGAGCTTCTTTCCAGGAGCCATCACATTCAGTAAACCATAGTTTGCTTTACCATGACATGCAAACTACACCACTGAGTAAATCTTATTACGGTACCTTCTATGCTTATGCTTGTCTTTCCTCATAAACCTTTAGTATCTGTCAGTTGCATATCTAGCCTCCAATCTGTTTCCTTAATAGCTTCTTTGGCCTTGCTATCTATGATCTCAGCTTAGTTTTAATATTTGAAAAACAGTACTGTTAGGAATAGAGGATTGCAGAGTGCTCATGGTTACTAAAAGCAAGGATTAGATAACTCTTGTAGATGTTGACATACTTGTGCCCATATAATTCCTGAGCACTAAATCACCACAGCTTGGCTGTCAGTCAGATCCTTATGTAGCTAATATTAGGGTCTTCTACACATGATGAACAATTGCATGGTACAATTGCATGGAATGCAATTTGAGGATTTGCATGATTGAATACATTTATTATCATCATCATCGTATTTTGAAGTCTCTGTGCATAAATAACTATAAGGTCAGAAGACAGAGTTAGATTAGACATTATAGTTATCTGTTCACAGGGACTTTTCCTTGGCATTTTGTATTCTGCAGGCAATAAAAAATTTTATGTAAGGCTATTCATACTTGCATTTCCCCCAAAGTTCTGTAGTAGTATAGGCATGAGAGTGCTGTATCATGCACCATTATTTTTAGTCCAGTTTACAGTGCTGCTTCAGACTAGATTCCTTTTGAATTGTGCTTTTTTTTCTTCAGTAGATGGCACTCACTTAGCAATATCACTTTGATTTGATACAAGATAAGAAACTGTTTTCTACAGAAATATAGGAACAGTTACTTTTATTTAAGGCTTAGATAAATTCTTGCAGTACTACTACATTGCCTCAAGAACCTCAAAAGAATGGCAAGATGTAGTTTCAGCACATATGTGGTTCTGTCCATCCTGAGCAGTGAATTATGAGCTGTGATAAATAGCTTAAATGAGCCTACATATATTACATTAGACCAGCTGAACCTAATTTTATATAAGCTTTATTCAAAAACATCACATAGCAAGTAAACTTCAAAATTAAGTGTAGTTACAAATAGTTGTTTCTTATTTTTTTTTCCAGTCCCCTTTTGCTTTCTTTAACGACCACATGAAACTTGAGAAGCCATCTAAAGCTAAATCATTTAGTGGAGTTGGGCAATTCCCAAGTGTCCAACAAGAAGGCCTGGTTTAGGCTGCGATGGCCACTGTCATTCCTGGTGATTTGTCAGAAGTAAGAGATACCCAGAAAGTCCCTTCAGGGAAACGTAAGCGTGGTGAATCCAAACCAAGAAAAAACTTTCCTTGCCAACTGTGTGACAAGGCCTTTAACAGTGTTGAGAAATTAAAGGTTCACTCATACTCTCACACAGGAGAGAGGCCCTACAAGTGCACACAACAAGACTGCACCAAGGCCTTTGTTTCTAAGTACAAATTACTAAGGTATTAAACTCTATTTATTTTTCAGATTATATTATCATTTGTTGGCCATTTTAAGCTTTGTAAACGTATATATCTGTGTACACTTCAGCTGATTTGCAGGGAGGAAATGTTAGTTAATTTAGACATCAGATTGTAGAAGTATAAACTATAGTGCATAGTTTTACGAGCTAATATCTTTCAGTCTTTGTGTGTGTTTTCAAAGAGAGGTTTAAAGCTTTTTTCAGTTGTATAAACATGTTGCAAAGAAGTGTATGAATTGAGCGCTTTTGCTATGAGCTTAATTGAAATATTCATATATAATGAAATATATTATTAAAATAACTTAAACATCAAACTAAAATGTCAATTGAAATGAAATTGCTTGTAATGTGTGATTTGGTATATTTAAGTATGACATTTAATGTCTATAGTGACATGTCTTCTGCAAAATATTTGTTTGAAAAAAATAGTTTAGTATTTAGCTGCCATTAAATGAACACGTGTACTTTTTGATCAAAATAATTACTTACAGAATATATCTGTGTTTCAAGGCATATGGCTACTCATTCTCCTGAGAAAACCCACAAGTGTAATTATTGCGAGAAAATGTTTCATCGAAAAGATCACCTAAAGAATCACCTACATACACATAATCCCAATAAAGAGGCCTTTAAGTGTGAAGAATGTGGAAAGAACTACAACACGAAGCTTGGGTTTAAGCGTCACCTGGCTTTGCATGCTGCAACAAGTGGTGACCTCACCTGTAAAGTATGTTTGCAGACATTTGAAAGCACAGGGGTGTTGCTGGAGCACCTAAAAACTCATGCAGGCAAATCATCAGGTGGAGTGAAGGAGAAAAAGCACCAGTGTGAACATTGTGATCGTCGGTTTTACACCCGAAAGGATGTCCGAAGACACATGGTAGTGCACACTGGAAGAAAGGACTTCCTCTGTCAGTATTGCGCACAGAGATTTGGCCGGAAGGATCACCTAACACGGCATATGAAGAAAAGTCACAACCAAGAACTTCTGAAGGTCAAAACAGAGCCAATGGATCTACTAGACCCATTTCCTTGCAATGTTTCTGTGCCTATAAAGGACGAGTTACTTCCAGTGATGTCTTTATCTTCCAGTGAACTGACATCAAAGCCATTTACAAACACTTTGCAATTAAATCTCTACAATACTCAGATTCAGTCCATGCAGAGCTCAACATCTGCACACCAAATGGTTGCCACATCATTACCTTTAGGAATGCCTTGTCCAATAGATATGGAATCTGTCCATCCTTCTCACCAGCTCTCTCTAAAATATCCACTCAGTTCTACCTCATATACAGTTTCTATGACTGATAAAGAGCAGCCATTGAAAGGGGAAATTGAAAGTTACTTAATGGAACTGCAAAGTGGTATGCCTTCTTCATCCCAAGATTCTCAAGCATCTTCATCTAAATTAGGGTTGGATCCTCAAGTAGGGCCACTAGATGATGGATCTGGGGATGTTTCCCTTTCGAAAAGTTCAGTTTCTATTAGTGAACCTCTAAGCACCCCATCACTGGACTTCTCTCAGTTATTCAATTTTATACCTGTAAATGGACCTCCTTTTAATCCTTCTGTTTCTGTAGGAAATCTTGGAATGAGTTACACGCAAGAGGAAGCACATTCATCTATGACGCAGCTTCCTCCACAGGCACAAGATCCACATGACCCTGGTAATGGTATAGGTCTTGGGTCTTTGCATTCATTATCAGCAGCTTTCACGAGCAGTTTAAACACAACCACAACCTTACCACGTTTTCATCAAGCTTTCCAATAGGGTGAAAAATTGCCTTGTGACAGGTTTATTTGTAGAAATGCCTTAGATTACTTTTATTAATGTAGTGCCTACTATGTCATTTGTAAATCTACTTTTGTACAGTACCAATCTCATTAAGCCAGTATGAAATTCAAATTAACTTTTAAAATATTTTGAATGTGTTCATTCACAGTTGTTTACTCTGTGTTTTTTTTAAGTCTCTGTATTCTCACTGCCAATAGACCCACACTTAAAAAAGGAAAAGGAAACCATTCCCACTAAAAGTTATGTATCCCTTGTTTAAAATTTCATTAAGATCTGATAATTCACTTTGTCAATGGAATTGTGGCTATTTTGATACTTTCAAGACTAGGAACAAAACATTACTGTTAATACAGATGTCTGTGAAAAATTCAGAATATTTTTGCCTTGTTCATGAACTAAAAATCATGATTTATAAATAAGGAAATGTGTTACTCTTGTATGAGAAAGTTTTTATGTGTAGTCTTCTTCAAACGTCTGAAGGACCTACCACTTACGCTTAAATAACTTCACAGTAATAGAGAGGAAGAAACCTCTCACTTAAGTGCAATTACAAAGTATTATAATTTGGTAAGAAAAGTATGCCTGATTGGGTAGTTTTAAAAGAGACAAAATGTCAGAGCTGACCTTCAAATAAAAATACTGGATCGTATTCAACTAAGTTTTTACTCAGAGTAGACTCTTTGAAATTATAGAACATGATTAAGTTAGGTCTATTAATTTCAGTAGGACTATTCTGAGTCAAACATGGTTGAATACTGCTCACTGGGTATCCAATGAGTATCCTAAGTATCCAATGCTTTCTGCTCACTCACTGATGAAAGAAATCCATCAGCTGAATGGAGGAGGGAAGCATCTGTGGCAGTTTCCCTTCTCTCCCCTTCAGTTTCCCTGAACTCCCCTGCACCCCCCACCATCTGTGCCAGACCCTCCGGACCAGATTTACAGCAAGCATTGTGGGGCAGGGAAGCTGCACTGGAACGAGGAATTGCTAACGAGTGCCTTCTTCCAGTTCTGCTGACTAATTCCTTCAGTAAGTAAGCAGAAAGCATCAAATAAAATCCATTTTAACGTTACCTTTTCCATATTCTTTTTTACCAGTCTCATCAGAAAGATGGGGTGAAGTCGAGACAGAAAGTTTTTTATATGATGTCAATTTGATGTTTAGTTTGCAGTCAAAAAATGAATGTAAACTGGCAAATACATTTTTCCATATTATCATTGGAGCAGATCTCTTGAGTTATATTTCATGGTGTGTAATGTCACCCTAAGTAACAACGCAGATGGTAATCACACTTACCACGCTTGGGTATTTGGCTAGTGATTTTTCTCACTGCCAATAATTAATAACAGGACTCTTAGGAGTGAAGTAAAAGCATATTGCTTATGCCACTTTTACCTAATATAAAAGGGTGTTTGGGAAAACTAACAACAAAATGGCTACTCATGCTGTATGTCAAAGTGCTGTTGCTTTTCAAAATGCCCTCTTATATTCCCTACCCCAATAACCAAATAGGGAAAAACTGTGATATATAAATGCAAAATGTAGTTTTGCTGTAACTTGGTAACATTCTATTCCTTGGCATAATTATCTCCAATCATTTGTGTAAATGAATACAAGGTTTTAAGTGGTTGACCTTAATATACTTCACAGAAACAAAAGTTGCTCCCATTAAGGAGCTTTGGCTCCCAATATTTGTATCATTAGTTCCTACTTTTTTATCGTAGGAACAATATGCAGGTGTGATTTTACTATTTTATACTGATGTATTTAAATTTTATTACTGAATGGTAACTTTTTATAAATGTTTATGTTCCAAAGGCATTAAAAAGGGGTATATTAATAAGGAAAATACAGTTTCAAAATTCTGCAAGCTGCTCCAATATGCTGGGAGAAGACTTTCTCAAAGTAGACGTTAGCTCTGCTGCATGATTGCTTCCTTTAGTTTCTATGAAACAGGTTGCTTAAATACAGCTTTAGTGGAATGACTTGTTCAATATTGCTTTCCAGCCTTTTAGCACCATCATTTTAAGGGAGGGGAGAGGAACACATCAGAAGGAAATTGGAAATATTACAAACTTACTTTATGTCCAAATGACAAAGCAAATAGAAAATTGTTTAATTGTGATTATGATTAGTAGTAGTAGTAGAAAAGATGGAAATACTATCTCTTGAAAGGAGTCATGTCCTATGAGAAAAGTATACCTCCTTCCATGCTGTTTTGGTAGATGTTGAAGGAATTCAACACCTTTCAGAATCGGTACCTGAGGGACTGGCCTTCTCTGTCCCATTTTTTCCACACACTCAGTAGTTTTGTGTGTTACTGGGGAAACACCAGCAGGTGACTATTTGAAAAAGCTGTTCACCCATTTCAGAAGTGAGTTGAACTAGTTTTAACCTTTTATTTTCTAATAGAGGCTTACCACTACATTGCTTATGGTGTTTGACAGGGATGGTATGTACAAAGCGTGTCACGACAATATTATCTGTTTTCAGTGTTAGTTGCTGGTTAACTTGGTTTTTTTTTAAAAAAATAAAAATAAAAAACTAGTTTTTCCAGTACTCCTTAATACATATGAAGGCTCCATGTTGTTACGGCAGTTCCCTCAGGTTGTAAGATGGTTTTAATTAGAGACACAGGTGCACTTCAAATTATAGTAGTAGGGACCTCTGACAAGATATTGAACCTCATTCAGTTAGTACTTCAGCAGATGGCTACACCTTGTGTTTCTGTCACTGAAGTAAGGTGTGGGAGTGTATGGAAGCAGAATGACAGCGTAGGCAATATTTACGCATTAGTGCTTTATGACTATCATTTAGGCAAAGTCATTATTGGCAATTTAAAACTGTCAATGTTAAAGCCTATTTTGTAGTTACCAGGTTAAATCTTAAGAGTGGAGTGTGGTGTGTGCTGGCTGATCATTCACCACACTTTGTGCAACTTCTAAACTTCTGCTATGGATTTTAAAAAAATATTATATATATAATTTGCTTGTGTTTATTAGTAGTGAATTGTGGAATAGAGTGATTTATTCATTTGGCAGTAGAGGTTTTCAAAAACCATATACTGACTAAAAACATGAGCCAGACCTGATTGCTTTATTAAGCTAATAATGAATGTTAAGAGTACATATTTTCAGATTTTTGCCTAGTGAGCTCTATGTATTGTAGGCTGTTTTTGTTGTTGTTTTTTAACTAAAGCTCGATCAACTTCTGTGTTACACATAATACAAGATATAGCACTTTCAAAAAGAAAACCTAAATCTTATAAAAGAGAATTTCTTACAGGTTATGCTTTCTATTATTAAAAAAAACTTTTATTATAATTTTTCAAGTGCCATTAGATGACATACGTGGGCCTTTTGGTATAATGCTTTGGGTACAGAATGGTAAACATTGTAACTTTTAACAGGTACATCTTAAAAATGTTTTTGTATCAATTTGCTATATTGCACAAAACCAGTGTGTCTTTTTAAAGGGTTTTACAGTGGATTCCTAGGTTTACATGTTTCTACTGCAGTCTTCTACTGCCATTTCATACCAGTCCAAAAATTGAATAGTCAACAATAGTTAAGTGTATACTCTGAAATCTTAGAGGTTGCAGTCATGTGCCCACTAATGCTAAGTAAGTCCCATACATTTCAGTGGGAATTACATGTGTGAAATTAGGCACAGGAGCACAGCCTTATAGCTCAATCCTATGTGTATTTTACTCGGAAGACCCACTGAATTCAATGGAATTTACTTCCAAGTAAGTGCGTGTAGGATTGTAACCTTCAGAACATTTAAGATGCAGTATTGGAAAGATATGTCCTACCATAGCTATGCTGCTGCTGGAATTCAACATAGGGTTGATCCTGTGCCTTTTAGTATAAAGAGAAGACTTAAGCTCTTAATTATTTGTCTCATACACTGGTTTAGCAGCTTAAAATAACGTGCCTCTTAGTAATAAAGTCTATACATTGTTTGCTATGAAGTATGCCATGTAGGTTCAGCTGCCTATCTGCATTCTGTCATATTACAATGAAAACAGCCACTTATTTGATACTATAGAGGAAGACAATTTAAAGTGATGTCACAGTAATAAAAAAAAAGAGTGTTTATAGTCCCCTAACTCTTAAAGGGGTGGTCATGTGCTGGAAGGCCATGGTTTTTTTTGTAAGTATTTAACCCTAAAATTGACACAGAACTATTGCTAACTGCATGCAAACACTTTTCAGTCTAAGCTTCAGTGGTACAGTTGAACCAGAATGAATGTTTATTTTCTCAGAAACACTCATGCAAATATATTATAGTGGATCATGCTGCTAATATAACTTGGGATACAACTCCTCTCATGGTGCTACAGACCTCCCTGTCTCATTCAGACTGATGTATTTTTATCCATAGAGAAAGGCCTATACTAGATTTATAGATGTATGATATATTTTTATACTGTGACTTAATTTGTCATTAATGAATTTTGTACACCACCATGTATTCATATGCACTTGCAAAAGGAAAAACTTGGACATGTAAATTTGTACCCAAATGAACCTATTCTCAAAACTAGAAGATGATAGATGAAATGGGGGGCTTTTGATATGGTGTGAAGTGAAGAACATACTTGCTTTTAAGAGCCCTTTGAATATTAACAAACTGGGGGGGAATATAAAAAGAATGACACCTGAACCTGACTTGGATTGCTGAAACTTATATTTTTAGATAGTGAGAAATGTTTGGACTTGTGTGCTAAAATGTTTAATGATACAGATTTTGAGTCAAAATAGAAAAATGCATTCCAGACTGAATTTGTGTATTTCATTTAAAATTACTATCCTGTGATATGGGAAATTGAGTTGCTTATCATGTATATGTACTTTAAAATGTATTCACAAACTACTGTTGTATTTGTATAAAATATAGACAAAAGATTGCATATATATTTTTGTGTATAAGCTCTGTAAAATAGCTATCACATTATGAAGCTGCAGCAGAAATTCATTTTAGACATTCATATCCAAAGAAACAGACTATTTATTGTCCACATACCCTGATAAAAATATAACTTGCTGCTATTAAACAATAGTGCTGCAGCTTCTTGTGGCCTACAGTGTTATGTTTGCTGTACAAAAATATGTGAACTCCACAAAATATCAATAAAACAGAATGGTTTTAGTTATGTACAAAATATGCCTGGAATTAAGTATGATGGTGTGTGTGTGTGTGTGTGTGTGTGATTATGCAAAAGGCTGTGAACAACATATTCCAACAACCTTTCTTATTTGCAGATAGTAAATTGACAGCTAATGAAAGATTATGGGTACCCTCAGTTCAAAATTTGGTTATATTACAAGTCTCAAAAATATCTCTGGCAAAGTAGTGACATCATTCCAAATTTAGGCAGTATCAAGATTTTGTGTCTGGAGCTGACAGGTTTATCTGAACCATTTTCACCATTTTTTAATTCATCATATCATTGGTTAAAATTACTGTTGCTTTAAGTAATTCTTTATAGTATGTGTAACTAAACTGTGGCTCTCTCAGATGTTGTTATACTACAACTTCCATAATCCCTGACCATTGGCCTTGATGACTGAGGCTGATGAGAATTGAGTCCAAAAAATCTGGAGGGTTGCAAATTAGTCACCCATACTTTACAGCATTAGAATTATGCTACAAAACATTACCCTTTTAAATATAGATTATGAATCATTTTATAGCAATGGAACTATGCTGTGCATAGTAATCTTCAAAGCCATAACAGTGGTGTAGCTCATAGGTTTCCTTGGGTGACAAAGTCACAGCTGCCTTCCTCTCTTTCCTGAGTGCATTGCCAGAAATGCTTCCTAAACACAGGTTTTCTATATAGTGCTTACAGGTACCTACTCTTGCAGTTAGTAAGCATGGGACAACAGTTAACATTTAGGCCTGTCTGCCTTCTTTTTGCTAATAGCAACATCCATCTGCAATGGGCTCTACGTGGGGCTACCTTTGAAGGTGACTCGGAAACTACAACTAATCCAGAATGTGGCAGCTAGACTGGTGACGGGGGGCAGCCGGCGAGACCACATAACACCGGTCTTGAAAGACCTACATTGGCTCCCAGTATGTTTCCGAGCACAATTCAAAGTGTTGGTGCTGACCTTTAAAGCCCTAAATGGCCTCGGCCCAGTATACCTGAAAGAGCGTCTCCACCCCCATCATTCTGCCCGGACGCTGAGGTCCAGTGCCGAGGGCCTTCTGGTGGTTCCCTCATTGCGAGAAGCAAAGCTACAGGGAACCAGGCAGAGGACCTTCTCGGTAGTGGCGCCTGCCCTGTGGAACGCCCTCCCATCAGATGTCAAAGCGATAAATAACTACCTGATTTCAGAAGACATCTTAAGGCATCCCTGTTCAGGGAAGTTTTTAATGTGTGATATTTTAGTGTATTTTTGGTTTCTATGGAAGCCGCCCAGAGTGGCTGGGGAAGCCCAGCCAGATGGGCGGGGTACAAATAATAAATTATTATTATCCATCTGGTATGCTGAATGAGGAAACCCAGCAAAGTTCATTACAAAGTTCCTTGTAATGCTTGGTACCATTTCTCAACTTACTTTCCTTGTCACTGGAATAAATATGCCACTGCCTCCTAGCAGAAACACCAGTAGCCACCATTTGCGGTACTGCATTTCTCCAACTATCGCAGATACTGTTCATGTTGGCCTGTAGCATTTTAACTCCCTATAGAAAGCATGGACTTTTTGAATTGAAATCATATTGACTTTGCAAAGATTATGGCAGAACACCCACTCTGTACATGATGTGGTACTAAGTCAGGTCTGCTGAGGATTGCTGTGTTATTTACTTTCTACATCCATATAGCCATACATTATACAGGAAGAGAAGTAGTGGTAGACTAGCTGCCCTTCAGCTACTGATCATCTCATTTTAAGAAACAGTTCCCTAGGACACAGCCTGAAAACCATTTGCTCAAATCTGTTAATGTCTGCAAAAACTACATGCTGAAGATACGGAGAAGATCAGAGCTTAGTAGTACAACACATACTCTGTATGCAGAAGGTCCCATATTCAGTCCTGGTATCTTCGGAGGGAGTGAAAGAGAGCCAGTGAGTATAGAAAATACTGAGCCAGATGGACCAATGACCTGACATGGTATATGGCAATTTATGTTGACAAATGGATATAACAATCAAAGATCAGTTTCGCAGGTCAGACTGGAAAGGTGAGTGTGGCTGCCCACCTGTTAATCACATTACACCAGATGATTGGTAGGTGGGTACCGCTGCTCACCAATCAAAATCCCTTGCAAGGAGTTTTGAAGTGCTCAGCAAGCTGCTAGTGGTCAGATGTTTGGGAACCTGCAACAGTTTCAAAGCCCTTTTGCTATTTGCAAATGACTTGAAGACATGTTTTAATAGATAGAGTAAACTATATTGTATTTCACCATAGCAAGTGTTTAATATAGTACTTATAAACTTTGTTCTCTTTTGCTTTTGTTTTGGTGGTTCTCACATCACCTGTTCTACAGAGCAGTCCATTTAAAATATTTCTGAATAAAACCTCAGAACTATCCAATGCTTGGATGTAACCATATTGAGATGGGGTGGGGTTGTATTCTATCATTCCTACAATACAAATTTATACATGATTTTTTCATGTCTGATGAAAAGAGTACTAAAATACTGAGGAATTGTACAGTTTTAAATTGTTGATTTCATCAGTCGGTTTCATCAAAAATTCAAGCCAGACAAAATACAAGGTTGCCCCCTTGTGTAGATACATTGTATCAGTCTTTTTTGTTAACATTACTAAGCACGCAATAAGAAGTCTTACATTGACTTGCTCAATACCATTTTTTAACTAACAATGCTTTCAGCATGCTACATATTATCTGTATAGGCCACATTTTTTTCAGTAACTTAAGCTTATTATAATAAGTCCAAATTAGTTAATGTCACTTTTTGTATAAAGTGTTACTTCCTAACAATTTTATCCATTCCCATAACTGAAGTCCCAATTCTTTATTAGCCATATTTGACATCTGAACTCATAGCTACTTTCTAACACATTTTCTGCCACTAATAAGTGAAATTAAATGTAACTATATAATTTCTCCTAGCTAACTTTTGACTATGACAGCAAGATCTCAGAAGACTCAGGAAGCAAATATCCAGTCTCATTATATACATTTATATATTATGAACAACATTTTAATACTACCCATTAAATAAGTTCTCTGGTGCACAGAAAAAGCATATATAAGTATAAAAGCACCAGAAACAAAGAGCACATGCTTGTTTTAACTGGAAAGCCTGGAAAATAAAACCTGGCACTGAAAGGGTCTGGTGAGTCTTTCTGGGGAGAACATTCCCCAACTGAGGTATCCCTTCAAAAGTATCTGCTGCTTACTAGCCACTCATTTTGCCTTATATGGGGGGGGGGAGTACACAGAGGAGGGCCTCAGCCTCAGAAAATAATCTCAGGGTCAGGGCAGATACATATGTGAGGAGATTGGCTTTTCGGAACCTGACCACAAGCCATTTAAAGGTTAACACCAGCACTGTGTGTATATTTATATTTCTCCTTTTATCCATAAAAGTGCCTCTGGCTATAATATATATTTACAAATACATCAAAAATAGCATTTTTTTTAAAAGCTATCAATATACATTGGAAGAATTTTTTTTCAGCCTGCCTAAAAAACCACAAGAGACCAACCAAACCTCTTCAGAAAGGGAGTTCTGCAACCTCCATGACTTAATGATAAAGACCCTCTGCTGCAACCCACCCAGCCAAACTTCTGATGCTAACAGGATGTGTTGCAAGGCCTCAGATTATGAACGTACTGGACAGGCATGTTCACATGGTAAGAGGCAATCATCAAATACAGTGCTCAAAAAAAGCATTCAGAGTTTTTAAAGTAATATTGAAAACTTAAGGTGAAGACACACATATTTTTAAAGCAGATTGTCCCCCATCTTATATTTGTGTCATAAATTCTTGATGCTTTAAATGCAGGGCTTTTCTTTCTGTTGAATTTCATCTTGCTGGTTTTGGCACAATGTTCCTACCTGTCAATGTATTATTAAATCTTGATTCTGGCTTTTATGGTGTTGGCCACCCCTCCCAGCTTTGTGTTGTCTACAAATTTTAAAAGCATCTCCTCAACACCTTTAAAGTCTTTTATATGTCTTTATAAAAAATACTGAATAGCACAGAGCCTAAGAAAGCCCTGTGGAACTCCAGACTGCCACAGAATATTAAATAAATTTAAGGGGCGGTCAGTTTTTCAACCAGCTGCAGATCCACCCAACAGTAGTTGTGTCCAGTCCATATTTTACCAGCTTGTCAATGAGGAAATCATAACTTTATCAACTACTGGCAAATGTTTTTGGAATTTTAGTCCAAGAAAGTCTGGAGGGCAACAAATTGGCTAATTCTGGTTTATGGCATTGCCATGATCTGGGCAACTAGTAACTCTCAAAAAATAAAAAGAGGTGAGGTTGGCTTGAGAACTTCTTGATAAACTCAACCATACATGGTATTGCCATATCTAGTCAATCGTTGTACCTAGACATAAACTTTGGAACCTTCACTGCCTTCTTGACATTAGCTGGAAAGGGGAGAGGTGGGTTTCAGCAGCATAGTGGCACCCAAACCCCAGTACTTTCAGTATTAAGCCCATTAGCCTTAATTTCATATGCCCATAGAGAAAGATTGGCAGAGAAAGAGAGAAAGATGGGGCAACGCACAGCAAAAGGACCTGATCAGGTATGTGGTGTCATTCCCAGGTAAGGCAGCCTCCTTTATACAATTCAACAAGGCAGGTTTTGAAGCAGCAAAATACTAATTTATGTGTACATTTCTAATATTGCATGCATTTTGCTTACCATATGTATATATGGTGGGTGAAGAGATTCAAGTGCATTATCCCACAGCCGGGTTGGATTTTAGTTTACTCTGCTTATTTCAAAGGAACTCACAAGTAAGTGCGCACAGGACTGCAGCATCCTTACAAGAACCCTGTAAGATAGGTCAGCCCTGTTATCCTACAATGACAGGTGTAAGGGAAGAAGGGTGACACTGAGGAAATGTGACTCACCCAGGACCACATATTGCAGAAGTGAGAATGACCTAAAGACTTCACAGCACACAGCTCACACGCTTAGCTACTACACAGATCAGCTCTGGTAACAGAACAACTGAATGCTGTGCAACACTCTGGGAGATCTACTGAAATTGCATATTGTCTTTAAAATGCTGCAATTTTTTGACTAATTTTTGCCACACATTTCTCTAGCTCTAATTCTGCTTTGGCCTTAGAGAAGCCTCGTGTGATTAAGAAAAAATAAAGCAAAACAAATTGTTACTTAGCAAAGCTGAAAGCAATTTGAAAAGTACTGTACAAACAATCTCTTGTCATTTCAAAACTAACATCAGAAACTGAAACATATTCATCTATAGAGACCAGGCATTTACTTATGCCTGTGTCATATCACACACGTTTAACTTGTGCTCATGCTCATCTGAAAGTCCCAAGTAAGCATTTTGAATATACACAGCTTTGTAGCAGCTGATCTAGAAAATCACAAAATGACACCTAAATTGTGTCATCATCCCACAATTATATTTGTTGCTCATGGTGTGGTGAAATCTGCATGGAACATCACTTTGTGAAAGAGCCCAATATGAATGCACTTCCTTGGCTGCAGTGTGATAGCAAGGTAAAATTTCTGATTGATAATGAATTCTATGTGGCATTCTCTCATTCTGATATAATTGCAAGCAATTGCTGAAAAGCAGGGAAATACTTTCAGTGAAGCAGCTTAAGGAAAAGAATTTTTTTAAGACGGGGGGAGTTGAAAAATCATAGTAATACTATGGCAAGTTTAAAAAGCTAATTTAAGAAACCTCTTTCTAGGGCAAATGACTTAATCTAATCCTAAATACACTTACAAACATAATATCAACCCTACTGGATCATGCCAAAGTCCCATCTTCATGCTAAAGACCCTAAGCTGACTGAATGCTTATTAAGTCACAGAAGGCTACCTGTCAAGCAGCAGTGAAGGTGACAAAAGAGAATTACTTTGCCACTTCTGTTGCATCCTCAAAGAGCTGTCTGGCAGAGTTGTTTTGGATAGTCCAAAGGCTGCTCATTACCAGAAGTGGTAGACGGACTTCTGGAGCCCTCAGCAGCATGCTGTGATCAGTTTTCACAGCACTTTGAGGATAAAGTAACTCAGCTCCATAGTGCCTTGGGTGTCACCGTCATTGCAGTTCCACCTGAGGTGTCATATATCATGCCTTCCCATGCTCTGCGGGATCAGATTCAATTTGCATGGCCCAATGATTTGGATGTGCTTCTTGCTCTCATGAACCATGTGCACAACCAGGCTGTGGTGAGTACATCTTTATGTGATGGAATGATGCCTGCTTCTCTTAAACAAGTGGCACTGTGTTCACTCCTGAAGAAGCCCATTCCGGTTTCTATAATTTATAATTATAGAACCACCCAGTTGCAATTACAGTTGTACCTCAGGTTACAGATGCTTCAGGTTACATACGCTTCAGGTTACAGACTCTGCTAACCCAGAAATAGTACCTCGGATTAAGAACTTTGCTTCAGGTTGAGAACAGAAATCGTGCTACGGCGGCGCGGCAGCAGCGGGAGGCCCCATTAGCTAAAGTGGTGCTTCAGGTTAAGAACAGTTTCAGGTTAAGAACGGACCTCCGGAACGAATTAAGTTCGTAACCAGAGGGACCACTGTACCCCTTTTGGGGACAAGGTGGTGAAGAAAGTAATGGCTGAGCAGTTGCAGAAGTTCCTGGGGGGTACAGATTATTTAGATCCACCTCAATCTGGTTTCAGGCACAATTCTGGGACTGAATCAACCTTGATTGCTACTGGATACCAGTTGCTGGAAACCACAGGTAAGCAGAGTGCTGTTGCAATCATTTTGACTTGCAGGCATCTGGCTGGCCACTGCGAGAACAGGATGCTAGATTAGATGGGCCATTAGCTGATTCAGCAGGCTCTTAGGTTTTTATGCTCAGAGCCATATAGCTTCGCAAGGTTGCAACCTTTCTCTGAGAAAGCCCTTCTGTCTTTAATGTGCTGAACAACGGGCAGAAATTTAAGTTATGACTCTTCCTAGCATCAAGAGTACACTGCCTATTGAATTTCTACCTATCATTCAGTTGTTAAACTCCACTAGAAGTCGCTCTATTTAGCTACAGCCTTCAAATGCAATACACAGGACCAGAACAGCATAAGAACCTAACATAAGATCCAAATTAAATATTTCTAGCAAGTGTACTTAGGAATAAGCCTTTCATGATTTCCATGAATGGAAGTCTTGTCACTAAAATCACTTAGTAGGAATAATTTGTACTGAACTCAGTGAGACTTACTGCTAAGTAAACGTGTTTAGGATGTTTAGCATTGTGCTGTAAGTATGTTTAGGATTAGGACTGCAATATCAATTCCCTTTACAGGCTAAAGTTACTAGAGTAATTATTAAAATTGGAATCATCTGAAGCTGATTGGAGTTTGTCATGTGAGATTAAATGCAGCTATTTATGAGAAGGAAACATGAACTTGGAGGCAAAAGGAGAACAAAGTCAAGAAAACCTACTTAATACTGTGTCTTGGAAGAAACTGTGTTGCCTAACCTTCTTTGGAAATAATTATGCCATCCCCTCTTCCACATAGTCGTCTTCTCCATCTGGAATTTTCTCCATCTGTGGAAACACGACCCTGTAGTAGTCCCTTGGTGTTTCCTGCCAAACGTGAAAAACTCTTGTTGGGGGAAGGTCCATTGCCTAGGGCTCGTCGGCTACCCTCTCGTGTAGCTTGGTGTTCTATAGACTGGGATCAGTTGTGCCTGCTGCACCCTCTAGGTTCTGGTGGCTTTGGTTCTGTCTACAAGGCTACGTACCATGGAGCTACAGTGGCTGTAAAGCAGGTAAAAAAATGCAGTAAGAACCGTTTGGCATCACGGCAGAGCTTCTGGGCAGAACTAAATGCAGCACGCCTTGATCACAAAAATGTGGTGCGTATAGTGGCTGCTAGCACATGTGCCCCTGGCAATGAGGATAGTTTGGGCACCATAATAATGGAGTATGTAGGAAATCGGACTCTGGACCATGTTATCTATGGGACTGGCTGTATGACAGCTAAAAAGAAAGATGATCAGCTGAGTATAGCTCAGTGTCTGGGCTACTCCTGTGACATTATGGCAGGCTTAGTGTTTCTCCATTCACATTTGATTGTGCATCTGGATTTGAAACCTGCCAACATATTCATCACTGAACACAATGTTTGCAAGATTGGAGACTTTGGATGTTCCCAAAAGCTACAGAATGCTGCATCCGACCCACAACTTTGTCAACAAGGGGGAACATACACCCACCGTGCTCCTGAACTCCTTAAAGGTGAGCGAGTCAACCCCAAGGCAGACATCTACTCTTTTGCCATCACCCTCTGGCAAATGGTTACACAGCAAGAGCCTTATTCGGGTGAGCGCCAGTATGTACTCTACTCTGTTGTAGCTTATAACCTGCGCCCTTCTCTGACTGCAGCTGTGTTTAGAGAATCAACCATTGGCCAAAGGCTTGAAAATATAATTGGAAGCTGTTGGAGAGCTGATGTAGCAGAGCGTCCTAGTGCAGAACTTCTCCTTCACAATCTTCAGTCCCTGTCTCTAATAGTATAAAAGACCTTGTCTTGTCCCCCTTCATTTTTATTGTTGATCATCTCTTGCTAAGTTTGTGTATCTTATTGCTCTGATTCTTCTCTGCATGCAAAAGAAGTTTAAAAATATATATGTTGCTGGTGGTCAATTTTCTATAAATAAAGTTCATTACAGGAAATTAGTAGTAGGTTTGATGGTGTTCAGAGAATGCTATTAGCTGTATTTGATGGTTCTCAGAGACTGCTATTAACTGTATTCAGTTTATTATTTTGTCCTAAGCATCTGCATAGGTTAAATATGCTCAAGATCTGAGACTTGGTTGCTATCCTAGGCACACTTTGGTGGGAATTGGGTCCATTGAAGATAATGGAGCTTCCTAATGGGAATGCATACCAAGAAAAATGTAACAACTGTCATACTCCCAGTGTCATATATCAAACTAGTATTGAACAGGGGGGGGGGGGGTAACAGTGTGATTGTTATTTTATTCTCTTTGAAAATGGTGATATATCTGTGTGGATTGAGCTACAAATAAGTTCTATAATTTCTTTCCTTGTTTTAAATATTTGCTAAGCCACAGTGACATAATTTCAATGGTCAAAATAGGCTCACAAACAAGGTATCAGTATGTGTAACATATCCATGCATTTTTGGGGGAACTGATCAGAATGATGAATAATAGATTGGCTCGCTATTTTGTCTCCAGTTCAGATAAACCATCTAGCTGTTCATTACCAGGTGGTACAGTTTATGAAAATACTTTCTTAACTATACCTAGATAACAAAAGGGTTGACAAAACAGAGACTGATCCTTGATGGGCAAATACAACTGCAGTTCACAAGCAGTCATTTAAAGGTCATAAATGTAAGAGTATGTTAAGTTTAACTATCTAGTGATTGCTTTTAAAGTGTGTCCAGACACAATAGAGAACAGGACCCTGCACCTTTAATAGTAATGTATAAGTCGGAATTTCAGCAGGTGTAGCTTGTCCTGAATCTAGCCACCCTACAATGAATACAAGCATTATTCTCCCAGATTAGTATTGTATGGAAAGGAAAAAGAATGATCTTAAATTGTTTCCGTGCTTTGTGCCCCTACGTGAATTACAAGCATTCTGAAAATGATAAAACCTTACTTCCGGTCTTGGGGAAACCAAGAACAACACAAAATAGTTAACTTCTAACAATGGTACTGCAAAAAGATTTGGATATATATTCATAGCAATGTACTTTTAATAAGTAGTGTGTGAGTTATGCTGCAAACCATCATCTGATCTTTGCGTAAAGCATGGTATATTAATTAACAACAACAACAACAACAACAATAGTAATTTATTATTTATACCCTGCCCATCTGGCTAGGCTTCCCCAGCCACTCTGGGCGGCTTCCAACAAAATATTAAATTCCAGTAACGCATCAAACATTAAAAGCTTCCCTAAACAGGGCTGCTTTCAGATGCCCCATTGATAATGAAGCAGGAGACTGGAGGACTGCGATAGTTTTCTAACTAAATCTAAAGATATGGTGAAATCCTTGCTATTTTATTGCAACACCCTCTCAGATGACCTTTGAATTATGGATAATGATTTGTTTAATTTTACTTCCATGCAAATGTCACTGTTCCCATTTTGGTTGTTGCAAGTCTTCTGCTACCTTGTTCTTAAATGTTTGTGTTTAACATTTAAGCCTTGCTCTCATATCCACATTTTCTTTATAACACACACACACACAACTTCAATTTTCTTTTATGTTAAGAAGTGCAAGTTGAAGTTTATTATAAAATAATAATAATCAAAGCTACTTCTGAAAACAGTTTCCCTACCATCCCAATACTCTGGTCACAGTTCAGAGAGCTCTTTTAGGTCACATATTTACTATGGACTTTGGCTTATGATGATGGTGGGGACGTCCTCTTCTCCTCCCCTCAAGTATTTCAAACTGCTTCAAACAGTCATTCAAACTTCCAAGAGACTTACCCTGTGCTACAATATGCTGCTGTTTGTGGGGGGTAAATCATATTGATTTCTGTATTATGACTATGGCGGTATTTGTTGATATGAATAGACTGTGGCTTAAGTTACATAAGCTTATAGGATAGGTTGTTTTAGGAACACAGCTGGGAGCAAATGCAATTCCCATTCTCACAATAAGAAAATCTTGTTTCCAGCAGAATCAAGTTTTGCCAAGTTAGTCTGTTTTGATTAAGATATAAGGAAGTTTAAAATAGCACTCTCAATTGTATCTATTTAAACAATAATCCAAAATAAGCAGAGTATTTTTAAAAACGCAGAACAGCTGCTGATGCTTCCTGACTTCATGCCTAGAACTCTCTAGCTTTCTTGTTTGGCTGACAGAACGACACTCAGTTGCGACATCTAAAACTTTATATATATATGGCAAAGTCTGAGGCATCTATAACTTGACAACTGGATATGCGTCATACACTACAAATATACAGAGGTGGTGTTTTTAATATAGTATAACTAAATGCTCACCACTGTGTTCACCACTGTGAAAGTGAACATTATTGGGATCAAACCTGCTTGTATTTGTGCGGAAATGTGGTCCAGAAATACTCTTTTACTTGGATATGGCTACAGTTGCAGAAGTAAGAAGTTCTATCTCCCACATTAACATGTTTCCTTCAGGTTCACTCATTACAACCTATGTATGTGCACAAAAACATGGGCCTGAGAATTTCTCTATGCAGTTGTGTTGCCACTGTGAAACTAGTTTCCAAAATTGTAAAACACGGTATCTAGCTACTAGACCCCAGAAACAGCTTTTCCAGAATAGTGTCTATCAACTATAATAAAACAAAAATTCCAGAAGGTATCAAAACACAAGGATTCATAGCTGATATTAGATGAAATTTCCCTCTCATATGCAGATTGCTGCCTTGAGACTTTAAATGAGCGCTAATTAGGAGATCGAGCTACCTGTCCACACTAACCCACTTTTAAGAACTAAGACTGCAATAGGGATGCGTGAGAAATTTTATTCTCTCCACATTTTGGGATGAGCCAAATTATTTTACCATGTCCCCTGCAACAATGTGCAAATCAGGACATAGGTATGTGGATTAGTCTCCACAATTTGTGAACCAATATGTGCATCAATACAATACTAATTATTAGTTCATTTATGAACTGCTTTCTGTTAAGTATTTCAAAGCAATTTTACAATACATAACCATTTAGAAGGCTTGTTGAAAGAGGAAATGGTTTTTTGCTGAAAAGACGAGATATGGCACCTGTCTAACGGGCAGGTACTGGCACACTAGAGGGCCCATTGTAGTATCATGCAGACAGACTTCCTGGCAATATGGTACCTACAAAATGCCTTATGCGGCATACTCTAATTGTTGGTTAGGCATATAAGGAGTGATATTATATTTTAGGTATCCTTGTTCTAGCTGAAGCTGGTAAAAACTAGCTGGCTTAGAGCAGCTAATAACTCCACTGTAGTCATGCAAGTAAAAAAAAAAAAAAGTTTAATGCAGCTAGGGAACAAAGCATGTGGTCCCTTCATGGGGAATTGTCCAGAGAAAAAGATAGCTGCTTCCATAAGCAGTCCTCAAACCACTTTATAAATACATTACTTTTATTTTAGTAGAACCCCATGGATTTTTAAGAATGTATTCAAATGCATGGAACAGAAATAGGCTGGGGAGTCCACACATAACATACTTTAATGTATTATTTACAAAGAAGTAGCTTGTGTGTCAACATAAATGGGTTGCTATCTATCATATTTTTTTAACAATAATAACTAACCTTCACATTAGATGCTCGCATTAATATAAATGTATATATCAAAATCTGTTGTATATTTGCCTTTTGTCAACTCTCCTTCTATTGCATCTTAGACCCCTGGATTTAGTCCTAAACATCTGTGTTGGTGTGCAGTGTCCTATTACAGTTGGAGATGAGCTGATGTAACAGTTGGATGTATCTTATCTTACAGACTTAGTTTTATGTTTCAGTTTTGTTTTGTTTTAAGAATGTAACCAAACTTTGATCTGAATTGAAGTTCACATGTTCAGTTAGTATACTTTATAAGAGATGCTAGAGGAGGGCTATACCTGGTTCCTAACAGAATCAATGTCAATAAAAAGTTATTCCTTTTTGCCATAATGTGAACTCCTTAGCATCTCTCTAGATGGGAAAAGATAGAAAATTCTTATCTACAATGGAGAAGAAGCGAATAGGTATATATGATAACCCCCCCTTCTGTTGAGAAAGAAAGGATAAAAAATGAGTGCTGCAGAACTCTAAACACCAAGAAAATTACTGTGACAAGTCTTCCGGAGGCGGCGCGAAACAGCAATGGCGGTCCTCTTCGTGCTCTGAAGAGGGGCTCCGCAGAAAAGGGTCGTTCGCTGCGGCATAGCGGCGACCCATCAAGAAAAACCACGGGCAGAGTGAGCTCGTGGCCGTGGGACTCGGCGGGCGCCAGAAGCCCCCCCAGAAACGGAGAAGGAACCCCGTAAGGGGCTCCGGAACGTGAAAGGGGGAGCGGCGCTGTGAGTTCATCGCTCTTTCTGCGGGAAGCAAAGCCACGCGGCTGCTGCTGATGAGCGCCGACCTTTCTTCTTGGAACATCAGATTTGCAACTACAACCCGTGAGTAAGGGGACTTAAAAATTATTGGGACTAAAGTATTTAATTTGGCTGAAAACGGGAAACGTAACCAGGAAGTCCGTTTCCCGACCGTGCTAAAGAGATCAAAGCAAAGTTTGACAAGCGGGAAGCGCTTTGAAAGAACTATAAAAAAGATTGGATTATCGTGCAGACTATTGAACTTTTGGCAGGGATTAAAAGAGACAATTTCGGAGTATCTATGCTGATTTTCTGACTGGATCTTCCTTCTTCCTTTGGGATTTATAAATAATTGAAGAAACCAAATCTGTGGGCTGCCAGGGTAAAGAAGAACTGTCAAACTGCTGATATTGTTTTTAAGGTTGAAAGTGTTGCATGTAAACGTTACACCATAGAAGAAATAGGGAAACTGTTTCTTGCACCCTCTCTGAGACTTTGTATTAAATTGGGAAAAGCTTAATGCTAAAAAGAAACTAAAAGACCTTTTAGAACTTCAGTTGTTTCTTCTTTGGATTATTGGGACTGTAAAGAAGGAAAAACCTCTTTCTTTCGGTTGAACTTTATTACTCCCCCCTAGAGGACTTTGGATTTATAATTCTCTGGGAACTATATTTTGTTTTGATTCTCTGCTGCCTCTGTTTATACTTTGGAACTGTCTCTCTCATGGGAACACATACAGTCTGACCTTGATACACAGACGGGATTGGAATGAGTGACGCAGGGAAAACAAGGCTGGCTAAAATAAAGGCAAAACAATTGGTACAAACAACTTTGACTTCCCAACCACGTAGATCATCTGTCCCAGCTGTTCTAGAAATACAAAAAGGGGCTGTTGAGCAGACATCTACAGGGGATATGGCTTCAGGAGGATCTGAAAAAGTTTTAAATCAGATCCTAGAACAACTGGCAATTCTAAATAAAAAGGCGAACATTCGACTAAAATTGATCAAGCCACATCCTCAATAAATAAATTGACTGACCAGGTGGCTCAACACACACAAGCAATTGGGAATCTTCAAGAAGCAACAGCAGAGAATCACAAACTGGCTGAGGAAGCCAAACAAAAAGCAGAGGAAGCCAACTTGAAAGTTGAGGCATTAAAGGTGGAGGTGAAGCCGTTGCATAAACAGATTAGTGAACAGCAGGCCTACTGGTCGATGACTGAACTGAGAAATCGGGAAAGCAATCTTAGACTTAGAGCTATTCCAGAACTTGAACAGGAAGATCTGATTGGTTATCTGACATTAGAATTTTCAAAGTTCTGGGGTATTGAAGAGGATAAGGATTTTAAAATTGTGACTGCTTTCAGATTGGGAAGAGTGACGAGGAGGGATAAATCCAGAGACTGTTTGATCATTTTAAGATCTAAGCAAGAGAGAGATAAAATATTAGGCCTTCATTTTGGAAAATCACTTGACATTCACGGCAACAGAGCTGAAATTTACAGAGACATACCAAAACAGCTTTTGGATCTTAGAGCGACGTATATAGAACTTGCAAAATTACTGAGAGGCAACTCAATTCCTTATAGGTGGGAGTTTCCTCAAGGACTATCTTTTAATTTCAAAGGAAAGAAAGTTAAAATTAGAACAGCAGAAGACCAACAAAAGTTCTTGAACGACCACGAAGAGGATCTACAGAAAGGGACAACAGGAGCCTGGCCACCGCCACCGCTTACACCTATACTGGCACCTACACCCTCGGGACCAGAGGACCAAAAGAAAGGGACGTCACCACAGGACCAATAGATTGACCCAGGATGTCTCTGCAGCTTCTTAGTTGGAATATAAATGGCGGAAATTCCCCAGAGAAAAGAAGAATTTTTCATATATTGAAAAAAGAACAATTGGACATCATCTGCTTGCAGGAAACACACGTGACCAGGCTCCATAGAAAAGTTTTGATTAATAAAAGATTAGGCCAAGAATTCATCTCATCGGATAAAGTAAAGAAAAGAGGAGTGGTGATTTATGCAAAGGAGAGCCTGTCACCAAAATTTTTATTCAAAGATGAGCAAGGAAGAGTTTTGGCTATTGAAATACAGGCCCAAGGAGAAAAATTTTTGCTATTAGGAATTTATGCACCGAACGAGGGGAAATCAGAATTTTATAGGAAACTGCATGAGACAATCCTGGACTATTTGGACTACACCAACATCATTATGATGGGAGATATGAACGGACTGGTCTCTACAAATATGGATAAGTCACAAGACCTAAGTCTAACAAAAGATGGCAGACTACCCAAAACTTTTTTTGAACTGACAATATGGACTTAATCGATATTTGGAGGACTAAGAATCCCTTAGGTAGAGAAGGAACTTTCTTTTCTGAGGCTCATCTGTCATGGACAAGAATAGACCAAATATGGACAACTAGAAGGCTGGCACCTATGATTAGAAAAGTGGAAATCTGCCCAAAAACTTGCTCCGACCATAACGCTATGAAAATGGAATTAAGACTTACTCCAATCGGCTCCTTTAGATGGAAAATGAATGACACCCTATTAAGAGATCAGGAGATTGTGAAGAAGGCCCAAAAAACCTTGAAAGATTATTTTGAAATAAATTTGAATACTACGGTGGAAAGGAGAACAATCTGGGATGCAAGCAAAGCAGTTATGAGAGGGTTTCTGATACAACAGAACACGATAAAGAAAAGAATCTGGAATGGGAAAAAAGATAAGATTTTAGAGAAGATAAGAGATGGAGAGAAAAAGTTGAGATCTAAGCCAAAATCGAAGGAGATCTTGAGAGAAATTAAATTTTACCAAGCACAGTACGCGAAATTGATAAATCAAGAAGTTGAGTGGAAAATTAAACAAATGAAACAAAGATCATTTGAATCAGCTAACAAGTGTGGGAAACTATTAGCATGGCAATTGAAAAAGAGACAAAAATTGAATACAGTCACCAATCTAGAGATTGAAGGGAAAGATATCCAGAAACCTGAAGAAATTAGGAAGTGTTTCCAGAGATATTTCAAAAAGCTCTATACTCAAGGGCCACAAGAGGAGAAGGAGATAGACCAATTTTTGAAAACAAATGGTTTACCAAAACTTGCCCAGGAAAAGAGAACAATCCTGAATCATAAAATAACACAACAAGAAATAGAGGGTGCCATCCAGAATATGCAACTAGGCAAATCTCCAGGTCCGGATGGGCTTACCTCCAAGTATTATAAGATATTGAAAGATTATTTGATACAACCATTAATGGAGGTATGCAATCAGATTTTGGAGGGGAAGAAGGCACCGGAATCGTGGAAAGAAGCCTTCATCACATTGATCCCTAAAGTGGAAACTGAAAAGACTCAACTTAAGAACTACCGTCCCATCTCACTCCTAAATGTGGATTACAAAATTTTTGCAGATATTTTGGCAAGTAGATTTAAAAAAGTATTAAATGAAGTAATTCACAAGGACCAGGCAGGCTTTCTCCCAGGAAGACATTTGTCTGATAATACTAGGAATATTATTGATATTTTGGAACTTTTGCAAACCAACATTAATACAAAATCAGTGTTAATTTTTGTTGATGCTGAGAAGGCCTTTGATAACATTTCTTGGAGGTTTATGAAGAAAAATTTGGAAGGGATGGGAGTGGGACGGGGGTTTGAAAATGGAATAGAGGCAATTTATTCAGAGCAGAAAGCTAAACTGATAGTAAACAATGTGGTGACAGAAGAATTTAAAATTGAAAAAGGAACACGACAAGGTTGCCCCCTATCCCCTCTGTTATTTATTTCTGTTCTGGAGGTGCTTTTGAACATGATTAGGGAAGACCGGTTGGTACAAGGAATACAGGTCGGAGTGAAACAATTTAAATTGAAAGCTTTTGCAGATGATTTGGTTTTAACACAACAGGAGCCAGAATCTAGTACGAAGAGAGTGTTAGAATTAATTTATGAATTTGGTCGGGTAGCGGGGTTCAAACTGAACAAGCAAAAAACCAAGGTTTTGGAGAAAAATCTGACACCTTTGGAAATAGATGGGTTTCAGAAAGAGACAGAGTTAAATGTTGTTAAAAAGGTAAAATACCTAGGGGTAAACTTGTCTGCCAAAAATTTGAATCTATTTAAAGATAATTATGAAAAATGCTGGTCAGAAATTAAGAAAGATTTAGAGATCTGGTCAAGATTGAAACTTTCCTTGTTGGGTCGAATTGCAGCTATAAAGATGAATGTATTGCCGAAGATGTTATTTTTGTTTCAGACCCTACAGATCGTGGACAGAGTGGAGTGTTTTGGGAAGTGGCAGAAAGATATTTCTAGGTTTGTCTGGCAGGGCAAAAAGCCCCGAATAAAATTTAAAATATTAACGGATGCAAAAGAGAGAGGGGGGTTTGCCCTGCCAGATTTAAGGTTATATTATGAAGCTGCGGCTTTCTGCTGGATGAAAGATTGGTTACTCCTTGAGAACACTGACGTCCTAGATCTGGAAGGCTATAATAATGTTTTTGGATGGCATGCATATTTGTGGTACGATAAGGTAAAGGTTCATAAAATGTTTAAAAACCATATTGTCAGGAAAGCTATATTTATGGTCTGGACAAAATACAAAGACTTATTGGAAGGTAAGACCCCGAGGTGGTTATCACCAGCGGAGGCCAAGGTTCGAAAAAACCCCAATATGGAGGCCGGATGGCCGAAATACTGGGAAATAATAGAAAAAATTGGAGATAATTGGAGGCTGCAGAGCTTTGAAAAATTAAAGAATAGGGTGCAAGACTGGTTTCATTATGCTCAAATTCAAGAGGTTTTTAAGTCAGACAAAAAAATAGGATTCCAGGTGGAAAAATCGAAATTAGAGACAGAACTGTTAGAACCTAAGACCAAGGCGCTTTCGAGAATGTATAACTTGCTGCTTAAATGGAACACCCAGGATGAGATAGTCAAATCAGCCATGATAAAATGGGCTCAGGATATTGGGTACAACATTATGTTAGAAGACTGGGAAAGGTTATGGACCACTGGAATGAAATTCACGGCATGTAATGCCCTGAAGGAAAATATTATGAAAATGATATATAGGTGGTACATGACCCCAGTCAAACTTGCAAAAATATATCATCGGTCTGATAATAAATGTTGGAAATGTAAGGAGGCTGAAGGGACATTCTTTCATCTTTGGTGGACTTGTCCAAAAGTGAAGGCCTTCTGGGAAATGATCTATAATGAGTTAAAAAAGGTGTTTAGGTACACCTTCCCTAAGAAACCAGAGGCCTTCCTCCTGGGCATTGTGGACCAAAAGGTGTTAAAGAAGGATAGAACATTTTTTATGTATGCAACCACAGCAGCAAGAATACTCATTGCAAAATATTGGAAGATACAAGACCTTCCCACGCTGGAAGAGTGGCAGACGCAGTTGATGGACTATATGGAACTGGCTGAAATGACTGGCAGAATCCGAGATCTGGGAGAAGAGACAATGGAAGAGGACTGGAAGAAATTTAAGGACTATTTACAAAAACATTATAAGTTGTATGAATGTTAAGAATCTGCATGACTTGGAAATTTTAGCTCCTGCAATTAGATTAGGAAAATAGAAAGTTAAGTTATAAGTAAGAAAAAGTTGAAATTTAAAGTTATTTTATGTATTATCTTAAGGTATAAATATTTGACAAAAGGTACTTTAAATTTAGAAGTAAAACACTCTGAAAGATATAAATAAGATACGAAACAAGGTAATAATTTGCTGATATGTTTATTGTAAAGAACGCAGGGTGAGGGAGATATGGGGAAGTCCAGTTAGTAACCTAAAAATGTATTTTGAAAGTTGGATTGTTTTTCTTTCTTTCTTTTTTCTGGTTTGTCCTTCTTTTTCTTTTCTGTAAACTGAAAATGTAATAAAAATTTTAATAAAAAAAAAATTACTGTGACAAAAGGTTTCACGCATCGAGTGTTATTCTCAGTAAACAGATGTATGGTTACAGTGTTGGAAATGTGGGGGGGGGGGGCAAAAAGTTGTAGAATGTAAGAGATATAAAACATTTCCATACAATAGAAACACAATGATTATTTACAACAGCAGGAATCAATGTTATCATGTTAGCTTTGCTGAGTTGCTTTTTACACCTGTAGTGAGACAGAATGCCTTTTTCTTATTTAAGACCTAAATCATGTTTGGGGAAATATTCCACCAACAGACTTTTATTTCACTTTTTTTGCCACATTACAAAGTTGTATGGGACTCCCATCTCAAATCTGCTTCAAAGTGTTACATCACTGAACTAGAATTTAACTCCAGCAATTTTGATTCTATTTATTTAGATTTTAAATTTAGGTCAAGGATTTATCTCCCACTGCCAGCATTGTTTTCCTAGCTTTGCTAGCTAATGTATATTGCCAATGACAACTGTTGACACTGCTGTGCATAAATAATTTGTTATAATTATTATACTAAGATCCTACTAAAAAGGAATTGTTTTCTCAAGCTCAATATGGATGGCATCTTTTCTTCCCCCCTATCCTCCATGTCTTATTGCAAAACCACCACCAATGATATTTAATCTCCTTTGTCATCCAGCAACTCTGTTTTGTATTCATATTAGCTTCAGCCACTTACCCAACCTTCTTAACAAAAATGTGAGTGTGGAAATGAAATAGGCTTATCCATTTCAATTTATCTACAACCTTCGTCTTTTAAAATAAGTCAAAACCTTTTATATAAGAGATAAAAACAAATACCTGATAAAAATGGTTCCATTGCTGTTTTATCCTACTAGATGGGTAAGAGTAGTAACATGATTACTGAAGCCCTGCTAATGGAAGCAAGGAATTAAATCCTATATTGCTGAGATGTAAGATATGCCTATTTTGCATTTGTATTCCTGAAGGCATTCTGACTTTTGTTCAAAATAATGACCAAATTGTTCCAGGGTGAGTTGTCACCTCCCCACACCCCAACAATCTCATTCCTCGGAGTAAAGAGTTAGGATTGCACTGTTGGTTGGATATATCATTGTACAAAGCAGAAGAGAGGGTTTTTGCTGTCCAACAGGTACAAAATTGTGGTAAAATGGTCATCTGAATGGTTCTGTTGGAGAACAACATGATTAGACAGTAGGTATAGTCACCTACTACTTTTATTTTTTCTTGCTTTATTTGTTGTTAGAACATGTGTTCACACTAGGATTTTATAGTACCTTATTAAAGGCATTTGGTTCATTATTATGTAAAATGTTCCATTAAGCCTGTTGCTTAAAAACAGGCTCACCATAAATGAACTTGGGTGAGGACTAAGGGGTTAATACGTGTAAGGGTGAAGTTGTTCCAAAGAAAGTATAACCTAATTCCAAAATGTGTCTGATTGTGAGGAAGAATAAAGTTAAAAGTTGGCAGATCTTTAACACAAGGAATACTGCAAAGATAAATTATTCTGCCCTAGCTGCATATGTTCAGAACACTCGTGTTCTTGGTTGTGTCCTGCCTTTGAACCATCCTATTTAAAATGTAAATTCTCATATACTACTGCACCAGTCAATTATAAGACTGAAAAGTGATTCATTCTTTCCAGTACTTCATAATAGGTCTCCCTAAGGACTAAACAGGACAAAACGTTGAATACATCACTATCTATCCCATGTTTGTCTTTGTCTGGAACTAGAAGTCACAGTTTGCAGCAAGTGGGGAGTGATCCTATTCCCCCCCCCTCCCAGCACCATTTTGCCACTGCAGATTGCCTCCCCATCCTTTGCACCCAAATGTGCAGAGTTGCTCAGAAATAAGTACCCTTGAGTTCAATGCAGATTACATCTCAGTAAGTGGAAGTCTTAAGACTGCAAGTCTAAGAATGCTGTGGGTTCCATCACTCTAAAACAGATTGGTTGATCCAGAGTATCTTTGAAGCAAAGCTTTAGTCTCTTGAGCATTTGTGGGAGTAAAACCAGCGCTCAATGGAGTAATCCCACGCGTGCTTGTTTGGGCGTTAAGCCTCATCGGCTTCATTGGGGCTTCCTTTCCCCTAACTCCAGCAACGTGGTTGACACAGGTACCTTCCATCTGTACAATTATATTGATTCTATGGGCGAGGGGCTGATCGGAGTCAATCACTGCTGAAATGGAAGGCAGCCTGGAGCTAGAGATATAGTTTAAAAAGGGGCGAGGGAGGTTCCGGGGCCAAATTCTAACTTGACAGACGAGGTTTGGCATCCTGGATAAACCGCCTCAGAGCAGCAGAAGACGCCTTTTGAGTACACTATATGTTTACCCTTCGATGGAGGGGGGCGGGAGTGTCTTATTCTGGATCAATCGGAAATTCCCCATTTCGGAAGGAAGGTTTTAGAGTTTCCTTTCCTCCCTGCCGGAATAAAGAGGGAAATGACAGAAGGGAGATTTCAGGGAGATCCTACGCTTTTCCTCGGGGACAAAGGAAAAGGACTCGGCTACCGGCATAAGCCTAAAGCACATCGCACAGCCATGGCGGCTACCCTCCCTCCCTCGATCCGCTGCCTTCAGGAACAACTTCCGCCCCTGCCCCGCTTCGCAGGCCCAGCCCTCGCCGTCGCCGCTTCTCCTCCCCATCCACCCACCCGAATCGGTTCCGGGGCGAAGTGGGGGGAGAAAGGGGCGGGGCGTGTGTGGCTCGGCGAGCCTATAAAGCCCGCGCCGCCTCGCCAACCGCCCTCTTTGCGTCCGTGTCTCGGCGAGGCGTTCGTCTCCTGGCTCACCGCTGTTCCCGGGCCTCGCGCGCTTAGGCCAGGAATAAGTCGGTCAGGAAGGCTCCGCGGCGGCCATGGTGAGGGAGACTGGGCCTCAGGGGTCGCGCGGGAAAGAGCCCTCGCGCCGACGGGTTGCCATGGATGTGGGAGACGTTCGAATTTAACGGTTGCGCCTAAGGCCCCCACCCCACCTTCTCGCGCGTGCGCTCTCACGAGCTGCTCCGAGATCGTGCCTCCTCGGTTCTTCTTTCCTTTATGCCTCATTAAAAGCCCACCATGGGCGGAGGCGTGCCCTCCTTCGGGGAGGGGGTTATTGTTTTTATTACGTGTTTTTCTGTTTCCGTTTTGTAGTTTTTATGTTGTGAATCGCCCTGCGATCTTACGAAAGAGGGCGGTATACAACTTGAATAAATAGTGGTAATAGGCGGGGAGGATACGTTTCCATTCCCGGGCCTCAAGAAAGATGGGGCTGCTGCTGCTAAGAGGCACGCGTAAGATCCCATTTTGATGTTCCTCGGTATCATCACCAGATCAAGCTTTAATGCCGTTTTAGCTGCAGCTCTCGGGAAGTAAACCCAGCGGAACAAAGTCGGATTTACGAATAAATACTTATGCATAGATAGGATCGGGCTGTGCAAAATACCGATTTGCGGCTGCTTGGTTATACCGAGGTTTATACCCAAGTAGGACGGCTGTGCCCACGTGCTGCAGAGAAAAGGCCTCTTCGCTGTTAACTCGCGTGGTGGAGAGGTGTTTTCGTAGGCTTTTAAGAACTACAAAGATTCTTAACTTTGAACACTTTCGATTTCATTGTCCATTAAGGCTCTTGTTATATATGTTTTTGCTGCTGTTTTACTTTTATTGTTTCTTACTACATGGAACATTTTGTTAAGAGCAAGATATGCATTATGAAAATAAATACCTCTTCATCTCAGTCACCAAACTTGCAGTTTTGTAGTCAGTGGATAAGGTTTGCTAGATCCCAATTTAAAATGCAAAGGACACATGGTGTATATTGCATGGGTCTTTTAACAGCCCAAGTGGTCAGTAAAAGCTTTTTGTGCAGTCCTAGATTGAGAAGTCAGTCATGGGACATCTTTCATGACAAATACCTGTGCGCCTACAAAGTTACTCGTTATTGAGTATCCTGGGGGTTTTGTTCTTTGGCATTGAAAGTGTAAATAATTATACTTATTCCTATTCACAAAAGGCTAAGATATATCAATTAATGCTTGAGTTTGAGCAAGTTGTTGCTGTTGTAAAGGTGGTGCAGAAATTGCTTTCCCGTGTGTGTTTGCTGTTTTATGATGTGCAGAGTGCTAAATGCTTCATTTCTGCTTGATACTGTAATGGTGAAGGGAAAGAGTAATATGTGTGGTAGATCTTACTTATGATTTTAAAGATTGATTTGAATTAGTTTTTGAGGTTGCAAAACTAGCATCAAACAAATGCCAGAACTTATCATTACAACCCATTTCTTTCAGGCATTTAAAGATACTGGGAAAGCACCTGTAGAACAGGAGGTAGCAATTCATCGAATCAGAATCACCTTGACAAGTCGCAATGTGAAGTCGCTTGAAAAAGGTAAGTAGCAAAATAGCTGATAGGATCTATCCCTGATAGATTAGTCCAGTGACCCATCTGGTTCAGCTTCCTGGTCTCACATGGGAAACCCACAGGCAGGACCTGGGTGCATATTCAGAGGCATCTAAATGGGTGGCCATCACTACCTCCTGTGGGAGCTAATTCTATAGTTTAACTATGTGCTGTATGAAGATAAACTTTCTTCTGCCTGTCCTGAATCTTCCACCATTCAGTTTCATTGAATGCCTGTGGATTCTAGTTTTATCAGAGCATGAAGAAAAGCTTTTCTATGCCATGCATAATTCTAAACACTTCTGTCATGTCGCCTCATACTCTCCTTTTTTTGTAAACTAAGAAGCTATAGTTGCTGTAACCTTGCTGTGGGGAAATTTCTCCTCTCCTTGATCATATTGGTTGCCCTTTTCTGCACCTTTTCCTACTCTCCCAAATCGTTTTTAAGGTGAAGCAACCAAATCTGTCTTCACTATTCCAAATGTGGTCACAGCATAGATTTGTATTTAAATTCTAAATGGCTGGCAGAAGTCTGTGCACTTTCCCACCCAATTTTCTGTTTTGGCAGTTTCATCCTGTACAGTTTAGTGCTTCTAAGCCCATTGATTTCATTGGGTATTATGACATTGTATTGAGCTGTTAATGTAGTTAATGTTTAAAAATGGTGAGGACATGCTTTATTAAATGACGTTTTCAGTTGAAATTGGGGGATTAAGGATTCTTTTATAGACTCATTAGTTGTGGTCTGTTGAAGTTTGCTGTCTTTGTTACTGAGGTAGAGTTGCATGTTTGTACCATCCGGTTTGCTTCCATATTTTAAGTGCAGGGGTGGGGATAAAGTCTATGTTGATTGAGGTAATTTTTATGTTGCATAAGTTAAAATGTTTGCAGTGGGCACGTTTATGAAATTTGAGAATGTCCCCCCTTAAGATATATAGAAAAGAGAGCAATGAAATTTGTTATCCTAAATTGTCGTCACTTCTAGTCAGTTGTTGCATTGGCAATTTCACAGGAGGAAACTTTTATCTACATTTGTTGGCAATGAGGACAAAAGTGCACTGAACTACTTTGATTAATTTATACGCTATTCTGAGCCAACACTTTTTTATAGTGCTTTTTTTTTTACTGATGAACACACAACTTTTTACAAACACATTTTTCATTTTTATAGTCTGTGCAGATCTGATAAGAGGTGCTAAGGAAAAGAACCTAAAAGTGAAAGGACCTGTCCGCATGCCCACCAAGGTATGTAACTGCATGCACGTTATTATCCTGAATGTTTTTAAGTTTAAATTCTTTCTTGACATCACTTCTTCCTTTGCTTCATAGCTTTTACAGATGAAAGATCCTCTTAATAAGGCCTATCATTGCATCATATTTTACTTGTTTTGTAGTGAATACATTGGTTAGGGATGGAGGAGGAGATAAAACTAGTATAGTAATGTGTAGTATAGTATTGAATAGATGTTTTTTAAAAGAAAGATTTATAAACGTTAGAAGGTACATACAACTCCTTGCCCCCCCCCCCCAATGTTTTAAAGGTTTAAAAGGCACCAAACAGGCTGCAACATAGTTCCTGAACTGGGAACTATCTAGTAAGCACCTATGGTACCTATCTTTAACCAAAGATGCTATGGTAGTGTGGTATAAATGAGTCTGTAGTTACTGGTAAGTCAACATAGCAATAAGATGCTTGTAAACGCTTCAGTCCTTCATAATGGGGCTATTTGCTGAGGTAATGTCGATCAACTGCTCTGTTATCTCCTTGATTTCCCCAGGGATGCAAGTTGAGTTCAAGGAATATTTTGGTGTGACAGCAACTACCGTATTTTTCGCCCTATAGGACGCACTTTTTCCCCTCCAAAAATGAAGGGGAAATGTGTGTGCGTCCTATGGGGCGAATGCAGGCTTTCGCTGAAGCCTGGAGAGCGAGAGCGGTCGGTGCGCACCGACCCCTCTCGCGCTCCAGGCTTCAGGAGAGCCGCAGCGCCAGTCCCACAAGGTCGGGGGACAGCGGTGAGGCGGAACACCGCCATCCCTCTGTCCCCGGACCTGATCTGCAGGCGGGCGGCGGGGAGACGCGTGCTTCTCCCCGCCGCCAGCCCCGCAAGCTCCGGGGACAGCTGGGAGGCGCAGCGCGTCCTCCCTCTGTCCCCGGACCTGATCTGCAGGCGGGCGGCGGGGAGAAGAGCGCTTCTCCCCGCCGCCGGCCCCACAAGCGCCTGGGGGGGAAATAATTTTTTTTTCTTTATTCCCCCCCCCCCAAAAAAAAAAAAAACTTGGTGCGTCCTATGGGCCGGTGCATCCTATGGGGCGAAAAATACGGTAATCTCCGAAATGCATTGTCTATTGATATTAGGGAAGGTACTTGGTTGTATTGTTTTTTATGCTTGCAACCCCACCCTACCCCATTTTTTTCAAAGGCAGGCCTTTAATATGTATATTTGTTTTTATAACTTGGTTTTATGTATATTTTGATAATTTTATTACACCTAATGTTTTAATGTCTGTTTATCTCTATTTTGAATGAATATTTTAAAATAAACATTTTACTCGCATTTTAGACTCTGCGAATCACCACAAGGAAAACACCATGTGGTGAAGGTTCCAAGACCTGGGATCGTTTCCAGATGCGCATTCACAAGCGTCTCATTGACTTGCACAGTCCTTCGGAGATTGTCAAGCAGATAACTTCTATCAGTATTGAGCCTGGAGTAGAAGTTGAGGTTACCATTGCTGATGCCTAAATGATTGTCATCTGCTTCAATAAAAGTTAATATCAACTTTTACTTTTTGTTGTGTGCTTTATGGCAGTGTTCCTGCTTTAATTATGAATAGTATCAAAAGCCTCTACTTGTCCCCAATTAAAAAGCCTACAGATTATGTAATTATCAGGTAGGTAATAGATCTCTGATTAAACTGATTTTTAGAACTCATCAGCAAATGAAGCATACCAGTGTGAGTAGACTAGGTGGGGTTAAGGGGAGGGGGTTATTGGTTTGTTCTTGTTTTTAGTATGTAATTATGTGTTAGGTTCCTCCTGTTGATCATGTATATAGTCAACGTTAACTATGTAGCTCTTGAACCAAAGTCTTGTATCACAAGAAGTTTGTTGATATATCTGGCTGTTTGGGAGTTGCATTCTTGCCTCCAGGAGCCAAATCTGTTGTTTAGTCGTGTCCGACTCTTCGTGACCCCATGGACCAGAGCATGCCAGGCACTCCTGTCTTCCACTGCCTCCCGCAGTTTGGTCAAACTCATGCTGGTAGCTTCGAGAACACGTGTCCAACCATCTTGTCCTCTTTTGTCCCCTTCTCCTTGTGCTCTCCATCTTTCCCAAATCTAGTGCTTGTTTACCGGACTTCATTACATGTGGCAAGGAAGTGGAAATCAGCAACATTAACATGAAATTAAACATCCTTCAATACACAGTGTCCACAGTTTGACATAGCACATTGGCCGTAAAAAGTCACTGAAGTATTTTTATTCAAAATATACAAGAATGCTAAATGGAATTTTAGGCCCGGACCACTGCTTGTAAGGAGTTGTTACGATAAATCATGGCTACGTAGGAGTCTGAAAATTAGAGGGCTACATGTAACATAACGTTTGATTGATAATGAGGGAGAAAGCATTTGCTAATGCCCTCTGCTGGAGAACAGCTGCAATTGTAAAAGCACAGTATTTTTGCATGTTTTTGTAAGTATAAGGTGAAACACCAACACAAGGGTGTGCATTCAGTTTAGAAGTAGCATTTATGGTTTTTATCCAACAAGAGAAGTTCTAAAGAAGTTCTTTTATTTTATACAAGAACACTTCGAATGGCAGCAATGAAAGACTCAAATCCAGGTAAGTCAGCTAGTTACAATTAGGGTGATTTTTAACTTCCAGTACAGTAATCCACACTGGATACATACCTTGGTTAGCCTGCACTTAAGATGCAAAACGTGCACCTAGTGTGTGGATAAAAGTTCAAAAGGATATTTTGCTATCTAGAAGTGTAACTTATTTATGTAAAGGTGGTCCTTTAGGGTTTCTCTCCACATTGGAATATATATTTTACTCTTGCTTATTTGTAAGCAGTTATGTACCATTGTAAACACACAAAATGTAGCATTAAGCTCTTCTGAAAAAAGTTATCAAGATAGTTTCCTGGTAGAAGCTACTGAAAAGCATCCTTTGTGGTTCTTTTAAAACTTGGGCATCTGTGTGTGTACACATTAAGTGCACTGCTAGATGGTCCTGCAGCACCTGGACAGGTTGAGAATTGATGCATGTAGATGGGTTAAGTATTATGGATGAGGAATTGTTTTTTCCAGGAAGGCTTTTTGGAAGTTAGTCTGCAGCTAACAGTGAGAGCTGAATCCTAAAGAGGAGTTAGCAGCATTGCACAATTGAGTTCTCTGTGCCATGCCATTCCTCAGGCGTCTACTTTCTGATCCGTTCCATCTCTGCAGGCTTCTGGTTCCTCGGTTTTAAAACATTGAGATAGGGCTTTTCAGCATGGCTTATGCTTTCTGTGTAGATACACATTCATTGGTTTCCAGCAAAGGGATGCAGCTTTGAACCAAGATGAACTTTGAAATCCCTATAGTTCATGGTTGATAGGGAAATAGTAATGTCAAGATTATCTGCATCACCTGCCCTCTGCAAGACAAACTGACAAAAACTATAACTCATAGTTCTATATCTAGGCAGCTGGATAGCTCAGTTGGTTAAGAGCATGGTGGTAACGCCAAACCCCCGTAAGCGAAAGCTGCATATTCCTGCATTGCAGGCGTTGGACTAGATAATCCTCAGGGTCCCTTCCAATTCTATGATTTTATTCTGATTCCTAGTGAGTATTTGAAGTACAAAGACCTATTTCACTATTACTTTCGATTCAAAGAGTGGGTGGGTGGGGTACAGATTGAAGCCCTGAGAATACTGAAGGCCAGGACAAAAGTAGTAAATGGGGATGTGTGCTTCTAATGCCTGTTCAAGGTTGTTGAGGTTTCTGTGTAGATATAACCTGCTTGGCATATGGGAGTGCCCTGCATATCTTTAAATGGGCAAAAAAAAAAATCAAAAAAAAGCTGTGGCCTTCCAGATGTTGCTGGACTGCAATTACCCTTATTGCTTACTACTGGCAATGCTAGTTGGGGCTTAGCTGATGGCAGACTATAGCATCTGAAGGGCACAATGACTACACCTGATCCTGAGATATTTTGTAAATATAGTCGTAATAAGATTCTAGCAGACACAGCTGATGGGAACTGGAGTCCAATAACATCTAGACCAGAGTGGGTGGCAGCCCCATCACTAGATCAAAAATCCAATAGGCCTAATAAGATGGCTGACTCCTGGCTGAAACACAGGTGTCAGAAAACTGAATACAACCATTATCAAGCTTAATCTCTGGCAGTGAGGATGGAGAGGAAACAGAATTTCACCACTGCATTCTTGAACTGTAGTCTGGTATGGACAGCCCAGGACATTTTCCTTCCTGAGTCAAAGGTCAAGAAGGTGTCTACTCTGTTCCACATCCAGCTGAACCTTAATTCATCACTGACATGATGGCGACCACTGGCTAGCTTAGAGGGTGCAGGGTAGCATGTAAACTGCTTTGAGGGTCATTCCCCCAGTCAAGTGGTATATGATTTTTTAAAAATAAAATAAATAAAATAATAAATACAGTTCTATTCTTCAATGACTTACTATGGTCCCCCTGTCCTGAACCCCAGCATCTGCCAACAGAGATTTGAGAAAGGTTGTTTTTAATTTTTATTAGTTTTTATTAAAGATTTTCTCAAGTTACAAAACACACTGAGAAAGGTTGTTGAGAGCAAGCATGCTGCTTCCCACCGACTACATCGGAGTCTTCATGCTTCACATGTGTCATGCCAAGTCCTGAGTGAATCAGGGAGAGTGTTTCTCTCTTCATGTGAGGCTGGGATAGGTTTCCACAGACAGCTAGAGGCATTCGGAAATGCCTTTGGAAAGTCAGTAAAGTGGGCATAGGTGAAATGCTGAGCTGGATTCCTTAGATCTGGTGAAGGCAGGAGGAGTGGCAAAGCTGCTTTATATGCTGTTGCTTCACCCCTCAAGCCAGTCTCCATCATCCTGGATATGTACACATTTCCTTTTATATAATTATACGGTCTGCCCTCCCAACACTGTTCATCTGAACAGAGGTGAGCAGCAGACAGCAGAGCTTCTTCATTGGTTCCTCTATGACAGAAGTAGCTGGTGTTCTCCAGATACTGTTGGAGTACAACATGTAGGCTACCCCTGCTCTGCAGGCCAGAGCTCATCTTTATTTTATTCTAGTGTTTCTCTGACCTTCCTGCTTTATGAAATCCTGTTTGCTCAAATCTGAGAGCTTCTCTCTGTGTGTGGCAAGCCTTATGGCAGGGATGTAGAACATGTGGCCCACCAAATGCTCTTGGACTCCAATTCCCATCAACCCCACAATATGTCTGTAGTCTCTGGGGTGATGGGAGTTGTAGTCCAGTAACATCTGAAGAACCACAGGTTCCCCACCCCTGCCTTAATGGCTTATCTTATGCAGCTGTTTGGTTTCAAGCCAACACAGACTCATTTTTGCTCCTTCCTAGGCATAGGCCTTCTCAGGGTTGTGGACTTGTCCCATTCCATGTGTTCCTGATACTGCCATGCTCACATTTGGATTCTCAGAAGTAAGTACTGCTTTGCTCAATGGGAGTTGCTTCCAGTTAAGAGGGAATGATATAGCAGCTGTGCAGCCCAATACTATTTGTGTTTATTCAGAAGCAAGTGCCTCTGAGTTCAATGGGGCTTTACTCCCAACCAAGTGAGTATCCACAGGATTACAACCCTGTGTTTGTTATTGTTTTCAATGGAGAGCTGAGTCACTCTGCCTGCCTCCAATGCAGTTTTGTTCCATTTAAAACCCAAACCCCCCAAAATTCTCTGCTCTCAGGTGTGCTATAGATCGCTGGTGTGTCCACCTGTCGCTCTTGAATCATTTGGAAAATGGAAATATGAGTTAATTGAGGGTCCTGTGTAGCAGTTTGTTTGTCTCTTCCTCATTGGTCAGCAGCCTGCCTATAAATCTTTGGGGGGAGGGCATAGTAGGTCTGACTGAAGCAGTAGTAGAAAGCACAATTTGTCTGTGTTTGCAAACACATAAGAAGCTAGCAGTGTTTGTAGGAGTATTAAAACAGGTATGTATGATGAAAATGTAAAGTTCATGATAGAAAAAAGTTATTTGGTAAACAAGGCTGCCCTATCTCCCCATTGTTATTCATTTCGGTCTTGGAGGTGCTCTTGAACATGATTAGGGGGGACCGGATGGTTGAAGGAATTCAGGTCGGAGAGAAACAATACAAATTGAAAGCGTTCGCAGATGACCTAGTTTTGACCCTACAGGAGCCAGAGCCAAGTACGAAAAAAGCATTACAATTGATCCAAGAATTTGGCCGGGTGGCGGGATTTAAATTAAACAAACAGAAAACTAAAGTATTGGGAAAGAACTTGACAGATACAGAGTCAGAATGGTTTCAGAAAGAGACAGAGTTAAATGTGGTTAAAAAAGTGAAATACCTAGGGGTAAATATAACATCAAAAAATCTAAATCTGTTTAAGGATAATTATGAGAAATGCTGGTCAGAAATTAAGAGAGATCTAGAAAGTTGGACAAGATTGAAACTTTCTTTGTTAGGCCGAATTGCTGCTGTAAAGATGAATGTATTGCCAAAAATGTTGTTTTTGTTTCAAACATTACAGATTGTGGATAAAACAGAATGCTTCCAGAAGTGGCAGAGAGATATTTCCAAATTTGTCTGGCAGGGCAAAAAGCCCAGAATCAAGTTTAAGATACTAACTGATGTGAAAGAAAGAGGGGGCTTTGCCCTGCCAGACTTAAGGCTGTATTATGAAGCAGCAGCTTTCTGCTGGCTAAAAGACTGGCTACTTCTGGAGGACACTGATGTATTGGATTTGGAAGGTTTCAACAATGCGTTTGGTTGGCATGCATATCTATGGTACGATAAGGCTAAGATTCATAAGGCTTTTAAGAACCATATTGTCAGAAAGGCAGTGTTTAATGTCTGGACAAAATATAAAGACTTATTGGAAAATAAAACTCCAAGGTGGCTTTCACCATTGGAAGCTAAGGCCCGAAAAAGACTCAATATGGAGGCCAAATGGCCAAAGTATTGGGAAATATTAGAAAAAGAAGGAGACAATTGGAAATTGCAGAGTCAGGAGAAAATGAAAGATAAAGTGCGAGATTGGTTACACTACGCCCAGATTAAAGAAGTTTTTAAACTTGATAAAAAATTAGGATTCCAGGTGGAAAAATCGAAATTAGAAACGGAATTGCTAGAGCCTAAGACCAAGGTACTTTCAAGAATGTACAACTTGCTGTTAAAATGGAACACACAAGATGAAACGGTTAAATCGGCTATGATAAAGTGGGCACAGGACATAGGGTATAATATTATGTTTGAGGACTGAGAAAAGTTGTGGACTACTGGGTTGAATTTCACTGCATGTAATGCTCTGAAAGAAAATGTAATGAAAATGATATATAGATGGTACATGACCCCAGTCAAACTTGCAAAAATATACCACTTGTCTGATAATAAGTGTTGGAAATGTAAGGAAAATGAAGGAACGTTCTTTCACCTTTGGTGGACCTGTCCTAAGGTGAAGGTCTTCTGGGAAATGATATATAATGAGCTGAAAAAGGTATTTAAGTATACCTTCCTTAAGAAACCAGAGGCCTTCCTTTTGGGTATTGTCGGCCAAGGGGTGTTAAAGAAAGACCGAACTTTTTTCATGTATGCAACAACAGCAGCAAGGATACTTATTGCTAAACACTGGAAAACCCAAGATCTACCCACACTGGAAGATTGGCAGATGCAACTGATGAACTACATGGAACTGGCTGAGATGACTGGCAGAATCCGAGACCTGGGAGAAGAAATCGTTGAAGAGGACTGGAAAAAATTTAAGCTTTATCTGCAAAAATATTGTAAATTGTATGAATGTTAAGCAGGATGCTTGATTTTAGACAAATTGGCACCATCAAAATAGATGAAGTAAATCATGAAGATAATTTAAATATAAGATGAAAAACCTTTTTTTTTTTAGATAATTATTAGGCTAAATTAAATTTTCTTTTGTAAGGATTGGAATAAACGTATCTAAAATTTGAAATATATTCGAAATTTGACAGTAAGGATGGAGATAAGGGAATAAATTGTTGTTTTAAGTGTATTAAACTAGAACGTAGGAGCGGGAGATGTGAGGAAGTCCAGAAGTGATAAGAAAATATGTGATATGCAATGTTATGTTCATTTTTTTTTTTACTGTAAATGAAAAATTCATAATAAATATTTAAAAAAAAAAAGTTATTTGGTAAAGAAAAACAAGTATGTGTATAAAGACTAAGAATAAGGAAAAGTCTGAATGCAGGTATAAAGGTAAAGGTAAAGGTACCCCTGCCCATACGGGCCAGTCTTGACAGACTCTGGGGTTGTGCGCCCATCTCACTCAAGAGGCCGGGGGCCAGCGCTGTCCGGAGACACTTCCGGGTCACGTGGCCAGCGTGACATCGCTGCTCTGGCGAGCCAGAGCCGCACACGGAAACGCCGTTTACCTTCCCGCTGGTAAGCGGTCCCTATTTATCTACTTGCACCCGGAGGTGCTTTCGAACTGCTAGGTTGGCAGGCGCTGGGACCGAGCAGCGGGAGAGCACCCCGCCGCAGGGATTCGAACCGCCGACCTTTCGATCGGCAAGCCCTAGGCGCTGAGGCTTTAACCCACAGCGCCACCTGCGTCCCATGAATGCAGGTATAGGAAGGGTCTAACAGCCTAATTCCATGCATGCTCTTCTTTTAGAAGTAAGTTTGTTTTGTTCAATGGAGCTTTCTCCCAAGTAAGTGTGCAGAAGATTGCAGCAATTTAGCTTGACCCTATTCAATGTTATATAAACCTAAGAACATTGGAATCAATAGGCCTAAGCTCTCCTTTCAGGATCAAGCTGGAAGTAAAACTAGGTATATGAGTGAAAAGAGGAGGCAATAATGGAACAAAGACATTTTCTTTTTGAAGTAATGTATTGATAGGTGTAAAGTGTTGTGCATATGCAAGTTTAGTTAGTAATTATGTAAGTTTCCAGAACCAGGAGCTAATTCTTTTTATCTCACATTCTGGGAATCTGTGTTTTTTTTATGGGAGGCAATTGAAATACAGTTTTTTGCCAGCTCAGAAGTGCTGTTTACCATGCCTTTATCTTCCTGCTTGAGAAAAGAATAGGTTTGTTAGTACAGGTGCCATTAACTCTGTGCATGCACTGAACTACTCTTCTACATGCTGAATAGACATTGATGGTGGGTCCAGATTCATTTTCTGACGTCATGTACTCATTTTGTAGGCTTCAATGATATGTCTTTAGTTGTTCTGGATCTGTAAAATTAAGAGATTTTTGCTCAGCATCAGAGGCTGGGGGAAGACTGTAGCTCAGGATCGGAGCATCTGTTTTGAGACCAATTGGAGAGCTGATATCAGTCAGTGTAGACAATGCTGAGCTAGGTGGACCAATGATCTGACCCACTAAAAGGCCCTTCCCTATGTTCCAGTGCTGCCTGGCTTAATAGTGGACCTATTGAGACTTGGTTGCTGCTGCTGTGCTTCGTGAACATGGCTACTTATAGCCTTTTCATGTTCTGGTGAGCAAAAACAAAACAACAAGAAAACCCTTAATTTCTTGGAATGATAGCAAATGTTGAGTGCGGAAGGTGGAACCAGGAACCTGGACTTGAATTCCAGATCTGCCATATACCTGTACTCATTTTTTAAACCTTGACAAATGAGTGGGGAAGGAGCAGTCATTGCTAACACCAATGGTACCTTGGGTTACATACACTTCAGGTTACAGATGCTTCAGGTTACAGACTCCGCTAACTCAGAAATAGTACCTTGGGTTAAGAACTCTACCTCAGGATGAGAACAGAAATCATGTGGCAGCAGTGGGAGGCCCCATTAGCTAAAGTGGTACCTCAGGTTAAGCACAGTTTCAGGTTAAGAACGGACCTCCAGAATGAATTAAGTTCTTAACCCGAGGTACCACTGTAGTGATCTTCTTTTGGTGCCTTGTGTTGGCTGTGGTTTTTTCTTGTTTGGAAAGGCTCTGAGAACTAAATTCCTTGTCACCTACTATTACTTTTTTGTTAAAATCCATGTGGGTGGATTTCCTTCACATAACAAACATTGAGAATTGTGACATTGGGTTGGATCCAGAGTGAATTAGTCATTTATATCAATGGGACATCCCTTAGTTGCACCTAACTTCTCATGCTGATTTCAGTGCAGCCGAAGTAGAACTTAGTTGCTGTAGATACAACCCATTGACTTCACCAGGAAGTGATCTATTGTCCATAAGATATGTATATATACACTTGTGTCTTGTTTAAAAGTTGGATAGTGTACAGACCTGCTATTTCTTTCCCCCATCTTATATGGTAAAAGAATGAATTGTCAGGAAAGACAAAGAATAACATCCACTTCTGAGGGTATGGCAGAATTGATGTCTATGGACTCGTCAGAAGTATCCAACACCAGAGATGAGCAGGAAGAGGAGGTGGGCTGCTTGCTATTAATTTCATAAGCATTTGTGTGGTTTTCTATTGGTTGTGCATAGCAAATGCTTAGAATGAAAACTCTGTTCCTTTAGACATAGATTTCAAAGACTAAAAACCAATCTGCAATAGACTTTGGCATAGACATTGACTTATCGATACCAGCATGGACAAGCTGACTAGGGCAAACGGGGGCAGTTGTATTTAAAATGTACTGTATTAAGTGCTAGAAATTTATCAAATGAAGACACAGCTATTAAGACTTTACAGCTTTTGAAATATAAAACTTCCACTCAGTTTTAACTTTGCAGTGAACTAAGTAGGGGAAGCAGTCGGGTGTTGGATATGTGCATTTTATTGGCGTTTTCACTGAGTTCAAATAGGATTTGCAGGACATATAATACCCTCACTGTGCCACTCTTGGTTAAAAATGCAGTTCTATAATTGTATTCTCAGGGGCGGGAGGGGTGGAGACTATCTGAGTGTTTAAGAGAAGGAAAGTTTTAAGGTGGAGAAGTAATCTTTTTGAGCAGAAGTCAAAGCTTAGGCAAAGCATGAAGACAAATGACAGTATATTGAAGCCTGATAATACTGAAGTATAAAGTAGTGATGTAGAACTTTAAGAACCATCTTTAATATTTTCACAATTTCAGCCTTAATTTATTAATTTTTTTTAAGGTGATGTATCAGCCACTGAAAGTATACTTGAGAGTGCGGCCCTTTTCTAAGGCAGAACTTGAAAACAATGAAAACCAGGTTAGTTGTGAAATATGGCATCATTTTTTAAAATCTTTTGTGGGGAATTGGATTCAAAAACAGTTTGGGAAATAGAAATCTTTTACCTATTTTTTGTCTGTAATATGCTGTTTGGTGGTCCTTACTTACCCTTCTCCAAACTCTATCATTACAATGAGGTTACATTGCCTTAGTATGCATATAATTAGTTTGCTTATACTTGCTGTGAGTCACCCTTCACAAGATTTGGACACTAAAACAGCTGGATAAGCATGACATATATAGCAGTCTAGCTTTTTAGATGATGAAGCTTAGATAACTGTACCACTGAAATGCTCCAATGAGACTGTTAGAAAACTGGCTCTCTTGCACCAGAGCATGGGTAGGCAATGTGGTAACCTTCAGATTTTGTTGGGAGTCCCACTCCCATCAGCCCCAGCCAGCATAGTCAGTGATGATAGGAGCTATAGTCCAATGCCATCTAGGGAACACCATACCCCTGATCTACAGTAATGTTTGAAACTTTGCATTTAACTACACTACTTCAAGGTGCAGCTTGCACACTGACGCTGCATGCATACCACACATTTAAAGCACATGACTGCCCCTAAATAATCCTGGGAACTATAGTTTAAGGGTGCTGAGCAGGGCCGGCCCACTCAGGAGGCAAGGTGTAGCGGCAGCTTCAGGCTGCATGGGGTAACAGATCACCTTGTTCTTGATGTAGATTTTCCCTCGCCCCTTCTAATCTGGCAAGGAGGGGGACGCCATTTTAGTGCCAATTTTTTTTCTGGTCCTGGTGCTGAGAATTGTAGCTCTGTGAGTGGTGAACTACAGGTCCCAGGATTCTTTGGGAGAAGTCACCTGCTTTAAATGCACTTGAAAGGTACAGTGTTTACACAGCAGCAGAATCGCATGCACCGAAAGCTCACAAATGAAACCACATCAGTAAGTGTAAAACAGGTTTGTAGCATGCAATTTAGTAGGCAAAGAATGTTTTAGGAAACTGGTTAAAATAACTTGTGTGCTCTTAAGGACTGTTTGATTATTGAAAATCAAGAAACAGTGACTCTTCACGCACCTAAATACTCTACTGCTATGAAGAACAGTGAAAAGGGAATTGGACAATCAGTGCATCAGTTCACCTTTACACAGGTGAGTTCTCCTCCACAGCCAATTTTGGTGAAAATACATAAATAAAAGTGCATAAAGCAGACTGCATTAGAACACTTGGTGCAGGCTGCTCCTGTTTCTGTAAGTAGTGAGAACTCAGAGCAAAATATAGCTAACTCCCAAACAGATGCACAGGACTTCAGCATTAAAGTTTACCATTACATTAATTGCATGCTGCTTTCCTATACTGTATTGTAAAGTTCTTAAAGGTGTTTATTCTTTTGAACTTCATACCAATTGTATGGAAAGTGACAGTGGGACAGTGAAAATGGATTCTATGTGCTCTAATGGTGGCTAAGAGACCAGTACTGTTGAACTGGAGGAATAGAAATATGATTCCCCTTAATCAGTGGCTTGACAAACATGACAATATTAGCGACATATGAGCAGACTGTCTATGGACACAGACTTTCTTTGGATAAATATAATGATTTTTGTAACAACTTTATACAGAATATATGAGGTTGTTGTTAAAGAAATTTGTGTTAGGATAATAAGACTATACACATTTGTATATTTGTGGAAATGTAATGAAGTATTTTTCTTTAATTTGAATTTTCATTCACTTTTTTCTTTTTTTCCCTTCTCACCACTTTTCAATAAATGAAATTCTTCTAATAAAATATCAATAACGCTTTTAAGAGGATTCAGTGGTGCATTGCTCTGAGGATCAAATTGGCTGTGGCATGGTATGACTTGTTATAAGCAAAGCAATTAAACTGCTTTTCTGTGCCAAACTGGATGCAACATGAATCTATAAATAACATATTCTATGGCGGTTTTTTGAACATTATCAGTAGCTGCTGAAAGTTCTAATTTGGATCAGAATAATTAAACTTGGGTTTGGGGGATAACCCTTCCCCTCCAAGTCGTTCCCCATTCTAATCACCCTTTCCCCAAAGTTGCTATTTGCCTCATGGGGAAAACCATATAGGTATCATTTGACTTCATGAGGCAAATGGCACTTTGTAGGAGAGGGAAGGACTGGTGGTGAGAAAACGTTAAGCTCCATGGTCCCAGCTTGAAGTAGGCCCCTATAGATGCTGCTATTAACACTTCAGTTAGTCAGAGATCCCACTCACACCTCATGTGTACAGTTTGCTCCTCACTGTCCCTGTAAAACTTTTTCCTATTCTCTACTTAGGTGTTTGGACCAGAGACTTCTCAAAGTGAATTTTTTGAAGGCACAATGAATGACATAGTAAAAACTTGTATCAACGGAGTGAATGGACTTGTGTTTACCTATGGTGTGACTAACGCAGGCAAAAGTTTCACTGTTCAAGGTATCCAATTATTCTTCATTGGGTCAAATACAAAAGATTTAACAATGGCATGTATTGAAAAGAGGCTCATTGTTTCTGCAGGCTGCTCAAAAGACGGTGGTATCCTTCCCCGCTCTCTTGATCTCATATTTAACCATGTAAGGGGAAGACAGTATCCAAAGATGAACATAAAACCATGCTTCAGCAATCTTACCAAGAGGCTAAATGATATGCAGGTTAAGCAAGAAGAATCCATCAAAGCTGCCCTTCTTGCTTCTCTGAAAGAGGTTAGTGGCAAGCACCCTTCCAGATCCTGCTTTGGTGTTTACCATGTGTTAAAATTCACACCATGTAGAACTACACATTCCTTGGAAACCCCAACAACAAATTCGTATAGCCTCTCAAGGGGCCTGGTTTAAGGGGGTTCTGGACTTTAGCACTGCTGTAGTTCTTTGGGTTAGATTATGTGGGGTGGAAACACCGCAGAAAACAGTAGCAAGGATGGGCACTGGTTTACAGCCATCTTATGTTCCCCAGATTCCTCTGGATCCTGAGATAGCCACCTAACCTTGCACTTCTCTTTGAAACACTGGGACATCTTTGAAAAATGCGGGTGAGATTAAAATGTTTTGGAAAGGAGGTTGGCGCCACTGGTTAAGGGGCTTTATGGGAGCTGTTGGCTCCAGCATTGCCACATTATGCTGATGGAGAGCAGGCTCTCAAGCTTCCGAATGTAAATGAGGTGGTGGCCTTGCTTCTCAAAACTGTAAGAAAGGCACTGGGGCCTAATTTGAATAGTAGAATGTCTGTCATCTGGTGGGAGGGCCTTAAGTGTTGTGCTCTGGAATTGGCTCATAACTTCGGGGGTTCAGTTCAGTTCAGTTAGATGGAGGGCCAAGTTTCGCCATCACTGAGTTAGAGAAACCAACTGTCATTCTTGCCTCAGGATGTTGTTTTAATTTCTCTCAGACAGTATGTTATTGTGTTACAATTTTCTTTATTATTAAAACTTTGTTTGACATATGCATGAGCCGCTTACTATACTGAAAGAAAAGAAACTGATGAAGAATGGTGGAATATCCTAACTGTGTGAGTGAGGGGATATTCCCAGTTTGACAGGAGGATTGTTTTTTTTTAATCACCCCCACCCTCCACAACAAAAAACATCCTTCCACAGAGAAGCTTGCATGCTTGTTTTAAAGTGATTGTTCTGTAAGATGCTTCTGAAAGGTTGGGATGAAAGCAATTTATAAATAAATACTCTGATTTTTCTTTTCTTCATTTGAGACCGCTTCCAAAAGCAGGAAACATGCATGACTGGTGTTTTTAGCTTCTTGTGCATTTATGCACTCATGCCACTGCTGTGCATGTTGTGTTCAACAAGTTGGCTTTATTCTCCTAATCTTATGCATTTCTAAGGTGTGGTAGTTCTGAGTGCTGAATCATGCTGTTCACTTCAGGAGGAATCTTTAACTATTATGATAACACAGCAGAGCATCCAAGGGGACTTCTCAAAGCATTTTGCTGTTTAGCATCGAGGTCTATGGAAGGAAGGAAGAAATAAGATAAATACCACTATGGATTTTTTTCTCAATCCCTTAGATCAGGGGTGGGGAATCTGTGGCCCTCCAGATATTCTGGGACTCCTGTACCCATCAGCCAAGTCAGCATAGTCAGGAATAATGGAAGTTGCAGTTTAGCAACATCTGGAGGGCCACAACATACTTTGCCTTTCTTACATGTCTTTTTCAGTCTCAACCAAAGTCTGATTTTCATCTTGAATTCTTCTTGGTGATGAAAGTGTTTCTCTTCAAGCAGGCATTTGGCTGTTTAACATTCTATAGTTTTAAAAATGTGTTTGTGGGAGGGAGGTTATTGGTTTGTTTTTGTTTTATTATATATTTTGTATTCTCATTTTGTATTTTCCTGTTGTGAGCCTCTCTGGGTTCTTTGGGTGAAGAGTGGTAAAAGGTCAAGGTAAAGGTACCCCTGCCCGTACAGGCCAGTCGTGTCCGACTCTAGGGTTGTGCGCCCATCTCACTTAAGAGGCCGGGGGCCAGCGCTGTCCGGAGACACTTCCAGGTCATGTGGCCAGCGTGACAAAGCTGCTCTGGTGAGCCAGCACCAGCACAGCACACAGAAACACCGTTTACCTTCCCGCTAGAAAGCGGTACCTATTTATCTACTTGCACTTAGGGGTGCTTTCGAACTGCTAGGTGGGCAGGAGCTGGGACCGAAAGACGGGAGCTCACCCCGCCGCAGGGATTCGAACCGCCGACCATGCGATCGGCAAGCCCTAGGCGCTGAGGTTTTACCCACAGCGCCACTCGCGTCCTGTGAAAGGTGGTATACAGATTTAATTATTATTAATAATAATAATCTCCAAAAATTCACTTACCTTGAATTGTTAGGAATATCCCATTCAAAATTGATTTAATTAGGAACTATACCAGTTGTTTTGTTTTTAAAAAAACTTAATTGGTGGATAGCTTGCCTCCTGTAGAAATTTAAAGGTGTGAATACAGAGGCAGCAACATAACCTTGACATTTTTGTATTTCATCAAGGATACTGAAAATACTTCAAAGTCTATCACATCTTCAAGTGCATCAGGCTCAACTTCTAGTAGCTGTAGCTCACCAAGTTTTGTTTTGAATGAATCAGGTAATGGGTGAATATTTGTGGTTAAAAATGCATATAGAATTGTGTAAAATGGTTGCTATAGCATTGCGTACTAATCGTATAAAAACAGGATTAATTTTTGTAGGATATTGGGGAAAGGATATACTTACGTTTATTTATTAAAATATTTGTATATTGGTTTTCATATGTAATATCACAAAATAAAATGATTAAATTCAGAGCAGGCATTTAAAAGAACCCAGCTGGTACTGATGTTTAGCAAAGGCCTCCAGGAATAAATGTGTTTCCAGCATGTGCCAAAGTTGTCAGAGGGGGAGGTGGTTCCACAGGAAGGGCATTGCTGTTGAAAAGACCCCCCTCTTGGTCACCACTAAGTGAATCACCGGGAGGCACAATGCAACCAGGAGACCTCATCCAATGATTTTAGTGCAATAATGTGTAGTAATCCAAAAGTATGTGCCTTGCACCAAATGCTTAAACAAGAATGGTGCAATAGCTGTCCTGGGAGGAAGTATCCATAAATGAGAACAAAAATAGCACATACCTTCTGCCGCTGTAAGTTGTCTTAAACTGTTTCTGATACTGTGTTTTAATGTTCGAACGCGACCTTAGGGCAAAGGGCAGCTAAATAAATTTAACCTTACAATAAACAGGCATTACAGTTACTCCCTTTATTCACCATCCTTGAATGTTTAGATTCTGAGGTTTATAGCAAGTGCCCCAGGACCCTAGCATCTGTTTGGGTTTCTTTCTTTGAAATCTACAATGAGTACATCTATGACCTACTGGATGTAGTGCCTGCATCGAAAAATCAGAAGCGCAAAGTTTTAAGGATATGCGAAGACCAGGGAGGAAACTCTTACGTAAAAGGTAATGCTGCAACTTTGGTGGTACTGCTTCAAAGGAATAATTATCTTTGGGTCTAGTTATCTCAAGAATCCATCTAGCCCAGAGGTTTTCAACCTTTTTGAGTCCACGGCTCCCTTGACCAACTACATTTCTTTCTGTGGCACCCCTGTGGGGCTCAGGAGCCCAGTTATGTCACCCCTTGCCTGCAGAGCTGGCAGCCTCTCACCCTTTTCAAACACCCTCCCTTATGGAGTCTTCCCTCAGCCGCCTCCCCTCTCCTCTCTCCTTGGGAGTCCTTCAGGCAGCAGCTGCTGCCATCCCTGGTCTCTGAGCTGCACCCACATCCCACCTCACCCCAAAGAAAGATGCCTCCCAGTGGCACCATTCGCCTGTGGAGCTTATAGCCAGGGCTGCTGCAATAAACAGCTGTGCAATCCTTAGGGAGGCAGAGATGTGAGTGGGCATCAGAAGGAGGGAAGGAAAGAGGGACAGAGGCCAGTGTTGCCTGTGGCACCCCTAACTATCATTCAAGGCACCCAAGGGTGCCATGGCACACTGGTTGAAAACCACAATTTCTTGGACAGTGGACAGCTTCAGCTGCATGAGGAAGCTCTTGACACCAGGGGGCGCAGCTTTCCCACTGTCAGCCAAATTTAGCAAATAGTTGCAAGACCAAATAAATGTACAGAATACACTTGTAAGCCTTGATTTCCATTGTAAATAATCTAAGGTGTAATGAAGTTCGCCCATTTTTCTTTTAATCTTGAAAAGGTTCCACGGATGGATTGCTTTGAGGTGTTTCGTTATAGTCACTTAATACAGATGGCCAGTTATGGCTCCATGTGCTTGAGAATGGTTAATCTTCCCCCACCATTTTTATAACATGGCTATTTGTGCTGTTAAGGAGAACCTAGGGGCATCTGTAGTGCTGGTGAAGGAGTTTCTGAATTCAAAGCCAACACACATCCATTTTCTTCCCTCCCCTGTTCCCTGCCAGCTGCTTTTAAAGCAGATTAAGAGGTACGAGATCAGTTATTGATCACCAAAATCTTGTTCATCTTGCATCTAAAAATAATAGTTCTATGCTGCCCCAACTTGTGAAGACAGACATGTATTTAAAAATATGCCATTTTGTTTATGTATTACTGTTTTTATTCAAAAATTCATACTTTATATCTGTGGTCCTTCAAATTCTGGTTTGATTCCAGTTTAGTATAATTTTAAAAACAATAATATTTATTGCTTTTTTACATTAGGTGTGGCTATCCTGTGACCTTCCATATGTTGTTGGGCTACATTTCCCATCATCCCTGGCTGGGGCTGATGGAAGTTAGAGTCCAACAACATCTGGAAGGTCACACAGGTTAGCCACCCTTGCTTTAGGCTGCCGCTGTTCCAGATCTATCTTGATCTCCATTATGTTCTCACACTTCGGTTGTAACCTTACACCCATTTATTTATATACGTAAAACTCCTTGAACTCAGTGGGTCTTATTTCTTGTGTAAGCAAGTAGAAAAGTGCTGTATGCTGTAAATGTGCAAAATGTTTACATACTGCTGTTTTTCTGATTGTTATGCATACTTAATTGTATAAAATACCTTATTTCCCCAGATTTAAAGTGGATCAGTATAAAGAGTACAGATGAGGCTTGCAAAATTCTTAAAGTAGGAAATAAGAACAGAAGTTTGGCATGCACCAGGATGAACCAACAATCAAGCAGAAGGTTTGCGGTCTCATTTTAGATGTTTTTTTTCCTTAAGGAAGGGGGGTTGTTATTGGGTTGTTGCTGTTTTGGTTTTGATTGTGTATTTTGTGGTTTTATATTTTGATTTTATTCTGTGAACCGCCCTGAGACCTCCTGGTATAAATTCAATAAATAATAATAAAAATTGAGGCTAATGGCATTACTAAGACCACAATTAACTATGTAGGGTTTTAAACCAGGGGTGGATAGCTCTGTTGATTAGAGCATAGTGCTGATAATGCCAAGGTTGCAGGTTTGATCTCCGTATGGGGCAGCTGCATATTCCTGCACTGCAGGGGGTTGGACTAGATGATCCTCAGGGTCCCTTCCAACTTTGATTCTATGATTTATGGGCTCACAAGCCAGTTTGGGCCCATAAGGCCATTTCCCAGACAGCATGCACACCTGTCCACCAGCTGATGCTACTGGGTGATGCCAGCATTCTTCAAATAGCAGCTCTCTGTGCCCATGGCAAGTTGTACACCTGGATTTTCCCGTTTTTTTATACAGCACAAGGGGCTGCTGTTTAGATCAAAATCTTAAAACCTGCTTGATGTGTGCAAGTCACTGGCAGCACCCAAATGAGGGTGAATTGGTTCATATCCTGTGACAGCAATGCCCCTTTCTTGTTATGAGAAGGATATGCTATCTTGGACTTCCTGGCTAGAAGGATCTCTGCTTGTGGAAAAATCAATGATTAATGTTGAGAACTATCTGTTCGTTAATGATCACTCAGCTGCAACTAGTTTGTGTTGCGGTGTTTCCTAGGAGACTTGGAGAAGGAGACTTAGCCCTGCTTAATTGCAGAAGGGGCCTGTCTAGCCCTGGTAGATAAACAAGACTAGAGCATGGCCATCCACACCCAGTGTCCAGCCATTTTTGGTTTTGGAGAGAGTATGTGGATATCCTAAACACTGTATTATTGACCCTTGCTCTTTATCCTTTCTACTGGCACTAGATTTATTCTGGAATCTAGCTGCCAATTTTAAAGGTTACTTTGTATTTGGTGTGTTGGGGGTTTTTTACATAATCTAATTTAAAGAAAAAGTACCGGTAATATATTGCCTTAACCTTAACCGTTTACCCTCTCTATAATTAGCTTAAAAAAATAAGCATATGGGATATACCCACATGCCAAGTTAATTTCCAAATATTTCCTCCAACCGGGGGAAAGTTTGGAAAATATGGGACTTTTCCCATCTTAGGGGAAATGATGGGACTTCTGAATTTGTCCCATTGATCTGTGTGGACCTTAGACATAGCTAACTTTTTTCTGATGAATGCTTTTGCATGTTAAATATCTGCGCACATTGAAGAACAGCACGTTAAGAGTATTATGAAGCTTTGGCATCTGAATATAATTCTAGGCAGAGGTGTATCAATTATAGAATGGTATGGTAAAATTTGGGACTCTGCTTTAACGGCTAAATTGACCTCCTTTATCAGACTCAAAGGACAAAATTGAAGTTGGGACATTTTCAGGCAAAAATGAACGTAATTTTATTGATCATTATAGAAGATGCGTTATCCAGTGCACATTATGGAGTCTTGACGTTTTGATAGAAAGAAATCTATGTTTCTATGGGTGGCTTGCTGTATTATTAAACAGTAAGCCCACAACTTACATGGGGGTTATGTTCTGGGGATCATGCCTAAAGCCCAAATTGTGTATAGTCAAAACACATTGGGTTCAATGGTGGGTGGCATTGCCAAAGATTCTGCCTCTGGATGCCCACCCCTTTTCTGACCCTTTTTAAATTTTGTATAACACATTTTGGCCAAGCCTATAAAGTTAAATGTTCATAAGTTGCTTGTGTGCTGTATGCCAAAATTTCAGTTAAGTAAAGTTTATATGCATTATCTCAATATGACTAATTGTAAGATACCTTCCCTTCCCTTCTCTCTTTTTTTAAACCCCATCCCATTTTGAGATACCTTCTCTTATGTCTTCTACTTTTTAAAAACTATGTACTTTGTAATATAAAAGGAATAAAAAACTCTAAATAATATTAATACTTCCAGACAGATGTCAAACAAATATATATGTGATTGATTATTCAAGCACTACATCAGTTAAGCCCCACAGGAGAAAGTAAAGAAGCACAATATAGAACATAATACAAATTAAATAATGACATGATAAAAAAATTGAACTTGTGTCTCTTTTCCTCCAGTCACAGTATATTTTCTATTCGACTGCTCAGCTTGAGTGATGAGAGTGTGCCACGAGTTCTTGGAGTCTCTGAGTAAGTGGTTTTTTTTGCTTCTGCTAAATATGTACTACAGTGAATCTTCCTTTGTGTGGAATTATAGCAAAGTTGTTGAGGGCAAACTAGTGTTCTCAGTTTTAAACTATGCTAAAGTGCAAGCTTTTTTACTGACCTAAGGTTGGAGCTCCTGTCTTTGGCACTGGAACAATGTTGAGACTTTGCTTTGTAGGTCTCACTGCTTTCCTGATGCAGAGAAAGTTGAGTGAAGACAAAATCTTCTTCTTTGTAAATGTGCTTGTACAAATGCCACAGTGTGTTTTGATTTTGCAGTATGTAGATTTTTTGTCCTTGTGTGTGTGTAGCTTCATTTATCAAGGTGAATAGGGTAACTCTGTACATGAACTGATTGTATGTGAATGTCATGATAAGCCAAGGTTTATAGCAGGTGGAGAACCTTCAGCCTGCAGACCAGGCCTGGCCTGGCCTAGCCTGCCATGAGTTCATATTTGGCCTACAAGGCTGTTTTTCACCAAACCACCTGTGTTCTCCAAACCATCATATGTGATGTCAGGTGTGAGGCAGGTAGAGAACACACCTGCTAGTGCACAAGCTTTGGCAAGAGAAAGCAAACTTCAAGCCTGCTGAACTGGCTGCACTAGCGAGTTCCAATGTTTGCAGAAAGCAGGCTTTGTGTCAGGCTTCAGAGAAACGGCTTCCTCCCCCCCTTTAGCCGTGCATCAGCAGAACTAAGCAATTAGAGTCCCTTACCAGTTTAAGAGTGTTTAATGATCACAGCAAAAGAACAACGCAGCCATTCTGGGAGTAAAGGTACTCCCAATTAAGTTTCCCCTCTACTTCCCCCCAAGTCATCTCCGTCACTTCCCCCTTCTTGCAACTTGATCTTGCAACCACTGGAGCCTTCTGTGTAGCAACCTTATCAGCTCTCCTTGCCCTTGGAGAGAGAGACTGGACACTTTCCAGCGAAGAGGAGTCGGTTATCTCTTTCTCTCTCTTCCTGTTCTGCTTCTCCTAGCTGTTCCCCATTCAGCTCTGCCCAGCTGTTGCTTTCCGAACTATGTCCCTCTGCAAACCATTTCTCTAAATCTATACTGCTCCACTGTTCCTGGTGTAGCTTCAGGATCCTGGTCAGGAGCAGGAAGAGGGAGAGCTTCCCACCATTCCTCATCAAAGCTGTAATCAGCAGTCTGGTCTTCACCATTCATCAACAGATGGGTGAATAGTCAAAGCCTTGGGCATTTAAAGCATCACATGGGGTTTGTTTGTTTGTTTTTGCAAGAGCTGTGTAGTACTTTGAAGTCCTGATTTTGGTACCCCGCCACCCAACATTATTATGGTGTCAGCTGATTGACAGGTGGGCAGCCTCCTGCATCAGGTTTTGTCTACAAATGTAGAATTTTCTAAGGTTCTGGCCCACTGAGCCAAAAAGGTTCCCCACCTTGGTTTCTAGTGCCAGGAACAACCTGAAGTGAGCTAGGTTTCTGAGCCCACCACATTTCCCATGCAGCTGGGAGATCAGAAGCATTCACTTCAAATTCTAGTTAGCTACAATTTGCTGTTTTCGCTTATTCTGGAATTGCAGTCAACATTAACTGTAGCTAGCTTCATCCTATCTACTTGGTTGGAAGTAAAGTAACAGATTAACAGTGCTACAAAAGAGAAACTGTTTTAAGGAGTCAAGAGATATTAATATACAGTAAACCCACAACTTACATGCAATTAACTTGTGTGTATTCAACTTTATGTGCGTGGCAAAATTATTATTATTATTATTATTATTTGAAACGGGACAGGATTTGGAGGGAAATGAGTTTGGCAATCCCACCTGCCATTGAACCCAATGTATTTTGACCATACACAATTTTGGCTTTAGGCACGATCCCCAGAACATATAACCCCTGTATAAGTTGTAGGCTTACTTTGAATATTGTATCAATCTGTATTGCATGTTTAGTTGTTCTGTTTTCGTAATTGATATACGTATGTATTTTATTGAGATTTTAATTTTTTAAAAAACCAAGCCAATTTGATCAGCTGTGGTTTGAAGTTGATTTGCTTCAAATGAATTGTAAGTGTTGATCACAGTCTATCGTTCCAGAACAAAATGACAGTAAAAGCTTAGAAACTCCTCCTCCTGACAGGCTGGGGCTGTTCAGTGCAGCTTCTTACTGTAAAAGTAATCCACAACTTTGTTACGTGCTTATCAACAGCTGAAGGTGGCCACTGGAACACACTTATCCCAAAGCACAGTAAAAATACAGGATCAATAATAAAAGTTATTACTTGACAGTGTGTATTTTACCTTTTAAAAATACTATGAGTCCATGTTGTACCAGGCTACCTAAAATTCAAATATTGATTGAATAAAAATTAATTTCAAAAGAAAGAATGATTCATATTAAAATCAGCTGCATTCTTTGTACAGACTCTCTCTCTGTGACTTGGCTGGATCGGAACGATGCCATAAAGCACAAACCTTTGGAGACAGACTGAAAGAAGCAGGCAATATTAATAATTCTCTTCTTATTCTTGGAAAATGCATTGCAGCTCTAAAGCAAAATCAAAACCCTAAGTAAGTGACAAAAGTAAATCTTCACACCAGTTTCACATAAAACTGTTTAGTCTAACCTATTGTTACACAACGTTTATGTTCCCCAAGAAGCACGGTGTCTGTTTCATTGAGTAAGAGTGCTGAAAACATATTCTAACATTATTATTTTCATTCTTTTGTATGCACACTTTTTATGAGGCAGCCACATTATGCTGTCCTCCAGTCATTGACAGCCTGCATTTTCTCTGTGCTGCTTATGCCATTTCTGTTTTCAAAAAATCTCTGTGTGTCTTTTTCAGAAGAAAGGAAAAGTAACACAGCCTTCATAGATACAGACAGTGGTTTTTTTTTCTAAAAAAATGTTTAGGGGTACTCTCATTTTCCTACTCATATTGAAATACTGCCCCTCAATGAGGCCAAACTGTTTAGGGGTATGCATACCCCTGCGTCACCCCAGCAAAAAAGCACTGGGTATAGATGCCATTAGCACACCTTTTCTGTCCTTTGGGGGTTTTGACATGGGCAAAACATATTAGGAAAATCAGCCTAGTACTTCTCAGCAGGCATTCACTATGACCCTTGCTTTTTTATGACTCCATTTTGTTTTAATCTTTTTTTTAGTTATTACTAAATGATTTTCATGGCTATAATTATATTTTAAATGAAAGAGGTATAGTGCTGTAACACCACAATGCTATAACATTATAGAACTGCAGTTGTACCTTGGAAGTTGAACAGAATTCCATTCTGGAATTCTTTCAAAATGTTTGAAAACCAAATTGCGGCTTCTGATTGGCTGCAGGAAGCTCCTGCAGCCAATCAGAAGCCGCGGAAACCCCGTCGGACGTTTGGCTTCCAAAAATAGTTTGCAAACCAGAACAGTCACTTCCAGGTTTGCAATGTTTGGGAGCCAAAACATTTGGGAAATAAGCTGTTTGAAAACCAAGGTACAACTGTATAGCATTTTCGCAATATAGTGTTATAGCACTATTCTTCTCTTTAATTTTAAAAAGATAAGTAGATGGAACAGTCTGTTGGCAATAATTAAAATGAATAAATGAATGAATATGGGACCAATCTGTTGAATCTGAAAACAGCTGTCCTAATAAGTACTTGATCTGCAGATAAAGGGAAGGTAGCAATCACACATGTCTGAATCCATGCTTGCTTTTACAAATCATACTCATGTTGAAATTAATGTTAATACAACTTTCTCTCAAGATTAAGGCCAGCATACATTCCCTTCAGAGAGAGTAAGCTGACCCGCCTGTTCCAGCCATTCTTCTGTGGTAAAGGCAAAGCTTGCATGATTGTCAATATTAACCAGTGTGCTTCTACCTATGATGAGACATTGCATGTCATGAAGTTTTCTGCTGTAGCAAAGCAAGTAAGTAAAAGGCTGTGTCCTCTACAACATACCCCAAGCACAGCCTCTTTTATACCATTACCTTGTTTTTTCCTGGGTGAATAATAATAATAATAATAATAATAATAATAATAATAATAATAATTTATTTATTTATTTATTTATACCCTGCCCATCTGGTTGGGTTTCCCCAGCTACTCTGGGTGTCTCCTAACAGAATATTAAAAATACGATAAAACATCAAACATTAAAACTTCCCTAAACAGGGCTGCTTTCAGATGTCTTCTAAAAGTAGGATAGTTGTTTATTTCCTTGACATCTGATGGGAGGGTGTTCCACAGGGTGGGTGCCACTACTGAGAAGGCCCTCTGCCTGGTTCCTTGTAACCTCACTTCTCACAGTGAGGGAACCACCAGAAGGCCCTCGGAGCTGGACCTCAGTGTCCAGGCTGAATGATGGGGGTGGAGACAATGTTTCAGAAATTGCCTTCTTTATAAGCCAATGCTTCCTGGCTGAGGTGTCTCCATGCCAAGTAGCCTGTAGGATCCTGACCTCTTTACTAGGAATACTTACTTGCTTGGGCCATCTACGGTAACTGTAATGCACAACAAAGTAAAAAAATGTAGCAGCTAGTCTTACAACCTCAAATATAACATGCCTGATATATATCAAGACACTCATGTCTTCTGTTGATGTTCTGAGTCTTCAGTTCACAGCAGCAAATATGCGTGTGTGGTGTTTTTGTAGTTTTAAGGCAGCCCTGTTTAGGGAAGTTTTTAATGTGTGACATTTTAATGTATTTTTAATCTTTGTTGGAAGCTGCCCAGAGTGGCTGGGGAAACCCAGCCAGATGGGCAGGGTACAAATAATAAATTATTTATTATTATTATTATTGGCATACCACCCACTCATATAAAATACCAGGGTTGTATACAATACAGTGGTACCTAGGGTTACATACGCTTCAGGTTACATACGCTTCAGGTTACATACACTTCAGGTTACAGACTCTGCTAACCCAGAAATAGTGCTTCAGGTTAAGAACAGAAATCGGGCTCTGGCGGCGCAGTGGCAGCAGGAGGCCCCATTAGCTTAAGTGGTGCTTCAGGTTAAGAACAGTTTCAGGTTAAGAACGGACCTCCGGAACGAATTAAGTACTTAACCCGAGGAACCACTGTAGCATATACAAATGCAATAAAATATAATATACCATAAAACATCACAAAATAATTGTAAGTGTAATTGGCTCATTTTGGAAAAAATGTTGAAACAATTGAATGGGCCTGTTTGGCTTCAAGAGGAGTCTGAAAGTTAGCAGGGAGGCTGCTTGCCAAATGGCTGCTGCTGGTGTGTTCCACAGAATGGGGCCAGCGACACTAAATGTCTGGCTTATAGTTGGAGCTGACCAGGCTTTTAAAACACAGGCAGCAACTACAGGACTCCACTGGATGATCCCAGAGACTGAGTTGGGATAAAATGGCTCAAGGTATCCTGAACCCGAGTTGTACAGGGCTTGGCATATTAATACAGGGACACAGAACCTGGCCCAGTAACCTACGAGCAGCCAGTGCAGACATTTTAGCAGGGATGCTTTATGTTGTTGGCGGTCTGCACACATCAGCCACCTATCTGCTGCATTTTGCACTTGTTGGAGCTTTCAGACTCAGAAAGGAGGATAGAGGGGTGGAGAGTCCAAATTTAAGAACCGAAAGAGCATACCTTACTGCTCTCTGACTCTTAAATCTAAACCTTACCTCCTCTTTGTGTAAATAGAGAAGACATGCATTTTAGAAGGCTTCAGCAAAAGCACGCATATGATTGAGTTCTATGTGTGTATATGAGCTGCAGTGTAAACTGTGAACAGATATGCCATGACAAATGCATTTAAAGCTTGGTTCCTTAGACAACTGACCTTTTCAACCTTGCTTCTCAATTATAATCATTGCAGTGTACTTCCCAAAGTTCTTAAAATTCCCTTTGTGGCCTTCCAGGCAGGGCAGATAACGCAAAACTACAATTTATTGTGAAATTGTGCTCTTATTTGTAATTTAAACCACTGACACAGTATTATTTTTCAGGTTATTCAAACATTCCAGCACAAAATATTTGATTATTTTCCCAAAAAATATATTGGAAGGGACGATAGGCCTACAGTGCACTTTGATGACTTATCTGCAGAGCAGCTTCCAGAGGATTCTTGTATCTCCTCTGAAGAAGAGGAAATAGATATAACTATTATGAACCATGAGGTAATGTTTAAAACTGTTTTCAGACGATCTGGTGCATGCTTACTCAGTAGGATTTAAATCATCTTAATAGTGTTAAAAATCAATGGAGTGATTCTTAAATCAATATAATACTTTGTTTGGACTGTTTTGAGTTGTGTTACCTGGCCTAAATCCTTAACAGACTGTAGCAGTTAGGGATGGTGAAAAATTTTCAGTTTGCATTTAAATCTGAATTTATCAAATCTACACTTTCTGAAACAAAATGAGAACTAAAACACAGTCCTTCAGTTTTTCCACTTATCTCAATTTTTTGATGCGGTTCTCCAAACAAACAAGGTTTTACAAATTTCTGCAAAAATATGGAGAACTAAATTTAAGTTTGGAAAAATGAGAAACTGAGAGAACCATAACTGACAGTTCCTTCCATCCTTAGTAGCAGATAGAAATCACTAAGTATTTTCCCAGTTGTGTAATGGGTTTCTTAGCCCTACCAACCAGCATGTAACCCTTGGCTGATTATTACCCCTTAGGGCAATGTTCCCCAACCTTGTGCCCTCCAGATGCTTGGACTACAAGCTGTGCTGGCTGGGGCTGATTGGAGGCATAGTCCAAAACATCTGGAGAGCACAAGGTTGGGGAAGGGAGGCCCTTGACAGGAGGGGGGGGGAATGGTCTCCCAGTCCTACTCTGATGAATGGCAAATGTTAGCTCAGGCACCGCATGCTGTCTTCTGCTCCTTGATTCCATGTTCTTAATTTGACTTCATTCCTGCAGGATCTCTTGAAAATGACAGAGATCTTGAAGAGCAAGCTGATTGCAGAGAGGCAAGGCAAGCTGCTCCTTGAGGTGCAAATACGCAAGGAGATGGCCGAAGCAATGTTTCAGCAACTGATGGAAACAGAAGAAGCCTGGAGGTGAGCCTTAAGATTTTGTAGCTGTGAGGAACTGAAAGGCCCCAGGCACCCACCACTCCAAGCATGGCTTAGCACATCATCAGTTCTAGAATAAGGCATCATATTTACGGATGCCTTATTCTAGGTCAGACCACTGATGTATCATGATCTTTTGTATTGTGTTGCATGCTGGACTATTTCAAAGCAGTTGGTTTGAAAATGCCTTGCTTTTCCAAATATTTGTGTAATAGCTTTCTAGCAATCATTTAAATATATTCTGTGATAAAATCTATGTGTTAGAGACATTTGCTACTGTCTCAAGTTCTCTTAGCTAAAATGATTTTGTATTACTATACTTGTATGGAACCAAGAAAATGTGTCTTGCACAATACAGTGGATGGCCAATATAAGAAATTCTATTAGCCGTTCTTCAGTTTAATTCAGTGTTTATATCCAGCCAACAGCAATGGGACTGTACTACTAGAGCAATAGGATATAACAATAATTAATAATTATGGGTTTAATTCTGTTGAAAATGGTTGGCATTCACATTTCTAGTTACTTTCTGAATGAAAATCTGAGTTTCACTGTTCAATCCAGTGCACATTTACTAGGAAGTAAGGTATATTGTAGTAAATTGATTTTACTTCTTACTATGTAATAAAATTATAAGCCTGTCTTCATGCTGCAGTTCGCATGACCACAGCAACTCCAGCATGATGGCAGACCAGCAGGCAGATGACCCGGGAAGCTGTTTAAAGGAGATCTGGAGAACTTCAGAGAGTAATTTTGCAAACTGCTCTCTGAAGTGTTCCTACCTTCCTTTAAAGTGGGAGGGGCTGAGCTATAAGGAAAGGGAGGTGGCATAGCTGTGAGGGAAGGCTTGGGCAGCCTGTGAGGGCATAGGCAGGGAGGGAGGGGTAAAGAGAGGAGGGGTTGGCCAGATATCAGTTACTATGAGGTTAGTCCTTATTTGTACAGGAAACCTCCAGGAAACATGCATGGGACATAATTTGTGATTTCTAGCTATGGGTTGGAACTGGAGTTCTTCCCATTAAATGAAATGAGGGCTTCTATATAATAGAAATGAGATAGGAGACATATTTTGACAATTCCTCTGTGCTACTGCTCGGAGGAAAGATCTTCTGACCTCAGGTGCAGGTTAGGGAAAGGGTGCTGGGATTGGAGACGGCTGCATTTTGTACCCACCCCTATGTAGGCTTGTTAATTGAATCATTAGTATAGATAATTAGATTAAAAGTATTTTGTCTGTTTCTCACTGCTAATACTATCCAGTAAACGCTTAGAAGATCTGAAAGAAAGGTATGAAGAAAAAATGGAGAGTAAATTTGAAATGTACAAGGAGGCCATAAAGAAGCATGCATACATGTGTGCAATGGATCAAATTGAAAACCACTATGTGCCAATAGAGGAGTTCATTGCTGAACAAGCAAAGGTCGAGGTACTTATTCTCTAAAACTTGTTATCTTTGTCCATTGTACATGTTGGCATTCTTTGCAAGGCATCTGCAGGAATTCTATTAAAAGGTTAAGTTGTTAAATGAAAGCTCTGAAAAGGTAGGAGTTATATTGGGTGGTTTTTTTGTGGGAGAGAGTGATGTTAGTTAATCCTCGTGAGTTTGGATGTGCCTATGTATTTTGAAATGTTGTGTGCCCCCAAAATATTTTGACAGGTGTCAGCCAAAAGTACATTGTCTGCTTCCGGGTTGGTGCCTCTGGTAATGGCTGAATTCCTCTGATCGGGAGGAATTTGCCCTGTGGGAATTTGGGTCTGGCCATCACGGCAAAGGCGGAGACCCGCAAAAAATCACAGGCGGGAGAAGCCTGTGAGCGTGGGATTCGGCGGGCACCTTTTGCGCCTCCCCTACTCGCGGGGAAACCCAGTTTCGGGGGTCCGGAGCGACGTGGGGTGAGTGGCGTGGTGCTTCAAATCGTCTGCTTCTTACATGGAGCGAAGCTGCATAGCTGTTGCCGGAGAGCGCTGACTTTTTCCTGTGGACAATTTGATTTTAAAGTAATTACCCGTGAGTAGAGCTGCAGCGGGAGAATTGGATTTCTAAAAGTTTAATTTGGTATCGTAACGGGGAGGTTCAATACAGGAAGTCCGCCTTCCCCTTTTGTAAATAGACTGAAGCATTGAGTCTGCAAGCTGAAGCCTTGGAAAGCCTATTGTAAAGGACTAAATTTCCATCGGTAAAGAACATTAACCCCCCCCCCTTGGAGGCAGGAGAAGAGGGGGGAAAGGTGTGAACTGAATATGCCTGCGGGAGAGAGCGAAGAGAGTTAAAATACCGCCACTCAGACCCTGGAAACGGGCTGCTAGCAGGACTGACGTTTTTTGGAAGGCTCACTGACAGCGATTAGAATGCTCCTTGACAGCTAGCTAATAAGAGAAATACATTGTTTCTACTGTCTCCGTCTGCTTTTAAAAAGGAGTAAAAGTAACTGAAAATTGAAACTAACTTCATTGTTTGAGCTGTGTTTAAAAGAGGACATTATTGACTAATATAAACAGAAACTGTTTCCCCCTAGAGGAAGCTTTTGAAACTGTTACAAGAGCTGGGCTGGGGAATTTCCAGCTGCAAGATAAAAAGCTGTGAGACTCTGGGACTGACCTTGAATCGGTTAAGTGTTATGGCAAATGGAAAGGAAAAAACGGACTAGTCAATTCCTGAAAAAACATTAAGGTCTGGGAGGACTTGGCAGCAATCTAGGAGAGCCTCAATATCAGGCCACCCTGCTTCTTCCGCTATTGTTTTTGTAACAGTATATTCAAAATCAAGAGAAATGTCGACAGAAGAGGCCTTAGCGGTTGCATTAAGTAAGATAAGTGATTCACTGGAACAGCTTAACAAGAAAATAGATGTGACAAAGACGAAAGTGGACGCTGCAACTATTAAAATTGTCTTAAATACAGAAAGTATAAATAATCTGGGACAAAAGGTGAATATCAATACAGAAACAATACAGAAATGGATACAGGAATCTACTTTGATACGGCAGACTGCGGAGGAAGCTAAGGAGAAAGCCGTTGCTGCTGAATGCAAAGTAACACAATTGGTGTGAGAGAGTCCCAGCCTTACAGAGGCAACTTGGTGACCATAAGTTGACGCTTGCTATGATTGAATTTAAAGAAAAACAGACGAATTTGAGGATCAGAGCCCTACCTGAATTGGAGAAGGAAAGTTTGATAGACTTCTTCACACAGGAATTTGCTGATTTTTGGGACTTGGATCTGGGTCAAGAAGAGTTTAAAACTGTGAGGGCCTTCAGATTTGGAAGAGGAGGGAAAAAAGAGAAGAACAGAATAAGAGACTGTTGGCACTACCAGAAGAACCTAGAAGTACAACAACCAAGAGTGAAAATTTTTAAAGACGTCCCGAAATACCTTTTGGATCTTAGGTCTAACTACGGAGATTTGGTTGCCCTGCTGAGAAGGAATAAAATCATCTTTAGGTGGGAGTTTCCCCAAGGTCTATTCTTCAGCTTTAAAGGAAGGAAAATAAAAATAAGATCAGTAGAAGACAAAGTAAAGTTTTTGTATAAATACGAAGAAGATCTGCAGAAGGGACTTGGAAAAGAGCTAAGAGCATCGGACAGAAGATCACCAGGTTGATGGACTATATGGAATTGGCGGAAATGACTGGCAGAATCCGAGACCAGGGAGAAGAGTCAGTGGAAGAAGATTGGAAAAAAGTTTAGACTATTTATAGAAATATTGTAAAATTAATGAATGTTAGAAAAATGTTGGAATGAAGTTATATGGCTTTAGTAGAAATGTTATAAGGAATTAGGTATAAATAGATTATTAGAGTATTAAAGGAAAAATAAGGTTAGAATATGTTAAGATAATTATAGGTCAGAAAATAGAGGAAAGATGGAAAGGAATTGCTGAAACAATAGAAGTGGAATACAAAAAGGGAGGTGTGAGGAGGTCGTTGAAACAAGTGAATGAAAGATAAGATATTGAAATTGTATGATGTGTGTTAAACTGTTCTTGTTTTGTTTTGTTTAGTTTATTGCGTTAGTGTTGTGTAATCTTTTTATATTGCATTGTATTGTATTGTATTGTATTGTATTGTCTTTTTTTCTTTTTTTTCTTTTTTCCTTCCTTTTTTGTAGTGTTTAAAAGTAATAAATATTATTAAAATATTATTAAAAAAAACAAAAGTACATTGTCTGGTGATATACCAACAAAGTTTTAGACATGAAAGGGTTCCTAAATATATTGAATGCAGAAAATATTAGACCAAGGTGGGATGTGACACAAATATGTTTGTTTTCCAAAGTGCATCATATTGGATAGGGAAATAGGTGCTAACAGTTATCTTAATTGTTGCTTAAAGTTATGGGCGGGGGGCAGTGGGGGAAGAACAGCTAAGCTTTTTTTTTTTTTTTTTTTTTTGAAAGCACATGCTGTTACTACAATAAAATGTACCATTTGAGTAAATTATTATGATTCAAAACTATTATAATTCATCTTGTTGCTCAGGACAGAGAAATGAAAATACTAGAGTTGAAAGCAAAACTTGGTAAACTCAATACCTTGCCTTCAGAAAGTCCTAATTTAGACTCTGCAGAAGGGAACATTGATCCAGGTAAGCAACCTGCATTCTTGAGCTTAAGTTTTTTCCCCTGAAAAGTGGTCCAAATATTCTTAACCTTGTTTTGCTTCACAGATCTTAAATGCAATGCTTCAGATGCTTCGCAGGGACAATGTGATGAGAGAGACAAGGTAACTTCCTGATTCCTTCCGCGGTCCCTCCCAATTCTCTGTTTCATTATCAAAATATTTCTTAGAGCTCTTTGATCAAGGGGCTGGTGAAATTAGTAAGGTGGGGATGGGGAACCTGTGGTGCTTCGGTTGTTGCTGGACCATAACCCCCACTATTCCTGACCACTGGATGGGACTGATGGGAGTTGGGAGTCCAACAGTATCAGGGTTGGGGGCTACCGGATTCCTAAACCCTGACCCTACAATAGAGCAAAATCATGGTCAGTCAAAGGTTGCAGCAGAGAGTTACACCAACATGACTCTCCCTTTAATCACTAATTGTAACAATAAGATTGTTTTGCAGCAAATAAGATCCTTGAACTTAAAAGTAGAGAAATTAAATGAAATGTTGCAAGATGCCAATGAACTCTACAGACAAGCAATGGAAGAAAATAATAGACTTAAGCAAGTGATGATGCATAAGGTTGGTCACATGGCTATTAAAGCTGCATTTGGCTGTTCTCTCTCTCTCTCTCAGCTATTTCTCCTGCTTATGACTGCTATACCTGTTAGTCTTAACCTCCTCCTGCATGACTTGAAACTGTCTATATTTCAAATTTATCAGGATAAGAAGATAAACTTGAAAATGCAGTTTTGTGTTCTCTTCCTATTCAAGCTTTTGGTGAGCAAATATAGAAAATATGAGGTCTTACAATGCATTTCATTATATTTGAAGTAGATTGCTGTACATACCAGCTAAGCAACAGAGGTATCGTCTTGACTGAGAACTGGCGATTTCAAGTGGACTCTAACCTATTAGAAAATGTTTAACTACGTATTCATTTTGGCTGCTCACCTTCAGAGGATGCCAGTGAGATATATTAAAATCAGTAAATGACAGGACTCATTCTACCTCTAATGCATCCTTCCATGGCTTAACAGGAAGAAGAAGTCAAGGGTCTTCAAAACTGGGCTAAGCGTGGCAATGAGCTTGAAGCCACAGTGTCTCTTCTACAAGAGGAGCTACGTGAAAGCAAAAAACTCCTAAGCACAGATTCGAAGCATCAGAAATCCAAGAAGGGCTTCTTTGCAAATCTGAAACATACCCTAGCAGATGTTCCTAAAACACTCGGTGACAAAGACTCAGAAAAACCTGAGGCATCTTCTACAAGCTCTCACAAGTGACCTCAGCAACACGCAAAGTAAGAGAGTAATTAGGATCCTTCTTGGGGAAGGTTTAATGCAGCTACTGAATTAGTACAGGTACTGAATTGGCGGTTAATCAGAGAAGGCAAAAGCACTGGAGGCAATTTCTACTTTGAAAATAAAATGCTTTGCTGAACATAAGTTAAGCATGGCTTAAATGTGGCCTCAGATGATCTTGTTGCTGTATAGTGCTACTATCTGCATCAATAATGCCAGAACACATTAAACACACCATTATTTATGTTTTTCTTGTACTAGGATACATTTTGGAAGTTCCCTTGTTTTAAGAAATATACTTAATGTTCAGATCACAATATCCATTATCTCAGCTTCAGGACCATTGTAATAATGTGTAGAATGAAGCTACATGAATTCTGTGATTGAATTGCTTTCCTTGTATAAAGAAATTGGATGGAAATGTGTAAAGCAGCCATTTTATACATTTGCTAATAAAAATGTTTACCAATATTTGACAAGCAGCAGCGAATGAACTAAACACAATTGTCTACGGAAGCATAGACTTAATATAGTTGCTGCCATATACTGTGATTGTCTCCTTATCAGGGGATAACAACTTAGAACATACTCAAAATCTGCCAGGTTTGAAATTTCAAGAATGCTTATTTATTAAAATCACAATAAAATGAAAACAGTATTTACAGGTTGACAGCCTGGTTGACAGTTTGTCAACTGGATTCCTTCATTTAAAAAGAGTAAATATCACGTGTACTACAAAAATATTGGTTTGTGCAACTGAACATAGTTAGAATCACAGTGTTCCTATAGTAACCAAGTTGTGAATAAGTATTTTGGAAAAGTATCAGCATGATAGAGAGAGAAAAACCCCCCTTTTGGAGAAAGCTGAGGCACATGCGCATCCTGTTCATATCTTCAGTCCAATCCTGACTTTATACAACTAGTGCCCTTAAACCTGATTTTCAAGTGTACCCCCCACCCCGCACTTCCGCATCCTACTTACGTAATATGTGCAACAAATTATATAGACTTTGGTTATAATAGTAGCTGGCTGTACTTTCTAATGGGAATGTGGTGTTAGTTGTGCTTTTTAAATTTAAACATTAAATTGCCTAATGTTAGAACTAAAGTAGGGCAGCTTTATGAGCCACACTGGTAGAAAGGTTTCTGCCATGACTCTAAGTTACACTTCATTTAATCCCTATCCCTACTTGAAAACAAACTATAAAGCCATATACAATATACCTTTAGATCATCAGGTATAAATGTACTGCATTTCAGATTCTACAGGTAGGTCCTTTGAAGGGAGGTAATGTGAGCCAGAAAGACTGTTTCTTGCTTAAAATCATGGTTAGCTCCTGGGGCTTGGGGGGAACCACTCTATATTCACTTCTACACTCTATATTCATTCACTTCATTGCAACTGTGCCAATTCCACCTTACTCTTTACTTAAGTATAGACACTACAGCAGCTTTTACTGTTTAAGCCCCTTCATCCAATCCACTTTTACAAGGCAAAACACAAAAGAGCTGGGCTTTTTAACATAAAAAGCAATTGCAGCAGGCTGCTAGCATGAGCTCCTCAGTGGTGACCAGGGAAGAGATGAGTGGGCAGACTGATTAAACATTTCCTCTGCCACTGTTTATTCAGTCAAAGTTGTCTCTCCAAGCTAAGAAAGATGCCATTCCTGTGTTTTCTACGCTGCAGGTGGGCAAGCCATTCCAAAAGATGCAATTCTGAGCAAATAAATGATGGTTCTACAGTCCTCCTTCCTCCCCTCCCACAAACTCAAAAGCTTTTCAGTTAAAATAAATGGGTGGCGAGAGCTCATGCATCACTATAGCATATAGATGGGCCCTAAAACAGACCTTTCTTTTTTTTAAGATGCATGTCGTGACTGGAACATGTGGGGCATTCTGGTTGCTGTCATGAACTGTTGTTGTTGCTGTTTCACTTCATTACATTTGCAGCTGTCTCCAGTTTGATTTTGGTCTTCTGGTGTGTCAAAAGAATCTGGGTACTTAAGCAAAATAGAAAGAAAGTGCCAGCAATAGAGGACATTAAAGCCTTAAGCTGGATAGTGGTCACCTGCAACGTTTTCTTGAGCTTCAGTTTCAGGATCCAGAAGCAGTTAGGATATCCCAATGCATAAAAGTAACTGGCGCAACCCCAATGTCCCATTAAGAGGTCTACACCAATTTGGAGACAGGAGCTCCTCCTTTTTCCTGTTAGGGCTGCTGCTGATATTGTCCTTCTGTAGCAGTGTAGAAGTCATCAAGGACACTCTGTAAATATTCAAAAGTTGGTCTCTCTTCTGCTTTATCTTTCCAGCATGTTTTCATAATATCATAGAGCTCAGCTGGACAGGCCTCCATGCGCGGCATGCGATACCCACGTTGAAGAGCTATCATGACATCAGAATTACTCATCCCTGAAACAATAAAAAAACGTATTTCTTCCACTAGCAAATTTGGCTATGTCAGTCTAAAAAAACAACCCAAACAATCCTAAACCTTCCTCCACCCCTGCAATTCTAATACTTTTATCAAATTCATTCATTGAATAGTCAAGCTTTCGTTACTGGAGAAAGTCAATTGTGGGAAATTAAGATAATTTATGGAGTCAGCTGCAGTGGGACCTGAGTAAACATGTATTTGATTGCACTGTAAACTGAATGTCAGCTGATCCAAGCATCCAGAAGTAAGGTCTCCCTGCCCCCTGCCCCCGCACTACACCCTGGTAGGATACATCAGCATTCCGCCCCCCCGATGTCAGAGAGGAAGACCTTAGGATGGATTTCCATACCTGCTGCCACAAAACCTCAAGATGCCCTTGCCCTCCAATGTTGGCTGGGTTAAAAAGTGGGTGGTATCAGAGGGTACTGGGCAGCTAGGACCCAAAGATTACTTAGCAGAAAGCCAAATAGGTCACCTGTGTTCTCACAGACTGTATGCTTGCATTTTGGCCTTTCAGTGACCTTCCCTAGAGAAGTAATCACCTGCCATGGCCATTGCATCAGCAGCAGACAATCTTATCTGCTCAATTTTCCCCAAAGGTACTAAGGATTTGTAGTCCATCCCCAGAGTTTCATCACCTGTAACATTCAGCTCTGACCCCAGGGCCTGCTTTCAGCTTGCCACTCCAGTTATGATATAGTGGTACCTCGGTTTAAAAACTATTTGGTTTAAAAACTCTGCAAAACCGGAAATAGTGTCCCGGTTTGAGAACTTTACTGCGGGAGGCAGTGGAAGACAGGAGTGTCTGGTGTGCTCTGGTCCATGGGGTCATGAAGAGTCGAACACGACTAAACAAGAAGGACGGAATCCAATCAGTGGAAGGACACTGGTGGCAGGAGACCTCATTAGGGAAAGTGCGCCTCAGTTTAATAACGTTTTCGGTTTAAGAATGGACTTCCGGAACGGATTAAGTTCATAAACCAAGGTACCACTGTATAGCAAACAGACCTGCTTTTGTAGCAAAGACTATCATCGCACAACGTGCTGCTGTTGCTGCAGAATATGTTTCTTACATTGAATGAAGCCAAGGCATTCATTCATTAATTCATTTTTTTAAAAAATGCTGCAGGTAGGCCAAAGACATGCATGGTTTCAACCCACATTCCTCCTATAACGGAGTAATTTGAAGACTCTTAAGTACAGCAACCAATACACATTTTCTAATTATCAAAACGTCTCTTGCATGTTTGCACCTATTCTATTAACTCTGGTACCTGTATAAACTGAGGGCAAATAAGCAGTAAATAAAAAGTACATACCTGGATAAGGAATTTTCCCATAAGTAATTATTTCATACAGAAGCACTCCAAAGGACCACACGTCAGACTTAATAGTAAATGAGCCAAAATTAATGGCTTCTGGTGCTGTCCATTTGATAGGGAATTTTGCACCTACGGAGAGGAAAACAACAGCACCATTTTAAATCTGGTTTCATTCATGTAACCATTAAAAACTATTCGTAAAGTGATTCAGATGGTGATTCATAAGGGAAAAGTGACTGAAAAATTGGAAGTGACAATGAAGATTCTTCAATAGTATGGAAAATAAACTCTGACAAAATGTTGAAGGAACTGGTGTTCAGCCTGGGAAGAAAGACTGGGGTGGGGGAAAAACAAATTTGCACTCTTCAATTACCTGAAGAGTTGTTCTCTGCTGCCCCAGAGGGTGTAAGTTACTGAAGAGTAGATTTTGGTTTAATGTTAGGAGAACCTTCTTGGTTTCAAGATCAATGGAACCAATTGCCTAGAAGGCTGCCCCTCATTGGACATCTGCAACAGACACTGTTCTGGAGGTCTTAAAGCCATCTTCTGGAGATGTTCTAGCTCTGGATTTCCGGCATCAAGCAAGGGGTTAGCCCCTATGGCCTACAAAGGTTTCCTCCAATTCTATGATTTTATGACAGGAGCCAGTGAGAAAAATGTGGAGGTCTGCTATGTCTCTCTGTAGAAATGTAAGTGCAAACCAAGTAGCAAGGTAGGAAATCCCAGGGGCAGAGAGCAGAGATAGACCAGTGTGTGTTGACATTCAGATATTTCTAGTGAAACAAGTGATACAAACCTTCCCTGGCTGTATATTCATTATCTTCAATTACTCTAGCAAGTCCAAAATCAGCAATTTTGCACATTAGAGACTCTGAAACGAGAACATTAGCTGCTCTCAGATCACGATGGATGTAGTTTTTTCTTTCTATATATGCCATCCCTTCTGCAATCTGCAACAACAAATAAAATATCTTTAACTTTTGTACTGTTCTTTTTTGTAAGCACTTTTATACGCACACAAATAATATTTGTAAACAGTCAGGGAAACTCCTTTTTTAACATATCATTTTTACACATTAGCCATGATATGCACAGCAGTATGATATGCACACAGTATTTAAAAAATGAAAATAGGGATACACTTGGGTACAGATAACACCCCTTTGCTTACATTATATATCATTCATTGCTCAATGGTAGATTGTATCTACAAATGGAGGGGAGAGGGTTGGTCAGCATTCATAGGTTTTCCTCATTTTCAATTTACAGAAGTGCCATAAAGTACTTTTACATACAGCCAAGGACAGCATTTGGTATAGGCTTGCCATATGGTTTGTTAACTATTTAAGGCTTTTTCTTGTGCAATGGAACATTCCCCTTGTGGGTTCCATAAATCTGTTCTGAGGTGCACACAGTGGGGGAAAAGGGGGCAATTTCTGCTATGTTACTCCTTGTGTTGTGTTAATCCTTGTGCTAGCACAAATATTTAGCTTTCTATGAATCAGCTCCCATCTATAAATATGCTTTGCTTGAAATAATTATTATAATATTTCCAGCTCCTTTCCCCTCCCCTCCCTGCAGCTCACTCACACCCCAAGTTGATGGCAGGTTGCCTCCCTTCTTTCTCTGTTGCACCTCAACCGGTAGGGGCAGAGGACTGTGTAGGACAGGGGTTGCCAAGTTTTTAAGGCCAGTGAGAAAATTTGGAATTTTGAGAAATGGCTGTGAGTGCCAATCACAAAATGGCTACCACGGTGCATGTCACATAACACAAAATGGTGGCCACAGCCAAAAGAGAAGAGGCAGGAACACAAAATGGTTCAGGCATGCCTCCCCCCAATTGCATTGCGGATTTCTGAGGTGATGGTTACTGAAACCTATCCTGGGCACCATCAAAGGCACTGGTGGGCATGGAGACACCCAGCTGACAACTCTTGGTGTAATGTAATGTCTCTGCCTGGCAAGGTAAAGATGTCAGAAGACAGACTACACAGCTCAGATCATAGTTGCCCCCCTTCTGTTCCTCAACTTCTTGTACTTCTGTCAGGGTGCAGCCAATTCTGTCCCTTTGTAACACAGTTCCAGAACATACCACCTGTCTCTTTGTTATGATACAAACATAGGGGTCCCTAATCCAGAGAGACCAGGACAGATGCAGACTGGAAAAGCTACTAATCATTGTTTTTCAGGGCTGCATTAGCTAAAAGTTTTCAGCTCAGTTCCCAGCTATATATTTATTTTACATTTTCTAAAACAATGCAACATGTAAAAAGTATCAGTTCCTAGTTTTGTTGAGCAAGTTTGTCAACACGCAGCCCAACCAAGCCTGATGAGCAACACACTTTTGTCTTAAGTTTTCACACGCAAACCAGATTACATTCTTTTTAAAGTCAGTTGGACTTATTTGGCTTAAATAGTTTTGGCTGTTTAAGGGACTGCAGAGCTATTAATAGATACCATAAATGTCTGCACACTCTTTAAAATGTCTCGGGTACCGGTCCTGTTGCAATATGCAGATCAGCATCTATTTAAAAAAGGGAACTGCACATTTGCTTTGTTCCTCTTTTTGTGGGTCAGGCAATGGAAAAATACCCATGGTGGTACTTCCCACCGCACTGTCACAAGTGCTGAACACAGTTTTTGTGAAGAGAAATATTGCACAAAAGCTAAGCCCTTGAAGAGCACCAGCAGTTTCTCTCTGGTGCAGAAGGCTCAGAAAGTAGGGCTTCTTGTAACCAGAGGATGTAGCTACTCCCTTAGTGGCAAATATTTCCCGTCCCTCAGGATCTGTTGTTGTTGAACAAGGCTTTCCTCTTATTTTTATAAATATAATTTTTCTACCAGGAGGGCTAAGGCTAAGATATCTGTCAAAGTGTGATAAGAAGCCTGTTGACTGAAGGGATTTATAAAGACAAGAAGCCTCAACAGGTCACTTTAAAAAAAATAAAATGAAATGAAATGGGGGCACAAAAGGCTGCATTGGACAAACTCATTACAGATTGGAACTGCATTGAAAACGTCAAAGTTAGTACAAATAATGCCAGGAGGAGAAAAAGGAAGGATCATGCTTCCTGACACCAAGCATAGATTGGCCCTTGTGTAAAGGATTTGTACGTTGCAGATATTTCTCCCCCTGCAAGGAAACAATTACAGTGGTGCCCCACAAGACGAATGCCTCGCAAGATGAAAAACCCGCTAGACGAAAGGGTTTTCTGTTTTTCGAGGCACTTCGCAAGACGAATTTCCCTATGGGCTTGCTTTGCAAGATGAAAACGTCTTGCGAGTCTTGCGATTTTTTTCGCTTTTTTCTCCCTTTTTCTAAGCCGCTAATAGCCGCTAAGCCGCTAATAGCGCTAAGCCGCTAATAGGGTTGCTTCGCAAGACGAAAAAACCGCTAGACAAAGAGAATCGCGGAATGGATTCTTTTCGTCTTGCGAGGCACCACTGTATTGTATTGTATCCTGGAGAGAGAGAAAATGAACAAGTAGATGATCTAACTGCAGCAAATTTAGACCAACTTTCAGTCCTTGGGTGGGTCTAGAAAAGAGGAAGCAGCAGTGGGAACTTCCAAGGTATGCCCAAAGACTTCTTGTTATTTTAAAAGGCCTCTCTAGGTCCCTTCCCTTCCCTTCCCACCAACCAAAATCCCAGTTAGAGCACGACTCTTTAACATAGGCAACAGAGTGCAGCACACAGGTGCAAACCCCCAGCAGATAAATTTGGAACTTAAACTCAAGGGAAGCATGTGGTCTGCTACCCATGAGGAGGGATCAGAGAAGGTGTGTCATCAGCACCTGCTCCAGTCCATTTTAGGAAGCCGCCCACCCCTGGCCACAAAATCACATTTTAACTGTGAAGCAGACTTGCTCCTTGACAATGGAAGAGTTTGCTTGAATGGCTGGATTGGTTTCAGGCAAACGGGGCCAATTCCAAGGTTGTGTGGGGTCCCTGAGCAAAGCAGTCTTGGGTAAGTCCCCTCCTTTTGCTGGTGACAGTGCTATAAACACAGCCAGATGGCTGGATTAGCCACCATTTTAATTTCCCACAATGCCCCCAGAGTGTTGTGACACCGAAAGCACTGTGGAAATTAAAATGGCAGTTAGACCCAGCCATCTGGCACAGCTCAGAGTAGCAGGCCAGAAAAAAGTTAAGGGGGGTTGAAGCAGGCATCATCGGTGAGCTCAGTCCAGGTGCCAGGTTCCTGACAGTTGCTTAAGGGTGCCAGATGCTGATGCCAGCTCCACAGGTAAGCACCCGTGGCCAGAGAGACAAGCCATTTCTTTTGCCTGGGGCTGATGGGAGTTGTAGTCCAAACCATTTGATTCAGTGAAGGCTGGCCTATTGGGAGAGTATATTGAACATATTGGGAGAGCATATTGCACGTACACTGGAAGGGAGATATGAACACACGAAACTGCTTTATACCAAGTATTGGCCTATTTAGTATTGACTACTATGATTGGCAAGACCTTCCCAGGGTTTCTTTCTCAGTCCTATCTGGAGATGCTGGGATTGAACCTAGGACCTTCTGAACTCAAAGCATGCCCTCTACCTCTGAGTTCTGGTCTCCTTTCCAATTGACTCATGGTCACATACTTTATCTACTCCACATGTCCAAGAAGTTCAGGTACATAGTTTACAATTTAGTGCAGGAAAAAAAATGTGACAGATTCCCGTTCCATGCCAGATATGACCCCCCACCCCCCAGACGTTTAATAGCTAGCAATGCATTCCAGATGTTCCCCAAGAATGAACTGCTAAACACAACTTGCAATCCCAACAAATGGTTGTATCATTACTCCTGAACCAATGATGTTCAGTGCTGTAAGACTAGGGTAACTGCATTAGGGAAAATAAAAATACTTCTGTTGGAAATGCTCCTGGTGCATCTAATATAGCATATTTATTTTTCTTATATTTAGTATTCAGAGCTTAAAAAAATTAAAACTACCAGGCATGCTCAACCTTTATTCACATTCTGCATCTATTCCATGAAATGAAAATTTCCATGAGGAAAAATACTATTTTAAACCATGTCTGGGTTGTGTTTGAAGCTATAACTCTCAAGTTCTATATTACACTGTTTCAAAACTGTGTTATTGTGAAGCCACTTGTGTGTTTTAAAACAGAAATGTGGAATATACAAGTGTTAGTAAAGAAATCACCATGAAAAAGAAAGCAACTGTAACACAGTCTGAAGATAGATATTAATCGTTGCTAGTATGGCATGTGACATAGATAAAGATGTTGATATGAGGCGTCTGTTACTATTACAACCATTTTCAGCCAGACTGAGGCCAACTTTTGCAACAGGAAATTAAGGTCATGTTCAAAGGATATTTGGTACAGGACATGTTGCTCTGTAGTGTTGTGCCCTCTGGTAAATATTGATTTAACAGGATTTAAATGTTTTTGTTTAAAATCTACCCAAGCACTGTGGGCCCTTTTCCACATAAACTTTTTCTTTTCATTGGCATTGTTTTGAAGATGAGCAATGAATACAGCATAGTATATTCCAACCAGCTGCTATTTGTTCTAAAGAGAATGAAAGCCATTTGCAAAAATAAGGAAGACGAAACCAAGAGCAAGCTATTGTGCAACCTTCACCAGAATGCAACGTACTTGCTCTGACTCTCATCTGACTTGCCTTCCCTGCTTCTGTCTCTGGCCACATCCACACCAGCCATTTAAAGCACCATTCTACTACATTAGACAAATGGTAGTTTGTTAAGGATGCTGGGAGTTGTTAGGAGACCCCTATTCCTTTCACGGTGCTACTACTCCCAGAATGTTTAAACAATCAATTCCTCTTTCTGAGAATTGTAGGTCTGTAAAAGGGAATAGGGGGTTCCTAACAATCCTCACATCCCTTAACAAACTACGGTTTTCAGGATTTTGTGGTGGAAGCCATGACTGTTTAAAGTGGTGTAATAGTGCTTTAATTGCATGGTGCAGATGAACCCACTCCATAGTCATGGGGTCTGTTTCTACAGGGACTTTTGTAGCTCCTTTTACTGCTTTGGGGGAAATAAGGGTGCAAGTTACTTGGAAGCACTCTCTAAACTGACGGAAGGGACTACGAACACCATTCTGCATGGGTTCATGCTCTGTTATATGTCTTCCAAGGTTTGTGGAATTTTGGAGCCTGTTACAGTTTCACACAGCTCCAAGCAGCAGCAAGGCGATCCAGGATGTATTGAGCCAGTGGATGCCCATCCCTTGCAACGTGTCACTTCTGTATAAGAAGCAATACTTCTGAATTTGCTGCACACTCTTTGGGGCTACCCGTCATTGACAGGAAGTAGTATCTGTCCCTGGAAATTTCATTCACTCCCATTTCTTCCTGGTTAGGAGCAATCCTCATCAGAGGTTGTACATCAGCCTCTTAGACAACCCTGCCACCGTACTAAGCTAGTGCTACACCTTGGCTTGGGCAACATTCATTGTATTCTCCTTGGCAGTAGCAAGCAGCAATTTATTTTACTAAACACAGTGACAGCCTTCTTCCAGACAGCACAAGAACAATCTCTTTCTTCTCTTCTCTTGCCAATTCCCCCTGATAATTAGAATATTTGTGAATATTCCATGACATCACAGCAACTCAGGCAACATTTGGAGAGACAAACAGGCAGCAGCCCTCTAAATACAATTAATTACACTTTCGTAACTAAGCAAAGTTTACACAGTAAAGGTAGCATTGTACATAAACTGCAGTTAGGGCTACCTTTACACACCTAGGGTCAGGATGAGGCCAGTTACATCTTCCCATGCTATGCACTGGGGTAGCTATTATTTATATAGTTCAACACAGGCACCTCATTCTATTATTCCACCTATAGTTGACCTGCCACTTCCTCTTCAAAACGGACCCAGATGTGACTTGACTAAGCCACAAATGGTAGGGGATAACACAATGTGCCTGGGGCCCCAGCAATTCAGAGAGCAATTTTCTCTTGCCACATCTGCAGGAGAAATCCACTTTAAACCAAACTTTCAGCATCCAAAACCTGTCTCAGTAAACCTGGTTTCCAGACAACGGTGAAAATGAAGCATAGCCAGTGCCAAGCCAGCCAAGTACCAAAAATAAAAATAAATTATTTACCTGAGCTGAGAAGTCAATGAGCTTTGGAAGTAGTAATTTCCCACCATCTTGACTCTTCAGGAAATCCAGCAAGCTCCCTGCGTGGTAAAGGAAGGGCAAGACAAGGTGGTAAGAAACAAGTCAAACTCAGATGTGAGTGAATGCCATAAAAATATTTCTGGGGGGTCTTGTGAGTGAATGAGATTTTTGAAAGCAATCATCTCTATTTAAATGGATGGGGAAACTTACCTTTTAACAACACTAATACATTTCAGCTTTCTGCAAAACCATGCCAAGGGTGATTGATTTTATGAGATTAGTTTAAAAGCTGCTTTAAGAAATTGGCAAGAGATTCATAGTGTATACACATCAGGCTTATGTGCAGTGGAAGAGATCTCAGTAGCACATGACAAATCTGCACTCACTTTGCACCCATTGTTATTATTTTAAATGAAGTAGCCAAACAAGTAGGCCATGAGAAATCTACCACTGCAAATAGCTGAGGACTTGCCATATCCTGCTAGGAACTCACAAAACACAGTAACTTTTCAAAGGTTACAGAAATATATTGGTCCTTCAGTTTGACATAGGGCTTAATGTGCATGGTGTGTGGTGTGGGGGGGGGGGTCCAGGAAAAATTCATCAGATGCATGTGCAGCAAGTGTCTGGGGAAGTGGTGCCTTTAGAATTTTGTGCCTGGCTGTTCAGTACCAGTTGCTGTGCTGAGGGAGCAGAGTGTAGTTGGTTGCATGAGGCAGAAATTATTAGGTGTGTATTAAGTGTTGGAAAAGTTGTGACTGCTAAATTATTTGCTGGACACATTATCCACTGCTAAACAGAAAGGGTGTGGGTTCAGGGAGCCTAACTTAAAAGTGAGAGGAATATGCAAGACTATAATGTCTTCAGCTGCTTAATTTAGGCATTCCCAAACTTAGTACTCAAAGGGCTCTCTTGAGGTGGCTGGAAATTATTGAGACCCTCCAGTCACAAAATGGTGACTTATCAAAGCAGTGACCAGCATGAGCAGCTGACACTGACATTGTTTTCTTTTGATTTATGATCACTCTTTGGAAATTGCTTTTAGTCTTTACCACACTGTTTTCTTTCTAGCAAGCAGCTCCACAGTTTAGTTTCCTTGAGTTAAATACAGACATTAGGTATGGAGGCATTCTTACTCAGCTTTCCATTTTAGGAAGAAGATATTGATCCAAAGACTCTAAGGAGAGAGGCCTTCCTATTTTATATTCTCATCTCCCCGCACCAAGCTTCTAAGAAGTGTTTTTACTCATTGTAATTTCTCCTCCCCTCGTCCATACCTAACTTATCCACTTCTCATAAACTGCCACTTTTTCTCATCCCTTCTTCACTTTAATTTGTTGTTACTTTTAAATGACTGTTTCTCTCTCTTCTAACACCTGTTCTAGCCTTTTCCAGTCAGTGGAGGGGCAACCTCTTATCTGCTTCCCCTGGCATCATTCCAACGAAAGGCTATATAGAGGCCCGAATTCCCTCTCAAGTGATTACTAGGCAGCAGTGGCTTATACTCAGCACACGTATGAATTTTCAAATTTTCTCCATCGGCTGAAATGGTTGGGGAACTGCATTTTCAGAAAAAACTACAGACACTTCCGCTTCTGCCAAAGTAACAGTACATACTAATGTTTCCTTTGACCTAATGCAACATGCAGAACAGAGAAATATTCTCCTATGCTTCAGCCCAACAAAATCTAGAGAGATGGGGGAAATCTGCAGCACCTGTCAAAATGCCAGCCATTCAAATATTTACCCTGCATGTGCCCACTCAGTTGCTTCAATTGGCAGAATTGGTACAGTGGTACCTTGGGTTACAGACGCTTCGGGTTACAAACTCCACTAACGAGGAAGTGGTTGCTCCAGGTTAAGAACTTTGACCCAGGATAAGAATGGAAATTGTGCGCCAGCGGTGCAGTGGCAGCAGGAGGCCCCATTAATGAAAGCACACCTCAGGTTAAGAACCATTTGAGGTTAAGAACGGACCTCTGGAATGAATTAAGTTCTTAACCCGAGGTACCACTGTACTGCTATAGGTGCCACATACCAGTTCTGTATTTGTAAGAACTCAATCATTTAAGCATGGCAGGGCCTACACTTTGGAATTCCTTGTTGACCTCAAGCAGGTACATTCACTATATTCTTTTCAGTGCCTGCTTAAAAACTTCCTTGTCTAGACAAGCCTACCCAGGTGATTAGAAGGTTAAGCTAATTTTAATCTGCTTTAGCATTTTAAAGTATGCATTTTTTTCCTTGTTTTCACTTTTGTAAACCACTTTGAGGGTGGTGGTTGTTTTTACAATCAAGTGGTGTATAAATTTTATTAAATAAAAACGAACAAACAAATGTTAATTGGTTCAAAATAAGCCACTTATCTATTCTATCCAAAATTTGGCATGAACCGCCTTCAAGCTTTCATCTCCTACCCACTGCAAAGTTCAAATGTAACCTGCTGCATGATTTTCTAATTATAATCCATAGAACAGGTTCACCCCAGAAGGCAATTCAGCAGACCGTGGCCCCTTAGAGCTCTAGTGCAAAGAAAGGCTGTTTCTGGTGACAACTCTCATCATTCCTGGCCATGCTGGATGGAGATGCTGAGAGTTGAAATCCAACAACGTCTGGAGGGCACAACTTTGGCTATTTGCAGAACAGACGAAACTTTGACCAAATTGTTTCTATAAGTGTATTCCTCTTGACCTATTTCTTTCTATAAGTGTATTCCTCTTATGGTACTTAATTTAATGTGTAATATTTTTTGCCCAGGGTAAGAGACTGCTAACCAATACTCAAGTTACTACAATCCCATAATGAATGGCTATCAAATTGTCGGTTAGAAGTGCCTGTTGCAATTGTACCATACACCATTTCCTACACGCAAATGGTACTTCTGGTTAATGAATTCAGTAATACCTACCTTTTGCCATGAATTCAGTTATGATATAAATTGGTTCTTCTTTGGTAACTACAGCGTAGAGTCTGACCAGCCTGTCATGCTGAAGTGATTTCATAAGGTTGGCTTCTTCCATGAATGCCTGCGCAGACATGGTGCCTGGCTTCAGAGTTTTCACTGCTACTTTGGTATTGTTATTGTAGTAACCTAGAACCAAAAGGGATGGTTATAGGAGAAGAGACATCCAGAGCGCTGAATGTGGTGGTCAAATGTCTTGCCATGAGAGATCTTTAACAATAAATTTATAAATGATGTATTTACAAGCAGGCACCAACAAATGCTACTACAGTCGTACCTTGAAAGACCTACATTGGCTCCCAGTATGTTTCCGAGCACAATTCAAAGTGTTGGTGCTGACTTTTAAAGCCCTAAACAGCCTCGGTGCAGTATACCTGAAGGAGTGTCTCCACCCCCATTGTTCTGCCCAGACACTGAGGTCCAGCACCGAGGGCCTTCTCGCAGTTCCCTCAATGCAAGAAGCCAAGTTACAGGGAACCAGGCAGAGGGCCTTCTCGGTAGTGGCATCTGCCCTGTGAAACGCCATCCCACCAGATGTCAAAGAGCAAAACAACTACCAGACTTTTAGAAGACATCTGAAGGCAGCCCTGTTTAGGGAAGCTTTTAATGTTTAATAGACTATTGTATTTTAATATTTTGTTGGAAGCAGTCCAGAGTGGCTGGGGAAACTCAGCCAGATGGGCGGGGTATAAATAAATTATTATTATTATTATTATTATTATTATTATTATTATTATACCTTAGTTGTCGAACGGAATCTGTTCTGGAAGTCCATTCAACTTCCAAAAACGTTTGATAACCAAGGCGTGGCTTCTGATTGGCTGCAGGAGCTTCCTGCACTCAAGCAGAAGCGGCGTCGGACATTCAGCTTCCAAAGAATGTTCACAAACCGGAACACTCACTTACAGGTTTGCAACATTTGGGAGCCAAAATGTTCGACTCACAAGCCATTCTGGATCCAAGGTATGACTGTATTGGCCTAGAAAACTGTACTTCAGTCTTTGCCAACCTGGTGCCTTCCAGATGTTTTGGACTATAAGTCCCACCAGCCACTGAGCACCAGGTTGAAGAAGGCTGAATACTGTAAATACAGAACAGCCTGACACACATGACCTCATTTTCCATTTCCCCCACCGCACATTTACTTCAATAATATTTTGTAAAAAAATAAATACACAAATACATTTTGATGGCAGGAATTAAACTTTGAGATTTAATCCTGTCAATGAAGAATGCAGACCATGGGAGAAATATTTTCACATCGTTAACCAATATAAACTTGATGGTTGCCAACTTCCTGCAAGCTTAATATTCTGTGATGATTGACACTGCAGAAGAATAAGATGCTACAAAGAAGAGGACTTCAAATCCCAATGTTTTCATGGTGGACATAACATGGGTTGACATGTCAGGAGGCCTCAGTTGGCTGTTTCCCCAGTGAGTGCCCACCGTATACCTGCGAAAACATGTATCTCCTTTTCAAGTGGGATTCTTTCCCAAGGGAGCCTTGCCTATCACTTAATCTGATGTCATCTGTGCACCAAAGATGTTTTTATTCTCCTGGGCATTTTCATTTTTAGAGAAACACAGCCATGTCATCGCCCCTGCTGAGAGATCAGCTGCTTCAACTGTCACCTGGCAGGAGCCATTCCATCAGGCTTCCTTCTCAGCTGGTCATTCTAAAACTGTAACTTTAGGAACTGGTGCATGAACTTGTTTTTTCCCCCTTTCCCTCCACATCCCTTTCTCACTGTGTATAAATGATGTCTTTCAGACTGTAAGCCCCAAAGCATATACTGGCCTATGACCGATCCTGTAAGCTGCTCTGGGAACTTTTTAAGCCAAAGAGCAGGATAAAAGTTCCCTGTCCACGTGGTAAGATGCAGAGGACACATGACAAAATTAGCATTATCTGGCTGATCAGATAGATTTAGACAGTACCTTTCCCTAGAGCTTCTTACTTAGCTTACTTGAGCCTTGTAGAACTCTTTGCTCTTTGAGGACCTTTCAGTCCATTGCTGCTTCAGGCACACTATGGGAGATGGTGAATAGACCCACATTGCACAACTGGTTGGTCTAAAACAGTGCTTCCCAAACTTAGGTCTCCAGCTGTTTTTGGACTACAACTTCCATCATCCCTAGCTAAGCGTGATCAGTGGGTCAGGGATGATGATAATTGTAGTCTAAAAACAGCTACTAGAGACCCAAGTTTGGGAAACATTAGTCTAGAATTATGGCAACAAATGACCAGAAACAAATCTTGCCATATTAGGGACTGAAGGTAGACAGCAAGAACTATGCCAAGCTAATGGTGTATATTACACTGAAAAAAGTGTAGGTCTATGAACTATTATACTGTGGATGATATAATTTGGATCTGAAATATTGCCTGTGCTATTAAAAGGACGGAAGACACAGACTGGGGCGGGGTGGGGTGTTGATTCCAGTTGATCAACTGAAATCACCTCTCCAATTTCATTGTTAATCTCCTCTTGCAAACAATTCCATCCCTGTCATTTCCTGTGTCTGTCGAAGTAGGCTCTTGCCGATGGAAGCTCATAACACGATAGAGTTATTAGCCACCATGAAAATATTTGCAGCCTGAAACTCAGGATACAAATAAAATAAAGCATAATAAAGTGCCCCACAACACTGCTGGTTTAGTACTATGTACAAACACAACCACTATTCTAAAATGTTTTCCTAAAACAAAACAAAACAAAACAAAACAAAACAAAACAAAACAAAAACAAACATAAACCTTCTCTTATCACACTCCCATTTTCTGTGCACTCACTGTGCTTCCAGAGCTGAGTTTTAATCCATGTTCACACAATGTGAACCAGTAGTTTATATGCATCCAGTAGTTTGTTATAAAATACTACTGTCCAATGTGTTGTTTCTCAAACCAGCTCACATCACTGGAGTTGTGAAGCCATTTCTAGTTCATCTCCAGCCAAGCTCTGAACACCTTTAAATAGGGTAAAGACAGCCCACCCCATCAGTGCCCCCTGGTGCATACACAAGCAGAAATAAACAGAACGCTAATGAAGCTATGCCAATGTGAACAGCTAAGGGGAAAGAGCTGGAAAATCCACTGCGGATAAAACAGTAACTTCACTGCAATGTAATGTGAGAACAGCCTATTTTTTTACAATTATATTTCTTTTCATTCCTTTGCCATCCTGAAATCATTCTGAAACAAGCAGTGCTAAGTAAATGCAATCCTTGGGAGCTGATGGAACTCTTAGGCCCTCCAGGGAGAAAGGCAACTGGAGCTCTACCAAAGCATGCAGTTTAGTTCCAATCAAAAAAGGTCTGCCATCATGCAAATCAGCTTTTCATACTTGTAGCAGGGAAAGGAAGAATGTAGTCAGGCTTCACAGTGCAGTAATTTTACCCATAACGTAAAAGTAACCCACAGAGGACCAAGCCAAATTTAGACGTCAAAGAGGCTCACATAAACAAGAGGAAACATCTTGAACCAGAAACACTCCCCCTCTACCCTTTGTGAGCACATACGCAGGAACATAACTTCCTGAAATTAGTTCTTTCTTCTGCAGCTGACAGTGCTTCAATAACCCCTGCATATTAGCTCAGTAGGCAAACTGTTTTCATATGGGCTCATTAAACAGCAAAAGCCCTGATGATGTCATCCCCAGAAAATGAAGGCACGTTTTCTATTACACTAACAAAGTGGCCAACCAATATGGTGGGTAGAGAAGGGAGGAACTCATGAAGATGGGATCACCAAAGCATACCAAGGTGCATTATTTAAGAAAGCACAGGCAGTGCAGCTCAAGTGAAATGCTAGTGGACACCAAGACTCCTTGTGCCAGGGAACAGATTTTGCCCCTGTCCCAACAGTATCCACCAAGTACAACAGGGACCCCAGCTTCATGCTGTCAAATGGGAATCAAGCTAGGGATGTGGTTACTATTCCTGCACTCCCTGGTGCAACTCTACCTGTCCCCACAACATCGGATACGTGCCTAGGGAACAACAGATGAAAAGGCTACTTTTTTGCTTCCAGCTTCTGTCCATTGAGCACTCCCACCACTATGGTGGACTGGAGCCTGGAGAAAGAGCAACAGCAGATGCCATTGTTGATGCAAATAATTATTTGCAAGCCCTCTTCAAATGGTCAATTCACATTTTGGTTTACAGCAAAATCGAAAGCATGTTCGACCATTTGGATATTATCCCTAACCACAGTTTATCTGATGATATCCCACTTTTTCTGTCCCACAGCATGGGATTCACAAAACATTTAACAACAATAATTTAATGCACAACATTTTAAACCAGAAATGGCTAAATTATGGCACACCAAATGTTGTTGGACTCCAACTCCCATCACTCAAGTCTGCATGGTCAACAGTCAGGGATGATGAAAGTTGCAATGAGTTAGCATGACATTGGAATTGAGCTTCAAACTAAGGCACAGTGTGGATCACCTTCTGTAGCATTTGTAGGCTCCAACACAGCCAGCTAAAGCTGGCTGAAAAATCAATGCTGATTGCAACACTATATATACACTAAGGGGAATAAAGCTTTATGTGAATGCACACATATGGTGCTTCTCCATTCTAGGAGTTCAAACAAAATGGAGCATTTTTACAAATGAATGAACCTAGTTCATTTCTTATGTTGCATCACTGAACATGAACATAGTTAACAACCTAGCATGTCAGTACTGTGGTGTCACACATGTTGCTAAATATCTGAATTATCCACATGAACAAATATCTTACCCATCCAGACTTCTCCAAATTGACCAGCTCCAAGCTTTTTTACTAATTTGATTGAGTCCCGCGGAATCTCCCAGGCATCTTTATCCCACGGTTTCTGTGGTTTGGGACTGAGGCATGCCTTCTCCAACTTTCTGCATAATCCATCTGGCTGCTCTGTTTAAGAGACAAACATCCTTACATCTGTACCTTAAGCAACACCAAAGTGCATAACAAAGGACAACATACATGCAGAGATTTAATTTTTCTTTTAAATCCTGCTTGCAATAATTTTTTTAAAACCCGACAGGAACAAAACTATTTTCTTCGTTGCTGGTAAACAACGCAACATGTGCCATAGGTTCCGCTGCACTGGATTTCTCCCTCTGACCTTGACGCAACATGGTGTAGTAGTACAGATACATGCTACTAGGACAAAATAGTCTCTCACTTTGGTATGTGGCAGCCTTCCCCAACCTGGTGTCCTCCAGATGTTTTGGACTAGAATTCCAATCAACCACAGAAAGCATGGCTAGTGGTCTGAGTTGCAGTCTGGAGGGCACCATGTTGAGGAAGGCTGGTATATGGCAACAGGTACTGGTGGGAGGCATACCCTTCATGATTCTCAGTTTTAAATGCATATTTGCCTCCTTTTGCCATGAACAGAAGGTTAACTTTAACTACACCAGTAGATACCGCGGTTTGCATCTTACATGGATTACTGACAACTATCAACAGTTGATAGATTTTAGTCAGATATGTGTCCTATGAAAACCTATTTTGGTCACTGGGGTAAGTAAATATTGTTTAGGCTTCTGAATATAGAGCATGCCAAGATCCCAGGAATTCATAGATTAAGTGTCATTCTTTTTGGTTTAATGAGTTTGCTTTATATATGTGTTGTTGTAACCCACCCAGAACTCTTAGGACAAATGGTGAGATCTAAATTAAAAGGAATTTGTTAAGTATAGCTGTCACCTGTTTTAACCTCAGAAAATACACTCATATGAAGTGAAGGCTCATAGTTTTAAACCAAGGATCATTATTTTGCCAAATGCCATATATTAAAAGTCATGCCCTGAAGTATTTAAGATCTGCAATCAGGTTGAGTATGGTTTTCCCAGCTGATGAAAACAGCTTCATGGGTTGTTTTTCAGCAAACTTCTGTATAATGCATTACTATGCATGAGCTACATGTTCTTTTTAAATCTCACTGGTGGTTTTACTTTCCCACATCAAATATGTTCACAAGATTGCCACCGTGTTGGCACACAATAATTACAATGCCAGTAACTTCTCAGCTTATCACTATGTCCATACTAGTGTTTAAATATTGCTTATACTCAGCAAGCAAAGTGTTCCCATTTACAGTGAGCTGATATTTCTCATACAATCAACTCGGTTTCAGGCTGATGTAAAATCCTGTGACCAAAGCTGACATACTTTTAGTTCCCACCCTTGAGAGAGTTGTGTAGAACTTTCATCAATGTCCACCTTTACACAATCTGCACTATAAGTTAGAATGCATTTGACTTGAGTGATCTGAAATACAGCAGTAGTTTTTTTTATATAATTATTTGATAACAACTTGCATTTTAATAATAGTCCAGTAAAGGTACTGGCTTACTTTGGTAATGTTTGATCATGTCACTGATGCAGGGAAAAGTAATTCTTGGAGAGATGTAATATCCTCCATTGTCTAGACTTCTGATTTTGTAGTGCTTGACGACATCACCATGTTGTCTGTCATAGTCCCTCATGGACAGAGAGTAGCTACCTGTGTACAAAAAAATAAAAATAAAAATCATAGCCACATGTTAAATGGGAGTTACAACTAGCCGCATCAAATCAGAGTTTTGCTTTCATGTTGCTGTATTTTCCGAATCCAACAAAACGTGGTTAATCATAACTATGATTTGTATGAAACAGGCCCGATTCAAACTGGTTGAAGTGAAGTGAAATATTCTGACCTTATCCTTGCAGATGTCCTGGAGGAGAGGTGAAAGGGGAAGCCCAGGGGTGGATAGCCTCATTCTCATCACGATAAACCACTGGTTATGACAAACCATTGTTTACCATGGCATCTGGATGCAGCCACTGTGTCAGTGCCAGATTGCTCCATAGTGCAATACTGCAGGTACTGGTCACATTAACATTGTAATATATCTGGCTGTATGATTATGAATTGGGCACTCCATAAATGATTCAACAAGGTTTTGATGTGAAAAAGAGGTCTAGATAAGACCAGAACAAGTCTCTTTGACCGTTTTTGTACTTTTTATACTATGCTAAGTCTAAATTTTCCCCCATGCAAACACATAGATCCATGTTAGTATATAATCCCTTCACCAGTGCCCAATGTCTCATCAATATTTGTATAAGAGTTTCTCCCATAGCTATTCTCTATTTACAAAGACTACACAAGCATCATATCCCAGTTTCTGCATATATTTAAGAATAACACAAAAACAAAAATGGATTTGGATATACAAAATCAAGATTTGACTTGGAGTTATTAAATAACAGAGTTAAAATATTATCTAAAATGTATAAATTACTATTGGAATGGCATTTGAAAGATGAGGAAGTTAAATAGGTTATGATTCATTGGGCCAAAGATATTGGTCATAATATACAAATAGAGGATTGTGAAAAATTATGGAAAGTGGGAATAAAATTTACTGCTTGCAGTGCATTGAAAGAAAACATCATGAAAATGATGTACAGGTGGTATATAATACCAGTGAAGTTAGCTAAAATGTACAAAACAGATAACATATGTTGGAAATGTAAAGAAAAGTAGGGTACTTTTTACCATATGTGGTGGGAATGTAAGAAAGTGAAGGACTTCTGGGAAATAATTTATAATGAATTGAAAAAAAATGTTGAAATATACATTTGTTAAAAAACCAGAAGCCCTTCTACTGGGTATTGTGGGTACAGAAATTCATATGAATGATAAAAAAATGTTTTTATATGCGGTAACTGCAGCAAGGATATTGTTAGCCCAAAGATGGAAGCAAGAAGAAATGCCAACTAAAGAAGAGTGGCAAGAGAAATTGATGAACTATGCTGAGATGGCGAGATTAATCGGGAAAATTTGGAACCAGCAGGACCAGGCTTTCCTAAAGGAATGGAAGAAGCTTTTGACGTATTTGGAAAGCAACTGTAACCAACTGACATCGCTTGTAGGGTTAAAATAACTTTTGTAAGGAGTAATATATAAATTACTGTGAAAAGAATTCAGAATAGGTATTAAGATTTGAATTTATAGTAATAAATGTAGTAACAAAATGCATAATTAGAAAGGATTTTAGAAAACCATCAGTTGAGGTTGAAGGAAGTCTTAGGCTGTGATAGCCAAAGATTTTGAAATGATGTTTAAAAGGATGATATGCTGGAAAATATGTGCAAAAACCAATAAAAATTATATATATAAAAAGAATAACATGGCTTAAGGCAAATTCTTGGTGTACAGTTATCTTCCCTCTTTGCCTGCCCGTTCCTCTATAATAATTTGGTGTGATTAGCCACATTTATCAGGCTAATAGATTTTTTTAGTAATGGGGGGAAGCTAAATGTAAATTGAAAATGCTATCATCATTCTTTGGTGACAGATAATTAGTAAATTCACTCATAATAAACAGAAAAGAGAACTTACTGGAAACATTTGAGCTCATCAAGGCAGAAGGCTGAGTTTCCTTTTAATTCAAATGAAATACAGAAAGCTCACCTTTCAATGTTTCACTCTCTCTGATAAGGAATGACCCAGGAGCATTCCCGGGTGCTAGAAGCTGCCTTTCTGCATCTTTCCTGGTTATGTCTTTAAAGAACCATCTGTAAAGTATTATGGGGAAAAAGTTACACCTTCTTTGTCTTTCTCAAGTGCACAGCGCAAAGTAGAAAATCAAGTATTTACAATATATGAACCTACTCTTCTGTTTCTAAGGTGTTAACTTTTGCGACATAGTTGCTTGGGATAAAGCCTTCTCTCTTGGTCAAAAGGGACTTGGCTCTCCACCATTCTCCATGTCTAAGAAAAAGAAAAGAATCTTTTGTAAAGAGGTATTGATCATCTTCAGAGCCATCCAAAAAGGCTTAGACTTCACCGGAGGGAGAAATATGTTGCTTTCCACCAAACATTTCTGGAATCAACTCCTCCAAGAACATGCCCATATTGCTGAAGGCTGCAAGTTGAATTCTAGATCATGCAATTATAAAAATAAATTTCTGATGATTCAGAGCAGAGAAATACAAGGAGGTTCAGCCCATTCTGCTGTGCATCAACTTGTCCGCATTTTGATTAGTATTTTCTGGAGAGGCAGTTATATTAGTCTATTGAAGCAAAAACTAACACAAGTCTTAAGATAGGGTGCCAGAAAACTCACCACTGCTAGTCAGACTAACCCCAATAAGTAGTTTGACATTTTTATCCAGGCAGGCATTTGGGGTTTGGGACAAACATGGAACTTCAAAATAGAAAGCTTGTGTACATATGTATAAGTAACTAGCATAATGCTAGTTATTAGGTGGCAACACACACATAAACGTGATCTAGGAGCAACAAACAGAGCGGTGACTATTTCGATACTTACTCCTCCAGAATTTTCATTTTTTCTCCTTTTTTGAAGGACAGGTCATCTTCATGAATGCCATCATAAGGATACAAGGCTACCACAAGGTCCTGATGTTCCTTTTCCTTTGCTAATACAGAAATTCAAGCAAGATATTCTTACTCATTTTTCAAGTCTATCAAAACAGCAACTTGTAGTAATAACCAACTGCCTTTTAGAAACATACCTTCTATAAACCTCTGACCTGGCAGAAGGATATCATCAGTTGCCTTGAAAAACAACAAGAAGAAGAGTTTAAAAAATGTTTTATAACACTATCATATTTATATAAATGCACACTTATAAAATTAGAACATGTTTAAAACATAACTATACCATTTTTTTAATGATGACTCACTCTGTTATCTCTGGCAGCTTTTAGATATAATTTATAGCATCTACACTGAGATTCTTAGAAGACAAAGTGTAACGGTTTACATGCCTTCGGCAGTCAACACCTTTGCAGCTTACAGGAGAAGAGGCACATGCTCTGAAATACAGCTAATTGGGAAACTGCTCTATGTTTATCAAGGGACAAGTGCTTTATTAATATGCTTAAACCAGAGTTGCTTCTTGAAAGGGGTGACTTGCAGCCTGATCCTATTTGTGCTTAGAATCAAGTTCCACTGTGCTGAATGGGACTCCCTTGCAGACAGCTGCTCACAGGATTCTAGATTGTCTGAAACCAGCCTTTGGGCAACCTAGCAGCAGTTAGACCATTAACTGTTGAAAAAGACTTGTTGCAAGCATGGAACAAAAACTGAATACAGTGGTACCTCTAGTTACGAACTTAATTCATTCCTGAGGTCCGTTCTTAACCTGAAACTGTTCTTAACTAGAGGCGTGCTTTCATCCTGGGGCAAAGTTCTCAACTCAAGGTAACTCTTCCAGGTTAGCCGAGTTTGTAACCTGAGGCATTTGTAACTCAAGGTACCACTGTGTTTTGAAAGTATGCTGATGCTTAATAAATGCTTGAGAGGGTTTTTTTTAAAAAAGCAAAAAACAAAACAGCTGCACAAAAGGACACAAAACTGCTTTTACTTTTAAAAACAACCCTCTTCATAAATTTAAGATAGAAAATTGCTAGTTAATTTTCCAATAGTCTACAAAAAGTGGGAGAAACCTCTGATGGGCCTTCTGCTAGGTCAGTGATGCTGTGGGCTTACCTAGCAGAGGGCTGCAGTAGTGCTCCAATAAGAACCTGGCACTTGGGTCAGGGGGAAGCACTGTTTAAATTTCCTAAAATGACCCTGATGTACCATCATTCTGGAGGATAGTGGGAAATTTAAAGGGACAAGGTCCTCAGATAAGCTGCCCAGTGTTCACTGGAGAGCACTGACACTTTTATTTAAATAAATTAGTTGGTCTATAAGGTGCTACTACACAATTTTTTATTTTTCTATTTTTATTTTGACTGCATCAGACCAACACAGCTACCTACTTTTATTTAATTATTTTTTTAAGGAGGAGACCAGGGCAGGTGTCAACAGTGAGTCCAGCCATGGAAGTGGGGCTCCAATAGCTGCCTAAAGATACCATGCACTGACTCCAGGCCTGTCAAGAAGAAAAATCCTCTGTTAATGTCAGTGGATCTATGGTTGTAACTCCATCATTCAGATTCAGTTTACCGTGAAGCAAGATGCATATAGATCCAGTCACATAAGAGTCCTGTGCCTCTGGCAACTGGGAAAAAATGTTCCTGCTATTTCAGAAAAATGTAGCACTCATACTTGTATGTTTTAGTATTTCTCCATGTGATTATGGGTGTGCACAAAATCTTCTTAACAGACACAGAGCTTCATTTATAGACACAAGTTCCCTGGGCTCATAAAGCACAATGTGCCTTTGAAATAGTGATGCCTTGGAAGCATTTAAGATACGTTGTTCAATCATTTTTGCGACTTTCTTTAAAAAGGAGTAGGCAGCATGGCACTCAAGTGAGGCTACTGGGTTACAGCTCCCATCATCCCTGTCCATTCATCATGCTGGCTGGGATTGATGGCAGCTAAATTCCAAAACAACTGGAAGGGACCACACTGGCTCCCTATGGCATACAGCAAGGGGGAGAGGGTCTCAAAGCAGTTTTGGGTGTTAGTTTCTGTGCTGCAGCCATCTCTGCTATTCTTCTTTATTAAAACTTTGTTTGTTTGTTTGTTTAAAGAACAACCCCTCAGTGTATCTCCATCTCTGCTTTGTTCACACCTATGCCATTGTTTAAAACAGATATTTTTCCTTTCAGTGTTACTCCCTTCTCACTATACTCAATGTCTCTCTCCTTCCATTCCTCATCTGAGAGAGATAAAGGGTGATGAACCCTCAAATACTCCATAGTACACAATGTATAATACTTCTGGTACTCTGTGTTGCCTTACGTTTCAGATTCAACTGCAGTAATTTAGAATATGTATCTTATTAACAAGCAAACATCTATATATTTAAAACATCCATCAACTGAACTGAACTTTCTATAACTGAACAAGCTAACTGACAGGCTTGTTCTTAAGATTCTAGTTATCTTACAGATACAGTAACATATACCATCATGGAGTGTGTGCACAAAGGGGGCTGTAGAATAGGAGAGAGGATGAAGGAAGGAATGGTGGTTTGTGAGCAAGGGACAGTTGAAAAAAGAGAGGGAGGAGGAGGAGGCAAGGAAAAGGGGAGTGTAGGCGAGAATGGTGTTTGTGTGCAAAGTTGGCTGAAGAATATGATAGAAAGGAGAAAATGTGGAGACAGGGGCATGATTTGTGTACAAGGGAGACTGAGATCCAGCGCCGAGGGCCTTCTGGCGGTTCCCTCATTGCGAGAAGTGAGGCTACAGGGAACCAGGCAGAGGGCCTTCTCGGTAGTGGCGCCCGACCTGTGGAACGCCCTCCCATCAGATGTCAAAGAGATAAAGAATTATCTGACATTCAGAAGACATCTTAAGGCAGCCCTGTTCAGGGAAGTTTTTAATATGTAATGCTGTATTGTTTTGAACACTGATTGGGAGCCGCCCAGAGTGGCTGGGGAAACTCAGCCAGATGGGCGGGGTATAAATAATAAATTATTATTATTATTATTATTATTGAGAAAAGGAATGGGGAGAGGGAAAAAGGCAGTTGCAAAAAAGGGCGTATGAGGCATGAGGATGGGGTTATAGATGAAAGCAGGGGCATGAAAGGGTTTGCAGAAAGGTGGTTTCATAAGTGGGCAGATGGTGCAATATGTAGATGTAATATGTGGGAGGAGGAAGACATAAGAGGTTACCATGGGGTGCTTTGTGTGCGACAGGAGATGCCTAAAAGAAGGGGAGAGGCATTGACATGAGCATGAAGGTGAAAATAGGGGGCTGCAGAATGGAATTGGCTTCAGAAATGAGGTTGCGAAGGTGGAAAGCAAGCTTGCATAGGGTGGGAAGTGGAAGCTCTGCGGGGTTAATGCGGGGAAAACGGCAGGAGGCTGGCGAATGGTGCGAGCAGGGAGGCAGCCCCTAGTTTTAAATAAAAATTTAAATTATGCCAGTCGTGCTGTGATCTCACTCTTGGGAATTCTTCCCTGAAACTAATCTACTTACTGGCCTTTGCTGTTTATTGGACGTTGGATCCCTCACATAAATAGTTCGTTCAGATTTACGTACTGGTTCAGTCTTCACATCTCCCTGCAGATTGTCTTTTCGTTTGGATTTTATACATCCCATATTTTCCTGTTGGAATAAATAAGAATTAAGCAAAAATCAATGTTGTCTAGGTTATGCAGCAAAAATCTTCCAAGGCCTTTCTCTCAATCTCTCTTCTATCAGGGCTGCAGCGATTATCTAGAAAGGATGGGGATTTCCTGACAGAGGTTCCCTGGTTCTGGAATCTGCGCCCCAAACAAGTTCACTATGTTGTAGTGGGCAAGGAATGCTTTAATTTGCTGGACCATTTAAACTGATGTTTATGAACAAATCTTACATTTGTTTAATAAGTTTATCTGCCACTTTGTTTCTTTGTTTAAAAGCATTTCTAAACCAGCAGTGTTTAAAAACCTTGTTGCAGTATACTATGCAATTTTGTGTTTCGTTGTACAGTATTGGTCTTATGTTCTATGTCGTCTTCATCATATCAGATTTGAGGGCAGCACAAGATATAATGAATACATAAAATCGTTCCCACACTAAGATGTATTGCACAACTTCTAGAAATTGGGCGTACATATCTTCAGATTGTTGATTTTGACCAACTGGATTTAAAGAGGAGGATAAAGAACTGAGCTTAAACAATTCTTACCATGAGCCAAGTTTCTCTCTGTATGTATGAATGTATATAGATAAGTGCATATTTACCTAAGATAGGATTGTATTCCTTTACAAGAAAAAGAAAAGCAATATATTTTAATGTTGTTTTTAAAACAAAGAAATGATTTTAGAAAGAAAGACTTCTGCCAGGAGGATTTCGCTTTAATTTTTTTTTTTAAAAAAAAGGCTAAAATGCTGACTCATCTTGGACAGTTCAGACATAAATACAAACTGAGCTATTAATGGCCTTATCTCTAACACAATAAGTGTTTCCTATTTCCTCTGACATGCTGGTTTATCTACAAATTACAGGGGGGGAACTTTCCTATCCACTGGCTGACAATTTTTCTAGTCCGTTTTGCAGCAAAGTCTATTAAAATTCTCAAATGAGGACATGATACAGCTAGGGTTATTTCTGCTGTGTAACATTTATTTCTGCCAGGTACAAAGTTTGCCAGAGAAATTATGTTCCAATGCTGATCTGGAATGAACCAAGTTGGCAAAACTTGGTGGTAAGCAACAGTGCACCAGTTTCTTTTTTAAAAAAAACATATTTTTAAATAAAGATTTCTTGGTCTACAAAAGTATGTGCAATGTCTCTTTTTTCAAGTTACATTTTCTACAGATCAGTTTCATTTGTTGAGACATTAGTGTTACCTTAGGAAGAAAAGGGCGAAAGAGGTGGAGGGGGGCATGGTGAGTGGGGGTGGGGTCCGGTGGCAATGTTTCTATTCTGCTTACTGTATGAGTGGGGTTTTGTGTCAGCATCACTTGTGCAGGGTTCTCTTTATTATTCGCTTGTGTTCCTTTGGTGGTGAGAGAGGTTGGGGTTGACCTCTAGGGTGTGGTTGTTTGTGATTGGCTGTGGTGAGAGTGCACCAGTTTCCAGCACAGAGTTTATTTGCTCACAAAATCTGCTTATTCTTACATAAATGAGCATAAAGTGAATGGAATGCCCTACCAATGAAATTCAAGGAGGAAATTCTTCAAATCTGAAACAGCTGTGGGAGAAAGCTGAAGACTTGGAAGTTGTAAGGAGGACGCTACACATGGAGTAACCAAAATTAATTATCCACCCCAAATTAAGCTCAAAGATGTATTTCCATCTCCGCTCACCCCTCAAGACTTTTACAACTGGAAGACTTTGAGGCATCTACATCACGGAGTGCTTTGTCTCCCTTTTCGTGTGAAGAAGAGTTCTATAAACTAAAAAGCTCACACACTAATTTGTGAAATTTTAGTTGGTTGCACTAAAAAGTATTCCCATTTTGTCAATGGGTAGGAGTCAAGTGTGTCAGAACCAAGACTACAGGAGGACTTCCGGTTGGCGCCGGCGCTAATGGCGGCTCGCTCTCCGTTCTCCGGAGAGAGAGCTGCTCCGCGAGTTCGGGTCTGACCGCTGCGGCGAAGCGGGGACCCCTAAAATCACAGGCGCGGAAGCCTGTGAACAAGGAGACTCGGTGGGCATCGTTTGCGCCCCCTTTTACTGCGAAAGAGCCTTTTTAAAGGCTCCGGAGGAGCATCGGGGGAGCGCTGAGCTGAGAGTCGCTACCCAGCTCGCGGAGTGAAGCCGCATCGCCATTAGCGGAGAGCGCTGACTTCTTCCTGTTATTTGGACTGAAAGAGATTCCCGTGAGTAGGATTGGCAACCCTTTCGGGACTTTAAATTCAACTTCTTTTAAATTCGGCCGAAAGTGGGGACGGTAAACAAAGGAAGTCTGCCTTCCCCAGATTGCATGACTGCTAAAGCAACGGACTTGGTAAGCTGCAATTGATATCTTTTAAGGGAATTTTAGAAAAAAGGATCAACCCCAGCATTGATTTAAGTCCTCCCCCCTAGGGAGCAGGAACGGGGGGGGGGGGGTGAAAAAGAAAGGAAACCTGCAGGGAAACTTTTTAAAGGACAATCTACCGCAGACTCTATCCTTGGGAACGGACTGCCTGAGTGATACATTTTGACAGGGAGCTGTCAAAGACATTGCAAAGAGGAGACTTTACTTGCTACAATTTATTGAGACTTTGTAAAAATTATATGGTTGCAACTAAAAGGCTGAGAGAAGTTTTTAGTAACTTTTCCCTCTGAGGACTTTTGGATTCATTGTTTCTTTGCTGTTTTGAAGGTCTCAGCTCCCTCTAGAGGGCTGGAAGTAACAGTTGCAACACGATTGTTAGTCACTGGCTTTTTCCATTCAAACCTGTTCCTGTGAGAACGACCTTGGGACATGAGCGGCCCTGTAGATGAGATAGCAACAAGATCCAAGGCTAAGGCAGCACAAAAGAAAAGGGGCTCTTTATCAGGACTATTGCCAACAGGCCCAGGTGGACAGGAAAAGGGAATAAGTGCATTCATGGAGTCAGTGACGCAGGCATTATTGAAGATAAATGAATCTTTAGAAAGACTGAATAAACAGAGCACAGAAAATACCAAGCGACTTTATGGGACTGGCAGAAATGACCGGCAGAATCCGCGACCAAGAGAAAGAGACTGTGGAAGAAGATTGGAAGAAATTTAAGATGTATCTTAAGAATTATTATAAAACTGAGGAGTGTTAAAATGCTGAGGGAAAAGAAGACGTAGAATTGCAGCGATAATTGAGTTTAAAATTTAGGGTGGAATAGAGAAAGAGGACAAATTTTTATTTAATTGGGTAAGATAGGTTGCTGAATAATGGTACTAAATTAAGGATGCAAAAAGGGAAAGGTATGGGGAAGTCCGAGAAAAGAGGGTTATGAAAATAAGGTTATGAAAATATGAGTTTTTTGTTTGTTTGTTTTCTCTGTTGTTTTTTGTTTCTGTTAAAAATTGGAAATTAATAAAAATATTTATTAAAAAAAAAAAAAAAAAAAAAACAGAACCAAGACTACAGATGTCAGAGGACAATGCTTTCAATGGCATTCCCATGTTGAATTATCCCCCTTTTTCTTGCAATGTACAGGGTCACTTACCCTGGGCAGTGACATTTTTATTTAATAATGAGAATATATTTATATTACTTTTGGGGCTTACAATGCATATTTTTTTTACTGCTCACCTAAAAACCAGTAGAGATGGGGCTAATGAAATCAGTAACCAGGGACTGCTGCAGAGAAGGCCCTGTCTCATGTTCCCACCAACCAAACATATTTAGCTAAAAAGCAAGTCTCTGAATATTAATGTAGCCTACAAGCAACCCATAAGGAAGTAAGTAGTCTTTCAGATATCCTGTCAAAATCACAAAAATCCCACTGAATCTTTCACTAATCTGTACGCAACTGTAAAAATGACCACTTCCTAATCCTCAGTTTCAGAGATAAGTGTAAATGTGTAACATCAAGAATTTCTGTTCCTCTTCTCTTGTAGTTTCTTAGGGGATGGAAGCCATTAAATACAACTTAATGAAGTGTGGAGGATGGAAAAATACTCAGTATATAAGTGTGATGATTTCACATTGGAATTTGCACTAATAAGGAAGGGTCGTCATTTACTGTTCATTTTAAACAGATCATTGGACTGAAAAATTCTGTGAAAAGGGGAATCTGTTGGTTTTTTTTTTTTTAAGTGAAACAGAAAGTGAAAAAGAAAAATATTTCAACCATGATCCAGAAATAGATGTTTCAGGAGTCTGTCACATCTATATGCATAATTAAATTATATAATTCCTGTGCTAAGCCACAAAGTGGTAGGTCAACACGGCAAGTATTCTCTCATCAGATACTGAACAGGCTTATGTTGTAGGTTATGTTATCACCAAAGTTGATCATGCATTTCATAAGAAGACAAGAAGCTGCCTTATAGCAAGTCAAGCCGTAGGACCAGGTACTGAGACCACTGGTGACTAGCCACGGTTCTCCAGGATTTCAGACAGGAGTCCTTTACCAGCCCATTAATATAGTACTACTGTAGTTTGAGTTTCACAACTCGAAAAGGCATCTGACATTTTTTGTCTGGGTGGAAGATGGTGGGGGAATAGGCTCTAAAGGCCCGAGGCTCCTAAAAGCTGTGTACTTCCCTATTTCAAGAACTCACATTTTTTGAGTCATTTCCCTTTATGACTGACTCCCTTCCCTAAAGGCATAGTTAGCGAGTACTAATTATCCTGTTGCAATAGCAAAGATTGCAACAAATGCATGGTGTACTTGCATGCACCACTTAACTGCCTGTGTAACCAACTGACCCTCTCAGCAATACACTTCAGCTTATCTGATCTCCTAGCCCAGGGCAAGGGGAGTAATTTGCCCGTTTCTTTTTTTATATATATATAATAATTTTTATTAATTTTCCAATTTTTAACACAAAACAACAACAACAACATACAAACATCAACAAATACAAACACATAGAAAGATATCATTTCTTAACCTCATTTTCATAAGCCTCTTTTCTCGGACTTCCCCATACCTCACCCTTTTTGCATCCTTATTTTACAGTTTTTCAACAACTCTTTTTGCCAATTAAGTTTAAGCTCATTATCATTCTCAATTTTACCTTAAATCATCAAACAGTTTTTGCTGCAATTCTGCATCTCCCTTCCCCTTGACATTTTATCACTGCTCTATTTTACAACAGTTCTTAAGGTATACTTTAAACTTCTTCCAATCTTCCTCCACTGTCTCTTTCTCTTGGTCGCGGATTCTGCCGGTCATTTCTGCCAGTCCCATAAAGTCAATCACTTTCGTCTGCCATTCTTCCAGTGTGGGTAGTTCTTGTGTCTTCCAATACTTTGCTAAAAGGATCCTTGCTGCTGTAGTGGCGTACATAAAAAAAGTCTTATCCCTCCTTAACACCAATTGGCCGACCATGCCCAGGAGAAATGCCTCCGGTTTCTTGTGAAAAGTACACTTAAGTACCTTCTTAATTTCAATTTGCCCGTTTCTTAAAGCCAACAGATCTGTCATCACTCTGCTTCTTTTTTCCAGTGGAGGAATACAGTACAGTGTACTCTGTGTTCAAGTGAGGGTGGGGTATGAAGTTATCTTTGCACATATGGGCCCCTCCAGCCTAGTGGTTTTTTTGTGAGTGTATTCTGTAATATGTCATTGAAGTAATAATACAGTAGTGCCCTAGGGGTGAATTTATACCAGATGCTCCACACATAATTCTGCTTTATTAAGTGTTCTAAGGTGCTTCCTCAATATTACATTACTGCTGTCTGGAGGGGCACCTTAGTGCTATACCACAACAAAATATGAACAAAAACAACCCCCCGAAACATTTGTGGTATAGAAAAGCAACTGGATTTCAGCAGGAAGCTATGAGGCATGCACTGTTTGGAGATGAAGAAGTGTGACTTCTCAAAGTGGTTGCAGGGGCCAGTGTTCAAAACTCCCATTGTTGTAGGCACATTTTTATTAGCACAAGCAGTTTATGAACTCTGGGCACAGTACTGCGCCAAAGATTTCAGATTAAAACTGCAGAGTGGAAGGAAAGGAGGACCTTATTCTGCCCCCACTTCCATCTACTCTCTGAAGACTGAAGAAGAGACCTTCTTAAGAATATCGGGGGGGGGGGGGGGAAGGACTAGACCATGTGAAAAATGAACATAATATTTTAACTGCAGTTTATACACTTTCAGCTTTGTATTCTTGTTATAAAAAAAGCGCGCCTAGACATTCCGTTGTTACGCCCATAACCTAGGTTTAATATGCCATTTAAGCTCCTTGCTTTCATACCTCAGTTTCTAACACTGGCAGGGGCAAACAGTATTGAAAGCAGGAACATCTATAATCACCACATTACGATCATGAGCACAAATCATCATGAATGCACAATAAAGAAGACACCTGAATGGGCCCTATCCTCGCAGAATACTAAGCAAAGCTCAACAAATAGGTGCTATACAATGTAGTTCAGGGAAGGGAAATAAAATAAGGCTTAAGAAGAAAACTATTGGTGGACAAGAAACTGACACCTTCTCTCTGGAGGGTTCAGGCTAAGGCAGGCCTGATGAAAGAACCCACTCTCATTCAGGTTATTTATTTTGTCAGGAAGTTAGTGTGTGAAACAAAGTAAGTAATATGCTAATAATAATAAGGCAACTTGTTTTTCTTCTTAGTGCTTTCCTATTTTAAACCATCACTTGGAGGGGAAGGGCTTGCAAGTGTTGCATGCATGACAGTTGAGTAAAAGTGATAAACTTGGTCAACCAGGGCCAGTCCACACATCAGGTGAGGCAAGCGCCTCAGGTGGCAGAATCCATAGGGGCCACAGATCACAATGCAGTCTGTCCTTGTTCCTGATGTAGATCTTTACTCACCCCTTATTCCTTGGTGGGGAGAGGGGACACCATTTTGTAGTTTGCCTCAGGTACCAAAATGTTTTGGGCCAGCCCTGTGGTCAACTGTGAGAAGTGCCACTCTCTGGTGCTCCTTGTTGAATTCTTCTCAGGTAGCCTTATAGGTGGGAAGCCTGGGTTAAGAGAGGTGCCTGCTTACTTAGTTGTTCATGTTTTTGTAGATGCTTTCCCACTCTTCCCAGAAATATTTCTTGTGAGCTGCTTATTGCAGACAAAGAAAGGGGGAGGCCTTTGAATATCATAGTCTACTTTCTGTTCTTGTACTTATGCAGGAGTGAAGTGAAAGTTGCTAAAGACTGGAATCTGCAAATGCAGCAAAAGACACAGATGAAACAACTGCATGTGCTGGGTGTGTGCATGGGAGCAACAGGAAGGAAAAAAGAGGCAGCAGGCAATGGGGCAAGAGGCTGCTCATGAGACTGTTCATTATTCATTAAATGGAAGTCACAACTAGACATGATGGAGTCTGTCATTCACATGTCTGTCCCACCCATTACATCCCAGCAGTTGGTTGTTCCCCACACTTCTCTTCCATCCTGCCTTCAACACTTGACCTGAGTCAGATGTAGATAAAAGTGCATTAATCAAATGATGGAGGGGGCCAGGCGCCGATACAGCTTGTTACTCCCTCCTTTTCTTTAACCTGCTTGGCTGAGGAGCATGTGGCTGCCCTCACACAGTGGTATACAAATATTTTAATAAATATTGTTCATTCAGTTTCTACCGTTTTCTAAACCCTTTGCTCACTAGCATCACACATCAAGCCAGATGAGAGCCAAAGAGGTTTATGTGCTTCTAAGTTCAACTATAGGCAACCAATGTACATTGGAGGTACGCAAGATGAAAGTAAGTAGCATCGTAGGAGATTCACATGTCTGTCTGGGGCAGTACTAGATACGCCTGTGGAAACTGTTAGCTACTTCCTGTCTATCTATAGTTGAGCGTTGCAATAAACAGTCAATGTCCATGGGGACAACTTTCTGGGACATTCAACAATGAAATAGAGCAGGGGTCAGCAAACTTTTTCAGCAGGGGGCCGGTCCACTGTCCCTCAGACCTTGTGGGAGGGCTGGACTATATTGCTTTGCCAATTCTGCATCCATCAGCTTGGTTGAGCTCCAAATATAGATTTCTTCACTTCCTCCTTCCTGTTCATGGCAAGAACTTTTGCTCCTCATCTAAATCTCCAGCATCTCTCAACCTATGCTTCCCACCTTCATTTTGCAAATAAATCACTTAAACAGAAAGTCTGAGGTGGAAGAGACTTGGCAAAAAGGCATCTCTTGTAACCTGCAGTTATCAGAGATGGCTGGAGATTCCAAAGAAAATGTATTCTTCTAGCCCCAATATATTGCTAAACTCTATTCAATGGCAACAATTTATTGTTGCATTTCTCTAAAACAAATGTTTTAGCAAAATGCAACAACATAACATTGTTATGGGAAACATGACATGACATCCGCATGTCTGCACTCCGTAATAAATCTCAGAGACTAAGAGAAGGCAGGAAGAAAACAATACAATCTTGTCAAGGGCTGATATAGATTGAACAAGAAACTTCTCAAAGGCAGACTGAGCTTCATTGGGGGGGGGGGGGCAGGGCTAATTCCATGTTAGGTACCATTATGAAAAGGATGAAAAACAAAACTGCCCAAGGCCTTTCCATAAACATGTAGTGTGACTACAAGTGGAATACGAATGACAACTCTGGATAATGTAGAACTAGAATACGTGAATAAAAAGGCAACCCAAATGATCAGGGGGCTGGGGCAAGTCATCCTACGCATTCATCCTCAATGTTTTGGGCTTTTTATTTTTTGGTGGGGGAGCACAGTAAAAAGGGATGTGGTACAGGTAAACATAATTATGGATGGTATGGATAAAATGTGGTAAGTCTCTATGAGGCACAGGATGATGGAACAGATGGGCTTTGGGTGTGATCCTGCAGAGCTCTTCTTAAATTCTTATGGGATTAATGGTCACACAGGAGGAACTATAGCTCAAAACTAGAAATGTTTAGGTTCAATTGCCAATATCTCAATTTAAAAATACATATACTGGGTACCAAGCATGGGGGGAAATGGCATAATAGAGGTACAGTAAGCCCAAGGCAGAGAAGACTTGTGTTCAACTGAAGCTCCTACCCAGTATAAGATTCTTATGTACTAAGAAAACACTGATGTGCTACCTTCTGTATCTCTACAAAGCTATAGGTTCATAAGTATGAGAAACTGCATGCCCAAAAGTTACATGTGAACGTAGATTCCATTCAGAAGATCCAATCAATGCACACCTTCCATATGTTTTATTCTACACAGACAAGAAGTCTACACACCTCTTATTTAACTCAGAGGGCTTTCCAAGCTCAACATTTACTCTCTTTTAAAATGTTGTCTAAGTTGCATAGAACCAGAGGGACTTGGGTGTAGTGGTAGTCTGGGAGAGATTTTCTGAATCCAGACTCTGCAGGCAAAACCAGAATGCTTAACAAACTTCAGTTCCCATGTGGAAGCCACAGATTCCCCATCCCTGGAACAGGTAGTGGAGTCAGGTGGTTTGGAGTCACGCTTTGAGCCCTATCATTGGAGGTGGGGGAAGCCGAGATATTTGCCTGGTAGCAGATGATTCACCAGAGAATTCTGAATGGGATATCTACGTAAGAGCAGGATTGATGGATGTGAAGTGCATACAATAAACAGCCTAAAACATAAAGGTTATTTTAAGGGGGGCAGGCTTTTTGTTTTTGGGGGGGCAGAACCAAGTTATCTGTAATTCAATTAGTCAGTTAAGTATTTTTATTTATTTACTTGATGGGGGGGGAGCTGCCCCGCTGCCTGCACCCCCTGGCTACACCCATGAAGTAGCATTTTTAACTACTGTCACAGATTTGACATTTACAAAAACATAACATACTAATACATTAAATCTTCAGATCACCAGAGATGTACATTATGAAAGTTATCAAAGCTTTACTAGAGTAACAGAGCTACTGTGTGAACACACACACACCTTAGCACCCTATGTATCATAGTATCTTTCACTTTTCTTTTAGAATATTCTAAAGGGGTGGGAAACCTCCAGTCTGCAGACCAAATTTAGCCCAGCATGGGTCCCAGTTTGGACATGGTTGACTCAGCTGCACAAATGAGTTCCCCACAGTTGATCCCTGCAGAAGGCAGGCTTGAGTCACTGGCTATGAGCTAGTGCTGGATCAGCTGCACAACTGAATCCCTCTTGGATAATTTCATCAAGCAACCAATCCCTGAAAAAAACAGGATTGAAGTCACCTCCCTTGAGTTGATATGTGGTAGCTTACAAGCCCTGCCCCACCCGCACCTCAAATTTGAGCCACAATGGCTAGGGTCAGGGCTTTTTTTCAGCCAAAATTCCGTTCCAGCATCTCTCAGGTGAGTGCCACTGCCATTATAAGAGAACAAGGTGAGTCCCGGAATGGCTTTTTCTAGAAAAATAGCACTGGGAAAATAAGAATTTGGTAATACCCGATTCCCCAACCCTATTTTAGACTCTAAAACTTGAGAGCAGTCTTTTTCAATGACTATTAGCTATATCAGGTGTGTTCTACCTCCACTGTCAGACGCTTCTGAATACCAGGTTCTGGATACCACAGAAAGGGAGAGTGTTCTTGTGCCCAGGTCTCCTACTTTCAAGTCCCCACAGGCATCTGGTTGGCCACTGAGAACAGGTTGCTGGACCAGATGGGCCATTGGCCTGATCCAGCAGCCACTTCCTATGTTCATCCTGGTGCCCTCCAAATGTTTTGAACTACAACTGGAGGATGGAGTCCAGCCTGGCTGCAGGCTATTTTAAAGAATAAACTGGTAATAGCTAGCATACATTGACAAAGCTGCTCAGAACACCATTCACAGAATCATAGAGTTGGAAGGGACCCCAAGGGTCATCAAGTTCAATCCCCTGCAATGAAAGAATCTCAGTTAAAGCATCCATGCCAGATCACCAGCCAACTTCTGCTTTAAGATTTCCAATGAAGGAAAGCCCACCATCTTTTGAGAAAGTCCCTTCCATTGCTCTACATCAGCCTTCCCTACCTAATCTGGGTCCCACTGGATGTTTGGACTCCAATTCCATAAGCCCCAGACACAAAAGCCAATGGTCAGGAATGATGCAAGTGATAATCCAGAACATCAGGAGAACCACAGGTTCCCCACCCTTGCATTTCATTGTTGGTAAAGAAACACAGGTCTGGCAGTAGCACACAGCATCTTTATGATGCCTGCCTTCCCTCTTCCCACTTTCCATGAATATTGCACACTGGCAGTTGATGGCCACCAATTTGCTTTTTCCAGTGTGCAAGCTATCATATCAATACATTACGTGGGGGTGGTGGGGAGTGGGGAAGAGTGTTGTACAAACTTAGAGCGTCAGAACAAACAACTCAAAACCTGTGGAAACAAAAACTAACAACACCCCCGCAAGACAGCAGCTTGTTAAAAACATTGCATGCTGAGGACGTCTGCACATTAGCTATGCATGCATGCCACCAGTCAACAGCACATGGTGATAACAGAAGCACCATAGCAGCACACCCATCTCACACACAGTGCACAACTATGCTCCCAGAAATAAAGGTGAGTGTGTGTCCTTTTTTTACAAGTGACAACCCTTTATCGGAAGGGCTGGCAAAAAACACAGCCGTCTATGTGAAGGATCAAGTTTAAAGATAAAGAACATTAAGAAGGGAAAGCAGAATCCTAAATAATAATATTTTTTTTATTAAAGATTTTCTTGGTTTTCAAAAGTACATGCCTTGTCTCATTTTTCAGGTTGTACAGTTCAGGTTTTCTATAGATCAGTTACATTTATTATGAGACATTAGTGTAAGAGTACAGTATAAGGTCAAGTATAAGGTCAAGAAGAATGCGGGGAGGAGGAGGGGTGGTGTTAAAATTTATATTTCTTTACAGTGTACATGTAGCGTTTTGTGTCGGCGTCAACTGGATAGGTTCTCTTTCTCAGAATCCTCAAAGTTGACCTACAACAGCACCTGGACTGAGCAGGCACAAAGGTCACCTGGTTATAGCCGTCTCTGCAGTGGCGTAGCGTGGGGGGGTGCAGGGGAGGCCGGCCGGGCACAACATCTGGGGGTTAGGGTTAGGGGGCGCAAATCCACGGGTTAGGGGGCACAAATCCACGGGTTAGGGGGCGCAAATCCACGGGTTAGGGGGCGCAAATCCACGGGTTAGGGGGCGCAAATTACTTGCCTTGCCCCGGGTGCTGACAACCCACACTACGCCACTGCGTCTCTGCTGTGTTGAGATCTATTTCTGTTAGCTAGTATTTCTAAGTTGCCACCCAACCAGGAACAGAAAACTCAGCTTCCTCCACCAGAGGCCCCAGCAAGCAGAAGGCATATACAGGTAGAACCCAGAAGCTTCTCAGGAAAAGGGTTCAATTCCTGTTTTGGTGCCAGTGATTCCACACAGTAAACGCTAACAATACAGTGGTGCCTCGCAAGACGAAAATAATCCGTTCTGCGAGTCTATTCGCCTAGTGGTTTTTTCGTCTTGCGAAGCATCCCTATTAGCGGCTTAGCGGCTATTAGCGGCTTAGAAAAAGGGGGGGGGAGGGAAAAAACTTGCAAGCCCATAGGGAAATTTGTCTTGCGAAGCGCCTCGAAAAACGGAAAACCCTTTCGTCTAGCGGGTTTTTCGTCTTGCGAGGCATTCGTCTTGCGGGGCACCACTGTACTAAATAGAACATGCCGGGTGCCTGTGGGAGGAGAACTAGCTTTTTGTAAAGTAAAGGGAAGGAAGCCATTTGTACAAGAATGAAGTCTTCAGCAACAAGGTTGCTGGAGGCAGGAGAGAAAGGTAAGCAATGGGTAATAAGAGGTTTGGGCTCAATATGTACCCTATGGAGATTAAATTTTGGCCTCCACAATGCAAAACCTACTTTTTGGGGAACCTACTGGAAACAAGCTTGGAGTTGAAACCAGGCCTCCCAAACTAGAGAACAATACCATAATCACAGTCACAGGAGCAGACCAGAGAATGAACTCTCATAGAGCCTCTCTGGGGGGCCAGGCCTACAACATAGCATCCTCCCCCCACTTTATCCACTAGTGGTCAAATATAGGGATTCTAGTCACATCGGCCAGCATGGGGTGGTACCACTACCACTATGTGAAGTGGTAGCTTAATAGAAAATGTTTAGCTGACATGAAATCCCAGGGGAGAGGAGGATGGAGAGATATAGAAGGTGATGTGCAGGGAAGCTTTCATTTCGGGATCTCCATCGACTCCAGTGGGAAGGTTTAAGCTACATCTCTTGCTTGTTAGCTTTTAGGCACCAAGCAAAGCTCATTCTGTTCCCTTGTACATTTAATAAATTTCTATGGATCAGAGATCCTTTTAATCGCCTTTAGTGCTGTCTCTATTAGGGCTTTTAATTGCCGACTACATTTTATCTATTTTTATGTGCTGTTTCATGTGTGTTGGTTATTGTATTTTAGTTCTTTGCAATGCAAGCTGTTTTGAGACTATCTGGAGAAAGGCAGGACAGACATCCTGTGAATGAAAATAGAAGTGCATGTATAATATCATGTTATCATCAGAGTTGGGATCAGCTCATAAGCACGCATGTAGCTCTAGCTACGTAGTTTCCTTCACTCTCCCAAACTAAAACAATCACCACTGAAAAGTGAAGAAAGAAAGTAAGGAAAGAAAGAGGAGTCAAGAACCGGATCTGTGATTTTATATATACCGGTATATATATTTAAAAAAACACCTGTGCAGTTTGCTACTGTAAGCTTTAATTAAATGGCATTTATGGTATTTTTGGAACTGCATGTTGCGAATTCAATATATTTCATTATTAATTCTATTGATTCTGATCTAGACTTTCCCCACCTCACCCCTGCCTTGGAAAAGCAGAGAAGTGTTTGTGTTTTTTCTTTGCATTTGTCTTTTTTTGGGGAAACGATCCCCTGCGGAGGGGGAAGAGAAACTACTGGAGAACAGGGAGCTCATAGCACTCCCTCAAAATTATTCAGCCTTCTAATCCCAATGTAGCTGAAAGAAATTATTTTTAAAAAACAGACTTCCTGCATGAAATAATGAAACCTCAACAAAAGGAACTGTGGCACCATCTTTAGCAACCGGGTAGAGGAACAGTCCCTTCAACAGAACATGCACTCTACCAGATGATAGTACAACAACTGACCAGATGTTTGAAGCAGTAGAATAAAATAATAATAATACTTTATAATAATACTTTATTTATACCCCACACATCTGGCTGGGTTGCCTCAGCCACTCTGTGGAATTGTATTAGAAGTGCCATCTGCTACATGTCTACTCAGAAGTAAGACACATTGAGTTCAGTGGGGTTTACTTCCACTTCAGTAGGTGTAATATTGCAGTCTCAAAATACTAGAGCATGGCAAGTACACAAATGGTAAACAGCTGCCTGGGTAAACAGATAGAAAGGAAGACAGGCAAGATGTATAGAAGTTGTCACTTTGGCAGGTACCTCAATATATAGAATTTTACAGTGCTTTTGTTCTAAAAAAAATGTTTAGGGGTACTCTCGTTTTCCTGCTCATAATGAAATACTGGAATTATATATTACACATTGTATCAGATATAGCCTCCATGTGATATTGGACTCCAATTCCCATCAGCTCCAGCCAGCATGGCCAGTGGCTAGGGATGATGGGAGTTGGAGTCCAACAAATGGAGGTCACCATGTTGGCTATACCTGTGTTATATATAAATATTATTAAAAGCTGCTACACAGCTATTAAAAGCATGGAAACTTCTTTTGTATCAAGTCCCATGAGCCAACAGTAGCCCCCATGTATGATAGCTTAAAGTTCTTTTGAAAAATAAGTTGACTCAACAGTGCAGCCATGCATTAAATAGTAGACAGTCAGATGTTGTTAAGACTCCAACTGTTATTAGTCCCAGCCAGCATGGCAAATCCATGGTCAGGGATTATGGGAACTGTAGTTCAATCAGGTCCCAAGGACCACAGGTTCTCAATTCCTGGTTTAAAGTACTGTAAGATGCCTTGTCTTGTCTTGGGGTTTCTTTCCAAGCATGATGAAATCACCTTAGTTGTGACTGTACAAACCACGGCTGCACGGAAACCTCTCAAGTGTCAATCATTTGAAATTTGGAAACAAAAAATGTCCACAGAAATACAAAAAAGGGAAGTCACTGCAGTACAGCTGAGTAATTAAAGCCAGTTCGAAGCCAAAAGTTCACTGGCAGAAGCCCCTGAGGAATTATTTCACTTGCAAAGGTAACTAGAGCCCATGTTCATTCCTCTAGTTCTACATGCAACCCTTTAAACAAGCATAGACTTTTATTTTGAGGAAGCACACTCACTTTCTATTTAGAAGTCCATTATGCATAACCTCTTAACTCTTTGCTGACTGAAAGAATCGCTCTTCTAAAGCACAGTGTGCTGCTAGTCATTATTTGTCTCACAAAAACTGCCATGGAAAAAAGAAAGCAATTAATTTTGACATAGGTGAAAAATAAGCAGATCTATATATTTTGATACACTTCTGCGATGCCACAAAAGAGTATGTCATTTTATGTCAAGAGTAAGTACATTCTCCCTTCTGGAGCGGAAAACCTTTTGACAATGTCTGTTCTTCTGGTGAAGTATGTGGTCACTACCAGCTATGAATATGCAAAGCCTTTCTTTATTAAAATGTGAATAAAACTAACTTTCCACTCTGTGTCCAACAAAAGCAATATACATTTGCCATCCCTTCCTTAAATTAACTCTGCATGATTCAAAACTTTATCAAAAGCAGTGATCTATTTCTTCTTCAGTACTTTACTTCAAACCAGCATACAGTGGTACCTCAGGTTAAGTACTTAATTTGTTGCGGAGATCCGTTCTTAACCTGAAACTGTTCTTAACCTGAAGCATCACTTTAACTAATGGGGCCTCCTGCTGCTGCCGTGCCGCCGGAGCATGATTTCTGTTCTCATCCTGAAGCAAAGTTCTTAACCTGAAGCACTATTTCTGGGTTAGCGGAGTCTGTAACCTGAAGCATATGTAACCTGAAGCGTATGTAACCTGAGGTACCACTGTACTACAACAGCCACTGTAGCATGGAGGGCACCCCGTGGGGAGCTACAGCACAAGATGCTGCTTGAACTTTTGGCACAATCTTTGTGTCCACTTTATCATTCTGTCTTCTATGGAGTGTGTGTACAGAGTCCCCATTTTGTCACGACTCTCCTTCAACCAGTAGTGGCTTGATGCCTCCTGTGACTGGTGAGGCAGGAGAATGGTAGGCAGAGGCAACTCATTCTAGTTTTCTCATCATCCTGCTTCCTTCCCTGCTGAGTTTTATAGGAGGAAAACTGAGACTAAGGAGAAAGAAGCTGATTATAACTAAGAAAGTAGGTAGGTAAGGCCTGGCTGAGGGTGGTTGGTAAGACAGAGTCCCATTTGCCCTAATAGACCAGCCTGCACTGCCTTCAACATTTATTTCAGATCATTCTGCAAATACATTTCCTAGATGTGACTCCCAAATTGTACAATAGTCATTGCATTTATATAGCCAAGGGCTAGACTACTTACTATTCAGAGAACAGTTTGTGGATACCTATGATGTAGCATTGTTGCAGCTAAGTATGTGTAGACCTGATTACTGATTGACTTTAATATCACAATGCTCTCTACTCTGGGGTAAACAAACAAAGCAAACACTTTAGTTTCCTGCCTTTGCTTCCCAAGGCACCAGTGCTTAATACATATATATATTTGGTTGGTTCCCTTTTGCGTGCCTAAGAAGACAGGAAGCCATTTTTGCAGCTGTTCTGGTTTTGGAGAAAAAAACAACTTTGTGAAATACCAATTGGGGAAGCTTAGAATAAAACAAATGAAAACTTTAATTTATCCAGCATTATATCTGTTTGCTTTAGGATTCCTTTTTATGTAATTGTTAACTTTAGTTCTGCCCAGATTTCTAAATCCGACAAATTAATCATGAATGGTAACAAAACAAAACACTAGCACTTGTGGTGATTCATTGCAAGCTTTACTTTTACTAAACCTTTTGATTACTTAACAGAGCTTAACAAAAAAGAAAAGTCATCAGAGTGCTTGTGGGGAACAATAGATTATAATGCATCAATATCAGATCAGTTCCCAAAGTTTTTTTTCTTAAGCAAACAAATTCCGATCGTAACAAGAAGGCAGGAAAATGTGAGCGGTACTTACAAAGGACTAAAACAACCAGTCAGATGACCTTAAGAATTCATCAGCACCACATGAGAGAATAGGCCGGATAAACGCCCCTTTCTGCAGGCTAAAGGAAAAGCGAGCCACTGCGAAAATAACGCTACTTCCTTTTAACTAAACTACTGTAACATGTTTTAATCTGGGGTCCAGATAGAAGTTCCTCTAGGGGTCAGGCGCGCGCACTGTCCAATTAGTGCCACACTTCCTCTTTTTACAAAATGTGCTCCGCGTATGGTTCACAATACAGGACTTTAATAATTTTCATTTTAATAAAAGAGAGCGCACAGAGGGAAGGAGCATTTATCAGATTTCAGGGCTTATTGGTGAAAAATAAAAGCTCCCTTGGTGTATTACCGCAGCTGAATTATGCAAGGTGGTTATCTAAAAATGATACAAAAGCCCAAAAGGCTGCAGCTGAGAGAAAGGGATTTATCAAAGCCCTCGCCCTAGGAAACTTCACGGTTGATAGGAATCCCAATCTCCCGCAATGCTCTCTATTCATTGATCTCCACCCCCCGCGCCACTTCATAATAGAGAAATACTCCTGTAATCGATCTAAAAATCTGTGGCCACGCCTTCTTTCCCCTTGTTCGGGACTTATCTCGCGCAGCCTTTCTTCCCCCTCCAAAGAAAGGACCGTGCTCTTTGCGTGTGCGAAAGTGATGTTTGGCTGGCAAAATGCAAGGCGAAGAGCTGCACCACAGTTCGCACCGGTTTGGCCAAGCACGAGCCCAGGTGCTCCTGCCCTGGGCGACAGCAGTGTCGCCTGCAACCCTATGCACGCTTACCTGCGAGTAAGTTCCACTGAACTCAATGGGGCTTACTCTTGAGTAGGCACGCCGCAGCCTTGCACTAAAGCAACCCACAGATCTTTAGACGGGGGGCATCTACCTCATGGAGGAAATTATGAGGAACCAACCAGCGAAGATTCAGCTTTCTCTCTGCAGGGCAACAGGACTTTGCTACGTGGCTAAAAGCAGCAGCAGCAGCAGCAGCAACACCACAGACGCTATTAGCCCGAAGCGCGGCGGGGAAGCGGCATAAATGCTTCGGAAGCGGCGGGAGGAGTTCAAATTGCCAGGCTTCGTCCTTTGGAAGCCAAGCCACCTTCCAGCCGCTCCTTCCCGCCACCCAACCGGGGCTTTGCCGAGAGGGTGAGGGGAGCCCACTTACTTTCCGCGGGGTCCCGAGCTTGGGAAGTCCACGCTCGCTGCTTCAGCCCAATGGCCCGGATAGAGCCCGAGCCCGGCGGGAGCGCCTCGCCGGCAGCCGCGCCCTTTTCTCGGCCACAGGGGAACTGAGAGCGCGCCCGAGGGGAACCAGCCAGCCGCCGCCTCCCGCCAAGCGCCCGTCCTGCTCCCTCGCAGAGAGGAACTTGGGCGGCTTTCGCAGCCTGTCGGGGGCTGAGGCTTCGCCGCTCACTTCCTGGTCCCGGGAAATTTGCATAGCAGGTCGGGAAGGTGGCCGGCCGGCGAGGAGGGGGGGGGGAATCTTTCTTGGAAACCGAAAGGCGGGTCCCGTCGGCACGACGACGAGGCGCTCCAAGGGCAGCGGCAGTGCGGACACACGCGCTCCGAGAGCGGGAGAACTGGCTCGCTCTTTCTCGCGCTGGCAGCCGGGGCTCTTGAGGGCAGCCGGCCCCCCGGCGCGGAGGGGAGGGGACTCGGCCCGCGGCTCCGAGCTCGGTCAACCCCAGGCAAGCAGCTGCGCGCCTTCCTTGTGGGTGGGGAGTAATTCTTCTGACCGAAGCAACCCGGTGCGCGAGGGGATAAAAATAGCCAAGCCAAGTGGACTCTGGTCCCAGCTCTTCGCCGTCGCCAACCTCGGAAACGAGCCTCCATCGGGGCCTAGTCTCCCCCCAAGAAGCCTGCCCAAGTCTGGCTCGCGTGGTCCTGGGCAAATCAGGGCCTTCCGGCCTTTAGCCCCCTCTAGTGAAATGGGGAATAGAAACCTTGATTGCATAAGGAAGGCCTCTGGAGATCAATACTCTAGCCACATGCTCCAGTGCTGCGTTACACCACCCCAGTCTCAGAGCCAGGAGAAATGCAGGGGGTTCTGGGGCTTCCCCAGGGTTCCGCTTCCTTAGGGCCAATGGAGATGGTGGTGTCTTTTGGAGATACGGTTTTATTTACACACATATACCACCTGAGCATATGGAGAATGGAGAGGCTGGCAGCAATGACACCCCAAAAGATCTTGCTTCTCCTTTAGGTTTCCAGGGGAGCCCCTAAAGCCCAGCACATGTTATACTAGCACCTTCTAGCATTCCGGACCCAACTGACTGTCACACACACTAGCCTATTGTTCTACATAGCAGCTAGGTGAGACAGTGGGGGTGAGACCCTTCTGTCCCTTCTGTGGCATGGAGCAACTTTGGTTATGCTAAATTGTGGTATTTAAGCCATTGCCTTGACAAAGGAACTAGTTTGGCAAGCTTGCTCTTAAACATTCTACCCCCACAGACACATGATCCAGTGAACTGGAAAGGGACCCAGGGTACCATTCAACTGACACCTTCCAAACACATAACAGTTACTACGCAGGATCAGCTCTGTGGCTGTATACACATCACCATTTATTTTGCAGCCAGTGTACTCCCATTGCTAGTTTTTGAAGCCACATACACATGAGGTCAACCCAGAGCTGGCTCTGCCCTTAGGCATACTGAGGCAGGTACCTCAGGAGGAAGGTACCCAAGGCAGCTGCCCTATAGGTGCCTTTCCCCCACCACAGAAGCAGAGCCAAGATCAGCAAGATAGATTGTGTGGGATTTCAGCAAGATCTTATTCAAGATGAAAGCCAGCAGCAGAGGTGACAAGGTGGGCAGAGAAGTGGCAACAGCAGGGCAAGGCAGCGCTTCCCATTTTGCCTCAAGTGGCGAAACGAGATGTGCCACCCCAGTTTAGCCACAATCTATATTGGTTATCGGTTCTGTAGGTTCTTGAGAAGTGCTGTGTATTGCATTTTTCATCAAAGCAGCTTTGCTTCAGCCGGAAAACAAGCAACATCCACTTTGCAGGGGTCACCCAGTTATGTACATTTGAGGCATCTGTTGCACATGTGCAAATGTCAGCTTTGTGGAGAGGTGTTCGGGGGGGAGGGTGCATGGGGGAAAACCAAACAGGATAATACGCATTGGGTAAAGACACCCTCTTACCCATCTCTGATGTGTACAGCAAGGGGCAAATGTGGCTTGAATCACAGCAGGAGGGGAAATACCTTCACTACGTTTTAAGCCACTAATGCGTACATAGCCTGATTCAGTTGCGTGCACTGCATGGCCTTGGACAGCTCTCAGCATTTCAGCTTGTAATCCCTCTATCTATAAAATGAGGGAAACCAAGGCTTACCTTAGAAGAAAGGCAAGCACAATAAGATTGTAAAGTTAAGAGTTGTTAAACCTCTGGCAGGGGAGCCTACCTGTGGATGAATCGGCATGACTTCTGCTAATGGAGGCATTAACCGCTGTGTAGATACAGCTGAGTGGCCATCATTTCAAGATAGACAAACTGTTTCATGCAACATGTAGCTCATGTATGGCAAAAATGGTCACTAGGTGGGATGGCGTTTAAAATGGATTAGACAAGAAGCATAGTCTACTGAAAACCTTTAGTTATGATAAAAATGGAGCCTCCATGTCCAGGAACTGTGTACCCCTGATAATCACTTGTCAGGAACAAGACCTCTCAGTTTTGCTGCTGCTTGTGAGCATCACGGGAGCATCTGTTTCCCAAGTATTGGAGGCTGTATATGTGAAGCAGAACTTTGGCCTGCTCTTCTGATCCTGCAAGAGCTGTTCATGTTCTTCTTTCCTTTCCATATGAAACATGCCATGCAAATACCTTTATGGAAACAATGCACCAACAAGTGTCAGCTTGTCATGCATCCAGCACCAACAGGAATATTTTCCTCGCTGGTATCCCATTTGTTCCCGATTTTTTGCTGTATGAAAAGCCAGGAATCATTAACAAGGGTTTTGGATTGTCATTGTATTTGATTGTGTGTGTGTTTTCATTTTGAACTACCAAGAGGACACTGTTGATTGGGAGGGATAAATAAGCCATAAACAAACAAACAAACAAACAAACAACACAATAATATATAGTTACAGGTAAGTAGCAGTGTTGGTCTGCCGTAGTCAAAACAAACAAAATTCCTTTCAGTAGCACTTTAGAGACCAACTAAGTTTGTTATTGGTATGAGCTTTCGTGTGCATGCAGGTGCTACTGGAAGGAATTTATTATTATTGTTATTGTTATTATGTTTTGACAATAATATATACTTACAGTGATGCTGATGCTGCTAATAAATAACAATTACTTAACAGCAGGAAAAGTAGAGGTAGGAGGCCACCCAGGTTTCCCCCAGAACACACTTAGGTAAGTCGTGTCTAATGTAGAAAGTTCTGGGGCTCAGTCGTTACACTGGAAACAGGTTTAATGTAAAATAAAATCAATGCATTCTCCATGTGTGTCTGTGTTTTTAATGACTGAGTAAATTGTTGCTGTATATGCTTGGAGACAGGGGTGGCAACTTGAACAAAATATTGCGGGAGGGCAGGTCCCCGCCCCACACAATTGATCACAAGATGTGGCACGCACACACCATTTGAATGACAATGCCCATCAACTTTTGGGGGTCTATCCCCTCAAATATTTTATGGGGGGGTGCTGAAGGAACCGTGGCCCCCAGGAGTTGGCTCCTATGCTTGGAGAGGTGTAGAGTGCTGAAATCTTCTATATGACTTCAATAGGAAACAGCTGGGAAACAGCTAAACAAGAGAGTTTTCATTTATGCCTATTTACAATGGAATTCTTTGCCTATTTAGAAGTAAGTTCTGCTGACCTGTGGGGTTTTCTCTCTGATAAGTGGTTATAGATTTTAAGCCTTACAGGGCACTCCCATGCATATTTACTCTGAAATAATTCACATTGTGTCCCATGGTGTTTGTTCTTAAGTAATGTTGCATAATATTGCAGTCTTAAAAGGCAAACCTGTGCACATTACTTGAATTTTAAGTCCCAATGAATTCAAATAAAAATAAATTCCACTGAATTCAATGGAACTTACTTATTTATATTAGATTCTATTTATGAGTCTCATCCCATAAGATACCTCAAATTGATTTCACTGTAAAAACATCAGCAATACAAAGAAAAAATAATTTCATATAGAGAAACAACTTGCTTCTGAGTATGCATGCTTAGGGTTGTGCTGTGTACAGTAAGTCACATATAGGTCAACTTAATGGTTAGGCTTTCAGATGAAAAGGTGAATATGTTTCTCAGCTGTCCTAAACCCCTTTGAGTTATAGGAGCTTGCAGGTACCAGTAATTGGAGCCTATTTGCCTTGCTAGCCATTGTGTGTTTAAGCGGCTGTCTTCTGCTGAGCTAATTGCACCAGTAATTTATTTCACACATTATCTTTTTTCTGCTTGACTTGAAAATGCAAATATCCTCCAGCTATTCATGTATATATCACTCACACTAACAATATGTATAATAACAGAGCCAGCTATGATTTACTGTATGAGTACATCTTACTGAATATGTTTGTCAATGCACTTGTGCTTCATTAATACCCAGCATCAGGGGTTCCCACTACAGATGACTGGGGAGGGGGATAAAAAGAGTAGCAACAGGGAAAAAGAATTGAACAACAACAATTTTTAAATATCACAAAATATGGCACTTCAGTTAGAACATTTGACTCCTTGACTAATATGCCCTACTATAGACATCAGCTGTAAGAATTTGGTGGGAAATACAAATAAAGCTTTGCATAAAGCTGTCCTGTGAAATGTTTATATTCAAATACATAATTTAGGTATGATTTCTGATAATAATGCCCTTCAATGACAGAGTTAAAATGTTTGCTGTGGGCTAACCCTGTAAAGAAAAATAATAAAAACATGTCATAGATTTACTGTGCTAAGAGCAAAATGCATAGATCAGAGTACCGGTAGATGTTCAAATTCTTTAAGGCTGGGTGTCACTGACAATTGCCCAGGGTGATCAATGGGCAGAGCATTCATTTGAGGAACAATGAAAACAAATGCACAGTAAACTGAAGTCTGGAAATAATGTGATTATAACTAACCATCTCCCAAACCCTTTCCCACTCGGCTAATCCCCTCTTGCTCCCCACCCTGTTCCCTCTCCCTCCAACTATCAACTGACAGAATCCCCACACTGCCCAGGCTGTCATTTCCTCCCTCCCTCCTGCCCTCCAAACACAAACTCCAAACATTTGTTCAAAACAGTTCTGTACTGCTTGTGAAGGATGCCATGGCAAACATCTAATTACATAGCCAACTCTCTAACTGACAAACAAAATAGCTATTCAGCTTTGGAATGCCTCAGATCAGGCTTTGATTACACAAGGATTACTATAGGATTATTATTTTTTGCACCTTTTCCCTCTTATATGACTGGTGAACAGAAGAAGTCACTGCTGCCTATAAGGTTGGGGTGCCCTTCTGGCTGTTGGACTAGATAGCTGGATCAGAAACTACAAAGTCACTGTGCTTTGTAGTGTTGCCCATCAGATCCAGCGAATGATTGGGCAGGAAACCTTCTGATCTTAGGAACTGAGCCTGACAAACTCCTAGGATGGAGCAGCCCATTGACAATCACCAAGCTCTTATTTGTGAAGCTGAATAGCAGATGGATGCACTGCTTAGAGTTCAGGTGAATCCAAAGAGAGTCTTCTTCTGTTATGGCTCTCCACTGTTGAGTCATGTTGGTGGAATGTATATCGTAATCCATGCTACTGTGGAAGTGGGCATGAAGCTGCCTAAGACCAGGGCAGTGCATACGTCATTTTAGCTTGATGATGTCTTCTCTTCTCGGCAACAGTTCTCCAAGGGATTCGTACAAGGAACTTTCCCAGCCTGTGAGATATCAGGAACTGAACCTCGGACCCTCAGCTGCTTTACCATCAAGCTACAGGCTCACTCCAATAGTAATTCTGAATTCATTAATGCAGAATAAAGGAGCATAATCCAGGATAATGCGGCAGACAGCAATCTTTCAACAGTGAAACTCTGTAAAGTACCCCTGTCCATAAAGGTAGAGGCAACAAATGCAGGTTTAACCAGTTGCAGGTATTTGCACAGCCAAAGATGCATGAATCTGGGTGCTTTAGTGATGTAGTTGCTGCTGAAAAAAATGCTTTCCATATAGCCATATAGTCCATAGGAACTGGAGGCCCCTCGACTGTCCTCGGGCCCAGTATAGGACCACTTTGACTGGATATCCCCAGCCGATGTGGACAGACTCCTCCGAGCTGGAAAGCCCACCACCTGTCCTCTTGACCCGTGCCCGTCTTGGCTGATTAGAGCGTGTCCAGACGAGGTGCGGGTCCCCCTAGGGGATATCATCAATTTGTCCCTTGGCACCAGGACATTTCCAGAGGAACTGAAGGAGGCAGTGGTGCACCTGCTCTTAAAGAAAACATCATTAGATCCCTTTGATCTGTCCAATTACCGCCCGGTTTCGAATCTTCCATTCCTGGGTAAGGTGATTGAGAGAGCGGTTGCTGAACAGCTTGGTGGGTTTCTGGATGAAACATCGGCTCTGGATCCATTCCAGTCCAGCTTCTGCGCTGGTCATGGGACCGAGATGGCTCTGGTCACCCTAACAGATTATCTCCGCAGGCAGCTGGATCGAGGCGGGTCGGGGCTGCTGATTTTTCTAGACCTGTCAGCAGCCTTCAACATGGTCGATCACGAACTCCTGGACCACCGCCTTGCTAGTCCTTCATTTCTATAAGGAGCCCCTATTTCTCCCAGCTTTAGTTCCATCTGCAGCCTACACCCCATTCCATATTCAAAACATTCAGAGGCCCCTGGAGCAGATTTTCAGGAGAATGCAATTGGAAGGGAGAGGTGAGAAAGCCCCATTCTGTGAATATGTTTTGTTCAGGGAAGGAAAGATAGGATCCAAAGTAATGTATGCAAGCAACAAATTGTGGGCTGGAGCATCAGTTCATTCTTTCCCCTCTCACCGTCCTAGAACAAGAAGGGTAAAAGGCAGCCTTGAAATATTCCAATTGTATACACAGATGTCCTCTCTTTGACCTAGAAAACCATGCTCTGTCCTGCAGGCATTATATCCTGCAGATTGGATTGCAGACTGGAATGTATGACCTCACTTTGTACATGTAGTATGTAATGCAAATTTGCATAGGAGCTTTCCTAAATGTTCAGAAGGCTTCACATGTATTATCTCAGTAATACAGCCAGGTAAGGCAGGCAGGTTGTAGAGACTAGACTAGTGTAATCCCAATATTATAGAAGGTCAGAAGGGGAAAGCTAGGAGACTATAGACCTGAACTTACAGTGAGTGCATAGCTGACCTGAGATTTAAACAAAGCACTTCCAACTTCTTAAACTACAACATTCTAAACACATTTTTTTCCTGAAAGAGAGAGATAATATGATGGTTACTGTTTTAAAGCATTTAAAAAATCAGGTTATAGAATCAAACTATACTACATGAAGTCAACCTTAAATACTGGAAGAAGGAAGTGCACTTTGTTTTTGTGAGCTGCGTTGCTATCAAGAGTCTTTTGTTCATAATCACACATTCCTGAACCGGTTACTTGAGGTGAATTCTATTATAAGGAAAGAAGCAAAGGACTGTTACAGTTAAGTAGACAACGGTAAGTGATGAAAGCATAACAGAAGATTACTATCACAGGAAGCAAAAGCAAACATTTGAAGCCAACTCACTGAGTAACCAAACAGCTTTTTAAAGCCTCTAATAAAAAACCCCACAACCAGCTCATATTGATTACAGTATTTTGAAGGAATAGTAGTGTTGTTCAGAATCCTTTACAAAACTAACGTGGTTAAGGAATGACTCAGGCAAAGTTAAGTATTTGTGAGTCCCAGCACTTTTACTGTAATAGGAAAATTCTGTGCTTAACCACCTCGCACCCAAAATAAGTGAGGGTGTGAAAAAAAGAAAGAAATACAAATAAATTGGACTTCATTGTGCTTAATTTTGGAGGAATCGTAACCGTACGCTAGTATTTTGTATTTTAAAACATGCTCATAGGGGAACTTCCTCTTTGATATAATAATAATAATAATAATAATAATAATAATAATAATAATAATAATAATTTATTTATACCCCACCCATCTGGCTGAGTTTCCACAGCCACTCTGAGTGGCTTCCAATCAAGTGTTAAAAACAATACAGCATTAAATATTAAAAACTTCCCTAAACAGGGCTGCCTTCAGATGTCTTTTAAAAAGAAGATAGCTGCTTATTTCCTTCACATCTGAAGGGAGGGCGTTCCATGGGGCGGGCACCACTATCGAGAAGGCCCTCTGTCTGGTTCCCTGTAACCTCACTTCTCGCAATGAGGGAACTGCCAGAAGGCCCTCGGTGCTGGATCTCCGACACCCGCCCGCCCCCCTGTCCCCCAAAAACAGTACTTCAGTCTTGTCAGGATTCAACCTCAATCTGTTAGCCGCCATCCATCCTCCAACCGCCTCCAGGCACTCACAAAGGACCTTCACTGCCTTCACTGGTTCTGATTTAAAAGAGAGGTAGAGATGGGTATCATCTGCATACTGATGTATATAGACAAAGTATCAAATGTGGTCACAGTAATAATAATACAACAAAACACCACCACCACCACAAACTGACTTATAAATATAAAACCTAAATTACTAGAATAATAGCTAGAATAGAGATAGACTTGTAACCATTCAAACAACAAACATACTAAGGTGCCATGTGCAAGACAAAGCCTGGAGATAATGTAAACATGGAGTGGATAAATGTAGAACTGTATCTTAACAAGTTACATGTGCAGAAAACGTTATACAGACTGGATAAATGAATCGTTCAACAAGTAGCGTAAGTCCAATCACAGAACGACAACCCCGCGCCGCCACAACGGCAAGGGTAGCACACTGGAGAATGAGAAAAAGTTTTTCAAAGCTGTTTTTCAAAGATTGGGCTGGATGAGATGTTCTTCAATGGGTCTTGAGCTGGAACCACAAAGCCGTATGATGGATCAATCATGGGAAGGCAAATCAAAGCCACCACCCTGATGAGAATAACACAAGTGGGCAAATGGAGACCTGTTCTCCGAATATATTACAGGTTTCGCTACACGCTTCATCAGTCTGAAAAGCTGCATGATACAAAATAGCACTCCAATTACAATGTGTGGTACAATGTGTGGGCAATCTCCCAAGAAGCTCTCCTGGCCCATAAGTGGTATCTCAGGTTAAGAACTTAATTAGTTCTGGAGGTCCGTTCTTAACCTGAAACTGTTCTTAACCTGAGGTACCACTTTAGCTAATGGGGCCTCCCGCTGCCGCCAAACTGCCAGAGCGCAATTTCTGTTCTCATCCTGAAGCAAAGTTCTTAACCTGAGGTACTATTTCTCGGTTAGCGGAGTCTGTAACCTGAAGCGTCTGTAACCTGAGGTACCACTGTAGTTATAATGCACTCTTCCATAAACTACCTCCTTTAGCGGGAAGAGTTGCTTCCACATAGCAAAAGCAGCTGGAAAACCACTTAGGTTTTCCTTTCAGCCCCCCCCCACCCCCTGTTGGTTTCTGCTCTCTTCACTGTGCAGCGAAGTGCTTGTCACGAGGCAATGTTTACATTCCACAGTCTGTACTGTTGGTTTTTTCCCACGGGAAAGGGAGACTGGATGTGACGTACACTGGTTTCCTGTTTTTCACTGTTCTTTGCAGTTCAGTGTCTGTTGTTCTCTCCGTGCTTCAGAGGAGAGAGGATGCATTTTCTGCTCCGGCAGAGGCAAGATGTTTTTCTGTAATCTACCAGCTTTGAAATGTAAATAAAGCAATATAGAGCATGTTGGCACGTATTCCTCATCATTCCGCTGTGCACAGGACACTACAAATCAACACCCCCGCCATAGGACAAAAGGATAAACAGATCTCAAAGATACCACAAATGATGGCGTGTTTGATTGTTAAATATGACCAATGTGTTTCAGAATAGAAAAGCTTAAAAAAACTCCTTTTGTGTGTGTGTTTCCCCTAACAAATAAAATTATAAAGATACCACCCTTCAAAACCTACATGCCCTCTCCCTCCTCCTACTCCCCATCTGATCATCTTGAGTTTTTCTTTGATAAATTGAACTTTAAAGATGAAATTGTATAACAGTTGTGATGCTGAAAATTTGCTAGATATCATTTCATCTGTACTTCTAATTTGATGGTGCAAAGTAATCTTGCAAATGACCCCACAGCTTTGGATGTGAAATCATTGTTTTCGACCACATCCTGGCCATTAACAGAAAAGGAATGAGCCAGATCCTGTGAGCCTAGTACCACAGGATGGAGCTCAAAGGCTCCCAACAGTATGGGACGCTAAAGCAGAACCATCAGCAAAGCACTGCCCTTTCACATACCCGTCTTGTACAAAAATATAGAACTTCTGGACACAATTCACACAGCATGTACAGAAAAATGAGAAGGGCCAGGGAGGAAAATGCACTTTAATAGGTTGAGTTCTCACAGTAAGAGAGATGTATGTGGAAGAAGAAGAGTTTGGATTTGATATCCCGCTTTATCACTACCCGAAGGAGTCTCAAAGCGGCTAACATTCTCCTTTCCCTTCCTCCCCCACAACAAACACTCTGTGAGGTGAGTGAGGCTGAGAGACTTCAAAGAAGTGTGACTAGCCCAAGGTCACCCAGCAGCTGCATGTGGAGGAGCGGGGAAGCAAACCCGGTTCACCAGATTACGAGTCTACCGCTCTTAGCCACTACACCACACTGCAGCTCAGTGGGAGAGTCCACATTTCGCATACAAAAAGTCCCAGGTTCAATCCATGATCTCTCCAGGTAGGGCTGGGGAAAGACACAGTCAGTGTTGACAATACTGCGCTCAGTGGATCTATTCTCTGACTCAGTATAAGGCATATGATGCTTTCACACTAATGAAACCCCCTCCCCGGATGTTGGAATGAAGTTATGTGGTTTTAGCAGTAATGTTATAAAGGAGTATTTAAAGATGGATTGTTAACAGGTGAGAATGTAAAGTTATAATATATTAAGATAAATTATTAAGATAAAAGCAAAAATGGAAAGGATTTGCTGAAATAACTAATTGAACTAGAATACAAAAATGGGAGGTGTGAGGAGGTCAGGGAAACAAGTAAATGAAAGTCAAGACATGGAAAGGTTGATTTGTTTTTAATTGTTTTTACTTTTTTGTATTTTGTATTTTTTGCTTCTTTTTTGTTTTTTCCTCTTCTTTTCTTCTTGTAACTTTTTTGAAACTTTAATAAATATTATTTTTTTAAAAATGAAACCCCCTCCCCGCCTATATTCAAAATATTTAAATGCAATACCATAAAACTCAGAATCAAGCAAACAAATTAGACCACATTCTCTTGTCATGACTTAGCAAGGCTGGTGTTTGGGCTAAGTTCAGTTTGTGGAGCCTCCCAATGTATAGGACTCATACACACAGAGCATACACATGAAGTCTCCTTTGATGGAGACCCAGATGTCACGCCCAGTCCTATTTGCTTTCCCTTCTGAATCTGGGAGAGTGGGCATATCATGGCAAATTGTACAATCATCTTTGACAATACTAAGCAATTTGCTTGGGAGATAGAAGATTAAAGTGCAATATTCTGGACTGGTTCCTTTTTAAAACTATATTAAAACGTTTCGTTGGGGGGAGGGGGGAAGCTGTCCAAATGCAGACATGAATGTGAACATTTTATGATGTTTTTGAAACATATTCTCCTTTCTTCCAGGGATGTGCTGAGAATCTGAAGTATGAAAGGTTCTCTCCTTCCTTCCCCCACTTGTTTTCCATCCATGCTCATCAGATGGGAGAGCAAAGAAGTGAAAGGAACAACTGGGCAGCAATATCAGGATATCCTGCTCTGTTTATCTAGCAAAGTCAGATACATGACTCATCAAACTGTTTAATAACCAGACCCTACTGGGCAGCTTTCTGCTCATTTAAAATTTATCTCTCTCTCTCTCTCTCTCTCTCTCTCTCTCTCTCTCTCTCTCTGTGTGTGTGTGTGTGTGTGTGTGTGTGTTTAATACAACCTTCTGGAACAGAAGCAAGTCATGGGAAGGAGGGGCATCTCTTCCAGCTGCAGCCAAGTGGAATGGCTGCTGCCACATGACAATTGAGGGAGGAAAGGATGAAGCTGATGGCCTGGAGCTGGTCTTCTAGCAGAGCAGATAGAGGCTCTGCTTCCCATCTCAAATATATCTCAAATATAGTTATCTTTATTTCTTGCAGTGCTAGATAACCATAAGAAGCTGCCAGAAGTGCTACAGATTCTACTGCATTTAGGTAAGCTTTCCAGTACAGCGGTACCTCGGGTTACATACGCTTCAGGTTACAGACTCCACTAACCCAGAAATAGTACTTTGGGTTAAGAACTTTGCTTCAGGATGAGAACAGAAATTGTGCTCCAGCGGCGCGGCAGCAGCTGGAGGCCCCATTAGCTAAAGTTGTGCTTCAGGTTAAGAACAGTTTAAGGTTAAGAACGGACCTCCAGAACGAATTAAGTACTTAACCCGAGGTACCGCTGTAATCCTGGAGAATTCACAACAGATTGCGATAATCACTTGTGCCTTGGCTGCTTTAGTTGCTAGTTTCCTTAAGCGAGTTTTTCTAGGGTCACGTGTGTGAGCACATAGCAGCATGAGAAGAGCCTGCTGGCTCAGGCCTATGGCCCATCTGGTCCAGCATCCCATTTCTCACAGCGGCCAACCTATGGACAGCCTAAAAGCAGGATGTGGGCACAGCAGCACCCTCCCCACCTGTGATTCCCAGCATACTGCCTCTGAAGGTGGAGGTAGAACATATGACACTGTGTCTAGGAGCCATTAATAGTCTTATGCTTTCAGCTGCTCTACAAATAAGATGCCAGCCTAGCCTAGTTTTATTGCTGCTAATCATGACAAATGATTGAATGTTTTCAATAGAGCAATAAAAAGCAGCTGGATGCCTGACTCAATGCATTCTATGGTTCTAAGTTCAACTGCAAATCATAATCATCTAATGCAGCTCAGTAATTTAGCACTCGGCTGGTTACTTGTAACAATTCTCTTTTCACTGCCACAGAGAGAAGAGCGGCAGGAGCAGCTACCATAAGTACTGTCTTACACAGGGCTGTGTGAGGAGAGCAGCTCTGTTTCTAAGTGCTACTGGTTCTTAGACTACAAGAGAGCATGAGACATGTAGGCAGCTTTCATAGATCCACCCTGAATTAAATGATGGCGGAATATGACAATGCTCATTCTGTTCAGTTCAAAACTCTGTAACTAGGACTGCAACAAAATTTTGCAGAATGTCCTCCCTCCTAAAAGTTTAGGAATCTGGTCAGTCATTGCCTCCAATAAGAGTTCTACTCTTCTTTCTTTCCCTCCCCCTACTGGATTTTCCCTTTCCCAGCTACTTTCCCAGGCTACTGAGCATGCAGTTTTCATATTTTCGGAGTTTGTCTTGCTCTTTTAGTAGCAGGTCACGTGATCCCCATGAACATGTGGATACCTACCTCTCTCATTTCTCAGTGGCCCTGTTTTGGCTACAATCCTAGCAGCACTTGCCACCAGAGATCTCTATTAGGGACCAACAATTTTGTTGATTTATTAACAAACAACACTCCCAGAATCTTTCCATGTTAAAGATGGTTCAGTTTCAATTTGCCCCCTGTCAGTTTTCACTAATTCTCTAGAAAGAGAGCATCTAGTACTGATCAGCTTGGTCATTCCTTTGCCCCAGTGCAGCAATCCAAAGGAATTTGGCAGCAATTAGAAAGTTATTGTTGCTAGTATGATGTTTAAATCCAAAGGATGTTGCTCCTTTGAGGTTGTTACTTTTGAGTGTGGAATAAGGCTGGGGGTCCCTCATTTCATCCTTTGTTCTCTCTTTTTTTTTTTGCTATAATATTGCTGGTAGTATATAAAGAAGGCTGATCGCTGAAGAATTGATGCTTTTGAATTATGGTGCTGGAGGAGACTCTTGAGAGTCCCATGGACTGCAAGAAGATCAAACCTCTCCATTCTTACAGAAATCAGCCCTGAGTGCTCACTGGAAGGACAGATCCTGAAGCTGAGGCTCCAATACTTTGGCCACCTCATGAGAAGTCTCCCTGGAAAGGACCCTGATGTTGGGAAAGATGGAGGGCACAAGGAGAAGGGGACGACAGAGGACGAGATGGTTGGACAGTGTTCTCGAAGCTACTAACATGAGTTTGACCAAACTGCGGGAGGCAGTGGAAGACAGGAGTGCCTGGCGTGTTCTGGTCCATGGGGTCATGAAGAGTCGGACACGACTGAACAACAACAATAATATTCTTGTATGGGATTAGGAAATTGGAGAAATGTACAGTATGTGGGTTGTTTGACCATCCATAGGATTAAGTGTGATCGTTGGGATACCCAGTGTGGAAAACAGTTGTGATTTATGAGTTAGCACCCACTGGGCATGAGCTAGGAGATGATGCATGTTTGCAATACTACAGGTTAGAGTGGAATGCCTGTGAACAGGATTTATATTATGGGTGCTATAAATTATTATGCTATGTCCTTTTAATGTGAACTGGCTGTAGTGCATCTGTGGTTGGGTTGTCATCTGTGGGTAGTGTATATAGCTGTCTGTGACTATTTTTGAGGTGGATTTTAGGAGGAATGTGCCTGCAGGGAGTAAATCTTAGGGCAGTCTCTCAGTGTAAGGCCTGTCCCAGAGAAGGAAGGAACATGCCTGATAATTAACTTTTTATTGGCAAGAGAAACACAGCAGCTTCCAAGGTGCTCCGGATACCACACATTTCTAGCCTCTAAGCAGCTGTCCACAGGTTTGGAGCCTATGGAGCACTTGCAGCAACAGTGGGGGCCCTCCTCTCCTCCAGCTTACATTGCAACCCTGATGAGTTGCGTGCCTGTAACCTGAGGCTTCTCCTGCCGCTGCTCTTCCCACTTCAAGCCCCCCCTGGTTCTAGGAGGAAGTGGGGTGGGGAAAAGTGGAAGTCTACTGTCAGCTGAACCACCTCCATATCTGGCACACCTTCCTCTGCCCTGACTTTCCCTCCTCCCCAGCTCCTGCCTTGCAGGCAGCATCACCCCACCTCGCATAAATCACTGGTCCCCTCTTCTGGGTCACTCCCCTTGTCCCCTACCTCCACCACACTCTTCAGAGCCCTTCCAGTCCCTGACACTCAGTGTTCAGGGGGAGGGGCAAGCATGGCCAGGGTGAGATTTCACCCCTCCCATATCCAAGAATCTGCTGATGTTCTCTGCTGATTCTCCAGAGAGGAGGGGGCAGTTTCTGCTCTCTACTTCTTCCGCTCCAGCCTCACATCAAAGAGAGAGAGAGAGACTGAGTGTTAGAGAGAGATCGTGTGTATATATAAGGTTGCTGCTAAGAGCAGCTGCAAACACTCAGTGCAGTTCAGCATTTTCGTTTAGACCTCATTTAGCTCTGTACATAGTTGTGTATTATAGTTGTAGATAGAATAAAAGAAGATATTCTACAGAGCTGCTCTCCGAGTTGTTTATGCTCTGCTATACTCTGCTGTGCGACGATTGTCTTCTTGTTGGAGTGAAGCTGTGAGTCCACAGCACTTTGACCTGTTCCTGTGCAAAAGGTGGTCTCAGCTCGCCTAGCCCAGTCGGGGCTGAAGTGTATGAGTCCAGTTGGTGGCACTGGCTCAAGGGCGATGCTGACACAGGGTAGGGTGCACCAGAGGAGGGATTACAGGTGCTTGCATGGTGGGTCCCTTATTGAGTTCCTCTCCATTCTTGGTATCTCTGGATGCTTCACCACTGTGACCAACAGTCTGGGGGTGGTGCTGTTAAAAGACTGGGTCTGTTTGCCATAGGATCATGTGGACCCCTTAATTGTGGATGAGCAGACCTTTTATCAAGACCTGGGTGGGCCAGATGCAGCTTTGCCTGCTAACCTACTCAGATTTGGCAGGGGGAGTTGCTGTAGACCACCAGAGTTCATTTTCCATCACCAGGAAACCCTTTGGAGCAGGAGTAGAAGGCCTGTATCTGGTGTTGGGTCAGACAGGTTAGGGACCCTGCTTCCCAACAGCTTCCCAAACTGAGGTGGTCTCCAGCATAGTGCTGGAAGATTTTGGCATCCATACCAAAATCCATGCTCTGGGCCCAGTTTAGGATTTCATCATGTGCTGTCTCAAGTGGTTATCTGCCTGACACATGGAAGAGTGGGATACACCCTTTATTTGGCCTTTGCTCCAAATAGGGAGGTGTGGTGGTCTAGAAATACGGGCAGACATTGCCCCTCTGTTATAGTCTGACTACTTCCTGGTGAAGTTTGTATTTGCAGCAACTATTCCCATCTGCAAGAGGGCAGGAAGTTCAGATGGTCTATCTATCCTTGGAGGCTAATCTAGCTAATATGTTTGGGAAATGGCCTCACTGCTCTGTGTATGTAAATGGAAGTCTAATTATTAATCCACTTCACACTTTACTTTGATAACCACTTAGAAAATCCTTCAGACTTATTGTAAAATATTTTATTGATAACTGCAACAGGCATTCTAAACCATTTTTCATTAATTAACAAAATGACAATATTTTAGAGGAGCCACTGATTGTAAAATATATAACAGGCAAAGGGAGTAATCTTCAAAGCTTTGGGATAATACATTTTGCCTTGACAAGCAGGTTCACTCACATAAATAAGTCAAGGTGCATGTTTTTTTATTAGATCACCAAAGTATGCAGTTATGGTTTTCAATTTGTTGTTCAGAAAGTTTTGTTCTATTTCAACTTTTCCTCCTGGCCCAGCTAAGGAAGCTACCTAAAAAGTAAAAAGAAAGAAAAACAAGAACTGTTAAATAACTCAAAATGTGACATTGAGATGGCAATAGATTCAGGACCTTAAAAGCCCTAAACATCCTCAGCCCTGTACACCTGAAGGGGTGTCTCTATCCCCATCATTTATCCTGGACACTGAGGTCCAGCTCTGAGAGTCTTCTGACAGTTCCCTCACTGCGAGGTTACAGGGAACTGGTCAGAGGGCCTTCTCAGTAGTCGTCCCCGCCCTCCCATCAGATGTCAAGGAGATAAACACCTGACTTTTAGAAGACATCCCTGTTCAGGCAAATTTTTAATGCTTCATGTCTTACTGTGTTTGATGTCTGAATTTGCTGGAAGCTGTCCAGAGTGGCTGGGGGAACCCAGTCAGATGGGTGGCATATAAAGAATAAGTTGTTGTTGTTGTTGTTGTTGTTATTATTATTATTAGTATAAGCAGGAAGGCTCATCTAGCCCAACCTGTTTCAGAAAACCCACTACCACAAGAACTTTGATAGGCGACTATAAGCCTCTGCTGGGGAAATAATCAAGTCCATAAGAAGTTGAAATAAATGCTACCTGTTCCATACACAGGGACAGCTAGGAAGGCATAGCTAAGGAGCTCTATTCATTGATAAGGCCATGGTGTGTGGGGAAACAGGTTTCTTTTTATTCAAAAGTGGGGGACATTTTGGGGCAAGCAAGGCCCATACAAAGAGGATATGTTCCATTTGAACTAGAATGGAACCAGACTGTTGACACTTAGAAATACAGGAAGCTCAGTCTTATACTGTGTCAGACTATAGATCCATCTAGCTCAGCATTGTCTACACTGACTGGCAGCGGCTCTTCAGAGTTTCAGAGAGTGTTCTCTCCCAGCCCTGTCTGGAGATGCTGTGGATGGGGCCTGGGAGCTTCTGAATGCAAAGCAGATGCTTTACCAGTGACCTATGGCCCCCTTTAATAGCACAAAGAGGGTGATAAGTCCTTTAAACTGGCATCTTTAAACTGACTATCTGTATTATGTGGCACCTGTATTAATGCCAATTCCATCACCAATTGGCCACATTCACATGTCACTGTGAAGCACAAACCATAGCTTACCATGCATACAAAAATCACGCCTACTACCCTGCTCCCTGCTATGGTTAGGTGAAAGCAAATCACATTCTTCGCCTAGTGCTACATCCAAATCAGGGACTGTGGTTTGTCTCAGCCCTAACAAACCACAATCTGTAGCCAGATCATTTGGGAGTGAAACAAACCTACAAACCCTGGTTCAAATGAAACACAAACCAGAATGATGGTTTGTTTTCTCCCAACACTCAGAGGGAGAAGGAAAGCAGCTGTGACTCATTTGTGCATTGCAAACCATGTGACATGTGAATGTGGCTAATGCCTCCTCCCATGGCTGTATTTGGATAGAATATCAATTCATGACATGCCAGCATAAGCACTTAAGTATTAAAAGAGTAAACTGGAAGGAAGCATATCTGATTGAATATAAATCCTCCCAGTGACAAACCTACGTTTACTAAAACCCTCCCATTTCCCAGTGCTACTTCCTGACCTCCTTGCTAGATAAGGGAAAATCTTGTCTGTGGTGCAGTGATTCATTAAGGAATTACTAACTTATCTTGACTCCCCAAAATATCTCAGCAGTTTCCATTTTTGCTTTTGTACAAATGACTGGAGTCATGATCTACTTGTGTGGACTGGTTATATTACTGCAAGTGGATTTCTCTAAAGTTCATTGAACCCTGAGAGTTAAGGGGAAAAACTGGATTACACAAGACCCTCAATACAATCTAACTGCTTCTGGAAACTGCATTTACTCAGTTCCTGTCCTATGCGCACTTGTTTTGTTAAAACACACGTGCATGTAAGCAGCACAGCAGGCTTTTAGGGAAAAACAGATTGGATTATATTTAAGAGATGCATCTCTCAAAAATAAACACTCTTAGAGAAAATGAATTTCTGTTCACCCCATCAATTGAAAGAAGGAGGGATCGTCATTCAAATATACGTCACTTCCAGTTACCAGCTCCTTATGGCAAGGTGCTACATGGAAATTTCAAAATGGTCTGGAGGACACCCAAAGCCTCAGATGGACAATGTGTGTCCTGTAAAGCTCAATGGGACCTTCTCACAAATTTGAGCATCTGGATGTGAAATGCCCATATTTGCTGCACGGCCTGGGCTGTGCCTAATGGAATAAATTTCACAACTCTTTCTGTTCTCAGTGTACATGTTCTCTATCTGCAGGACATGGAGATGTACAGTTCCAGAGTGCCTGCCTATAGATTACTGAACCCAGTCAAACTTGTTCATGATCATCTCCAATGGTTTAAATTTGAGTTAACATATCTGAAAAAAGAAAAAAACACACACAAATCTTCCTGCTTCCTAGGATAGAATTGGATGTGGAAGCTGTGTTGATATTTGAAAGGGATATCCATTATGCTTGTGCAAATAATGCTATCAGTGATGAGATCTGTCTAGTCTGTGCAGCAAAGATTACTTAGGAAAAACATATCTGAGCATCCCAAACTTGACAGGTCCCTCACCACAAAGATGCCATCCTATGCACATTTACCTGTGATTACATCCCGCTAACTTGACACACCTGCCCATCCGGGACCATTTTCCTATTTGATTGTACAAGCTATCACTGACATTTTTAAGTTTTGTTTTTTCATGTGCTACCACTTTTTATCTCTGTTACCATTAGCAGGATCTGACATTTTGGGAAACTTTTGGAATTTTGGAATCTGCAATATCTCAGCAGACTTTTATGTAAACTTGGGAAAAGGCTCATGATCCTGAGGGGATAAGTATCTGCTTTTCTCTACGTACTTTGTTATTGCAACAAACCTAGAACTGCAACTGAAGAACAGACAATGGCTTAGACTGTAAGCCCAAACATTCAGCTTCTAGAAAGATCAGTCCCAGAAATGACAGCACACTGGGAATAGTGGTCTGGATGTGTGTGTGCAAACATACATACAATGAACTTTTAATAAAAGTCTGTCCTATTCCAGGGTAGGTGTGTACATCCATATAAATTGCCTTTGAAGTAGTACTTTTTACTGCAAGTTGCTATTAAGTCCCCATCATGAGCAAACATAATTATGTCTAATAACAAACACCACAAAAACAACATTTGTTGACCTAGTTTACCTTCACTTTGCTTTTGTGGTTCTGAGCTTTTTAAACAAAAATACTTTCATGCCAAGTATCCCACAACCTGAAAACTCTGTCCTGAAAAGTGTATAAAGAAAGCCAGCAGCAAACACCAAACAGTTCATTCTTTGCTTAGTTTAAAAGCACAGCATGCATAATTTACTTATGCTATCTGTATCTTTTTGGTATGACTGCTCCCTCTAGAGGAAGTAGAAAGAAACTGACAATAATTCAAGTTTGATCACCTTTGCCCCTTCAGGCAGTGTTTATATATCTTCAACATTTTAAGGCTGGATTTGGTTATTAACTGCTTATATTAAACTTTGTGGGGGTTTGTATATTGCTACATCTACAGCAATGTAAATGTTGTAAGAAAACTGAAAATGCAAAGTAACGGTGCCCAAACTTTTGAAGTGTAAAGTCAGACCCCAGTACAAGGTAGTGTAACAGGTATAGTTCAGGATCTCTGATGTGCAGCCTGCAAGCCTTTCATTGCTAGCCATGCTTGAAGACATTCCTAAAACAAGGTTTTAATGCTAAACGACCAGGGCTTGGGAACACCCTTAACCATCGTTAGAATGCTTAAATCCTTAAGTCAAAAATCCTTAAGTCAAAAATCCTTAAGTAAAAAGAGGAGAGATCTGTGTGCAAAGGGAGAAAGCTAATAATCCAATTTCCAACTTTTAAATAATTACTAGCATTGGAAAAGTTGCAGCTGCACCAGCCCAGTACAGCAAAACATTTAGTGATGGTCTTTGCCAAAAAATTACACCTGGTCCAGTTCTCTTGAGTTCTTTGCTCCGCATCAACTAGTATCTAGGGTTACATTGCCTCAGAACAAAGAGAATCCATTTATATAGTAGTCATTAACAGACCTAGCCCCTATGGATTGGCCTAACCCTTTAAAAATGCTATCTAAGCTAGCCCCTCAGGTGTTGGACTCCAAAGCCCGTCAACTCCACTCTGTAATGGACAAGGTCGGGAATGATTGGAGATGTAGAGGCCACCTGATTCCCCATCATTGTTCTACAGGGAGAAGGCTTGATAACAATAATATTCAATCTTTCCACATTCTGCATAGGCTCTCAGTACTCCTTACAACAAACGTGTAAGGTAGGTCAGTGTTATTGCAATATTGTAGATGGAGGTGGGAAGAAATGGAAGGTGAAAGACAGAGACTTGACTTAAGCCCATTGGGCAGAGGTGAAATGTCTGCTCGCAGCTCAGGGGCAGAATTCAGTCAGCAGAAGCCTTGCTTAAGGACTTTCACTTGTGCAACAGGGCTTTCCCCACCTCTGCCCCCCCAAATGGCTTGAGTGGGTGTGGGGAGAGTCCCCAGAACAGAGTATGTGTGTGTGTGTGGGGGGGATCATTCCTTTTGGCAAGCTGCAAATGCGCAACACTGAATTCCACCCTACGTCTCTAGATTAGCAACTGTACAGCACTACCCCTGAATCTGCAAATTAAAACTTACCTGATCTATGTTAGCATTACGAGGAAGAAAGTACACAATCTTGCTGGTAATCTTTTGCGACAGCTTGAAAATTTCAAATGTACAGATGTGTTAAGGAAGAAAAAGCAAATACTCTTTCAATGGGGATGGCTCTTTTAGTAAGACAGTCCCCTAAGGTAACACACATTCTTCCACAGGTATATACAGAATACCATGAGTGATATTCTGATCAGGGCCCTAGTCTACACAAGCAGCAGGATGAGGTAGCAGAGTGGAGTGTACCACTTCAGAATGCAAGATAGGTACAGTGGTACCTCGGATTAAGTACCGTAGTGACTAGGTGTATTAGATGACCCCCCAAATTGGCAGCTGCAATTTGGGAGTTCGTCTTATAAGTCCAGTCATCTAATACGCTGGGCAGCTCCGCGCTGGGAGAAAGCCGCCCGGTGCGAAGCAGGCTCCGCCCCGCCCATACCCGGCGTATAAGACGACTCCCGACTTTTTAACCTCTTTTCCGGGGTTAAAAAGTTGTCTTATACGCCGGAATCTACGGTACTTAATTCGTTCCGGAGGTCCGTTCTTAACCTGAAACTGTTCTTAACCTGAAGCAACACTATAGCTAATGGAGCGTCCTGCTGCTGCCGTGCCACCGGAGAACGATTTCTGTTCTCATCCTGAAGCAAAATTCTTAACCTGAAGTACTATTTCTGGGTTAGCAGAGTCCGTAACCTGATGCGTCTGTAACCTGAAGCATATGTAACCCGAGGTACCACTGTTAGTTTTTAAATATTCTAGTAAAAAGCAAAACACAACTATTTGCAAGTATAAAAATGAAAACAAAGCATTAACAAATCAGCAAGAAGTATTGTTCAGATTAGCCTTCTTGCTATGCTAATTTTCAATTTAGAGGTGTTAATCACTTTCAAAAACATGTCTCCCCCTACCCCTTGCAGTTTAAGTGGTATATTCCATGCAACCACTTTAGGTCTCTCCAACCTAATTTCCAGCTTCTCTGCTGCATGTACTGACCATACCCAAACTACTTGTCAAATGTTGTTCGGATGCCTGATGATCGTCTTCCAAAGCAACTACTCTATTCCCAACTTAAGAATGATAAGCATAATGCTGGTGGACAGCAAAGAGGTTTAAAGATTATCTCAAGGTAAATAAAATGTAGTATAAACACCAACAACTGGTGACAAAGAGCCCGTCATTTGGAGAATAGCCTCTACCAAAGGCAGCATGGACTTTGAAGAAGCATGAACTCAGGCCGAAAGGGAGAAACGTTTGGCAAACCCTCACAGTGATCTACCGTATTTTTCGCTCCATAGGGCGCACCGGACCATAGGGCGCACCTAGTTTTTAGACGGAGAAATCAATAAAAAAAATCTTTCCCCCCCCCCAGCCCCAAAGAGCAACGTACAGGCTGCGCACAACCTCTCCCTGCCGGAGGGGTTGCGCGCAGCTATGGCACAAGCCAAGGCAGCGAGCGGGATGGATCCCACTCGCTGCTTTAGCTTCCTCTTTAGTCCCATGCAATCTCTCCCTGCCAGGAGCGGCTGCGTGGAGCTAAAGAAGCCATAGCCCCGTGCAGCCTCTCCCTGGCACAAGCCTGCATTTGCTCCATAGGACGCACACACATTTCTCCTCAATTTTTGGAGGGGGAAAACTGCGTCCAATAGAGCGACCTGTGTCCTCACTGTGGAAGGATGTGCAAATCCAGAATCAATCTCCACAGTCTTACAGACAAACTGCTAAGACCATTTTCATGGAAGACAATCTTACTCGGCTACGAGTGATTGCCAAGGAAAAAGAAGGTATTTCTCCAGAGACAGAACTGTTTCTAACCCTCACTCATACCATATGGACAACAGATCTGAAAGGATTATCACGATGAATTTGGGAACCTGAAACTGCCCTTTACACTAGGTCCTCAATGTGGGAATTAGTTACTGAATCATCTAGGACACATGTAAAGTCATCCTATAAGAACTCAGAAATGTTAACCCAGAAGGAATTATTAGATTTAGTAGGTGATCTCGCCACAGGACCAAGAGCGAGATTTGATAAGTATCTGATTCTTTTTAGCCCTAGGAGTCTATGAACCAATTTAACATCTTTTGTCTAACAGACAGTCAAAACTAAGAACAAGGAACTGTCAAAATGTGGTGGTGTTTTTTTTAAAAGCAACTACAGAAATTTCCCAGATTACACAAGACTTTATGCCAACTCAGACAAACTCTTCAACAACAGAAATCTGGTTGTCAGCATTATAAAGGCAACATCCTAAATAGGACCAATTCTGAAAAGAAAGTCACTTTTAAAAATAAAATCTCTTGTTAGTCAGAGTACCCAAATCTCTCCTGAGAGAAACAGCAATGGACATTTGATTTACAAGAATCAGTTTGCAACACTGTCATCAGCTGCTTTGAAGAAGGTCATCACCAATCATTCAACAGTACAAAAATCTTAACTCATGACCCTGGAATTCCTATCCAAGGTGTGTCATGAAAAAAACAACAACCCCACAATAGAACTTAAGCTTAATATAAGCAACTTGAAACTAAGACTACACTTTTCAGATCATCTGAGCCCTTTGCAACTACAAAGTAAGGGGGAAGGACCCTGTTCTCTGGAAATAATTCTTTGGGAGGAAGGGTGGGGTATTAATTTAACGTATAAGATGAAATGATATATGGCAGAAAGCATAATATGTGATATGCGGTCACCCTGTAAGAAAAAAAACAGCATTTGTTTTACTGTTGAGGAACAAGTGACTTGAAAAAGGATATCCATCGGGAGAAATCATAGTTTGAACATCAAAGATTTCTGCAGCAGCATATTCAGGCCCACCCCACGGAGGGCTCAGAAACACAACATCTGCTTTTAAACTGGATGCTAGCTTCATGAAGTCTCCACAGATGAACTCTATTTTATCTGCTACTCCATAGACTTCTGCATTGTTGAGAGCAAGACTGATCTTCACAGGGTCAATATCGATTGCGATTACTAAAAAGAATGAACAAGGTATTTTTTAAAACGGAGGTTTCCCCCCCAAAAAAAATTTCAATCAGCCATGTATGTTGAAAAGCAAGGAAGCAGTGGGAATTAGTATTTGTGCCATATAAACAACCAATTGCCTAAGCTGGAATAACACCACTATATTTTCTCTGCAATTGTATAATTTTTTTGGCCGGTGTATATTGTGTAACTCTAAACTAAGCTGATAATGGTTTAAGTTTTCTAAGCAAGCAAAGCGTAAGGCTGAACTCAGATCGTCATAAAAAAAAGACTCCATCTCTTGGAAGATCTCACTAGTGAAAGCAGGAAAGGCACTTCTGCAGATTCCTCCCTCCTCTTACATCCACACAGTGGAGGGCGGAGGCAGTATCCAACACTTCCAAGACAACGTGGAAAGTGACACTGGGAACTGGAGGGAGGAATTTAGCCAATTGCAAAGACTAGATCTGTCCCCTAGTAAGAATCTTTAGCTTTAACTAGAACACACACATACACAATCTCTCTCTCTCTCTCTCTCTCTCTCTATATATATATCTACCACAACGCTAGCATTATTAATGCGCACACAGTGGATAAGAGAAAGGAAGCAAACAGAAATGTTTACCTTTTTTCCCTGCCAAGGCAAACTGAATAGCGTTTCCTCCTACGCCACAGAATGCATCTGCTATTAAGTCAGAGTTGAAGGACTGGCTTACACGATCCGCAATATGCTCTGCAATCTTCTCAGGCGTAACAGAAAACCATCCCTCTAATGGAAGAAAGCACTAGTTATATTTCTGTACTTAAAAAGGACAAGCTTGAACATAAAAATCAGTGAAGTATATAGCTCACACATGCACAATCATCATTTAGCAACTGAAGTATCAAGTGATGATCTACATGTGTAGAATGGTCTATTACAGAACTTGCCAATCACTTCAAAACAAAGTAGCTTCCAATCAATATATTCAGCTCTATCATTACTATGAATTTACCTCTGTCTAACTGAATTCCTTCATCAAATCGAGAGAACAGTCTATACCGCTGTGCCCAGTATTTAGCCAACTCAGGATCAGCAACTATTTCAGGAGGCAGGGGCTGTCCACACCTGTTTGTCTTCTTCGGTATTATCTTGATTTTCCTCTTGTTTGTAGTTTTTACTTCACCTAAACCAAAGAAAACCATTGTTGTTGTTGTTTAGTCGTTTAGTCATGTCCGACTCTTCGTGACCCCATGGACCACGTGGACCATGCAATTATAGCTCATTTCTCTTAAATGGATTTAGGAACACGAAGAAAAATCTAAACTACTTTTATTACTCATTTCAGTTCAATTTATGCATTGCTTCAGAGAGCCAGTAGGAGTCCCAAAGTGATTACAGGGACAACAGCATGCAAAATATAGCATACAATAAAAACCATTAAACTGAAATAAATATTAGTGTAATTGTTCACTTCAGCTGCTGATATTGCAACAGGGAAACAAAAAAGCCACAGCTTTATTGCTACATCTACTGTAGTAATCAAATGTGAAATTCACTACAAATTTATTCACTGGGAATAAGAAATAAAAAAAATAAAGTAGCAAAAGAAGCATCTGAAAACATACACAGACATTTCAACAAAAATTAGTACAATGAAAACCAAAACATTCTTTTCTCCCACAAAGATTTCAGAAATTTAAGAGAACACAGAAATTCTCTTAAACCAACCAACAAAACCTTTTACGCAAAACTCCCCCTAACACCTATGTTGCTTATCCTATAACATTTCTTGAGAAAGAAAGTGTTCATTGGACCAAGAAGATCTCTACTATAGGTTGGAACTGCTCTCTTGTAAAGCAAACTCACAGAAGCAGGCAGAGTTCCATGCTCCCCCACCAGCCTGCTACATTTATTTCCAGCAGAAGTTGTTGCTAGCTGGATTTTTATTCAAAGGAGTAGCTGGTGAAGTAGCACTCTGTTCAATGCCAAACAATTCCTCTTGCAAATAAAAAGGGGATTAATTTTGGTTTTTTTAGGCTTTGGGGGCTTATCAACAGTTTCTCATTCAGACACACAGACACACACACACTTTTTTAAAGCTTTTACTCAGAATTATCACATACCTTCGGCTTCCACCTGCAGGTAGTCCGGAATATCCACAGGAACTAACTCTCTTCCTGAAGGATGTGCATCTTCTCTTCCTGCCTCTTCCTTAGGCTCCTGGAACTTCCAGTCACTTGTTGCTACTACCAGATTTTCTTTGCCTTTTTCCTCAGTGCTGTTTCCTCCACGCTTAACAGAATCTGAACTGGAGAACGGCAGGTCACTTTTAGGAGAATCCAAATTATTTTGTGAGCTGGCAACGCTTTCCTGTTCCTCTGAATCACTACTGGAAGAAGGAGGGTGAACTCTGCCTTGAGACATCTCTTCCGCAGGCTCATTCACTTGTTTCAAGAAGCTTTCTACCTAGGAAGACCATGTATTACAGAACCACATTTCAAACAATTGCAGAAATGTGACTTGCTACTGAAGGGAGATTATCACTACTTCAGCAGTCTAAGTAAAAGGAGAAAGTCGTCAACAGAGCCCTACAAAGGAACACTACGTTTTGGCATTCAGGAGCATTCACCTCACAGGCTCGTAGACTCCCCCCACCCCCAGGAAGGGCTCTTCCTCCACTCCACCACTGCTTACTGTGATATCCAAGTTGCTGAAAAATTATGGCTCGGCCTTAATCTTGATAGTTTCATGTTATGTCTACAATGAACCTTGATGTAAGTGGACAATGCCATTGCAGAGAGAAACAAGCTGTTTTATCTGCGTAAACTGGTCCTTGGGTACATTGTGTTGCAGTTTCTTTCACTGCACATATGCAAACCAACGAAAACATTAGGATGGACATGCAGTACAGTCATCATATGATGCACCACCACATCAGATGACCTTGGCAGCTGCAGGGTATCTATATGTAGGAAGCTTTTGACATGGTAAAATCTCAGGTCCTGTATATGCCCAGGGAACAATCCCAGATGGTATAATGGGGCTGCGTCCTTCCTAAACATTGAAGTATCTTCTCAAGATACAGTCCTTACTAGACTAATATGAATTTAATTACTTACATAATCTAGTACACAGTAAGAAACATAAAACTGTACCGACTTTCTTTCTCTCACTAGCAACTTAGAGCATTCTAAATTATGAACACAACCTTGAACTATTTTTAAGAGCCAACAGACACACAGGTTTTAACATCAGAATCCCAAGTTCAAGACTATTAATATACCATATACAATACTGACCTTAATCAAAATGCTGCTCTTTTTAACTGCCCCTGTCTCAGGTTCTTCTGTAAAAAATATATGCTTCCTTTTGGTCTTGACTGTTCTGTGCATGTCCAAGAATTTTGATTTAAACTTCATATTTTTATTGAGATGACTCACTTTTCTTTCACTGAAGTCAGGAATGTCTCTGTATCTGGAGAAAACAGAATAAAAGTTAAAAACAACCTTTTCAGTGAGGGGGGAGAAGTTTTGCTCAGCTTCACAATATATTTATTAGCTGTGCCTTCTTCAACTGAAGGCCCCCTTTATAAGCATGCCAACACTGCCACATAAATAGGCCTAAAAAATTAATGGAGTCACAGCAGTAAACTTTGCTTTTATACATACTGTGATACATTTATAGCTTACCAAAAGGCTTTAATGCATTTTGTACGAATATATCTTGGGTTGAATCATTCAAGTATTTAAATAAGGCTTGGGGAACCTTCAAGCCTCCTAGCTAATTAAGCCCATCAAGTCTCCCCATTTGGTCTGCAATGACATTTCAGCCAAGCCATGCTCACATGCCCTATACCTGATGTCATATATGATGTTGGGGGTGGGACAGGTTAAAATCTGGCTCAGCTGAAGGGTGATTTGCAGGCAAAACCAATCAGTTTATGCAAAGTACTGCAAGTATAAGTGCTTTGGAAGGAGCTTAGAAGTCCTTTTCAAATCACTCCAGAAGACCTTGATCAGATGATTGAAAGGGACTTGGCAACAGTGAACAAAGTGCTATCTTGTGCAGTACTTTGAAAGGGGCTTCTCCAGAGGGTACCGAGTAGCACTTTGCAAGACATATGCAAGGGCAGAAATGACAGCCAACATCAATGTGAAGCCAAGTGATTGACAAGTAAGCTACCAAACATTGCCTGCCCAGGGCGAGGGAGATCATGGTCTGGCCCACTGGCCAGATCCAGTTCTCTACCTTTGATCTAAATGGATCGCGTAGGAACTGTTAGTGGAAAAAGAAAACTATTTACTATAAACAAGCAACATTCTTCCACATGGTCTTAGTTTTTCTTTTTTCTTTTTGTAATTATGAACAAGGTTAAGTATCCGTCATTTGTGACAACTTTAGTACATCAAGAAGATGCAGGAAGTGAACACCCATAGTATTTCAACAGGAAAACCTAGGAAAAGGACATATTCTACACATAAAACCAGCAACCATAAGCAGCATCACTTTTAGGAAGGGATGGCCAAATGTGGACCTCCAGGATTCTCTATCTGATCTGCAGGATAGTTTCCAAGTCACACTTCTCACTGACCCTGCTCTGCCTGCTCCTGAAGTGCTTTTGCATCTTACTTGCTTGAATGGCAAAGGTGTGTAGAAACCTGAATGGGTTGAATGTAGCCTACTGTAAAAAGGCAAGAGCCACACCTGTTGCTCCACCCACTTTTGCCAACCACTGGCATGCAGCCCCTGGCAGGTTGCCTAAGAGGCAAGGTGGTCAGGCTGAAATGGTTCCTCACCCCTGATTTAGGAAACCATTAGAACACTTATTACTTTTGTCCTCTGCCATGTTTGAGTCCCAAAAGACAGCAAATCTTTTCTGGATCAGCCTGGGAATGTTCTTCAGCATCCAATTCGTGGCTAGAAAGAAACAAAATATTTGTCACTACAGTTCACAGTAAGTTGAGACAAAACAGCTGCCTATTTTGACTTCAAATGAAGGGTAAGTCGATTTCTAAACGATTATAAAGCAGCTAAGCAAAAGAAAGTGTCCACTGAATTCAAATAAGGACTTTTATCACTTGTTTACAAGGTCAGAAATTCGCACAGCCAGGTTCCCCAATGATGTCTAATAAATGCCTTCTCAGCATTACCCGAAGTTTTGTGCCCAATATTGTTTCAAATTGAGACTTAGGGTCTTCAGTGAAAGGTAAAAAGTAACCGTACAAAACCATTTGTCTAGCTATCTCTACCAGGAAGGGAGGAGACAACCTTGGACTCATAGAATCTTAGAGTTGGAAGGGACCCAACGGTTATCTAGTCCAAAGCCCTGCAATGCAGGAATCTCAGCTAAAGCATCCATGACAGATGGCCATCCAACCTCTGCTTAAAAACCTCCAAGGAAGGAGAGTCCACCACCTCTCGTGGGAGTCTTTTCCACTGCCGAACAGCTCTTACTGTCAGAAAGTTTTTCTGAATGTTTAGTCGGAATCTCCTTTCTTGTAACTTGAAGCCAGTGCAGGAGAAAACAAGCATGCTCCCTCTTCCATGTGACAACCCTTAAGATATCTGAAGATGGCTATCATATCTCCTCCCAGTCTCCTCTTTTCCAGGCTAAACAAGCCCCGCTCCTTCAAGCGCTCCTCATAAGGCTTCGTTTCCAGATCCCTGATCATCTTGGTTGCCCTCCTCTGTACATGTTCCAGCTTGTCAACATCATTCTTAAATTGTGGTGCCCTGGACACAGTATTCCAGGTGTGGTCTGACCAAGGCAGAATAGAGTGGTACTATTACTTCCCTGGATCTGGACACTATACTTCTGTGGATGCAGCCTAGAATAGTGTTAGCGTTTTTTGCTGCTCCAAAGGTACAAGTAATCTGTTCTGTAATCTGTTCAACCCTCTGGCCAGAGCAACTGTGTGTCTATCAGCAGCCTGCTGAGTAGCAAGGAAGAGCAGGGGAAAGACAGAGAAGTGAGAGCAGAAAGGGAGAAGAGAAGGAAATGCCTGGCCATGCTGGCTTTGGCACCTTCCAACACTGATACGTGATCCCCAACAGAAAAAGGTTGCAGACCCCTGATCTAAACTATAGTGAGTCATTCTTCAATAGAAATAGACCCAAGAGAACAGCCTTATATTTCACAGAATATTCAAATCACTAGTAATAACATGAAAGCAGCAACATTTTGAAAAAGGCAATACAGCAGCCGCCAGTAAGGATTATTAAGTACAGTCATACCTTGGTTTTCGAACAGCTTAGTTCTCGAACATTTTGGTTCCCGAATGCCACAAACCTGGAAGTGACCTGGAAGGAGCTTTCTGCAGCCAATCAGAAGTTGCACTTTGGTTTCTAAATGTTTTGGAAGTCGATCAGACTTATGGAACAGATTCCGTTCAACTTCCAAGGTACAACTGTACACTAAACCATATAGGCATGCAAATGTGAATGGGAGAAGCGAAAGATATGATAGATAACCTGCCTCCTCTTTAATCTGACTTGTTTGCGTTCAGGTGGCTCATCATCATCACCATCATCACCATCACTGTGCGATCCCCTGCCTCCTGTGGCATCTGAACAAGATCTAGATGACCCCTGTGAAACTAAGAAGGAAAAGGGGGGGGGGGAGAAGAAAGCATTGCTTTGATACACTGGGGGGAAATTTGTTTTCCGCCAGGTTTTTAAGACTCCATCAGCTCCATCGTTCATGGTCAATAGTCAGGGATGATGGGAGTTGAAATCCAACAACAACTGGAAGGCCACAAGTTCCTCATCCCTGTGTTAATGAATTTTATTTGTTTGCTTGCTTAATTTGTATCCCACCAATGGTGCTCAAGATGGCCAACAATAATACAAAACACAGAAAAATATAATAAAATACAATAAAACAGCAATCTTCACGCAGTCATTCATTTCCTGTATGAGGAAAGCAATTTCAATTAAAAAAAATTATATTTTCACCAAATTCACAGTGGGAATACTGTTTTCCAGTTCCTTTTCATTAGGAACCCAACTGCACTCATCAATCTATCTGGTGTTAAGACAAAACTGTTGACTGTGCATTTGGCAAAACAAATCAATCTACCATCAATCTGAAAGCCTCTGCTTCATTAAGTATCTGATCTAGGCATTTAAAATTCAAAACTACCAGAAAGCCATTCTTTCAGAGCCTCTTTCCAAACAACAGTATAACCAGCGGCGTAGCGTGGGTTGTCAGCACCTGGGGCAAGGCAAGTAATTTGCACCCCCTAACCCGGGGCAAGGCAAGTAATTTGCGCCCCCTAACCCGGGGCAAGGCAAGTAATTTGCGCCCCTAAAGTGCCGCCGCTGCCAGCTTCTTCTTGCTGCTGCCTGGGCTGGTCGGATGTGGTTCTCTCTCGCGCTCAGCACTGCGCTGGGCGGCCGCTGCACTGTCCCTCCCCCAGATAGTCCCTCCCTCGCTCTCTCTCCGCTCCGCACCGCACTGCACGCCTGGCACCCTCCCCCTCCACAGTGGGCGGCGACCCGGCAGCTCGGATCGGATTCGCACAGCCAGCACTGTGAGAGAGAGTGAGTGAGCCAGGTGGGGCAGAGAGCTGCGAGCGCCCCCCCCCAAATGTTGCGCCCAATGCGGCTGGCACCCCCTGCACCCCCCCACACTATGCCACTGAGTATAACAAAGTCCAAGTAGCCAGCTCTGAATTGAAAACATCAGCATCTCAGGAATGTTTGGATTTCTGTTCCTGAAATAGTGACAGGGCTGGGAGGTGCCTGGGCACTGCAGTATGTTCTGATAGCACCTCAAATTGGTAGAAATGCCTTGCAAGAAAACCAAACATTTCTGTGGAAAGATCAGAGGAATTGTGGCTAGAATATTAGGGGTGTTTCAGAGAAGCAAGGTTGGGCTTTGTCTTAAGTGAAGATTGAACAAGTTTCCCTTCATGTGGATGTGGATGGAACACACACACCCTTTGCCCCTTTACCACCTCACAGACTAAAGGTCATTACCTGTACATCTTGCAAAATGGAACCAATCACTCTATTAGATTAATATTTTCAAAGTGAGACATCTGGGTGCTAAATAACCTTTGAAACCCAAGACCACAATATGGATGTGAGGCTCACTTTGTAAACAATATTCTAAAGACCATTCACATTTTGCAAATGACTCTTCTGAGTCCAAAACATATCCCTTTTGAGAAGAAATGCCTAATCCCTACCTGCCCTGGAAATGATAGGCTGCAGAAGTAGCTGCTTATGCACACTTATTTATTCTCTACTGGATTCAGTGCAGGAATGTAGTAGACAGACAATATCTCTGAGCTGGCACTGGAAGCGAGTTGAGAATGTAAGCTGGAGCGTAGCACTTCTACACAAACACTGTCTACACCAATGTTCTGCATTTCTGCTGGCTGCTTGGTTTCCAGCTCCCCTGCACTATTTTGCAGGTCACTATTATGTGTGGTGTCAACTGAGAGCACAGGGAGAGGGTCTTTTTATACCTGTGTTCCAAAGCAGCCTAGGATGCTTGAAAGACAAAGTGATCAGCTCTAGACACAAAGTCTTCGATGTGTCATCTACACTTCTTCAGCTGAGAATGTGAGTTGCAGGATTGGGGGAAAGGGGAGCGAAAGGGAAACAGGATTGCAAAGAATGGGGAATAAAACATCCAAAATAATGCAGCTTTTATATGTGCCACTCAATGGAGAAATGCACAGTACAGAATATGGGGTGGCTGCAAGGGAATTTCTTTCCTAGCATTTGCAAACACAGGGTCTTATGCCTTCTGGGAAAGGGAACCTAGTATACCAACCTGGCTTGTCTGAACATCCATTTTCAGAAGACGCATTACTTCCTCTTGTTCCCTCATCACATTTCACAGTATGAGCAATATCACAAGGACAACACCTTTCAATGCTGGTTACGCTCAGTCCTCTCTGACCATTACAATCATCCGCATTTTCCAATTTGATCCGTTCTGTTTCTTCAGAGTATAGATTTATTTTACTAATTTCAGGAAGAATGTCACTATTACAGTGATTATCATTTGGAGAAGGATTTTCCTTGCAGCTGGCACTGGACGCGAGTTGAGAATGTAAGCTGGAGCATAGCACTTCTACACAAACACTGTCTACACCAATGTTCTGCATTTCTGCTGGCTGCTTGGTTTCCAGCTCCTCTGCACTATTTTGCAGGTCACTATTATGTGTGGTGTCAACAGTCCAACCTTGACTTGCCCAGTAGTGAAATTGTTGCCAGTAATACCAGTATAGTTCATTATAGTGCTGCTCCCACTTTTCCTTTACTTCAGGATTATTCCAAGGCTCAGTAATAGACAAAAGTTCAAAATTTTTCTCTTGCCAACTTTGCCACAGAAGTCCTTCTCCATACTCACTCCAATACTTTTCCCATTTTTCTTTCATATGAAACTCATCAAGTAAAAGGTCTCCATTTTCACAGCTCTTGTCATTCTCAGATCCCTTTTTAATTGAAGAGTGATCATCGGAAAGAGACAGGTCATCTTCATCAAGATCTTCTTTCAATGATTCCTGCATTACTGTGAAAATATCTTGTTGCAGCATTTTCTTTTTTTTCTTCTTCTTCACTTTCTTACTTTTCTTACTAATATTCTCAAGTGCCTGAAATTCAGCATGAAAAAGCATAAACACAATTTTTATGTATTGTACTTTGTTCAACAGATTCTGATTCAATATGGTTACCTAGTTAATTCATTTCACAAATTTTCATGTTATAGCTTGGTTGTAACCCAGCCAGAAAATCACAAATGACACATCTACCCAGCTCTACAATTCTATGATTCTACCCCATTATATTCAACTGCTATCTTATTTGGTGTGCTCTTAGATTAACAGCCAAGAATGCATTTGCCTTCCAATTTATTATTTCCAACTCAACTTTTCTTTTGTCACACTTCTTAAAAGCCCATTTTTTTCTATTCCCTCTCTCATTTAACTTTGGTTTTTAATTCTAGAGCCAGGAGGAAAAAGAAATGTATTCCTGAAAATTCTTTTGTGGGGTTGGTTAATGCAACGTACTAAATTTACTTTACATTCCAATAACTTTAAATAGCACAAAGGAATAGAAAATACATTGGGTTTTATTACCAATGTCTTATGGGCTGCTGCATTGCCAAATTGAACAGGTAAGCCCATGCGTTTCATGAGTTCAGCCTCTGAATCAAGTTCAATGTCTTCCACTCCAGAAGTATGACTGTTAGATAAATCAGCAGTCCCAAAGGAATTATGTTTCTTGTCTTTTTCTTCATCCTCGGTGGTTACTTGATCCTCCCCTGTAAACCACAATACTAAGTTACAAAGTTGTATTTTCATTCTTACTTTTGTCAGTCATAGATTTCTAATGCATAAGAATTACAATACCAAATTATTTTCCCCAACAAGCATCCTGTGGCAGTCGTTTCAAAAGAGTACACTAAGTTCCTTAGAAAAAATGATTAATTTCCCTTAAAGCAAATTGCATTAGATGTTTATTGAAGTTTGAGAAGATGCTCTCTTGAAAATACCAAATGTAAGTGAATAATCGATTCAAATGTATATTCAGTGATTGATTCCATGCTTAGATTAACTCTGTTAGTCCAAAGCTAAAGTTCCCAAAATGCTTGAATTTAAATAAAATATTAAAAGCACAATTTCCTACTGCAGACACAATTTCTTCCTACAGGCACAAATATAAGGGGGAAAAGAACCAGAAGATGTCAGTCATGAAGACTAGATACCAAAGGCACACAACTGTCTATATGAGAACCCAGCTGCAAAACATTTCAAGCCTGAAATTCTATTTAATGCAAAACTATGTAACAAAGAAGGCAGCCAGCATCCATACCATGTTTCCCTTGTCCATGTCCCTGTTTGTGAAATGTTATCTCCATGTGAGGTTCACAGGCACCTATTCTCATGTCCTCCTTATTTTCCCATGCCTTTTACAAATATCAGCTAAATTATTTTTAGCCAGTTCTTGTTGCTGCTATGTTCTTTTCTGCTGCTTTGCTCTTGCTACCAACTTGCTGTTTTTATCATTCAACTTCTGTAGAGATTGCAATGCTGCCCTGAATACTATCAGGGCAGCACTACAATCACTACAAAAATTCATTGACGGGTGGAGTATGAATTGTACAGTAAACTAACTAAAATGAATAATTATTTGTGGAACCAGTCAAGAAACCTAAACAGAATTCACATGCAGCAGTTTGTACAGCAGTTTCTTGGGATAGGGGGGAAAGCAGGAAAGGGGCACTGCTGAGATGCCCTACCAACTGGCTGTTGGTCAGTCTCCTACTGTTTTATGGCTGCGGGCTTTTAGATGCGAGTTCTGGGATATAATTGTTTTCAGGTACTGATGTAACCATCTAATAAGAATCACTAGAATCAGGCTACGAGATACAGTGGTACATCGGGTTAAGTACTTTATTCGTTCCGGAGGTCCGTACTTAACCTGAAACTGTTCTTAACCTGAAGCACCACTTTAGCTAATGGGGCCTCCTGCTGCTGCTGCGCCGCCGGAGCACGATTTCTGTTCTCATCCTGAAGCAAAGTTCTTAACCTGAAGCACTATTTCTGGATTAGCGGAGTCAGTAACCTGAAGCGTATGTAACCTGAAGCATATGTAACCTGAAGAGTATGTAACCTGAGGTACCACTGTATTGGATAGCGTTGGGTAGAAGTGCTTAGCAGTGATTTGAATCCATGTTTATTCACATACATGTGTAACACTAAGAGTGGAATTTTGTGCACGTTCACTCAGAAGTAAGTTGATCTAGGCTCACTCCCAGGTTGATGTGTATGTAGTTCATAAGTAATACTACATTGGTTCACATACCTAAAGACACCCTATCTTGCCGATTCTCAAGCAGATTTCATATGTGGTTTGGAACAATATATTTACTCAAGCAAAACTACTGTTGTAACACTTTCCATATATACGTTCTCTTCACTTTTCCAAAAGTCTTCACCTACATTTTCTTATATGGACTTTGAAAAGTCTGTATCTGAGCATTGGGTTGATAAATTAATAGCAGGGATACAACTATAATTTGTTAATTCAAGTTTCTCTACCTTACAGGTGTGCAAACAACTTATTTTGCAATGCACACAATGTTAATTCAACATTTTGAGCATATCTTACCTATACTGTCACCTTCATCTTTGACATAAAATCCCTTCAAGCCTAGTTTGTAAAGTTTTCGATCCCTAGGGAATAAAATAAAAATACATGTCACTGTTAAGGCCATCAATGAAATATGGAAGTAAAATAGCAGATGACAAAGAAAGCATGCAAAAAAGGCCTTCTTTACACAACATGCTATAATTTTAGTTTTCCTGAAACTAGTCATCATGTACAACAAAGAGTCTTGAGACACCTTAAAGACTAAAGAATTTATTTCTTGGGCTACATTCCATTTCATCAAATGTATGAAATGTTGTCCCAAGGTATAGATAGCCCAACTCTCTTTGGCATATTCTTCTTTCTGTTGCTCTCATATGCCTTCAGCTTGACTGAAAACGGTGTGTATTTCCATTCAAGAAGTGGCAGGGGTCTGTTCAACCTGGCACGTCTCCATGCCAAGACAAAAAATGCAACGGGTTCTTATCCACAAGATGTGGTTTGTAGATAATGCAACCTTGACAGCGCAAGGAAACTCTGCAGAGACTCATCAACCCCCAGCCTACATGGAGTTTGGCTTCACCAGCAGCCTGACAAAGACCAACATCCTGTTTTATGGAAGTGAGTCATGGGTAGCTTACACCCGCCAGGAGTGACACCTCAATGCCTTCCATAAGTGCTGCGTCAGGAAGGTTTTGGGCACCACATGGCAGGGCAGAGTCTCAAACAAAGATGTTTTCTCCCAAGCTCACATTCCCAACATGTTTGCACTTCTGTCTCTGTGGCATCTATGCTGGCTTGCTCATGTACACAGAATGGAAGATGGCAGAATCCCCAAGGAAGTACTCTATGGAGAGCTGCCTTCAGGCAACAGGCCTGTTGACAGACCAACTCTAAATTACAAAGATGCCTGCAAACGTGACATGAAGGCTGGCAACATTAACCCCGTAGTATGGGAATCCTTTCCAGACAATCACGGTGCCTGGAGACGGACAGTCAGGTGCATCCACACCAGTGACCAATGGAGGAATGACCACTGGGAGGAGCACAGAGAGAAGAAACACCACGGTGCACTTGGAGCAACAAAACCAGATGGCCTAATCTGCCACAAAACATGCCTGTTCCATATCAGTCTCTACAGCCACAGCAGGCGCTGCAACTCTCCAAAAGTTTAACTTTACCCACGAAGACACACACTTCCATTGTATCCTGAGATAGACAAATGCCAACAACATGAGAAATCTAACACATAGCAGCTTTACCTTACTTTACTCGGGGGGGGGGGGAACCCTTGCATTTCACCCCACTGTTAGCTAGCAAAAGTGTGGCAGAACCTCATAATTACTAAAATCCAGGCTAAATTAGCTGAACTTGGAACCCCACTAAAGTACACGAGACTTAGTTGTGACTAATATGTCCCATCTATTTCAGTGGTACTTGAAGTTCAACTAAAACAGGAACAGGATTTCCCAAAGTGTGGTACGCGTACCCCTGGGGGTATCAATGGGTGCATGACTCCCCCTCCCCACTTCAATGTGATTTTTTGGGGTGCTGCAGAAAACAATTCAAAGATAGAAAAGTATTATTAACCCTTGCCCCCCTATATATCTCCGCTTGTGAAGATCTTTACACCAGTAAAGGTTGCGCTCTCCAAAGCGGCATGTTATTGTTCTAAGTTTGGTGGGAAACAGTGAACCGGTGGATCTAACCCACTGTCATCATGATCACCACCAGGTTGCTACTACTCAGAAGCCGCGGGAATTCAAAAGGACACTCCTCGGCGCCACTTCTCCCGCAATTAAGCCGCCTCGAATCCCTGTCAGGGAACAAGGCGGGAAATAAACGAGCAAGCAAAAAAAGCGGGTGAGACCTTCAGGCTGGCCGCTCACACCGGCTCCCCCCCCTCGCCCCCTCCCCGACTCACTCCACGAAGGCTCGCGTGCACAGGCAGAGGATGTCGCTTCCTGCCTCCGCCTCTCCTTCGCCCCGCAGCGTGAGCAGCAGCTCGGCCACCACCAGGCTCTGCGGCACCTCGCGCAACATGCCGCCGCTTCTGCCCCTCGAAAGGACTCGAGGCAAGCAAGGCTCAGAACCCCGTGGGAGAAAGAGCGTGGCGGACCCAAACGGGGACGGGTCTTTCCGGCGGAAGTGCGCCTCCGCGAGTGTTGCACCCCATAAGAGTCCGGCGGGGGGGGGGGGAAAGGCGATGGCGCGCGGGGCCGCTTTGAGGAGCAGAGAGAATTTGCTTGGCGAGGCTGGAAGGAGGTGGGGAACACCTCCCTGTTCTGCGGACATTTGAACTACAATTACAATAAAAGATTTTGTCCTGTTTCAGCCGTGCAGTTGTTTTGTGCTGTTGCCAGGTGTTCTCGAGGCCGGTTTACCCCTCCCTCTCCGCCTCCGGCACAGGAAGGCAGAGGCAAAAAAAAGGGCTGTGTCATAAGAAATGCAACTTTATCCCGCTGGATGGCGCAACATCAATCCTTAACGACAGCCCGTCTCCCATTTTCTAATGTTGTCCATGTTACAAGGAACTCTCTCTTTCCCTCTCTCTCCCTCCCTCCCTCTGTGTGTGTAAATCCACGCCCTCCATTTCCAAAAGCCACAGTGCTCTATTTTTAAAATGTGAGCTGCCACACAGGCGACTAGTTTTCCTAGAAACCACATCCTCGGTTACGGAAGCGCTTCGCCATGATGAAAAATAGGCGTTCGTGGAGATTGTACTCGTGCTCAAAAGCGCTGCTATTATTTCACATGTCCCAAAGCTAATCTCTAGAAAAGATCAAATTAACCCCTGTGCAGTAAAACATGTTTCACGTCGTGGTGTCTTCTGGATTTTGTTGTTGTTCTGCTTAAGAGCATTATCATAAATTATTTTCCCCTTACAAATACCCCATAACTCTTTACCATACCAGACACACGTTGGCTCTCATTTGGTCTCTTTAAAACTAAGACAGAACCACAGTTGCCCCCTGTCTCTCTACTTGGGCATCCTTGTCATTATGTCTAATAAAAATAATGCATGAGCAAAGACACATAACTACCCTTCTTCTCCACACTGTGTCACATTGATCAGTCAAGAAAGAAGACTGTGCAATGCACAGTTGTTACCCATTGTTCTTTTTAGACCAGGAATGGGGAACATGAGGGTCCAAATTTCATAGAGCCCGTGGCTCAAATTCATACAGATTGGAGGAGCCCAGTGAAACAGAGTGGGCAGGAGGGGGGAACTGGGGGAGGAAATAGGAAGCCTAAACAGGCCAGATCTCTGGAAGAACAATCTGTCCAATCTTGTCTATCCGCTAGCAGCCCAGAGAGAATGTGGGGAGGGGGAGGAATTGAGTAAGGGAACTGGGGTAGCAGAAAGAGAAAATGTAGCTTTGTCTACCACTGACTTCAGTCCCACCCATGTACATCCACCTGATTACACCAAGGGAATGTGGCCGTTACAAAGAAGCAAAGAGTGATAGTGGTCTTTGTTTCCTATCATGTCTAGTGTGATCCTTATACAGTACCGCAGTTTGTCGCTTGCTCTAATAACACTGTTAATATTTCCAATTCTTAGAACATGTATCTGAAAAATTTAAGTTTGCACCTATAGAAAGCCTGCTCAGGAGGATATTTCGAGAGATGTGCTGAGCCCTGCTCTCAGCTTCGAATGGCATTCACAGAAGGCATGGAAAACAGGAATGGGGTTGTGCCAAGTGACCTCATCATTGACCTCCACAAGTTCAAGTGAAAGATGTATACAGCTGTATGAATTTAATGCCCTGCTCTCACCTTCTGTTGAACACACTGAAATTGAGTGGGACCAATCAGTTCAATCCCTCACCCTCTGTTTAATGAATGTGAGAATAGGGCTCCACTCTCCCATACACATGGATGTTAGCAACCTCCTAGTGATATAGCAATAAAACTGCTAGCACATGTACAAAGCTAACAGGATCTGGTATGCTTTCAAGCTGGATGGGGGACTGAATGTTGAGATTGCTGGCATTGCAGGGGGTTGGGCTAGATGACCTTCAGGATACCTTTCAACTCTATGATTCTATGATAGACACATAGAAAGCAGAATCTCAGAATTGTAAAGACACTCATGACATATGAGAACCTGTACCCGCCCAAGGTCTCCTGGACCATCAGAGTGTGTCTTACCTCCTGCAGAGTCCATTATTCTGAAAAGTTGGGTACGCTTTTCAATACTGTGTTTGATAGACTCTTTTTATAATTCTGTTGCACACAACTCCAATATCTGACAGGTGTGTGATTCCATGAGTGCTTATCCAGGGTATGTGTTTCCTTTAGAATGAGGGACAGTCGAGACTGTGGGGTCTTTATGATATATGGTTTATTCTCTCTCTCTCTCTCTCTCTCACACACACACACACACACACACACACACACACAACCCGAACCTATGATGAAGGAGTTCACATCATTAAGACCCGAAGAGGGTTTTGCTTCTCCTTATTGTTTAGTCGTTTAGTCGTGTTTGACTCTTCGTGACCCTATGGACCAGAGCACTTCTGCTTCTCCTATTTCAACAGGCTCTTTTTATTGCTCAGTCTCCCGGCTGCCCAACCTACAGCCTGCCAGCTTCTACCTTTAAGCTCACATAACTGCGCAACTTTGGCCTTTGTCACCATCCTATTTGTCTTATGCCACAGAGGCACTCCCTTTGCTACCTTAATGGCCCATACTTAGAGAGCCATTATTTCATCAGGAAGCTAGCCAGGCTATTCCAGGAATTGAACCTATGCTCATCCCAGGAATTAGAGGGCGGTTCAGACATACAGCCTACTTCCCCAACACATAACAATATAGTGGCCTCTTTCCTCTTCTGCACCTCTCCTAGCTCACCACTGGAACTGCAAGCCCCAAATCCTTCCCTTCCCTTCATTTTTTTTTAAATACATATTTATTAAAGTTTTTTGAATACAAATGCATAAATAATAAACAACATTACTTATATCATAACATAATTTCGTCACTTCTTTGGACTCCCTCACGTCTCCCGCTTCCACTTACATCGTTACAAAAAAATTTTCCAAGCAAATTACCCACTTGTTTACAATCTTATCTCCGCTCATTTAAATAAAATCTAGCAATTCTCCAAAAAGTTTATATTTTCCTTAATCTCACTTATCGTCAAATTCAGATCTAATTCAGTGGTGGGCAGTTATTTATGATCTAGCATCCTTCTTAACATTCAACCAAATTACAATATTTTTGTAAATAAATCTTGAATTTCCTCCAGTCTTCCTCAACCCTCTCCTCTCCCAGGTCTCGGATTCTACCAGTCATCTCGGCCAGTTGCATATAGTCCATCAGCTGCATCTGCCACTCTTCCAGTGTGGGTAGATCTTGAGTTTTCCAACTCTTAGCGATGAGTATCCTTGCTGCCGTTGTTGCATACATAAAAAATGTTCGGTCCTTCTTTAGCACCTTCTGGCCGACAATACCCAGAAGGAAGGCCTCTGGTTTCTTAGTGAAGGTATACTTAAATACCTTTTTCAACTCATTATATATCATTTCCCAGAAGGCCTTCACTTTAGGGCAGGTCCACCAGAGGTGAAAGAATGTTCCTTCATGTTCTTTACATTTCCAACATTTATCATCAGACAAATGGTATATTTTGGCAAGTTTAACTGGGGTCATGTACCACCTATATATCATTTTCATTACATTTTCCTTCAGAGCATTACATGCAGTGAAGTTCAGCCCAGTGGTCCACAACCTTTCCCAGTCCTCAAACATAATATTATACCCAATGTCCTGAGCCCACTTTATCATAACCGATTTAACCATTTCGTCTTGTGTATTCCATTTTAACAGCAAGTTATACATTCTTGATAATACCTTAGTCTTTGGTTCTAACAATTCTGTTTCCAACTTCGATTTCTCCACCTGGAACCCTACCTTTCTATCATTTTTAAAGACTTCTTTAATCTGAGCGTAATGTAACCAGTCTCGCACTTTATCCTTCATTTTCTCCAAACTCTGCAATTTCCAATTGTCTCCATCTTTTTCTAATATTTCCCAATATTTTGGCCATTTGGCCTCCATATTGGGTCTTTTTCGGGCCTTAGCTTCCAGAGGTGAAAGCCACCTCGGAGTTTTGTTTTCCAATAAGTCTTTGTATTTTGTCCAGACATTAAATACTGCTTTCCTGACAATATGGTTCTTAAAGACCTTATTGATCTTAACCTTATCATACCATAAGTATGCATGTCAACCAAAAGCGTTGTTAAAACCTTCCAGGTCCAGTACATCAGTGTCTTCGAGAAGTAGCCAATCTTTTAGCCAGCAGAAAGCTGCGGCTTCATAGTACAGCTTTAAGTCTGGCAGGGCGAAGCCCCCTCTTTCTTTCGCGTCAGTTAGTATCTTAAACTTAATTCTGGGCTTTTTGCCCTGCCAGACAAATTTAGATATATCTCTCTGCCACTTCCGGAAGCACTCCGTCTTGTCCACAATCTGCAATGTTTGGAACAAAAACAACATCTTTGGCAATACATTCATCTTAACAGCAGCAATTCGGCCTTACATTCATCTTAACAGCAGCAATTCGGCCTAACAAGGAAAGCTTCAATTTTGTCCAACTATCCAAGTCTCTCTTAATTTCAGACCAACATTTTTCATAGTTATCCTTAAATAGACTCAGATTCTTTGCTGTTATATTTACCCCTAGGTACTTTTTTAACCACAGTTAGTTCTGTTTCTCTCTGAAACCGTTCCGACTCTGTATCTGTCAGATTTTTTCCCAACACCTTAGTTTTCTGTTTATTTAGTTTGAATCCCGCCACCCGACCAAAATCTTGAATCAATTGTAATACTCTTATTGTACTAGATTCTGGCTCCTGCAGGGTCAGAACTAGGTCATCTGCAAAAGCTTTAAGTTTATATTGTTTCGCTCCGACCTGAATCCCTTCCACCAACCGGTCCCCTCTAATCATATTCAGGAGCACCTCCAGAACCGATATAAATAGCAAAGGGGAAATCGGGCAGCCATTTCGTGTTCCTTTTTCAATTTTAAACTCTTCTGTAACCACATTGTTTACTATCAATTTAGCCTTTTGTTCTGAATACATTGCATCAATCACATTCTCAAAACCCTGACCCACTCCCATTTCTTTTAAGTTTCCCTTCATAAATTTCCAAGAGATATTATCAAAGGCTTTCTCCGCATCTATGAAAATTAACACTGCTTTTGTATTTATGTCTGTTTGCAAAAGTTCCAAGATGTCAATAATGTTCCTTGTATTAGCAAACATGTGTCTACCTGGGAGAAAGCCTGCCTGGTCTTTGTGAATTACTTCATTTAAAACTTTTTTAAGTCTACTTGCCAGGACATCTGCAAATATTTTGTAATCCACATTTAAAAGGGAGATGGGACGGTAGTTCTTGAGTTGTGTCTTTTCAGAATCCGATTTAGGTATCAATGTGATGAATGCTTCCTTCCACGAATCCGGCGCCCTCCTCCCCTCCATAATTTCATTGCTAACCTCCATCAGTGGTTGTATCAAGTAGTCTTATAATGTCTTATAATGCTTGGAGGTTAGCCCATCTGGCCCTGGAGATTTGCCCAATTTCATGTTCTGGATGGCTTTTTCAATCTCTTGGCGTGTTATTTTACTGTTCAGGAGTGATCTATTTTCTTGTGACAATTTTTTAAGTCCATTTTTCTCCAAAAATTGTTTAATCTCAACCTCGTCCTGCGGCCCTTGAGTATATAATTTTTTGAAATATTTCTGGAAACACTTTCTGATCTCCGTGGGGTTCTGAATGTTTCTTCCTTCAATTTCCAAATTTATAACTGTATTTAATTTTTGTCTCTTCTTCAACTGCCAAGCTAGCAGTTTCCCACATTTATTTGCCGATTCAAAAGTTTTTTGTTTCATTAATTTAATCTTCCACTCTATTTCCTGATTTATCAGTTTAGAATATTGTGCTTGATGGAGTTTGATTTCTCTCAAGATCGGCTGTGACTTCGGGTTTAATCTTAACTTCTTCTCTAGTTCTTTTATTTTCTCCAAAATCTTATCTTTTCTGTCGTTTTGTATCCTCTTCCTTACAGCATTCTGTTGTATCAAGAACCCCCTCATCACAGCTTTACTTGCGTCCCAAATAATTCTTTTTTCCACCGTAGTGTTCATGTTTATCTCAAAGTAGTCCTTCAAAGCTTTCTGGGCCTTCTTAATAGTCTCCTGATCTCTGAACAAATTGTCATTCATCTTCCATCTAAAGGAGCCGGTTGGTAATAGTATCATGTCCATTTTCAGTGCATTATGGTCGGAGCAGGTTTTTGGGCAGATTTCCACCTTTCTGACCTTGGGTGCCAGACCTCTAGTTATCCATATTTGGCCGATTCTTGTCCAAGTCAGCTGGGCTTCAGAGAAAAATGTTCCTTCTTTTCCCAAGGGGTTCTTCGTTCTCAAAATGTCAATCCAGTCCATATTGTCTGTCAATTCAAAAAAGGTCTTTGGTAGTCTGCTGTCTTTTGTAACATTTTGGCTTTGTGACTTATCCATGTTAGTTGATACGACCCCGTTCATGTCTCCCATCATAATGATGTTGTCATGGTCCAGGTAATCCAGCATGGTCTCATGTAACTTCTTGAAAAATTCCGATTTCCCTTCATTTGGTGCATAAATTCCTAATATCAGAATCTTTTCTCCTTGATGTTGTATTTCGATTGCCAGAATTCTTCCATGTTCATCTTTAAATAAAGATTTAGGTGACAGGCTCTCTTTTGCATATATCACCACGCCTCTCTTCTTTACTTTGAAGATATAAATTCCTGGCCAAGTCTTTGTTTATTAATACTTTTCTATAGAGCCTGGTCACATGTGTTTCTTGTAAGCAAATAATGTCCAGTTGTTCCTTTTTTAATATATGAAAAATTTTCCTCCTTTTTTCCGGGATGTTGCAGCCATTTATATTCCAGCTCAAAAGTTGCAGAGACATCCTGAATAAATCTGGTTATTTTTCTAGAGGTGGTACCTTGTTCGCTGGATCTTCAGGATCCGAGGGTGCAGGCACCCCTGGTGCTCCAGGCCCCGAAGGTAGTTCAAGTCCTTTTTGAAGGTCCTCTCCGTAGGCGATCAGAAACTTGTCTCTATCTCCCAGTGTTCTGATTTTAATCTTCTTCCCTCTAAAAGTGAAAGATAATCCTTGAGGAAAATCCCACCTGAAGATGATTGAGTTGCTCCTCAACAGTTTTACTAGTTCCAAATAATCAGATCTAAGGTCCAACAGTTGTTTAGGAATATCCTTGTAAATTTCAATTCTTTTGTCCAAAATATCCAGTGACTTTCCGTAATGCAGGCCCAAAATCTTGTCCCTTTCCTCCTTTGATCTCAATGTTATTAAACAGTCTCTGGGCTTCTCTTTCTTTATAAGTCTTCCAAGCCTGAAAGCTGATATGATTTTAAGATCTTTTTCCTCTAAGTTCCAAAACTTGGAAAATTCTTTAGTCAAAAACTCAGCTAGGTTGCCTTCTTCCACTTCTGGTACCGACCTTATCCTTAAATTGGTCTCCCTGTTCCGCAGTTCTATCATGGAAAGGTAGGTCTGGTGTTCACCTACTTGTTTGCTGAGTGGTCTTACCTCTTTTTCTAAATTTCCCAGTCTTTGGCTGGTATCCTCAGCCAATTTCCGATTTTCACCTGCAGTCTCCTTCAGTTCTCCAATTGCTTGTACATTCTGTGCAACTTGTCCAGTTAATCTATTTAAACATTCTGTGTTTTGATCAATTTTAGCTGTTTGCTGATCAACTTTTTTATCCAAAGATTCCAATTTTTCAAGAATTTTCTCTAAAATAGAGCCAGTTGCTCCTGAGGCCATCTCTTCCAATTGTAATTCCTCAGTTTCTCCCTCCCCTGCCCGTGGCAGAGAAGCAGCTTCTTCCTCAGAAGTCAAAATAGGCAAAGTAGGCAAAGTAGGCACAGATGATCTACGTGCCTGAGAGGCTGCGGTTAAAGTTGTTAAAGTTGTTTGTCTGGTTCTCGGTCCCTTTTTTCTTGCGCCACTCATTCCAGAGTTATCTAAGAATCAAGGTCAAGCTGAGTTGTTCCCATGAGAAAACAGCGGCCCAGATGGTAACAGTCAAACAGGAGGCCGGGAAAAGGAAAGTAAAACAATGTCACTGCTGTAAATCCCAAATCCTCTAGGGGGAGCTTAAAATGTCTTTAGGGAAGAAATCAATTCCAATAAAATTAATAAAGTCTAATTTAATGTCCAGGAACCTTCAATAAGGTAAATTTTAGCAAAGTTAGTATTTAAAAAGTCACAGTATTTCAGACAGTGCTTACTGGTGTTCCGAAAGGTGCTTCAAAATAACCAGTCCAAACTCCCTCAGATTGTTTCAAAGTTTAAGTTCAAAGTATCCAGCCCTGCAGACTGACTGCTCAGTTACTCAGGCAGTTCCAGTACCTGGGTTTCTTGCTTAAATTGTAATCCAAATGGAAGAAAGGTATCACAGTCCAAATAGAAGTCATATAATCAATTACTTAAAGTCCTTATTCTGCTTAGAAATAATTTCCACGGGTGCCCAGATCAGTTAAGTTAAAAGTTCACTCTTTGCCTCCACCCCTCCAGCTCTTTGCTTTGAAGTTCAGTGTCAGCGGAAGACGGACTTCCTATTTTTCGTCACTCTGCTTTCAGCCAAATTCAATGTTTTTAAGTCTCAAAATTTTGTAAGATCCTTATTACTCACGGATTGTTGCTTTCCGAATCAGAAGTTTTAGGAAGAAAGGTCAGCGCTCACCGGCAGCAGCAACGCGGCTTCGCTCCATTGACTGCGGAACGACCCACAGCGCCGCAACCCCCTCCGCGATCTGGAGCCCCTTACGGGGTTCCTTCAACGTTTTGGGGGCTGCTCCTGGCGCCCGCCGGGTCCAAGACCACAGGCTTCTGCCACCTGTGGTTTTCCAAAATGGGTCTCCGCTTCGCCACAGCGGACGACCCGTTCTCAACGGAGCTTCCCTCTCCCGATTAGAAGAGGGCAGCCATTGCGGTTCGCGCCGCCTCCGGAAGTCCTCCTTCCCTTCCCTTCAGACCCCTAGCTTCTTTATGCTAAACATACTCTCCTTATCTGGTCAGCATTTTAAATGGTCAGCATTTTAAAACAACTTGCCAGTCCCAGACTGAATTGCAGAGGTGAACACAGCTATCAATTGTATTGCATCCTTCTCCAAATTCTACAGTGAAGTTTTGGATCAAAATGAATATACTGTATGTACCGTATTTTCAAAAAAAAAACAAAAAACAAAAAAACCCCACAAAAAACCACCACAAAAAACCACACAAAAAACAAAAAAACCACTGAAAAGCGTACAAAAATGGGCATGCATATAAAATTTATACACCTTACATACAAAATCTGAACTGCAGAACTTTAACTCCACTTGAGTAATTTCTCTAGTTTTTTTAATTTTTTTCATCATTTTCTAATATTCATACTTTCTCCTTTTTGAGCTTCTTTGTATATGACCCAATTATTTTAGCTTGAAAAGAAGCCACCTATTGCATATAAGCCATGTACACATTATACACTAAACTGTCCAAAATCTAATTGCACAAAACCCAATTATTATAAATACATACATAATAAATCACTTGGCACATGATTGAAACTCATAATTAAAATTTGTGTAATAAGTAAGTCATGTGAAATTAACTTTTATGTGGCATTCACTTATTATGTAAAATTCAATTACACAAGGCTTATTTTACAACAAGAGCCATTAGTTGCACAACTTATCTAATGTATAATTAGACAGCTTTCTATTTATCCAGCCTGGGCTGCCAGCAAATAATGTCCAATTCCTTTGAACAGTGTTGAAAGTAAATGAATCACAATGGTTATCTAGCACATTTCATCCCATGCAAGGGGCTCCCTACTGCCAGAGAAACTGCACAGCTGTTTGTAGACCACATTTTTAAGCTGCACAGGCTACCGCAGCAGATTGTCTCTGGCACAGGAACTCACTTCACTGCTCAGTTCTGCAAGGCATTCAATGCAGTGGCTGGAGCTGGAGCTGAGAATCTCTTCTGCCCACCATCCAGCTACAAATGGCAATGCAGAGGAAAGGAAATCAACTATGCAGCAATATTTCTACTGCTATGTCAATTACCAGCAGGACAATTGGATGGCATTCCTCTAGCTAGCAAAGTTGACATACAATAACTCATTGCATGCCTCCACCAAGCAAACTCCCTTGTGAACAATGGATATTATCCTCACACCTGCCAGACACCGGCTCCCCTCTTGTCAGTGCTGGCTGCAGCAGAGGTTGTGGAAGAAGAAGAAGAAGAAGAAGAAGAAGAAGAAGAAGAAGAAAAAGAAGGAGGAGGAGGAGGAGGAGGAGGAGGAGAAGAAGGAGGGGGGTTTGGATTTGATATCCCGCTTTATCACTGCCTGAAGGTGTCTCAAAGCAGCTAACATTCTCCTTTCCCTTCCTCCCCAACAAACACTCTGTGAGGTGAGTGGGGCTGAGACTTCAGAGAAGTGTGACTAGCCCAAGGTCACCCAGCAGCTGCATGTGGAGGAGCGGAGACGCGAACCCAGTTCACCAGATTACGAGTCCACCACTCTTAAACACTACACCATACTGGCTCTCACACTGGAAGAGCTGGAAGCAGTTCAACAGTTGCTATGAGTGCAACTTGACCGCCCCAAAGTGACATACCAGAGGACAGGCAACCAGGAACTCTGATCCAAGTGGGGGGTTGTGTCTGGCTCTCGACACAGGATCTGCCTTGGAAAGCCCTGTGTAAGAAGTTGAACCCAAAGCATATCAGTGCCTTCGAGGTGGATGCAGAAAACCTGGTAGTGTTCCACCTGCATCTGACCTCTGTGAAGATCCACCCTGTGTCTCCAGAAGGAGGCATATAAGATGCTATCCAGCTAACTTGGGGATTCCAATCTGGATTTGTTTTGTCCACTCAGGTCTTTGCATGCAGTGGAAGTGCCTAACTCACCAAAGATTTCATACTCATTGGCTACCCTCACCTGGTTTAGCCGGCCAGTTGAAGCTGATGACAGATGTCTAATTATGGGCCAATCTGCCATTAAACAGCAGCAGCCCAAACACTTTAATAAATGCCTAAATAAATTATCTAATTACAGCACCAAATTATATACGGTGGTTGGAATTACAGACAGATGTACTTGGAATCTCATAGAACAATATATCAAACAAGTTTTCATGTGTCTATCAGGGAGTGATAGTCCAGTAGGTCCAATGTCTTAATGGGTGTATGTAGGATTGCAGTTTTGGATGGATTTGAGCTGCAATATAATCATACACCAACCTTATTTGGGCAGCTGAATTTATTTATTTTTTTAATACATACAATGTATAATCCTATAATCAAAACGCTCAGGATGACAAATAGGGATTAAAACCAATAAAATAACAACAACAAAAAATCAACAGCACACCATTATATATATATATACATATATATATTTAAAAAAGGAAAGTTGGTTTAGAATGGGGCAGAGAGACTTAGTAGCAATAATTCATTATGAAACTCAGGGCAGAGGAATAAAATCCAGTAGTAGAACCAATGTAGAACATAATTTAAATGGCCTGAGAAAATAAAAAGGTATCTGTCTTGCTCCAGAAAGATATGAAAGCAATTGTACGGTGTGCATCTCTGATGATGGCGTTCCATCACCAAGGGATCAATTCTGAACAGGCTTTCTCACACAGTTTTGAGATCACTATCACTTTGATGGAGCCTTGCATGGATTAGAAGGCTGAAAGTCCAGCCTGCGTCACCACAACCAAAATCAACTTACAAGTGGCAAACAGATATGGGCACAGTTCCTGCTGATTTTTACTGTATCTTCATATTGCTAGCCTAGGAAGGGACAGGATCTTCCTTATGTTGGTTTCCATTAGTGCATAACATTACTTGAATCCAGCTCAATGACTTTGATAAGACAGGAAAATTGGGGTTTGGGCTTTCATTTTAATCATTAATTCACCCACTTCCATCTCAGTCATCAAAACAATTCTTTTTGCTCTAGCCTTTTGAATGACAGCAATATCTCATTTCCTTGCACCAAATATTCCTGTGAACCTTTCCTCCCCCTCCTTCTTTGGTGACCTGCTCTCTTTCCTTTGCTGTTCTTTCTTTCATTCTTGACTTTCTTGCTCCAGTATCTCATACTCTCCATCCTATGCTGATGATTATTTTTGGTCCTGGCAGATATATGTGGAATGCGGGCCAGCCTTCAGATACCAAGGCTTCAGAGCACAAAGGGTTTAAATTGGCATGTAGGGGAATTTGGGGCTGTGTCCAGGCTCTGCTTTCAATTTCCCATATGCCTCTGGTTGGCCACCACAATAAAAAGATGCTAGACTAGATGAGCTATTTTCTTGTGTTAAAGGTATAAAGGGATCCAGTGAAGATGACTAGTCCCAGTTGGTATTTTGTATTGACTGAAGTTTCTGGCCAGTTTTCAAAGGCTGCTTCATATAAAATGCATCACAGTGATGCGAACAGGAGGTAACCAGCACATGGAACACTGAATCCAGACTCTCTGTCCAGTTAGGACTTTACCTGGTATGCCAAGATGGTATGAGCAGAAGAGCAATGCTACCCAGGAGTAACTTGGAAAGAGGGATACAATGGTTTATGGTATGAAAAGGTGCCCTGAGGTCCAGGAGAATCAACAGTTGCACTCTTCCTGACTCTCTCCCAGCAAAAGACCCCCATCAGGGTGACCCAGGCAGTTTCAATTCCAAAACCAGGCTTAAACTCCAATTGAATTGGATAAATAACCCCCCCCCCTCAAAACAGCTGGCAAAAACTCAACTCAAGCACTTTTCTTAAGAGTGAAAGATGCAGTTTCTGTGATACAAAACATTAGCCATGTTTTTTCAACAAAAGAGATGCTTGTATAAATAAAATACTGTAAGACTGTTAGGAAGGAAATATATACATTTTCAAAATAATTTTCCTATTAACTTGGAATCTTATAAAATCGTTCCAACAGTGCTCTTTGTATGCTACCTGGCATTTTTTGGTGTTTATCTCTGAGATCTTCTATTGCTGTTTTTGTCTGAAAAAAAAATCCAGAAAATATTATGTTTATTTTTATATAACCCCAGAATATATAAATGCAAGTGTAGGTTTAAAGTATTTAACCCTTCTACACAACAAAGTGGCTGTGGACCCTAGTAGGTCCAATTTTTAAGTAGAGCTCTGTCACTTAATATTCCATGCAATTCTCAGAGGTCATGTGTCCTGTTGTGTTCCATCTTTTCTCCCTTCCCTTTAATTTTTTTTTAAAAAATGCAAATTACATTTAATTTATGAGCAGAGCAATCCTAAATCCAAATCTACCGGGTGGAGAATGGCATAGAAGTGCCCCTTGTCCTTAGATCTAATGATCTACCAGTGGAGAACCCATCTTCACCATAGAATTATTCTTGTTATTGTTATTCATTTATTTATACCCTGCCTTTTCCCGACAGGGACTCAAGATGACTTACAGATATCAGAAAAAAAGCAATTCAACATTGATAGAATTAAAACTCTCTGTCTCTCAAATCTATTTAAAACAATAAATCCAGCATTGCACCAGCCCTTTCTTTCATTAAAAGCAATCAATTTCAAGAGGCTTGTTGCAATGAAAAAGTCTTCATCTGCCAGCAGAAGTACAACATGGAGGAAGCCAGTTTAACTTTCCTAGGGAGGTAGTTCCAGAGTCCGGGAGCAGCCATCAATAAGACCCTCACCTGAGTCCCTACCAAGCAGGCCTGTCAGGGTGGCAGGACCAGGAGAAGATTTCAAAACCCAAGCTGGTTTGTATAGGGGAAATACAGTCAGCTTGGAACTAAGCCACTTAGGGCTTTATAGGTCATAACCAGCACTTTGAATTGTGCCCAGAAACAGACCGACAGGCCAGTGAAGCTGTTGTAGCAAGGGAGTTGTATGTTCCTGCTATACCCATGGAAAACTCTATTTGCATAGATGTACTACCAGTGATCTTCCAGTGGTAGCTGTCATTAGGACCGGAAACAGAATGTTCCAGGGAAGAACCTCAAGCTGGTACAACTAATTATCTTCTCACTAAAACCAAAGGAAGCAGGGAGGAAGACACAAGTGGGGTGGAAGGAGGTAAGTTCAGCACCGCCCCACTTTCCAGCCTGGTTGCTCCAAGCCAGCAGGCCTTTAAAGGTGGAATGCCTCTCTCCACCCCTTTCCACGTAGGAATTCACACCAGGAGACCTAATTACTCCTACTGAAATTAATGGGAAAGTGAAACTAACCCTACAACCTTTCAAAATAAACTTGAGGAAATATTTTCCCCTGTATAATCTAATCTATTTTTAATGTCTTTATACCACTATAAAGCACACTGGAGGACACCCTCCCGAGTTTTGTAATCTTCCCCTTTTCTCAAATTCCCGGTGTGCACAAAAGAACGCATCAGAAAATGACAGGAGAGGCTCACTGAAACCCAGGAGACAATTTTACTGTAGGTTAATTCTGCTACACTTTCTCTGTCTTCAGGCAAGTGTTGATACTTTCACTGTGTGAACCTGCAACACTGGTTTCTTATCTGTAATGCTCTTTTGAAAACCAAAAACCATATTAGGCAATTGGGGTATGCTGGGTCCCTTCCATTATTTTCTATAAGCCCAGTATTTTACCTCAGCATTTTTTGGCCACTGTCATTTTCTCTTCCGTTAAGTCCAATATTTCAGCAATGCATCTCTTCTGTTTTCTTCCCCAGGACTTCCTGATACTCCAGTGAGGAGTTTAAGTGAACACCTATACATGTCTACTCAGAAGTAAGTCCAGCTGAATCGATCTCAGGTAAATGGGTGTAAGATTGCATCCTAACCATGTAACCTTATGCATACCTACTGAAAAGCAAGAAACACTGAACTCAGTAAGATGTACACCCAGAAAAGTGTGCATAGGATTGCACTCCCAGAGTACTACATTACGCATATGCCTTGTACTTCAGAACATAGGTATTAATAAAACCTAGTACACCAAACTTACCTTTTCAACTAGTTCTTCAACTGTTATATTCGGATCATAAGGAATGGGATCTCCTACATAGGAGCAAAATTTGACTGGAAACCCTCCATATACAGGAACAATTGGCCATCGGGTACGTTCATACAGCCACTTAAATGGCCCTGTGTGTAAATTTTTCAAAAATTCTCATTTTTAATATATGGTAATATGATATAGTCTTAGGAATGAGAAGAAGCCTTAATAATAGATGAGCAAAGGCCATGCAGTTGGTGCTAACTGTGCAAAAAGTATGTCTAAATTGTCATGCACAATAAGCAGCCTCAACCCATTGTATAATTATACATATTTTAAACCTCATTGATTTCAATGTGCTAATGTGTGCACAAATACATACTAGACTACAGTACAAGTAAATCCGCATTACCCGGCCATGGACCAGGCACAACTGGACACCTAAACAAATTCAAAGAAACTGAAGAGGAAGAACTACACAAACAGAGATGGAGCAGGTAAAGGAAAAAGAGCTAGGATAAGACAGTGTGATGCAACGCAGAGAAGGATGTATGACAGCATAAAGTTCAAGATGACAACAAAAATATTCCAGGATAAAAATTCTAAACACAATTATACAGAAGTCCAACTGAAGCCAGTGGAATTTACTTATGTGTAATGTGTTTAGCCCTAGGGCATAAGCTGATATGGGAAGATGCAAGGGGAATCAATCTTACATATTTTTCCAAGTGCTCTGTATCCTTCCCGAAGATTTTTTGTAAATATAGGGATGATAGGCTGAGAAAGGTGGGAGAAAAGTAGCCACAATTAGGGCAGTAGTTCAGCCTCCACTACTTAAATATCTTGTATTGATATCATCGTTATCCTCCATGCACAAAAAGGAAATCATCTCATGGATGTTATCTCCATGTATAAAAAAGGTGTTGTATGGTAAGATGCCACAATTCTGAAACCAGTTTTCCAATGAAACTTATCACTTCACCTATTTCTCTCTAAATTTCAGCATCAGTATTTTAAGCTCATTACATAAACTGAAATCGACACATCTCAATGTAATGATAAACTATGGTTTAGTCCTTACATTAATAAGCTTTGGTTTTTTGCGTTATAATAATTTTAATAATAATTTATTATTTATACCCTGCTCATCTGGCTGGGGAAACCCAGCTACTCTGGTGCATCTGTGAGATCATCAGAAACTTTCACTTCATTGTCAAGTAAACTCTGAACTATGTTTTATTGAAACAATGTTTGAAGTTTAACTAAACAGTTTACCAATTTCAGGCATAATGCTACATTGAAGTTTGTTAAAAATGAAAGCGAAAGCTTCCAGTTTCCCCCTCCCAGTTGGGGAAGGGGAGGGAAGGGGAAGGACAAGAGTTTGAGACTCATTCACATACTGTAGTGATAAAAGTAATGTCACTGCCAATGAAAATTAGAGCAAGTTACTCAGCAATTTAATACTAAGAAAATGAGTGGGTGAGAATATTCATGCATCTGTTTGCCGTTTTGAAAAAAGGAGGGGATTCCCTTTCATTAATCATCCCAGGGTGCGGTCTGGAGCCACATGAGACCACCACCTTGCTGAAGCTGAACTGATGTGTGCCTGGCCAGGGTTACACGGTGGAAGAAAGGTGGTATACAAATGGAAGGAAATAAATAAATTATATTTCTTCAGCTGTCGTGGGGCATGAGCCCAAAGATAAAAACTTTTAAATCTCACTGATTTCCAGTGGGAAAGAGTTAACTCTCATTTCTTTAACTCTCTTATGCCCCACCTAACAAGTTTTTTGAAGTTAGAAAATATCAAGTGCATAAGACAAAAGGAAAAACCTTTGCTTTAAGGATCCAACCCCCTCCCCTTTGGATCATGTTAATGTATTTTACCCTCCACAAGTAAGTTTAACTTCCCTCTAAAGTTAAATGCATCTGGTGCACAGGCACTGCTGGTCATTGTCCTATTGAAAGGTTGTAGCCTTTATCCTGTTACTAGTGTATCAGGTGGAGTTGTCCAGCAGATGAGATTTCTCATCCCATGACACGTCCAGACAACCTGCCAGTATTTTCTCACCACACATGGATAAAACGGTTGTAGCATCACTGATATTTTGAAAGGTTTTCTTACGGCTTTGCTGCAAATGCGTTTTCTATTCAGGGACACAAGAAAAACCAGAAACACACACTTCAAATCTACAGCACCTGGCCACTCACCACTTTTGCATCTCTGGCCACGTGAGCAAAGCCTTTGCGGCTACCCCACAAGAGACTGTAGTTTTCGTCACTAAAAAGTGCTTCTCGGGCTCCACCTGGTAAGACTCCAAGCAAGTATCCCTTTCTCAGAATTTCAACACATTCCTCTCTTCCATCATGTGTAAGGCCATGTACTTTATAAAACAATTTGATACCTGCAGGAGAAATACTTTGTTAAAGGGAAAACACACTATATAAAACGTACATCCTGCACATTTTAGACATAAAAAAGTGAAAGCTTTGCCATCTTTTCTGAAAGATAGGTTCAAATGCAACAGCCAATTTTATACACTTCCACTCAGACGCCAGAACCAGAGTTCAGTGAGGCTCACTGCCAGGTAAGTAAGTGTAGGACTGTAGCCTAAAAGTTGGCATCTGTCTTGTATGTAATAAAATTAAATTATGTTTATCAGTTGTGGACAGAAAAGGCATGAGACTGCAGGGCTAACAGAAAGCATCCATTTGTGTTTCTGAGCATTACATTAATTCATCCATGCAAACATGCAGCTTGTTGCACATCCTTTTTTGGAACACCAAAATATTTATATACACATTAAGAAACCAAAGCTTGATATATTATTCTGCTCCCAACATCTAACATTTAATTTGAAAGCAAATCTACATGCCATTCATGCAGCCTGCTCCTATGTAAATAACTCCTACTGAGTCCAATAAAAGTTACTCAAAATTAAGGGCAAGATCCAACATAGCATGAGCAGCATTCAGTAACATGAAGAGGCTTCACCTTCCTCAGCTGTAAAGCCTCCCATATACCCCCATAATTTGCTCTGGAGGATCCGAGGATCCTCTGAAACAGAATTTATGGGCATTTTGTGGGCTAGGTAGGTAGACAAGAAACCCGAATCCATTGCGCACCATTGGATGTTGTCCTAAGTTTCCAAGGTTTTCAGCCTTAGATATTGCAAATGGATTACCAGGGCTTAATTATGCATACTGTATAACAGTGTTCTGAAATGTGTTTTTATAAATGCATTAGATTCCAATGTTTCTCTTCCTCTTTCATCCAAGGCAAATGTATCAAACATAGAAACCCACAGTTAATTTAACAGAGCACAGCTGCCTCCCCTCTCTAACACATGATCAGTTGTACCTACTCTGAGAGTGCTCCTTAGCTACTTGACAGAGAGAAAGTGGGTCTACAGCCATACTATCCTGAACACGACCAATCTTGTCTGATCTTGGAAGCTAAGCAGAATCAGGCTTGGTTAGTACTTGGATGGGAGACAGAAAGGGAGGGGAGCACAAGCACACTGACTCCTGAAGTACTAACAGTTACCTTGTTGTTCTGGAGGGCACCATCCCACGCACAGACACAAATACACAAATCTCTTACTAAACTGAGAATTTCTTTAATATTTGATACTTAATAACTGAGTGCTGAGAACCTGAAACAAATCACTAAAAATAAAATGTGTTCATTCAACACTTATATAAACTAGTCATATCTAAAAGCTTTCAAGGTCAAAACTTATTTTCTGAAAGAGGCAAACAAAAATATTGCTCTTTAAAATAACAAATTGGGCTTCATGGATGTGGGCTTAAAACACTCACACACAGAACAACAACAACAAAAACCCCAAAGGAAACAAGACTTGAATCAGCAGGCGGCATTCAGGTAGTTAGAATACACAGCGGTACAAGACAAGACATTATAGTTAGGCTTTGAAATTTAGAAAACATAGGAAGCAGATTGTTTAGAAAAGAGGGGAGAAGGAAAGGCATTGGATAAGGAGAGCTGAGAGCTGGCAAAACAGCAATGGCTCCAGGGAGCATAGAAAGTGAAATACAGTGGTACCTTGGTTCTCAAACGGCTTAGTTGTCGAACAAATTGGCTCCTTAACACTGCAAACCCAGAAGTGTTCCAGTTTGTGAACATTTTTGGAAGCCAAACGTCTGACATGGCTTCCCCTTGAGTGCAGGAAGCTCCTGCAGCCAATCAGAAGCTGTGCCTTGGCTTTCGAATGGTTTCGGGAACCGAACAGACTCCCAGAACGGATTAAGTTTGAGAACCAAGGTACCACTGTATCCCTTTGGAGGAGTCCATCATTTGTGTTCTTTTTCTATGTGCATCTTTCTAGACTTTTCTTGTAGTTTTATCAGCAGGTTAGCACATCTTCTAAGGAATCTTCTGGGCAGTATACACAGTTAGTTATTCTTGGTTTGTTGAGGCAAGTAACTGTATCCTTCAAATAACTTTCCAGGAGATACTACATAAAGTGCTAATCTTGGCCTATTTTATATTTTCAGAGGGGTACTAGACACTGAAAGAGCCATCCTAGACATCCCGAGGTTACAGAGAAACACTAGTCCTTGGGCACATCTGTATAAACCTATATAAATGTAGAAGCAAACTAAAGCCAATGTAAACACAACAAGTGGAAATGTCAATTATGACATACCTAGGGACTTGACTGGGCGTTTCTAAAATTGCCCCCGAGACTGGCCATTTCTAACACTGGTCCAGGCAAGATGCATATTATTTCCTATCAGCAGTGCAACAGTACCCAGATACGCCTGTGTTTCAGGACTAGCATTTTAAAATTATGGTGTACATTTTAAAGTTTTGCAACACAATGCACATGCACACCCACTACATTTTACCTGGTATTTTGGAAAAATGGTAATCAACCACTGATTGGCAGAGTCTGCCTGTCTGCAAATAGAGTCTAGATACAAAGTAGAAATAGTCTAGAGGAAAGGCTCCATGGTAAAATACAACAAGCCCTGGTCCTTCTGGTACTTTATCCATCCCGTGCACCTCATAACCTGTTCAAAGCACAGAATAAAGAGTTTTAGCATTGCTTCAATCAAGCCCCTAAGAATAGCAGAAAGCAACAGAAGAAATTGCGAGGAATGTCAAATGTTAGTAGAGTTATTGCAGTCAGAAATGGACTCCAAATTAATTTTTTAGTCTAACAGTGTTGAGTAGCCTGTATTCCCCTGTTTCACCACAATGACAGTTGAATCAGATGATACTTTAATTGCACAGTGAGCACCTACATCTGTGCTTAAAATAAAATAATCATAATCATAAGGTTAGATTTCCATTGTGGTCCTTCCTTTCCCAGCAATGATTTTGACAGGTATGAGGCTTAGGGCAGAAACTTCCACCAGTAGCTCCCCCCCACCCCACCCCACCCCTCATTGTTGGTATTTTTTGGATTGAGAGGCAAATGCTCATTGGCATTGTGGTTGTTAAGGGAAGGATTTAACTTCCTTCCCACATGCTTTGGTCCCAATTATCATCAGTTCCTGTGCCTGCGATTAATTTCTTTAAAATTCAGACACAGTTGCACACTTACCCATTTCTGCAGCTGAGCCTGGAGCTCTAAAGGAGCTGTTGGTTCAGAAATGAAAAACTTCACCCAAGGCTTATAAAGGACCAACAGGGCTGGATGCAACTAACCTGACACTCTAGTGGAAGCCACCACAAGGGCCTCTCTAGTGCAATGGGGCTTTCCTTGTTCTACTTCCACCAATCTACTCTGGAGGGTCGAGAGAAACCCTGGAACATCATGTGTGGGGAGGAGAGGAGGGATCATTTCATCTGGCAGGCAGAAATACTTGTGCTGACAGAGCAACTGTAAAAGCCCAACAGTGAATTCCTCTCAGACACTTCACCCCTTCTTGCTTCTCAGCCCAGCCATGATCAAGGCAGAAGCTTACACACCTCTCAAATAGCCAAAAGTACAGCCAACTGGGCAATCTGCTGACAGGTATGAAACTCCTATTTGGCTTGCCATCTCCCCTGTTCCCATGGCACTTGGCTGTTTGCATGTGAGGGGTGCTGAGAGCCAGCCTAGAACCAAAGAAACTGGAATTTGGGGCTTCTAGTCTGGGAATGGGGATACCTCATGGTCACAGGTGGTGCACAGACCTACTGTTGGGTATCTCCACTGTTCCACCCTGGGAAGTGAAACCCACTGCATTTGCTGAGACCCTATATTAATGTAGCACAGGGACTCTAGATGTATCTGGTACACATCTTGTGGTGGTTTGAATAATGATGCTTTCACTTCCAGGGATGTCAGTACTTTTACTAGATTACCATTCCATCATGTAAAAAAAAGAAAAGATTTTAATGATGCATAGAATCTTCATACAATAATGATAACCCAAGTCCCTGTTCATGTAGTCAAGTACCAAAATGCCATAAAGCAGAGCAGAGGGAGAGAAGAGAAACAGGGCTATTCCATCACCTCTTTGGCCCTTCCTCAAGTGTCACTCATTGGAAGCCACTCTTATCAAGCTACCTTTCATCCCAGCCGGTTACTGCAAGAAATGTAACTGTTAGAACTGATACTTGATCTGCCTTTTAACTATTCCCTCCTCATGCCTTTTTCCTTGTCTGTTTTTGTCATTTGAAGTTGTGTGTCTGAGGAAAAGGACTGCTTTGCTGGTAACTTTTGTAAGCCACTCTGGGAACATAAATAAATGGATGTCTACTCACATTTTCAGCTAAAGTGCAGGGTATAAATAAATAAATAGTAGCTAGATAGAGGTCTACTCCTAATACCCATTGAGTTCAATATGGCTAACTCTCAGGTCAGTATGAATAGAATTGTAGCCTAGTGATACAATCCCATACTCATTAGTAAGAACCAGTGAGGTCAGCAGGACTTCTTCCAGGTAAACATATAAAAGACTGCTGCCTATGCAGTTTTAGGTAAGTTGATAATTCTACCAGTTCAGCTTACAGGGCTGTTGTCAAGCTTACTGAGATAAAAGTATGCAAACACTTGAACTGCATGATACAAGTGAATATTATTAAAATTGATTTCTGCAGTATTTCTAACAAAAACTTTAATAAATAAGGCTTTTAAAATTCATGATTAATAAATAATCCTATTACCCAAGTTGTCCCTGTGCAATTTGAAAGGGGGAGAAAATGGTGCTTACCATGCCACACTTTGCCATACATGTCCCAAAGATAAAGCACGGCCCTCCTTCCAGTGTCCCATGACTTACTGAGATAATCATCTCCTTTTACCTTAATCTTTATCTTGTAAATATTCAGAAGAAAATTAGAAAGGTAAATACATCCAAGAATAACTAAAACAGGTGACAGCAGAATTATGAATGGTGTTAATATCACCAAGAGGTACACTGTATAGTCTGTGAAAATTCCTAGATAATTATTTGGATACATCCAATTTTTCAGGAGGTCCATGAGCCACGCCACTTCTTCTTGTTCAAAATAAGAAAATGAACTGATCATCTTCTGTCTAAAATTTTTAAAAAGCAACTTGGCCGAAAAAGAAGTTTCTTAATGTTGGCCCTAGATATAGAAAAGAAACTTGTGGTTAATGCAGTGCAATTATCACAGCAAGTAATAATTTATAATAATGATAATAATAATTATTATTTATTTATACCCCGCCCATCTGGCTGGGCCTCCCCAGCCACTCTGGGCGGCTTCCAAAAAAGAATTAAAATACTGCAGTACATCAAACATTAAAAGCTTCCCAAAACAAGTGTCATGTTCCCCAGAAAATCAAGGCCATTTTCAGGACTGCCAGGCCAGGAGCATCCCAGACCCTGACACTTCAGTGCCCAGCCCCTGGTGATGTCACAGGGCAGCCTTGCAGATAGAGGCTAATTGGGAGAGGGGGGTAGAGAAGGGCAGATTGCCTCTATTTGCACCCAGCTGAAATTTGTAAACTGCATACACAGTTTTCTTAATGTTTTGCTATTGTTCTTGTTAATTGCTATTTATTAATAATAATAAACAATAATAACAACAATAACAACAATAAACTCAGCTGGAGATTAAGACCTTACACCTGCCACCTGGAAGAGGCCAGGCAGGCCAACTTGGAGGCTTCATGATAATCATAAAACAATAAAACTAGTACCTGTAATAGTAATATTAAACCCAGCTGGAGATTCAGGCCTTACAACTGCCACCTGCAAGAGGCCAGGCAGGCCAACTTGGAAGCATCATGTCTGACGTGGTTTGTTATCCCTTTTCGATGGTGTCCAATTTCAACAGCCCCAGCCAGGGAACGGATGATCGTGCAATGCTACATGTGCCTACTCGTAAGTTACTCCCACTGAGTCCCATGGGAATTACGCCCAGGCTGGTCTCAACCTGGTTCCTGAGCAGCCGCCTTGCGAAAACGGCTTCCCGCCCGCGCCGCGTCCCTCAGGTCCCTGTCTCTTTCGTTCCGCCTCGGCATCCCTCTCCCTCCGAGCTGGGCTCCTCCCCGCCTCCCTCGCGCCAGAGGCCGGCCAAGCTCCCCCTCGGCTCCGCGAGTGTCGCGCCCTCGCCGCTGACTCACCTTCGCGCGGCTTCGGATCGCCGCGCTCCATCAAAGGTTCAGCCCCACCATTCCTGGCGCGCGGCGGAGACGCCGAGGCGCGCGCAGGGGCCTCGCCAAGTGGTTGCCGCGCGCTTGGGCCCAGCGCAGGTTTCTTTATGGCGGGCCGGTAGAGTGTGTGGGGGGGGGGGGAGGGGGGGAGCCGCAATGCAGTGCGACGTTACGCGCCGTCGTCCGGTTGCCAGAAGGGGAAGGAGACGTTCTGAGGGAGCCTCTCCTCACAACCAGGGGCAGCTGCGCCTCTCGGCCGCTTCCCGGCTTTCCTGTTGCGTCACGCGCCACTGATACGGCGGAGAAAGGCTTTGTGTGAAACATAATGTGAACCCCCCCACCCCACCCGCGCTGGGCTGTACCACTTCAGAAGGCAGGTGGAGGTTGGCATCTTTCAGTGCCCCTTGCAGGGGGAAAAAATCATAACATAAGAGGAGGATTCAGCCCAGCCTGGTCCCCATCCCACTTAATTGGCACGTAGCTGCTCTGTAGCATTGAAACATACCTGCAGCCTGAAGTCCTGCCCACGCAATGTATTGCCACAGAAGCGGCAGGGCCAATAAAACAACAACTGAGAATAGAGAAGGAAACGAGAGGGAAGTGATTCTAAGAAGAAGTGAATCAGCCCTGTATGGGACAACTTGTATTCCCCCCCCCCCCGCCGCCGCCCCAGTCCATTTTTATTGGTTTCTTCAGACATACATTCATCATACCACACTGTAACAACTTGATTTTCCTGTAATTAAACAATATATATTTAAAACATAATAAAAGGGAAAACACACACAAATGCATACTTATTTATTTGATTCATCTGTAATCCATTAGCATTTGACTTCCCTCCCCTTCTTACTTGGGGCTTCAGTTTTACTTAGTTAACTGCCCCTCCTAACACAGCCATTTATTCAGTAACCTAGTTCATTGCATTTTACTATTTTTTTCCTTACAGGAGTTTTCCTAAACCAGTCAAAAAAAAAAAAAAAATTCTCCATAATGGTCTTGTAGCAAAATAAACGTCTGGACTGAAAGGAAAAACTCTAGCAGCATTGAGGAATAACAAAAGGGTGTTTATTGCTGGCAATAAAGGCCCAGTGGGATCACTCTCCAAAAGTTGAGCAAAGCCCGAAAAGGTGGGGCCTGCTTTATGTAACATATTTTCTGCTCTATAGGACGCACTTTTCCCTCTCCAAAAATGAAGGGGAAATGTGTGTGCGTCCTATGGAGCGAATGCAGGCTTTCTCTGAAGCCTGGAGAGCGAGAGGGGTCGGTGAGCACCGACCCCTCTCGCTCTCCAGGCTTCAGGCAGCTATCTGCAAGCCTTGGGAGCGCTCCGAAGGCTTGTGGGCAGCAGCCTGCAGTCCGGCGAGCGCCGCACCAACTCCCGCTGCGCTCGCCAGGCTTCAGGCAGCCATCCACAAGCTTTCTGAGCGCGGCGGGAGTTCCCACTGCGCTCGGAAGGCTTGCGGATAGCTGCCTGTTCTGGGGGCTGGGGTCGGGGGAAGCTTGGGCTTCCCCACCCCCACCCCCGCAAGCTCTGGGAGCGGCGGCGAGGTTGCGCGCAATCTTGCCACCGCTCCTGGACCTGGGGGGGGGTGGTGGTGGTATTTTTTCCTTTATTTCCCCCCCCCTAAAAACTAGGTCACCCTATGGTCCGGTGCACACTATAGAGCGAAAAATACGGTACATAGCTGTTATCTGTTAAAGCAATACATATGCCTAAACTTCCCCCAATCTAAAGTTACAACACAATACTAATTATACCATGTATGGTCTTTCCTTCATTACCAATTCATTAGGCAAGGAAACAAAGGACTCTCTCTTGTCAAATGTAGACACTTAGGAATGTTGTTTACAACTTTAGGAGTAAAGCTGCTCCTAGCACAAGATAAGGCACAAGGCCTCTAGCCTGGCTAGTTAGCTGACCTTATGTGCATCAGTCTTTCAAATATTGTTTGAATATATTCCAATCATTTTAAAAAAAATTGTATTGTTTTATCTGACCTGTCAGCTTGTCCAATTTCGCTTCCTCCATCAATATGATCAACCAGTCTCTCTTAGTTGGCAAGGTCTCCATTTTCCAATTCTAGGCAATCAAGACTTGCTGCTGTTGTGGCATACATAAATACTTTCTTAAAGTCTTTTGGAATTTCATTCCCAATGATCCCCAAGAGGAATGCTTCGGGCTTTTGGGAGAATAAGATTTTAAACATCTTTTTAAATTTGTTATAAAATACCTCCCAAAATTCCTTCATCTTTTTACATGTCCACCAAACCTGATAGGTTGTGCCCGCCACTTCTTTACATTTCCAACACTTGTCCATTTTTTTTTTTTATACATTAAAGCAAGTCTGCTCGGTGTTAGGTGCTACCTATAGAACATCTTCATATAGTTCTCCTTAATAGTGTAGCATGCGGTGAATTTAATGTCCTCCTTCCATAATTTTCCCCACTCTGACAACTGTATATTATGACCTAAGTCCACTGCTCACTTCACCATAGCTGGTTTTACCTCCTCATCCTTTACCAACTATTCTAAATTTTATACATTTTAGATAAGAGTTTTCTGGTTATTGTATATCAGGACCTTCTTGAATCTTGAAAGTTCTTGATCAAATCCCTCCCCTTCTTACTTGGGGCTTCAGTTTTACTTAGTTAACTGCCCCTCCTAACACAGCCATTTATTCAGTAACCTAGTTCATTGTATTTTTTTTTCCTTATAGGAGTTACCGTATTTTTCGCTCTATAACACGCATCTGACCATAACACGCACGTAGTTTTTAGAGGAGGAAAACAAGAAAAAAATATTCTAAATGAAACAGTGGATGTATGATTTTTATGGTTCATGCTGTGGCCACAGACATGTGATCTGACGGTGAGTTTGGGGTAGCCCAATGCAAAAATCCTGAGGATCCATGCTTTGTAACCACGTTTTTGCACCATTGCGGCCCCATGAAACAGTGGATGCGTGTGTGTTTTATGGTGCAAGCTGTAGCCATGGACATGCTATGTGATCTGATGGTGAATTTGGGGTGACCCAGTGCAAAAATCCTGAGGATCCATGTGGATCCATGCTTTGTAACCACGTTTTAAGTGGGGAGGGAAGGAAAAGCACTCAAGGGACAAGGAGCAGGCCTGGGGTGTGTGGAGAAGGAGCTTTTCAGCGAGCTGAGCGGGGAGGAGGGAGGGAAAGAGCACTATTGCTTTAAAGGTATACTTAAGGTATTTGCCCTGTGCCTGGGTTTTTTTTCCATTTAACAGTTTGCAGCCTTTTCCTTCCGCTCCTTGTTTTGAGGCAGAATAGATTTGAGCAAATGAGGAGGACTTGGATTGCAGGGGATTCACCATTAGGTGTGTAAAAGCGCTCCTCCTTGCAGCCTGAGTGATAAGCAGCCACCAGCAGTAATAGAATGGAGCACAAAAAAAGCGGTAGGGGCACTAGGACCCAGACAATGCTCAAATCCATCCTGCCTGAAAACAAGCTGCTCCATCCCAGCGGATTAGCTGAGACACGGGGGATTTGTGAAGTTTCCCCCTCTCCCTCATCAGGTGCCCTCCCCAGCCTTTTTTTTTACTTCCTGGTTTTCACTGCGCTGGTGGCTCAGAGCTGGAGGTTGGTTTTATTTTGCTGCTGGTTGCTTAAATTTTATCTTTCCTGCCGTCCCTCTGCAGCCTCATTGCTCTGTTTAGAGAGCGCACAGACCTTTGCTAGCGTCTGTCCCTCCTCCCGTGTAAGCGGCTGCTGCCCGCTTTGCTGCCATGGCTCTCCTTCCCTCCCTCCTCCCCGGCTCCAGGTCGCTTTAAAGCAAGCAAAGCGAGAGCCTCATAGAGTGTGTAAGCGGCTCCCGCTTTGCTTGACTGACGGCAGCCATGGCTCCGATCCATGCATTCGCTCCGTAACACGCACAGGCATTTTCCCTTACTTTCTAGGAGCAAAAAAGTGCGTGTTTTGGAGCGAAAATTACGGTATTCTAAACCGGTCAAAAATTTTAATTCTCCATAATGGTCTTGTAGCAAAATAAATGTCTGGACTGAAAGGAAAAATTCCAGCAGCGTTGAGGAATAACAAAAGGGTGTTTATTGCTAGCAATAAAGGCTCCGTGGGATTGCTCTCCAAAAGCTGAGCAAAGCCTGAAAGGGTGGGGCCTGCTTTATATACATAGCTGTTTTCTCTTTAAAGCAATACATATACCTAAACTTCCTTCAATCTAAAGTTACAACACAATACTAATTATACCATGCATGGTCTTTCCTTCATTACCTATTCATTAGGCAAGAAAACAAAGGACTCTCTCTTGTCAAATGTAGACACTTAGGAATGTTGTTTACAACCTTGGGAGTAACGCTGCTCCTAGCTCAAGATAAGGCACAAGGCCTCTAGCCTGGCTAGTTAGCTGAGCTTATGTGCATCAGTCTTTCACATATTGTTTGAATATATTCCAATCATTTTTTAAAAATTGTATTGTTCAATCTCTTATCTGACCTGTCAGCTTGTCCAATTCTGCATACTCCATCAATTTCATCAACCAGTCTCTCTTGGTCAGCAAGGTTTCCATTTTCCAATTCTGGGCAATCAAGACTCTTGCTGCCGTGGAGGCATACATAAATACTTTCTTAAAATCTCTTGGAATTTCATTCCCAATGATCCCCAAGAGGAATGTTTCAGGCTATTTGGGGAATGAGGTTTTAAACATCTTTTTAAATTTGTTATAAACTACCTCCCAAAATTTCCTCATCTATTTACATGTCCACCAAACATGATATGTTGTGCCCGCCACTTCTTTACATTTCCAACACTTGTCCGATTATTTTTAATACATTAAAGAAAGTCTGCTTGGTGTTAGGTGCCACCTATAGAACATCTTCATATAGTTCTCCCTAATAGTGTAGCATGCTGTGAACTTAATGTCCTCGTTCCATAATTTCCCCCACTCTTGACAACTGTATATTATGACCTAAGTCCACTGCCCACTTCACCATAGTTGGTTTTACCTCCTCATCCTTTACCAACCATTCTAAATTTTATACATTTTAGATAGAGTTTTCTGGTTATTATATATCAGGTCCTTCTTGAATCTTGAAAGTTCTTGACCAAATCCCTTCTTTTTATCTTGTTTGAATAATTCATGTATTTGGTGATACTCTAGCCAGCCTGTAACCTTTTATTTTTATCTCGTGAATATTTTAAAGCTGTAATTGATTATCTTCCTCCCAGAGAATTTATTTATGTATTACCCACTCGTCCCTCATGTTCACCTTTTTTACAGTCATGGCCTCCGTTGGTGACAGCCACCATGGTGTTTTTTGCAAGAGCATAGCCATTGTCGGGCTGTGCCCTGTATCCCCACGTCGGCGAGGCGGTGGTCCAGAAGATCATGATCAACCATATTAAAGGCTGCTGACAAATCTAAGAGAATCAGCAGTTCCGACCTGCCTCGATCCAGTTGTCTACGGAGATCATCCGTTAGGGCGACTAGAGCCGTTTCGATCCCGAAACCAGGACGGAAACTGGACTGAAATGGATCTAAAGCCAATGTTTCCTCCAGAAACCTACCAAGCTGTTCAGCAACCGCACTCTCAGTTACCTTACCCAGATACAGAAGATTCGAAACTGGGCGGTAATTTGATAGATCTAAAGAATCTAATGAAGTTTTCTTGAAGAGCGGACACACCACTCCTTCCTTCAGCTCCCCTGGGAATGTCCCCGTGCCAAGGGACAAATTTATAATTTTGACCAGGGGGATCTGTGTGACATCTGGGCACGCCCTAATCAGCCAAGACGAACATGGATTAAGGAAGCAAGTGGTGAGCCTGCCAGCTTGGGGGAATCTATCCACATCAGCAGGGAGTATCCGATTGAAATGGTCCAATACTGGACCCAAAGACAGTTGAGGGGGCCTTCAGTTCTATTACTGTATCTAAATTGGCAGGGAGGTCACGGCGGGGCAACAGGACTTTCTCCGCAAAAAAGCTCGCAAATGCCTCACAGCTATGAGTCAAATTTGTGCTTAAATTAGCCAATACAAATATGCTGAGAGTGGGGCTTGTGAAACTGGCACTCTGAGGATTTATTGAGTCAAAGAATAAATACAATTGAATATTCAAGCAGTTCATTTGTTTTTTAAAAATAGGATCTTTATTGAAAAGGTCAACAGAATCAATTGGCACAGACCTTTGTAAGCAACATGTTGATAATAGACTAAATTGTGATTAGTTAAACCAAATAAATCAAGCTTTCACTTTTAAATGCATGCATAGAAATACATAGGAAACTTAAAGGTAAAGTTAAAGGGATCCCTGACAGTTAAATCCAATCGCAGATGACTTTGGGGCTGCGGTGCAAGGGAATTGTCTGTTCCCCATAACCAGCCCTGGTCAACAATCTGGCTTAAGTTTTTTTTAGCTAGCTGAAGTTTCTGAACACTATTCAAAGGCAGCCCCAGGTAGAGCATGTTGCAGTAATTAAAAAAGGATGTAACTAAGGCGTGTTGTCACTGTGGCCAAATCAGATGTCTCAAGGAATGGGTGCAGCCGGTATAGTAGCTTTATCAGTGCAAATGCACTCCTGGGCATCCACGTTCAGGGCTGAGTCCAGGAGCATGCCCAAACTGCAAACCTGTGTCTTCAGGGGAAGTGTTACCCCATCCAGCAAAGACTGAATCACCATTCCCTGTTCTGCCTTCTGATTGACCAAGAGCACCTGTGTCTTGTCTGGAATAAATTTCAGTCTGTTCACCCTCATCCAGTCCATTATTGATGACAGATACTGGTTTAGAACTGAAACAGCTTCCTTAGATTTAGGTGGAAAGGAGAATCAGAGAATCAGAGAATTGTAGAGTTGGAAGGGACTCCTGAGGGTCATATAGTCCAAGTCTCTGCAATGCAAGAATTTCAGCTACAGCATCCATGACAGAGGGTGGGTGTCATCAACTTAACCCTGAAACTCTGGACAACCTCCTCCAGAGGTTTCATGTACATGTTAAATAGGATGGGGGACAGAATAGAACTTTGAGGGACCGCACAGGCCAACAGCTAAGGCATCAAACAGGAGTTCTCCAGCACCACCTTCTGGGTTCGTCCCTCCAGGAAGAAACAGTCACTGTAAAACAGTGCCTCCAAGTCCCTTATCAGCAAGTCTGCCCAGAAGCATACCACCAAGGAAACCCACCAAGAGGTCCAGCAGAACCAACAGGGACAAACACACCATGTCTCATTCCTGGCATAAGTCATTCACCAGAACATCCAAAGAGGACAGACTAGTTCTCTTTGTGATATTTATCAAATCGTTCTAAGAGGGCTCTTAATATATTTCCTGGTCTCTTTTGGTATCTGTTTCGAATATTTTCAAGGGCAATCTTTGTCTGTTAAAAGAAAAGAAAAAGAAAAGACACGAAATTATTTTCAATATTTGGAAGAACGGTATTCACAGGTAGCAATATCATTACAGTCGTACTTTGCATCCCGAATGCCTTGCGACTCGAACGACTCCAAATGCCGCAAACTGGAAATGAGTGTTCTGGTTTGTGAATATTCTTTGGAACCCAAACATCCAATGGGGCTCCCACGGCTTCCGCTTGAGTGCAGGAAGCTCCTGCAGCCAATCGGAAGCTGTACCTTGGTTGTCGAACGTTTTCAGAAGTCGAACGGACTTCCGGAACGCATTCTGTTTGACAACCAAGGTACGACTGTAATGTAAAAGGAAGAATTTTTCTGCATAAGAACAAAAAATAAAATCACCTTTGGCTGCAGAAGCATCAGTGGTATCCAGTTAAGGTGGAGCAGACCCAATAAAAATTAATGGACTCTTGAGTATTACTTAAATGCAGTTGACTTCTGTAGTAATGAAGTATGTTTGTTCAGTGGGCACTATGCTGTGCAAACACACAAGTGTATATGCAACCCAATACAATGGTACCTGGGGTTAAGAACTTAATTCATTCTGGAGGTCCGTTCTTAACCTGAAACTGTTCTTAACCTGAGGTACCACTTTAGCTAATGGGGCCTCCTTACTGCTGTTGTGCCGCCGCGGCACGATTTCTGTTCTCATCCTGAAGCAAAGTTCTTAACCCGAGGTACTATTTCTGGGTTAGCGGAGTCTGTAACCTGAAGCGTCTGTAAAGCCACTCCCAAACTAATGAGGTGGTGGGGTTGCGGGTTCACGGCCCCTACTACAATCTCGCGGGGCTGGCGTCAGCCCCGTGTTATCCAGGGATTCCCTAATTCATCAATATTCATCAACCTGGCGCCAGCCAATCGGGTGGCGCTGGGGGCGGGCTTGCCAGGTGCACTTAAGGTCAAGGCAGCCCTGACTCGCCCCCTTTTCTCTCTGGCAGCAGCTGCGGTTTTGTTTCTCCCTTACCTTTGCCTCTCCGCGACTGCCTTTTGTCTCGTTTTGGCCTATCTTCACCTCCCCTTATCACTGGCGTTAGCCCTTGTATCTTTCTCCTCAATTGGCTTCGTTCCTCCGGTTTTTTCCTTCATTCTCTACGTTTCCGGATCACATTGGTTTGCCGCCGTTGGATTCCGACCCACGTGGGGGTCCAGCGACTGGCAGCCAACCCCGGGCACCCTGCCCCTTCGACGGCGCAACTGACCTTGTGATACCTTGATCGGTCGCCTAGGAACGCCACAGCAAATTCGCTTTCCGGGAGCGCTCATCGGCAGGGTCTGAGAGTCGGAAAAACTCCCTTCACTACAGCGGTGAGTCTCTTCGCGGAGGGGGGGAGAGTTACGGCGCAAAAAGGCTCCCTTTGGGGAGGGGGGAGGGGGTACCGCCGCGTGTCTATATTGTTTAAGCGCAGGGCGCAATTGCCTAGGCTTTTAGTTGTTTCTTTAATTTTGTTTGGGCTCTGGACTAGCCGGCGAGTTTTGAGTTTCACAGCACCGGGGGTCTGTTCTCGTGCTTATAATCGTATTTGAGGGCCTTTGCCACCTGGGAAAATTGAAGTCGGTTTTCTCGTCAGCTGCAGGCTTTCCCGGGGTGGTTGGTTATTCGGGTAGCCCACTCCTTTATATTACTCGGAGCGTTTGGTGGTTGCCCCGACGACGCACAGGAACCGGTCGCCATTTTTAGAGGGGCACGTGGTCGCTGCGCGGCGGCCATTTTGGGTGAGGCACCTACCTAGCTACAGGCAGGCGCCATCTTGGTTGCTCAACGTGGTCACACCGGCGTCCATCTTGTGTGTGGCACACCTTTCCCGCGGGCGGCTGTAAGCCCCCTCTCAGCTTAATAAGAACAGCGTTAGTACGCTGCGACACAGTGGCGCTTTATTGCTGCAGCTATTCCTTTAATTCAGGGGACGGAGGTCGCAAGTGTGCTGGGCTTGCCGGATCCTATATAGTCTTTTTGCTTACTGTGCTCAACCCTCTTTCTGCTTTATTGGTTTTATTGGACGTTGTTACGAATAATTAAAAAATAATAAATAAATAAATAAATAAAATAAAATAATTTAAATAAAATAAAATAAAATAAAATAAATAAAAATAAATATATAAATAAATAAACAAATAAGGAAGGTAGTTTATACATACACACACACACGCACACACACACTTATATATACATTTTAAGCAATTGATAAATTAATAAAGTAAAATAAAGTAATAATAATAATAATAAAAGAAGAAATACTAAATTAAAACATTTAAAATAATATCAAGAATAAATAAATAAATAAATAAATAAATAATACTAATTATATAAAACAGTACGCTTATAGTGCATACGCATTTAAGTATTTAGGTCAGGAAATAGTAACAATAAAAACAATAATTTAGTATTTGGCTTATAGTGCATACGCATTTAAGTATTTAGAACTCACACAGTTACTGGCAACTAATTGGCTCCCTAGGGTTGCCTTACACATACACACGCACATACAGCCGCGCACAGCGCGAGTTCGAGAACATGGCCAACCGGGGCAATTCTCAGTTTCCGCAAGCAGGGGGTGCGCTAGTGCCCGCAGCACCCTGCAATCCCCAGGCCTTGGCCCAGTTTTTTGCAGCAATACAAACCTTTTACGCACAATGTAGCCCCCCGGTCGCACCAAACCCAAATATTGTCGAGGTTTCTCAGGATTGCATTCCCGACACCCCCCCAGTCAACAGGGGCAAGCAGGACCCTCTGCAGCCTCAGCGAGCACGTCACATCAGGGTGTTGGTCAACTCAATCGGCCACTAACACACTCTCAAACAGCTCACGCTCAGAAGTCTAAGGGTACGGCCCAAAGGGTTAGGTCCGGGGCTCAAAAGTCTAAGGCTGTGGGGCATAAATCCAAAGCATCGCGTGCAGCCCCTTCTAAGTCTAGCCAGCAGAGAATTGGCATACCTAGTGTTTTCCAGGATCCTCCGACCCCGCCAACTCCTTCAGAGGGTTCTTCTTCAGACGAGGAGCTACCTCCCCAACAGGCAACTACGGCTAACAACGATTCGACACTGCAAGTTGACAATACCCGTGGGAAGAAGCGGAAGGCGAAGAAGAAGCACGTGTCAAAGAGGAGCAGGAGAAGCGACCCATCTGACTCTGATGACGACACAGGTACCTCTTCATCAGAGGGTGATAGTGACACCCCCATGTAAACTTATTGGGGGGAGGGCGAGGATACCGGTGTTCCCTTGTGGGTCCACGAGAGGAGGGCCAATTCACATAGGAAAACATTTAACGGCACTCTCGAATGGAAAGACGGGACTTTAGTGGAAGATGTTAAAGTTTCCACTCACTTGTCCACTGATTTCATCCTGGGTAACCACCTTTCCAAGAGGAAGAGGGATAAGATACTGAACGGGGACTTCGTGGACATGTTTACCTTGTTGCCGCCGGCACAAATTAAGGGGAAAGGGGAGAAAAAGCGGTATTATGGTAAGAAAAGATATAGGTCCCCTCGGGCCGAGCGTACATTCGAGAATTGGCTCAATGGTTACCAGGTATTCATGGGGATAGTGGTAGGTTGTTATCCTAAACGTGGTTTGCACCTTGCATCTTATCTGGCGCACATAAGGGCTCGGGAATTAGCGGGAGACGAGGCTGCCATCTCGTACGATGAGGATTTTCGTAGAAATGCCTCACTGCTGTCATCCACGCGCTGGGACCAGCGGGACAATAACTATTGGATGGAGCACGTGGGGCCCAACATCAAAAAGAAAATTCCCGATCAGGCCAAATCTGGTAAGGTGGACACCAAGCGCCGTAGGCAATGCTGGGACTTCAACAAGGGGGCCTGCCAACGCGCTTCTTGTAAGTATTTGCATGAGTGTGATGTTTCGGCAACCATCCGGCTGTTAACTGCTTCAAGGGTAAACAGCAGCCCTTTCGAGGCGATAGGGGTCACCACCACCAGGGAAGCCGGGGTGCCCCCTTTGGCACATCAGGACCCGCCCAAGGTGCAGCCGGGAATGCAGCCGGGAATCACTTCTAACTTGTCTCTTGACCTAGCTCACTCACCGATTAAGCTTCAACCTCTAAGAACCCTTTTAAATCTATACCCTAACAGACGAGCCGCCCTTCTCCTAGGGGAGGGGTTTGCAAAGGGCTTTAGAATCCCAGTGGCTTTCACCCCTAATTCCAGCTGCCCCCCTAATCAGAAGTCAGTTTTAGAGAGACCTGACATTGCTATGAAAAAGATTCAGAAAGAGATTTTGGCCGGGAGGGTGGCTGGTCCATTCTCAGTACCTCCCATTGACCAGTTGCATATTTCTCCACTAGGTATTGTCCCAAAAAAGGCGCCTGGTGAATTTAGGCTGATCCATAATCTTTCTCACCCCAAAGGTTCCTCTGTTAACGATGCTATTCCCCAGGAATTGTGCACGGTTAAATACGCATCTTTCGACCAGGCAGTGAAGCTTGTCGGGTTTCGGCAGGGGCGCGTTCCTGGCGAAATGCGATACTGAATCTGCATTTCGCCTCCTTCCAGTTCATCCGGAAGATTACTGCTGGCTAGGTTTTAAATTCCACGGTTCCTTCTTCATTGATAAGGCTATGCCCATGGGGTGCTCGATTGCTTGTGCCGCCTTTGAGACTTTCAGCACCTTCCTCGAATGTGCGCTAAAATTTAAAACTGGTTCGGAAGGGGTGGGGCATTACCTGGATGACTTTATCCTGGTCGCAAGTAATGAAATAGAATGCATGGCCTTGCTCCAAGCCTTCAAGTCAATGGCTGAAGAGCTGGGCGGCCCTTTAGCAAATGATAAGACGGAGGGCCCGGTCACCACGCTGACTTACCTGGGCATTGAGTTGGACACAGTTGCCCAAACCTCCCGCTTACCTACTGAGAAGTTGTCGGCCTTGAAAGACCTTATTTCACAGCTTTTGCCTCTAAGGAAGATTACTCTGAGGCAAATTCAATCACTCTTGGGTCACCTTAACTTTGCTTGCCGAGTAGTTTCCCCGGGTCACCCCTTTTGTGGACGGTTAGCAAAACTGTCGGCAGGCTTAAGGTCGCCACATCATAGAGTTCGCCTTTCGAAGGCTGTAAAATCGGATTTACAGGTTTGGCTCCAATTTTTAGATGGCTATAATGGTATTTCACTCTGGCAAGATAGCATGGCCCTTCATGCTGATTTCCAAGTGCATTCAGATGCAGCAGGTTCCCTGGGTTTCGGCGTCTACTTTAGAGGGCAGTGGTGTGCTCAACGATGGCCTCCTTCATGGCAGGATAAACCCATTCTTCACGATCTAACATTCCTAGAATTCTTCCCGATAGTAGTTGCAATTCATCTCTGGGCCGATCACTTTAAGGATCGAAGGGTCTGCTTCTGGACAGACAATCAAGCGGTGGTGTCCGTGTTAAACAAACAATCTTCTCGCTCCCCTAGAGTAGCGTCCCTTTTACGTTATTTTGTCCTTTCCTGCCTTAAACTAAACTTATACGCTTCGGCTAAATTTGCTCCGGGAATTGATAACAACATTGCGGATGCTCTGTCTTGTTTCCAGATGGAGCGCTTTCGCTCATTGGCGCCGGATGCGCAGCAGCTGCCGCAACTGTTTCCGGAGCACCTCTGGAGTATTGGCAACGAGAAGCAATAAAGGGAGTATTGTCAGCACTTGCGCCCTCAACCCTTAGATCCTATAACAAGGCATGGTTAGATTTCTCTTTATTCCGCCAGAAGAAGGGTCTCCTAAAATCGGGAAAGCCCCCATCAAAACCCGCGGTTATTGAATACCTCGTTCACCTTCGTGACTTAGGTCGGGCCCCTAAACTCTTAATATTCATTCTGCAGCTATATCTTTTTTCTCCAAAGCTCTGTTCTCAGTTGACCCCTGCGCTCACTTTGTGGTGCGGAAGATGCTGGAGGGTTGGCGTAGATCACAACCCCCTAGTGCTGACAGAAGAAGGCCCATCACGTTTGACATACTTACGCAAATACGTAAAAAACTCAGGGTTATCTGCTGGTCCAGGTATGAGGCCAGGTTATTTTCCACAGCATTTTCATTCGCTTTCTTTGGCGCCCTACGCATAGGCGAAGTGGTCTGTGACGACCAAGCGACTGGTAGCAGCAGGGGTCTCCTCTTGGACGATGTGTCTTTCTCCAGCTCTGAGGTAACCTTAAAAATCCGCAGTTCAAAGACAGACCAGCTCGGTAGAGGGGCCTTTGTCCGTCTGCAGGCTACTCAGAAGACCGGTCCTTGCCCAGTTAAGGATGCAAGAAAGTTTCTATGTGTGAGACCTAAGACAAGTGGTCCTTTCTTCATACATGCAGACGGTTCTTGCCTGTCAAAGCACCAGTTCACTAGGGTCATGCGCAAGGCGATTGCGGCTATTGGGCTCCCACCGGGGGAGTACGCCGCTCGCTCTTTCCGTATCGGGGCGGCAACAACCGCCGCCCACATGGGCTTACCGGCAGAGAGGATAATGGACATGGGTCGTTGGAAGTCGAACGCCTACAGGGGTTACATACGAAAACCATGCTAAACCCTCTTATCCCTTCCTCCAGCTGTCTCTAACCTGACCAGGCTTTTTCTTTTGCTCTATTGTTTTCAGGTATTGGTGCTGTGCATGTCTGGATCTTTGGCCACAGCATTGTCCACTGGGCAAGACTGCAGGCGGTTTCCAGGGGATTTTGCGGTGACTTTCAGCTCCCGAACAACGTCGTAATTTCCTGGATTGCACGTCGGGGAATGCGCTGGGAGGAATTCCGCCCAGCAGTAATGAATAAAATTGCAGTTCAAGGCCCACCAGAGGCACTGGTCATTCAACTGGGCGAGAACGACCTGGCTTACAGAAAGGGGGTGGACCTAAGATGGAATATTGTCGGTGACCTGGAGGAGTTGCGGGCCTCATACCCTAAGCTAACAATCATTTGGTCATCGTTGCTTGAAAGGCGTTGTTGGCGGGACGCCACTAATCCCGTGGCCGTCAGTAGAGCAAGGAGGATTCTGGAATGCTCGGTGGCACGTAAAGTGGCTGCAATGGGTGGACGGGTCATTGTGCACCCAGGCATCTGATTTAGCAATGAAGCACTCTACCGTGGGGATGGCGTGCATCTTTCCGATGCTGGTAATGATATTTGGCTGGCTGACATTTTTCAAGGGATCAGGGATTGGTTACAGGTCTGAGGGTATTGGCGGCGAGCCTGGCTCGTGTGGCGGTTAGGCATTGGCAGGGGTATTGTTATGCAAATGAGGTTGGGGGGGAGGAACGCCATCACCTCCCCCAAGTCTTGATGGGTAGTTCGTTAAAGGACTCCGGGGGGCGTCGCCTCGTCCGAAACCTACGGAGGCTAGGGCCTAAAGCGCCCCCCCAAGCGGTAACTCCTTGGGGGAGCCCCTAGGGATGTACATCTCGGGGGCTCCCCCTGTGGGTGCTTAACCCTTCCCGGTTAGACCGGATAGTCTGCTAGGGCCAATGCCTAAAACCAATACCACTCTTACCTGTAATCAATAAAGTTGTGGCCAATTTTGCCCAATTAACTCAAATTCTGGTGTCCGGTGTCTTTATTTACTATATTTGTGGGAGGGGACGGGTATTGCCACGCAACCCAAGGTACCACTGTATATATGTGTGCATTTGCCATACTTGATAGTGCAATGTCATTTTTCTTCTACAGGAGTGGGGATCCTCTAGCCTGCAGGCCAATCTTGGCCATGAGGGGGTCCGGTTTGCCCATGGGTGATGTCAGCTGACTGGCAAGGGTTCAATCCTGCTGGATGCCATTTCACCAACATGCTTTCTGTAGGGAATGAGCTGATGAAGCAGGCCCCTCCTTTTCACCCTGCAGGTCAACTTTGGCAGGTGGGCAAGACTGTTCTCCTATCAGTCACCTGCTGTCATCATCATGTAACCCTACCCACCTGTGCAAGTTGTCCCAATGGTTGGGGAAAGATAATGATCTGGTTCCCTAGAAGCGGCAAATGGATTTGCATATGAAATTGTTTTTTGTAAAGCAGTCCTGAGGAGCACGATCTCTCTCTAAGCAGAAATGTAGCTAAAAGTTCTGTAATTACAGATTGTGCGTCCATTTAGTCAGTTATAGAACTCTTTGGGTTAGCTAGCTTTTGCTTAGTGTCAATAACTTAAATAAAAAAGAGAGGCCGAATGACAAACATGCATAAAATACATAAAATGAATATCAGGTCTTATATAAGCAGTAACTTCATATGCAGAAAATGATTCAAAACTGAATTGTGGTTTGCACAAGAAACCAATATATGTAGACAGTTTTTTGAGTGCAGAGGTAACTTACTTTTTCAGCCAGCTCCTTAGCAGTGATATCTGGATCATATGGGATGGGTTCTCCAATATATGTGCGGAATTTGACTGGAAACCCTCCATAAATGGGAAGGATAAATATCCGAGTCTTCTCATACAGCCACTTCAGTAGTGCTGCATTTGAAAGAGAAGAATATTTTGAGAGAGAAAATGAATTCCCACAGATGTGGAAATCTTTATGTACCGTATTTTTCACCCTATAGGACACACTTTTTCCCCTCCAAAAAAGAAGGGGAAATGTGTGTGCGTCCTATGGGGCTTTTGCTGAAGCCTGGAGAGCGAGAGTGGAGTCGCTCTCCAGGCTTCAGGAAGCTCTGCGCAACCCTTGGGAGCCCGGCGCGAAGCTGCCTCGGGCTCCCGAAGGTTGTGCAGAGCTGCCTGCGCTCCCAGGCTCAGCGCAGCTCCGTGCAACCCTCTGGCTCCCGTTGTGGAGCTTCCCCCGAGCTTCCCCCGCCCCAGCCCCGCGCCTGTGGGGGGAAAAATTTTTTTCCCCCTTTATTCCCCCCCCCCCCAAATTTAGGTGCGTCCTATGGGCCGGTGCGTCCTATAGGGCGAAAAATACGGTATATAAGCCACTTTGCCGAACCACGCCTTTTCCCAAACATGCAGGCTTCTCACTGCAGCTTTGATCTTTTAACTCAGTGTGTGGCATCAGCTAAACCAAGGTTTGGCTTAGTGAGCAGTCTAAGTCTGGGGTTGAGGATATGCCTTCTCCTTAATCATGACCTGCAGCCAATATTTGTTATTGGCTACAGATTGTGATTAAGAAGGAGATTGCTTAACCACGGTCCTAGGTTCAGCTGGCACCCTAAGCCACACAGTGTCTTAGGGGCCACATCACACAGAACTAAGCAAATACAACCTCTAAGCTCAGCTCTACCATTAGGCCGAGTAATGCAGTTGCACTTCCACCATTCTCATCCTCCTGAACCAGTGCCCTAACAATGGCAATGCTAGTGGTTGGGCTGAGCTGGCTGGCTGGTTGCTTCCTTCCAATGTGCCACTAGCAGTGCTATTGGAAACAGCTCCTGACTAAGCAAGCAAGCAAGCACACATGCAGCCAGCTCAGGCCATACACTCCAATAAACACAGTGTCTTAGGGGCCACATCACACAGAACTAAGCAAAAACAACCTCTAAGCTCAGCTCTACCATTAGGCTGAGTAATGCAGTTGCCTCAGGTGGCAGACATGGTGGGGATGCATTTGCTCTCCCAGATATTCTGCTTGAGGACTTCCACCATTCTCATCCTCCTGAACCAGTGCCCTAACAATGGCAATGCTAGTGGTTGGGCTGAGCTGGCTGGCTGGCTATCTTGCCTAGTTGCTTCCTTCCAATGTGCCACTGGCAGTGCTATTGTAAACGGCTCCTGACTAAGCAAGCAAGCACACATGGAGCCAGCTCAGGTCATACACTCCAGCAAACACTGTGCATGTATCGTCTTGCTCATGAAACACCTGCAGATGTTGCAGTGAGGCACTGTGAGTGGGCAGAATTCAGACACCATGCAGAGCTGCAGATGAGTGTTGACAAGGGGTGGAGGATGCAGCTGTGTACACCTGCAGCCAGCCCAGGAACCTCTAAACTAAGTCACTTTGGGTTGCCCTGAGCAAGATAAAACTACCAACAAATTAAATAAATAATAATAAGCTACTCTGATGTCCTCAGGTGCAGAGGAGGACACACCAGGTAAGATTTGACTGACAGTCCAGTAGGATTCTGAACAAGACCAAAGGGATGGAATCATAATCTTGCCTCTCGCTTCAGCTAGCAAAGTGCCTTGGGTCAGCCCTGGCAATCTCCACTGACCAAAAGCGATCCTGAACGCTTTTCATCGGTTGCTGTGTGTCAGCTGCTAGCTACTTCAGCTTACCACTGATTCATGATGGACAGTATGCATTGTCCTAGGTGGTCTTTAGAGTGAACCTATTCAAACTCTACTTCCTAATGAAACTCAGAAGCAGCATACATCAGATATACATAGATTTCATGAATGGGATATGTTGCCAATTCACAGTGGCGTAGCGTGGGTTGTCAGCACCCGGGGCAAGGCAAGTAATTTGCGCCCCCTAACCCGTGGATTTGCGCCCCCTAACCCTAACCCCCAGATGTTGCGCCCGGTGCGGCCGGCCCCCCCTGCACCCCCCACGCTACACCACTGCCAATTCATGAGGACAATAAAGTACATTGCAGAAGTTAAATTAAGGGTGACAATGATATATAGAAAGGAACATAAAAAGTGAAGCTCACATATTTTCCCATATGTTCTGTATCCTTCTCGAAGATTTTGTGTAAACATAGGAATGATGGGCTTTCAAAAAAGGAAAGGAAAGATAAAAACTAAACATTTTAACTGGCTCCTAGACTTTTTAAATTTTAAAATTATAAGACCCTCCCCAGCCCTGCTGGCCCAGAAAAAGTAGTCTCAACATATTTTTGACTGCAGGAAGCCCAGTTTTAGGCTTTGGCAGTGATAAATCCATGAAAATAAGTGCTCAGAAACTCAACAGTTGGCAAAAAGTTGGCAAAAACTTTTTGGCAATAAGAACCACATATTGTGTATCTTAAAAAAAAACTGTCAACAAAATATTAAGTTTTTTAAAAACCCCAGTACAACTTAATTGAACACTTTATCTTTGTAGTGGCAATAATGTGTTAAAGCCCAGCTATAAAAACACTTTTTGCTACTATTTAGAAATGCATGGTGTACTCACTGCTCACTGGAAGCCAACCATGTATTTCAGTCTCCATGTCTGTAAAATTTGTGCCATATTTCTTCAGTACAAGTGTGTTTTAATACCAACTGACTGCACGCAATCAACAATACTATAGGCAATGTATAATTAGTACTACAAATAGTCTACTTACCACTTTAGCCTGTAAAGCCACTTGTGCAAAACCTGTACGTTTACCCCACACCAGGTTGTAGTTCTCATCACTAAAGTTTCCTTCTCTAAGTCCACCAGGTGCAATCCCCAATAAATGGCCCTTCTTCAGAATTTTCACACATTCATCTTTATTGCCTTTTAGGCAAAAAAATAAATCAAGAAGTGGTCTGATACCTGAGAAATACATCCAAAAATCACATTTTTATCAGTATTATTTATAGTATAGATAGATATTATACAGTTTCCAGTGATGTGGCCGCATTAAGACTGCTTGGCAGTCTTTCAAAGTAAGATAATTAGGATGTGTAGACTTTGTAGACATTTATTCCATTCTCTCAAGTTTTCTGAAAAGTCAAAACAGGGAAGGTATAGCCCTATGGTAGGCAATCTTTCTGACGTATATTGTTTAACTGAAATGTAAGTATGAGAGAGTAACACTCTGGTACATGCTACAATGCAAATGTATCCACCCATTTCTTACAGTGTAATCCTATACAACTATACTCAGCACATGTAATGGCACATGTATCTAAATAAGTTTTGTATGTGTCCAGAACAGCAAGGTTATAAATTGTTGCCCTACCAAGTCAAAATGCTACCAGCCACCACCTGGTCTAACATACTACAGTGGAACCTTGGTTTTCGAGCATCTTGGAAGCCGAATGATTTGGAACCTGAACGCCAAAAACCCGGAAGTGAATGCTTCCATTTTTGAACGTGCCTCGGAAGTCGAACGGCTTCTGAGGTAAGTTTCTCCATTTTCTCAATGGAATTTGCCAACCACCCATTGCACCTTGGTTGTCGAATGTTTCGGAAGTTGAATGGTCTTCCGGAATGTATTACATTCGACAACCGAGGTACCACTGTACTTGCGAATTAGAGTTGACCATTGTCTGCCCTAACAACACTTTATTGTATCCTTTCAGTGGAAGCTCATACTTTGGATTTGGAAGTCTTCTAGGGCGGAAATGATATTACAGAGTCAACAGATAGATATTCTTTATGACGCATCACAGTATTAGAGTCATTTTCAATATTCTAATTCTAAATATAAAGTAAAAGTATTTTACCTGGTAGTAGATACAACCCATTGTCAGCTACACTGTAGATGTGTCTTCCAGTCAGTGTATATAATCTAGCTACAAAGAGCATATAATCCAAAACAAAAGCTCCATGATAATAAACAATTACCGCTGGTCCTTCTGGTATATGCTCTATGCCAATAACTTCATAACCTGAAAAGAGCACAAAATGCAACAGATTACTATTGCTGTCATACATGTTACATAATGATTGGAGGAAAACAATTAGCAACTTGTCCCAGGGGATTTGTGGAGGAATAATAGAGGCCACTAGCCACCTAGAAAAATGTTTCTGCCATCACACTTCTTCACTGCCTTTTGCTACAATCCCTGCCACATCTCCAAAATGTCCACCAATTTTGCCACATGTGAATGATATTGCAAAATGAAGTTAAGTGGGGTTTTGGTGCAGCTTTAAGAAGAACCGAGTTTTAGGATCAAATTATATGGCTCATCTTTTCATATGCTATGTTGTCCTGCAGCTCTTTCTATGTGATGGCCCCAGGTTTGTTACCTACAACACCTTTACTGAAAATCAGATTCCCTTCTTTCATGATATTCCCTGAAATGTTTAGGGCTGAGCGGCCTTGCAGCAGTCTGCCTGTGTGCTGAGATATTTGTCAAGGAAGCCTCCTTCCACCAGAAGAAGCTGAAGCAAATGGAAACTTTAGAGAGTACCTTTACTTGTGGAATACCCTTATCAGGAAGGTTCATCTGCCCCCCCCCCATTTATTGTAATTTAATCACAGGTATGGACAGGTATGCTGGGACAGAGCCTCATTTGGTGTAAAGGACAAACCTGCACTGATAACATTGTCACTATTGTTATTAAAGGAAATACTTGCTTACCATGCCATATCTTTCCAATTATATCCAAAGCACTTGTAAGCCACCTTCTTGGTGTGACCCATGCTTCAGTAGAAGTGTCTTGAACTATGTTATTCATTTTCTTGTAAATATAGAGAAGAAAGCTAAAAATGTACATCATGCAAAACATGGAGATATATATTGCCTGTGACAGCATTAAAAGCATTAATAGCAGTCCAAAAATGTAACCCACGTAGCTTGCATTTTCTCCCAGGTATCCAAAACCAATCCAGTTTTTCAGCACGTGAGTAAACCAAGCCACATTTTCTTGCCCTGAAACATCTGGTGTGATAGCAATAATTTCATCCACTGTAATGAAATAAATAAAAACAAATGATTATTTTTACTCCAAAGTGATGTTACTTCTTCACTTTTCTCGTAGAAAAAAACAGGAAGACAGTTTATCACTTTGAACTGTCATCCCACAGGCTGCATTAATTTTTACACAGAATTCTATGCTATTTAACCCTGTTCCCCTTCCGCAAAAAACCAAAACCAAAACACCTTTCTAAAACAATTTCATACAAAGTTGTTTATAGACAATAATATAAGTTAGCTGATTTTAATTGTGGGCTAGAATGTACCTGAAATGCTTTCTGCTGCTCCAGAACCTGCTCAATTATAGCTGATCTTTACAGTCAAAACTGCAATGTATTTGCTGGGGGTGGCGGCGGGGGGGGGGCATGATTGTACCAGAATACAAAGAGTCAAACGAGAAATGGCTCTTTCTGAAATTTAACAATCCAATTGGCTTAAGCTGCAATCCTATGCAGACATACTGGGGTATTAAGTTTCACTCTGTTCTGGAGTGATTTAACAACTTGCGAGTTGCTGCGTCGTTAAACTTCAAAGGATAAACTTGGGCAACAGCCCGGATTGGAAGATTGCAATGAAGTCAGGAAAAGCTGCGCTGGTAAATAGACAGTTTAAAAAATATATATTTACAAATAAAGCTGTATTCGGTGGATGAAAGGACATATGATTTTTTGACATGATTGGGAATCGCATAGCCAGGAATGGAGAACTTTAAAGCGTTAAGACCAGAAGGCGGAAAATATGAAAACAACGAGAAGAGGCAGGACTAAAGATTTGGAGATATGCTTCAGAGGTCCAGACTATGGCGAGCCCGGAAAAATTAATAATTACAATTTGGATTACAATTTGGTCCTTTTAAAATTTCAATTTCTTGTTTTTAATTGGATTTTGATGTGGATATGTTGATTGGCTGTTTTTATTGGGAAATCAATAAAAATGATTAAATAAAAAAGTTTCACTCTGTCCCATGAGCCTTATTTGCAAATAAAGACACAGTTTGGCTTATACTTTTAACGGTAAAATACCTTGTGAGATCTCACCAGTAATCGGCACCAATGTGGGTGGTAGTGGGGCAGTGGAGATGGGTAATGGAGTGGCCATGCTGGAGTTTCCCACTTTGTCCTCAAGCAGCAAAAAAAGGCTGCACCACCCTGCCCATTGTGGTCTGTGGCGTTAGTACGGAGCCCCCGGTCGTCTCACGGACTATTGACCCATACACCACTAATCCGCTGCCAGCAACCAGGTCCTCCCTGGTAAAATCACTTCAGTCTCAGTCAGCTTTTCAATTCATAAAGGAGAGTATATTTTATTTCAGACTTAAAACAAAACTATTACAGCATTCCAAACAATGTTCCTATTTACTTTCTTAGTCTTATGTTTCTCTCTCTATTTCTGCTACCACCCCACACTCAAGGACAAACTGCCCTAACTGTCTCTCTGTTACCAATAGCCTTTCCCAACCAGCCAACCCACTCAAACCAACCAACTACCCACCCTCAACTCCCAACGAACTAACCCAGACTCCTCCCAGAACTAGTTTTATAGACCCACTGACTCCACCCCCCTGGGTCCTGTCTATGCAATCTATTTAACTATTTCCCCTCCAGCACCCTCTCATATATGGTAACGTCACATGGTCTTGTAGTAATGTTAATGCTTACTGGGAAATGATATATAATGCTTCTATATTACTATTATTATTAAATTAATTATCCACTCTAAAGCAGCAGGTCCCACAGCAGATTATAATAGTTTAAATGCCTCTTGGATTTGAGCCAAGTGAGAGCATTTACTTTTTGCTGTTGGAACCTGAAAGGTGTTTTGCATAGGCGAGCTGCAATTTTAACAGCAGACTACCTTGCAATGCTGTCATTATGCACTCTTTCCTGGGAGCTCACTTCCAAGAAAACTTGAAGAGGCTTGCACTCTCATTGTGTCTGATTGTGTCATACAGTTCTCCAACCAATGTATTCAAAAATGAATATATCAGGGGGAAATTTGGATAAAAATGAATATGTTAGTGAAAATAACACAAAAATTGCTTGCAAAAATGTGAACGTTAGTCAAAACTACATACAAAAATGTTGCAGAAATGTGAAGAACTGAATTTAGGACTGGAAAAATGAGAACCTGATAGAACTAAAATGGACAGGTCCTTCTTCCATCTGTAATTATGGGTTCATCTTATGTAGGCCTGAAGTAGCTTAGGAGAATTAGGCATAGATTTAATTGTGCCTAGGTTATTGGAAGCCAGTTCAGACTTCCAGTTCAGACCCATGACATTTTGATGCAACTCAGAGTATCCGTCTTAATGGATACTGAATAGCCTACCACTTCCATGAATCCTTTGATTATCTTAGTCCCATAAACCTCAGCATGAAGAGAAATGAAGCTTAATGTGTTTAACTTCATTTGTCCACTTCAGTTCTCTTTCCCTCCCTCTACCCTTTCTTATTTCCAGAACTATTTCCAACAGTTATATCTTCCAGCTTATGTGATCATATAAAGTGCCAGGGACATAGATTGTGCCATGGAAATAATATCAATCCAGCTCAAGTTTAGTGATATTATGCATTTTAGTCTGCTTTTTGACAAAAGTCCTCAAAGTGGATACTTGCTTTTACTGGAATAATGCCAGAATGTGGCATTTGCCCACTCATTATGGAGATGTTGTACTTGGGGTGGGGGAGAGAGAAAGGGTTAATAGGCTGACCAATAAGAAAGCCCAGGGGTGGAGCCTAACTGTGTTTAAGGCTCAACACAGGGGTTTTGGCAGTTAGTTCGGTTGGTTCTTATGGGTGGGAGGCATAGGAGTCAGAGTGAGTTAGAGACAGAGGGGAGACAAAGAGAGTGAATTGGAGACTTCCGGGTTAGCGCTGCCGATTAATGGCGGATTCCCTCCGAGCTCCGGAGGGAATCGGCTCCGCAGGATCGGGTCTTGTCCGCGCCGGTGACGCGGGGACCCTTAAAAATCACAGGCGCGGATGCCTGTGAACATGGTGACTCGGCGGGCACCATTTGCGCCCCCCCAAACCGCGAAGGAGCCTTTTTAAAGGCTCAGGAACGGGGACGGGGGACGGCGCGGTGCTGTGAGTCGATTGCTCCTTCTGCGGAGCGAAGCCGCATGCCATTGCCGGAGAAGCGCTGACTTTTTCCTTGAAACATTCGGACTCAAAAACAAGAACCCGTGAGTAAACATGGAATTTGGATCTTAAACAAATTTTTCCTGAATTGGGAACGAGCGGGGAAGGGTCAAAAAGGAAGTCGCCCCCCCCTTTGAGTAGATATTCTAACGCAAAGAGCTTGCAACTTAAGGTCGAGAGAACTTTTTTTTAAAAAAAAAAAAAAAACTTCACGGCTTGACGCTATAAACTTTACCGGAGGATAAACTTGACGTTTGGAGCTAAAGTTTCACCCCCCCCAGAACCCGGGGACGCCCCGTGAGAGAACCTGTTGAGGAACTATTGAAGATTTTGACAGCTGTCAAAATAGCTGTCAAAAGGAAAGGATAAAGGGAACTTTGTCTTTGTTGCATCTGCTGGCTATATTTGTTGCAACTTCTAGAAAATAAGGGAGAGCAGTTACAAATTAACTTACTGACTGGTTTTTAAACTGAGAGACACTGTAAAAATGGCTGAAAGAAGCAATAATCAGACTAAACTCAACAAAATACTGGCTCTCCTGGGAAAGTTACAAGATCAGACAGATGTTTTGACTACAAATGCGAACACCCTGGCCCTGGCAGTAAACAACATTGCTGAAGCTGACAGGGAGTGGAGGCAGGAAGTTTATATACATCAACAACAAGAGGAATTTGAGAGTCACGAGACTGTGGATTGTGAGGAAAAGGAAGGTGGACTGGTAATTTTGCAGATGTCAAGGGAGAATTACAGCTTGGGGCCTGGCATGCAGACAACAAAGGAGAATAAAAACTTGAGGTGGAAAGTTTGGACTGAGTTGGAAATTGCAAATTTGAGAGTGGAACACCTCATTAGTATTAATCTTAAATATGGAGGGCCAACTGGAAAAATCATGGATCTTGTTGGGTCAGAGCCCCTTCGAGCCTTGGGGCTTAACCTAAAGGACTATCCAAGAGGCCGGCAGAGAGGAACTGAGGGTGACTTGAGAGCCTCGGACGTGAGATCTCCAGGTTAAACAGTATTGATTGATGAACATTTATTGGGGACTAAACCGGGAAAGGGGGGTTGGAGTTTGGTAATCCAAAGGGTACAGAATTCTTAATTATTTACTTTTAATTTGTTTTGATATTTGTATGGAAGTTGGGAAAGCTATGGAAGGGAAATATTGACTTTAAGAAATATGTTAAAGAATAAGAAATGATGTATAAGATGTTTAAGATTAGATAAGCTAAAATTGGTGTCTAAAATGGTTAAAAGGAAATGAAAATGAGGAATGTAATAATAATTTTATGGAAGAATGAGGAAAGGTAAAATTACAGTATGTCAAAATTATTAAGTTTAAGGTTGAGAATTAAGTAATAAGGATTTGCAGGACTAATAACTTGAACTGGAATACAAGAAGGGGAGGGGAGAGGAGGTCTAAGAAAGAAGTTATATGAAAATAAGCAATTGAAATTTCATTTGTTTGTAATTGTTTTCTTTTTCTAAATTTTTGTATTTTCTGTTATTTTTTCTTTTTTTTGTGTGTGTCTATGTGTATTATTGAAATGCTAATAAACATTTATTAAAAAAAAAACAAAGAGAGTGAATTGGATTACAGTGTTTCAAAGTATTTAAAATTTGTTTGCGTTCACAATAAACTGGAATCTTTGTTAATAAGTTACAACCTGACTGAGTCTGAAACCTGGTTGGTGGCAGTGGAAGAGATAAGCTGTAGTGGTGCAGGGTCAATAGTCCATGGAACAACCGGGGCCCTGTGCGAATGCCACACAGAATAATGAAATCTGCAGACATATCCACAGGAAATACCCACTGATCAAGATCCCATCAAGGGAAAATCAATCACACTTGTTGCAATTTTCAAGTGGGATTCATTCACATACCAACAAATTCAGGTTGCACAATTAAACCTGATTTGACCCTGGAACATAATGAATCTTTCACTATTAGGCAGAGTCGACTATAAAAATAAATGCATTACCTAGAATGTTATTTTTGTTTCAATCAGTTCTGGTCATCGGCAAGACAGACTGTTTCAACACATCGCAAAAAGATATTTCTAAATATATTTGGCAAGGGGAAAAAAATGAGAATAAAATATTGATAGATGCAAAGGGGAGAGGAGGGTTCTCCCTGCCAGATATGAGACTATATTATGAAGCATCTTTGTTGGTTGAAGGAATGGATGACATTGGAGAATTCACATATTTTAAATTTAGAAGGTCATGATAATATTTTCAGTTGGCACACTTATTTATGGTATGAAAAGGTGAAAGTACGTAAAGGATTTACAAATATACAGTGGTACCTTGGGTTAAGTACTTAATTCGTTCTGGAGGTCTGTTCTTAACCAGAAACTGTTCTTAACCTGAAGCAGCACTTTAGCTAATGGGGCTTCCTGCTGCCGCTGAAGCACAATTTCTGTTCTCATCCTGAAGCAAAGTTCTTAACTCGAGGTACTATTTCTGGGTTAGCAGAGTCTGTAACCTGAAGCATCTGTAACCTGAAGCGTATGTAACTTGAGGTACCACTGTAATTAGGAAAAATTTGTACAGAGTATGGAATAAATACAAAAATCTATTAGAGGCAAAAACACCACTTTGGCTCTCAGCATTGGAAGCCATAGTGGTAAATAAAAAGAATATGATAGAAGGCTGGACAACTTATAGAAATTTATTAAAACAAGAAGAGGAAGAAGAGTTTGGATTTGATATCCCGCCTTTCACTCCCTTCAAGGAGTCTCAAAGCGGCTAACATTCTCCTTTCCCTTTCTCCCCCACAACAAACACTCTGTGAGGTGAGTGGGGCTGAGAGACTTCAGAGAAGTGTGACTAGCCCAAGGTCACCCAGCAGCTGCATGTGGAGGAGCGGAGACGTGAACCCGGTTCCCCAGATTACGAGACTACTGCTCTTAACCACTACACCACACTGGCTCTCCAAGAGGGAGGGGAGTATCAGTTAAAAGAATTTAAGGATTTATCAGGAAAATTAACAACATGGTGTCAGGGACTTTGCAGAGGAGGAATGGTGGAGACTGCCTCCCCAGCCTGACCTTTCCAGGGAGGAGGAAGAGGAAGACAATTTAGATTTACAAGAGGGGTTTGAGGAAGGTCACAGCTCAGAGGCAGATGAGGGAGAAAGTTGGGAAATAAAGGGAGAGGTGGTGGAGGAGGAAACAGTAGGGGGGCAACAGCTGACGGACACACTGTCTTTAGAAAACATTCCAGACCCCCCTATCTCAGAACCCAGCGAGCCTTGAAAGTAGGAGAGCAAAGAGCTCAAAGACAGAGGGCACGAAGCAGCACACATAGAAATGATGAATGAGGAAGTGGGAGAGACGGAGGGGTGTGTGGAGATTCACTCAGGACAATGCCATTATCAAGAGGCTGGGTTCTATAGCCTCTCTCTGTAAATAATGAATAAAAAGAGGGTGATAAGAAACATTCCCTTGTCTTTGGACATTCCTGAGCAACAAGCCAGGAGTTGCTGATCGCTTCCTGATACATGGATACAATATCATCATTTGAATGAAGTATTTAAAAAAGATAGGATATGATGCAACAGGTCTGGTAAAATTATTGAGCAGACGTTTAGACTTGATTTCATCGGAAGTGAGTGAAAATGGCGGCTGCCAGCAGCGAAAAGACCTTTGGATTGATTTGGCAGAAACACCAGCGTGTGAGGAGATGCTGCGAACTTTTAGAGGGGAATCCTTGACATAAAATCCTCAAAGAAACACATCATTGCTTGTTTTAACTCACTTGTGGGAACAACTCAGAGGCTGTGAAAGAAGGAAGGTTAACAACAGAAAGAATTAGAGGAACCATTGTAAGTGACTATGAAAAGCAGTAGAAGTATGAGATAGAACCCTCCGAACTTGAAGCATGGGAAGTCCTATTAAAAATTTATAATTTGGCAGAATATTCAGATTATTTGATATGTATATGTATAATTTGGAATATTTAATGTGATTTGATTGGATGGTTAAAGTGGAAAATTGAACAATTTTTTTTTTTTAAAAAAAGCTTACTGGGAAATGATATATAATGAATTAAATAAGATGTTTAAAATAACATTTGTAAGAAAACCAGAAGTTTTCCTTTTGGGAATTATAGGGACAAAACTACCCAAACTGTATAGAAATTTATTCATGCATGCGACTACAGCAGCAAGAATGTTACTTGCCTAAAAATGGAAAGAAGAAGTTCCAATGAAAGAAAAATGGGTACAAAAATTTATGGAATAATCAGAAATGGCGAAACTTAATGGAAAAATAAGAAATCAAGGTAAGAAACTTTTTATAAAGGAATGGAAATGGTTTATTGAATATTCGGCAGGATTATTGCGATAACTTGCAGTTTTATAAGAGTATACATTTAAAATAGATGAATATATGAGTAAGTTACGTTAATTTGGAATATGCAGAGAATATACAAAATAAATTTAAGGAGCCACAGAAAGAGGGGGAAGGAAGTCGAGTTTCAAAATGTTAAAATGATTGTAAAATTATTGAAATATATAAAATTGAAAATCATAAAAAACTGATTTGACCCTCTTAAACAACAAACCCTCTTCCTCCCCAAATCAGATTTTTTTTTTTGCGATACAGAAAGTGACAGGGAAGTGCACTGGACGTGTGGGAAAGCAATTGCTTGACACAACATAATATAACCTCCCTGCAAACAAATCAGGATGAAGGCCCAATGAACAGGTCATCTGTAAATGCCCTCATACTTACTTGAAAATCTGACTGTCACTTGCCTACGTCTCACTTGGAAAGCAGCACCAGTTCCTTCTGAATTTGTCACATTGGTTTTCTCACCTAACTGCTGCCCACATAGTGAGACTTCCTGCATGCAAGGGTGGAAATAACCTTGGTGGGGTGTGTCACCCCATTTCAAAACCACACCAGCTTAATTGGAGGTTTGAATGTACCTATTCTTTAAGCTAGCACAGCAACCTCAGGACATTTTCTTACATGTCACTGCATTGTGAAATGATGGGTTACAGCAGTAGCAGACAGTGTGGTGGGGCACTGCTGCTCACCTGACCTCTGACTTGTCACATTCCTGCCGTTTAACCGGAGGTACAGGGGGAAGGGCAAGTTGGGAGTGAGGTCAGCATGGTATAAACATACAAAGCAGGGGCACTGGTTTGGCTCCATCAATGTCTTTGAAACATACCCACCTTGCCAACATCTTCCCTACTCTACAGCTAAGTAGCAGTGATGTGATGTACCAGAGGTCAGGTGAGTGGTGCTCCCCACAAAACTCTGTTACTGGGTTACAGAAAGTAAGACCCCCCCGCCCCTTGATTTGTATCTTTGCTTTATTAATAAGTCTTAACATTTATCCACTAAGTGCACCCTTCTAAACTGCCATGAGTGAACAGGAGAAGACATTAAGTAGATTTTAAATAGTTCCATTCATTTCAGCCACTCTGGGTGGCTTCCAACAAACTATTAAAATACAGTAATGCATCAAACATTAAAAGCTTCCCTGAACAGGGCTGCCTTCAGATGTCTTCTAAAGGGCAAGCAGCACCCAAAATGCCTTCTGATCTGATCTGGAGGGCTGCTATAAAAGAATGCACATAAATCAACCTAATAAATTCATGGAAAAATGGATAATCTTTAGAATGCATTGAAACAAGAAGTAATGATTATGTTCAACATTATGCCACTTTCAATTTGTTGTAATGCTATCAGTATTTGTAGACTTGTATTTATTTACCTTATTTGTTAGAATCTGTTGTTTTGCTATCTTAATTATTTAAAAAACTAGGTGCATTAGTGCAGAAAAGTTCACATTGAATCTGGGTTAGTTATTTACACAAGAGAGGTTTAGCAATTTCACTAAGTGTTGGGACAACTTAAATTATGGAATCTTAAATTAAGGAAGCCTTGTTCTAAGAATTTAGTACTGTAATAGAATCTGAGGCAGATGAAGAAATAATTTATTGGGTCATACTCACCTTATCTCCTCCTCCCTTTCAAAATATCCACACCAAAAAGCATTATGGCTATAAATACCCAGCAAGGGGGATAGGGAGATTATATAGATATATAGCAGCAACCTTTCTAAAACATGTATCTTTTTCCTGCATGTTTCATTTAAGGACTCTGGGATAGCTCCTTCTGAATGTGAAAAGCAAGAAGCATTGGATGTTTCCCTTCAGTTTGGGTCAAGTGGACTGCATCCAGGACTCTGAAACAGAGAGGGAAAGGAAAACAAAGGAGCCCTGAGGCTTTTACACAAGTAGAGTCTGGTCTTACAGTCAGAAACTGAGTATTAGGTAGGGTCACCTTTAAATATACCGTATTTTTTGCTCTATAAGACTCACTTTTTCCCTCCTAAAAAGTAAGGGGAAATGTATGTGCATCTTATGGAGCAAATGCAGGCTGCGCAGCTATCCCAGAAGCCAGAACAGCAAGAGGGATTGCTACTTTCGCTGCACAGCGATCCCTCTTGCTGTTCTGGCTTCTGAGATTCAGAATAATTTTTTTCTTGTTTTCCACCTTCAAAAACTAGGTGCGTCTTGTGGTCTGGTGCGTCTTATAGAGCGAAAAATACGGTAAACTGAAATGAATTTCTCATTCATCCCTGAAACACGGCTCATATCCAGACTTCCTTTTGCACTGCGCTTTACAAGCATAGGTCTGTGCTTTCTGGGTCCGCGTCTGAGCGGTTCCCCACCCCACCCACAGATTGTTGTTTGTCCCTCCCCCCAGTCACTTCAAAGCAATGGCTCACCTCCCCCTCTGACTATCAATCTCACAACTTAGTCTGTCTCATAATGGCGGATCCCGATTAAGGACTGCGTCACCGGATAGCCTTTCATTTTCTTTCCATATCTTCCAAAAAGCAAAGCCTTTAATTAATATTTTTATTTCCACACAGTTTATTCCACACAGTTATTTTCCATTCTCACTTGCTGTCAGTCGTGTGATGGTTCTTCTAGGGGATGGGTTGTTAGGCAGTATCATAAATAAAAGAAGAAGTCCCCCCCCTTTCCGTTCCGTTTCAACATACAGTGGTGCCTCGCAAGACGAAATTAATTCATTCCGCGATTTTTTTTGTCTAGCGAATTTTTCGTCTTGCGAAGCACGAAATCCCATAGGAATGCATTGAAAATCAATTAATGCGTTCCTATGGTCAAAAAAAGTCCAAACAAAGCCAAATTTGGTACAAAAAGAGTTTATTATTAACCAGGCTGATTGGACAGAGGCAGCCAAAGGAGGAGCAAGGGGGCTGGGTTAAGGAAATATAAGTGCTGGCCATAATGGCAGGAGGCCAGGCCAGAGCTTGGTAACCATATACCACTGTGCCTCTCATTTATTTGTCTGACAAATTATTATTTTAATTTCTCTATTGCTGCGTTGAATATTTCATTCCAGCTAAGCGTTAACCACAAGCAGGGTGCTACAGGATCTTCTTGCTTAATATTGCTTCTGCTGATTTGTGTACAATCAGCTTGCCCTGTGTAGTCACCCCTTTGTAGACCTTAAGGAAAGAAGCCTTTACAGGGTATGATGTTTGGGCCAGGGCCTCCAAGGCACATGCGTATGAATAGGGTGAGAGGGATGGTGGGGAGGAATGGTGAGCAGAAGGCTGGAAGTATCCTGGGGTGCACTACAAAGGGCCTCTTTCTGGGGATGTGATGTGGGATAACAAGTCTGCTGCCAGGTATGAGGAAATGCTGTTTGCCTCCACCTCCAGGAACCAAAACCAGATAGCACTGGCCCTAGAAATCCTTTCCATTTTGGTAACCAGTGACCATGCCACAAGACTACTGCATTTTTATCTCCTGAAAAGTCTTTGGAACTAGTGTTATTTTTCTAGGAAAAGAGGTGCCAGAACCATAACTGTCAACTTACAGATCTGAAAATAAGGGACCAGCAGCCTTGAAAATAAGGGACCAGCAGCCAAAATAAGGGACCTACAGCCTCACCTGTTCCAGGCACTCCAGTCTTCCTGTCCTCCTGCAGTCTGGTCAAACTCATGCTGGGTAGCTTTGAGAATACTGTCCAACCAACTTTGTAACCAGAGGTTCAACTGAATAGAATCTGAATCACATGCACCACAAGGCCTATGCAGCCTCAACTTAAGATGGCTCCCCGGCCTGGCTTTGCACTGCAAAGTTTGCAGCAGCACGTGCAACAAAATGGCGTCCAGCATTCAAAAACCCCCTCAGCTTGCATTTAGCCAAACACAAGGCATGCAAGCTCCACCGCCCAGTCTTTCTTAGACTTCTTATTGGGTGAGCAACACAGCCAAGCAACACAGTTGGAGCCTCCCGCCTCCCTGGCTGGCAGGGAGGAAGGGAGAGGAGCTGCTTCCTTTGAAATTTAAGGGACATCATTTAAGGGACATCCATCAATAAGGGACAGCAGCGGGACATGGCACTTCAAATTAGGGACACTTGCGCAAGAACTACCTACTCTGGAAGAATGGCAAACAAAGGTGATTGACTTTATGGGACTGGCCGAGATGACGGGCAGAATCCGTGACCAGGGGAAAGAGACAGTGGAAGAGGACTGGAAGAAATTTAAAATATATCTTAAAAATAATTGTAAAATTGAGGAATGTTAAGATGTCAGGGGGTAAGAGGTAAAGAATTGCAGCAGTAACCAAAAAACTAAAGGAACTTTTATGAAAGGGAATTAAGATAATGGACCTAAGGGTTGCTAAAGAACCATTAAACAAGGATGCAGGGATGGGGAGGTATGGGGAAGTCAAAAGAAAGAAGGGTATGAAATGATGAGTTGGAAATTATATTGTTTTGTATTGTTTTTGTTATCTGTTTGAAAAACGAATAAAAATCATTTAAAAAAAAAAAATCAAATTAGGGACACTTGACAGCTATGGCCGGAACTCAACATGTACACCTCCTTCTTTCTCTTAGAATAACAATGGCATCCACCTGAGAGGTGCTGGAACTGAGTTCCAGTGATTTCCCCCCTGGAAAAAAGCCCTGCAGAAAACCCAATTAGCTTTATATAGTTGGAGAGAGAGAGAGAGAAAGAAAGAAAGAGAGAGAGAGAGAGAGAGAGAGAGAGAGACTGTGCAGAGGGTGAACGGAGCCCTGGAGGCACATGGCTTGGCTCTGCTGTTGCTGGTGGCAGTGACCACGCACTCTTTCGGCTCGGTGTCTCAGCTGCCTCTCGGCCTCTCACTGCCTCAGTCGTCTTCAGCTGCTCCTTGCAGTGGAGGCTAGAGAGGACTGCTAGCACCACCTTGCACAGATGCAGCAAGTTTGGGGCTTGGGGAGCAGTGGCCTCTCCCCCCAGGCACCTTCCTTCCTTGCCCTCCCTCCCTCTCAGCCAGGCAGTGCACAGGTGGCAGTTGCAATGTCTGGGGGTGCAGGGCATGCTGACGGGCACCCATGCTGGCAGAGCTCAGGGCTGCCCTTGTTTGCCCTGCCATTGCCAGCCAGCCATGGCCCCCTGCCACTGTTGCTGTGGAGTGTGGAGCATGGCCAAGGCACATGGCACCAGGGTGCACACTGGGGAAGAGAGAGCAGCTGGCTTGGATTGCAATACCCATAATGTAGTTTTTTGTTTTTCTTTCAACAGACCAAGACTGCAATTGAAAATCTTCGGGATAGACACCAGAAACAGCCTGGAAATATATCAGGAGCTCTTTTAGAACGATTTGATAAGCGTTACAAAGCTAACTAGTCCGTATAAAACAATTGTCATGTTTATGATCATGTGTCTGTAATAGAAAACTTTAATAATTACGTAATTAAAGCTAGGTTAACATGCACAGAATTGTGCTGGATTGTATCTGAATTATTTGGAAGGGTCCCTAGCTCAGTAGCTCAACACCTGCTGTGCATGCAGAAGGTCCTAGGTTTGGAAGAGGTACAAGTGCTGTCTTGCCCTATCCTGCAGGACTCCCAGAATGCCCCTTTTGGGGAACTTACACTAGTAGAGCCAGAATGACAGACTGGAAGGTGGGTGTTTAATTGAAACATGAAATAATGTTACATCTGAAAGAGTAATGCCTAAAAATCAGGTTTATTAAAACAATGACATTTCCTTTATGTTTATAATAGATTGCGCCAATATCTGAACCCCATAAAGCAGGTCTTTATAAACAAATAGAAAGAAAAGTAATAAAAACAAAAATTTGGCAACAAAGCATCTCAACTACTGTCAAAAACTGTAGAAATAGAAATCCATTTACTGGGATTTGCAACCCTGAAGGGGTGGTATATAATGACACAATGGAGATCAGCAATATATTCAGATGATATTATGCTTCTTTGTACTGATCTGACAACCCACCCCAAAAATTAATAGATGATTATCTTTCAGAGGTAGATTTTCAGCTACTGACAGATGAGCACAGACAGCACCTAAACCAATCCATCTCTCAGGAAGAAGTCCTAGAGGCAATTAAGAATTTTAAATCTGGAAAGTCTCTGGGATTGGATGGCTTTACAGGATAATTTTATTAAGCTTTTGCAATGAGCTTGCCCCATGTCTAATTGAAGTGCACAATTCAATCCTAGAACTGGGGGATATACTACAAATGTGGAGTTCTTAAAAACTGATATAACTTTTGAAACAAGGGAGAGTAGAGTCATATACAGTAGGCCAATCAGTCTCATCAATGCAGATGCAAAATTGTTCACAGCAATAATGGTCAAGCGGCAAACATGTTTATAACTCAATACATAAATCCAGATCAAATGGGGTTCCTGCCAGCGAGTAGCATCTCAGGTGTTCTCAGAATAGCATTAAAAGTTATACGTGAGCTGAATAGAAAGAGAAGCGCTGGCATATTACTCTCTCTTGATGCCTATAAGGCTTTGGATAGAATTGATTCATTGTTTTTGACATGCCTGCTAAACAAATTGAAATTTGGATCTAAGTTCTTGCACCTCATTAAGTAACGAAACTACAAATCAAAGGCAATCATTTCAATCAATGGCTTTGATGCTCAGGCAATAGATCTCTCAAGCGGCACTGACACGGCTGCTCTCTGTCACCATTGTTGTTTGCATTGGTCATAGAGGTACTAGCTATCCAACTACAGAAAGACACTTCTAAAGAGGGGGTCACCCTGTGGGATGAGGTACACAAAGTGAATATGTTTGCAGATGACACCCTCTTATTTTTGCAAAATCCAATAACAGCCCTTGAGCCACTTAAGCAACAGTTAGAAAGGTATCACAGGGTAGCAGGATTGCAAATTGACTATTCTAAATTCGCCCTCCTTCCTATCAATTTAGACGACACTATGAGAGACTAGTTACTAGTTAACTCTCCATTTGTCATAATGCATGGAGAATTTAAGTACTTAGATATTAGCCTTACTGAAGATACAAGACAACTGGGATGTAGAAATATAGGGGACTCAATAAATTCAACAAAAACTTAGGAAATGGATACATCTCAGCCTTAGCTGGCTTGGGCAAATACCCATGGTTAAAATTTCAGTGTTACCTAAATTCCTCCCCCCCCCCCTTCAAGTTTTGCCTATTCCCATCTATCCTCTTCAGCTAAAGAGATGGCAAAAGAAACTCAATGTGTTTGTGTCGGGATTCTTGCCTTTAGATTCTTGCACACCTTTTGCATCTCAGAAAGGACACAAAAATTTGCATGACCCAGTTTTCTATGCAGTTCATGTACACACCCCTTATGAACTGACAAATTCTCCTGAACCATCTGCTTTGAGAGACTTGTCCTGCATTACATACAGCCCATTTCCATCTTTTCATGAGTTCCATTCTTTATCAGACAACCATCCTGCATGAACTTAACACTATACCTTGCATTAATCAGACAGCTTACAGACAGTAAACAATAGTCCAAACTGCTGACAAACAGAGTCTCTGGTAGAGTAGTGTTCAAACACTGCAGGAAATATATTCTCTGGCCATCAATCTTGCTTCTACGACCATCAGCAAGATAAATTGAGTCTTTTCCATTGGCTGGCTTCCCCAGGGTCTTAAAGTCCTCCCAACTGTTGCAGATAATCCTGCTGCTGCCAGAGTCCAGCAACCATGTTCCTCGAGGTATCTTCCCCTCCTCTCGAGAAAATGCAGACACAAATTGAGCAGAATGCGTGTTCTTCTTCCCTGAAGAGAAACCCTTCTGCTTACGTTTCTGCGTCGATTGCTATCTCTGCTCCATGTCGTCTCCTGGAAGTTTTGCCCTGCATTGACATTGGAGATGCCCGGGTTGGTTGCATCTATAGCACCTCCTCACTGCCATGGCCAAGTCCAAACCTTGGCATTGCTCCATTGGCAGATTTTGGCGCTGGCCCCCTCAGGTGCAACTTCTCCGCCCTTGGAGTTCAGCTTGTCTATCTGACCTTCTTTCAGCTTCTTCGATCAATCTTCCGACAACATACTCAAGGGTCAGACCTTGGGGACGCATAGTCTCCATGCTGTTAATCACGGGCAATCAGTTTCAGGCAAACTTGAAAGGATAATGTATGTTTGGTCAGTCTCATCATAACGCTTACCTCTCTGCTGCAGTTGAAGAAACAGAGATTACAGCGTTTGAAGATGTGTTGCCAACCTCTCACCTTCTTTCATAACAGTCCTGAATGGCCTTCTGGACAGAGAAATTATAGTTCCAGCAGTTTCTCTGACATGCATTGTCCTTAATTAATTCTAGCACTCAAACACTGTGCTGGCATTTGCTACATGCAATAACAGAGTTGCTCAAACACAGCATAATTTGGGCATGAGCCCTTTCATTCAGCCGTCTTTTCTCAGCAGAGTCCCGGCTCAAAACCTCAGTTTCAACACTGTCCCACAAACCATCTCTTAACTGCTGCATTTTTATCAACCAACTCAGCCAGTTGCTTTCTCAGAGAAGTTCAAAAGCAATGCCTCCCCCAAGATTTATGACTTGGGAAGACTGGGAATCTGCCATCTCTGGTGCTTGCTGAGCCCCTTCTGTGAGGCCTCCAGCAATCTCTTCTGACTCTCTCTTTAAAGTCCAACTGGACGGTCCTGGGTGGCACTCACCAGCTTCTAGCTGCTGCCTCTGTCGACCCTCAGGTCCCGCCTGCCTCTGCAACTGGTGTAGCCACTCTGTGAGTTGCCTACTGTGGTCCTCTAGCAGTCCAAACTGTTCCAGTAGCTGCCACTGAGTGCTTTCCTGATCCTCAGATCCTAGCCCCTCCAGCATTTCTGCAGACAGTTACAGCTTGCCACCAACTCCTCCAGCACACAGCCACTGGCTCCATACACCACCAGGACTCACCAGCTCCCTGCTCAGATGCTGTCAGTTGCTTTGCACTATGCACACACTCAGAAACACTGGGCCTATAACCTGTCAGTGTTTGAAAAAGAAAAGGTCCTGACCTCCTTTTTACTCCTTTGCCTAGTCCTCAGACCTTAGCTGGCACAAAAGAGTCTTTGAGAAAGAGTATTCTTTCAGAGTATTGCTGCTTTTATTTTTAAAAAGTCTTCTTCTCCAACCATGACTGACAGCTTTTACACACACCAAACGCAACCAGCTTTCAACCAACCCACACCCAACACTAACATTGACCACTCTATATATACAGGTACAATTTGGTGAAAGGTTGCATGAGTCATTGTAGGCCGCTGACTCATGCTGACTTAGTTCTTTTAGCATTAAAGAAACAGCAGCCAATTTTTAGCCGTGACAAGCAATGGAATAAATTCCCCTGAACATATGGGGAAATAATATCTGAGATACAGTGATGTCTTAACATCTCACCAGACAGGAGGGCAATTAAAGGCATAACAAATAGAGACACTTTCCAAGAAATGTGGAGCTCTTTCTTTAACTCTGTTAATGACAAAAATCAAGGCCTGATTATACCAGCTGCTCAATCTTCTCAGAGGAGAGGTTTGAACACTGAATGTGTGAGCTTATGTCTAAAGTCAATGGAAAGAACAAACATTATTAGATGTACTGCTGGATAAGGGTTTAATGGTAATTGTTAATGTATTCGTATTTGTTTAAAAACCAACAAAAATTGTTTGTGTTTTTTGGTTGGTTTTTAAATTACACAAATTGAGGCGGATGAAGAAATAATTGGTTGGGTCATATTCAACTTATCTTCCCCTCCCTTTCCAAATATCCTGACTGAAATACACTATGGTTGAATGCCCAGTAAGGGAGATTGGAAGACGATGATACAAGGATAACATTGCTAAAATGTCTCTTTTTCCTACACGTTTCATTTGAGGATTCTGGGATAGCTCATTTTCAGTGTGCAAAGGAAGAAGCATTGCCTGTTTACCTTGAGGCTGGGTCAACTGGAAAAGGTATATGCTGCAAACAGAGTAGGGATGGCTGAATCTGTCAATTTTTGGTTTCTCTCAGTTTCTGACCCCACATATTAGGTTCCCTGGACTGCTGTGAGCCATGCTGTAAGATCTAGACCTCCTCCATGCAGGCTGAATTTGTAAATAGGTGAATAAACCAAATTTATTAAAGTACAACAATCTCCACTGTCTATTCTCCAAAGGGACACAGGCCCTGTGTGTGTGCCTGGGGATCCATGGGCTCTTGCCAGTCCTCAGCAGAGAGAGGGGCAGGCACCCAACTTTTGTATCAATGTTGTATTTTTCTTGATGGTGGATGGTGTAAGTAGCTTGTTCCTTGATTTGTTCATTCTGTTCAAGGCAGAAGGGAGCTATAAGCAAAGGGAGACAACATAGTTGTCAGAATTCCTACCTTTTATCCTTTGCCAAGAACAGGCTTTATGTGATTCACCATGCTACTATGCAATGCTTTCTATTACCTCGCGCAGCATGTTTAACTGCATATGGGAATAAAACCATGTTGTATCATTTCCAAAAAGCTTGTTTTCTTCATAGGTGTCACACCCATCAGAGTCTCTATAAAAATCACAAAGGGATGCATCACAATAGGAGTGAAAGCCTATGAAAAAAACCACAAGAGAACTTCTGCTGGTCCCATGGAGAGGTAACTGATGTAAAGGAAATTTAGGCTCATCAGGAATGTAAGTTAAAAGTTTGTGTTTCATAGATTTGTAGCATTGGAAGGAACCCCAATGGACCTCCCCCCATCAAACTGGAAACCATACCAGACCCTGCTAAGCTTTGCAAATGTGCTAGCAGTTGTGTTATTTGTCTGTCCATGAACAGGGGTCAGCAGAATGTGTGTGTGTGTGTGTGTGTGTGTAAAAACCACTTGTATGAAAACTTTAGCCTGTTTACAAACTGTCAACTTAAAACACAGCTAGGGTGTTCTTTTTTCAATCAGGGTTTATCTGAAATTGGTTTAGGGGAAAACTAACCAATATACAGTATTTCATAAGAAATAACATGACATTAGCCACATATAGATGGTGGCTAATGTCATGAGTAAACAGCTCTCCAAACCAGCAATAGGAGAGCACTGGATGCAGAGCAAACCCAGACTTAAATATATGCAATATAAAACACTTTGTTTTAGTCACAACTGGAATTTATCATTCTTCTAATACCAGTAGAATCATAGAAGGTAAATGGCCCCTGGATGGTTATAAGTCCAGTCAAAGGTGGCTATGGGGTGCGGCACTCATCTTGCTTCAGGCCGAGGGAGCTGGCGTTTGTTCATAGACAGCTTTCTGGATCATATGGCCAAGCATGACTAAACTGCTTCTGGCGTGATTGAATACCGTGACGGAAGTCAGAGAACATGGAAACACTGTTTACCTTCCTGCCACAGTGGTAACTACTTATCTACTTGCACTGGTATGCTTTCAAACTGCTACTGTAGGTTGGCAGAAGCTGGGACGGAGCAACAGGCGCTCACCCTGTTGCGCGGATTCAAATTGCTGACCTTCCGATCAGCAAACCCAAGAGGCTCAGTGGTTTAGACCACAGCACCACCCATGCCTCTTAGAATCAGAGTTGGAAGGAACCCTGAGGATCATCTGGTATAACTCCCTGCAAGCTTCTTTCCTTAAGGTCCACAAATGGGGAGGGGGCGCTACATAGGGGAACCTGTTTGTACACAGATCTGCAGAAGAAATACACAACTCGGGGCCACTAGGGGGCGCATCAGAAGATGGCTGACAATAACATCTCTCCGACCCACATGAGGTAATTTGGAGGCTGTGATGGGAGTAAATAGCCTCCTTAACCCCCCCCCAGGATTCTGGGGTGGGACTGCCCTTGCCTGCTGTGCCCTATACCACCCCCGAATTTGTGGGGATGGAGGCACTAGGCACAATGCCCTCCTGTGGGATTTTGGCGCTCCTGGACACCGTCTCTGATCTGCGCCACTAGCTGCAAGAACTTCAAAAGAAACAATTTGGATGAAGCGAATGCACATATTTCAAGGAAGAAGGGGGAGTAAAGACTGCTAACAGAAGAGATCTCTGATAAAACAAGAAGAGTCGAAGGAGCAAGTATAAATCACGAGAAGATACGCCAAGACTCGGTATGGCAAAGGGACTGATGGGGGAGGGGGAAAAAACCTTACTTTCTTTCTTATATGTGATTAAACAAGAACCCCCCCCCACAAGTCAGAAATGTCATTTTAAGGACTTAAGCTGTGGATTTAAGGCTGTGTGGAGATAAACTTTCGAACCAAAGCATGTTTTGAGAAGAGCGTGGAATGTATAAGGGCTTTGGAATGACGCAGTTAAAAGTGCCATCGCCATATTGGGAAGTTCTGTCGGAGGATTTAGGTCTGAGAGGAGAAATAGAGAAATAGAGTGTTTTCATATTGTGGGTGAAACTCCTCAGTGGGACTTAAGCACGACAGTTCTGTAATTAATGATGGAAAGAGCGCTGTTATCTATGAAGGCGATGATATATGGAAACCATCTTGATTCAAGGATTGGAAGAACGGAAAAATTCACACAGGATTATTATTGGTGTTTATCGGCTTAAGGAGACTATCAGAAGAGATCATAAAGAAAAAAGAGAAAATATATGAACAAGAGGTGATGTGGAAACAGCAAGATAAGACTGGATAGAATTATGAACTTTGTTTGGACTGATTTGGACATTAATGCAATAGCAAGAAGATGATCAGAATCCCCCTTCGGATCTTGAAATATGGGTCCCCTCAACAAAATTTAAAATTTGGCTTTTTAATTCAGAATTTATGTGATTTGATTTGATTTGATTTGATTGGCCAGTTAATAACAATTATATATATATATATTTTAAAAAAGGAAGAAATACACAACTCTGAAGTAATATAATGCCACATATTTTTACTCAACTGGCTATTTAGACATAGGGTAATCTGGTCATAAATATATTTGAACCTTAACTGGGCATTCCATTTGAACAGCAAGACTCTAGTGTGAAGGGAGCTGCTTTACTAATGTGCAGGGTTTCCAACACAGAGATGGGAATCCTCATAAATTCAGTGGTGCTCACTTCTGAGTAGACGGGGTTTGTTTTGCAGCCATTAACTTTATCTCTAAGGTGTCACAACACTCATTTTTTAATTTTTGCTGCCAAAATCTAACAGGGCTACCTCCAGACATCTGTGATCACACATAGAAGGCAATTGGTTTTAAATCTTATAATGATGACAAAAAGAGGACAATACATATGTATAAAGCCTCCATAGAAAATAGCAGGAAAGAGAGCAATTTACCCGGGAGAAATGGAACAGCAGTTGAATGAAACCAGCTTGCTTTGTGACTAGTATTCTTTCCCAAAAAAGAACCCAACCATGAAGTTGTTACAGTAACACTGGGCGACTCAGGGCAACCCTGAACAGATGCCAGTTCTCCATGGTTCTGGTGCGCCCCCACCTTCCCTCGTTTTCTTAGATTCAGGCAGATGACAAGAGCAGCTCAGAAGGGCCTTGCATAAACGCACATGAGTGCAATGGTAGAGGCTTCACTAGAATGCTTAAAGCCCACCACCAGTACACGTGAAAAGGATATACGAATTGGCTCCTCCATGTAGCTTGACAAATTGTGGCTAGGAACGGCCAGGGGTGGAGTCATAGATCTAAAAAAGGGGTAGACTCGAATACACTGTTTTGACTTGAAATGTTCATTTGGGGCTTCTCAGAAGTACATAAAGACAAGAAGCAGGTGTGAAGTGAAGACACAAGACAGGTGTTGATCATCATGTGAGCTGCGCACAGGTGGGCTGAAGCGAGCTGCTGACCAGCCTGTGGAGCCTCCTTTTATTGAGACAAATATGCAAGCTAGGCAGATACATTTTGGGCTGTGACCTTTACACATGTCCCGTCCCGAGATCGTGGGGTGGTACAAAGTTATTTTGGCACCTGTTTCCACCGCGTCATTTTCCCCTTGCACAGTGTATGACGAAGGAGACAAAAGGTCTCAGGGACAAAGGTTACAGACAGGACACCGCCGACTACTGAGACCGCAAAAGGTCAGACAGAGGGAACGATGTACCAGACAACTGTGGCTTGTCTGAGGGGGGGGGGGTTGTACCCCGCCCCCCAGGGTCACACGTGCAGGCAGACTGTGGCTGCCTGCTGGCGGGGAAGTGTGCTCCTTCCGGACCCCACTCCCCACTCCGCAATATCCCTACACAGGTGGAAGGAGCATCTGCCCACAATGGCGCCCACCTGAGAGGTGCCAGAACTACATTCTGATTGAAATATGATGAATCATACATTACTAATACAGTGGTACCTCCAGTTGCGGATGGGATCCGTTCCGGGGCTCTGGTTGGATCCCAACCGGAGATGCCTGTTCTATGCATGCGCGTCGTGCAACAGAGCACTTCTGCGCATGTGTGTGTGGCGAGACCCAGAAATATACTTCTGTGCTTGCTGGGTGCATATCCCGAAGGATACGTAACAAGAGGGGCACGTAAGTAGAGGTACCTCTGTATTGTACATCCCAGCAATGAATGTTGAAAAAACAATATGTCTACTTGGCAAGTTATAATGGGAAAACTAGAAAAATAGTAAATAGCATGAGATTTCATTAATGTCTCTGGGGTGGCAATTCAAACTAATGTACTGCATTTTCTGTTTTCCAGGTAAATGGTGGGGGGGAAAACCATTACGACTGTGGAAAATTCCACTTGATTTCTTTCTTTCATTGGCATACACTTGATGCTTCAGATCAGGAAATAATGAGCTGGTTTACTCAAATGCTGGGAAACTGGATTAGTTTTCCTTATTTAGAAGACTACCTGACCTCGGTGGTTCACCCTCTGTGTTTTTTTGTGCTTCCGATGTTGTTTTATTCAGAAATATTGGTTTTCTGGTTTTTTTCCTCTTGTGCCTCACTATTGTTATATATTTACAAGAAGATGAATAACCACCAAGAAAATGATTTTTATAGCAAATTTTGGGACAAGCCAAAGCAAGTTATGGCTAAAGTTGTAGATACGTATGGAAAGATATGGCATGGTGAGTAAAGGTTTCTTTCATACCAATTATTCCATCTTATGAGCCACTATACTTTCATAGTACTGAGCATCAAATTTCAGGCTTCAAGCACTGGAACAATAGTTGCCACAGTGCATCAGGAGTGTAGCTCTGAACCCACCTTGGGGTCACAACAGCTACAAGTTTGGTTTGGCTTCATAAGGATCAAAACAAAGCCATCAATATTTATTTATGTAATAAGCAATCATAAAGAAATACAAAACTTTTTATGAGGTATGAAATTAAGACATATCACAGAAGAAAGGGTCAATTGGTGACTGCATAAACACCATACATTTAATCACATTTAAAGCATGCCTCGTCTCCAAAAGAAACTTGGGAGAATGTTGCTTACACCCAGTGCTTTTTTCCTGTCGGTACGCATCATCGGTATGTTGTACTGCCACCTATTTTCCCCCTGCCACCATCTTGCTGCCACTTGCCCATCCCCCACTCACTCCCCCTGCACCTTTGCCGCTTTCGACTCCAAAATCTCTGCTGCTTCCCTCGCTGCAGTCATGCCAGAGCCGAGGCAATTTGACCATTGTAAGAGCCATGCCAAAGCACCTCCAGGAGGATTCCCCTGCAACCACGGGAAGCAGCAGTGATGGAGGAGGAAGAAGAAGCAGCAAAATAGTACCTCGGGTTAAGAACTTTGCTTCAGGATGAGAACAGAAATCGCGGGGCGGCGGCGGCAGCAGCAGCGGGAGTCCCCATTAGCTAAAGTGGTACCTCAGGTTAAGAACGGTTTCAGGTTAAAAACAGACCTCCGGAACAAATTAAGTTCTTAACCTGAGGTGTCTCAAAGGCTGGGCAAAAAATGATTCCACCTATGCCCAAACGTAAGCAAGGAAAGAACATTTCAGGAGAGTAGGTGTCCCCCTTCTTTAATTCTGCGACCACCAGAGTAAGCTCTGTTTCCTGTGGATGACAACCTAGCACCCACAATGCTTGAGCATATAGCAGAGCTTTTTACCTGACCTTTAGTTTTTCTGAACCACATTGTTTTCCTCCACTAAAAGATGGTGATATCGTATTTAGTTTCATTAAAGCAATATTTATTTGTTAAACTTTGTATTATTTTCAGGTTATGAAGTTATGGACATGGAACGTCTCCCTAAAGGTCCAGGGATTATTATTCTCTACCATCCACCTTTTCCTATCAACTATATATTATTTCTGACTAAACTTTATAAAAAGACAGGGTTACACTGCCATTCAGTAATTGATCACATGTTGTATTGGACACCAGGTAAATGATTTAAATTCAAATCATGCCTTTTTAGATAAAAATGTATAAAATATGACATAAAACAAAGTGATTAAATATAAAACAGTGCATCAGGCAAGCAGGTAAAAAGCAACAGAAAATAAAATACCACCAATAGGAGAAATTGCACTCAGTCTCACTCTATTGCTTACCAGAAAAAGATTACTCCAAGAACATGTGAGCAAAAGAGGAACTAGCATAAAGGTCACCTTTCATGAAATCATGGTTGAAGAAGATTTGCAGAGAGCTGTACTTGTGATCCATAATAGTGCAATATCATTTGAATAATGACACTTGTATAGTATTCACACTATTTCCTAAATAAGAGTTATATAAAGTGCATTTTTCTGTTTGGGGTTTATTTTTTTAGGGATGAAGATGATGTGTGATGTTGTCTTCTTGAGAGATTTCACGAATGCTGAATGTGTGGAAATTCTGAAGAAAGGCTATTTATTGGGCATTATACCTGGTGGAGCTAGAGAAGCATACTTTAGTAATGATTACAGCTTAATGTGGGGTAACCGCAGAGGTTTCGCTCGGATAGCTTTGGAGGCGAAAGTGGTGAGTGACCTATGGGCAATTTGCATTGACCTCAAGATTATCCTGGAAATGACGTATGACGTAATGTGTTAAAATCCTTGATCTAGCATCCTAAATAGCCAAGAATGGCAGACATCCTGTTTTGGTGTCAAATGATTATCTGGAGAGCCACAAATCAATGGCATTTAGAAAGAAAAACAGCTTTTCTTTCTTTTTTCTCTTCAATTCCTGAAAATCTGGGGAACAGCTTGTGAAGTTTCTTCATCTGAGATATTTGAATTGAAGCCAATTAAATAATTTATGAGTTGCCTGTCATTATAATACCAAATGTGAAGCATTCTTCCTAGTCTTTAAGAAAAATAAAGGCAGGACGGTTGGGGGGAAGTAGTTTTCCAGTTCTTGCCTTTCTTTTCATTGTTATTCCATCTTTTATCTTTTAGCCCATCATCCCTATATTTACCCAAAACATGTGTGAAGCATACAGGACCATTGGAAAGACAAGTGAGCTAAATATCCTATGTTCCTTGGTTGACCAAGAGCTCTGATATCAGGGAATAAACATTTTAGTATTTTTTTAAAAAAGAATATCTATTTATTACCTACTAGTAGAGTTTATTCCATGTACACTTATCTGCAAAAAGCTGTGCTGCCTGCCTCAGAACTGAGTGAACATGTCCTTGCTTAGTTTCCCATTAAATTTAAAATAAAGCTACAATAGATAAATGTGGTAGCAACCCTAACATGGAGGGGGACTGAGCAGGAAACAAACCATATTCTGCAGTCTATTGCACAACCTATGACCCTGATTGCAAAGTATGAGAAGAGCTGACTGAATATCTTGAATCTCTTTCCCCAAGCACTTATATTATTTAACTCTTCCACGCTGTGATGTATGGATTGTAACTGCTAAACACTCAGAATGCCAACTAATTTGAAATTCTTTCCTAATCTTCTTCCATTTCATACACAGGTCTGACAAAATGGCTGTATGAGAAAACTCGATGTATATTCCTTCCCACTTATGGAGGGTTCCCAGTGAAACTGAGGACATATGTTGGAGAACCCATCCCATATGATCCAAATATAACTGCCACAGAGCTGGCTGAAAAAGTAAGTGAACCCTACACTTGGAAGTAAAGAAGCAGAATATTTTTTCCCTGTTGGTTTCTCTCTCTTTCAGTTCTAAATTGTACTCTGCGTATAGTGGTACCCCGGGTTACAGACGCTTCAGGTTACACGTTTTCGGGTTGTGTACCATGCCAAACCAGGAAGTTCGCGCTTTGCACATGCGCAGAAATGCCGAATCGCGACCTGTGCATGCACAGATGCGGCGCTGCAGGTTGCAAATGTTGCGGGTTGCGAATGTGCCTCCCACACGGATCACGTTCGCAACCCAAGGTTCCACTGTATTCACTTCCTCATTCTATATGACCAGAGATAGGGTTCATTATATACATTATCCTTGCTCAGTTTCCCTCTTCTTAACTTGTTCAGACTAATTAAATGGAAGAAACTATGCATTTTATCTAGTACAGCACAAAGAGAGATCTGCTCACACAATGGAACTTTTTCTCCCCCATTATAGAGGGTCCCTCTAAGTCACCCCAGTGCCAATTTTTGAGGGTGGTGAGAAGGCTGAAGAGGAAGACAATTCATTGTACACGCGGATGTGTGTTGCATGAGCCAAACTGCACTGTTGGATACCGCTCTCTTTAACAGCCATGATTCCAATCCAATGAGCTACCAACCCAATGAATCTCCAACACATTTTTCGTTAGCTATTGCTTGTGCATCATCAATCTCCTAAATGGGATGCTGTTTCACAGAAGACAATTTTAAACACAGGTGCCATCTTTATGGTAAACTCTGGTATTACATTATAGTGTGACAATAAATCATTCTTAAAGAGTGATGTTGGTTAGGACTGTCTAAAAGAAGCTCAACAATTTTGGGGCCTTCCTAAACGAGAAAACCAGGGTAAACATGAATACAATGGGCTGGATTCACAGAGATATGAGCGGTTGTATTGTAGAGTTTGCTGGCCCTGGCTCCTCTTGCTCAACCCTCCATGCCTAAAAAGCCGCTCTTGAGTGTTGATACACAAGGCCTCTCATGCAACACATCTCTGAATACAAATGACTGGATTTATATTTGCAGCATCGTCCCTCAAAATAAATTCAGTTGCTTACATTTACATTTTTGCTGGAAAGAAGGAGATTCTGGATGCCACAGATTCTGATGCCTTTTGCTTTTTCCTCACTGATATTAATACTGTAACTGTGAATATCTATTTTGTTTTTCTTTCAACAGGCAAAGACTGCACTTGAAAATCTTCGGGATAGGCACCAAAAAAGGCCAGGAAATATATTAAGAGCTTTTTTAGAACGATTTGATAAGCATGACAAAGCCAACTAGTCCATATAAAACAAACCATATGTTTGTAATAGGAAAAATTAATAATTATGTAATTAAAGCTAAGTTAACATGCATAGAATTGTGCTGGATTGTATATGAATTATTTGGAAGGGTCCCTAGCTCAGTAGCTCAGCACCTGCTGTGTGTGCAGAAGGTCCTGTGTTTGGAAGAGGTACAGGTGCTTTCCTGCCCTATCCTGCAATACTCCCAGAATCCCCTTTTTGGGGGAACTTGCATTAGTAGAAGCAGAATCAAAGAGTATAACGGGAAGGCGAGTGTTTAACTGAAACATGAAATAATATTACACGTGAAAGAGTAATGTCTATAAATCACCTGTATTAAAACAGTGGCACTTCTTTCATGTTTATAAAAGGGTGCTCCATGATCTGAGCCCTATAAAGCAAGTCTTCATAAACAAATAGCAAGAAAAGTAGAGAACATAAAAATATAGCCAGGCTTGGTGAAAAAAGTGACTGATCTAACAAAAACAGCCAACTCAGCTTTGAATCTGAGTCTTGGCAATCCACGTGCAGTTATACAGCTAAAGAAAACTGTCCCAGACTTACATCTTAAACCTGAGGATTACTGAAATTGGGATCAGAATCTGAGATGGAGTGGGGTGCTAGAGAAAGAGCAGGTGGCAGACATGGCTGAACAGTTTGTATGTGGGGTAGGTAGGGTTGCGCAATATATCAATAAATCTTTTGTAGCACCCTGCTTGTGGTTAACACTTAGCTGGAATGAAATATTCAACGCAGCAATAGAGAAATTAAAATAATAATTTATTTGTCAGACAAATAAATGAGAGACACAGTGGTATTGGTTACCAAAGCTCTGCCCTTTCCAGCCCTGATGGTCAGCACTTCCTCAGCTCAGCCCCCTTGCTCCTCCTTTGGCTGCCTCTGTCCAATCAGCCTGGTTGAAATTCCTATTGGCTGTTTGCTAGAACCAATCATAAAAGATACACCCATTTCCTATTGCCTTTTATGGGAAACAAAGAGCTATATTTATAAATGGCAAATAAGTAGTCCTATATCTTACATTTGCCTCAATAAGGAACCTTAATTACCAGCTCACCTCTTGCTCTCCTTGCCCTATTGCCCTCCAAAACAGATGGTTAATGGTTTTAAATTTTTATCTTAAACAGATGTCAGAGATTTTGGGTTCACATTCTCACACACCATCAATGAAATAAGAATCTAACATAAGGATCTAACATTTCTTACTTTCTAAATCCTTTGCATAGTTACATTTAAGCCAATATATTTCATACATTAACATAGATAGCTTTTTAGAAGAATAAACCTTCTCAAAGTAAAAAGGAAGGAACAGTTTACAGCCTCAAAATAAACTTCTTCAGTTTACACCCACCCCTTTTCTGGCCAGCTGCTTTTCCCATTTGCCCTTTAACCTTAGGAGGCACATGGTATTAACTTACTATTTACCAATTTTAATTGTGTTTTTGCAGGTGATTGTATTCTGTAGGGTCAGTAACCTAGTAACCTTTGCTCTCAGCCTGTAATTCCCTTTTTACAACTTTGAGAACTTTGTCTTCTGCTATAAATCAAGGGGGGGGGGGCTATTTAGGAAGATAAACATTCTTGCCAAAGTACCTAGGCAGATGTCCATCTGCCAGGCATAAAAACATCTTTAAGCTCATTTTTAAAATACAGGCCTTGATCAGATGCCTCACTTTAGAAACCAGTTTGAAGAGCATATCCTGATGACCATTTTGAGCTTGTGACATATCACCAGAAGGAGCCTGAGAAGGTACTCGCCTGCCTGCCTGCCTGCCTGCCTGCAGCTTCCTTCCTTCACAAATGGGCTCTCTCCTCCCTTCCTCCTGATCACTCCTCCTGCCCACACCCTCCCCTCCACAGTTCAGCCACTGCAAGGGGCTAGAGGCAATTGCTGGGGAGGACCTGCTGCCTGTGATTTTAAAGCACATGCTGCTCGCTCCTCTACACAGCCCTTCTTAAGTCCCCTCTGCCTCCTGCAGCCACAGCCATAAAAAGAATCAACAGTTATTTACTTAAAAGTAGGAAATAAAATATTGTCCTGCTCCGTCTCCACTTTTGTGTGTGTGAGAGAGAGACTGAGTGAGAGAGAGCGCTATGGCAGGCAGAAAGCAGGATTGCCTTCCCTCTCCCAGACATGAGTTTCTCGCTTTTGTGCCACAAAAGGGAGAAATGGGGTAAACTGAGGGGGAAGATTCAAACTGGCTGCCTTATGGGAGAGGTTGGATGGCCACCTATCACAGCTGCTTGAGTTGAGGTTCCTTCATTGAAGGGGGATTCACACTATCCATGCTTAAGGCCTGTAAAGAAAAAGTAGGCACATTGCCACCAACCCCATCCCCACTAATCCCCTTGTCTCATTATCCATTATCAGTCATGCAGCCCAAACCTTTCACATAGAAACGTGGCAAACCAAAGGCCTATACTGTCTTGCAGACTTCTACAAAAACAATAAACCCATATCAACACAGGAATTGCAGGATAAATTAGGAGGCATTTAAGTATCCTGGCTAACGCACCATCAACTGCACACATTCCTAAACAACAACAAAGCCTTCTTTTGTCAGCAGAGGGACATGGTAGGGGGGTGGTATCTGCAATATACAAAATACTACTTCACAACCCCGCAATCTCACTTGACACAATTAAAAAACAATGGGAACATGACATAGGTTACGAAATAAACTCTACCCAATGGACTACAATTTGGTCCAAACCTCCCTTTAAATCCACCTCAGCCAAAAGAGGAGAACTCACTTTGAAACTTATCTATAGATGCCATCTGACCCTGAGGAAATTGGTGTTAATACATCCAGGAACCTTATCAAAATGCTGAAGAGGCTGTACCTCTACAGGCACATACCTTCACATGTGGTGGGAATGTTCCCGAATCCAACCCTTTTGGACAGCAGTCGTACAAAAACATATGTAACATAACTAAGGAGGTCTTGGAACCCACTCCAGAATTGGCCCTATTTTCCAAAACAATAATGTTCACTTACACCACAAAGAGCCTATAACCCACCTACTCTCAGCAGCCAGAAACATCATAGTTATGACACTGAAAAATTAACCGACAAACTAAAACTGACATGAAGACAAAAAAAAGAGGACACCTTCACTCTGGTATGGCTCCCTTTTGTTACACGCACAGCTCAAACTGACAACAGCGATAGCAGGGATGTACCAACAGCATTCAGCTCAATATGGCTAACTTGACCTAATATTTCACACACACCCTTCCGCAACTTCAAACAAATCTCACTACAGTTCATCAGAGGCAATAAAAGGTAAATAAACACGGCCTGCCCCCAATCTTCTCTCATCATCAATGTAAACCAATAAATATACAGAAAGAGAACCTACTCAACTGACACTGGCATAAAACTCCATAGCTACCATCTATGGACCAACAGCTTTTACAGCCTCAGAGGTTCCAGAATTATTAAAACAGCTGATCAACTCACATGTAACAAAAAACAAACAAACCACTATAACCTTATACAAGTGTTTATTATAAGCATACCGGTTTGATAGGCAAATATTAAGAGAGGAGCAGAATAATGAATTAGGGATGTCAATCTTGGCCAAGCAATGAGAACCTGTGCTAAGTTCTACAACATGGGGGTCTCTGGACCTTAGACTAAGAGTCATACAACAAAAAAAATTATTTAGAATTTACTGTACTCGACTACGTTTGTTTAGGAAAGGGCTGTCTATGGCATCTAGCTGCTGGAGATTTAATAGGGGCAATGCTTCAAATTTCTTGACGAGCTGTCTGTAGTAAAATCAGCACAGCATAATTTAATTCCAACTATCAAACGGATGGTATTGGAGATCTCAGATAATGCCTGGAGCACACGTCCATTCACCCCTTTTGGTGTGGCAGCATTGCAGGACGGTAGAGGATCCACTGGGGCCCCAAAGAGGGAACCATGCATTTGGTGCCCTTTCTGATAGGTGGTGGGGGCTTATCAGGAGCCGGATCCTGGCATGCACCCTGCTTTGGTGAATGTGGATGCAGGCTGGGACTTGGGCTGTGCCAGGGGGCAGTGCTGATGGAGCAGAAAGGCTTCCTTCAGGTCCACCCCCTGGCCATTTAAGCAGCCCACACCTGCAAGAATTTATGCTCTTAGTCTTGGCAAGAATTGAGTCCCAAGGGCCCCTGGATGCTTTGCTCATTCATTTGGGGGGATATGATTTGGGCCAACACAAGGGTATTGATCTAACATGGGTTATAATCGAGGACTTGCAGACATTGCACAACCTGTACCACCCCAAGATCACATTCTCAGATGAGACCCTGTTTAGGCCGGATGGCGCGCATCTTTCCTTATCAGGAAACAATATTTGGTTGCCAGATATAATTGAAGGTATTAGTGCGTGTTTTTCGGCAAGCTGTCTGCTCGGTTGGGCATTGGGGCAATCCGTTGTCTTAGCCTGCCCCTCCAAAGACTGGTGTATCCCATTAATGGGATCTGGGAAGCTATCACATTATTTCTCCCCTGTTGACAAATCACACTTAATGCAGGAAAATACTACTTCTCTGTTACAAGGAATATCTCTCCTCTTGAAAAGAGAGTAAAACAGACCATCATATGTGTATGCAAACATTGCTCTGACAACTGACAAATGCATGCTGGATGTGCTGATCCTGGGGGGGGGGGGGTTACCGTGAGGCGTGGTCAGAGTCCGGTCCTGGGACGAGGGTCTGGAGACTGTCCACCATGGGCGAAGTGGGGTCCAAAGCAAGAAGCCAGGCGTGGTTGGGAACTCTGGAAAAACAGGTCTGGGTGCTGGCAGAAACAGGTTTCCAACGTCGTTGCTCCCACAACCTGGGACTGGGCTGACTGGCCTTTATCTTCTCTGAGGCCAGGGGCGGTCCCGGCCCACAGGTGACCCGCCTCTCCTGGGCATTGGGGCAATCCGTTGTCTTCGCCTGCCCCTCCAAACACTGGTGTATCCCATTAATAGGGCCTGGGGGGAGTGGTTATATCTGCATCCCCAGGCGGGGCCAGGACTGAAGGCACTCCCCCAGACAGCGGTCCCTGTGGGGCTCACCCTATTTGATGTAATTCTTAGGAACCCCCATCTGGATTGACCTATGCGTCACTTCTGGCGGGTGGGCTAGAAATATTTTGATTGCCCCATGCCCAAGCCAAACCTCTTTCATCTGTATTTAATAAAGTTGTGACCTGTTTTGATCCAAACCAATTTTACTGGTCTCTTATTTATCTGGGTTGGGGACTAGGGAGCACAACCCCTGGTCCAGCAAGTGGTTGGTCAAGTTTATTGGAGCAGGATAAGTAGGAAAAAGAGAAACCTGCTTTTCAAAAGAATGTGTTATAGTTCTATTTATTTAAAAAATGATATTTTATTAAGTTTTACAGAGAATTAACAGTCAACAAAGATCACAAAAACAACACACAACAAACATCAAAAATGCAAACAAGACAGGGAATAAAAAAGAAAACATAAAAAAGATTTAACATAAAAAATGGAAAGAAAATAAAAAAAACTCTTTTTCAATTTAATAACCTTCAAAACCTTATTTTCTTTACTTCCACCCGCCTTCCTTTCTTGTATTCCACTTTAAAAATTATTTCAGCAAGCTCATGCATTATTCATTTTCATCCTTTATCCCTCCCTTTGTACTCTTATTTATCTTAGTTACTAGAACCCCTTTCTTTCATTTTCAATGCCTTCAGCATTCATAAATTTTACAATGCTTTTGTAAATACGCTTTAAACTTCTTCCAGTCCTCTTCCACCTGCTCTTCTCCTTGATCTCGGATTCTGCCGGTCATTTCTGCCAGTTCCATATAGTCTATTAGTTGCATCTGCCATTCTTCCAAGGTGGGTAGATCTTGCGTCTTCCAGTGCTTTGCAATAAGTATTCTTGCTGCTGCTGTAGCATACATAAAAAATGTTCCGTCCTTCTTTGGCACCAATTGGCCGACCATACCCAGGAGAAAGGCCTCTGGTTTCTTCAAGAAGGTATACTTAAATACCTTTTTCAGTTTGTTATAAATCATTTCCCAGTACGCCTTGATCCTTGGGCACGTCCACCAAAGGTGAAAGAAAGTTCCTTCAGTTTCTTTACATTTCCAACATTTATTATCGGGCAAATGGTAGATTTTTGCAAGCTTGACTGTTATAGTTCTAAGCTTTCAGTTTATTGGAGTAGGATAGATTACTGAGGATGATTACTTGAGATTCAGTATTCAAACACAGAAGGTGTTGATGAAATCCACATACGCAGGCTGCTGTAGAATTAAAGAGACAAGTGCCAATGGAAGAGCTTTTACTTAGGCACTAGGATTCAATATTGTAAATCCGGCACTGCTTGTACGTTACTTGAAGGGAGAGAAGCTACCAGGAAAGGGAGGTGACACACTTGTCAGAAATCCTACCTTAACAAATAATAATTATTGGAATTTTATTTACAACATAACATAAACCCCCCACCCCCCAATACACAATCCACCCTCACTAAATGTGAACATAACATACAGTAAGCATAACATACAACAATATAAACAACGAAACAAAAGACTTCCTTTATCCTGTATCTGGCCTCCTTATTTACTTCTTATAAACTGTTTCCTTTATGAATAATTATTAAGATTTTTCTAATTATAACTTAAATATCCACAAAGTCTTCTGCAGACATTAATCGAAACAAGTCCAGGTATGTATTTTAGGGCACTGTTTTGTGAAGTATTCTCTGCATTTCCCCCTGCTTTTTGAAACTCTTTTCTGGTGTGATCTTTAATTGCCTCTGTTAATCTAGCCAGTTCAATATACTCTAACAGTTTGTCTTGCCATTCTTTTTTTGTGTCTTTTTTCCAGTTTTTAGCAATTAGGATCATTGCTGCTCCTGTGGCATAGAGGAATAGTTTCTGATCTTTTCTTGCTATACCTGTGTCCATTATCCCTAGTAGAAAGCTTCTGTATTTTTCATAAAGTTATACTTAAACATTTTTTTAAGCTCGTCATATATTGTGTTCCAGAAGCTTTTGATTTTTTCACAGGTCCACTAAACATGTATGTGTCCCCTCTGTTTTACTAATTATGTATGTGTCCCCTCTGTTTTACCACACCTCCAGCACAGATTTGTTTTTGTCTTATACATTTTAGCTATTTTGGTAGGTGTTAAAGTACCATCTATAAAACATCTTGATTAGGTTTCCCCTCAATACTTCACAGGCTGTAAATTTCCAGTTCTTTCTCCATAGTTTTTCCCATGCTGTTAAGTTAATGGTTTTCCTAATATCTAAAGCACACTTGATCATTACTTCCTTGACCTGTTCGTCTTTGACCTCCAACTTCAATAATGTATCATACATTTTTGATATTACCTTGGTTTTGTTTTATAATAACACTTTTTCTAATAATGAAGGTTCGTTTGAGAAACCATTTTTCTTATCTGTCCTGAACACTTCATGCAATTGATGGTATTGGATCCAACCCGTAAGGTATTGGTTAATTTCCTCATAATCTTTAATTACCAATTTATTGTCTTTTTCATAATCAGATTTTTATATGCGGCCCACACAATATGTTATTCTGAAATATGAATCCTAATACGGGTGTGACTCCATACATTATGTCACTGAGCCCTCTGTCTTCCTCACAATGCTTAGTTTCTTCATAGAGATGAAGAAACCATAAAACCTGTATGTCCTGGGTCAGCTCAGACTTCATGGCCTCTGTGGCAACCATGAGACCATCTCAGTAAATTAAAGGCCCAATATGAGATGGAACATACCCTAGTTCAGGTCTCTCCAAGGCAGTGGGAAGATAGAGATTCTTTTTTTTTAAGAATAATTTTTTATTAACCAACCAATCACATGAAATCAAACCAAATTACATAAATTCCAAATTACACAGCCGAATTTTAAATTTTTGTTGGGGGTACCCATATTTCAAGTTCCGAAGGAGATCCAATCAACTTCTTGCTTCTTACTGCTGTTTTAATGTCCACAAATCTAACCTTATGATGTTCACAGTACTATCCAGTCCTTTCTTATTGTTTTTCCACATCTCTTGTTGTTATTTTCACATATTTTTCCTTTCTCTTTGTGACCTCTGATAGTCTCTGCAAGCTGGTTAGAACAGTTTGTAATCCTGCGTGGATTTTTTTTTTTTATCCTTTGGCAAGATGGCGACTCCGAATTAATTGCTGCGCCATTCCAAAAGCTCTTATTGCTTCTCGATCTCCATAAAGCATACTTTTGGTTAAAGTTTATCTCCACACAGATCTTAATCATCCTGCTTGGGTCAGTTCAACCAACGATTCTAATGAGGAGGGGTTCTTGTAGGAAGATAGAGATTCATTGGTAGGGAGGTTTGTGCTGAGCCCATTGTCTGAGATGGATAATTTGATGGTGAAATTTGAAGTGATGATGCAGTGCCCCTCTATAAGGCGGGGGGATCCATTAAGGTGGTCTGTTCCCAGAGACTTATGGCATCTGGTGGATTCCTGAATACTCTCAGGAATTTTCAAGTTGGCATGCTCACCACCTCTGTCGAAATCTTGTTATAGAATCGTGAAATAAGGTAGGCACTTGGCAACTTGGCTCTTAAGTGTTATCCTCAACACTCTCAAGTGCCTTCCTCAACACTGAAGCAAACAGAGCTCCCTCATATTCTCAGGAATGTCTGGCGATGAAGTAGAACAGAGCCTGGAAGGGACTCAACAGCTTGCAAGTCAACATTTCTGTTATGTACTGAAGTTCTCACCCTGGGCCAGCAGGGGGATACTGTAGATAGTTATGCAAATGAAGGATCGAAAAGTGATGTTCAGTGATTGGATAGTTTTAGAAAATGGCAACAGTTACATTGTTCTGGAGCTCTATATAAGCAGGCTGACTGAGCTCCTCAGCTTAGTTCTGTTCCAGCTTACAAAATAAAGAGCTGCTTTGGAGAAATCGCTGTGTCGTCTGCTATGTCAACCCACAACTTAACACTGGCGACGAGGATGGGATCGATGGACATCAGAGCACAGCCAGATGCGGCCATCCTCTGAACTGAGCTGAATCACTGAGCTGAATCACAGAGCGAAATCACTGGACAGAACCAATTCAGAGCTGACTGTTCTGGCTAGAGCACTGTGTTCCATCCATCGCCCTTCACGCCGGCATCGGAATCATGGCTTCACTTGTGCCTCTACCGCCATTTGCGCCAGCCTCTGAATCATGGGACTCCTACCTTGCTCGGTTCGACTGCTACCTCCAAGCCAACGAGCTGACAGCAGTATCAAAGGAACGGAAGCGGGGCCTATTCCTCAGCCTCTGTGGGTGTTTGAGACGGCCCGAGCATTGGTTGCACCTGAAGCAGTCCAGGCAACACCATGGGACACGATCCAAGAGAAGCTCCAGAACCACTACGCGCCAAAGCCGTCCAAGATTGCTGCCCACCATGCGTTTTACCACCGGAACCATGCAGAGGGGGAGTCAATCAACAACTACACCACTGCCCTCAGACAGGCTGCAATGCACTGCGAGTTCCAAGACTTAGACGATGCCCTGATGGATCGAATCGTCTGCAGGGTCTGGGACATCCATCTGCAGCGGCGTCTCCTCGCCAAGCCAGACCTCACGCTACAGAAAGCCATTGAGGAGGCTGTGGCCTCAGAAGCTGCTGAACGCTCCACCCAGGAGATCCCAAGTCCAGCAGCCCACGTTTTGCTAGGAAGCCAGTTCCAGTGCATCACGAAGAGGCCAGCAGTGATGAGGCATCCTCCAGTGAAGACGATGACGTGCACCAGACAAAGCGGGAGCGCAGGAAGTTCCAACAGAAGTCCAAGGGCCAACCGGAATGTGCTGGCTGCGGAGGCAACCATTCCCGTGCCAAGTGTCAATTCATAGACGCCATCTGTCGGAAGTGTTCCAGAAGGGGCCATATCGCTAAGGCCTGCTTATCGGCTCCGTCTGACACCCCCGCTTCACCGACTCGCAAGTCCAAGTCTTCACTCCAGTCTGCCAAGGAAAGCTGTTTCGCTCTCACCAACTGCCGCTGCCCGTCTGGAACCACGATTGGCCAAACCAACTCGCCTACGCGACGCAAGCTGAATGTCACGGTGCTCATTGAAGGAGCTCCATGTGACATGGAGATCGACACCGGGTCTGCCCTGTCCATCGTATCTTGGAGCACCATCAAAAGACTGGTACCCAGAGTGTCCAAAAGGCAACTCGACTCTCACCGCGTACACCTGAGAGACTACCAGGGAAACGACATTCTGGTGGTAGGCGTTGGCCGGTTCCGGATCGCCTTCAAGGATTTTTTGGGCCTGCTCCGGCATCAACTTCATCTCTAATGCAGAGACTGAGGGTCTGGTCAAAGACTTTGCCGAGGTTTTTGACGGCACTTTGGGGCAATATACAGGTACGCCCAACTCCTTTAGTCTTGATCCACAAGTCGCCCCCATCAAGCTAAAGCCACGCCGGGTTCCCTTTGCTCTCAAGGCTAAGGTGGACTGGACAAGCTGATCGCCCAAGGAGTTTTGGAGCCGGTTGACCACGCCAAGTGGGAAACCCCTATCGTCACGCCTGTCAAGCCAGACGGGTCGGTGAGAATCTGCTCACTACAAGTGCACGATCAACAAGGCACTTCAGCAGCACGCTTATCCGGTTCCTGTTGTCCAACACCTGCTGCATTCCCTGGGTGAGGGTAAGGTCTTCGCTAAGCTGGACCTTGCCCAAGCCTATCAACAACTGCCCGTCGATGATGCCACTGCTGAAGCCCAGACGATCGTCACCCACCGAGGGGCATTCCATTGCCGCCGGTTGCAGTTCGGGGTGAGTGTGGCTCCTGGCATCTTCCAAAGCCTTATGGAGCATCTCCTGCAAGGGCTTCCGGGTGTGGTACCATATTTTGATGATGTCTTGGTGTCCGCAGACTCACACCAGCAGCTGTTTGAGCGCCTCCGTGCCGTGCTGACCAGATTCCAAGAAGCCGGGCTCAAGGTAAAGAGGGAGAAGTGCCAGATCGCTGTTCCACAGGTAGAGTTCCTGGGCTATCTTATCGACGCCTCTGGCCTTCACCCGATCACATCCAAGATCCGCACTATCCAGCAGGCCCCCATCCCAAAGAACAAGATGGAGTTGCAGGCGTTCCTGGGGCTGCTGAACTTTTATAACATGTTCCTGCCCCACAAAGTGCTGTTGGCTGAGCCTCTTCACCAACTCCTCAGCACAAAGACGCCTTGGTCCTGGGTTCATCGGGAGACGGTGGCCTTCAAAGCGGTCAAGGCTCTCCTTTCATCGGACAGTGTGCTGGTACAGTACAGTGAATCCAGGCCACTGGTCCTTGCCTGCGATGCCTCACCTTTTGGAATTGGCGCTGTCCTTCCGTTTGCCAGACGGAAGAGAAGTACCGCTCGCCTACTTTTCCAGGACGCTATCTCCGACGGAACAGAATTACAGCCAGCTCGACAAGGAGGCACTGGCACTTGTGGCTGGAGTGAAGAGGTTCCATGGCAGGACCTCTATGGCAGGACTTTTGACCTCATCACTGACCACAAGCTACTCCTGGGCCTCCTCGCCGGTGATCGTCCAACTCCACCGGTCCTCTCGCCGCACATGCTGCGATGGACTGTTTTCCTGGCTGCCTACCACTACCCGCTCGTCCATCGCCCGGGGAAATCAATGGGCCATGCCGACGCCCTCAGCCATTGCCCTCTTCCAGCGTTTGTGGAAGACCCGGCTCCTGCTTCATCGCTCCTCCTGATTGAGGATCTTCCGGCAGCGCCTGTATTGGCTGCCACTGTGGCATCCGCATCTGCCCATGATCGCACCATCAGCCGTGCGCTTAACTGGGTGTGTGGGAGGGTGGCCACAAGGGCCTTTTGCATCGGAGTTCCAGCCCTTCGCAACCAGACAACATGAACTCTCGGCTCATCGCGGCTGTCTGCTGTGGGGAGACCACGTCGTGATTCCCCAAAGTCTCCGTCAACACGTCCTGGAGGCTCTGCACATTGGCCACCCGGGAATTGTCAAAATGAAGGCGTTGGCTCAGTGTTACGTCTGGTGGCCTAACATGGACGATGCCATCACTGCCTGGGTGTCCGCCTGTCAAGCGTGCCAAGAATCGAGGCCTGTACCACCGGCAGCTAAGGGACACACCTGGGAGACGCCAAAGACACCCTGGTTGAGGGTGCACATCGATCTGGCCGGCCCCTTTCACGGCCGGACCTTTATGGTAGTTGTGGACGCCTATTCCAAATGGCTGGAGGTGGCCCTGATGCCTTCCACCACTACCGAGGCCGTCATCTGGGTGCTGCGAGGCCTGTTTGCGACGCATGGGTGTCCTGATGTCCTTGTCTCCAACAACGGACCGCAGTTCACGTCAGGCACTTTTGAGCGGTATCTTTTGGGACTGGGCATCCGCCATGCCCTAATGGCACCATTTCATCCATCCAGCAACGGGCAAGCGGAGAGAATGGTGCGCTCGGCAAAGGAGGCACAGGCGTGCCTGGACCGGGGAGACTGGCACGAGGGGGTCGCCAAATACTTGTTCGTGCAACACATCACCCCTCATGTGGCCACAGGGCGGAGTCCTGCTGAACTGCTTATGGGCCGCCGCCTCAGGTCGCCGCTTGACCGGCTGCACCCGGACTTTGCCGTGGCCAAACCCCCAGGCTGTCCCAACATGCCACGGTCATTTGTTCCAGGAAACCAGGGCTTTGCCCGGAACTATGTGGGGGACATTCCTTGGGTGCCAGCCACAGTAGTGGGAGTCACTGGACCTCGCTCGTACCAGGTGGCACTCGAAGATGGACGCTTGTGGCACCGGCGCATAGACCAGCTTAGGCGCAGGGTTGGGGACTTGGACACTACCGTGGTGCCCTCAACTGCGCTCGTGGCTCCAGAACAGACACTTACAGATGGCGAGGCTCCACCTACACCTCCCTCGCAAACTGCCAGCGTGGAGCCGAACAAAGCCGCTTCAGAGGGTCTGCCAGACTTACCACAGGCTCAGACCACTCCACTTGCAGAGGCTCCACCCACAGCAGCGGATCCAGGGGATTTGGTTTCAACACCACCTAGGGTCGCACCACAGCCTCAGCAAGAATTGTGTGGGCCCCCGGACTTTGCTACCAGTCCCCAGCGGTCTGGCAGAGTTTCCAAGCGCACAACTTATTTAAAGGACTATGTTGTTGGACATGTATCACTGTTGGTCTAAGTATGGGAAATGTAACCGATATGCTTTTGTGCCTAATTGAACCATTACGTGTTGTGCTGTATATAAGGAAACCATTACGATTGTAACTAACGCCTTATCTCGGTGGGGAGGGGGGTTATGTACTGAAGTTCTCACCCTGGGGCAGCAGGGGGATACTGTAGATAGTTATGCAAATGAAGGATCAAAAAGTGACGTTCAGTGATTGGATAGTTTTGTATGCAAATGAAGGATTGAAAAGTGACGTTCAGTGATTGGATAGTTTTAGAAAATGGCAACAGTTACATTGTTCTGGAGCTCTATATAAGCAGGCTGACTGAGCTCCTTAGCTTAGTTCTGTTCCAGCTTACAAAATAAAGAGCTGCTTTGGAGAAATCGCTGTGTCATCTGCTATGTCAACCCACAACTTTACAATTTTTCTCTGGAAAGCCTGTGGTTTTTATCTGCCTTTTAGTAGGTTTTAAGTGATTTTAATGAGTTTTAATTGGTTTTAACTCTTCAAGTGATTCATGAAGTGACTAGGGAAGATTGTTCCAGTTCTATTTGCCTTTTACATCCCATGGATATTTGTTTTTAATGTGTTTGTGACTGAATCGCAGACAAAGTACTGCATGACACAGCATTTTTGCGGATAAGGAAGGTGAGATGCTTTATTAATGCTCAGAAATCTTGAAAAGCTGGTGATAAAGGATTGTAAGGGGGGGAGTGAATAATAATAATCATTAGAAGATTGCAAAAGAGAAAGTTAGAATAAACTAATCATGTCAAACAAATTAAACAAGGCAAGCTATCACATTATTTCTCCCCTGTTGACAAATCACACTTAATACAGGAAAATACTACTTCTCTGTTACAAGGAATACCTCTCCTCTCGAAAAGAGAGTAAAACAGACCATCATATGTGTATGCAAACATTGCTCTGACAATTGACAAATGCATGCTGGACTTCCTTCGCCTCCACCTGACAATACTGAACATGTACCGAATACCAGAGACCCTTTGATGTCAAAGCATGTCAACCTGGAACTTTTTTGCTCCTGATCTTTTTTGCTCCTGCATACTGCAGGGGCAACTCCTGAAGAAGCTTTTCAACCAGCTGCCTGCAGTAAAATCAGCATGGCAGGATTTAATATCAGTGATCAAACAGATGGTTTTGGAGATCTCAGAAAATGCCTGGAGCACAAGTGACTGGTCAAGTTTATTGGAATAGACTTGATTTCTGAGGATGATTACTTGAGATTTGGTATTCAAACCCAGTAGTGTTAACGAAATCCTCATTTGCTGTAGAATTAAAGAGTCACATGCCAATGAAAGAGCTTTCACTTATGCACTAGGATTCAATATTGCAACAGAACATGTTGTTCAGGTTGTGTATTACACAACATACATATTGCACCTGACTGGAAGGGAGAGACTACCATGAAAGGGAGAGAACGCATTGTCACAATTCCTTCCTTTACTCTGTGACCCAATATGTTATTGTGCCATAGGAATGCTATTGTAGGTGTGACTCCCTATTTCATGTTTGATTACAAATGGCCACAACCTCCAAGCAGCCAGCTCCCTAAGCCTTCCCTCATTTTCACAATGCTTCATCTCTTAATACAAATGGCACCACCCATCACAGTCTCTTCAAGCCACTACAGAAACGGACGTGCCTCACTACACCTGGAAATTAGCTTATGAAAAAGTGCACCTGACAGGACTTCTGGTGCTTCTACAGAATGGTGACTGAAGCCAAGGCAATTTAGACTTACCAGGAATGTAAGTAAAAAAAAAAAGTTCATAGATTGATAGAAATGTAGAGTTGGAAGGGGCTCCAAGAATAATCTAGTCAATGCCCTGCAATGCAGGAATCTCAACCAACCAGTCTCTTCTTACCTTAGCAAATGTGCTATTAGTTGTGTTAATTCTCAGTTCCTGTAAGGTGAAATTTGGTTTTTCATAGCTGCGCAAAGAGAGGAGCTTGCGCTCTTATGGTTTTTGAATTTTATAACACTGAGAAGCAGAAATTTACGTAATAATGCAGAGTCTTCTTCAGTAAAAGAATAAAAGCTTTACTGAGTTAAAATAAACTTATTTGCAAATAACAGCATAATGAACAGAAGATTAAACTAGCTCCAGAGCATACACAGAGTTTCCATTGAGCACAGGCTTGGCAGAGCACAGGATCCACCACACACACTGAGACTCTCTCTCTCTCTCTCTCTCTCTCTCTCTCACACACACACACACACACACAGACACTGAGTCCGCCTGCAAGCAGATATAATATTTATACAGAGAATGAGTCATCCTCAAGATAAGTCACAGTGATTCAGCATGCTAAATGTTTCTGCAGCTTTTCAGCATTTCACAACATTTCTAGACTCCTTATCTTCTTCCTTTAAGGCTTCTGCTCTCATATACCTTTGTCACATGACACAGCCTTCCCCCTTTGCCAATTTTATCATACTATTTAGTTGTAAGATGTAGTGAAAATAGAGGGGAATCAGACATATGCAATTCAGCTACAATGGTACCTCTGGATGCGAACGGGATCCGTTCCGGAGCCCCGTTCGCATCCTGAGCAGAACGCAACCCGCGTCTCCGCAGGCTGTGATTTGCTGCTTCTGCGCGTGCGTGTGACGTCATTTTGAGCGTCTGCGCATGCGCGAGTGGTGAAACCCGAAAGTAACCCGTTCCGTTACTTCCAGGTCACCGCAGAACACAACCTGAAAATGCTCAACTTGAAGCGACTTTAACACAAGTTATGACTGTATGTGACGCTAACAGGTTTTCAGGTGATTTAGTAATTTGTAGATAAATATACGGTGAATGAGTATTATGGCATGGTCCCCCATTACCCATGTGGAAAGAAGTTCTAGAGGCAGTGATATTAGGTAGGGTTTGGTTTCCAGAGGTAGAATTCAACAGCATTGGCTCTCACCTGACAATCCCACATCACATCCCCAGAAAGAGGCACTTTGTAGTGTATCCCAAAATGCTTCCAAACTTCAGCTCCCCATTCTCCCCACCTTCCTTGATGAGTGTTGTGTTCGCGCTGCAGAAGTTCAGTCAAGCGGTTAGGTTCAATGTAGTGAGGCATCTAATCATAAGCCTGCATTTTTATCAAAGCTTATATTTTTGATTAAGGCCTGTATTTTAAAATGAGCTTAAAGATTTTCAAATGTTTATGCCAGGCAGAAGACCAGCTGCCTAAGAACCTTGGCAATGTTTATTCTCCTGGACAAGGGGGCCCCCTGATTTATAGCAGAAAACAATTCTCAAAGTCGTAAAAAGGGAATTACAGGCTGACAGCCAAGGTTACACTGACCCTACATATTACAGAAGATAAAAAAGCAGAGAAAAACATAATTAAGAGTGGGTAAACAGTAAAATAAAACCATGTGCCTCCCATTAAACTTGAGCCATATTTTCCTAAGGTTGAAAGGTCAAGAGCAGTGAAAAAGGCAACTGGCTTGGCTGGAGAAGATAGGTTTCTTTCTATTTTATTTTGAGGCTGTAAAATGTTCCTTCCTTTTTTACTTTGAGAAGGTTTATTCTTCTAAAAGGCTATCTATGTTATGTATTAAATATATTGGCTTAAATGTAATTATGCAAAGGAATTAGAAGCTAAGAAATGTTAAATCCTTATGCTAGATTCTTATTTCATATAGTTGGAAGAGATCACAGGGGCCATCAGCCACCAGCCCAGCCCCCCTGCCAAGCAGGAAACATCATTAGAGCACACATATGGTTGTCAGGCCTTTGTTTAAAGACCTCCAAGAGAAGGAGATCTTTCAATGATGATGTGAACTCAAGATCCTTGACATCTGTTTAAGATAAAAATTTAAGATTAAACCTTCTGTTTTGGAGGGCAATAGGGCAAGGTGAGCTGGTAATTAAGGTTCCTTGTTGAGACACATGTAAGATATATTACTACTTATTTGTCATTTATAGATAGAAGAATATATAGCTTTTTGTTTCCCATAAAAGGGCAAAAGGAAATGGGTGTATCTTTTGTGATTGGTTCTAGCAAACAGCCAATAGGAATTTCAACCAGGCTGATTGGACAGAGGCAGCCACAGAAGGAGCAAGGGGGCTGGATTAAGGAAATATAAGTGCTGGCCAGAATGGCAGGAGGGCAGGCCAGAGCTTGGTAACCATATACCACTGTGCCTCTCATTTATTTGTCTGACAAATAAATTATTATTTTAATTTCTCTATTGCTGCGTTGAATATTTCATTCCAGCTAAGCGTTAACCACAAACAGGGTGCTACAGTAGGAAACAACTGTGTAGCAGAGAGAGCTCTTACTTTGGGGGCAAAAAGACACACACTATATATACACACATTCTTTGCAGTTGTTACAAGAAGTCTTCACTCTCTGAAGACAAGAGAGCGTTTCGGCTTATTAAGTACAGTGGTACCTCAGGTTAAGAACTTAATTTGTTCTGGAGGTCTGTTCTTAACCTGAAACTGTTCTTAACCTGAAGCAGCACTTTAGCTAATGGGGCCGTGGTGCGATTTCTGTTCTCATCCTGAAGTAAAGTTCTTAACCCGAGGTACTATTTCTGGGTTAGCGGAGTCTGTAACCTGAAGCGTCTGTAACCTGAAGCGTCTGTAACCCGAAGTACCACTGTACTTGCTGAGGCAAACTCTACACAGCATGTGCAAATTCCAGTGGCTAACAAAGTCCTGCAAGTGCCAGAGCTCTCAATCTAGAAGACCTTAACACTTCAGCTGTGAAATGAAACCAGCCTGCTTTACAAACAAGTAAATGATGATCATACATTACTAATTTTGTACATCCCCACGATGAATGTTGGAAAAACAATATGTCTACTTAGCTAGTTACTGTTGGAAAAACTAAGAAAATATTAAATAGCATGTGATTTCATGTAACTATGAATGCTCTGGGGTGACAGTTCACACTGATGTACTGCATTTTCTGTTTTCCAGGTAAACAGTAGGGGGGAAGCATCAAAACTGAGGAAAAACTCACTTGATTCATTTGTTTCATTGGCATACGCTTCGTGCTTCAGATCAGGAAACCATGAGCTGGATTAGTTTTACTTATTTGGAAGAATACCTGAGCTTTGTGGTTCACCCTCTGTGGTTATTCCTGCTTCCGATTTTGATTTATTCATATTGGTTATATTTTTATTTGGTTGGCTGTGTTATCTCATTTTTGTTCAATGCTTACAAGAAGATGAATAACCACCAAGGAAATGATTTTTATAGCAAATTTTGGGACAAGCCAAGGCATGCTTTGGCTCGATTTGTAGAGCTAGTTGGAAAGATATGGCATGGTGAGTATATGTTCCTTTCATACCAATAATTCCAATTTATGAGCCAGTATAGTAGCAGGTGGCGCTGTGGGTTAAAGCCTCAGCGCCTAGGGCTTGCCGATCGAAAGGTCAGCGGTTCGAATCCCTGCGGCGGGGTGCGCTCCCGCTGCTCGGTCCCAGCGCCTGCCAACCTAGCAGTTTGAAAGCACCTCCGGGTGCAAGTAGATAAATAGGGACCGCTTACCAGCGGGAAGGTAAACGGCGTTTCCGTGTGCGGCTCTGGCTCTGGCCAGAGCAGCGATGTCACGCTGGCCACGTGACCCGGAAGTGTCTCCGGACAGCGCTGGCCCCTGGCCTCTTAAGTGAGATGGGCGCACAACCCCAGAGTCTGTCAAGACTGGCCCGTACGGGCAGGGGTACCTTTACCTTTACCTTATAGTTTCATATGACTGAGCATCAGAATTTCAGGTTTGAAGCACTGGAACAATAGTTGCCATAAGGATCAAAACACAGGCATGGGTATTTATATATGTAATATACAATGATAAAGGAAAAAAACTTTTTATGAGGTATGAAATCAAGAAGTGTCAGTTGGTGGCTGCATAAACACCATACATTTAATCACATTTAAAGCATGCCTCCTCTCCAAAAGAAACCTGGAGAATGTTGTTTACACCTCACAGAGACACAATTAGCAAACCCTTTGAAAATAGTTTCATGGATTGTGGAAAGGGATTGGGATTGGCTTTAAGTGTGCAGTGGTTACACAGCCAATGTGATTAATATAACATTGTATAGTGGGACTTTGTGGGTGCGATTTTCCTGAGCATGATAAACCACAAGGTAGCTCTGAAACATAAACGTTGGGATTTGCCAGCACAGGATGTGGTGATGGCTACTACTTTAGAGGGACACTGCGGGAAACAGGATGGTGGACTATAGAGGCCTTTGGCCTGATCAGCAGGACTCTTCCTATATTCTGAATGCTTCCTAGAGGACTTTTATTTCTTTAGGAGTTGATGTACAAATCCAAAATACACTACTAAAACCAAGTCTGGGCCATAAGCATGAGACCCTGTAATTACTTATGACATGATTAGGGGTGCATCTGTCATGGAAGCAGCTTGGTAAGTGATTCTGAAAATGGTCTGAAGATGCCTGAAGTCGGAGCTCTTAGGGAGAGGGGATAAATGTACTCCAGGCCTTGGATAGCTCTTTCCCAAAACAATCCTGTGCAGAAGGGTAATACTGCCCTTAAAATAAAATTTAAAAATCTCCAAAACATTTATCATAATAATGCATAAAGCTAAAAGTAGATTAAAACAGAAAATAGCTCAATCAAAGACTGCGCCTGGAAGAAAGCATGGAAGGAACATTCCATGAGAGGAGAATTTCCCGCCATTAATTCTGGGAGGACCACAGAGAAAGTCCTGTTACGTGTGGATGACAGCCAGTATCTAGAAAGCTGAAGGATATAGGAGAGCTTTTTACCTAAATTTCAGTTTTTTGAACCACATTGATTTTCTCCAGTAATTTTTTTTGATATTTTATTTACCTTTCAACAAAGTAATATTATTTGTTTCATTTTATTTTCAGGTTATGAAATTTATGGCATGGAACATCTCCCTAAAGGACCAGCAATTGTTATTTATCATCACTCAATTGTTCTTGTCGGCTATACCTTATTTGTGACAAAAGTTTTTACAGAAAAAGGGAGACTGTGCCATTCAGTAATTGATCATGCCCTGTATGGGATCCCAGGTAATTTATTTATATTTAAATTATGTATTCTTACATTAAACATGTGTTAAATATGACATAAAATAATGCTCTAATATATAAAACAGTGTATCAGGCAAGCAGGAAAAAACCACAGATAAATAAAATAGCAGCAGCAGGTGAAAAAGTAAGTTAGTGGAGGGGAAGGTTATTTCTCACCAAGCCCCTGAAATTAAACAGATTGAGCAAAGGATGAATAATTATTTCCAATTCATTTCTTTCTTCAGAACATTTTTTAACAGAAATCACACCATAAGGAAGACTCAGGGCACAGTATTATGAAGAAAATGTCATATTTATTAAGTATAACGGTCTAAAGGATCTTTAAATCAAATTAAACTAGCCAAATCAAACTACAGTTAGGCAGGAGAAAACAGGTTACTCCACTTTCCTGGCCATGTTTACAGGCAACATTGCCTCAGAGTAAAGGACTGGAAGGAATATGTCCTCCTTGTTCCTAGAATCTTGGGCACGTGACTTGACGAGCACAAACCGATGTGAATGTCAAGCCAAATGACCCAATGCAAGGCCGAGCATGGCTCTGTGAATATTATATTGGCCTCTAAACTTCATACTGCAAAGGTCTACATCAGGCATAGGCAAGCTCGGCCCTCCAGATGTTTTAGGACTACAACTCCCATCATCCCTAGCTAACAGGACCAGTGGTCAGGGATGATGGGAACTGTAGTCTGAAAACTTCTGGAGGGCTGAGTTTGCCTATGCTTGGTCTACATCCTCCAAATGAATTTACAATGGGGGTTGAATAATTTCAGTTGCAACACATTTCCAGTACATTTCAGTAGCAGCACATTCCCAGTACAAAATCATTCCTTGGGGCTAGTATCATCACCCACCACAATTCTACATTATTATTCTATATTATCTTCGTCAATACTTTAAGGAGTTGCTTTGATGTTATGAGGAAATGCAATCTATAATTTTGTGAGGTTTTTGAATAAATCTTATCAGGTTATACAGTGGTACCTTGGGTTACATACGCTTCAGGTTACATACGCTTCAGGTTACATACACTTCAGGTTACAGACTCTGCTAACCTGGAAGTAGTACCTCGGGTTAAGAACTTTGCTTCAGGATGAGAACAGAAATCATGCAGCGGCGGCACAGGGGCAGCAGGAGGCCCCATTAGCTAAAGTGGTGCTTCAGATTAAGAACAGTTTCAGGTTAAGAACAGACCTCCAGAACGAATTAAGTTCTTAACCTGAGGTACCACTGTACCTTGGTGTGCCAAGCTCCAACTGACGCCCCGCAACGCACCCATCACAATGCCCATGGCACGGCCAAGACCTCCCGCCTGCCCGCCGGCCTCTCTGTCCACGGCTACACTGGGTTTACCTCAGCTGCGAGTGGCAAGGCTTCGAATTGGCTACAGGAACTTCCAGCAGCCAATCCAAAGCCGTACCAGCATCGCCGCCCGCCCAGAAGCCATGCCAGAACCATGGAAGCCAGCCCCCATGCGGCGAGGCATTCGTAGTGTGCGGGGACTGACCAAGCAGGTGGCAGGGTCTGTGGGCTGGATTTACTGGGGGCCACATCTGGGCACCGAGCCTTAGTTTGCCAATCCCTGCAGTAAGGCATGTAGATCCAGGTCTTTTAGCTCTTGATCACAGATTGCAGGTGAACTTTTAAAATTTTTTAAAATAAATCTTTATTAATATCCCACACATACATATATACATAGATAACAATCATACAAAGCAAAAGCAATACAAGTAAAGGGTAAAAAAAGGAAAAAAGAAAGAAACGAAAAATACAATATATTACAATTAAATAACAAATTAAAATGTAAAACTACCAATCATTCTCATTATATTGTTTATATTGTCTATATTTTCTTGCCCAGATTTATATTATGTTATTAGAAGCCTAGCTCTTTGTTGGTGGTATATTGCTTCAATTCCATTTCTAAATTTTACTCCTAGTCCCTTTATTTCTATCTGTTTTTTCATAAAATACCAGGAAACATTGTCAAAGGCCTTCTCCGCATCAAGTAATAACAAGGCTGCCTTTTTATCACTTTTAGTTTCTAGATATTCCAAAATATCGACAATGTTTCTGGTATTTCCCGAAATTTGTCTTCCTGGGAGAAACCGTCTGGTGTGGATGAATGATTTCTCTGATGGCTTCTTTAAGCCTGCGTGTCAATATATTGGCAAAGAGTTTGTAATCACAGTTTAATACAGTGGTGCCCCGCAAGACGAATGCCTCGCTAAACGAAAAACCCGCAAGACGAAAGGGTTTTCCGATTTTTTAGCGGCTTCGCAAGACGAATTTCCCTATGGGCTTGCTTCGCAAGACGAAAGCCCATAGGGAAATCTCCAGGGACAGCGGATAAGCGCAGCACCTGTCCTGAAGGCTTGCGGTGGGAGGTCCGGGAACAGAGGAGAAGGCGCGCAGCGATTCTCCTCTGTTCCCGGGGCTTGCGGTGGGAGGAGGGTTTTTCCTCCCCACCGCCAACCTTCAGAACAGCCTTCTGAATGTTGGCGGTGGGGAGGAAAGCCCTCCTCCCACCACAAGCCTTCAGGACAGGTCCGGGAACAGAGGAGAAGGCGCGCAGCGATTCTCTTCTGTTCCCGGGGCTTGCGGTGGGAGGAAGGTTTTCCTCCCCACCACCAACATTCAGAAGGCTGTTCTGAAGGCTGGCGGTGGGAAGAAAAGCCCTTCTCCCACCTCCAGCCTTCAGAAGAGTTCCCCGCAGGGCTCCCCAAGCTGCGGATGTCTGCCCCGCGCGAGGGGCGCTCTGCTTCAGAGCGTCCCTCGCACCGGGCAGCAGGCTGCTATCCGCAGCCTAGGCAGCCCTGCAGGAACTCTTCTGAAGGCTGGCGGCGGGAGAAGGGCTTTTCTTCCCACCGCCAGCCTTCAGAAGGCTGTTCTGAAGGCTGGCGGTGGGGAGAAAAGTCCTTCTCCCCCCGCCAGCCTTCAGAAGAGGTCCGGGAACAGACTGTCCCCGGATCTGGTCTGAAGGCGGTCTCCCTAGGGACGCATTAATTGATTTTCAATGCATTCCTATGGGAAACCGTGCTTCGCAAGATGAAAAATTCGCTAGACGAAAAAACTCGCGGAACAGATTAATTTCGTCTTGCGAGGCACCACTGTAGTAATATTGGCCTAAATTGTGATTGCAGGTGAACATTAACTGACCTCAAAAGGTCTACAAGAATGCCATTTTTTACCCCAGTAATCTCAAGGCTTCCATAAAGAAATTTCATGCTTTCTTATAGAATTGTCTACATTCTTCCTCAGGGATCAAAAAATGGGGGGAATCTGGATATGTGTCATTGGATTTCTCCACTACGCCTACAGGTTCTCATATAATAATTGCTGCTGCCTTTAATGCCAGAATAGAACAAGGTGTAAAAAAACCTGGGTCCCCAAGTTGATGATCCCCTCAATCAATCACTAATAAAGATGGATATGTCTTACTGTGAAAAACAATGCAAAGAATGAAATCCTGTTTGGGAGCCTGTTCACTAGTAAACCACCTGCGAAAAAGTTCACTGTATTCATACACCACTTGGAATGGGGTGGGAGCTACAGCTAAGGAAAAGAGCAGAAGCCCACATACATGTCCATGGCTTTCATAGCAACTCCAACCCATTAAAAAATGGTCAGTCAAGCTCTCCCACACACAGCTTTTATGCCCCCATGTGACACTGCAAGCAAACACATGTGGCATCCTTGTTGCACAGTGTTCATGGTCCTCCACTGCCCCCCCATCATCAAACAGCAGCCACCCCAGGAAACATAGGTCAATTTTAAAAATAAAGCAAAAGAAGTGAGGTAAGAGCCGAAGCAGGCCCAGTAGCACAGAGAGCTCTGTTGGGGGGCATTCCACTGGGTAAATTAATGGAGCATCTAACCCCCTGTCTGGGTGAAAAGATGGGCTGCTGCTGGTGGAGGCAGGTTTCCACCGGCAGGTTCCTCTCTCTTCTCTCTCTCTCTCTCTCTCTCTCTCTCTCTCTCTCTCTCTCTCTCTCTCTTTATCTGTCTATGTGTGAATGTCCACTGTATCCAAAACCCATGCAGCCTATAGGGATTGAAGACTTGTATTATCCAGCAAGGCACTATGGGCTGTATTTTTATCATGATGCAAACTAGAATATCAATCTGTTGTACTACAGACTTAACTTGAGGAACACTTGCCCAAAATGTGTTCACCTCAGCACGCAATCTGTGTGCTTTCCAAAAAAAAGGCTATTGCCAGAACATGTGAGCAAAGGGGGAACTAGCATAAAGTCCCCCTTCCATGAAATCCTAGCTGATCCATAATAGAGCGATATCTTTGGAATAATGACACTTGTATAGTATCTACACTATTTCCTCAATAAGTTATGTAAAATGCGTTTTTCTGTTTGGGGCTTACTTTTTTAGGGCTGAAGACGTTTTATGATGTTATCTTATTGAGAGATTTCACAAATGCTGAATGTGTGGAAATTCTGAAGAAAGGCCATTTACTGGGCATTGCACCTGGTGGAGCTAGAGAAGCAAGCTTTAGTACTGACTACAGCTTAATGTGGGGTAACCGCACAGGTTTCGCTCGGATAGCTTTGGAGGCGAAAGTGGTGAGTGATGTTTGGGCAATTTGCATTGTCCTCACAATTATCCTGGATATGACGTAATGTGTTGACATCCTTGATCTAGCATCCTAAGTAGTTGAGGACGGCAAATATCCTGTTTGGGGGTCAAATGATATCTGGAGTTCCAAGCATTTCCCACCCCTGCTTTTTAAAAAAGCTACTGAAATCAATAACGTATAAAAAGAAAAATGGCCTTTGCCCCCTTTTTTTCTATTCAGTTCCTGAAAATCTGGGCAACAATTTGTGAAGTTTCTTCATCTGAGATATTTGAATAGATATTTTGAAACCAATTGCATAATCTATGATTTTCTTCTCCTAATAATCCCAGAGGTGAAGCATTCTTCTTTGTCCTTAACAAAAATAAAGGTGGGGTGGTCAGGACGAAGTAATTATCCAGTTCTCGCCTTTCTTTCATTTTTGTTTCATCTTTCATTCTTCTAGCCCATCATCCCAATATTTACACAAAACAGTTGTGAAACATACAGGAGCTTCGGAAAGACAAGTGAGTTAAATATCTTACGTTTCTTAGTTGAGCAAGAGATCCAGTTTCAGGCAATATACGTTTTAATAATAGACTATGCTTTATTAAAAAACCAATTATCTTTTTCCTACCTACTAGCAGAGTTTATTCCATGGACACTTATCTGTGCTGCCTGCCTCAGTGTTGAGTAAATATGCCTTTGTTTAGTTTTCTATTAGATTTAAAACAAAGCTGTAATCTATAAGAGGGGTAGGAAGCCCAACATAGACAGGAACAGATCAGGAAACAAACCATATTTTGCAGTCTATTGTACAACTTATGATCCCAATTGCCAAGAGATGAGAAGAGCTGATTGAATATGTTGCATATCTTTCCCCAAGCACTCATATTATTTAACTCTTCCTCCTTGGGATGGATGGATTGCAATTGCTTAACAGAAATTTGATATGCGGTCACTTTCTTTTACAGGGCTGACAAAATGGCTGTATGAGAAAACTCGACGTGTACTCCTTCCCACTTATGGAGGACTTCCAGTGAAACTGAGGACATACGTTGGAGAACCCATCCCATATGATCCAAATATAACTGCCACAGAGCTGGCTGAAAAAGTAAGTGAACTCTATACTTGGAAATACAAAAACATAAGAATTTTTCCCTAATGTTTATCTCCTTTTTCAGTTCTAAATCGTATTCTGCACACTGACTTCCTCAATCTATACAGCCAGAGCTAGGCTTCATTATATATACTTTTGTGCATTATGTTCACCACTCAGCATTCCCTTTCCTTAACTTATTGATTCTTAAACTTGTTGAGGCTGAGTTTCAATATGTGTGCAACCATGCATTGCACCAAACCCAGAAATGACCCCAAAATGTCACATTTTTGGAGTGGGTGTGGAAGGGGGAGTGTGGCAATCGTACAGAGCCTCTGGTCGTTTCACGGACTATTGACCTGTACACCACTGCTTTATTCTTCCACTGCCACCAACCAGGTATCTTCTGGTGAAATACTGAGTCTCAGTCAGGTTGTAAAGTCAACAACGAAGATTAAAATTTATTGAAGAACAAACAAGTTTTAAATATATTCAGAACTGTTTCTCAAATGCGCACCCTTAACTAGATGTGGCACCATCTCACACTGTCACACTCTTCTCTCTCACTTCTATCTGTGTCTTTCACTCTGTCCAACCACTGTGTTCTACTTTTTCTGCCTCTGTCTGACCCTCACTCCTCCATCTCCCCATGGTAAACCCCTGGCCTGAGCCTCAAAACCGGGTAGGCTCCGCCTCTGAGCTTTCTCAATAGTCGGTCTACATTAGCCATTTCCATCCCTCCTGTACAAACATAATCACAAGGAATGGGCAAATGCCACAGGAAGTTTGCAGGCTCTTTTAATGGTGTTTCAATTATACAGTGGTACCTCTACCTATGTGCCCCTCTTATTACGTATCCTTCGGGATATGCACATGGCAAACACTCAATATAACAAACATTCAATATAAAGCCCTTCCTGTTTAGTTCATTCCTTTTGAATAGGTTATACCCCTAAATTCCTACATTCCAGTCATGAGACTCATCACACAAGGCTTCATTAATGCCTACCAGGTCATATTTGCCATCCTGCAGTAAAAGCTCCAATTCATCTTGCTTGTTTCCCATACTCTGTGCATTTGTGTAGAGACAATTGAAGCCATGAATCATTCCTTCCTGGTGCTTTCTTCTTGTAGTTTTTTGCCCTTTAGTGGGTTTCTGGAGCACTACCTCCTGTGCATCTATATAGTTATGGCTTGTGCACCATCAACCTCTTAAATGAGATGCAGTTTTACAGAAGACATTTCAAACACAGATGCCATTTCTAGGGTACTCTAGGGTATTATATTGTGTGACAATATCTTAGGTGTTCCTGCAGGGGATGTCGAACTTCCCCCCTTTCTCAAAGAAGTCTTGGGAAGTGGATTTCCAAAGGCAGGGGGTTAAGGGAAGGAGCATGTGGGGGTCTGATGGCTAAAGGGAAGGAGTTTTGGAACATGGTTTTCTATGGCTGGTTCTCCCCAAGCGCTTTATGCTTTCATTCTTGCTGAACCCCCTCCCTCCCCACATCTAGTTTCAGCTTTTGGTTGCCTGTTTGAAGGAGCAGTAGTTTACTTTGGTGGGTGTGCAGGGGTTGATCCTTTGGTTATCCTGTGGTTCCCTTCTTTATTTCACATTGTTAAGATGCATTACATTGTCATTGGATAGTGGTGTGGTTTGTTTGCTCCTACCACAGGTGAGAAAGTTGTGGAGAGAAAGATTAGCTTTACTGAGGCATTATTGTGTTAAGGATGCCCTTGGAGGACCTGCCGTGTTGGTATGCCTGGTAGGACTTGCATAGGTCCTCTTAGGCTTGGTACATGCATTTTGGCTGAACACTGCAGAGCAGGGTCTGGGTGAGCATTCTGGGTTTCATACTCAAGGTTCAATATGCAAGGAGACAGTAATTTCCTCCCTATCCTTTGCTGGGGAGCCAGTTGCATATGCCTTAGGATCTGGAGAGATGGTTTCCTACCACAATTAGCTAAAAATCCTTATCTGCCCTTACTTCTGATCACAGAAAGAAATTACATATTGTGCTTCTTTAGCTGGAAAAGATGGGATTTTTTAAAATGCTACTGGTTCTGACTCCTTTAGCTTTTTCTTGTTCCTTTAGCTGTGACATAATGTATTCCTTTGTTTTTGTTTTTTCAACAGACGAAGACTGCATTTGAAAATCTTCGGGAAAGACACCAAAAAATTCCAGGAAATATGTTAAGAGCTCTTTCAGAACGATTTGATAAGCATGACAAAGCTAACTAGTCCATATAAAACAGTTGTAGCATTTTGACTATGTGTCCACAATAGAAAACTAATAATTATGCAATTAAAGCTAAGGTAATGTACATACAATTGTGCTGGATTGTGTATGAATTATTCGGAAGGGTGGCTAGTTCAGCCCCTGCTTTGCATGCAGAAGGTCCTAGGTTTGAAAGACATACAAGTGCTGTCTTGACCTATCCTGCAAGACTCCCAGAATGCCCCCTTTTTGGGAATTACACTGGTAGAGCCAGAATCAAAGAGTATAATGGGAGGATGGGTGTTTAATTGAAACCCAAAATAATGTTACACCTGAAAGAGTAATGCCTAAAAATCTGCTGTATTAAAACAGTGACATTTATTTTGTGTTTGCAAAAGGCATGTTCTTCTTCTTATCTGTTCTTATTTCCAAACAGGACTTTATCCTAGGTTATTTAGTCCCACGGGGGAGTGAATCCAGCAATGGAGTCTGGATTTCTGTCACCCTCTAATTTCCCTGTGGCTGGGTGCAGTTCTCCTGTTTCTCCATGGGAGAGGCACTTCTCAAAAGAGGAATTTAATGTTTGAACTTCCAGTTTTGATTACCATTAATGTTTGTTTGGACCACATTGTTTACTACCTTTCTAGTGTCTGAAGTGACTGGGCCTGATGTCTTCTAGTCTTCATCCTCAAGCCCTTCCACCTCCACAAATAAGTCCCAACTGCTTTCTTTTTAGTAGTTTAAAAAAGGTAAAGGTAAAGGACCCCTAACAGTCCAGTCTCGAACGACTCTGGGGTTGCGGTGTTCATCTTACTTTACTGGCCGAGGGAGCTGACGTTTGTCCACAGACAGTTTTTCTGGGTCATGTGGCCAGCATAACTAAGCTGCTTCTGGTGTATCCAGAGCAGCACATGGAAACACTATTTACCTTCCTGCCAGAGTGGTACCTATTTATCTACTTGCACTTTGACATACTTTCGATCTGCTAAGTTGGCAGGAGCTGGGACCGAGCAACAGGAGCTCACCCCATCGTGGGGATTTGAACCACGACCTTCTGATCGGCAAGCTCTAGGCTCAATGGTTTAGACCACAGTGCCGCCCGTGTCCCTTTTAGTAGTTACAGAATTGCAGGGGGAGGCTGTATTGTTAAGTGAAAGACATCCTCTGTTACAACCATATATTTCATTCTCTATGTAACTGAGAAGAATTGTCAAATGCTCAAATGGTGGCTGCCACCACAGCAATTCAGTGGACAAGATCAGAAATGTAGATATAAAAGCTCAGATCAGAGTCAAATGGCACCTTAAACCTATGTTATGGTCGCCACAATGATATGTTTGGCATATTTTAAAAAACCCTAAGATTGTAAAGCAAATGAAGCCAAGATGGGAGATCTAGCTGAAGATGGAATGAATGCTGTCTACAAACGACAAATTATTTTAAAACACAGAAGCAATCAAGAGGAAAAGCAGTCTGGAAGAGATGTGACTGCAGTTTCATTCTAGCAAAAGTAAAAACTAAAACTCTTTTACTTAGAGGGGGTAGTTTGTCAATACCTGTATCTTTATAAATGTGTGAACAACTTAGCGTAGAGAATTTATTTGGCTCCTTTTGCAATTTGTGGTATTTTGAGGGTTGTAAAAAAGAAAAGAAGGTAATGATCCCTGGGCAGTTAAGTCCAGTCAAAGGCGACTATGGGGTTGTGGCTCTCATCTCGCTTTTCAGGCCGAGGCAGCTGGCATTTGTCCACAGAGCTTTCCAGGGCATGTGGCCAGCAAGATTAAACCAGTTTTGGTGCAATGGAACACCGTGACAGAAACCAGAGTGCATGGAAATGCCATTTACCTTCCCACCACAGTGGTATCTACTTGCGCTGGTATGCCTTCAAAATGCTAGGTTGGCAGAAGCTGGGACACAACATCTGGAGTTCACTCCGTTGCGCAGAATCGAACTGCTGTCCTTCCAATCAGGAAGCCCAAGTGGCTAAGTGCTTTAGACCACAGCGACACCTGCATCCCTACAATGGCAGGCATAGCAAAGCAGGTCATACAGGGAGCACAGTGGGACTTAGGTTTAGGCATGCATAGGACAGTAACACCCAGTGAACTTCATGGCTGAGTGGGGGTTTGAACCTTGGTCTCCCACTAGTGCTGGGAGATAACTGGTTTTCAATATCGCAATATATCACCAGCTAAACATGGCAATATATTGATATATCACGATATCTGAAATAAGGAAGGAACTACGGAGAGGGCTACTTCTTAAGGGTCTAAAACTGATAAATGATGATATCATCAATCACCTCAAGGTCACTTTCAGCAGTAGGCAAGCCAAAATGCATCCAAATGAGACTTTTGGTTTGGGGCGTGGCTATCAAATGGCGGTATTCAGGACAGTCCAAAGTTCCACACGGGGGGGGGGGGGATGTATTGGAATACCTGATCTCAGTGATCATTGGCAGGAGGAGGAGTTATGCTAAGACCAGACCATATCATTACCGAGGAGGCAGGCTTAGTTGTTGTTTGAGGACTATCCCTGCCTCCAGGTCTGGTCCTGACTGGAAGGATACTGGAATCAGCAAGGGAAACTCACATGACCTGAAAGTGTTGCTGTGCAATGCCAGGTCAATGATGAATAAAACCACTGCCATCCACGATCTGATTGTGGATGGAAGATTTGACCTGGCATGTGTGACTGAGACCTGGTTGGATGAAGCAGATGGGCCTGTCCTTGCCACTGCTTGCCCACCAGGTTTCTCTTACACACAGCAACACAGGTCATGTGGGCAGGGAGGGGGGGGGTTGCAGTTATTTTTAGGAAGTCATTAGTTTGCACCAGGCATACTATTGGGAAGACCCAGTTTTCTGAGTGCATGTTCTGGAAGTTGGGCAATAGGGGCAGTACAGGATTCCTGTTGATGTATTGACTTCCCCAAGGATTCCCTGCCTGAGCTGCTTCAGGTCGTGTTGGATATGCTCCTGGAGACACTTAGTTTGGTTGTCCTGGGGGATTTTAACATCCATGCGGACACGACCTTACAAAGGGCTGCTTGAGACTTCGTGGAAAGCATGGCCTCTATGGGGCTGTCCCTGAATAAGTTTGGCCCAACTCATAGCCGCGGACACGCCTTAGATTTGGTGTTTACCTCTACGGATGTTGGTGATCTGACACTAACTAAAAGCGAAACAAAAGAAGTGCCATGGTCAGATCACTTCCTGGTGCAACTGGACTTCTCAGCGACCCTTCCCCTCTGCAGGGAGGTGGGACCGATTTGGATGGTCCGTCCCCACTACTTAATGGATCCAATTGGCTTCCAGAGAGTGGTAGGGGATGTTTTATCCCAAGTTGATGGCCTTTCAGCTGATTCCCTGGTGGCCCGCTGGAATGCGGAGTTAACCAGGTCTGTTGACTGTCTGGCTCCGAAGCGTTCTCTCTGATTGCATGGAGCCCGGACAGCCCCGTGGTTTCCCCCGGAGCTGAGGGCGATGAAACAATAGTTGAGATGGCTAGAGCGCCGGTGGCAGATAACTCATTTTGAATCAGAACGGACATGGGCTAGAGCTCAACGTCGAGCTTACCAAGTGGCAATGGCAACGGCAAAGAGGGCCTTCTTCGCTGCCTCTATTGCATCTGCAGAAAACAGCAGGAGACTTTTTCAGGTGGTTCGCAATCTATCGGAACCACCTGCACCACTGGGGCCCATAGGGACCCCAAGATCTCCTGCAATGATTGTGCTAGAGTTTGGTCTAGTCTTGTTACATGGGATCAATTCCAATCTGTTACCTCCAAGGATGTGGACAGGCTGCTTGGACAAGGGAAACTGACCACCTGTCTCCTTGATCCTTGCCCATCCTGGCTAATAAAAGCGAGCCAGGAGGGACTGGGCGATGGGCTCTGCGGGGTGGTGAATACTTCCCTTTGTGAGGGAGCCTTTCCAGACCCGCTGAAAGGGACGGTCATTAAACCGCTTCTTAAAAAACATCTTTAGACCCGGCCAACATGTCCAACTATCGCCCAGTCTCAAATCTTCCATTCTTGGGCAAGGTGATTGAGTGGGTGGTTGCTGAACAACTCCAAGCACGCCTGGAGAATGCGGACCATTTGGATCCCTTCCAGTCGGGATTCAGGCCTCATCATGGGACTGAAACTGCCTTGGTCGCGCTGGTTGATGATCTCCAGCGAGCTAGGGACAAAGGTGAGAGCTATTTCCTAGTTCTGCCGGATTTCTCGGCAGCCTTTGACACCATCAACCATAACATCCTTCTGGAGCGTCTAGAGGGGCTGGGAGCTGGGGGCACTGTTATACAGTGGTTCCGCTCCTTCCTCCTGGGCTGTGTTCAGAAAGTGGTGTTGGGGGATGAGTATTCAGACCCCAGGGCTCTCACTTGTAGGGTGCTTCAGGGTTCCGCCCTCTCCCCCATGCTTTTTAATATCTATATGAAGCCACTGGGAGAGATCATCAGGGGGTTTGGGCTGGGTGTTCATCAGTATGCAGATGACACCCAGCTCTACCTCTCCCTTAAATCAGAACCATTGAAGGTGGTGAAGGTTCTGTGTGAGTGTCTGGAGGTGGTTGGAGGATGGATGGCGGCTAACAGATTGAGGTTGAATCCTGACAAGACTGAAGTACTGTTTTTGGGGGACAGGGGGCAGGTGGGTGTGGGGGGATTCCCTGGTCCTGCATGGGGTAACTGTGCCCCTGAAGGACCAGGTGTGCAGCCTGGGAGTCATTTTGGACTCACAGCTGTCCATGGAGGCACAGGTTAATTCTGTGTCCAGGGCGGCTGTCTACCAGCTCTACCTTGTACACAGACTAAGACCCTACCTGCCCCCAGACTGTCTCACCAGAGTGGTGCATGCTCTCGTTATCTCCCGCTTGGACTACTGCAATGCACTCTACGTGGGACTACCTTTGAACGTGACCTGGAAACTGCAATTAATCCAGAATGTGGCACCTAGACTGGTGACTGGGAGTGGCCGCTGGAACCACATAATACCAGTCCTGAGAGATCTGCATTGGCTCCCAGTATGTTTCCGAGCACAATTCAAAGTGTTGGTGCTGACCTTTAAAGCCCTAAACGGCCTCGGTCCTGTATACCTGAAGGAGCGTCTCCACCCCCATAGTTCAGCCCGGACACTGAGATCCAGCGCCAAGGGCCTTCTGGCGGTTCCCTCATTGCGAGAAGTGAGGTTACGGGGAACCAGACAGAGGGCCTTCTCGGTAGTGGCGCCCACCATGTGGGACACCCTCCCTTCAGATGTGAAGGAAATAAGCAGCTATCTTCCCTTTAAAAGACATCTGAAGGCAGCCCTGTTTAGGGGAGTTTTTAATATTTAATGCTGTACTGTTTTTAACATTTGATTGGGAGCTGCCCAGAGTGGCTGGGGAAATTCAGCCTGATGGGCGGGGTATAAATAAATAAATAAATAAATAAATAAATAAATAAATATAATTATTATTATACGATGATGAGTCATTGTGAATACAAATAATCTGGGACTGCCAGACTGTCAGCAGGCCTTCTAGGTGGCAGAATCACCAACAGCGGGGGGTGGGGGGAGTGGACAGAAGCAACAGCAGCCTGGAAGCAGAGGCAAAATAATGAGCAGCACGTTAAGCCTTGCCATGGCAGTGGGCAACGGCAGCAGAAGAGGGGGCAGCCTGTGAGGCTGCCTCTGGTGGCAGTAGTGGTGGCCTGCAAGGCTTTGTGGCAGTAGCAAAATTGGCGTGGCTGTAGCAGCAGCCTGCCATTACTGCCACCACTTTCTATGGCCGCCATGACGCCTTGCAGGCTGCCACTACTACTGCTGCCACCTCCTGATGTCACCGAAAGGCCTCACAGGCTGCTGCCGCTACTGCCACCACCTCCCATCACTGCTGTGAGTCCTCGTAGGACACCATCACTTAATAATCTTATTCCTTTAGTTGTACATTGCTGCCCGATCGCTGCAAGTGGCCACCAATCACGCTCCCTCTTGCTGTGACAAGGGCAGCTGTCTTTTGGCTGCCGCAGCAGAATCAGAAAAGCTAATGATGGCAATCGGGCGGCTGCGATGTGAAAGGTTGTGTGCCACGCTCACCCACCAGAACGCAGCACACAACCACTTGCGTCGCTTACAGTTGCCGCTTCCAATCTCGGGCTCGCGCTGCATTCTGGGGGGTGAGTGATTTTCGGCAATATGTTATTCTGAAATATGAATCCTAATACAGGTGTGACTCCAGGTGTCACTGAGCCCTCTGTCTTCCTCACAATGCTTGGTTTCTTCATACAGATGAACAAACCATAAAACCTGTATGTCCTGGGTCAGCTCAGACTTCATGGCCTCTGTGGTAACACAAGAGCCAGAACATACCTTGTTCAGGTCTCTGCAAGGGAGTGGGAAGGCCTAAATCCATTAGGGAAGATCAGAAACATGTGGGGTTTTTTGGTTTTTTGGTTCTGTATGCTTTTTCCCATGGATATTTGTTTTTAATGTGTCCATGACCACATCACATTATTTCTCCCCTGTTGACAAATCCCGCTTAATGCAGGATACCTCTCCTCTGCAAAGAGAGTAAAACAGACCATCATATGTGTATGCAAACATTGCTCTGACAATTGACAAATGCATGCTGGACTTCCTTCGCCTCCACCTGACAATACTGAACATGTACCGAATACCAGAGGCCCTTTGATGTCAAAGCATGTCAACCTGGAACGTTTTTGCTCCTGATCAAGCAATGCATACTGCAGGGGCAACTCGTGAGGAATCTTTTCAACCAGCTGCATGCAGTAAAATCAGCATGGCAGGATTTAATTTCAGTGATCAAACAGATGGTATTGGAGATCTCAGAAAATTCCTGGAGCACAAGTGACTGGTAAAGTTTATTGGAGTAGAACTGATTACTGAGGATGATTACTTGAGGTTCAGTATTCTAACCCAGTAGCGTTAATGAAATCCTCATTTGCTGTAGAATTAAAGAGTCATGTGCCAATGAAAGAGCTTTCAATATTGCAACAGAACATGTTGTTAAGGTTATGTATTACACAACATACATATTGTACCACTTGTCACAATTCCTTCCTTTACTCTGTGACCCAATATGTTATTGTGCCATATGAATGTTATTGTAAGTGTGACTCCATATTTCATGTTTTATTACAAGTGTCCACAACTTCCAAGCAGCTGGTGCACTAAGCCTTTTTCACAATGCTTAGTTTCTTCATACAGATGGCACACCTTTCACAGTTTCTTGACATCACCGCATAAAGAGACGTGTTTCAATATGGTTGGAAATCAGACATCGAAAAAGTGCAGCAGACAGGATTTCAGGTGCTTTCACAGAGAGGTGACTGAATTAAAGGCATTTTAGGCTTACCAGGAATGTAAGTAAAAACTTTTGTTCATAGAATCCTAAAGTGTATAGGTCGGAGGGGACCCAGGGGTCGTCTAGTTAACCCCTTGCAATGCAGGAATCTCAACAAACGATCCCTGCGTACTTTTGCAAATGTGCTAGTACTTGTGTTATTTGTCAGTTTCTGTGATAGCATCTCTCCCTTTGTGCGTGTTTGTGCATTCATGCATAAAAACCATGTATGATCTTTTTAAAAAAATAATAATAAATGCATTTTCAAAAACAGGAACAGAGAGCATGTTTAACCCCCTCCCCTCCCCCTGTTACAACTTCGTACCAAATACAGCCTGTATACATATACCATATGACTTCCCTCCACACTTTTCCTGGTTCGTTTGCTTTTCTCCATGTAACGCACATCTTTTTAAGCATGCAATTTGTTATCAATTAAATACTCTATTTCAGCTCTGCTGGATTTACTCGGGACCTGCTAAAATCCTTAGCCACTCACTTTTGTAAATATCTGGGAATAAGGTTTACCGTCTCCCCTTCCTCATATCTATAATAATAATAATAATAATAATAATAATAATAATAATTTATTATTTATACACCGCCCACTCTGGGCGGCTTCCAACAAAACACTAAAATACAATAACCTATTAAACATTAAAAGCTTCCCTAAACAGGGTTATCTTTAGATGTCTTCTAAAAGTTTGGTAGTTATTTTTCTCTTTGACATCTGGTGGGAGGGCGTTTCACAGGGCGGGCGCCACTACCGAGAAGGCCCTCTGCCTGGTTCCCTGTAACTTGGCTTCTCACAGTGAGGGAGCTGCTAGAAGGCCTTCGGCGCTGGACCTCAGTGTCCAGGCAGAACGATGGGGCTGGAGACGCTCCTTCAGATATACTGGACCGAGGCCGTTTAGGGCTTTAAAGGTCAGCATCAACACTTTGAATTGTGCTCGGAAACGTACTGGGAGCCAGTGTAGGTCTTTCAAGTGTTATATGGTCTCGGCGGCCACTCCCAGTCACCAGTCTAGGTGCAACATTCTGGATTAATTGTAGGCTCCCAGGTCACCTTCAAAGGTAGACCCACATAGAGTGCATTGCAGTAGTCCAAGCGAGAGATAACCAGAGCATGCACCACTCTGGCGAGACAGTCTATGGGCAGGTAGGGTCTCAGCCTGCCCTGGACACCAAATTGACCTGTGCCTCCATGGACAGCTGTGAGTCCAGAATGACTCCCAAGTGTGCGCACCTGGTCCTTCAGGGGCACAGTTACCCCATGCAGTACCAGGGAGTCTTCCACACCTGCCGGCCTCCTGTCCCCCCAAAACAGTACTTCTGTCTTGTCAGGATTCAACCTCAATCTGTTAGCCGCCATCCATCCTCCAACTGCCTCCAGACACTCACACAGGACCTTCACCGCCTTCACTGGTTCCAGTTTGAAAGAGAGGTAGAGCTGGGTATCATCCGCATCCAAACCCCCTGATGATCACTCCCAGCGGCTGCATGTAGATGTTGAAAAGCATGGGGGAGAGGACAGAACCCTGAGGCACCCCACAAGTGAGAGCCCAGGGGTCTGAACACTCATCCCCCCCACCACTTTCTGAACACGGCCCAGGAGGAAGGAGCGAAACCACTGTATAACAGTGCCCCCAGCTCCCAGCCCCTCTAGACGCTCCAGAAGGATGTTATGGTTGATGGTGTCAAAAGCTGCTGAGAGATCCAGTAGAACTAGGAAACAGCTCTCACCTTTGTCCCTAGCCCGCCAGAGATCATCGACCAGTGCAACCAAGGCAGTTTCAGTCCCATGATGAGGCCTGAATCCCGACTGGTAGGGATCCAAATGGTCTGCTTCTTCCAGGCGTGCCTGGAGCTGTTCAGCAACCACCCACTCAATCACCTTGCCCAAGAATGGAAGATTTGAGACTGGGCGATAGTTGGCCATCTAAATATGTTTTTTAAGAAGCGGTTTGATAACCGCCTCTTTCAGCAGGTCTGGGAAGGCTCCCTCACATAGAGAAGCATTCACCACCCCGCAAAGCCCATCGCTCAGCGCTTCCCAACTAGCTTTTATAAGGATCAAGGAGACAGGTGGTTGGTTTCACTCGTCCAAGCAGCCTGTCCACATCCTCGGAGGTAACAGATTGGAATTGATCCCACATAACTTGACTAGACAGGACTCTAGCACTCTCCCGCCCCGGCCCTGCTCCCATGGTAGAGTCTACCTCTTCCCAAATCTGAGTGACTTTATCTGCAAAAAACTTTGCATAATCATTGCAGGAGATCATGTGGCCCATACTGGGCCCCGATGTAGCAGGTCGTTCTGCTAAATTGCGAACCACCTGAAAAAGTCACCTGCTGCTGTTTTCTGCAGATGCAATAGAGGCAGTGAAGAAAGTCTTTGCTGTCACTACCACCACTTGGTAGGCTCGACATTGAGCTCTAACCTGTGTTCAGTCAGCATCAGAATGAGTTATCCGCCACCGGTGCTCTAGCCGTCTCAATGATTGTTTTATTGCCCTCAGATCTGTGGAAAACCACGGGCCTGTCTGGGCTCCATGCAATTGGAGAGGGCGCTTCAGAGCCAAATAATCAATAGCCCTGGTTAACTCCTGGTGGGCCACCAGGGAATCAGCTGAAAGGCCATCAACATGGGATAAAGCATTCCCTACCACTCTCTGGAAACCATTTGAATCCATTAAGTCTTGTTAGTTCAATTATTGGGCAACAAAGCTCCTGAGTTAATCCCTAAACCGCTGTATCAGCACAGCATTGCCCAAGGACGACTTTGGAAAACACAACCGCACGCAAAATATCTTCCCATATGGAGAAACAGAACAGGACACAGGAAACCGATTATCCAGTCCTCCTGGCCACACTCACAAGTCTGGTTTGTGATTAAAATCTTATTTCCTTTGGCACCCAAGTTTTTGAAAGCCCCCGCTATTTGATACTACGAGGTTGCTATTTCTTTCTTTCCATCTTGTTTAATCGGTTTTAATTTGTATACTTTGGCAGTACATTTAGATCTACTGTTATCTTTCATTTGGAGGTTGGGTTTCAAATACAGTGGTACCTCAGGTTAAGTACTTAATTCATTCTGGAGGTCCGTTCTTAACATGAAACTGTTCTTAACCTGAAGCACCACTTTAGCTAATGGGGCCTGCTGCTGCTGCTGCGCCGCTGCCACACGATTTCTGTTCTCATCCTGAAGCAAAGTTCTTAACCCGAGGTACAATTTCTGGGTTAGCGGAGTATGTAACCCGAAGCGTATGTAACCCGAGGTACCACTGTACTAAAAGGGGAGTATCATTGTTTACATTCCACAATTGTAATTTGAGTTGTTTAAACTGTACCCATTTAATTGTACCCATTTCTTTGCAGTCCAATTTTTCTCCCCAGATTTTACCAGATCTGGAGTGGACTTCCTTTTTTCACTCCCAGACTCTTTTCCAAAGATACCCCACTAATTCTTTGAATTCTATCTTCTTATTTGGATTTAATTTGGGAAGTTTTGTCACTCTGCTGAGAGTCTTAGAGGCTGTGTGGCAATGAGCTGATCTCTCCCTCTAGTGCCATGGCCCATTATCCAAATTGTGACAGCCCAAACTCTTCAGAGCTCACACTGCCCCAAAGTGGAGCTTGTATAAGGCACTGCTGGAGATTCAACAAGCTTTCCTGGCCTCACCACAGGATTTTAGGAAGTCACATTTTAGGAGTAGTATGAAAATTTCAACCAGGGTTGAGACTGGTTTAGGAGAAAACTAATCAACACAGTATTTCAGAAGACAGAACAGGATAGAGATGGATGGTGGCTAATGCCATATGTACACTGCTCTCCAAAAAAGCAGTGGGAGAGCATTGGATGTAGCCTCAAATACACACAAGATAAAAACCGTTTGTTTTAGTCACAACAGTACCCCATCTGCAATTTATCATTCTTCTAATACCAGGGATGAGGTCTTCCTAATTCCTGACAAGGGCGTGTGGAAAGGATCCAGTCTGACGTAAGACTCACCAAAATCTTGGTGGAAGCAGTGAGATATCTAAGATAAACCCCAACAGTGACACTTACCTTTGCATAGCTATGTGGGAAGAGGAAATTAATCACTTTTTCAGATATTACAAATCTGAGAAACAGAAATTTAATTATTCCGTATCGTGTGGCTATTATAGGCACAAAAGTCTTATTGGAATCAAAACAGCTGTGATTTCAGGCATCCCACTCCCAAAAAAACCACCCACATTTTTTTGGTCTATTCTATGTACTATTTAATTGCAAGATGTAGTGAAAATAGAGTAGAATCAGAAATATGCAATTCAGCTATGTAAAGCTAATGGGTCTTCAGATGACTTAGTAATTTGAAGACAAAAATGTGATGGCTGGGTGCATAGCTGTCAATTTTTCCCTTTTCTTGCGAGGAATCCTATTTGGAATACGGGAATTTCCCTTAAAAAAAGGGAAACCTTGACAGCTATGGCTGGGTGTTGTGGCATGGTTCCCAATAACTGAAGTGGAAAGAATGTCTAGAGGCAGTGATAACAGAGTTTGGCCTTCAGCATCTGCTATTACCTGGCAGAAGAGCTGCAATCCCACTTTGCAGTGTATCCCAAAATGCTTCCAAACTTCAGCTCACCATTCTCCCCACCCTCCTTGTTGGGTGTTGTGTTCGTGCTGCAGAAGTTCAGTCAAGCGGTTAGGTTCAATGTAGGAAACAACCGTGTAGCAGAGAGAGCTTTTACTTCAGGGGCAAAAAGACACACACTATATATACACGTTCTTTGCAGTTGTTAGAAGAAGTCTTTACTCTCTGAAGACAAGAGGCCATTTCAGATTATAAAGTACCGTATTTTTCGCCCTATAGGACGCACCTTTTCCCCTCCAAAAATGAAGGGGAAATGTGTGTGCGTCCTATGGGGCGAATGCAGGCTTTCGCTGAAGCCTGGAGAGTGAGAGGGGTCGGTGCGCACCGACCCCTCTCGCTCTCCAGGCTTCAGAAGAGCCCCACCGCCAGCCCCACAAGCTCGGGGGACAGCGGGGAGGAGGAACGCCGCCATCCCACTATCCCCCGACTTGGTTAGAAGGCTGGCAGCTTGGTTAGAAGGCTGGGGCCGCCAGCCCCGCAAACTCGGGGGACAGCAGGGAGGCGCAGCGCACCTTTCCCGCTGTCCCCCAACTTGGTTAGAAGGCTGGCGGGGGGGAGAAGCCTGCTCCTCCCCGTCGCCAGCCCCGCAAACTCGGGGGACAGCGGGGAGGCACAGCGCGCCATCCCGCTGTCTCCCGACCTGGTTTGGAGGCTGGCAGAGGGCTTCCCCCTCCCCCAGCCCCACAAGCTCCCAGAGCGATGCCAAAGCTGCACGCAGCTTCGGCATCCCTCTGGGTCCCGTTCTGGGAGCTGGGGTCGGGGGAAGCTTGGGCTTCCCCCACCCCAGCCCTGCGCCTGGGGGGGAAATAATTCCCCCCCCATTATTCCCCCCCCCCCAAATCTAGGTGCGTCCTATGGGCCGGTGCGTCCTATAGGGCGAAAAATACGGTAAGTGCTGACACAAACTCCACACAGCAAGTGCAAAGTCTAGTGGCTAACGAAGTCCTGCAACTGCCATTTCTGCTGACTCATGGAAAAGTAACTCCTTTTCCACTTTCCTTAACACTTCAGCCATGAAATGAAACCAGCTTGCTTTACAACAAAAAACATGATGGTCGTACATTACTCATTTTGTAGATCTCAGCGATGAATGCTGGGGGAGGGGGGGGAATATGACTGCTTGGCTAGTTACAGTGAGGAAAACTAGATTTCATGTATCAGTTACAGATAGGTAGCCGTGTTGGTCTGCCATAGTCAAAACAAAAAAAATTCCTTCCAGTAGCACCTTAAAGACCAACTAAGTTAGTTCTTGGTATGAGCTTTCGTGTGCATGCACACTTCTTCAGATACACAGTGTGTATCTGAAGAAGTGTGCATGCACACGAAAGCTCATACCAAGAACTAACTTAGTTGGTCTTTAAGGTGCTACTGGAAGGAATTTTTTTTGTTTAGATTTCATGTAATCATGAATGCTCTGGGTTGACAGTTCAAACTGATGTACTGCATTTTCTGTTTTACAGGTAAACAGTGGGGGGAAAGATACCATCACAACTGAGGCAAATTTCACTTGATATATTTATTTCATTGGCATACACTTCAGCTCTTCTCATCTCTTGGCATACACTTGCTTCAGATCAGGAAACAATGAGCTGGTTTACTCAAATGCTGGAAAACTGGATTAGTGTTACTTATTTGGAAGAATGCCTGAACTCTGTGGTTCACCCTCTGTGGTTATTTATCATTCCCATTTTGCTTTATTCTTACTGGTTATTTACATATATATTTTGCTGTGCTGTCTCATTTCTGTTATATATCTACAAGAAGATGAATAACCAGCAAGAAAGTGGTATTTATAGCAAATTTTGGGACAAGACAAGGCACATTATGTATCGCTGTTTTGATATATATGGAAAGATATGGCATGGTGAGTAAAGGTTTCTTTCATACCAATAATTCAGTCTTATCAGCTCCTATACTTTCATAGGACTGAGCACCAGAATTTCAGACTTGAAACACTGGAACAATGGTTGCCACAGTGCATCAGGAGTGTAGCTCTGAACCCACCTCAGTGTCATAAGAGCTACAAGTTTTGGTTAGCTTTGTAAGGATCAAAACAAAGGCATGGATATTTATATATGTAATAAGCCATCCTAAGGAAAAACAAAATATTTTATGAGGTACGTACAAAATCAAGACGTATTACAGAAGAAAGGGTAAGTTGGTGGCTGCATAAACACCATACATTTTAATCATATTTAACCCCCCCCCCCCCCGAAACCTGGAGAATGTTGCTTGCACTTCACAGAGCTGCAATTAGCAAAGCCCTTTAAAAATAGCTTCATGGATTGTCGCAAGAGAAAGGGATTGTCTTTAAATGTGTTGTGGGTACACAGCCAATGTAATTAATATAACATTGTATAGTGAGACCTTGAGCGTGCAATTTTCCTGAGCATGATAAACCACAAGGCAGCTCTGAAACATAAACTATGGTATTTGCCAGCACCAGTTGTGTTGATGGCTACTACTTTAGATGGACACTGTGGGAAACAGGACAGTGGGCTATAGAGGCCTTTGGCCTCATCAACAGGATTCTTCTTATATCCTCCCAGAAGACTGCCAAAAACTCTCCAAGTATTCCTGTTCTCCAGGGAGAGTCCTGGATTTACAGACGCCATCCTGGTAGGGTTTCTGATTTGATCCTGGAATGCCCTGCTTTTCCTCAGGATGTTTCTATTTTCATCAGAGAAATGTCAGAGGATAGGGAGTTAGGCGACACATGAGCGAAGGCAGCCAAGTATACAAAAGTTTTTTAACATTTAATGTTTTTGTATATGTTGTAAGCCACCCAGAGTGGCTGAGGCAACCCAGTCTGATGGGTGGGGTATAAAGAATACAATTATTATTGTTATATTATTATTATTATTATTATTAGTAGTAGTAGTAGTAGTAGTATTAGTATTAGTATTAGTATTATTTGATGTGCTTATTTTCATTTGAGAAATGTTGGAGGGTATGTTGATGTTGCTTTAGGAGTTGAAGCATAAATCAGAAATACACTACTAAAACTAAGCCTGGGCCTCAATGATGAAACCCTGTAGCTACTTATAACATGGTCAATGGTGCATCTGTCTGGAAAACAGCTTTCTTACTTGGTATATAGTGATTCAGAAGATGGTCTGAAGATGTCTGGTTGGAGCTCTTAGGGATGGGGAAGAAATGTGCTCCTGGTCTAAGATAGCTCTTCCCCAAAGTAGCGCTCTGTACAGAAGGGTAATACTGCCCTTCAAATAAATAAATAAAAGTCTCCAAAACATTTAGTTTGATATCATGTTAAACCATCTCAAAGGGTCAAACACACATAAAGTAGATTAAAAGAGCAAAATAACTCAAAGACTTGGCAAAAATGTTTCCATCTGTATCCAAAAGGAAGCAAGGAATGAATATTCCAGGAGAGGAGAAGTCCCCTCCTGCCCCTTTAGTTTTGCGACCACCACAGAGAAAGTCCTGCTCCTCTTGGATGCTCTCCTGGCATCCAGAATGCTCGAACACATAGCAGAGCTTTGTACCTGATCTTAATTTCATTTCCCCCCTTCCGAAACACACTGTTTTCTTCCAATAAAACATTGTGATATTTTATTTACCTTTCAACAACATAATATTTATTTGTTGCCATTTCTATTATTTTCAGGTTATGAAGTTATTGGCTTGGAACATCTCCCTCAAGGACCAGGGATTGTTATTTTTCATCACTCAATTTGGCTTCGCGGCTATTCTTTCTTTGTGGGCAAAGCTTATAAAGAGAAAGGAAGACTGTGCCATACAGTAGTTCATCACTTCTTGTATAATCTTCCAGGTAAATTATTTAAATTAAAATTGTGCTTTTTTGCTTAAAACATGTGCCAAATATGACAGGAAACAATGCTATTAAATATAAAACAATGCTGTAGAATACAAAACAGTGTATCTGGCAGAAAACCACAGGTAAATAAAATAGCAGCAACAGGTGAAACAGTAAATTAGTGGATAGGTTCTTTCTCACCAAGTCCCTGCAAGTAAGACAGAATGTAGGATGAATAATTATTTCCAATTCATTTCTGTCTTTCTTAAATTTGTATACTGTCCTTCATCCGAAGATCCCAGGGTGTTTCCCAACACAAACTACACCTTAAGGAAGACTCAGGGCATAGTATTGAAGTGAAAATGAAATGAAATATTGTGGACAAAAGGTTATATAACAGCCTAAAGGATCTGTAAATTAAATTAAACTAGACAAATCAATATACAGTTAGGCAGGAGGAAACAGGTCACTCCACTTTTATGGCCATGTTTATAGACAACATTCCCTCAGAGTAAAGGACTGGAAGAAATATTTCCTCCTTGTTCCTAGAATCGTGGGCACATGACTTGACGAGCACAAACCAGTACGTTAGATATAGCACTTTGCTTAAAAGTGAATATAAAGTTTGAATGCATCAGATTGCCATCTTCCAATGTCCCAGATCTGGTGGGATGCCCATGAGTGCCACAGCTGTGGCTGTACCTATGCGAAAGGAATGCAAACCAAACTGAACTGGATCACAAGCTATGGCTAATTGGGCAGAGAACTGTCCAAACTTCAAATTGATCCTGGGAGAGGAAAAGGTGACCCACACACAGGCCGAGTGGCCAGATAGGCTGCAAGTGCTGTCACAGGGCATAAAGGTACATCATGGCAACTCTCGTTCATGACCTTGGAGCCAAAGCCTTCTGGCCCATCTTGGACTGCCTTAGGAGAGTGCGTACCAACCCATCTGCGAACTGGACGTTCTGGAACAAGGCCTGCCCTAGACATAGAAAATAACTCGTAGGCCCAAAGCCCCACGAAAGGCAACCATTGAAAAAGCAGGAAACAGCTGTTCTTCCAAAGTGAAAGAACACAGGGACAGCAGCAACAATAGAGCATCTGCTATTATGGGCTTACATTTATCTGGTCTGTTCTGCTCTTGGTCCTAAAGTGGATGGGCCATAGAGGTGGTCCTGATGTCTCTGAACTCCTGGTGATTAGGCAAATATGGCTGCCTGGTACAGGGGGCCAGAGTAGAAGAAATGTCCAGTTGAGGTATCAATTGCCAAGGTTTGCTTGGCATCCTCATCAGGTTGTGCACAGCACCCAGTGCCAGCTTGCGTGGCGATTCCCGCCCCCCACCAGTTGGAATAAAATAAAGACACAGGACACCAGAATTTAAGGTTTATGGGCAACAAATGGCCACAACTTTATTGGTTACAGGTAAGAGCAGTATTGGCTTTAGCCATTGGACCTATCAGACTATCCGGGATAAAACCGGAAGGGATTGAACACCAACGGGGGAAGTCCCCGAGATGCACACCCCTAGGCGCTCCGCTCCTCGAGGGGTCACCGCTCGGGAGCGTGCTTTAGGCCCTAGCCTCCATAGGTTTCGGACGAGGCAACACCCCCCGGAATCCTTTAACAAACTACCCCTCATCATTTGGGGGAGGTGATGACGCTCCCCCCCAACTCATCAGCATAATAATACCCCTACCAAGTACAATGCTTTGCATACAATTTGACCCTGGATATCACTCCCAAACCATTTCCATCCTCAGCATCATATTCAACTGCAGTTTGGTTCCAACAGCAACTCCTGATGCCAGAATTTGAAGAAAGTGGGACAAGGGGCATGTGACCTTGTTCTTTTTTCGTGATCTCTTGTAGGCATTTGATGCCATTGATTATGGCATTGTCCTGGACTGTCTCTAAGAAATGGGAATTGGGGGCACTGTATTACCATGGTTCCAATCCTATCTTTAGGACCGATTCCAGGGAGTAGCACTATGTTATGGGATGCTGCAGGGAGTAGGCAATAGAAGTTTTGGGGAGAGGTACCATCAGTATGCTGATAATAATATAATAATAATAATTTATTATTTATACCCCGCCCATCTGGCTGGGCCTCCCCAGCCACTCTGGGCGGCTTCCATAGAAAGCAAAAATACAATAAAATATCACACGTTAAAAACTTCCCTGAACAGGGCTGCCTTAAGATGTCTTCTGAATGTCAGGTAGTTGTTTATCGCTTTGACATCTGCTGGAAGGGCGTTCCACAGGGCGGGCGCCACTACCGAGAAGGCCCTCTGCCTGGTTCCCTGATGACACTCAGCTCTCTTTCTCCATCACATCTGAATCAGGAGAGCCTGTGCATTCTCAAAACAAAATAAAAAAATTCATTCCAGTAGCACCTTAAAGACCAACTAAGTTAGTTCTAGGTATGAGCTTTCGTGTGCATGCACACTTCTTCAGAATTTTTTTATTTTGTTTTGACTATGGCAGACCAACATGGCTACCTATCTATAACCTGTGCATTCTGTGAGCCATTGCCTGGACGCAGTGGTGAAATGGATGAGGAAAAAGAAGTTGAGCTTGGATCTTGCAATGTCCGACAAATTGGTCAGTTGCTTGTTCTGGATAGGTTTGCACTCCCCTTGAAGGAGCGGGTTTGCCGTTTAAAGGGCTTCTGGATCCAACTTTGTTCTGGAAGGCTCAGTTGAGGACCCTCTGTCTTTTCTAGGCCTAAGTACCATTGAGGCATCTGATCAAGGCCTGTATTTTAAAATGAGCTTAAAGATATATTTGCAAATGTTTGTATGTTTCATGCCAGGCAGAAACCAGCTGGCTAAGTACTCTGGCAGTGGTTTATCTTCCTGCTCAAGGGCCCCCCTGATTTATAGCAGTAACAGGAGACAAGTTTCTCAAAGTTGTAAAAGGGAAATACAGGCTGGGAGCAAATGTTACACTGACCCTACAAATTACAGAATACAATCAAGCTGCAAAAACACTAATTAAGAGTTGGTCAATAGTAAGATTTATTGTTAAACAGAAAATAACACCATGTGCCTCTCATCAGACTCTAGTCATATTTTCCTAAGGGCAATAAATTTTGGGAAGAGCTAATGGGAAAAGCAACTGGCTGGGAAAGGGGGTGTAAACTGAAGAGGCTTCTTTTGAAGCTGTTTTTTACTGAGTTCCTCTTTACTTTGCAAAGGCCTTTTCTTCTAAAAAACTATCTATGTTATGTATGAGATTTGTTGGCTTAATGTAATTATGCAAAGGATTTAGAAAGTAAGAAATGTTAGATTCTTACGTTAGATTCTTATTTCATTGATGGTGTGTGAGAATGTGAACCCAAGATCTCTGTTTAGATAGAATTTAATACCATGAGCCATCTGTTTTAGCCATTTGTTTTGGAATGCAGGGGCAACAGGGGCAAAAGGTGATTTGGTAATTAAGGTGCCATGTCGAGGCAAATGTAAGATATATGGCTACTTGTCTGCCATTTATGGATAGAAGGAAATATAGCTCTTTGTCTCCCATAAAAGGTAATAGGAAATGGGTGTATCTTTTATGATTGGTTCTAGCAAACAGCCAATAGGAATTTCAACCAGGCTGATTGGACAGAGGCAGCCAAAGGAGGAGCAAGGGGGTTGGGCTGAGGAAATATAAGTGCTGGCCATCAGGGCTGGAGTGGGCAGAGCTTTGGTAACCATATACCACTGTGCCTATCATTTATTTGTCTGACAAATAAATTATTATTTTAATTTCTCTATTGCTGCGTTGAATATTTCATTCCAGCTAAGCGTTAACCACAAGCAGGGTGCTACACCGTAATTTCAGGGTAACCAGGAGACGAAAAGACAGCTACAGGAAACAACAAGACATTTACACTGATCAGTCCCCAGAGCTCCAACAGTAGGTCAGCTTGGTCATGGGCTGTTAGGGCAGACCCAGTCTGGTCCTGTTGGGCCCAAAAATCAGTCATTACTAAAGATGGAAGTGTCTTACTGGGAAGAACAATGCAAAGTATGGGAAACTACATGAGAGTATGTTCACTAGCAAGCTTCCTGTGAACAATTCACTGTATACAAACACACTTCGTGGCAACTGGGATGCAGTGGGGGCTACAGCTAAGGAAAAGGGCAGAAGCACACGTACATGCTCATGGCTTTCATAGCAAGTCCAACCTATTAAGCAATGTGCAGTGATCCCAGGAAGCATGCCTCCCCCAAACACATGGTCAATCAAGCACTCTCACAGACAGTTTTTATGCCCCCACGTGACACTGCAAGCAAACACTTGTGGCATCCTTTCCACACAGTGTTCATGGAACCTCCACTGCCAAACCCCCCACATCATCTTCCCCTGCATGCAAACAGCAGCCACACTAGGAAACTATGACACCACACATATGTCAATTTTAAAAATAAAGCAAAAGAAGTGAGGTGAGAGCCCAAACAGGCCCAGTAGCACAGAGAGTTATGTTGGGGGGCATTCCACTGGGTAAATTAATGGAGCATCTAACCCCCTGTCTGGGTGAAAAGATGGGCTTCTGTTGGTGGAGGCAGGTTTCCACCAGCCTAGGTTCCTCCCTGTTCTCTCTCTCTCTCTCTCTCTCTCTCTCTCTCTGTGTGTGTGTGTGTGTGAATGTCCACTGTATCCAAAACCCAAGCATCAAATAGGGATTGAAGATTGAAGATTGTCCATCAAGGCAATATGGGGTGTATAAGGCACCCCCAAACTTGGCCCTCCAGCTGTATTGGGACTACAATGCCCATCATCCCTGACCACTGGGAGTTGTAGTCCCAAAACCGCTGGAGGGCCGAGTTTGGTGATTCCTGGGCTATATTTTTATCATGATGCAAACTTGAATATCAACCTATTGTACTAGAGACTTGACTTGAGGAACATTTCTCCAAAAGGTGGTCACCTCAGCACTCAGCCTCACTCTATGAGCCAGAACATGTGAGCAAAAGGGGAACTAGCATAAATCCCCCTTCCATGAAATCCTAGTTGATCAGTAATCTTTGGAATAAAGACACTTGTATAGTATTCACACTATTTCCTAAATGAGAGCTATATAAAATGCATTTTTCTATTTGGGGCTTTCTTTTAGGGACAAAGATCCTTTGTGATGTGCTCTTATTGAGAGATTTCAAGAAAGCTGAATGTGTGGAAATTCTGAAGAAAGGCCATTTACTGGGCATTGCCCCTGGTGGAGCTAGAGAAGCATATTTTAGTAAAGACTACAGTTTAATGTGGGGTAACCACACAGGTTTCGCTCGGCTAGCTTTGGAGGCAAAAGTGGTGAGTGATCTTTGGGCAATTTGCAATGTCCTCACAATTATCCTGGATATGACATACTGTGTTGACATCCTTGATTTAGCATCCTCCATGGCCGAGGATGGCAAATATCCTGTTTCAGGGTGAAATGATATCTGGAGTTCCAAGTATTTCCCACCCCTGCTTTTTTAAAAAGCTACTGAAATCAATAACATTTAATAAGAAAAACAACTTTTTTCTTCTTACTCTCTTCAATTCCTCAAAATCTGGGGGACAGCTTGTGAATTTTCTTCATCTGAGATATTTGAATAGATCTGTCAGGAATTCTGAAGCCAATCACGTCTGGCTTGTCATTATAATGCCAAATGTGAATCATTCCTTCTGGTCTTTAACAAAAATTAAGGTGGAACGGTTGGGGGGAAGTAATTAACTAGTTCTCACCTTTCTGTTATTGTTTATTTCCTATTTTATTCTTTTAGCCCATCATCCCTATATTTGCACAAAATGATTCTGAAGCATTCAGGACCTTTGGAAATACAAGTGAGTTAAATTTATTATGTTCCTTGGTTGATGAAGATATCTAATTTCAGGCAAAATACATTTTAATAATATACAATGGTGTTTTTAAAAAAATGAATATCTATTTCCTACCTACTCTCAAAATGCCAACTAATTTCAAATTTAATATGGGGTCTCATTCTTTCAGAATATTTTTATAGAAATCCCCCCCCAAAAAAAACATTTAAATACATAGTTAACAAATATATATTAAAAAAATCCTTCCAGTAGCACCTTAGAGACCAACTAAGTTAATTATTGGTATGAGCTTTCGTGTGCATGCACACTTCTTCAGACAGCTGTTTCGACTACAGCAGATCAACACGGCTACCTACCTGTAACTATAGTTAACAAATAAATACTTTAATAACCTGCCTGGGGAAAAAAAGAAAAAAGAAAAGGGAAAAAGGGGAAAACATACATATCAACGTACATAGAATAGAAAAGGATATAAAAAAAGAAAGAAAAATAAACGAACAAAAATTAAGCAAAGTTTAACTCTATCAAAATAATAACTTAGACTGCCTTAAGACCTCTTTCCTAAAAAAATTCTATTTGCTATAATTCAACCCTATAATAGTATTTCTTATATATAGTGACCTTCAGTATGGGTTGAATCTCTTTACTTATTTGTTACTGATGTTGGCTTCCTTCTGCCTCATTATGATTTCAATTTGCATTAGCTTACTTTCCCCCTTGTATTTAATATTTTATCCAAATCTTGGTATGAGGAAACAGTATGTCACTATTTGCGGAGTTATTCAAGACACAACCAAGTCTTAGTAGTATAACCTTGTTTCATTAAATAATTGTTGAAACATTCCCATTCTTTTTTGACTTTGTCTGCTGATTTGTTTCTTATTGATTCCGTCATTTTCGTGAGTTCCAAGTACTCGCAGAGTTTTAACTGCCATTCCTCTCTTGATGGGATAAATTCACTCTTCCAATACTTAGCTACTAGCAGTCTAGATGCAGTCACTGTGTAGAGGAATATTGTGGTTCGAGGACCCAACCCCCGCAAAGTGAAATGAAGACACAGGGACACGTGATATAAGGTTAATGGGCTAGAAAAGGCCACAACTTTATTGATTACAGCAATGCAAAGATATTGGCTTAGGCATTGGATCGCGAAACAAGTGGGTTTATTCACCAGGGGTTCATCACCTGTTGATGCTAATCCAACTATAGGCTCACCCCTGATGTCACCGAGGGTCGTGCCATGGCCTCCCGCCAAGCAGGCTTCGGACGGAATACACGACCGCCAGATTCCTTTAACGGAATACCCCTAGAAATTGAAGGCATAGGCGATGGCCACACCTAGCACTTCGACACACCACCACACATTATTCCAATGCCTAACCTACCCACCAACACCACAAAAGTTGTGACGATTGCTACGAGGTAGGCGAAAAAACCAAAAAGCCTAATGCCAAATGGAAAAACTCCTACCAGGCCCCCTGGGCAACCAGGGTGACCAACCTAAGGTCCATAGCAAGGCCAATGACCTAAGCCCTAACTCAAAGGGAGTGGAGGGTGGGTGACTCGCGATGAGACGATGGCGAAGAATGAGGCTGGGGAGAGGCTGGCACTGCAGCAAAAGGCTGCTGAACACGCCCCCTCTGTGGCACCTGGTTGGAAGCCTACCGGGGGGTGTGGGCGCCAGCCAGGTGAGGTGGAGGCAGGGGGCTAACGCCCCCTGCTAGGGGCGGTGCTCGGGCTCCTGCCCACAACCACTCCCCTCTCTTTCAGGGAGGAGAGTCTTTCTCTTGCTTTCTTTTGGAATGTTATTTGTTTAGATCCCTAGTAAGAATGCTTCTGAGGTTTTTTGTAATGTAAATTTTGATATTTTTGTTAATTCCTCGTAGGTCGTGTCCCATATTTTTTGATTCCTGGACACATATGGAAAAAGGTTCCCTCATATAATTTGCATCTCCAACATTTATTATCATAATTTTTAGTCATTTTGGCTAATTTTGAAGGGGTTAAATACCATCTAAATTGCATTTTCATAAACTTTTCTTTAATTACGTAACATGCTGTGAATCTTAGATTCTTTCTCCACAGCTCTTCCCATTTTTGTAATTCCATAGGATAACCCAGATCTTGCACCTACTTTAGTATCACTCCTTTTACTTTTGGAACTGCAAATCCACCTCTGTCTCTAATCTCTTAGTAATTTTATTCCAGGTTTTTTACCCTGCCAAATGAATTTTGCCACATCTTTAAAACATTTAACTCCACTGATTATTGGTAATGTTTGGAATTGGAATAACATCTTTGGTAGCACTGTCATTTTAATTATGGACATCTTGCCCCACAGTGACAGATTGAACCTCCCCCAAATCTCCAAATATTTTTTTATTTCTTTCCATTTTTTTACATAATTGTAATTGTAGAGGTTTATATTTTTTGTTGTGATCCAGATGCCTAGGTATTTCACCTTATTTGTTATTTTTAATCCTGTTCTAGTTTACAATCCTCTTTTTTCTTCTTCACACATGTTTTTCACGAATAATTTTGTTTTTTCTTTGTTTAGTTTAAAGCTGAGACTCCTGAATTCATCCTTTTTTGTCAGTGTTTCTAATATGCTCTCTGTTGGGTTCTCGGTGGTTATGATGATGTAATCTGCAAAGGCTTTGAGTTTATAAAATCTGTTGCCCAAATAAATACCTTTTATTTTTGGTTCTTTCCTTATAGCTGTTACTAATGTTTCTAATATGGTGATAAATAAAAGTGGCGAGAATGGACAGCCTTGTCTAGTCCCTTATTCAATGTTAAATGTTTTTGTTAGTTCATTATTTATGATTAATTTTGCTTTCTGGTTATCATATATTGCCTTGATTCGGCAATATATTTTATTTCCTAATTTCATTGCATCAGTGGTCTTCAACAAGAAATCCAATGATACACGATCAAATGCATTTTCAGTGTCCACTAACATCATTGCTGATCTTTTATTCCCACCTACCCCCAAATATTCTAATAAACTGATAATTGTTCTTGTATTGTTACGGTATATATTTGTCTTCCCGGGAGGAAGTCAGCCCGGTCTTCGTTAATTAGTCTATTTAATATATTTTTTAATCTGTTTGCAAGTATTCCTGTAAAAAATTTGTAATCCAAATTTAGTAATGAAATTGGTCTATAGTTTTTGGTATTCATCAGATCTGCTCCTTGTTTCGGGATCAAGGTTTTTAAGGCTTCTTTCCATGACTCTGGTATCTTCCCATTCTCTAATATATTGCTCATAATCTTTTTCAGGGTTGGAAGTATGGCCTCTTCTAAAGTTTTTTTTAATTGTAACTAATTGAAATTCAATCTTGGCCCAGAGATTCCCCAACTTTTGTTTGTTTGTTTATTACTTGTAGTATTTCTTCTATTTTGATAGTTGAATTTAAATATCTATGTTCCTCTTCTACTATTACCAGTAATTTGTTTTGTTGTAGATAATCATTTATTTTATTCTCATCTTTATCTTCTGATTTGTACAGTTTTTTATAATAATTTACAAAGCACTGTTTTGTTTTTTCTGGGTCTACTATCTCTTCCCCTTGATCTATTATTTTACCTATAATTTTATCTTTTTCCCTTTTCTTTATTAACCAGGTTAACATCCTGCCGAGTTTGTTGGCCAATTCAAAGCTTCTTTGTCTCATCCATTTGATATGGGGTCACATTCTTTCAGAATCTTTTCCCTTTCATACACAGGGTTGGCAAGATGGGTATATGAGAAAACTCGATGTTTACTCCTTCCTGTATATGGAGGGTTTCCAGTGAAATTGAGGACATATATTGGAGAACCCATCCCATATGATCCAAATATAACTGCCACAGAGCTGGCTGAAAAAGTAAGTACCAGGAAATATAAAACAGAATAATCTTTCCTATTGTTTTTTCACTTTCTCAGTTCTAAATTGTATTCTGCATACTGGCTTCTCATTCTGTATGACCCAGAGCTAGGCTTTATAATATATATTTTTGTGCATTATATTGATCACTCAGCTTTTCCTCTGCTTAACTTGTTGAGACTAATTAAATGCCCTCTGAGCTATCAACTTTGAATCCCCAACACATTTTTAGATATAGAATCATAGAATCTTAGAGTTGAAAGGGACCCAAGGGTCATCTAGTCTACTCCTCTGCAATGAAGGAATATTAACTAAAGCATCCATGACAGATGGCCATCCAGCCTCTGCTTAACCTTGTACCTATGGGACCGCCTCTCTTGGTATGCCCCACGGAGGACCTTGTGGTCTGCAAATAGCAACATCCTAAAGATTCTGGGCCCCAGGGAGATCAGACTGGCCTTGACCAGAGCCAGGGCCTTTTTGGCCATGGCCCCGGCCTGGTGGAATGCTCTCTTACAAATGACTAGGGCCCTGCGGGATTTGACATCTTTCTGCAGGGCCTGCAAGACGGAGCTGTTCTGCCAGGCCTTTGGTCAGGGTTCCGTCTGACTCATTTTCTCCTTGTATAAGAACAAGCATGAAAAATAAAGAAAAAGAGATAAAGGGAATTACATTAGGCAAGGATGTTTTCAAAATTAAAGCTTTTGCGGACGATATTATATTAACAACCGAGGAGTCAGAAAGCAGTTTAATGAAAGCATTGAGGATAATGAATGAGTTCGGGAAAGTAGCAGGCTTCAAGGTAAATATGTCAAAAACAAAACTTATGGTAAAAAACATACAGGAATTAGAAAAGAACAAATTACAGAAGAAATTAGGTTTGGAAATTGTTACAAAACAAAAGCAAAACATTTAGGTATAGAAATGACGATGAAAAATATTAATCTATTTGGAAACAATTATGAAAAAGCCTGGAAGGAAATTAGAAGAGATCTAGAAACCTGGAGTAGATTAAAGCTGACATTAATGGGGAGAATATCTATAATTAAGATGAATGTTTTACCCAAAATGATATATTTGTTCCAAACAATACCAATAATAATTAAAGAAAATTGTTTTGATGAATGGAGAAAATATCTAACAAAATTCATATGGCAAACCGAAAAACCACGCATAAAGTATAAACTATTAACAGATAAAAGGGAGAGAGGAGGACTGGCATTACCGAATTTAAAATTATACTATGAAGCAGAATGTCTGGCGTGGCTAAAAAAATGGATTATACTCAAAAACACTAGTATTTTAAATCTAGAAGGTTTTGACAATAGGTATGGATGGCATGCCTACCTAGCGTACAAGAAGGTTAAGGTACATAATGGCTTCAAAAATCATATACTCAGAAATTCATTGTTGAAAGTTTGGAATAAATATAAACCGCTATTAGAACAACAAGTTCCTATATGGATCTCTCCATTAGAAGCCCATGCAGTTAAAAAACTCAATATGAATCCAAACTGGGCAACATATAGACAAATACTGGAGGAAGACCAAGGAAAGTTAAAATTAAAAACATATGAAGAATTAAAACAATATGGGATGGATAATTGGCAATATATACAATTTAAAAGTGTGTTTAAGGCAGATCAAAAAAAAGGTTTCGCCAAAGAACAATTGCTATTTAGCACCATTATATTACAAAATAATAGGAAATTATTATCGAAAATGTACACATTATTATTTTACTATGATTTGACGGATGAAGAGGTAAAAGAAACAATGGTCAAATGGGCAAAAGATATCGGTCACACTGTATATTTAGAACAATGGGAGAAACTCTGGCATGAGAATATCCGCTTTACCACTTGCTTTACGATAAAGGAAAATTTTGTTTAAATGTTTTACAGGTGGTATTTAACACCAGTTAAACTCGCCAAAATTTATAATTAAAATCCAACCTTTATTGGAAATGTAACAAAGAACCTGGAACGATAATTCATATGAGGTGGGGTTGCAAGAAAATAAAGAAGTTTTGGGGAATAATACATGAGGAACTTTAGAAAATGCTTAAAAAACCCTTGATAAAAAAATCCTGAAGCTTATCTGTTAGGAGTGGTAGGCAAAGACATACCACATATGAAAAAATAAAAAATTCTATGCAACAACAGCTGCCAGGTTAGTGATTGCCACTAAATGGAAATCTCAGGACACACCAACAAAGGAAGAGTGGATTTGTAAATTAAGTGAGTATATAGAATTGGCAAAATCAACTTCAGTTATAAGATATCATTCAAATCAAAAGTTAAGAATGGAGTGGAAGTATTTTGAAGATTATATGTCAAAATATTGTTCTAAAAATGACATGCTAATAGGCTTAGAATAAAAAATGTAAGCAATAACAAAACCAATAAAGAAAGAAGGAAAAATCAGAATTTAACAAAAAAAATTTATTATACAATGCAAGGGAAAAAAAGTAGAAAGAAATATAAAGAAGTGGAATTGCTGTGGAGGGAAGTAGAGGGTGGGTGGTGGGTTTTTATAATTAATTGTATAATTATGCAGCTGTTGTAATTTAGATATTATATTTTATGTGAGGGAATCATCGGGAATTTTGGTTATTATGTGTATATGTTAAGTTTCAATAATGATCTTTGGGGAAAAAAGCATGAAGGAGGTTCCCAGCCCACTCAAAGGTGCTTATAATATCAGTGGAAGCAGTTGGTAACCGCTTTCAAATCTACCCTGAAGATTTCCACTTGTGCAGTTTTAATTTTAATTTGTTTGAATTAAATGCGGGATGTATCTTAATTTATTGATCGCTTGGTTTTATGCATATTGTCTTATATGATGTGAGCCGCTCTGAGCCCAGCTTTGGCCAGGGATGGCAGGATACAAATAAATTATTATTATTGTTATTATTATTATTAAACACCTTCACAACCTCTCAGGAGGGACTGTTGAACTGTCAAAACAGCTCTCACTGTCAGAAAGCTTGATATGTTGAGTTGGAATTTCCTTACTTGCAACTTGAAGAGTGGCTATAGAAACCCTGTCAGATGGGTGGAGTATAAATTTTAAAAATGATGATGATAATGATGATTATAAGGCATTCGTTTGCATCCTACTCTGCAGAGCAGGAGAAAATAAGCTTACTCCATCTTCCATGTGACAACCCTTAAGATATTTGAAATGGCTGTCATAACTCTTCTCAGTCCCCTCTTTTTCAGGCTGAAAATACCCAGCTTCTTTCACTGTTGCTCATAAGGTTTCCTTTCCAGACCCTTAATATTCATGGTTGCTCTCGTCTCACCCAAGAACTTTCTGCTTTCATTCTTGCTTCACCCTCTCCCTCCCCACATCTAGTTCCGGCTTTTGGTTGCTTGTTTGAAGGGGCGGAGAAGTAATTTATTTTTGCGGGTGTGTGGGGGTTGAATCCTTGGTTGTCCTGTGGTTCCTTCCTTTTATTTCACATTGTTAGGATGCAGTCATTGTCATTTGACAGTGGTGTGGTTTGTTTGCTCCTACCGCGTTAAATCTGTACAGATGAGAAAGTTGTGGAGAGAAAGATCAGCTTTACTGAGCCATTATTGTGTTAAGGGTGCCCTTTAGGGACCTGCCAAGGCAGTATGCCTAGTAGGACTCGCGTAGTTCCTCTTAGGCCTGGTACATGCATTTTGGCTGAACACTGCAGAGCAGGGTCTGGGTGAGCATTCTGGGTTCATGCTCAAGGTTCAATATGCAAGGAGACAGTAATTTCCTCCCTCTCCTTTGCTGGGGAGCCAGTTGCATATTTCTTAGGATCTGGAGAGATGGTTTCCTCCCACAATGAGCTAAAAATCCTTATCTGCCCTTACTTCTGATCCCAGAAAGAAATTACATATTGTGCTTCTTTAGCTGGAAAAAATGGGATTTTTTTTAATGCTGCTGGGTCTGACTCCTTTAGCTTTTTCCTATTCCTTTAGCTATAACATAATGTATTCCTTTGTTTTTGTTTTTTCAACAGACCAAGACCGCACTTGAAAATCTTCGGGATAGACACCAAAAAATGCCAGGAAATATATTAAGAGCTCTTTCAGAACGATTTGATAAGGATGACAAAGCTAACTAGTCCATATAAAACAAACCATAGTTCTGTAATTGGAAAATTTAATAATTATGTAATTAAAACCAAATAAACATACAGAGAATTGTACTGTATTGTATATGACTTATTTGGAAGGATTGCTAGCTCAGAAGCTCAGCACCTCCTGTCTATGCAGAAGTTTTCGAAGAGGTGCAAGTCCTTTCTTGCCCTATCCTGCAAGACTCCCAGAATGCCCCCCTTTTTGGACTTACACTGCTAGAGTCAGAATCAAAGTGTGTAATGGGAGGGTGGGTGTTTAATTGAAACATGAAATAATGTTACACCTGAAAGAGTATAAATCAGCTGCATTAAAACAATGACAATTCTTTTATATTTGTAAAAGGCATTTTCTGCTAGTTATCCATTTTTATTTCCAAAAAGGACTTTTTGCCAGGTTGTTAATTCCATGAGTGAGTGAATTCAGCAATGGAGTCTGGATTCCCATCATCCTCCACGTTTCCCCATAGCCATATACTCTCAATTTTAGACTGTTTTCTCCTCCAGTTTTTTACTGGAGAGAGAGAGAGAGAACGAACTGACACCCCCCCTCACTAGGGCAAGGTTAGAAACCCAGATATAAAAAGGCCAAATGGGACCTTAAACATGTGGTTGCCATTACAATATGTCTCTTAAACATGCTCTCTGTTCCTGTTTTTGAAAATGCAATTATTCTTTTTTTAAAAAAAGATCATACATGGTTTTTTTGCATGTATGCACAAGTACGCACAAAGGGAGAGATGCTATCACAGAAACTGACAAATAACACAAGTACTAGCACATTTGCAAAAGTAAGCAGGGATTGTTTGTGGAGATTCCTGCATTGCAAGGGGTTAACTAGACGACCCCTGGGTCCTCTCCGAACTCTTCACTTTAGGATTCTATGAACAAAAGTTTTTACTTACATTCCTGGTAAGCCTACATTTTACTTACATTCCTGGTAAGCCCAGTCAGGTACAATATGTAGGTTGTGTAATACATAACCTTAACAACATGTTCTGTTGCAATATTGAATCCTAGTGCATAAGTGAAAGCTCTTTCATTGGCATGTGACTCTTTAATTCTACAGCAAATGAGGATTTCATTAACGCTACTGGGTTAGAATACTGAATCTCAAGTAATCACCCTCAGTAATCAAGCCTACTCCAATAAACTGGGCCAGTCACTTGTGCTCCAGGCATTTTCTGAGATCTCCAATACCATCTGTTTGATCACTGAAATTAAATCCTGCCATGCCGATTTTACTGCAGGCAGCTTGTCAAAAAGCTTCTTCACGAGTTGCCCCTGCAGTATGCATTGCTTGATCAGGAGCAAAAAAGTTCCAGGTTGACATGCTTTGATATCAAAGGATCACAGAGACATTAAAAGCAACAACAACAACAACAACAATTTATTATTTATACCCCGCTCGTCTGGCTGGGCCTCCCCAGCCACTCTGGGTGGCTTCCATAGAAACCAAAAATGCCTTAAGATGTCTTCTGAATGTCAGGTAGTTGTTTATCGCTTTGACATCTGCTGGAAGGGCGTTCCACAGGGCGGACGCCACTACCGAATAGGCCCTCTGCCTGGTTCCCTGTAGCTTTGCTTCTCGCAATGAGGGAACCGCCAGAAGGCCCACGGCACTGGACCTCAGCGTCCGGGCAGAACGATGGGGGTGGAGACGCTCCTTCAGGTATACTGGACCGAGGCCGTTTAGGGCTTTAAAGGTCAACACCAGCACTTTGAATTGTGCTCGGAAACGTACTGGGAGCCAATGTAGGTCTTTCAAGACCAGTGTTATATGGTCTCGGCGGCCACCCCCAGTCACCAGTCTAGCTGCCGCATTCTGGATTAGTTGGTTTCTGAGTCACCTTCAAAGGTAGCCCCACGTAGAGTGCATTGCAGTAGTCCAAGTGGGAGATAACCAGAGCATGCATCACTCTGGCGAGACAGTCCGCAGGCAGATAGGGTCTCAGCCTACATACCAGATGGAGCTGGTAAACAGCTGCCCTGGACACAGGTTTGACCTGTGCCTCCATGGACAGCTGTGAGTCCAAAATGACTCCCAGGCTGCGCACCTGGTCCTTCAGGGGCACAGTTACCCCATTCAGTACCAGGGAATCCTCCACACCTGCCCGTCTCCTGTCCCCCCAAAACAGTACTTCTGTCTTGTCAGGATTCAACCTCAATCTGTTAGCCACCATCCATCCTCCAACCGCCTCCAGACACTCACACAGGACCTTCACCGCCTTCACTGGTTCTGATTTAAAAGAGAGGTAGAGCTGGGTATCATCTGCATACTGATGAGCACCCAGCCCAAACCTCCTGATGATCTCTCCCAGCGGCTGCATGTAAATGTTGAAAAGCATGGGGGAGAGGACAGAACCCTGAGGCACCCCACAAGTGAGAGCCCAGGGGTCTGAACACTCATCCCCCACCACCACTTTCTGAACACGGCCCAGGAGGAAGGAGCGGAACCACTGTATGACAGTGCCCCCAGCTCGCAGCCCCTCAAGACGGTCCAGAAGGATGTTATGGTCGATGGTATCGAACGCCGCTGAGAGATCCAGCAGAACTAGGAAACAGCTCTCACCTTTGTCCCTAGCCCGCCGGAGATCATCAACCAGTGCGACCATGGCAGTTTCAGTCCCATGATGAGGCCTGAATCCCGACTGGAAGGGATCCAAATGGTCCACTTCTTCCAGGCGTGCCTGGAGTTGTTCAGCAACCGCTCGCTCAATCATCTTGCCCAAGAATGGAAGATTTGAGAGTGGGCGATAGTTGGCCATCGTGGCCGCATCTAAAGATGGTTTTTTAAGAAGCGGTTTAATAACCGCCTCTTTCAGCGGGTCTGGGAAGTCTCCCTCACGGAGGGAAGCATTCACCAGCCCACGAAGCCCATCGCTCAGTCCTTCCCAGCTAGCTTTTATAAGCCAGGATGGGCAAGGATCCAGGAGACAGGTGGTTGGTTTCACTCGTCCAAGCAGCCTGTCCACATCCTCGGAGGTAACAGATTGGAATTGATCCCACTCAACAAATATCCATGGGAAGTAAAAGGCAAATAGAACCAAAAAACAAAAAAACACAGGTTTCTGATCTTCCCTAGTCACTTAATGAATCACTTTAAGAAGAGTTAAAACCAATTAAAACTCATTAAAACAGCTTAAAACCTATTCAATTCAATTGGAACTTTTAAAGTGGTAAATTACATACAACCCTAGTGGTGGGAATGAGACATTACATTTTGTTTTTCAAGTTTTCCTTTTTTTTGGGGGGGAGAGACGTAACATCTGAAAGTGACAAGTGCCTCTTCAGTTATAGAAATCAGTAACTTTTTTTCTGCATTTACGAACTTTACCTCCGGATATTGGACACCTAGATAAATTGTGGAAAGAGTTGACAATTGGATATAATTTTGGACTAAGATATTTTCTCTCTTTTGGAACTCCTTTTTCCTTGGGCGGATTTAATTTGACTTCTAGCTACACTTCCTTGAAGACAGTTGTGGATTAATTTGCAAAAACCTATTTGGAGATAGCCTAATTGGTGGCAAGAAGATTAATATCATCTTACATTATTCTGCTTGGTCTATACCCGAACTAATCATCTGGTGGAATAGCCTAATTGGTGGCAAGAAGATTGTTTCTGTTTTATTTAGGTTATTAATTTGATTATATTTTATATTTTATAACAAGTTGGTTAAATATAAAATCTGAAAAATGTCACACCAGCAAAAGAAGGGAGCAGATGGGGGGGACACCAGCAGAGAGGAAAGGGTCTAAACAAGAAGCAGAGTTTAAAGCAGAAATTTTGAGGATGTTTGCTGAAATAAAACAAAGTGAAAAGAATCTAGAATCAAAATTAGAATCAGTGGACAATAAAATTGGGAAAATGGATAAAAAAAATTGATGAGACAGTTAATGAACTGAAAGGGCAAATAAAAGAGGTATCTAAGAGAACTCAATCACTGGAGGAGGGCTTTAAGAGGACGATACAAGAAATAAAGGAAGTGAAGCGAGAGGAAGAGAGGATTAGAGTGGAGATGGTGGAACTAAACAAATCTCAAGAAGAAATTAAAGATTCGATTGCTATGAATGAACTGAGACAGAGGGAAATTAATCTGAGGCTGAGAGCCGTTCTGGAAATACAGAATGAAAATATCAAAGAAAGATTGATAACGGAATTAGCCCAATGGATGGAGTTACCATTAGAAGAGGTAGCTAAAACAGTACAAAATGCATTTAGAATGAGAGTAAGAACATCCAAAACAAGAAAACTTCCAGGAGACTGCTTAATTACTTTCAAGGACAGAGAAATGAGAAATCTGATATTACAGAAGAAGAGAGAGAAAAGCTTATATATAGATGGAAGTTACATAATCATTTTTAAAGATATACCAATAAGACTATTGAAACGAAGAGACCCATATAAACCATTGGTGCAGGTACTTAAGAAGAACAATATTGAATTCAGGTGTGAATTTCTGGAGGGAATTTCATTTTTCTACAAAACTAAAAAGCACAGATTGACAAGTCCAGAAGAAACAGGAAAATTTCTTAGAAGGTATAAGGAACTAAAAGCAGAAGAAGAGGAAGCCGAAGAAGTCAAAGGAGCAGGTGCCAAGGATGAATCAGAATCGGGGGAAGAAAAAGAGGAGAATGGGAAAAAGACAGAAGACGAAGAAGAAAAGGAAGAAGAAGAAACGGATAAATTATAAAAGAGTTAAAAAATAAATAAAATTTATTTAATTGGAAATCAACATGGCACTAAAACTATGGAATTGGAACATTAATGGGATGAATGAGAAAAAAATGGAATAAAGTCAAACAATTCTTAGAAAAAACTGGACATTATATGTTTACAAGAGACACATGTCGCAAAGAAACACAGGAAAATTTTGATTAACAAAAGATTAGGAAACAAATTTATATCATCAGATAAAGAGAAAAAAAGAGGGGTAGTTTTATACATCCAAAGTAAAATTGAAGCACAACAAATCTTCAAAGATGAAGAAGGAAGAATTATAGCAGTACAGATCAAATGGCAGGGTGAAAGTTTGATAATTGTCGGGATCTATGCACCTAATGGAAATAAGACTGATTTTTACAAAATGCTAGAAGAAAAACTAATTGAATATATGGATCAGAAAATTATAGTAATGGGAGATATGAATGCGGTGGTTTCATTGGAGATGGATAGACTGAGACGGAACAAGCAAAGAAGGAAAATTACCTAAGACTTTTTTTCAATGGTCAAAAACCATAACTTGATATATATTTGGAGACTCAGACACCCATTGGACAAACAGTTCACTTATTTCTCTGAACCCAATCAGTCAATGTCAAGAATAGATCAAATATGGGTTTTGAACAAATTGACCCCAAGAATTCTACAAATTGAGATTCAACCAAGAATAATCTCAGACCACAATCCAATAAAAATGGAACTGAAAGGATTTGAGGAAAGAACTTTCAGATGGAGAATTAATGATTGCCTCTTAGATGATCAAAAAATTATAGAAAAAGCACAAAAGAAACTAACTGAGTACTTTGTGGAGAACAGTAACAAAGGTACGAAGATGAGTATAGTTTGGGACGCAAGCAAGGCAGTGTTGAGAGGTTTTTTTATTCAACAGAATTCACTGAAGAATAAGCATAGAGAAAAAGGGAAAAAAGAAATTTTAAAGCAGATAATGGATAATGAACAAAAACTTATCAAAAAACCAAATAACTCAAAAATAAAACAGGAGATCAAGACTTTGCAAACACAATTTGCAATGATTATAAATAAAGAAATAGTACTGAACATCAAAAGACTAAGACAAAAAAATTTTGAATTTGCGAATAAATCTGGCAAATGGCTTGCGTGGCAAATTGAAAAGAGAAAGGAGCAAAATATGATCAATAAAATCACTGTAAACGGAGAAGAGATTGATAACCCGAAGAGAATCAGAAAATGGTTCTTGGATTTTTACAGACATTTATATAGAAACAAAGAAAGAAACAACATGAGGAAAATAGAACGATTTTTGAAAGAAAAAAAGGTGCAAAAGATCCCGACAGAAAAGAAAGACCAGCTGAATGCCCCAATAGGAAATGAGGAGATAAAAGAAGCTATAAAGGAACTGAAAAGAGGGAAAGCCCCAGGACCAGATGGATTTACAGCAGGCTACTATAAAGAAATGAGAGAGGTTTTAATGCAACCATTGAAAGAAGTTATGAACAATATTTTAAAGGAAAGAGACATCCCAGAAACATGGAAAGAAGCATTCATTACATTGATCCCTAAACAAGACTCAGATTTAACACAGGTGAAAAATTATAGGCCTATTTCACTGCTCAATACAGACTATAAAATATTTGCAGGGATTTTAGCGAATAGACTGAAAAAAATATTGAAAGAAATTATTCATGAAGATCAAGCAGGTTTCCTTCCAGGCAGGCAGATGAAATATAATATAAGAAATGTAATTAATATTTTGGAATATCTGACTGCTAGGAATGAGAAACAAGCCATATTAATGTTTGTTGATGCAGAAAAGGCCTTTGATAATATTGCTTGGGACTTTATGTTGAAGAATTTAGAGTTTAAGGATGTGGGGACTGAGTTATTTAATGGGATAAAGGCAATTTATACAGAGCAGAAAGCAAAGCTAATTGTAAATAATGTGACTACAGAAGACATAAAAATAACAAAAGGAACTAGACAGGGATGTCTAGTGACTACAGAAGACATAAAAATAACAAAAGGAACTAGACAGGGATGTCCACTCTCGCCATTACTATTTATAATGGTCCTAGAGGTTTTCCTGAGGTCAATGAGACAAAATGAACCAATAAAAGGGGTAACAGTTGGTCAGAATGAATATAAAGTAAAAGCCTTTGCAGATGATCTGGTAATTACGATTGAAGAACCATTAGAAAGTGTAAAAGAAGTCTTGGATGAGATTGAGAAATTTGGAAGTGTGGCAGGGTTCAGATTAAACAAGAAGGAAACCAAAATAATTACAAAAAATATGGAGCAAAGTATAATAGAAATAATGCAACAAAGAACAGAGATAGAGGTGGTGAAAAAGGTCAAATATTTAGGAATCTGGTTAACTCCCAAAAATATTGACTTGTTTCAGAACAACTATATACCGGTCTGGAATGGAATAAAGAAAGATCTAGAGGTGTGGGGAAGAATGAAATTATCTTTTTGGGGTAGAATATCTACGATAAAAATGAGTGTCCTTCCAAAGATGTTATTTTTATTTCAAACTATCCCCATATTAAAGGGGGTAGCAATTTTCAGAGAGTGGCAAAGAGTGCTTTCAAGGTATATCTGGCAGGGCAAGAAGCTGAGAATTAAATTTAAGTTATTAACAGATGTAAAGGAAAGAGGAGGCTTCGCCCTGCCAGACTTGAAAGTGTACTATGAAGCAGCATGTCTTTGCTGGTTGAGAGAATGGATAAAATTAGAGAATAAAGCGTTATTAGACTTAGAAGGATTTGATAACAGATTTGGATGGCACGCGTATCTATGGTGTGAAAAGAAGAAAATCCATAAAGGCTTTGGGAACCACATATTCTGGAGTTCATTAATTGAAATATGGGATAAGTATAAAAATCTATTAGAACCAAAAGTTCCACACTGGTTGTCTCCATTAGAGGTTATGAGTGTAAAGAAAATAAATATGAGAGGTAATTGGATTACTTATGGTGAATTGATAACCAAAGAAGGAGGAAAATGGAAATTAAAGCCATATGAACAAGTCAAAGAATATGTATATGATTGGTTGCACTATTTTCAGGTTAATGAAATGTTTAAAAAAGACATTAAAGAAAGTGGTTATGCAGAAAAAGATTCAAAGTTCCAGACAGACGTGACAAATAATAATTGTAAAATTTTGTCAAAAATGTATAAAATATTGTTGGAATGGAATACCAAAGATGAAGAAGTTAAATCGGTAATGATACAATGGGCCAGAGATTTCGGTTATAATATTCAGTTTGAGGATTGGGAAAGACTGTGGAAAGAGAATTTAAGATTTACTGCTTGTACGGAACTTAAAGAAAATGTTATGAAAATGTTTTACAGATGGTATATTACACCGGTAAAGTTAGCAAAAATGTATAAGACGTGTAATAAGTGTTGGAAATGTAAAGAAAAAGAAGGTACGTTTTATCACATGTGGTGGGAGTGTAAGAAAGTGAAGGGCTTCTGGGAGATGATCTATAATGAAATGAAAAAGATGTTAAAATATACATTTGTAAAGAAACCAGAGACCTTTCTTTTAGGAATTACAGGGAATGAAATAAGAAGAAAAGACTGTAAACCTTTTCAATATGCAGTAACAGCAGCAAGAACTCTACTGGCCCAGAAATGGAAACAAGAGGAAATACCGACAATAGAAGAATGGAGACTGAAGCTGACTGACTATTCAGAACTGGACAGACTAACCGGAAAAATTAGATATCTTCGAGACCAAAAGTTCATCGAGGACTGGGGGAAATTTTTTGAATATCTGAAAAGAATATGTGATGTGCAAACAAGACTGGCGGGGTTTCAAGAAGCACTGTGAAAGTTGAGATATATTTTTAAAAAGAAACAGGAGTGGGAGGGAAGTTTAATGGCAATATAAACAGAGAAATGCGTAATTGAGAGGTAAATATGGATGATTGCCAGAGAAGCTGAAGGAAGTCCAAAAAGAACCAAATTTGTGGAAATTTTGATAAAATTGTATATTTGTGTTGGAAAAATAATAAAAATTCTCTGGAAGAAGCAATAATAAGAATTCTCTGGAAGAAGCAATGGCAGCTTAAGGTAATATTGTATTGTTGGAAAAATATGGGCTATATTTAATAAGGCATCCTGGCTTATGAAAGCTAGCTGGGATGGGATGAATGAGTGCTCCAGAGGTAAGGTAAATGGGTCTTTGCATTGTGTAGTGCTGGATGCTGCCCTTAAAGAGGCAGCAGTGTGTTGACTCCTCAAGAAGCCCTCTCTAGACCTAACAGAGAACAACAACTATAGTAGGTGGAGAGGGTGGTTGTGGAGCAGCTGCAGGTGTTTCTGGGTGAAACTGGTAATCTAGATCCATTAAAATCTAGGTTCAGACCTAAATTTAGAACTGAATCAGCTTTGGTCCTCTTGATGGATCATAAAATAGACCAACTGTAGGGCCAGGTTCCCAGAAATATAGTCTGCGCTCCTGTAATGTGTTTTATGTGGAGCTGCCCTCGGGCCTTATCAGGAAGCTCCAGGGGGCATAGAATAGGGTGGCTTAGATTGCTGATGGAGGCATCTGACCAAGATTATGTGATACCATGGGGTAATTTGACCCTCACTGAGAGGAGCATTGTTTCCCCTTACATAAATATTTCCTTACATCTTTAAAGAAACAAGAAAGCAAAATAAGTGGAAGAAGACTGAAAGGGAATATGAGAGAGATAGGGTGCCAATTGTATTGTTTAGGAACAGGCTTGAATTTTGAATTTTGTTTTTCCACTGAATATCATATGCTAATACTTCATATTACAATGGGGATCTTAGTTATATTAAATGATTATTGATTAAAATATTTTAGTGGAAATCAACCCATGTCTTCTCTCTGTTTCATAGTGTCATATAGTGTCATATTTTGTTCAATAAAATATATGCTTTTGGAAGTGTTCAAATGTACAATATTTATGGACAGTACTTAATTGTGTATGCACACTTTGGTATTTATAGCCACTTGAGCAAAACCTTTCCATTTTTTTGTAGAAGTTGGTATGATTTAAGTACTCCTTTAGATGGACATTGCGAGAAACAGGACGGTGGGCTATAGAGGCCTTTGGCCTCATCAACAGTCTTATATTCTCAATTTCTCCCAGAAGACTGCTAAAACCCCTCCAAGTATTCCTGTTCTCCAGGGACAGTCTCGGATTTACAGATGCCATCCTGGTAGGATTTCTGATTTAATCCTGGAATGTCCCGCTTTTCCTTAAGATGTTCCTATTTTCATTTGAGAAATGTTGGAGGGTATTGAGGTATGTGACTCCTGAGCGAAGGAGTTAAGCAACTATACAACCTTTAGAAGACATCTCAAAGCAGCCCTGTATACAGAGGTTTTTTTAAACGTTTAATGTTTTTATATATGTTGTAAGCCACCCAGAGTGGCTGGGGCAACTGAGTCTGATGGGTGGGGTATAAAGTATAAAATTATTATTGTTATTATTATTGACATGCTTATTTTCATCTGAGAAACTTTGGAGGGTATGTTGATGTTGCTTTAAGAGTTGAAGCATAAATCAAAAATATATTACTAAAGCCAAGTTTGGTTCCCAAGGATGAAACCCTGTAGGTACTTATGGCATGGTCATTGGTGCACCTGTCTGGGATTTTTAATGCTACTGGCTCTGACTCCTTTAGCTTTTTTGCTATTCCTTTAGCTATAACATAATGTATTCCTTTGTTTTTGTTCTTTCAACAGACCAAGACTGCACTTGAAAATCTTCGGGATAAACACCAAAAAATGCCAGGAAATGTATTAAGAGCTCTTTCAGAATGATTTGATAAGGATGACAAAGCTAACTAGTCCATATAAAACAAACCATAGTTCTGTAATAGGAAAATTTAATAATTATGTAATTAAAACCAAATAAACATACAGTGGTACCTTGGTTCTCAAACTTAATCCGTTTCGGAAGTCTGTTCCAAAACCAAAGCGTTCCAAAACCAAGGCGTGGTTTCCCAGAAAAGGTAATGCAAAATGGATTAATCCGTTCCAGACAATTAAAAACAACCCCTAAAATAGCAATTTAACACGAATCTTACTAGCTAACGAGGCCACTGATCCATGAAATGAAAGCAATAGACCAGGCTGCAATCTACTACCAACAATAAAAAAACTGGCAGTGATCTACCCATTGGCATTGGAGGGAGCAGCACGAGGGGTGCGTGAAGAGAGAGTTCAAGTGGGGGGGGGAGGAGGAAAGGAAGGCAAAAGTTCTCTCTCTGAGGAGCCAGTCGGCTTCTCTCCTCCCGCCCCCAGGCCAGCATTTCTGGATCCCTCTCCCCCCATACACCCAGCGCCCCTACGTCACCTTCTTCAGGACTGGCACAAGCAGCCCCTGACAATTGGGTGCGTTCTCCTCACTGAAGAACTCTTACTTTATCAGCGGCTCCAGCATCCTCCCGTGAGGGGATGCCGTGGCAGTCACTTCTGGGGCTGAGCCGCTTGGCGTTGCTCTGGGGCCCAGAGCGGTGGCTGCAGGTGACACCCGGTACTGGAGGAGGGGTTGGTTGCTGTGGCAGCAGGGCGTTCCCTCACTCAATGGGGGCCATGGCAGGACACCTGGAAGCAGAGAAGGGGGCCTACTGCATCAGACCAACACAGCTACCTACCAGAATCCAGAATGACTGTAAAATTATTGAAGTGTATAAACCTGGAAATCATAAATATTTTTATTTTTTATTTTTAAGAGCCATGTGTTGCTTCTCTCCCTTTGGGAAAGTGAATTCTCAAACTTATTGTTAAATTGAGCAGAGAGAGAGAGAGAGAGATTCCTTGCCAGTGATGGGAGATTGAGAATTGGAGTAATTGTTCTGCGGTATTATGGCAGTGGACAATGTTGTAGTGCAACTTTTGATTTTGTTTGTAATGTATCATTATTACTTGTTTTAATATTAAATAAATGTGCAAAAATTTAGGGAAGATCAGAAACCTATGGTTTTTTGTTTTTCGGTTCTATTTGCCTTTTACTCCCCATGTTTTAATATTAAATAAATGTGCAAAAAATGAATAAATCCCTTTTCACAGGGATCTCATGTTTTGAAGTTCTCACCCTGGCCACCAGGGGGTATATACAATACCAGGTTTTTTTAATCTGCCTGTGGTTTTTATCTGCATTTTAGTAGCTTTTAAGTGGTTTTAATGGCTTTTAATGGGCTTTAACTCTTCTTCAAGTGATTCATGAAGTGACTAGTGAAGATAAGATACATGCACTTTTTATGTTTTCTGGTTCTGTTTGGCTTTTACAAGCCATGGATATTTGCTCTTAATGAGTCTATGACTGAATCGCAGACAGAGTGTTGTGAGTACAATTCCTATCTTTATTCCGTAGTCAAGAACTGGTTTCGTGTGACGCAGTATGTTATTGTGCATTATGAATGTTCTTGTAGGTGTGACTCCATATTTTATGTTTGATTACAAATGGCCACAACTTCCCAGAAGCAGCCTCCCCAAGCCTTCTCTCTTTTTCACAATGCTTGGTTTCTTCATACAGATGGCACACCCATCACAGTCTCTTTAAACCTCCACATAAAGGGACGTGTCTCCATACTGGTGGAAATTAGCCTACAAAAAAGTGCACCAGACAAGACTTCTGCTGCTCTCAGAGAGAGGTGACCAAAGTCAAGGCAATTTAGGTTTACCAGGAATGTAAGTAAAAGGTTTTGTTCATAGAATCATAAAATGTAGAGTTGGAAGGGGCCCAAAGGGTCGTCTAGTCAACCCCCTGCAATCTCAACAAACAATCCTTGCTTAGTTTTGCAAATGTCAGTTCCTGTGCATGGTTCAGCAGAGAGAGAGAGAGAGAAATGCTGTCTTGTCTGTGTGCATGTGTAAAAATTAGTTGTATGAACATCTTAGCCCAGGGGTCCTCAGGCTGGTTCACTGTCCCTCAGACACTGTTGGGGGCTGGACTATAGTTTGAAAAAAATATGTCCCTATCCACACTGCACATATTTTATTTGTAGTGCACAAAAAACAGGGGGGAAATACAATATTTAAGATGAATAATGATTTTAATCAACATAAAGTATTTCAATGGGAAGTAAGTGCCTGCTTTTGGTTAATGAGGTGGTCAATATCGCTAATTCTCATCCCTACAACCCAGCCTACACATGGATCACCCTCACCCCCATGGCCCAGCCTACATGCAGGCCTTCCATGACCCCATCCCCACAACCCAGCCTATACATGTGTCTGCCTGCACACACCCATCCCCACAACCCAGCTTATACACGTCTCCCTAACCCCCTTCCACATGACCCAGCCTATGCATGTGCTTCCCTAAACCAGATCCCCACAACCCAGCCCGCACCCATGTCTCCTTAAGCCCCATCCTCACGACCCAACTTGCCTGCGTGTCTCCCTAACCGCCACCCCTCCCAGCTTGCACTCCTGTCCTCCAACCCGAAATCCCCACACGCCAGCCTGCCCACATGTCTCCCTACACCCGATCCCCACAGCGCGGCCTGCTCGAGTGTCACCTGTCCCCATGACTCCCGACTCACTGCGGGGGCTGTAGTGGCCCATGTTGACGTTCATAGTGCCCGGCGACGAGTTGCGCCTGATCACCACCGTTGCCTGGTGCATCACAAACTCCATGTTGCAGCCCTGAAGGCACACCAGATCAGGGGATCAGAGCTGGCACCAGGCCCTGGGGAGGTGAGGCGGGCACCCCGGAAGGTGGCGCATCACGCTGCAGCACGAGCAAGGCCCTCGTGTCAGCCCTGTCCTTGCCAGTGGCTGCAGCCATCTCAGTGCAGTGGGGGGGGCGGTGGAGGCCGAGGCAGGCAGGCAGGCAGGGGCAGCCGGTGACTACGCACTGCCGGCCTCCGGGGCGGGGAGACGGGCGGATGGACAGGGAGAGGCCCGGGATGCCCCGGCGGCACGCTCACAGGCGGGCAAGGAGGCTACAAGTGGGAGATGGGGCGCATGGGGTCCAGGGCGTGTGGGGCACCTCTCTCCTCCGCAATCCCCTCCCGACCCCGGGAGAGCCGGGTTTAGGACCCTGGCAGGCCGGATCCGGCCCGCAGATGTAGTTTGAGGACCCCGTCTTAGCCTGTTTCCACACTGTCAACTTAAAACACAGTTGGATATTTGTTTCTTTCAGTCGGGGTTGATTTGAAGCTGGTTTATGGGGGAAAAAATCAACACACAGTATTTCATAAGAAGGAATGGGATAGATATGGATGGTAGCTAATGTCAAGTGTACACTACTGTCCAAAGTAGTTAACTCTACACCTGGAAGTATAAAAGCAGAATATTGTTTTCCTTTTGGTTTCCCTCTCTTTCAGTTCTAAATTGTATTCTGCCTACTGACTTGCTCATTCTATACGACCAGAGATAGGGTTCATTATATAGTCTTTTGTGCATTATGTTCACCACTCAGCTTTCCCTCTCCGTAACTTGTTGAGACCGCAAAAAACCTATGCATTTTATGTAATGCTGCACAAAGTTCTGCTCAGGCAATAGGACTTCTTCTCCCCACCAGGTGCCCCAGAATCTGCCCCAGAGGGTTCCTCCAACCCCCTCCCCCAGTGGAAGACCCAATAAGCACTGTACGCTCTTAAGCCTCAGTAAAACTATTACTGAAGAACTTCTGATGTTGTGTGATTTATTGCAACTCTGCACGTGAATGCGACTCCATGCTATTCTGCTATTTTTACCCATGCCCTGCTGTGCTGTTTTCAGGCATGGAACCAGGGGGCGGCTGTTTTTTGTCACTAGCCCTGTCAGCCCTTGCCATTCTAAGAGAATGAGGGAGGTATTCATAGTGAGTTCAGGCACCTCTTTTTCTGGAAAAATAGCACTGAGCATAGTGAAATATAACTCAATAGCATTTCTGCAGTTTTCCTCACATAGCTGGAGGTAACAACCATGCAGGAAAACTAATACGTACCAAGGACCTAGACAGCATAATGATGATACTAAAACACTCACTTGCTGGATCATCACCTTGTCGTGGTGAGTAGGCTTGCACATTTCTAGGACCCTCTCCAAATATCAATGAAGCTTAAATTGTCTGCTATCTGAAAAAAGGCATTGGGTATCGCTTTTTCTTATAGTCTTATCCCATTCCAGGGAAGCTACACTATTCATATCTCCCATCAATATGATATTTCAATTCATATTTTCCAATAGAATTTCTTCAAGGCCGATTTTTTCTCATTTTGTGCATATACACCTACTGTATTAGCAATATTTTTTGAGTTATCAATATTCTTCCTTGTTCCTCTTTGGATCCAGTTCAGGTTTTATATACATTACCACGCCTCTCTTCTTTGTTGCATCAAAGGCTACAAAGTCCTTTCCGAATATTTTTATTAATCAAAATCCTTCTATGTTTCTTCACAATGTGTGTTTCTTGAAAGCAAATCACATCCAAATTTAATTTTTTAACCACGTTCAATTTTGTTTCTTTCAGTTTTATTATTAAGTCCATTTACATTCATTTTGTTTTTTGTTTATTTGTCTCTTGTCTCAACCTCTGTTGGTTCTTCTTCCTGTCCTGCTTCCAAACCAAATGCCCTTTCTCCTGCTAATTCTTTTTCATATTTTCTCCAGAATTAGTCTGCTTCAGTGGGATCCCAACACCTTTGTTTTCTTCCTTTATGTGTAAAAGATTGTGCATCAGGCTATAGCCAACAATAAGGGATTTTGTTATATTTCAGTGTATCTGCCAAATATTTGAAATTTACTCTTTTCTTTAACAACCTCATCAGGATTTATTTCAAGATTATTATTTTCTGCTTGACGATCTGGAGATTTTTCTGGTAGTGAATCTGTATTATTCTGTTCTGAATTCTCTTTGCTAAAAAAAACCAAACAGTCACTCAGCAGTTTTTTTTTGGGGGGGGGGTTTTGCTTTAGCCTATCTAGATTTCTCATGAAAAATTTTGTCCACTGCCACACTAACCGTTTCTTCTTCCAATTCAATCATGTTAGCAATTTTATTATTTTTTCACTTAATTCCACAATCACATCTTCTGAAACACCTCTGAGACAAAGAATCAGATCTTTTTGATTTAATTCCAAAGCAGAGGTCTGAGTTTGTGTCAATTGAGAGTGGGGAGAGTTGAGCTCAACCTCTCAGACACCTTTCAGTTCTAAGCAACTGGATAAAATCAGAGGGCAATGGAAGGGCAAGAGGGGAAATGTGGGAGTTTGGCATCCTTCTTGCTATGGGAGGGGCAAAACTTGTATTGGCCATGATTTTATCAGCAAAGGAAAAAAAAGGAAAGGGAAAAAAATCTCTTTCCCCCTCCTTCCTCCCCTCTCTCCCTTCTTCCTTCCTCTCCTTCCCCTCCTCCTTTTAAAGGTTCAAAATAAAAAATATTTTTTCCAGTTATTATTTAAAATAAGTAAATCATTTTAAATAATTACACTGATATTTTAAACTTTAATTCTCAATTTCTATATGAAAAGAGAGAGGGGGAAAGAAAAATAAGTAAAGTAAGAAAAGAAAAACTTACTTTTCCAATACTTGTAATTTTATCAGAATGTCCTTTCTTTTGGTAAAATGTTCATTTAAAAAATGAAAAACAAAGTAGAAAAACCTGTTATCATTTTTCCAGCCACACTGCGCTACTATGTTTCTGTCCTTGTTCTCTTACTCTGCTTTCCCACATTGTGCTTCCCCCTTATCTGTTATTTTGATTTCTTATTTCCTGTTTTCCCTCGTTCAGTACAAATTATTCACAAGATTTCACAGGATATAAGAAAAGAAAAAAATTAATTAAACAAAATAAGAAAAACCTTTAATGCCAACTTTTTTCTTTTTTAACTCACACAAAGGTCTCCTTTTCTATTCCCAAAAACCATATCACTTAACAGTGTGTATCTTTCTACAGCCTCTTCAAAAGGCCCTCGTATTATCCACTTGCATATAGCCATAAAAAATAACACACACACACACACACACACACACACACACACACACACACACAAAGTTTAGAGTCTTTCAAACCAAGTCTCCTTTCCCCCTTTGTATTGTTCAAAGAAGTCCATGCCTTCTTTGCCTCAGTCTTCTCTGATAAAGAAAACAATGCCCGACCTGAAGAATTTGGAGCAAATGATTCAGCAGAGGAAACACAGCCCAGAATAACTAAGGAGATAGTACAAGAATACTTGGCTAGTTTAGATGTATTCAAGTCTCCAGGGCCAGATGAACTGCATCCAAGAGTATTAAAAGAACTGGCAGATGTGATCTCAGAACCACTGGCAGTCATCTTTGAGAATTCCGGGAGAACAGGTGAAGTCCTGGCAGACTGGAGGAGGGCAAATGTTGTCCCTATTTTCAAAAAGGGGAAAAGAGAGGACCCAAATAATTACCGCCCAGTCAGTCTGACATCAATACCAGGGAAGATTCTGGAGCAGATCATTAAGCAAACAGTCTGTGAGCACCTAGAAAGGAATACTGTGATTACCAATAGTCAGCATGGATTTCTGAAAAATAAGTCATGTCAGACTAACCTGATCTCGTTTTTTGACAGAATTACAAGCCTGGTAGATGAAGGGAACGCAGTGGATGTAGCCTACCTTGATTTCAGCAAGGCATTTGAAAAGGTGCCCCATGATATTCTTGTAAAGAAGCTGGTAAAATGCAGACTTGACTAGGCTACCTGTCAGGGAACTGACATCGGAGCCAGAAGTGGAGGCAGGGCTCCCAAGTGATGCCGGAGAAGGGCCAAGCAGGGAGAGAGGGAACTCATCGGCTGGGGAAGGAAATCAGCGTAACACCAGGGATAAAGGGGGGTGGTTGGGGGAATCGGAGAGGGGTCTCCAGGACTCTTCGCTGGAGACCAGCGGGGAGAGCACAGGTCCTCCTCTGCCCACACCCACCCTGCGCAGAAGACTTCTGCACAGGGAAAGTAGGCGTAGACTTGGCGTCAAAGAGCTTTTGTGCTGGAAGAAGTTTAAGAAACGCCCACTGACGGATTCTGCTAGCGACTGAACAGCCACGAAGTGAAGGGCTGTCCAGTCAGGAAAGGGTTAACCAGGCTACCTAGCCAGGTGTGGTGGCACTTACGCACGAGCAACCCCCATACATTCATTACACTACCACTCAGTGGATTTGCAACTGGCTGACTGACCGAACCCAAAGGGTGCTTATCAATGGTTCCTCTTCATCCTGGAGAAGAGTGACTAGTGGGGTGCCACAGGGTTCTGTCTTGGGCCCAGTCTTATTCAACATCTTTATCAATGACTTGGACGATGGACTCAAGGGCATCCTGATCAAATTTGCTGATGACACCAAACTGGGAGGGGTGGCTAACACCCCAGAGGACAGGATCACACTTCAAAACGACCTTGACAGTTTAGAGAACTGGGCCAAAACAAACAAGATGAATTTTAACAGGGAGAAATGTAAAGTATTGCACTTGGGCAAAAAAATTGAGAGGCACAAATACAAGATGGGTGACACCTGGCTTGAGAGCAGTACATGTGAAAAGGATCTAGGAGTCTTGGTTGACCACAAACTTGACATGAGCCAACAGTGTGACGTGGCAGCTAAAAAAGCCAATGCAATTCTGGGCTGCATCAATAGGAGTATAGCATCTAGATCAAGGGAAGTAATAGTGCCACTGTATTCTGCTCTGGTCAGACCTCACCTGGAGTACTGTGTTCAGTTCTGGGCACCACAGTTCAAGAAGGACACTGACAAACTGGAACGTGTCCAGAGGAGGGCAACCAAAATGGTCAAAGGCCTGGAAACAATGCCTTATGAGGAACGGCTAAGGGAGCTGGGCATGTTTAGCCTGGAGAAGAGGAGGTTAAGGGGTGATATGATAACCATGTTCAAATATATAAAAGGATGTCACATAGAGGAGGGAGAAAGGTTGTTTTCTGCTGCTCCAGAGAAGCGGACACGGAGCAATGGTTCCAAACTACAAGAAAGAAGATTCCACCTAAACATTAGGAAGAACTTCCTGACAGTAAGAGCTGTTCGACAGTGGAATTTGCTGCCAAGGGGTGTGGTGGAGTCTCCTTCTTTGGAGGTCTTTAAGCAGAGGCTTGAGAACCATATGTCAGGAGTGCTCTGATGGTGTTTCCTGTTTGGCAGGCGGTTGGACTCGAAGGCCCTTGTGGTCTCTTCCAACTCTATGATTCTATGATTCATATTGTCAGGGAACTGCCATCGGGGCCAGAGGGAGAGGGAATGCTCCAGAGGGATTACGGAGAGTGTCCCAGGAGGGAGAGAAGCAGCCCATCTTTTGGGGAAGGAAATCAGCGTAGCACCAGTGGAGAAGGGGGGCAGATGGGGGAATCAGCGAGGTGGCTCCATGACTCCTCACCGGAGACCAGCGGGGAGAGCACGGGTCCTCCGTTGCCCACACCCTCCCTGCGCAGAAGGCTTCCGCGCAGGGAGAGTAGGTGGAGACTAGGCGTCAAAGATCTTCTTGGCTGGAAGAAGTTCGAGAAATGCCCACTGACGGATTCTGCCAGCGACTGAGACAGCCACGGGTGAGTGGCTGTCCGGACAGAATAGGGTTCACCCAGGTAACTCAGCCAGGTGTGGCGACGACTTACGCACGAGCAACCTCTAGAACCATTACAGCAATCCGTCAGTCCCTTACGTTGCTTGTGCGCAGCCCCAGAGAGGCAGCATGATGAGCCGAACAGGGACAGCCGGAGAGACGGAGCAACCAGCTACAATGCAGAGTCTGGTAGAGAGGAACTGAGACTTGGAACAGCATGTAGCTGTCCTGACGGCATGGCTGGACGAAAGACGGGCTCAGGATGCACAGGTCAGACCCACCCCCATCGCAAGGAAGGTACCGGGGCTGGTACACAAGTTTGGTGGGAAGCCCCAGGACTACAATGCTTTCCGAACGGAAGTACAGTACGCTTTGGAACTGCAGAATGATGACTTTGCTGATGACGGGGAGAGGGTGGCTTACATTGTGGGGCATCTGCAGGATGGGGCGCGCAAATGGATCAGGCCCCTAATGGCGACGCAAAATGATGCCTTGAAGGACCTTAAGAAATTCTTCCAGGCAATGGATGCGACTCGGCGGGAACTGATGGGGTGCAGGCAGGGGAGCCAGTCCGTCAGAGACTACTGGTCGCATTTTGCGATGCTCATCCACCGGCTCGGGTGGGATCTGGACTCTGAACCGATACAAATGTTGTTTGAGGAGCATCTGTCCCCAGCAGTGAAAGACGAGTTGTCCCGCGTGCCCCGCCCACGGTCGATGGATGAGCTCCCCAAGGCTGTGCTTGCTATTGGCGTACGCCAGGAAGCGTGGGCTCAGGAGAAGCGCAAAGGGACAGGGAAACGTTGCCATGACTACTGCATTCCTGAGAGACCGAGACAGCCTTCCCAGGCGGTGGAGCCAATGGAAATTGATGGCGCGCGCGAGAGAGGTTTCAAACTCCAGTGAAGGTCGCAAAAGGGAGGGAAAGGAGTGGAAAACTACCAAGAAGTGTTTCCTCTGTCAACGACCAGGACATTTTGCTAAGGTCTGCCCTCAAAGAAAAGCCTGGCAAGGGATTGTGGGGGCTGCTGGCTGTGAGGAGAAGGGGGAGGAAGGGCAGGCGCAGGGAAATGACAACGCCTGGCTGCCAACCAGCAGGGGCAGCAGCCAGGCCAGCAACCAATAGAAGGGCCCCAGCCTGACCCTCCCAAGGCAGCTATAGCCATAGAAGTGGTGCTAGAACTCCCAAATGGGCACCCTGTCAAAGTTAAGGGGCTGCTGGATTCGGGCAGCTTGTGTAATTTCTTCAGCAGGGACTTCGCTCTGGAGCACCAACTCCACCTGCTGCCTCTAGATTTTCCTTTGCATGTGACCACCATCGATGGCAGGGAACTTCTGGGGGGGGAAGTGACACACCAGACCCCACCAATGCGAATGAGGGTGTCCAGGCACACGGAGACCATTGCCTTTCACGTGGCCACACTGGCAGGACCCCCAATAATACTGGGGATGAGCTTGTGAGGATAACCTGAGCTTACAGGGTTAAAACAGCTCAGAGTGTACGCACTGCCCACTGTTGGGAGGGGGGAGATTCTACGTCATGTCCGAGAGTCTCCAGTCTTTGTTCTTTTTCTCTACTTTCGCTTTTGAGGAGAGAGGACGTGTTTTCACGATGCTGTTCGCTGTGATAGATAATGGATAGTCTGCTGTAAATAAACTGCTTCTAGCTGCTAATATCCTGAGTGGACTTTATTTTAGCACACTGAAGAAAGCTCTGAAGAAGTTTTTGCAGCTTTCTCTTGCTGCTGCGTAAACTCTGCATTTTTTTGCTCAGAGCCTTTGGAATGTGGCCTTTGAAGTCCAGCAGAGCTGCGCAGCCGAAGTGGGCTGGACTCCAGGTCTTATCTGAGCAATAAATCATCTAAGAGGTTATGGACGGTAATTGCAATTAGAGGAAGCTGCTTTGATGTCCGGTGGAGAGCCTGTTTGGAATGCTGTGTGCTTACAAAGGCTGTAAAAAGTGAGACGCTGCTGTTTTTGCTGCCGGAAGAAAAAGACCAGCTCTGCCTGGGAGAAAGCAGGGAGGCTGGCTGCAAGCTGTGTGCTGCAAAGGGACGCCAGAAGCCTATCCTCGGAGCCGGTTTAGTACGCGTGAGTACTCCACAGCCCCAAGGGGGGACCGGGGGAGGAGATGGCAGAACTCCAGGAGAGTTTCAGCGTCCCCTTTGATGAGAGATTAAATCAGCAAAATTGGGAGGTCTGGTCAAGAAGAGTAAGGGGGTGGTTTTTGGCCACTGGGCTCTGGAGCATAGCCCAGAAGGAGCCGGCCCCACCCATGCCACTTGCTTCTGAAGATGAGGCTGCTTTGCTGGAGGATAGACAGCAGAGAATGCAAAGGGAGCTCTGCATGTTGAAAGCCAGCGTAGATGTTTCGCTGTTGCCCCACTTGGAGGGCGTTGAGTCGGCTCAGGCCGCTTGGCAGTTGCTGAGGAGTCTGTGTGCAAGCTCAGCAAGAGACCAGGGCCTTAAGAAAGCCGAGAACAGAGAGGAAGCGGAGAGCCCAGAGGGGGCTGCTGGCCATGTTCCTGAAGTTACAGCTGGGAGTAGCTGCTTTGTCTCCGAGGGGCCGTGTGATGTTGAGGCCTACAACCAGAGTGCTGGGGAGCGTGCAGGCCCAGGCTGTGCACCCAAAGGTGTGGGTGCTGGGAACAAAGGAATGGCTGAAGAGGGAGCTGTGAGAGCTGTTGCTACGCGTCGCCGCTGTTATCGCTGTGGCTCCCCCTCCCATCTGGTGAGAGACTATCCAGTCGAGGCACAGGAACAGCCGAAGGCCGTCTCCCGTAGCAACCAGATAAAGAGCTCTTCTTCAAAGCGTGGGAAAGGCAAGCCGAAGGCAGCTGGCAGAGACACTGAATGTAAACATTTGGCAGCCTCTATGGCTGCTGTCAAGAGTTGTCAACAGGATGCTGTGCTGACTTTTGTGGTAGACTCAGGAGCGTCTCATCACTTAGTGCCATCTGCAGGATTCCTGGAGAACTGCACCTCTGTAACTTCTGGGAAGACTGTGTGTTTAGCAGATGGGACTAAACACCCACTCACGCAGACTGGCTCACTGTTTTGTTCTTTCTTACAGGATTCAATCCAGGCTTTTGTTGTTCCAGGACTGTCTTGCGCGTTGCTGTCTGTCAGCGCCCTTCTTGCTGAAAACTACAAAGTGTGTTTTGAAAACAATAAGTGTTCTATTTCTAAGAATGGACAGCACCTAGTCAGTGTTGAATGTAAAGACAGGTTGTTTGTGATAAATGCTTCTTTTGCAGGTACAGGTGACACGGAGGTGGCTCAAGCACAGTGTGCCAACGTTCCAGTTCATGATGCGTGTGCTCACTTATGGCACCGACGCATGGCTCATGTGTCCTGGGGGTCAGTGAAGAAGATCCCAGAGTGTACGCAAGGGTGCAAAATGAAACCTTGTGCTAAGTTTCTAGATTGCAGAGCGTGCAAGTCTGCAAAGGTAAAAACGTGCACATACCCAAGGTCTGAAAGGGTGACCACTAGGGCTTTTCAATTAATTCATGCAGATTTGTCAGGTCCCATGTCTGTGACCAGTATGGGCGGAGCCAAATATGCGCTGGTTCTGATTGATGACCATACTCGGAACTCTTGGACCTTCACGATCCAACACAAAAGTGAGGCTGCACCGCTAATCAAAGATTGGATTGCGGCTGTGGAACTGCAGTTTTCCACACGGGTGCAAAGCTTTCAGAGCGATCGCGGTGGGGAGTTCACCGGGTCTGCACTGCAAAGTTTCTTCCGCAAAAAGGGGATTCAACACAGATTGACCTCTCCGCACTCTCCCCAACAGAATGGGATTGCGGAAAGACGGAACAGGACTCTAGGGGAGATGTCCGCAGCTCTTTTGTTTGATGCCGGGCTCCCACAGCGTTTTTGGGGGGAGGCTTGGCGAACGGCCAACTTTGTTCTGAACAGGTCGTTCAATTCAGTGGTAGGTGACACCCCGTACTTCTTGTTGCACGGAAAGCAACCGAAACTGCATTACTTTTGTGTTTTTGGTTGTGAGGCGTGGGTCCTCATACCAAAGGCCAAACGCAAGAAAGGTGAACCCAGGTCCCAAAGGATGATTTTCTGTGGGTATGAGCCAGGGACCAAGGGGTGGAGGTTTGCTTATCCGTCAGGGGATCAGTCCAGGATTCTGCTCAGCAACAGTGCTGAATTCTGTGAGCAGAGTGGTTGGGCTAGGATACATGGGAACCCTGACATCCTGTCAGAGAGTCTGTTTGACTCTGCCGATGAAGGTGAGGAAGAGGTTGAACCTGCAGCCGAGGCTCAGAGTTCAGACCCAGTGCAGGCAGAGGGGAGAACTTCTCCCAAGGCTGTGAAGATTGAGCAACGCAGTGCTCCATCTTCCCCCACAGGTTCGGCTGAGAAGTCCAGAAGGCACAGTAAGTCAGAGGGGGAGCTCTCTAATGCCAAGGACGTTCTGGCTGGCCCCAGTGGGTCAGAGGGGGTTCCTGAAGTGGTGCTGCGCCGTTCTGCTCGGACGACCAAGGGGAAGCCTCCTGAAAGGTTTGCTGTCACTAGCGTGTGGGTCGGAATGGCACAGTGTGAACCCGAGAGTTTTGAAGATGTTCAGAAACTGCCTCAGGAAGAAGCCAGGAAATGGCATGAGGCGATGCAGAAGGAGATGAACTCAATGGAGTCTTTAGGTGTGTTCTCCCTCACGAAGTTGCCGATGGGTGAAAAAGCCGTGGGTAGCCGCTGGGTTTACCGTCTTAAGCCTACAGCGACAGGAGAACTGCAGTATAAGGCCAGATTAGTGGCGAGAGGATTCACGCAGCGCAGGGGGTTGCATTACACGGAAACGTATGCTCCCACCTGTAGGAGTGAATCTCTACGTTTCCTTTTGGCCATAGCTGCACAAAGAGGTTTGCTGGTGCATCATTTTGATGTGGACGTTGCTTACTTGAACTCAGACCTCCAGGAGGATTTGTACATGCTTCCTCCTCCAGGGTTTGAGGGAAATGAGCGAGGTACTGTGTGGAAACTTCACAAGTCAATTTACGGCCTGAAACAGTCGGCCAGGAATTGGAACTTGTGCCTAAATGAAGCTTTGGAGAAGCTAGGTTTCAGGAAGAGTCTTGCTGACAGTTGCTTGTTCCTTAGAGGATCAGGAGACTTACAGGAACTGGTGTTATTTTTTGTTGATGACATCATCCATATTGGAAAGACAGACAGACAGGTGCAGAAGTTTGCCAAAGAGCTTGGGAAGCGGTTTCAGCTCAAGAACCTGGGTGCAGTAAAGATCTACCTAGGCGTGCAGATAGCGAGAACTGAGGATGGTAGCTTCTTGCTCAGTCAGAAAGGCAAGATTGAACAGTTGCTTGAGAAGTTCAGAATGTCCAATTGTGCAGGAGTTCGGACACCCATGGAGACGAACTTTGTGAAAGATAGCCAGCAAGCAGAAAGTGCCGAGTTTGAGAATGCTGAGCTCTTTCAGTCAGCTCTAGGTAGTCTGTTGTATCTGTCCCAATGGAGCAGACCAGACATTGCCTTTGCTACCAATCTGCTAAGTAGGGAAGCGTCAAAGCCCAGTGTGAGTGCTTGGCACGGTATCAAGCGGGTACTGCGCTACCTGCAGCATACCAAAGACTTCTGTCTTAAGCTGCCAGCTGAAGGCGAGGCGAAGCTCACATGCTATGCGGACAGTGACTGGGCAAATTCGCAGGACCGCAAGTCTGTATCTGGGTTGGTGGTAAAGTTTGGGAAGTCACTAGTTGGGTGGAAGTCCCGGAAGCAAAGTCTCATTGCGCTGTCTTCTACTGAGGCTGAATTCAGTGCACTGTCAGATTTGTGCCGGGAACTAGAGTTCTATAGATGCTTGGTGCAAGAGATCTATGGAGATTGTAGCTTGCCCATCACGGTTTGGGAAGACAATCAACCTTGTTTGAAATTGGCTGAATCTGCGCAATTTAAGGCCAGAACCAAGCATCTGGACATACGTTTCCAAAATGTGTGTCAGAGTGTTCAGTCAGGTTTGATTTGGCTGAAGTATTGTGCCAGTCACAGTAACCTGGCCGATGGATTCACCAAACCTTTAAGCTTCCAGCGTCATGGGGAGTTTTGTGGTGGTTTGGAGTTGGGGGTAAGTTCTGTACTTACTCCCCCCACAGTGGTGCAGCGCGAGAGGGGGTGTGAGGATAACCTGAGCTTACAGGGTTAAAACAGCTCAGAGTGTACGCACTGCCCACTGTTGGGAGGGGGGAGATTCTACGTCATGTCCGAGAGTCTCCAGTCTTTGTTCTTTTTCTCTACTTTCGCTTTTGAGGAGAGAGGACGTGTTTTCACGATGCTGTTCGCTGTGATAGATAATGGATAGTCTGCTGTAAATAAACTGCTTCTAGCTGCTAATATCCTGAGTGGACTTTATTTTAGCACACTGAAGAAAGCTCTGAAGAAGTTTTTGCAGCTTTCTCTTGCTGCTGCGTAAACTCTGCATTTTTTTGCTCAGAGCCTTTGGAATGTGGCCTTTGAAGTCCAGCAGAGCTGCGCAGCCGAAGTGGGCTGGACTCCAGGTCTTATCTGAGCAATAAATCATCTAAGAGAGCTGGCTGGCACTGCATGATCCAGTAGTGTCATAGCATCAGCGGTCAGTCACCTTTGGGTCAGCTTACTGCTTAGAGCACTGTCTGGGAGGGGAGAACCCAAGAATGATGGTGGCCAGGGTGGCTGGGCTGACCGCGGAACAAAGAGGGGAGGTGCCACCACAATATGCTGACCTGAAAGAAGTCTTCAGCGAGAAGGAGGCAGATAGACTACCCCCCCCACAGGCCCTTTGATTGCCAAATCAACTTACTCCCAGGGGCTCAGTTGCCGGTGGGTAAGCTGTATGCCATGTCCGACCGAGAGATGCAGGAGTTGCGGCAATTTATTGACAAGAACCTGAAGCGGGGGTTCATAAGGGAATCAAAGGCGGTGGGGGGCAGTCCGGTGTTCTTTGTGGACAAAAAAGAGACTAATCAGCCCAGATTAATCGTGGATTACCGGGCGTTAAATCTGGTGTCAGAACCTGTGACCTTCCCAATGCCCAGGATTGATGACATTTTAACACGGGTGAGGCCGGGGAAAATTTTTACCAAGCTGGACCTCAGGGGAGCGTACAATTTGATTAGTATAAGGGAGGGGGACGAATGGAAAACTACCATGTTCACCCCCCTAGGGGCTTTTGAGTACTTAGTCATGCCATTTGGATTACAATCGGGCTCCGCCTGCTTTCAAGCATTCATGCACCACGTGTTGGGACCCCTGCTGTACAAGAATTGCGTAGCCTTTTTGGATGACGTCTTAATCTATTCGGACAATGAGAAGCAACACGTCAGAGACGTCAGGGAAGTACTACAGAGACTGCAGAAGCACCAGATGTGGGTCAAGCTGGAAAAATGCCAATTTCATGCCAGAGAGGTCGAGTTTCTGGGGTACAAGTTGTCAGACAAGGGCCTAGCTATGGACCCAAGCAAGGTGAAGGCAGTGCTGGAATGGAAGGCCTCCAAAACCCGGAAGGATGTGCAGAGGTTCTTAGGATTCAGCAACTTCTACAGGAAGTTCATAAAGAACTTCGCTCACTTGACAGCGCCCATCACAGATTGTCTGAGTAGCAAAAAGTAGTTTGCGTGGACAGAAAGTGCCCAGCAATCCTTTGAAAGACTGAAGAAGGCGTTTGCTTCGGAGGAGCAGCTCCTGCACGTTGATCTGGAGAAGCCCATGAGACTGGAGATGGACATGTCCGATTGAGCCGTTGGAGCGGTCCTTTTGCAGCCAGGGGCCAAGCTGAGCTGGAGGCTGTGTGCCTTTTTCTCAAGGAAGCTGAGCAAATTGGAGCAAAACTATACCGTGTATGACCGTGAACTGCTTGCGATCTATGCGGCTTTTCGGCAATGAAGACATCTGTTGATAGGGGCGCGGCACAAGATCCAGGTTTGTACTGACCACAAGATCTTGGAATACTGGTGGACTGCACGAGTACTCCACCAGAGACAGATTCGATGGGCTCAGGAGTTCTCCAAGTTTTCCTTCGAGATGCGATATGTGCCGGGAGAGGAAAATGTAAGAGCAGATGCTCTCTCCAGGAAGCCGGAGTACATGGAAGGAGAGGGACCACCGGAGGTCTGACACGTGTTTCCCGAGGACCGATTGGTGTGGGGGGGGAGCCTTGGTTGGGAATCGAGAACTGGCCGGGCTTACTAGAGACGACGCGTTCGCTCAAGCGAAAATCAGGGAACTCCGGGATGGAAGGGAAGACCATGGAGGGTTTGAGGAAAAAGAAGGGCTACTGTATTATAAGGGGGCACTGCATGTACCAGGGGGGACCTTGAGGGGGAAGTTACTCAAACAACTCCACGCCAACCCAACAGCTGGGCACTTTGGACAGCACAAGACCATGCTGCTCGTCACCCAGCAGTTCTGGTGGCCAAAGGTGAGGGAAGACGTACAGGAATATGTACGGGGGTGCGACCGATGCCAGAGGGCAAAGGGGGAGAGGGCTGCCCCCGCAGGGTTATTGGAACCCTTACCTACACCGGGGAGACCCTGGGAGGTGGTGTCCATCGATTTTATGACAGATTTGCCCAAGTCAAGGGGGAAGACAGCAGTCATGGTAGTGGTCGATCTACTGACCAAAATGTGCCATTTCATAGCTTGCTCACATGCGGTGACGGCAGAGGAGACAGCCAGGTTGTTTGTGGATCACATCTTCAGGCTGCATGGGGCTACCTCGAGGGTCATCTCGGATCGCGGGAAACAATTTACTTCCCAGTTCTGGAGGAAGCTCATGAGCTTGCTACAGGTCGAGGTGGGCTTCTCGTTGGCGAGACACCCGGAGACCAACGGACAAGCAGAAGGAGCGAACAGTATACTCCAGCAATACCTACGCTGCTACGTCAGCGAGAGAAAGAACGATTGGGTAGAGAAACTAGCGTTGGTTGAATTTGCATACAATAACGCTGAACATGTGTCCACGGGAATGAGCCCGTTCATGGCCAGTTATGGGTGTCACCCCAGGGCCTTCCCAGGGAGGTGGGAGGAAGGATGGAGTGTAACCGCGGCAGAGCAGTTTGTAGAAGAAATGGAGGCCTTGCACCAGCAACTCAAGATGAACTTGGAGCGGGCCAAGGAAGTTTACAAGAGGCAGGCGGACAAGCACTGTTGGGAGGGGGAGGCCATACGGGTGGGAGACCGGGTGTGGTTGTCAACCCAAGGGTTACCCCTAAAGGGAGGGTGCAAAAAGTTGCAGCCAAGGCGGCTGGGGCCTTTAGAAGTAACACAGCAGGTGAACCCTGTGGCATTCAAGCTCAAGTTGCCTGACAGCATGAAGATACATCCGGTGTTCCACCGGTCCCTACTTTCACCGTACAGGGAGGGGCGGGAATTTCCGGGGCAGGAGGGAGGAGTCACCACCCACCTGCAGGTAGAGGAGAGGGAACACCGCAACCAAGCCACGGAAATACTCGATTCAAGGTGGCGAGGTCGCCAGGTGGAGTACTTGGTAGCTTGGGAGGGAGAACCCAGGTCAGAAAACACATGGGTCCCAGCTGAATCGATCAATGACGGCTATCTGGTGGGAGAATTCCACAGTTTGTTCCCAGATAAGCCAAAACCACTAGCGAGATTCTGGGAGGAAGAATTTGGAACCACAGACGACAAAGAGGACTTTGTGGGTTTTCCTGCCTCCGAAGAGGAGGGAGGGGAGGTGTCAGAGGGAGAAGAATCAGACTGGGAGGTCCACCCCACGGGAAGAGATCGGAGCGGGTGGGAAGTTGGTTTTGAATCCTCAGAGGATGGTGACAGCTCCTTCAGGGGATTCCCTGCATCGTCGGCCGAGGAAAGAGACGAGGTTGAATCGGAAAATCGCGCCGGGGGTGGAGGGGGTCCTGGGGGGGGGGAGGTGGATGTCAGGGAACTGCCATCAGAGCCAGAGAGAGGGGGAGGGCTCCAGAGGGATTACGGAGAGTGTCCCAGGAGGGAGAGAAGCAGCCCATCTTTTGGGGAAGGAAATCAGCGTAGCACCAGTGGAGAAGGTGGGCAGATGGGGGAATCAGCGAGGTGGATCCATGACTCCTCGCCGGAGACCAGCGGGGAGAGCACGGGTCCTCCGCTGCCCACACCCTCCCTGCGCAGAAGGCTTCCGCGCAGGGAGAGTAGGTGGAGACTAGGCGTCAAAGAGCTTCTTGGCTGGAAGAAGTTCAAGAAACACCCACTGATGGATTCTGCCAGCGACTGAGACAGCCACGGGTGAGTGGCTGTCCAGACAGAATAGGGTTCACTCAGGCAACCCAGCCAGGTGTGGCGACGACTTACGCACGAGCAACCCCTAGAACCATTACACATATAAAAAAAGAAAAGAAAATTACATTGCCTCCAGACTATGTTTAGTGTCCGTCAGACCCAAATAATATAAAAATAAAGAAAATAACTATCCATTTTGATGTTTTTTTTAAATGCCAGAGCCTTTCCAGATCTTATTTTAACATTTTAAAACCAAATTAAATCCAAGTAAACAGTGTCTGTCTCCTTTAGTTCATAAAAAGGAATAAAGGAAATAAAAAACAATCCTTAAGGTATTAAAAACAGCAACCCACAAAGTCCACGTTGCAATTTCTTCTCTTTCCCTCCCCAATATTTCAAGTTCTTTGCAGTTTGGCTCGCTTGCTGGAAAATATTTATAAAGCATAAAAGTTATGCATCCAGTACTTAAGCAAATCACAGTTTTAGCTCAGTTCATAGACTGGAATGCTTCTAAAAAAACTATTAGCAGTATTATTTTCCGTTCTTGTATCAGTCCCAGCAGATTTTTTCCATGTAGTTCAATACCTGAGTTTGGAGAGAGGGGTGGATGGATCTCCTCTTTACCACCCTAGTGTGGATCCAATTATTTTATTTTTGATAATTTAAATGTCTTTACATTGTCAAATTTCTTTTATTTTGAAGGAGTCATTGGCGGCTCTTGAGGCAGTTTGCTGTGGGTCTTGATGGTGCTGTGTGTCTGTGCTCAATCTTGGAGCTCCCATGGCTCCCTGCAAAGCTTTGGGAGCTTCCAGAGAACATCCTTTGACACTGCTGGATATATTTGTTGAAAGTGTGTGTTGGTAATAACAAGGTTGTGCACTGCACATAGAGTCAAAAGAAAGATTCTGTTCTGGTTGCTGTTGCCAACTCCTTCTTTCCCAATAGTCCCAGGCCACAGATTGAAATCTTGCCCAACTCTTGCATTAAAATCACCCAGGAGGATAATATTATCCTCCTTAGGGGTCTCTGATAGGATGATATCCAGCAGATAGTAAAATATATTTTTAATGTCCTCATCAACATCTCGTGTTGGTGCATAAGCACTTAGAGTAGTAGCCTGTTGGTTTTTGGTGAGTTTTATTCAAAGAGTGGAAAGTCGTTCATTAATGCTGGTAGGGACTTTTGACAAGAGCTTCACAAGATTGTTTTTGATAGCAAAGCCTACTCCATGTATTCAATGTTCGTGTTCAGGAAGTGAGTGTTTTAGTATCATCATTATGCTGTCCAAGTCCTGAGACTCAATGAGCATACACAAGAGCTTCTGCAGAAAGATTTGTGTTACAGGGCTCAGATCTTGGAACAGCCTTTTATAAACATAAAAGAAGTGTCACTGTTTTGATACAGAAGATTTGTAGACATTACTCTTTCAGATATAGCATTATTTCAAGGTTCAATTAAACACTTGCCTTCCTGTTACACTCTTTGATTCTGGTGCTACCAGTGTAAGTCTCCAAAAGGGGAATTCTGGGAGTTTTGCAGGATAGGACAAGAAGGCACTTAGGCTCTTCAGCATGTACACCAAGGGCTGAGCTAATGAGCTAATGACCCTTCACAATAATTAATGTACAATCCAGCACAATTCTGTGTATCTTAACTTGGCTTTAATTACATAATAATGAAAAGTTTTCTATTACAGATGCATGATCATAAACATTACACTGTTTGGACATACACTATATGGACTAAACAAAATAAAAAAATTCCTTCCAGTAGCACCTTAAAGACCAACTAAGTTAGTTCTTGGTATGAGCTTTTGTGTGCATGCACACTTCTTCAGATACACTGAAACAGAAGTCACCAGACCCTTCTATATAGTGAGAAGGTGGGGAGGGGTATTACTCAGAAGGGTGGTGGGGTTGGGTGATTGGCAGATAGCTGTGATGAGCCTGTTGACGACTCTTAACGACTGCAATAGGTCTTACAGGAAAAAGCAAGGGGTGAGAAGGTGAAAAATGGCTTTGTCATGTATAATGAGATAAGAATCCAATGTCTTTGTTCAGACCAGGTCTCTCCATGGTTTTAAGTTTGGTAATAAGTTGCAATTCAGCAGCTTCTCTTTCCAGTCTATTTCTGAAATTCCTTTGTAATAGAACAGCTACTTTGAGATCTTGTATAGAATGTCCTGGGAGATTGAAGTGTTCTCCTACTGGTTTCTCTGTCTTGTGATTCCTGATGTCAGATTTATGTCCGTTTATTCTTTGGCGTAAGGTTTGGCCTGTTTGTCCAATATAGAGAGCTGAAGGACACTGTTGGCATTTGATGGCATACACAATGTTAGACGATGAACAATTAAATAGTCCCGAGGTGGTATGTGTGATGTTGTTGGGGCCAGTAATGGTGTTGTCCGGGTGTATGTGGCAGCAAAGTTGGCATCTGGGTTTATTGCAGGCTCTGGTGCCAGTGTCCGTGTTAAGTCTGGTTGTAGTATTATTGTGGGTTAGGAGTTGTTTAAGACTGGGTGGCTGTCTGTGGGCAATGAAAGGTCTTCCTCCCAGAGCTTGAGAAAGAGAACTGTCATTGTCCAGGAGAGGTTGTAGATCTCTGATGATGCGTTGTACTGTTTTAACTTGGGAGCTGTATGTGATGACATTCCCCCAAGGCTCTCAAAAGACAAGGGCTGCAACTACGCAGGCCTAAGCGTTATATGCTCATTTCCATGACGTACCTCCCATTTCTGAAGACTGGATGTAAGAAAAGATTTATTTTGCTCTGATAAACTTGAAGCCCCATGTTTCGAAAACATGGAGCTAAGATACTCGCGTATTAAATGGTCCAGCAAATTGAATGATGAAATATCGGAAAGACTTCACTCAGATACTTTTCTTCTTAGAAAGGAGAACCTCGTTAATTCCCCAACTCCTGAGGCTAGATTAGACATGTTCCGGGAACTGATTTCGTCCCTACAACCTTATCTGACCAACAAAAAAACTCCATGGCAATCTCTACACTCTAATAAATCCAAACCCTGGTTTGACCAAGAATGCATGGCTATGAAACGCCTCCTGCTGGATAAGTACAGGAACTATAGAGCAGCAAACTTACCTTCGCTTCCATTAGACTGGTTTGAGTTAAAACGCAGTTATAAAGCTTTGATTAACAAGAAAAAGCTCCAGGCACAAAGGGAGGAATGGCAGTGCCTAGTGGAGGCCTCCCGAAGGAAAGATTCTGCCACGTTTTGGAAAACAATTGCAAAAGGCTGGAGAGACTCCCCGATTGAAATCGAATACTCTATACCTGCTGGAGCATGGGAGGCCTTTTGTGGATTTTAAATCGGCCTTTGATCTAATACCAAGGGACAGACTCTGGGAAAAGCTTGGCGCTACAAACATAGATAAACGCTTATTACGCCTTATCCATGGTCTATACGAAAACACCAGGGTGAGGGTAAGATGCGATCGGTCAGGCCATCTAACTAAAGAAATTCAAACGCACTATGGGGTTAAACAAGGATGTGTCCTCGCACCAACGCTATTTAATTTTTATATCAACTCTCTAGCAGTAAATATGGCGAAAGAAAATGCCCACCCTCCCAAACTGGCAGGTATGCCCCTCCCAGTGCTTCTGTATGCGGACGACACAGTCCTACTCTCCTTTTCCTGCGTTGGCTTGAGGAAGCTTTTGAGATCACTTGCTGATTATTGTCAAGCAGAACAACTATCAATAAATTACAGCAAATCTAAAATTATGGTGTTTTCAAAAAAAAGAAGGAAACACAAATGGAGAATTAATGGTCAACCTATTGACCAGGTAGCAACTTTCAAATACCTGGCAATAACTTTTCAGGAAAGGGTCTCGTGGCACCAACAGATGAAAAACGCCATTGCCAACGCAGGAAGGGCCAATAAAGCCCTTACAAGATTTTTTCACGGGAAAGGGGGTAAATACGTTCTGGCGGCCTCCCAGGTTTTTGCTGCAAAAATACTCCCACAACTCACTTATGGATCCCAGGTTTGTAGTTTTAAAAATTTTGCGCCTATGGAGGCATTTCAAGCAAAATTCTATCGGTGTTTATTGGGGATCCCTCCCTGTGTATCTAATATAGCTGTCCGCTTAGAAGTTGGACAACTACCCGTTAACGCGCATTTGTGGATTCTAAAGATACACTACTGGTTAAAACTTATTTTTCCCCGGCCGGTTTGGCTCCCTTAACACTCTTAGACACCTTTCATTCTACCTGGAAAGCTTCCCTGTTTGAAAAGATAAGAAGCTTGGGATTCTCCCCACAGATCTTGATAGCGGCAGAATATGAGAGAGCCAGAAGTCAAGTGCTCCAGCGCATTAGGGACATAGAGCTGCAATGTCATATGGGCAAAATGGATAAACACGCCACAATTAGAGACTTTGGGAGAGGGTTCTCACCCGCAAATTATCTGGCTGATTTACAAATACCTAAGTACAGACACTCCTTTACCCTGGCCAGATTTAATGTTCTGCCCTCTGCCCTGCTGTTAGGCAGATATGAGGGCAAACCATATGAGTCACGTGTTTGCCCATGTGGCTCATCGGAAGTGGAAACAAGTTTGCATGTATTGCTGCACTATAGTTATTACGAGGATCTACGCCTGACCTTTATTGCCCCAGTTCTACAAAAGCTTAAAAATGAACCAGAACTCCAATGTATGAGAGCCTTGGTAGAAGATAAGGTTCCTGAAATCACGATCAATGTTGCTAAATTCTGTGTAGCCGCTATTAGGCGCAGGAAACAAGAGCTTTCCAATGTCAACATGCAGGCAAAGGCAAATACTTAATTTTATTCATGCTGTCTAATTTTAAATTGTTGTTATGGCCTAATCTGTATTGAAATTGTCCTTTGTTTTCTCCGGTGTTATGTTTCGATGACTAGCTGTACGAGTTAATCTGGTCTGTGACCGTTTAATAAAATTTGATTTGATTTGATTTGATTTGATTTGATTTGATTTGATTTGATTTGTATGTGATGACTAGAGGTGTTCTGTTATTTTCTTTTTTGGGTGTGTCTTGCAGCAAGTTCTCTCTGGGTATCAGTCTGGCTCTGTTGATCTGTTGTCTAACTTCATCTGCTGGGTATTTTAGTTCTATATGGACTAGTCAGCTTTGTAATGTTTATCAAATCGTTCTGAAAGAGCTCTTAATATATTTCCTGGCCTTTTTTGGTGTTTATCCCGAAGATTTTCAATTGCAGTCTTTGTCTGTTGAAAGAAGAACAAAGGAATATTGTGTTATATCAATATATTGCAAAATGGATATTCACAGTTATTCATATCTGTGAGGAAAAAGCTAAAGGGATCAGAAACAGTAGAATAAAGAATCCAATTTTTTTCCAGTTACAGATGCGCAATATGAAAGTCCTTGTCCCTCAATCCTCAAGAGTGACTTTTTCAGCATGGAGGGTTGGGCAAGAGCAGCCAGGGCCAGGAAACCCCACTAGGAAACTGTTCATCTCTCTGTGAATCCAGCCCACTGTCTTTATGTTTTTTTTACCAAGAGCACTGTATGAGAATGGCAGAGATACAACCAAACATAAGTGCCTTGGGCTGCTTTGTACGTATCAGTTTTCCTGCATGGTTCTTACCTCCAGCTATGTGAGGAAAACGGCAGAAATGCTATTGAGTTATATTTCACTATGCTCAGTGCTATTTTTCCAGAAAAAGAGATGCCTGAACTCACTATGAACACCTCCCTCGTTTTCTTAGAATGGCAATGGCTGACAGGACTAGTGAGAAAAAACAGTCACCCCCTGGGTCCTTGCCTGACAAGAGCGCAGCAGGGCATGGGTAAAAATAGCAGAGTAGAATGGAGTCGCATTCACTTGCAGAATTGCAGTAAATCACACAAACATCAGAAGTTCTTCAGTAATAGTTTTTGTTATGTACTAAGCTTGGATCCTAGTGTAATAGGCAAGTAGAATCCTAGAATGCAACAACTGATTGGCTTGCAGGAGAAGACCAATCAGGCTCCAGGAGGAAGTTAATCAGCCTATTAAGCTGGTAGGATCGTGGAATGCAACAACGGATCGGCCTGCAGGAAAAGACCAATCAGGCTCCAGGAGGGAAGCACAATCAGCCAATCAGATGGGACTCATTGTGTAAATAATGTATATAAAATCCTGAGGTTGGGGGCGCGCGCAATTAAATCACTGTTTTACAAGCTGCAATAAAGAGCATGAAATCACTACAGATCTCTGAGTATATTTCTGTTTTACCGAGGCTTAAGAGCGCACAGTGCTTACTGGGTCCCCCACCGGGGAGGGGGCTTGGAGGAAACCTCTGGGGCAGATTCTGGGGCATATGGTGGGCAGAAGAAGTCCTATTGCATGAGCAGATCTTTGTGCAGCACTACATAAAAAGCATAGGTTTTTCATGGTCTCAACAATTTACGGAGAGGGAAGCTGACTGATGAACATAATGCACAAAAGTCTATATAATAAATAAACCCTATCTCCCGTCATACAGAAGGAGCAAGTCAGTAGGCAGAATACAATTTATACAACTGAAAGAGAGAAACCAACAGGAAAACAGTATTCTGCTTTTTTACTTCCAGGTGTAGAGTTTGCTTACTTTTTCAGCCAGCTCTGCAGCTGTTATATTTGGATCATATGGGATGGGTTCTCCAATATATGTCCTCAGTTTCACTGGAAATGGCCCATATCCGGGAAGGTAGAGAAGCCGTGTTTTCTCATAAAACCATCTTGTCAGCCCTATGTATGAAAGGGAAAAGAGTCTGTAAGAAAGCGATCCCATATCAAATTTGAAATTAGTTGGCATTCTGAGTTTTTAGCAATTCCAGTCAATCCATCCCAGAGAGGAAGCGTTAAATAGTATGAGTCCTTTGGAAAATAAAAAGTAGCATATTCTGTCAGCTCTTCTCTGCTCTTTAAAAATCAAGGTCATAAGTTGTAAAATAGACTGCAGAATATGGTATTTTTCTGCTCAGTTCCTCTCCATGCTGGGGTTCCTACCACTTTTATAGATTATAGCTATCTTTTAAATCTAATAAAAAACTAATCAAGGACATGTTTACTCAGTCCTGAGACAGGCAGCACAACTTTTGCAGATCAGTGTACACTGAATAAACTCTACTAAAAGGTAAAGGTAAAGGTACCCCTGCCCGTACGGGCCAGTCTTGACAGACTCTGGGGTTGTGCGCCCATCTCACTTAAGAGGCCAGGGGCCAGCGCTGTCCGGAGACACTTCCGGGTCACGTGGCCAGCGTGACATCGCTGCTCTGGCCAGAGCCAGAGCCAGAGCCGCACACGGAAACGCCGTTTACCTTCCTGCTGGTAAGCGGTCCCTATTTATCTACTTGCACCCGGAGGTGCTTTCGAACTGCTAGGTTGGCAGGCGTAAACTCTACTAGAAAGTAGTAAAAAGATATTCTGTTTCTAAAAATTTGTATATTATTAATATGTTTATTGCCTGAAAGCAGATTTCTTGATCAACCATGTTACTCATTTGACTTTCCAATGTTCCTATATGCTTCACAAATGTTTTATGTAAATATAGGGATGATGGGCTAAAAGAATAAAATCAAAAATCAAAATCAAAAGGTAGCTGAGAACTGGAGAATTACTTCACCCTACCCGCTCCACCTTTATTTTGGTTAAGGACTAGTAATAATGCTCCCCATCTGGTATTGCAACGACAAGCCTGATGTAATTGACTTCAAATTGCACATGCTGTCCCCCAGATTTTCAAGAATTGAAGAGGAAAAAAGCTATTTTTCTTTTTAAATGTAAGTGATTATAATAGCTTTAAAAAAAAAAAAAGCAGGTGTGGGAAATACCTGGAGCTCCAGATATCATCTGACCCCCAAATAGGGGATTTGCCATCCTCAACTACTTAGGATGATAGATCAAGGATGTCAACACATTATGTCTTACCTAGGATATTCATGAAGTCAATGCAAATTGCACAAAGATCACTCACCACTTTTGCCTCCAAAGCTATCCGAGTGAAACCTGTGCGGTTACCCCACATTATGTTGTAGTCATTACTGAAGTTTCCTTCTCTAGCTCCACCAGGGGAAATGCCCAGTGAATGGCCTTTCTTCAAAATTTCCACAGATTCAGCTTTATTGAAATCTTTCAACCCGGCCGCATCATAAGCCGTCTTCCACCCTGACAAAATAAGTCCCAAATAGAAGAATGCATTTTTTGTGAAACTTATTTAGAAAATAGTGTGGATACAATACAAGTGTCATTATTCCAAACATATTGCACTATTATGGATCACAATCATAGCTCTCTGCCAATCCATTTCAACTAGGATTTCATGGAGGGGGACTTTATGCTAATTCCTCTTTTGCTCAGATGTTCTGACAGTATGGTGAGAGTGGGGTTGAGTGCTGAGGTGGCCACCTTTTTAGACATGGGTTCCTCAAGTGAAGTTTGTAGTACATTAAGGTTTGCATTACGATAAAAATACAGTCCATAGTGTTTGCTGCACCACCCAAAACTTCAATCCCTTTAGGCTGCAGAGCTTTTGGATACAGTACAGTGGTACCTGTTGGTACTAAAGGGTTATGTGATGGGATGATGAGCTGCTTGTGCGTAAAGCTTAATCCCTCAGAGCTTGGGCCTGATTATCAAAGCTCTGTCTATAGCGGAGCCCCTTAAACATGACTCCCTCAATCGCTGGCAGAATCCGACAGTGGGCGTTTACGGAATCTCTTCCAACATAAAAGCTCCTTAACGGAAACGCGTCTTCTGGATTCTCGGCGCGACAGTTTCCAGCGAGGGGTGGGTGTACCTATGGGAGGTCCTGAAACTTCCCCACTGTTTTCGCTGGAAGTCTCCCTGAGCCATCCCTCCGACTCACCTTCCCTTGGATCTCTCTCTCTCCCCCTGCTGGTTCCCTCCTCTGCTGCCGAGTCTCTCCTAGCTTCCGTGAGCCCTTCCACCACCTGCCTTTCTGATGGCAGTTCCCTGACAGGTTAAGAGGTAACAAGTCGCTCTAATCACTGAGCAGCTGGAAGTCATTAAGCATCCAGGAATGTGAGTTGGTTTGTATAAATAGTCAGTTCACACGTGTTTCTCTCCTTCTTCCCCCCTTGACCTGACTCACAGACTCAGTTTGTGGCCGTGGGCGTGTTTGCTGATATGAGTTAAGTTTAGAGTTAAGTTTTCTTTATGCCGGAGATAAAAGCATGTGTGCTTTATCGCCAGGGTTTTTTTGCTTTTGTGAATAAAGTTTTTTCCCTGAGTTCCAAAGTGCTTGCTCCAGGATTCTTCATTTAGGGAAAGGTACTGACTCTCCTGCCTCCTTCAGCCGCTGCACGAAATTCTCTGCTGAGATAAGTCTTATGGCGTTGGAAGCGCACTGGACGTTTACTTAACATTAAACTAATCAAAGTTTAATGGACAGTACCTCAGGTTACATACGCTTCAGGTTACATACGCTTCAGGTTACAGACTCCGCTAACCCAGAAATAGTAGCTAGTAGCTTCAAGAACACTATCCAACCATCTTGTCCTCTGTCGTCCCCTTCTCCTTGTGCCCTCCATCTTTCCCAACACCAGGGTCTTTTCCAGGGAGTCTTCTCTTCTCACGAGGTGGCCAAAGTATTGGAGCCTCAGCTTCAGGATCTGTCCTTCCAGTGAGCACTCAGGGCTGATTTCCTTAAGAATGGAGAGGTTTGATCTTCTTGCAGTCCATGGGACTCTCAAGAGTCTCCTCCAGCACCATAATTCAAAAGCATCAATTCTTCAGCAATCAGCCTTCTTGATGGTCCTGCTCTCACTTCCATACATCACTACTGGAAAAACCATAGCTTTAACTATATGGACCTTTGTTGGCAAGGTGATGTCTCTGCTTTTTAAGATGCTGTCTAGGTTTGTCATTGCTTTTCTCCCAAGAAGAAATTTTTTTCCTTTTAATTTCATTCTGCAGTGATCATGGAGCCCAAAAAAGTAAAATCTCTCACTGCTTCCATTTCTTCCCCTTCTATTTGCCAGGAGGTGATGGGACCAGTGGCCATGATCTTCATTTTTTTGATGTTGCGCTTCAAACCATATTTTGCGCTCTCCTCTTTCACCCTCATTAAAAGATTTTTTAATTCCTCCTCACTTTCTGCCATCAAGGTTGTGTCATCTGCATATCTGAGATTGTTGATATTTCTTCTGGCGATGTTAATTCTGGCTTGGGATTCATCCAGCCCAGCCTTTTGCATGATGGATTCTGCATATAAGTTAAATAAGCAGGGAGACAATATACAGCCTTGCCATACTCCTTTCCCAATTTAACCAATCAGTTGTTCCATATCCAGTTCTAACTGTAGCTTCTTGTCCCACATAGAGATTTCTCAGGAGACAGATGAGGTGATCAGGCACTCCCATTTCTTTAAGAACTTGCCATGGTTTGCTGTGGTCGACACAGTCAAAGGCTTTTGCATAGTCAACGAAGCAGAAGTAGAAATCTTTCTACTCTAGGTTTCTCCATAATTCAGAACATATTTGCAATTTGGTCTCTGGTTCCACTGCCTCTTCTAAATCCAGCATGCACTTCTTGGAGTTCTCGGTCCACATACTGCTTGAGCCTTCCTTGTAGAATTTTAAGCATAACCTTGCTAGCATGTGAAATGAGTGCAATTGTGCGGTAGTTGGAGCATTCTTTGGCACTGCCCTTCTTTGGGATTGGGATGTAGACTGATCTTCTCCAATCCTCTGGCCACTGCTGAGTTTTCCAAACTTGCTGGCATATTGAGTGTAGCACCTTGACAGCATTATCTTTTAAAATTTTAAATAGTTCAGCATATTCTGCATTAACTAACCAGTGGAATACCCCTGTGACTGGGCCACATTGGGCTCGGTCCTTCTTTCCTTCCTTCCATGACCTTTCTGTGGTGTCATCAGAGGAAGATGATGTGGGGGGAGTGGCAGTGGAGGGCCATGAACACTACAACAAGGGTGCCACATGTGTTTGATTGCAGTGTCACATGGGGGCATATAAGCTGTGTGTGGGAGTGCTTGATTGGCCATGTGTTTGGGTGGGGCCATGTTTTCTGGGATCTGTGTGCAGATTTGGTGATTGGTTGGACATGCTATGAAAGCCACAGACATGTCTTTGGGACTTCACTTGGGCTTCTGCCCTTTTCCTTAGCTGTAGCTCCCACCCCATCCCAGCTGCCACCCAGTGGTGTTTGAATACAGAGGGTTTTGCACAGGTGGTTTGCTAATGCAGATGCTCCCAAGCAGATTCCCATACTTTGCGTTGTTCTTTCCAGTAAAGAATATCCATCTTTACTAATGACTGAATTTTGCAAAACTCTTTGTACTTGAGGATATTTTCAACTTTGAGACGTATTTTCCTAAACCTAGTAGTATTCTAGTATTAAAGTCAGCAGCAATTATTATATGAGAGCCTGCAGTTACAGCATAGAAATCAGATGTCACATTATCCAGTTCCTTCAGTTCTTAGATCCCTGAGGAAGAATGTAGACAAGTTGTACAAGAAAGCATGGAATTTCTGCATGAAAGCACAGGAACTGTCTTGCAATTACTAGAATGAAAGAAGAAGAAGAAGCCAAAAGCAAGCCTGCGGTTTCCAGCTTCCTTTTTTGTGAGGACACTTGGTGATATTTCATGCGTTGTTTTTCACCTGCTTCTGATACACTGTTTTATATTTTAAAGCATTTTTTTATATCTTATAGCTTTATTTTATATCATATTTCACATATTTTATGTAAAAAAGAATGAGTTAAATTTAATAACTTACCTGGAAACCGATATATGGCACGATCAATGATTGTAAAGCACTCTCTCCCTGTCTCCTTGAAAAGTCTAGCGATAAGGAAGAAATACAGTGGTGCCCCGCAAGACGAATGCCTCGCAAGACCGAAAACCTGCTAGACGAAAGGGTTTTCCGTTTTGGAGGTGCTTCGCAAAAAGAAAATGTCTTGCGAGTTCCTGCAGGTTTTTTTCCCTTCCCCCCCTTTTTCTAAGCCGCTAAGCCGCTTATCTGCTTATCTGCTTATCTGCTTATCTGCTAAGCCGCTAAAAGCCGCTAAAAGCGCTAACAGCACTAATCCGCTAAGCCGTCAATGGGCTCGCTAGACGAAGAGACTCGCGCAACAGATTAATTTCATCTTGCGAGGCACCACTGTAGTCAATAGTACAAACTGGGTGATAATAGATAATAAGCACTGGTCCTTTAGGGAGAAGTTCCATGCCAAAAACTTCATAACCTGAAATAATATAAAATGCAATAAATAAATGTTATTTTGTTGAAAAATAAACGGAATATTGCAATCTTTTATTGGAAGAAAACACGGTGGTTCAGAAAACTGTAATTTAAGATCAGGTAAAAAGCTCTCCTATATGTTGCAGCATTCTGGATACTAGGTTGTCATCCACACTGACCAGGACTTTCTCTGTTGTGCTCACATATAAATGATATTTCTCAACACTCTGGGATGCAAAATTGCACCCTCAAAGTCTCACTACATGATGATATACTCATTAAATTCGCTGTGTACCCACCACACAGTTAAAACTGTAATGGTAACTATTGTTCCAGGGCCTCAAGTCTGAAATTCTGATGCTCAGTCCTATGAAAGTATCGGAGCTGAATTATTGGTATGAATGAAACATTTACTCACCATGCCATATCTTTCCAAATATATCTAAAACTTGAGCCGTAACTTGCTTTGGCTTTTTTCAACATTTGGTATCAAAATCAGTTTCTTGCTGGTTATTCCTCTTCTTGTAGACATATAGCAAAAATGAGAGAGCACAGATAAACAAATACAGTGGTGCCCCGCAAGACGAATGCCTCGCTAAACGAAAAACCCGCAAGACGAAAGGGTTTTCCGATTTTTTAGCGGCTTCGCAAGACGAATTTCCCTATGGGCTTGCTTCGCAAGACGAAAGCCCATAGGGAAATCTCCGGGGACAGCGGGGAAGCGCAGCACCTGTCCTGAAGGCTTGCGGTGGGAGGTCCGGGAACAGAGGAGAAGGCGCGCAGCGATTCTCCTCTGTTCCCAGGGCTTGCGGTGGGAGGAGGGTTTTTCCTCCCCACCGCCAACCTTCAGAACAGCCTTCTGAATGTTGGCGGTGGGGAGGAAAGCCCTCCTCCCACCACAAGCCTTCAGGACAGGTCCGGGAACAGAGGAGAAGGCGCGCAGCGATTCTCCTCTGTTCCCGGGGCTTGCGGTGGGAGGAAGGTTTTCCTCCCCACCGCCAACATTCAGAAGGCTGTTCTGAAGGCTGGCGGTGGGAAGAAAAGCCCTTCTCCCGCCTCCAGCCTTCAGAAGAGTTCCCCGCAGGGCTCCCCAAGCTGTGAATGTCTGCCCCGCGCGAGGAGCGCTCTGCTTAAGAGCGCCCCTCGTGCGGGGCAGCAGGCTGCTACCCGCAGCTTGGAGAGCCCTGCGGGGAAGTCCTGCAGGGCTCCCCAAGCTGTGAATGTCTTGCGAGGCACCACTGTATGTCATTATAATGATTGAACAAAGCAAAATCAGAAGCATACGCAACCACCAACAATAAGCCTCTAAGCTCAGGTATTCTTCCAAGTAAGGAAAACTAATCCAGTTTCCCAGCATTTGAGTAAAGCAGCTCATGGTTTCCTGATATGAAGCCCCACGTGTATGCCGAGGAAGGAAAGAAATCCAGTTAAACCTTCTTTGGTTTTGATGGTATTTCCCCCCACTGTTTACCTGGAAAACAAAAAATGCAGTATATCAGTTTGAACTGCCATTCCAGAAGCATTCATGATTACATGAAATCTCCTGCTATGTAATATTTTCCTAGTTTTCCCCACTGTAACTTGCCAAGTAGATACAAGTAGATACAAAATGACAAGTGTATGACTCCATTTATTTCTTGTAAAGCAAGCTGGTTTCAGTCCACTGCTGAAGTATTAAGGAAAGTGAGAAACGGTCAATTCTCTTTGAGTCAGCAGAAATGGTTCCCCGCCCCCTAAAAGTGCAGCTGCATGCATCTTGTGACTTGTCTTCTTTGTGTTGCTGGGCAAACTAACACATATCCCAGGATAGATAAAGAACTCAAGTTTCAGCATTCACTGTTGTGGGGCATTCGAGACATGGATACTGTTGGAATGATATTGGGAAAATGTGTCGGATTTGTGAAGAGCTTATCTGAAGGAAGTTAGACACATTGCAAGACGTCTACACAGAGGGAACTCTGGCAGTTGCAGGACTTTTTTGAGCAAGTGGACTTTGCACTTTCTGTGTGCACTTTTCCTCAGCAAAAACTTTATACGTTGAAACGCTCTCTGGGCTCAGAGAGTGAAGACTTCTTGTAGCAGAGACAGTGTGTGTCTTTGTGCCCCCAAAGTAAAAGTGATCTCTGCTACACAGTTGTTTCTTGTACTGAGGCTATCCACTTGACTCAAATTATGTGGAGCGAACACAACACCGAACAAGAGGGGGGGTGGGGGAAATAGTGAGCTGATGGGTGGCAGCATTTTGGAATTCACTGCAAAGTGCCTCTTTCTGGGGATGTGAAGTGGAATAGCAGCACTGCTGCCAGATAAGAACAGATGCCGATGGCCAAACCCTGTTTTCACTGCCTCTAGAACTTCTTTCTTTGCTTCGCGATCCAATACCTAAGCCAATACCTTTTCATTGCTGTAATCAATAAAGTTGTGGCCTTTTCTTGCCCATTAACCTTATATCACGTGTCCCTCTGTCTTCATTTTACTTCGCGGGGGTCGGGTCCTCGAACCACAAAGACTCTCCTCCCTGAAAGAGAGGGGAGTGGTTGTGGACGGGAGCCCGAGCACCGCTCCTAGCAGGGGGCGTTGCCCCCTGCCTCCAGCTCACCTGGCTGGCACTCACGCCCCCCCCGGTGGCTGTCCAACCAGGTGCCATGGGGGGGCGTGTCCAGCAGCCTTTATGCTGCAGTGCCAGCCTCCCCCCCGGCCTCATTTCTCTTTGTCGTCCTGGGCGAGTCACCCACCCTCCACTCCCTTTGAGTTAGGGCTTAGGTCATTGGCCTTGCTATGGACCTTAGGTTGGTCGCCCCGGTTGCCCGGGGGGCCTGGTAGGAGTTTTTCCATTTGGCATTAGGCTTTTTGGTTTTTTCGCCTACCTCGTAGCAATCGTCACAACTTTTTGGTGGTATTGGTGGGTAGGTTAGGCATTGGAATAATGTGTTGTGGTGTGTCGAAGTGCTAGGTGTGGCCATCGCCTATGCCTTCAATTTCTAGGGGTATTCCGTTAATGGAATCTGGCGGTCGTGTATTCCGTCCGAAGCCTGCTTGGCGGGAGGCCATGGCACGACCCTCGGTGACATCAGGGGTGAGCCTATAGTTGGATTAGCATCAACAGGTGATGAACCCCTGGTGAATAAACCCACTTGCTTCGCGATCCAATGCCTAAGCCAATACCTTTTCATTGCTGTAATCAATAAAGTTGTGGCCTTTTCTTGCCCATTAACCTTATATCACGTGTCCCTGTGTCTTCATTTTACTTCGCGGGGGTCGGGTCCTCGAACCACAATAGCTGTGTTATAGGGAGGAATTAAATTTCTGCTTCTCAGTGTTATAATACAGTGGTACCTCGGATTACATATGCTTCAGGTTACCGTACTTTTCACCCTATAGGACATATTCCCCCCCCCAAAAAAATGAAGGGGAAATCTGGGTGCGTCCTATGGGGTGAATGCAGGCGTTCGCTGAAGCTTGGAGAGCGAGAGGGGTCAGTGCGCACTGACCCCTCTCGCTCTCCAGGCTTCAGGAAGACATCCGCAGCCTAGGCAGCCCTGCGGAAGTTCCCGCAGGGATGTCTAGGCTGCGGATAGCAGCCTGCTTCTCGGAGCGTTGGGCGCCCTGAAAGCAGAGCGCCCTTGCGCCGGGCAGACATCCGCAGCATGGGGAGCCCTGCAGGAGTTCCCCGCAGGGCTCCCCACACTGCGGATAGCAGCCTGCCACCCGGCGCATGGGACACCCTGAAGCAGAGCGCCCCGCGCGCTGGACAAACATCCGCAGCGTGGGGAGCCCTGCAGGAGTTCCCCGCAGGGCTCCCCACGCTGCGAATAGCAGCCTGCCACCCGGCGCGCAGAGCACCCTGAAGCAGAGCACCCCGCGCGCTGGACAGACATCCGCAACGTGGGGAGCCCTGCAGGAGTTCCCCACAGGGCTCCCCACGCTGCGGATAGCAGCCTGCCACCCGGTGGGCGGGGCACCCTGAAGCAGAGCGCCCCTCGCGCCGGGCAGACATCGGCCAGCCCCACAAGCTCGGGGGACAGCAGGGAGGCGCAGCGCCGCCATCCCGCTGTTCCTTGACCTGGTTCGGTTTCCCCGACCTGCTTTTGGGGGGGAAATAAAAAACTAGGTGCGTCCTATGGGACGGAGCGTCCTATGGGACGAAAAATACGGTACATACGCTTCAGGTTACACACTCCGCTAACCCAGAAATAGTGCTTCAGGTTAAGAAATTTGCTTCAGGATAAGAACAGAAATCGGGCTCTGGTGGCGCGGCAGCAGCAGGAGGCCCTATTAGGTAATGTGGTGCTTCAGGTTAAGAACAGTTTCAGGACCTTCGGAACGAATACCACGAATACCCGAGATACCACTGTTTCTGAAAAGCTGTAAGTGCTTAATTTCATCTCCGCAAATAGAGAACATCCTAGCTGTGTTTTAAGTTGACAATGTGGCAACAGGCTAAGATTTTCATACAACTGGTTTTTACACACACATTCAGACAAGACAGCATTCCTCTCTCTCTCTCTGCTGATCCCTGCACAGGAACATACAAATAACACAACTACTAGCACATTTGCAAAACTAAGCAAGGATCGTTTGTTGAGATTGCAGGGGGTTGGCTAGACAACCCGCTGGGCCCCTTCCAACTCTACAGTTTATGATTCTATGAACAAAACCTTTTACTTACATTCCTGGTAAACCTAAATTGCCTTGACTTTGGTCACCTCTCTCTGAGAGCAGCAAAGTCTTGTCTGGTGCTCTACTTTTTCATAGGCTAATTTCCACCACTATGGAGACACGTCCCTTTATGTGGAGGTTTAAAGAGACTGTGGTGGGTGTGCCATCTGTATGAAGAAACCAAGCATTGTGAAAAAGAGAGAAGGCTTGGGGAGGCTGCTTCTGGGAAGTTGTGGCCATTTGTAATCAAACATAAAATATGGAGTCACACCTACAAGAACATTCATAATGCACAATAACATATTGCGTCACACGAAACCAGTTCTTGACTACGGAATAAAGATAGGAATTGTACTCGCAACACTCTGTCTGCGATTCAGTCATAGACTCATTAAGAGCAAATATCCATGGCTTGTAAAAGCCAAACAGAACCAGAAAACATAAAAAGCGCATGTATCTTATCTTCACTAGTCACTTCATGAATCACTTGAAGAGTTAAAGCTGATTAAAACTCATTAAAATCACTTTGTTGTTTAGTCATGTTTGACTCCTTGTGACCTCATGGACCACAGGAAGCCAGGCACTCCTGTCTTCTAAAAGGCAGATAAAAACCACAGGCCTTCCAGAGAGAGATGTTGCCTTGCAAGCTGTTGAGTCCCTTCCAGGCACTGTCCTACTTCATCGCCTGACACTCCTGAGAATATGAGGGAGCCCTGTTTGCTTTAGTGTTGAGGATGACACTTAAGAGCCAACCTGTCAAATGTCTACCTTATTTCATGATTCTATAGTAAGACTTCGACAGAAGTGGTGAGCATGCCAACTTGAAAATTCCTGAGTATTCAGGAATCCACCAGATACCATAAGTCTCTGGGAACAGACCACCTTAATGGATCCCCCCGCCTTATAGAGGGGCACTGCATCATCACTTCGAATTTCACTATCGAATTATCCATCTCAGACAATGGGCTCAGCACAAACCTCCCTACTAATGGATTTCTGCCTTCCCACTCCCTTGTTCTGTCTTATGTGTTGGGCCTTTAATTTACTGAGATAGTCTCATGGTTGCCATGGAGACCAGGACCTAGAGGTTTTATAGTCAGGAGCCATGTGTTGCAGCATTTCTGGTCTGTGAACAGATAATGGAGAAGGATAGAGACTCCTCTATAAAAAGAGGAGATAAAGAAGAAAATACAGTTATAAAAGGGGAAATCAGTGAAATTTATAAAATATTTCACTAAGGGATGCGGGTGGCGCTGTGGGTTAAACCACAGAGCCTAGGACTTGCTGATCAGAAGGTCGGCGGTTTGAATCCCCGCAACGCGGGTGAGCTCCCGTTGCTCGGTCCCTGCTCCTGCCAACCTAGCAGTTCGAAAGCACGTCAAAGTGCTGGAGGGAAGGTAAATGGCATTTCCGTGCGCTGCTCTGGTTCTCCAGAAGTGGCTTAGTCATGCTGGCCACATGACCCGGAAGCTGTACGCTGGCTCCCTAGGCCAATAAAGCGAGATGAATGCCGCAACCCCAGAGTCGGTCACGACTGGACCTCATGGTCAGGGGTCCCTTTACCTTTACCTTTATAAAATATTAGTAGAAATGGAGGATCAAGTATGTAAGGCTTGGGTCCCCCCCCCCCAAGACGGCTCCAGCAGTTAATTATTTAAGATTTATTGGTTAAACAAAAGCCCTGGTTGGAGCTCTGCTAATTTCAGTCTTCCTTTTTAGAGAAGGTGCTTTGCCCAAGCTCCCTTCCTGCCTATTTGGAGCAATCGGGTCACTCAGGGCGACCAATCCCCATCATCCACCATAGCCTGCAGCAGTCCACAAAAATACATTGCATTTTTTAATATAATAATTTTTTATTAATTTTTCATTAATAACAATCCAATATAGACCACATTAATACAACACCAAGTCATAATCCAATTTAAAAAGCCAATTGGCAGATTTCAAATTAAACATTTTGGTTGACTTCCCATGTTCTGATTTTAGGAGATTTTTTAGGAGATGTTGATTCCTTTTTGCTGCTCCAGTCCAATTTAGCCCAAATAATACAGCTCCTATGTTGATCCTTTTAACAGCCACTAATGTCCCAGCGCCTGCCAACCTAGCAGTTCGAAAGCACCTCCGGGTGCAAGTAGATAAATAGGGACCGCTTACCAGCGGGAAGGTAAACGGCATTTCCGTGTGCGGCTCTGGCTCTGGCTCTGGCTCTGGCTCTGGCCAGAGCAGCGATGTCACGCTGGCCACGTGACCCGGAAGTGTCTCCGGACAGCGCTGGCCCCTGGCCTCTTAAGTGAGATGGGCGCACAACCCCAGAGTCTGTCAAGACTGGCCCGTACGGGCAGGGGTACCTTTACCTTTAATGTATTGACTTTCATTCGTATTTAACTGTTCCATATCCTTTAATTTGCAAGAGGAGTTTATATCTGGTAACTTTCTGTGTGGAATGTTTTTTTTTTAAAAACGTTCAACCTTCCTTTCTTGTTGCAATCAATCATCTCCAGCATTTCCCCCCTGCTCCAATGACTCAATTTTACTGTGTAGTGACCTTTCACCACCTTGCTTTTCTCAAAACCGAAAGTGGTCTGGTGTCTGGCCATTACTCTGGGCAGACCTCCAGCATTTTCTTTCAATAATTTTCCATCTGATAACAAGCTGATATCTCATCAACACCATAATAAATCAAAGTTAGAATCCTCCGTGGGAGGGTATTGCCACAGAACATCCCAATATGTTCCACACAGTTTCATTCTTTGAATTAATCCATAAGCATTATAAAGTTCTTGTTGATTCCCTCTTGCAGTCCATTAATAATTGCAATACATTATTAACTAATTTTTTTGCTTTGGTGAAGAGATGCCACATTATAAAACAGCATGGTGAATATATAAAGAGAAAATGAAGGCCTCTCTCCACCACATACCAATCCAATTACGATTAAAATCTTCTCCAGTTCGAGACCTTGGCACTCGATGGCTGATTCATTCAGCAGCAGGTTAACTTGTCTCCTTCTTCCAGAACTTGCCTGTTTCTTAATCCTGAATTTGTATATCTTAAAAAACAGAAGAATCTCTGTGATGGGTGAACCACGTTGGAGAGTTTCCAATGCACGCAGTGCATTCTGTAGGAGCGGGAGGCAGCTGCTGGGTGATCGGCAAGTGAGGGCGCTCCCCCCACAACCTGAGGGGGGGGGGTTTGCAATAATAATTACTCTCAAATTATCCTTAATTGGTCCGCTATGGTGAGAACCATTGTTCACCATGGCGGCAAAAACCGGAAGTCTACAATCTATTCATAACAATACATTTCAAACAAAATCAAAAGTTACACTACACCTTTATCCTCTGCCGAAATACCACAGAACAATCCCTCCAATTCTCAGTCTCCCATCGCTGCCAATAAATCTCTCCCTCTCTGTTCACTTTCACAATAAGTTTGAGAATTCACTGTCCCAAGGGAGGGAAGTACCGTATTTTCGCTCTATAGGACACACTTTTCCCCTCCAAAAATGAAGGGGAAATTTGTGTGCGTCCTATGGAGCGAATGCAGGCTTTCACTGAAGCCTGGAGAGTGAGAGGGGTCAGCGCGCACTGACCCCTCTCGCTCTCCAGGTTTCAGGCAGCTATCTGCAAGCCTTCAGAGCCCAGCGGGAGTTCCTGCCGCGCTCCGAAGGCTTGCGGAACGCAGCCTGTTCTGGGAGCTGGGGTCGGGGGAAGCCCCCGTACCCAGCGCCGCAAGCTCCGGGAGCGGCGGAGAGGTTGCGCGCAATCTCGCCGCCTCTCCTGGACCTGTTCTGGGGGCTGGGGTCGGGGGAAGCTCGGGCTTCCCCGCCCTAGCCCCACAGCTAAAAATGAAGCCGCTCACAACCTCTCCCTGGAGAGACTGCGCATGGCTAAAAAGGAAGCCAAGACAGCCAGTGGGAATTTCCCCCCCTTTATTTCCGCCCCTAAAAACTAGGTGCGCCCTATAGAGCGAAAAATATGGTAACTCATGGCTCTTGATCATAAACCCTATAGGTTCTGGGGCAGCTCAGGAATCATGGCTTCTGTGGCAACCATGAGACTGTCTCAGTAAATAAGGCATACCCTGGTTCAGGTTTCTGCAAGGGAGTGGGAAGGCAGAACAGAAATGCATCGATAGCGGGGTTTGTGCTGAGCCCATTGTCAGATAGATCATTTCCTGGTGACATTTGGAGTGATGATGCAGTGCCCCTTTATAAATCCTCATAAAACCTGAGAAGTTCAGATCAGAAGAATCTTTATTTGCATCAGCCATTAGCTATAGGAATACAATAAAATAAAATGTACTGAAGATAGAGGTAAAAACTTAACTATACAAAATACATTTTGGAGGTTTAGATCAATAATCAAATCATAGATCTTATTCTAATTGCCCCCTCTAAAAACCTTGCAGATTTTGCTGCCACCTGGTCATCTTGATCTGCTGGAAGAAAGGACACAGTAGCAATGGTTGAGCAACCCAGCATGGACAATAGTAGAGGGGTAATACCCTCACACCTCATATCTTTATAAAGAGTGCAACCAGAAGCTCATGAGCCACTGACTCAATAGTGTCATCTCCACATGGACATCATTGTTTTTCCAGTGGAATTTTCTGAAATTGACCCTCAAGTACAGCTGAAGGCAGTTTATTCAAGCTTGCGAAAGTGAAAGCTCGTCTGTATTTTGAAATTGTTAAATTTTGCAAATAGGGTGGCCAAGTGTCAAAATGACTAGGTAGAAAATAATCATACCATGGACAAAATTGCCTTATTGTGGCCAAATTATTCTGTTGCTCAGTTAGGTGCTGTCTAATTTAATTATTTACTTTACTGAGGTAAAGGTAAAGGTACCCCTGCCCGTTCGGGCCAGTCTTGCCAGACTCTAGGGTTGTGCACTCATCTCACTCTATAGGCCGGGAGCCAGCGCTGTCCGCAGACACTTCCGGGTCATGTGGCTAGCGTGACAAACTGCATCTGGCGAGCCAGCGCAGCACACGGAACGCCGTTTACCTTCCCGCCGGTAAGCAGTCCCTATTTATCTACTTGCACCCGGAGGTGCTTTCGAACTGCTAGGTTGGCAGGCGCTGGGACCGAACGACGGGATTCGAACTTTACTGAAGCCCAGTGTTAATAACTGTTGTGATGATAAACCAGAAAAATAAAGCTTTTGTTTGACAATTATAGTCCAAGCACTCTCATGACAATCTTGCAATACTAAGGGTAGTAGACCAGTGGGGTTTAAATTTAGGCAAAGCCAATAATTAAATGTCCTACACCAAACCTGTAATTCAACTGAGGGGAGACTAGCCTCTAAGTGCAATGAAGCATTTGGAACACAGGATGGAACAGAAAAAAATTGCCTTAGGAACTTAGGTTGAACAGCTTCTGTAGATCCAAGGTGAGGGCCTGTCCAAATCTGAGCCCATACAATAACTGTGCTAGGGTATTAGCTTTAAACAGTGCTGATGGTATGTGATTGCCATCTTTTGTATGTAAAAAGCCTGTCAGAATTTTGGCGCATTGAGTTTTGGGGGTAGAATTGTTAAATAATGGGCCTACTTGTACCATTGTTAGAGGTAAATGACCGCTTTCCATATTATGGCCCAACTCAAACTCCATGACAAGCTTATATGCAAAATATGCAAAACATTGCCTCCATATATGTAAAGTGGGTATATTCCCTGGGCCAATCTCCCTCTATCATTTCATTTAATATTAGCAAGCCCCTCCGCTTTACAAATTGAGCTAAACAAAGCCCTGAATTATTAAATCTATGATCTTTAGACAGATGGGAGGTACCTCCGGCTAAGTACTGTATATATCTGGTTTGAGAATCTGGTTGTAATGGGTGTACAAATTTACATCATTGACTTCTGTAGGTGCGCTAAAATCCCCTGCAATGATAAACACTGCAGTAGGAAAGAATGGGGCGTTCTTTCAACATAGTCTCTTTGGCAACAGCAATTTCCCCTCTCTTTCATTTTGTTTAAAACATGGGGGTCAAAGGAATTTTAAAGGATTTTAGGAGATTAAAAGGTTTTGAAGTTAAATAAGCTTTAAAAATGTGAAGATATAGCCGACAGGGAAAAAGGAGTTGAAACTAATTTACAACACTAACTTCTATAGTGCAAATTCCTGGGGTTGCCGGAACATGTAAATAAAACAACCTTGCCTTCGATAGCAGGAATTTTAAGAAGAGCAAAAGGGGGGGGGGGGGGAGAAGCCAGCAAAGCAAACCTCCGTCATGTAATTGAAAGGGAATATGCAGAGCTCTGATAAACACATCTTGCCAATATATTGTTGTGTAGTCTAAACTACTGAACCTCTTGGGCTTGCTGATCTGAAGGTCAGTGGTTGAGCTGCCGTTGCTCTGTCCCAGCTTCTACCAACATAGCAGTTCGAAAACACACCAGTGCAAGTAGATAAACAGTACCACTGTGGCAGGAAGGTAAGCAGTGCTTCCATGCACTCTGGCACTCATCACAGTGTCCCGTTGCACCAGATGCAGTTGTAGCGTTCCCAAAGCAAAGGAAAGATTGGACTCTGATTAATAGAATACACATAAGACTTGACCAGAAAGACTCTGGGAGGGGTGTGTATAATATTTCCTGTCCACTCCTCGGCCCAGGTCGTCTTATTCACAAAAGAACTTTTTACACAGTGTTCAAAAGAACCAATCAGATTTCCTCTGAGCATTTCAAAAAAACCCACATGGGACAAAGTCAGATCAGAAGAAATCCTGTTAACTACAAAGACTACTCTGAGAGTATTATAAAACGGGACTACTATATCTGAGAGTAAATAAAACAGGACTAGAGGAATGCTTTGAGGAAACTCCGGAGGTCATAAACAGCAATAAACAGGAGAGGAAGGATGGGTAGTATTTACCATCTCCTGGAAGGATGGCGGTATTTGCCATCTTGTGAACCCTCTTCCTGGCCCTTAAGATCTAAAGATTAAACTACAAAAAGTAGCCTATTCTTTATGTACTGAGGTTGCCTGGTGCAGCAACTGGCCTGTGTTTTAGAATGCTTATACGTGCCTGTCAGGTGTAGAGAAAGCAGAGATGCAGAGGCTTGTGGGATTCGATCAGAAATTATTGTCAATGAATTAAACCGAGTCAATGCAATGCTTTCATCACGGACACAATGGCTTGCTCCATATTTCATAATTCCTCATAGCAATCCCACCTGACCCCCACACTCTGGATATTTGCACCCCTACAGCGGTTTAGTCATGCTGGCCACATGACCGGGAAAGCTGTTTGTGGACAAACGCCAGCTCCCTTGGCCTGAAAAGCGCTGCAACCCCAGCCTTTGACTGGACTTAACCATCCAGAGGTCCTTTACCTTTTGTGCAATATGAATGCTTTTGTAGGTCTGTGTCCATACTTTCTGCTAGATTACTGATGGCCACAACTTCGAGCAGCGGGCTCCCTAGGCCTTCTCTCTTTTTCACATTGCTTGGTTTCTTCATACAGATGGCACACCTGTCAGAGTCTCTTTCAACCACAGAAGAAAGGGACGTGTCTCCATAGAGGTGGAAACTCTCTCAAATGCTGGGAAACTGGATTCCTTTTCCTTATTTGGAATTATTATTTATTTATTTAATTTCTATACCTCTTTATATTTTAAGAAAAATCTCAAAGCGGTTTAAAGTACATTAAAACATCAATAAAACAATCTGAAGAAAGTCAAATGTAGAGTATACAGTCAAAGCAACATAATTAACTAAGATATTAAAAAAACTAAATTATCCCAAAGATTTCAAAAGAAAAAATTACAAAGGAGGTCAATTACAGAATACACACTCCACAAAGGTAACAAAAAAACACCTTAAACATTTCTTAAAAAACCACTGCTAAGTGAAGTCAAATATAAAATACACATTTAAAACAGCATAACTAACAAGAGAATAAAACATTATCATAAGCATGACACAGCTGTTTGGCAGGCACAAAAAGATGGGGCAAAATAATCCAATAGTTAGGGTTTGTTGTCAGGCAATATCCCTCTGGTCTCACCAGGCACCTGGTGAAACCATACTGGACCCTGCATTCGCTCCATAGGATGCACACAAATTTCCCCTTCATTTTTGGAGGGGAAAAAGTGTGTCCTATAGAGCGAAAAATACGGTAGTTTCCTGGATTGTGGCAAAAGAAGGGGATTGGGTTTAAACGTGTAGTGAGTATGCAGCGAATGTAATGAGTATATCATCGTGCAGTGAGACTTTGATGGTGCCATTTTCCAGAGCATGGTAAACCACTAGGTAACTCTGAAACATAAACTCTGGACACAAACCATGGAATCTGCCAGCGCAGGATGTGGTGATGGCTGCTAATTTGGATGGACACTGCGAGAAATCAGATGATGGAATACAGAGAGCTTTGGCTTGATCAACAGGATCCATCTTATGTCCTCATTGCTTCCCAGAGTGTGATGTTGCTTTAGATGTTGAAGCATAAATCAGAAATACATTACTAAAACCAACTTTGAGTCATAAGGATGAAACCCTGTGGCTACTTAGGACATGGTCAAGGGTGCATCTGTCTGGGAAACTCTTTTCTCACTTTGTATAAAGTGATTCAGAGAATGGTCTGAAGATATGAGAATTACAACTCATATAAATGCTTAAAGGAGATTGAAAGAGGGTCACAGTTTTAGCTTACTCAAAGACTAGGCAAAAATGTTTTCACCTGCACCCAAAAACAAGGAAAGAATATTCCAGCAGAGGAGAAATACCATTTGTTCTGGAATCACAACAGAGAAAGTCTTGATCTGTGTGGATGACAACCTAGCATCCAGAACGCTGCAACATATAGCAGCCATTAGCAGGCTTTCTCCCAATAGGATGTCTGTGGAGGAAGGCATGAGGCGCATCTGCTCTCAAAAAGGAGTGATTCAGCTACAAGCGGGTTGGCATAGATGACCCTTGTGGTTCACTCCAACTCTATTATTCTATGATTCCTATGAGGCACCCCAAAACAAATGTATATGAATGTTTACTACATTGGGAACAATTCCACATTTAAAAATGTGATGATACGCACACACACACACCCTCAGATGAACAGTAACACATGACACATTACACCGTGCCATTTACTAACAGAAATAAAGACAATATGGAAAAGCCATGTGTGAAAAACTAAGTACATCTTATTATTAAATAGCTTTTAATAATAAGAACCACATTTAGCAACAATAAGAAGCTATCATTTTCTGTAGGACTTTATCAGTCTCACATCACTTCAGTTCATTGAAGTTTGCTGGTGTTATGTACTGAAGTTCTCACCCTGGGCCAGCAGGGAGATACTGTAGATAGTTATGCAAATGAAGGATCGAAAGTGACGTTCAGTGATTGGATAGTTTTAGAAAGTTGCAACAGTTACGTTGTTCTGGAGCTCTATATAAGCAGGCTGACTGAGCTCATCAGTTCAGTTCTGTTCCAGCTTACAAATTAAGAGCTGCTTTGGAAGAATCGCTGTGTTGTCTGATATGTTCACCCACAACTTAACACTGGCGACAAAGGTGGGATTGATGGACATCCGAGCACAGCCAGATGCGGCCATCCTCTGAATTGAGCTGAATCACTGAGCTGAATCACTGAGCGAAATCACTGAGCGAAATCACTGAACAGAACCAATTCAGAGCTGACTGTTCTGGCTAGAGCACTGTGTTCCATCCATCGCCCTTCACGCCGGCATCGGAATCACGGCTTCACTTGTGCCTCTACCACCGTTTGCGCCAGCCTCTGAATCAAGGGACTCCTACTTCACTCGGTTCAACTGCTACCTCCAAGCCAACGAGCCGACAGCAGTATCAAAGGAACGGAAGCGGGGACTATTCCTCAGCCTCTGTGGGCCTGAGGTGTTTGAGCTGGCTCGAGCATTGGTTGCGCCTGAAGCAGTCCAGGCAACACCATGGGACACGATCCAAGAGAAGCTCATCAACCACTACGCACCAAAACTATCCAAGATTGCTGCTCGCCATGCGTTTTACCACCAGAACCAGGCAGAGGGGGAATCAATCAACAACTACACCACCGCCCTCCAACAGGCTGCAATGCACTGCGAGTTCCAAGACTTAGACGATGCCCTGATGGATCGAATCGTCTGCGAGGTCTGGGACATCCATCTGCAACGGCGTCTCCTCACCAAGCCAGACCTCATGTTGCAGAAAGCCATTGAGGAGGCTGTGGCCTTGGAAGCTGCTGAATGCTCCGCCCAGGAGATCCACAAGGCCAGCAGCCCGCGTCTTGCTAGGAAGCCAGTTCCAGTGCATCACGAAGAGGCCAGCAGTGATGAGGCATCCTCCAGTGAAGACGATGACGTGCACCAGACAAAGCGGGAGTGCAGGAAGTTCCAACAGAAGTTCAAAGGCCAATCGGAATGTGCTGGCTGCGGAGGCAATCATTCCCGTGCCAAGAGTCGATTCAGAGACGCCATCTGTCGGACGTGTTCCAGAAGGGGCCACATCACTAAGGTCTGCCGATCGGCTCCGTCTGACACCCCCCTTCACTGATTCGCAAGTCCAAGCCTTTACTCCAGTCTGCCAAGGAAAGCTGCTTCGCTCTCACCAACTGCCGCTGCCCGTCTGGAACCACGATTGGCCAAACCGACTTGCCTATTTGACACAAGCTGAATGTCACGGTGCTCATTGAAGGAGCTCCATGTGACATGGAGATCGACACAGGGTCTGCCCTGTCCATCGTGTCTTGGAGCACCATCAAAAGACTGGTACCCAGTGTCCAAAAGGCAACTCGACTCTCACTGTGTACACCTGAGAGACTACCAGGGAAACGACATTCCCGTGGTAGGTGTTGGCCGGTTCCAGATCGCCTTCAAGGATTTTTCGGGCCTGCTCCGACTGGTGGTGGTCGAAGGGCAGCAGCCAAGCCTCCTAAGGCTAGACTGGTTTGATGCCCTCGGCCTGGAAGTCACTGGCATCAACTGCATCTCTAACTCAGAGACTGAGGGTCTGGTCAAAGACTTTGCCGAGGTTTTTGATGGCACTTTGGGGCAATATACAGGTACGCCCATCTCCTTTAGCCTTGATCCACAAGTCACCCCCATCAAGCTAAAGCCACGCCGGGTTCCCTTTGCTCTCAAGGCTAAGGTGGACAAACAACTGGACAAGGTGATCGCCCAAGAAGTTTTGGAGCCAGTTGACCATGCCAAGTGGGAAACCCCCATCGTTACACCTGTCAAGACAGACTGGTCGGTGAGAATCTGCGCTGATTACAAGTGCACGATCAACAAGGCACTTCAGCAGCATGCTTACCCGGTTCAAGTTGTTCAACACCTGCTGCATTCCTTGGGTGAAGGTAAGGTCATGCTAAGCTGGACCTTGCCCAAGCCTACTAACAACTGCCCATTGATGATGCCACAGACAATCGTCACCCACCGAGGGGCATTCCGTTGCCGCCGTTTGCAGTTTGGGGTGAGTGTGGCTCCTGGCATCTTCCAAAGCCTTATGGAGCGTCTCCTTCAAGGGCTTCCGAGTGTGGTACCGTATTTTGATGACGTCTTGGTGTCCGCAGACTCAAAGTTGCAACAGTTACATTGTTCTGGAGCTCTATATAAGCAGGCTGACTGAGCTCCTCAATTCAGTTCTGTTCCCGCTTACAAATTAAGAGCTGCTTTGGAAGAATCGCTGTGTCGTCTGATATGTTCGCCCACAACTTAACAGCTGGCATCTGTTTATGCACATCTATCTCAAGGTCTTGTGCAGCATTTCAATTGGGCTGAGGTCTGGACTTTGACTAGGTCATTGATTCTGTTCTTTTCCAGTCATTCTGTGGTAGATTTCCTGGTATGCTTGGGATCCTTGTCCTGTTAACAGCATGACCCAATTTTGGCCAAGCTATAGCTGTCAGCAAATTGCCTCACATTTCTCTCTAGAATACTTTGGTATACAGTATATAAAAGGGATTGAAGAAATATATTCAAAACAAAAAGCTAAAATTATAATAAATGGCAATTTATCACAGGAGTGTGAAATCAGTAAAGGGGTCAGACAAGGTTGCCCACTATCCCCCTTAATTTTCATACTAACATTGGAAGTTTTATGTAAACGAATTAGGGAGGAAAAAGAAATAAAAGGGATTATGCTGGGAAACAGAAGTTACAAAATGAGGCCATTTGCTGACGATCTAATTATAACTACGGAGCAACCAAAACAGAGTTTAACAAAGGCATTGGAAATAATATATGCCTATAGTAAAGTTGCGGGGTTTAAACTGAATTTAAACAAGACAAAACTATTAGTTAAAAATTTGTCGCCGGATGAAAAAGCAGAATTAGAAAAAATAATACAAATTAAAATCTACCCCAAAATCAAGTATTTAGGATTATGGATAACACCAAAGAATATTAACTTGTATGAAGATAATTATATTAATTGTTGGAAAGATATCAAAAGACAGTTGGAGACATGGAGAAGCCTAAACTTATCATTCCTGGGCCGTATTTCGGTAATTAAAATGATCGTCTTACCGAAGCTACTCTTTTTATTCCAAACGATTCCAATTATAGGAAAGACCAGCAGTATTGACAAGTGGCAAAAAGAAATCTCTAAACTTTTGTGGAAGGGTAAAAGACCAAGAATAAAGCATAAGATATTAATAGATACTGTAGAAAGAGGTGGCTTCGGGTTACCAGATTTGAAGCTGTATTACGAAGCCTCAAGTCTTCTCTGGTTGAAAGATTGGTGTTTATTAACAAATTGGGATACTTTAGATGTAGAAGGTCATGACACACGTTTTGGATGGCATGGCTATCTTAATTATGGGGAAATAAAGGCGCATCAGAGTTTTTCAAATCATATAATAAGAAATGCTATATATAAGGTGTGGGGGAAAAAAACACCAACAACATCAAAGAGAACTGGATAACGTATAACACAATATTAAGGGAGGAGGAGGGTCAACTAATATTGATAAGATGAGAAAATAAAAGATCACTTTTCTAGTTGGCTAGATTACTTCCAGGTGAATGAAATGTTCAGACAGGATAAGCAGATAGGTCTTGAAAAGGAGCTTTCAAGATTTGAAAGAGAATTAGTGATTGCAATAATTGCAAAAATGTATAGACTTATTTTAGACTACGAAGTAATGGATGAGGAGGTTAAGGCTTCAGTGATAAAGTGGGCCCAAGATGTGGGCCGTCCAATTATGCTAAAAGATTGGGAAAACTTATGGAAGGTAAATTTGAAATTTACAGCCAGCTATAATATAAGAGAGACTATGATGAAAATGGCTCATAGGTGGTACCTCACTCCTTGCAGATTATCAAGAATGTATAATAATTTGGCGAATGCTTGTTGGAGATGTGGAGGAAATAACGGTGACATGATCCACATGTGGTGGACGTGTGGAAAGATTATGATTTTTTGGGGGGAAATATATGATGAATTAAAAAAGATGATGGGGTAGTATGGCTGTATTGTTTTTTTAAACATAAAATCATTCAATAAAAATTATTTTTAAAAAAGAAAAAGAAAACTTTTACCCCAAAACCGGAGGCATTTCTATTAAGTATTTTAGATAAAGAGATCCCAAAAAATCTAAGAGAGGTATTTTTGTATGCAACCGCAACGGCTCGTATACTTGTAGCCAAGGGATGGAAAGATCACGAGGCTCCAAAAATAACAGATTGGCAAATCAAATTATAGGAATTGGTGGAGACGGCTCAACTGACTAGTAAACTCAGAGGAAAAATTAGCGAAAAAATGGGATGTTTATAAAAAATATGTTCAAAAATACAATAATAGTATTGACTCCATGCTAGCATTCGAGTGATAAAGGAAATAAAAGGAAGTGGACTACAATTAAGGATTTATTATGTTTTCAGAATGTATTAGAAAAATTATATAGAAAGGTTTGTTGTTTTGTGTACATTCAAATGTAAGATAAAACATATGCAAAGGGACTTGACAGGAAGTCAAAGTTGAAGAAAAGATTTTGGAAGATAAAAGGGGAAAAATATTTACTTTCATTATTATCATTTTCTGTGCGGGTGTGGGTGTCTGCACATATGTGTTGTTGTTGTATGCAATGTTTGGGAGGAAATAAGACGGTAAATAACAAATAAACTAAATATCGATGTATGTAATTTTTATTTCTTAATTATATTTTGTGGTAGTATGGCTGTATTGTTTTTTTAAACATAAAATCATTCAAAAAAATTATTTAAAAAAAAGAAAAAGAAAAAATGATTAAATGATTTTTTTAAAAAAGAGTACTTTGGAAGCAATTCCACTGAATGGGATCTTGAAGGGCTTCAGTGTTTATTTTGCGCCTTGGTTTCCTTCCTGGAAGCCTGCGTTAAGGTATAATCTTGATAGCCATTGCGGACCGTATTAATCAGTGATCTGTCCAGCAGTCGTCGGCACTCATCATAGCTCTGGTAAGGAGCACATCATGGCAATCTTCAGCCTGGACAATTGCATTGTCTAAGAGGTGTCAGTGGTTCGACTGAGGGTGCCTTCATGATTTAAATTTACAGACATATCTTGGAAGTTGAATGGAATCTGTTCCGGATGTCCGTTCAACTTCCCAACATGTTTGAAAACCAAATTGTGGCTTCTGATGGCTGCAAGAAGCTACTGCTGCCAATCAGAAGTCATGGAAGCCCCGTCAAACGTTTGGGTTCCAAAAGAATGTTCACAAACCTTAACAATCACTTTTGGGTTTGCGTCATTGTTGGAGCCAAAATGTCCGAGTTCCAGGGCATTCGGAATCCAAGGTACGACTGTGTGTATATATATATATATATATATGTCGAAAGTGTGTGTTGGTAATAACAAGATTGTGCACTACACATATAGTCAAAAGAAAGATTCTGTTCTGGTTGCTGTTGCCAATTCCTTCTTTCCCAATAGTCCCAGGCCACAGATCGAAATCTTGCCCAAGCCTTGCATTAAAATCACCAAGGAGGATAATATTATCCTCCTTAAAGGGTAAAGAGGACCCCTGACCATTAGGTCCAGTCGTGACCGACTCTGGGGTTGCAGCGCTCATCTTGTTTTATTGGCTGAGGGATCCGGCGTACAGCTTTCGGGTCATGTGGCCAGCATGACTAAGCCGCTTCTGGCGAACCAGAGCAGTGCACGGAAACGCTGTTTACCTTCCCGCCGAAAGTGATACTTGCACTTTGACGTGCTTTTGAGCTGCTAGGTTGGCACGAGCAGGGACCAAGCAACAGGAGCTCACCCCGTTGCGGGGATTCGAACCGCCGACCTTCTGATCAGCAAGTCCTAGGCTCTGTGGTTTAACCCACAGCGCCACCTGCGTCCCATTATCCTCCTTCGGTGTCTCTGATAGGATGATGTCAGGGAACTGCCATCGGAGCGCAGGGTGGTGGAGAGGCTCTCGGATGATGGGAGACCCTCGGATGCTGGGGAGGGAACCAGCCGGGAAAGAGGGAGAGCTTCCGCTGAAGAAGGAGGGGGGAAAGAGGCGTTGGAGGTAAGGCTCAGAGACGCTTCCAGCGAGACCAGTGGAGAGAGCTCAGGACCTCCCCTTGGAACGCCCACTCTGCGCAGAAAGCTGTCGCGCAGGGAATCAAGGCGGAGACTTTCTCTCAGAGAACTTTTATGTTGGAAGAAGTTCAGGAAACGCCCACTGACGGATTCTGCCAGTGATTAAGACAGCCACGAACTGAGGGTTGTCCGGCTAGGAGAGTTTTAACCAACTGCTCAACTTGGAGCGTTTTGGAGCTTACGCACAAGCAACCCCTTATCCCATTACAGCAATCTGTCAGTCATTGACGTTGTTTGTGCGAAGGAAGGGCATCATGAGCAAACCAGAGGGAGTCGGCGGAGCAGAGGGAGCCAGGGGAGGACCAACTCTGGAGGAGAGAAACAGAGATTTGGAACACCAGCTGGCTCTGCTAGCGGCACAGCTCGATGAAAGGCGAGCTCAGGATGCACAGGGGAAACCCACCCCCATTGCAAGGAAGGTACCGGGACTGGTGCATAAGTTTGGGGGCGATCCAAGGGACTACCAGGCCTTTAGAACAGAGGTGCAGTATGCACTGGACCTGCAGTATGATGACTTTGTGGATGAGGGGGCGAGAGCAGCCTTTGTGATCGGACACCTGGAGGGGGGGGCAGGGAATGGGTTACACCCCTGATGGCATCGGATAATGATGCCTTGAAAGACTTGAGGAAATTTTTTGCGGCCATGGACTTGATGTTTTCCAGCCAAATTGAGCAGAGTGTTGTACGCAGGCAGTTGATGGCGTGCAAACAGGGGAATCAATCAGTCCGAGAGTACTGGTCACGATTTGCCATGATCATACACCGACTGGGGTGGGATCTGACTTCGGACCTGATTCAGATGTTATTTGAGGAAGGCCTAGCCCCTGCAGTGAAAGACGAACTTTCCCGCACGCCCCGTCCGCAGTCGATGGATCAGCTGACCAAAGCTGTGCTTGCGATTGGAGCGCGTCAGGAGGCGAGGGCTCTAGAGAAGCGGGAAGGCAGAGGAGAGCGTTGGAATGACTTCCGCATTCCTGAGATACCAGAACAGCCTTCCCAGCCAGTGGAGCCAATGGAGATAGGCGCGCGCGCGCGGGGTTTCAAATTCCAACGAAGGGCGAAAGAAGGAGGGGAAAGCCGCCAAAAAGTGTTTCCTCTGCCAACAGCCAGGACATTTTGCCAGGGTCTGCCCTCAAAGAAAGGCATGGCAAGGAATGGTGGGGGCTGTTGGGAGTGAAGAGGAGGGGGTTAAGGAGCAGGTAAAAGCCAACGCCTGGCTGCCGACGACAGGGCACAGCAGCCAGGCCAACGACCAGTGAACGTGCCCAAGCCTGAGCCCCCCCGAGCAGCCATCGCCATTGAAGTGGTGCTAGAGCTACCCAACGGAACCCACTCAAGATAAAGGCTCTGTTGGACTCAGGCAGTTCTTGTAACTTCATGAGCAAGGAATTTGCCTCAGAGCACCAGCTGCAGACTCTGCCCCTAAGTAGTCCCTTGCAAGTCACCACCATTGATGGGAGGGAACTCCTGGGGGGAGAAGTAACCCAACAGATGGTTCCCATGAGAATGAGGGTGGCCAGGCACACGGAAGTCATAGCCTTTCATGTAGCCACCCTGGCGGGACCACCCATCATATTGGGAATGAGCTGGCTGGCGCTACATGATCCGTTAGTGGGATGGCACCAGCGGACGGTCTCTTTCGTTTTTTTTTTTAATAAATATTTTATTAAATTTTCAAAATACATAATACAAGATCCCTACACCAAAAAACCAGAACAAATACACCAAAAAACCATATAGAAAGAAAGAAATAAAAAATATAAGAGAAAAAAGAGAAAAATATAACCAACCATTCAATATAACTTTTCTTATATAACTAACTAGACTTCCTCGCATCTCCTTACCCTGCATTATTTATAATCAGAATTTCAGCAAATTATTACCTTATTTCATACCTTATTTTGTACTTTCCAAATATTATACTTCTAAATTTAAAATAGTTTTTATCAATTGCTCATACCTTAAAATTAAACATAATATTTCCTTAAATTTTGACCTTTTCTTACTTATAACTTAATTTTCTATTTTACAAAGCCTATTTGCTGTAGCTGGTATTTTCTAAATCATGCAAATACTTAACATTCATACAACTTATAATATTTTTGTAGATAATCCTTAAACTTCTTCCAGTCCTCTTCCATTGTTTCTTCTCCCAAGTCTCGGATTCTGCCAGTCATTTCAGCCAATTCCATATAGTCTATCAATTGCGTCTGCCACTCTTCCAGTGTGGGCAAGTCTTGTGTCTTCCAGTACTTTGCAATGAGTATTCTTGCTGCTCTTGTCGCATACATAAAAAAGCTTCTATCCTTCTTTAACACTTTCTGGCCGACAATGCCCAGGAGGAAGGCCTCCGGTTTCTTAACAAAGGTATATTTAAATACCTTTTTTAGTTCATTATAGATCATTTCCCAGAAGGCTTTCACTTTAGGGCATGTCCACCAGAGGTGAAAGAATGTCCCCTCAGCCTCTCTACATTTCCAACATTTATTATCAGACAGGTGATATATTTTTGCAAGCTTGACTGGGGTCATGTACCACCTATATATCATTTTCATAATATTCTCCTTCAAAGCATTACATGCCGTGAATTTTATTCCGGTGGTCCATAACCTTTCCCAGTCCTCAAACATAATGTTATACCCTATATCCTGAGCCCATTTTATCATGGCTGATTTAACAGTCTCATCCTGTGTATTCCATTTAAGCAGCAAGTTATACATTCTCGACAATACCTTGGTCTTTGTTTCCAACAGTTCTGTCTCTAATTTCGACTTCTCCACCTGGAATCCTATCTTTTTGTCCAATTTAAAAACCTCTTGGATTTGGGCGTAATGTAACCAATCTTGCACCTTATTCTTTAATTTCTCCAAGCTCTGCAACCTCCATTTGTCTCCAATTTTTTCTATTAATTCCCAATATTTCGGCCAGCCGGCCTCCATATTGAGTCTCTTCCGGGCCTTAGCCTCCATTGGTGATAACCATCTCGGGGTCTTACTTTCTAGTAAGTCTTTATATTTTGTCCAAACAATAAATATTGCTTTTCTGACAATATGGTTTTTGAACATTTTATGAACCTTTACCTTATCATACCACAAATATGCATGCCAACCAAAAGCATTGTTAAACCCTTCCAGATCTAGGACATCAGTGTTCTCTAGAAGTAACCAATCTTTCATCCAGCAGAAAGCTGCAGCTTCATAATATAACTTTAAATCTGGCAGGGCAAACCCCCCTCTTTCTTTTGCATCAGTTAGTATTTTAAATTTTATTCGGGGCTTTTTGCCCTGCCAGATAAACTTAGAAATATCTTTCTGCCATTTTCCAAAACATTCCACTCTGTCTACAATCTGTAGAGCCTGAAACAAAAACAACATCTTTGGCAATACATTCATTTTAATAGCTGCGATTCGACCCATTAAGGAAAGTTTCAATCTTGACCAAGTTTCTAAATCCTTTTTGATTTCTGTCCAACATTTTTCATAATTATCTTTAAATAAATTCAAATTTTTAGCAGTCAAATTGACCCCTAGGTACTTCACTTTTTTAACCACATTTAACTCTGTCTCTTTCTGAAACCTTTCTGATTCCGAAGCTGTCAATTTTTTTACCAAAACCTTAGTTTTTTGCTTGTTCAGTTTAAATCCCGCCACCCGACCAAACTCGTATATCAGTTCCAAAACTCTTTTCGTACTAGGTTCTGGCTCCTGTAATGTAATTACCAAATCATCTGCAAAAGCTTTCAATTTATACTGTTTCACTCCGACCTGTATTCCTTGCACCGACCGGTCCTCCCTAATCATATTCAAAAGCACCTCCAGGACTGAAATAAATAACAGAGGGGATAGGGGGCACCCTTGTCGTGTTCCTTTTTCAATTTTAAATTCTTCTGACACCACATTGTTAACAATCAGTTTAGCTTTTTGCTCTGAATAAATTGCCTCTATTCCATTTTCAAACCGCCGTCCCACTCCCATCCCTTCCAAATTTTTCTTCATAAACCTCCAAGAAATATTATCAAAGGCCTTCTCCGCATCAATAAAAATTAACACTGCTTTTGTGTTAATATTGGTTTGCAAAAGTTCCAAAATGTCAGTAATGTTCCTAGTGTCGTCAAACAAATGTCTACCTGGAAGAAAGCCTGCCTGGTCTTTATGAATTACTTCATTTAGCACTTTTTAAAATCTACTTGCCAAAATATCCGCAAAAAATTTATAATCCACATTTAGGAGTGAGATGGGACGGTAGTTTTTAAGTTGAGTCTTTTCAGATTCCAGTTTAGGTATCAATGTGATGAAAGCTTCTTTCCACGATTCTGGTGCCTTTCCCCCCTCCATAATCTGATTACAGACCTCCATTAGCGGTTGTATCAAAAAATCTTTCAATATCTTGTAATACTTGGAGGTAAGACCGTCTGGCCCTGGAGATTTGCCTAATTGCATATTCTGAATGGCACCCTCAATTTCTTGTTGCGTTATTTTATCATTAAGGATTGTTCTCTTTTCCTGGGATAATTTTGGTAGTCCATTACTTTTTAAGAAATAGTCTATCTCAGTCTCTTCCTGCGGCCCTTGCATATAAAGTTGTTTGAAATATCTCTGGAAGCACTTTCTAATTTCCTCTGGTTTCTGGATATTCCTCCCTTCAATCTCTAAATTGGTAACTGTATTCAATTTTTGTCTCTTTTTCAACTGCCATGCAAGCAGTTTCCCACACTTATTCGCGGATTCAAATGATCTTTGTTTCATCTGTCTAATTTTCCACTCAACTTCCTGATTTATCAATTTAGCATATTGAGCTTGGTAAAATTTAATTTCTCTCAGAACCTCCTGTGATTTAGGTTTTGATCTCAATTTTTTCTCCCCATCTCTTATCATATCTAAAATCTTATCCTTTTTTTCATTCCAAAGTCTTTTCTTTATTGTGTTCTGTTGTATCAAAAACCCTCTCATAACTGCTTTACTTGCGTCCCAGATTATTCTTTTTTCCACCGTAGTTTTCAAATTTATCTCAAAATAGTCTTTTAAAGTTTTTTGGGCCTTCTTGACAATCTCCTGATCTCTTAATAGGGTGTCATTCATTTTCCATCTGAAGGAGCCGGTTGGGATAAGTCTCATTTCCACTTTCATAGTGTTATGGTCAGAGCAGGTTTTTGGGCAGATTTCCACTTTTCTAGTCTTGGGTGCCAGTCCTCTAGTTATCCATATTTGGTCGATTCTTGTCCATGACAGATGGGCTTCAGAAAAGAAGGTTCCTTCTCTGCCTAAGAGGTTCTTTGTCCTCCATATATCAATCAAATCCATATTGTCAGTTAATTCAAAAAAAGTTTTAGGTAATCTGCCGTCATTTGTTAAATTTTGATTTTGTGACTTGTCCATATTTGTAGAGACCACCCCATTCATGTCTCCCATCATAATGATGTTGGTATAGTCCAAGTAGTCCAGAATTGTCTCATGCAGTTTCCTGTAAAATTCTGATTTCCCCTCATTCGGTGCATAAATTCCTAATATTAAGAACTTTTCTCCTTGGACCTGTATTTCAATTGCCAAAATTCTTCCTTGCTCGTCTTTAAATAAGAATTTTGGTGACAGGCTCTCCTTTGCATAGATCACCACTCCTCTTTTCTTAACCTTGTCCGATGAAATGAATTCTTGACCTAATCTTTTATTAATTAACACTTTTCTGTGGAGCCTAGACACATGTGTTTCCTGCAAACAAATAATGTCCAATTGTTCTTTTTTCAATATATGAAAAATTCTTCTTCTTTTTTCTGGGGAGTTTCCGCCATTTATATTCCAACTAAGAAGCTGCAGAGACATCCTGAACCAGTCTGTTAGTCCTGTGATGGCGTCTCCTTCTTTTGGTCCTCTGGTCCCGAGAGTGTAGGTGCCGGTGTAGATTCAGGTGGAGGAGGTGGCCAAGATCCTATTGTTCCTTTCTGTAGGTCCTCTTCGTGGTCGTTCAAAAACTTTTGTTGGTCTTCTGCTGTTTTGATTTTGACTTTCTTTCCTTTGAAGTTGAAGGATAGTCCTTGAGGGAACTCCCACCTAAAGGGAATTGAGTTGCTTCTCAGTAGTCTTGTTAATTCTATGTAAGTGTCTCTTAAAGCCAAAAGTTGTTTCGGAATATCTTTGTAAATTTCTGCCTTAGTGCCTTGAATAACAAGTGATTTTCCAAAATGAAGGCCTAATATTTTATCTCTCTCTTGCTTAGATCTCAAGATGATCAAACAGTCTCTGGATCTGTCTTTCCTCACCACTCTTCCCAATCTAAAAGCAGTTATGATTTTAAAGTCCTTATCTTCTTCTATACCCCAGAACTTTGTAATTTCTGATGTCAAATAACCAATCAAATCTCCCTATTCAAGTTCTGGGATTGCTCTCAGCCTAAGATTATTTTCCCTATTCTTCAGTTCCATCATAGCCAGATAGGCCTGCTGTTCATTGATCTGTTTGTACAAAGGCTTTACCTCCACATTTAATGCATCAATTTTCTGGTTGGCTACCTCTGCTTTCTGTTTGGCTTCCTCAGCCAATTTACGATTTTCCACAGTTGCTTCCTGGATATTCCCAATTGCTTGTGTATGTTGAGCAACTTGGTCAGTCAATTTGCTAATAGAAGCTGTTGCTTGATCAATTTTAGACGAATGCTCGTCTGCCTTTTTATTTAGAGTTGCCAGTTGTTCCAAAATTTGATTTAACACTGTTACAGATTCTCCAGATGCCATGTCCTTTGGTGCAGTTTGCGCAACTGCCTCTTCATGTACTAGAACAGCTGGGACAGAAGATCTGCGTGGCTGAGAAGTCAAAGTTGTTTGTACTAGTTGTTTAGCTTTCGTTTTAGACGCTCTTGCTTTCCCTGTGCCACTCATTCCAATCCTGACTACGTGCCAAGGTTAAGTTATGTACAGTCCCGTGGGAAAGACATTTCCATAAAGTAAACAGCAAGGCAGCAGAAAGTCAAAACAAAATACAGTTCCCAAAGAATTGTAAATCCAAAATCCTCTAGGGGAAGTACAATTGTACTTCAGCAGAAAGAAAGAGCTGTTCCGCCATTAAAATCCCAGCAGTTAAAAACAAATTTAAAGAGAGCCTTCAGATTCCCTTTGGGTTGTAGAGCTTCCTCAATGTTGAAACAAAGTCTTAAAAGATGTGCAAGATACAGTTCCCCAATTTGTAGCTAAACTGTAACGCTCAAATGTAGCACTTTCAGTGTTCAATACATTTTCAGCAATTTGACAGCTCTTTGTTGCCCCGGCAGTCCGGGACTTTGGGCTTCTCAGTTATTTGTAAATCCACAAAAGAAAGGAGAGGTCCAATCAAAAGCCAACAAAGTTAAAGCAAAATTGTCTCTTTTCAATTTGTTATTATTAAAAACAAAGTTCAATTGTTGCACGAAAGTCCACACTTTTTACAGCCTTTTTTGAATGCTTCCAGCTTGTCAAAGTCTTTACTTTAATCCTTTAAGCACGGTAAGGAGACGGACTTCCTGGTCACGTCTCCCGCTTTTAGCCAAATTTCAGTCACTTTAGTCCCAAATTTTTAAAATCCCCTACTCACGGGTTTGTAGTTTAGAGTCTGATGTTCCAGGAAAAAAGGTCGGCGCTCATCGGCAGCAGCCGCGCGGCTTCACTTCCACAGAAAGAGCGATGAACTCACAGCACCGCTCCCCCTTCCACGCTCCGGAGCCCCTTACGGGGTTCCTTCTTCATTTCTGGGGGGGCATCTGGTGCCTGCCGAGTCCCACGGCCACAGGCTCACTCTGCCTGTGGTTTTTCTTAATGGGTCTCCGCTTTGCCGTAGCGGACGACCCTTTCCTGCGGAGCCCCTCTTCACAGCGCGAAGAGGACCGCCATTGCCGTTTCGTGCCGCCTCCGGAAGACCACCAGCGGACGGTCTCTTTCGGGTCAGCTCACTGCTTGGAACACTGCCATGGGGGGGAACCCGAGGATGGCAATGGCCAGTGTGTCAGGGCTGGCGGTGGGGGGAAAAAAGGGGAGATACCACCGCAATACGCTGACCTGCGAGACATCTTCAGTGAGAAAGAAGCGGATAGACTGCCCCCTCATAGGCCCTTTGACTGTCAAATCAACCTACTCCCGGGGGCTCAGCTGCCAGTGGGCAAACTGTACGCCATGTCTGACAGGAAGATGCAGGAGTTGAGGGAATTTATAGACAAGAACCTAAAAAGAGGTTTCATAAGGGAGTCAAGGGCGGTGGGAGGCAGTCCGGTGTTCTTTGTAGATAAAAAAGACACTAATAAGCCCAGGTTGGTAGTGGACTTCTGGGCCATTAACTCTGTATCAGAACCAGTAGCCTTCCCCATGCCCAGGATTGACGACATTTTGACCAGGGTTAGGAAGGGAAAGATTTTCACCAAGCTGGACCTAAGGGGGGCTTACAACCTGATCAGAATGAGGGAGGGGGTTGAATGGAAAACCACCATGTTCACTCCTTTGGGGGCCTTCGAGTACCTCGTTATGCCTTTTGGATTACAAAGGGGTTCAGCGTGTTTCCAATCTTTCATGCATCACGTGCTTGGACCCTTGCTGTACAAGAACTGCGTAGCCTTCTTAGATGATGTGTTGATCTACTCAGAGGACGAAGAGCAGCATGTCCGAGATGTCTGGGAAGTGCTAAGCAAGTTGCAGGCGAACCAGCTGTGGGTCAAACTGGAGAAGTGCCAGTTCCACACTCGAGAGGTGGAATTCCTGGGGTACCGGTTGTCCAACGAGGGATTATCCATGGATCCGGGCAAGGTACAAGCGGTACTGGAATGGAAGACACCCAAGACCAGGAAGGACGTGCAGAGGTTCCTGGGGTTTGGAAATTTCTATCGGGAGTTCATCAAAAACTTTGCCCACTTAACTGCACCCATCACCGATTGCCTCAGTAGTAAGAAGAAGTTTGTATGGACGGAAGAGGCGCAGCAATCGTTTGACAGGCTAAAGAAGGCGTTCGCGTCGGAAGAGCAGCTCTTGCACGTGGATCTGCAGAAGCCAATGAGGGTGGAGACTGATGCATCAGACAGAGCGGTAGGGGCAGTACTGCTCCAGCCGGGGAAGGATCCGTCCGACTGGAGACCGTGTGCCTTCTTCTCCAGGAAGTTGAACAAGTCGGAACGGAACTACACAGTGTACGACAGGGAGCTGCTGGCGATTTATGAAGTGTTTCGACGCTGGAGACATCTGCTAATAGGGGCACAACACAAGATACAGGTGTGCACAGACCATAAGAACCTGGAATACTGGAGGACAGCAAGGGTACTCAACCAGAGACAGGTGCGGTGGGCACAGGAGTTTTCCAAGTTCCATTTTGAGATTCGCTATGTACCAGGGGAAGAAAACGTCAGAGCGGACGCCCTCTCCCGGAAGCCAGAATATGTGGAGGGAGAGGGAGCGCCGGAAGAATGACACATGATACCCGAGGACCGCTGGGTGTGTATGGGAGTACTGGTTGGGCAACGGGAACTTGCAGAGGGGACAGAAGGCGACGAGTACACCCAAAACAAGCTCAGAGAGCTCAGGGGAGCAGGGGGAACCCCGGGGGGGGGGGTTGAGGAAAAAAATGGGGTGCTGTACTACAGGGGGGCTTTGTATATACCAGAAGGGGAACTGAGGAGTAGAGTACTCAAACAATTACACGACAGCCCCACGGCGGGACATTTTGGTCAACACAAAACCATGTTGCTGGTCACCAGGCAGTTCTGGTGGCCCAAGGTGAGGGAAGATGTACGAGAATATATCAGGGGGTGCGACCGCTGCCAGCAAGCCAAAGGGGAGAGGGCTACACCAGCGGGGTTGCTGGAACCATTACCCACACCAGAAAGGCCATGGGAGGCAGTGTCCATAGATTTTATGACAGATTTGCCCAAATCAAGGGGGGAAATGGCTGTGATGGTGGTAGTCGACTTATTAACTAAGATGTGCCATTTTATAGCTTGCTCGCATGCGGTGACGGCAGAGGAAACCGCCAAGCTGTTTGTAGAACACATTTTCAGGCTGCATGGCGCCCCCTTGAGGGTGGTCTCTGACAAAGGAAAACAATTCACGTCCAGGTTCTGGAGGAAGCTCATGAGCCTATTACATGTGGAGGTCAATTTCTCGACAGCCAGGCACCCAGAAACCAACGGGCAGGCGGAAAGAGCAAACAGTATACTGCAGCAATACTTGCGGTGTTACGTCAATGAAAGGGAGAATGACTGGGTAGAGAAATTAGCCTTGGCCGAATTTGCCTACAATAACGCCAAGCATGTGTCCACGGGCATGAGCCCGTTTATGGCCAATTATGGTTGTCACCCCAGAGCCTTTCCAGGGGGAGGGGAGGAGAGATGGAGTGTACCGGCGGCAGAACAGTTTGTAGAAGAAATGGAAGCACTACACCAGCAGCTTAAGATTAATTTGGAGAGGGCCAAGGAAGTGTACAAAAGGCAGGCAGATAGGAGCAGGAGGGAAGGAGAGACCATAAGGGTTGGGGACCGGGTGTGGTTGTCAACCCAAGGGTTACCATTCAAGGGAGGTTGCAAGAAATTGAGACCAAGACGACTGGGACCCTTCGAAGTAACACAACAGGTGAATCTGGTGGCCTTTCGGCTCAAACTGCTGGACAACATGAAACTACACCCGGTATTCCATAGATCATTACTTTCACCATACAGGGAAGGGCGGGAATTTCAGGGACGAGAGGGGGAGGTTCCCGCAACCCCACGGGTAGAAGAGAGGGAGCGCAGCAGTCACGAGGCGGAAATACTAGATTCAAGGTGGAAGGGAAAACAGGTGGAGTACCTAGTGGCTTGGGAGGGGGAACCTGAGTCAGAAAATGCATGGGTACCAGTGGAAACCATCAAGGATGAGTTTCTCTTGGAAGAATTTCACCGTAGGTTCCCAAGGAGGCCCAAACCCTTAGCGAGATTCTGGGAGGAGCAATTTGGCACCACAGACGATGAAGAGGATTTTGCGGGATTTCAGGACTCGGGGCAAGAAGGGGGAGAAGAATCTGAAGAGGTGGAATAGGATTGGGAAGATTTTTCAGGAGGAAGGGATAGTAGTAGGTGGAGAGCAGTTTTCGAGTCATCAGAAGATGGGGAAGATGCTTTCCGGGGATTCCCAGCCTCACCGCCCAAAGAAAGGGGACGGACAGGGGGTGAGGGGGGTCCTGGAGGGGAGGTGGATGTCAGGGAACTGCCATCGGAGCGCAGGGTGGTGGAGAGGCTCTCAGATGATGGGAGACCCTCGGATGCTGGGGAGGGAACCAGCCGGGAAAGAGGGAGAGCTTCCGCTGAAGAAGGAGGTGTTATTCTAAAGCAGCAATGCAGCAGCAAGCAAAGGCTATAGCAGCCAAGTCTGCTGCTTGTGGCTGGAAAGCCAAACAGGAACTATGTGACTGTTGCCATGAAAACAAAGGGGCAGTCCATTCTCCTTATTGAGCACAGGATGTGAGCTCTGTGTGTGTCATATGACCTGTACAGGATGTACATGGGTGGAGTTTGGAGTTTCTCTCTGTTTGTTGATGAGAGCAGACATGTTTTCTCTATATGACTGCTGAAGACAGGAATAAAACATGTAGATACATTTCTGTCTGAGTCTGATTCCCCTCCCTGGGGATATGCTGGAGAGCAGGGAGGAGGAGAAGCAGTTTGGTGTGTTTTTCTCACAGCCTGAGGAAAATCGCCGGAACGGACCTCGTGTGTTTTTCCTTCGGGAGTCACCGGAGGGAGGTCAAAGGAATTCAGCCGGTGCCTCGAGAGATAGGCACATACCTCTGACCGGCCCTGAATGCTGACATTGGTAGCAGAGGATGGTTGCCACGATCCATGGGAGTCTGCATCAAGGAGACTGTATTCATCCCTCTCCATGGAGGCTGCTTCTCTGCAGCTAGAAGCTGACCAGAAGAAGCTGAAAGCCAAGCTACGGAGCCCAGGTATGAGATTTTCGGGCTTAAGAGTGTGAATGCAGATGGATTAATTCTCTGCTTCATGGGAGCAACGTTTGGGAAAAACAGCTCCGAGAGAGAAGAGTCTGCATTCCAAACATTCCTGTGGTTTTTCCTGTCCAAAGAAAGGAATGTGGTTGCTTAGCAACGCAGGCCAGTTTCAAGATAAGGGCTATGCCCGGAGAGGCAAAAACAGCTCATGTTTAGTCTAGGCCCTTGCAAAGGAACTGTGAAAGGGACTTTCCAAGCAGCCAGTGTTAGAGCTGCCAGGTGCACAGAGTGTAAACAAGCCAGCTATTGGATTTTAGAGGCTTGTGTTTGAGAGTCAATGCAAGGACTCAAAATGGATGCCAAGAAGGGGGGAAGCCTGCCTTCTCCACCCCTCTTGACCAGTGACAATTATGCATCTTGGTCTATTAAGATGAAGGCCTTGCTGCAGAATCAGAGTCTGTTTAGGGTAATTGAGAACCCCATCCCTGCAGCACCAACGCGTCCTTGGGAGTCACAGGATGTGAAGGCCAGAACTGCTATAATTCTGTGCGTGTCAGACTCTCAGCTTGTTCATATACAAGATTTAGAGCACGCGAAAGATGTTTGGGACACGCTGAGAAGGACACATCAGAGAGATGCAGGTTCTTCAGCGTTGCTGTATTTTGAAAAGCTGACTAACCTGAGGCTTGCGCCTAATGGAGATGTTCAAGCGCACCTGACGGAAATGAAATTCCTGCGTCAGCAGATGGTGGAACGCAATTTCCGTCTGCAGGAAGAAGTGTTTTGCTTCATGGTGATAAACAGCCTGAATCGGACTTACAAAACCGTTGCCAGTCAGCTGGGGTCTCTCCCAGCGCAAGACTTGACTTCGGACAGGGTCTTTGCCGTGGTCCTGAACGAACATGACAGACTTGCCGCCCTGGAAGTCAAGGACAGGGGGAGACAAGAACGGAGTTCTAACACCCCCACTGCTGTAGCTACTGGAGGAGACGCCGTAGCTTTGAACGTTGTCCGATGCCACAATTGTGGACGGACTGGGCATCTTCAGCGGAACTGCAGGAAGCCACGTCAGAACAAAGGAGCCAAGGGAAGCTCCACGAAGTCTGATGCGTCAGGCAGAAGTCATGCCAAGTCACAGGCGAAGCCTGCAAAGGCTTTGATGTCCCTAAAAGCCACACCACAAGTGGGGAATTCTTTCATTTTAGACACGGGAGCGACGGTTCACATGACCCATCGCAGGGACTTGTTTTCGTCGTTTAAGAAGCAAAGCTTCGTTGTACAACAAGCCAACGGTCGAGAGCTGGAAGCCACTGGAATTGGGACTGTGTATCTTAAAAGTCTGAACCTGACTATAAACGATGTTTATTTGGTTCCAGAGTTGAAGTACAATCTGCTCAGCGTTTCGCAGATTGCCAAGAAGGGACTAAAACTGTCCTATGATGATCAACACTGCGAGATCTACAAAGATGGAGAGCTGTATCTTTCTGCCGAAGAGAAAGATGGACTGTATTTGTTGACTTTTGATCAAAGTGATTACATGGAATGTAATTCTTGTGATTCTAACATGATTTCTTTTGCAGGTGTAGCCAAGAAGAACGCCAAGCAGGTCACCTCGAGGGTCGACAAGGCATTTCAGCGGGTGTATGCTGATGTGATTGGTCCTTTAGCACCATCTAGAGGCAATGCAAAGTATTACCTAATATGTGTTGATTCTTTCACAGGTTTTGTCTGGATTTATCTTTTGGAGAGACCGAAAGAAGCCTTAGAAAGGTTTAAAGAGTTTTGTGATAAGGTTAAAAATATGCATGATGCTGACATAGATTGTCTTTGCACAGATGAGAAGCCAATTTTTCTCTTACAGGATTTCCAGAGGTTCCTGAAGAAGAAAGGGATAAGACACAAAATTGCAGCTTCCGAAGAAGCTTGGAACAGATGTATTTGTGTTAGGGTGAACAAAGAATTGCAAAAGGGAATGCATGCGCAATTGCTTAGTTCACATCTGCCACATGAGTACTGGGCTGAGTCGCTAATGTCATATTGTTACACCTGGTTGAGAAAGTTTTCAAAAGAGTTGGGAAGTTCTCCTTTTGAGAAACTGTTCCACAGAAAACCTTCTGTTGCCCATTTCAAGGTTTTTGGGTCTCATGTGAGGACAGAAGCTCCGGGTGGAGTAAAGAATGCCAGAGGCATTTTTGTGGGTTATGAAAAGGGTCTCTACAGAGTAATTTTGTCTGAATCTGGTAAGGTGATTCTCACAAAATTTCTAGAGAGTGCTCCGGAACAGGAGAGAGTGATTGTTCACACATTTCCCACAGGTGATGATGATGATTCTGATGATGATGATGATGAGTTTGATCTTATTGAGTTCAGTAGTACTGATGATGACAGCGATAGCTCAGACAGCTCAGTTGTCACAGTCATTGAGAGGAAATCTCATGTAATGACTAGACCCTCAGAAGAGGAGGATGAACCACTGATTAAGCTTAGTACTGGTTCTTCAGAGAGTTCAAAGGCTGAACCAGAAAGCAAGGGAGAGCAGCACCTCTTACGTAGGTCTGAGAGAGCAACGAAGGGTGTACCACCCACGAGGTATTCAAAAGAGTTTGCCAATCAAGCTATTGTGTGTGTTGCTGTTGTAAACGACCAAGGTCAAATTGAAGCTGTGTCTGAGTCAGAGACAAAGGCACAACAGAGAGTTGCTAACCAAGGTAATGCAGAAGCACTCATTCCTTGGAAGTCACACAACCAGAGAGGTACATTGGTAAAACCAGTGGCGGGTAGTTCCAAGGATGGAACTGAAACAACAGGGGAGTGTTATACATATAACAACTGTTTGTTTTCTTCTCTGGATGACGCTTTACTCGCTGCACGCATTGATACTTTAGGGGGAGTATGTTATTCTAAAGCAGCAATGCAGCAGCAAGCAAAGGCTATAGCAGCCAAGTCTGCTGCTTGTGGCTGGAAAGCCAAACAGGAACTATGTGACTGTTGCCATGAAAACAAAGGGGCAGTCCATTCTCCTTATTGAGCACAGGATGTGAGCTCTGTGTGTGTCATATGACCTGTACAGGATGTACATGGGTGGAGTTTGGAGTTTCTCTCTGTTTGTTGATGAGAGCAGACATGTTTTCTCTATATGACTGCTGAAGACAGGAATAAAACATGTAGATACATTTCTGTCTGAGTCTGATTCCCCTCCCTGGGGATATGCTGGAGAGCAGGGAGGAGGAGAAGCAGTTTGGTGTGTTTTTCTCACAGCCTGAGGAAAATCGCCGGAACGGACCTCGTGTGTTTTTCCTTCGGGAGTCACCGGAGGGAGGTCAAAGGAATTCAGCCGGTGCCTCGAGAGATAGGCACATACCTCTGACCGGCCCTGAATGCTGACAGGAGGGGGGAAAGAGGCGTCGGAGGTAAGGCTCAGAGACGCTTCCAGCGAGACCAGTGGAGAGAGCTCAGGACCTCCCCTTGGAACGCCCACTCTGCGCAGAAAGCTGTCGCACAGGGAATCAAGGCGGAGACTTTCTCTCAAAGAACTTTTATGTTGGAAGAAGTTCAGGAAACGCCCACTGACGGATTCTGCCAGTGATTAAGACAGCCACGAACTGAGGGCTGTCCGGCTAGGGAGAGTTTTAACCAACTGCTCAACTTGGAGCGTTTTGGAGCTTAGGCACAAGCAACCCCTTATCCCATTACAGATGATATCCAGCAGATAGTAAAATTTATCTTTAATGTCTTCATCAACATCCCGTGTTGGCGCATAAGCACTTAGAATAGTAGCCTGTTGGTTTTTGGTGAGTTTTATTCAAAGAGTTGAAAGTTGTTCATTAATGCCAGTAGGGACTTTTGACAAGAGCTTCACAAGATCGTTTTTGATAGCAAAGCCTACTCCATGTATTCAGTGTTCTTGTTCAGCAAGTGAGTGTTTTCGTATCATCATTATGCTGTCCAAGTCCGGAGACTCAATGAGCATACACAAGAGCTTCTGCAGAAAGATTTGTGTTGTGATTTGAGGACCCGATCCCCGCTTGGGTAAGGAAGACACGTGGACACAGTATATTAGGTTAAGAAAAGGCCACAACTTTATTGATAACAGCATGTGAGAAGGTATTGGCTTAGGCATTGGACCACAGCAAATTTGACTCCACCCACTCGGAGAGGGGTGAGTCTGATGAGGGGTTAACCACCAGTAGGGGGAGCCTGTTGATGCAAATACAACTATAAGCTCTCCCCTGATGTCACCGAGGGTCATGCCATGGCCCCCCGCCACACAGGGCATCGGACAGGATCCACGACCACCGGATTCCTTTAACGGAATACCCACACCTTGCCCTTTCATACACCAACAATACATTCCAATGCCTAACCGCCACCCGAGCCCAAGAGGCTCACTGGATTGGTGAGGAGGCTGGGAGAACAGTGCTGTCGGCAGTGCTGGAGCGACCTACAGCCACCCGAGACCTCACTCTAACTAAAGCAAAACAAAAGCCAGGAACCCTCCAGATGCCCCACAAAAATTACTAAGGCGAAATAAGAGTACAAATGCAGGTAAAATCACTGGACCACTACCTTAATTTTTTTAAAAAATAATATTTATTCCAGTTTTAAAAATTACAAAGAGAAAACACTAAATTAAGCAAGAAAAAACAAGACAATACATCACTATGAATACAAACAAGCAAAAAATAAAAAACCCCAGAAAAATACAAACAATTAAGAAAGAAAGAAAAAAGAAGAAGAAAAAAAACAAATCAAACCTTGTCATAACTTATTTTTCATTTGCTTATTTCCTTGACCTCCTCACACCTCCCTTTTTTGTATTCTAGTTCAATTACCGTATTTTTCCTTCTATAACACGCAGATTTTTTCTCCTAAAAAGGAAGGGGAAATGTCTGTGCGTGTTACTGAGCGAATGTGTGGTCCCTGGAGCCAAATAGTGCAAGGGGAGGCAAAAAAAAGCAGGCAAAAATCAAACCGCACGTCTCCTAGAAGGGAAACTTGAAAAGAGGAAGCGGCTGCTTTCCGGCATTCTGCCTCAGGGTCTTACTGCCCACCCACCTCTGTTTCCTTGCTGTGTTTGCTCAAACGGAACAAAGAGCAGGGAAAGCCCCTCCCCTCCAGGCAAGCAGAGGGGAAAGCTGAAAACATGCAGGACAGAGAGAGAGAGAGAGCGCGAGCTGGCTGGCTTGGGTGGGTAGGTGAGGGAAAACTTTTGCCTTCCTTTCCTCCCTACCCCTCTCCTGCATTCTTAGCCAGCTGCTTCTCTGCACACCCCTCTCCTGCTCCTTGTCCCTTCTGTGTTTTTCCTTCCCTCCCCACTTAAAATGTGGTTAAAAAGCATGGATCCACATGGATCCTCAGGATCTTTGCATTGGGTCAGCCCAAATTCACCAGCAGATCACATAACATGTCCATGGCTACAGCCTGGCCCCCAAAAACCACACACCCACTGTTGCCTGGGGCTGCAATGGTGCAAAAATGTGGTTAAAAAGCATGGATCTACATGGATCCTCAGGATCTTTGCATTCAGTCACCCCAAATTCACCATCAGAGCACATAGCATGTCCATGGCTACAGCCTGCCCCCCCAAAATCACGCACCCACTGTTGCCTGGGGCTGCAATGGTGCAAAAACGTGGTTACAAAGCATGGATCCACAGGGATTCTCAGGATTTTTGCATTGGGTCACCCCAAATTCACCATCAGATCACATGTCTGTGGTCACAGCATGAAGCACAAAAATGATACATCCACTGTTTCATTCAGAATGTTTTTTCCCTTGTTTTCCTCCTCTAAAAACGATGTGCGTGTTATGGTCAGGTGCGTGTTATAGAGCGAAAAATACGGTAGATATTTCAGCAAATCCTTTCCATCTTTGTTTTTATCCTAATAATTTATCTTAACATACTGTAATTTTACACATGATCATGTAGATCATTTTCATTATATTCTCTCTTAAGGCATTACATGCCGTAAACTTCATACCTGTGGTCCATAACTGTTCCCAGTCAGCCATCATAATGTTATGTCCAATATCTTGTGCCCATTTAATCATAGCTGATTTTACCATTTCATCCTGAGTGTTCCATTTCAACAGCAAGTTATACATTCTTGACAAATTCTTAGTTTTAGGGTCTAACAGTTCTATTTCCAATTTTGATTTTTCCACCTGAAAGCCAATTTTCTTATCCAAATTGTAAGCCTCCATTATTTGGTAATAATGAAGCCAATCTCGCACTTTGTTTTTTTAGTTTTTCAAAACTCTGCAGTTTTAATCTGTCTCCTTCTTGTTCCAAAATTTCCCAATATTTTGGCCATTTGGCCTCCATACTGAGCTTTTTCTGAGCCTTTGCTTCCATTGGTGACAACCACCTTGGAGTTTTGTTTTCAAGCAAATCCTTATATCTTATCCAGACATTAAACAGTGCTTTCCTGACAATATGATTTTTAAACGCTTTATGTGCCTTGACCTTGTCATACCACAAGTATGCATGCCATCCAAAGACATTATTAAAACCTTCTAAGTCCAAAATGTCTGTGTTTTCAAGAAGCAGCCATTCTTTCAGCCAACAAAATGCAGCTGATTCATAATAAAGCTTAAGGTCTGGCAGGGCAAATCCACCTCTTTCTTTAGCATCAGTTAGTATCTTAAATTTTATTCGAGGCTTCTTGCCCTGCCAGACAAATCTAGAAATATCTCTCTGCCATTTCTTGAAACAATCCATTTTGTCCAAAATTGGCAGTGTTTGAAACAAAAACAACATCCTTGGCAATACATTCATCTTTATCACAGCAATTTGGCCTAGCAATGATAACTTCAAATTTGACCATATTTCTAAATCCTTTTTCACTTCCGTCCAACATTTTTCGTAATTATCTTTAAATAAGTTCACATTCTTAGCAGTCATGTTAACCCCTAGGTATTTCACTTTCTTAACTGTAATGGTTGTAAGGGGTTACTTGTGCGTAAGCTGCCTTCAATTTCAGTTAGATTGCCTGGTTCACCATCCTTTGCCTGACAGCCCACACTCCGTGGCTGGTCAGTCACTTGCAGAATCCGTCAGTGAACCTTTTCCAGCATAAGAGCTGTTTGACGCCAAGTCTCCTCCTACTTTCCCTGCGCGGAACTCGTCTGCACAAGTAAGGGGAAGGCAGAGGTGTGTCAGCGCTCTCCCCACTAGTCTCTGGTGAAGGGTCTTGGAGCCCTGTCTCCAAATCCTCCATCTCATTCTCTTCTCTACTGGTGTTACGCTGAATTCCTTCCCCCCTGCTGGTCCCCTCTCCTGCATCCCTTTGGAGCCCTGCCTCCACCTCTCGCTCTGATGTCAGTGGTTTGGGCTTCCTCGGATACCTGTTGTGGAACTCTTCCACCAGATATCCATCATCTACCTCCCCCGCGGTAACCCACCTGTTTTCCGACTCGGGTTCTCCTTCCCAAGCTACCAGGTACTCCACCTGCCGCCCCCGCCATCGCGAATCTAGGATCTCCATCACCTGGTTGCAGTGTTCCCTCTCCTCCACTTGTGGGTGTGTGAGGCCTTCTCCTCCTTCCCCCCGGAACCTCCACCCCCCCCTGTACGGTGAGAGCAGCGACCTATGAAACACCGGGTAGATTTTCATGCTGTCTGGCAATTTGAGCCTGAATGCCACCGGGTTCACTTGGTGTGTTACCTCAAAGGGTCCCAGCCGTTTTGGCCACAGTTTCTTGCACCCTCCCTTAAAGGGTAGCCCTTGGGTGGATAACCACACCCGGTCCCCCACCCTTATAGTCTCCCCTTCCCGGCGACGCTTGTCCGCTTGCCTCTTGTACACTTCCTTGGCCCTTTCCAGGTTCATCTTAAGCTGCTGGTGCAGAGCCTCCATTTCTTCCACAAACTGTTCTGCTGCGGGTACGCTCCCCCCTTCCTCCCCCCTCCCGGGAAAGGCCCTGGGGTGACACCCATAATTAGCCATGAACGGGCTCATCCCCATGGACACATGCTCAGCATTATTATACGCAAACTCAGCCAGTGCTAGCTTCTCTACCCAATCGTTCTGTCTCTCGTTCACGTAGCAGCGTAGATATTGCTGTAAAATACTGTTCGCTCTCTCTGCTTACCCGTTGGTCTCCGGGTGTCTCGCCGTCGAGAATCCCACCTCCACCTGCAATAAGTTCATGAGCCTCCTCCAGAACCTTGAGGTAAATTGTTTCCCTCGGTCTGAGATAACCCTCGAAGGAGCCCCATGCAACCTGAAGATGTGATCCACAAACAACCTGGCCATTTCCTCTGCCGTTACTGCATGCGAGCACGCTATAAAATGGCACATTTTGGTTAGCAGATCTGCTACTACCATGACTGCTCTCTTCCCTCTGGACTTGGGCAAATCTGTCATAAAATCGATAGACACCACCTCCCAGGGTCTTCCCGGTGTGGGTAAGGGTTCCAGCAACCCTGCCGGGGCAGCCCTCTCCCCCTTAGCCCGTTGGCAGCGGTCACACCCCCGTACATACTCTCGTACATCTTTCCTCACCCTTGGCCACCAGAACTGCCTAGTAACCAGTAACATAGTTTTGTGTTGCCCAAAGTGCCCCGCTGTTGGGTTGTTGTGAAGCTGTTTGAGCACCCTTTCCCGCAAGGCCTCCCTGGGCACAAACATTGCTCCCTTGTAGTACAGCAGTCCTTCCCTTTCCTCAAAGCCTCCCTGGTCTCCCCTCGCTTCCCTGAGTTCCCTGATTCTGGTTTGGGTGAATTCGTCCTGGCGAATCAGCTCGGTTAGTTCTCGTTTCCCAACCAACGCTCCCCCACACACCCATCGTTCCTCTGGGAACAAGTGTCTCACTTCCGGCGGTCCTTCTCCTTCCGTGTACTCCGGCTTCCTGGACAGCGCATCTGCCCTCACGTTCTCTTCTCCCGGCACGTACTTGATCTCAAAGAAGAACTTGGAGAACTCCTGTGCCCATCGAATCTGTCTCTGGTTGAGAACTCGAGCCGTTCTCCAATATTCCAAGTTCTTGTGATCCGTGCACACCTGAATCTTGTGCTGGGCCCCTATTAGTAGATGTCTCCACTGCTGAAAGGCTGCGTAAATTGCTAGCAGTTCGCGGTCATACACCGTGTAGTTTTGTTCCGACTTGCTCAGCTTCCGCGAGAAGAAGGCGCACGGTCTCCAGGCGTGTTGGCTCCCTCCCGGCTGGAGCAACACCGTTCCCACCGCCCGGTCTGAGGCGTCTGTCTCTAGCCTCATCGGCTTCTGCAGATCCACGTGCAGGAGCTGCTCCTCTGACGCGAACACCTTCTTTAGCCTTTCGAAAGATCGTTGGGCACTTTCAGTCCAGACGAATTTCTTTTTGCTACTGAGACAATCCGTGATGGGTGCGGTCAAGTGGGCGAAGTTCTTGATAAACTTCCGGTAGAAGTTGCTGAACCCGAGGAACCTCTGCACATCCTTTCGTGTTTTGGGAGTCTTCCAGTCCAGCACCACCTGCACCTTGCTGGGGTCCATAGCTAGGCCTCTGTCCGACAACTTGTATCCCAGAAATTCCACTTCCCTGGCGTGAAATTGGCACTTCTCCAGCTTGACCCACAACTGGTGCTTCTGCAGTCTCTTTAGCACTTCCCTGACGTCCTCGACATGCTGTTTCTCATTGTCCGAATAGATTAGGATGTCGTCCAGAAATGCTACGCAGTTCTTGTACAGCAGGGAACCCAACACGTGGTGCATGAAGGCTTGAAAACAGGCGGAGCCTGACTGTAATCCAAATGGCATGACTAAGTACTCAAAGGCCCCTAGGGGGGTGAACATGGTGGTTTTCCATTCGTCCCCCTCCCTCATCCTAATCAAATTGTACGCTCCCCGGAGGTCCAGCTTGGTGAAGATCTTTCCCTTCCTCACCCGTGTTAAAATGTCATCAATTCTGGGCATTGGGAAGGTCAAGGGTTCTGATACAAGGTTTAACGCCCTATAGTCTACAATCAATCTGGGCTCATTCGTGTTCTTTTTGTCCACAAAGAAAACTGGACTGCCCCCCACTGCCTTAGATTCTCTTATGAAACCTCTTTTCAGGTTCTTGTCAATAAAGTCCCGCAACTCCTGCATCTCCTTGTCCGACATGGCATGCAGCTTGCTCACTGGCAGCTGAGCCCCTGGGAGTAAGTTGATTTGGCAGTCAAAGGGCCTATGTGGTGGCAGCCTGTCCGCCTCCCTCTCGCTGAAGACCTCCTGTAAGTCAGCGTACTGTGGCGGCACCTCTCCTCTCGGCTTCAGTGTCGTTCCTGCCACTCTGGCCAACCTCAACCTGGGCTCCCCCCCCTAGACATTGTTCCAAACAGTGAGCTGACCCAAAGGTGACTGTCCATTGATGCCAAGCCACCACTGGATCATGTAGCACTAGCCAGCTCATGCCTAATATTATCGGGGGTCCCGCCAGTGTGGCCACATGAAAGGCAATGGTTTCTGTGTGTCTGGAAACCCTCATTCTCATTGGTGGGGTTTGATGTGTCACCTCCCCTCCCAGCAGCTCCCTGCCATCTATCGTGGTGACCTGGAGGGGAAAATCAAGTGGCAGCAGGTGGAGTTGGTGCTCTAGTGCGAACTCCTTGCTAAAAAAATTACAGGAGCTGCCTGAATCCAGCATTGCCTTCACCTTGACTGGGTGCCCATTTGGGAGTTCTAGCACCACCTCTATCACTATTGATGCCTTGGGTGGGTCTGGTTGGGGCACTTCCATTAGTTGCTCGCCTGGCTGTTGTGCCCCCCTGCGGGCAGCCAAGCGTTGGCGTTTCCCTGCACCTTGTCCTCCACCACCTCCTCCTCGCTACCAGCGGCTCCCACCATCCCTTGCCAAGCCTTTCTTTGTGGACAGGCCCTGGCAAAGTGTCCTGGCCGTTGGCAGAGAAAACACTTCTTGGTGCTTTTGCCAGCCTTTCCCTCCCTTTTGCATCCTTGGTTGGCGCTTGAAACCTCTCTCTCGCGCGCTCCATCGATTTCCATTGGCTCAACGGACCCGGAAGGCTGCCTTGGCATCTCAGGAATGCGGTAGTCAGGGCAACGCTCTCCTCTCCCTTCCCGCCTTTCCAAAGCGCGCGCTTCCTGCCGAGCTCCTATCGCAAGCGCAGCTTTGGTCAATTCGTCCATAGACTGCGGGCGGGGCGCGCAGGAGAGCTCGTCCTTCACGGTTGGGGACAACCCCTCCTCAAACAGCATCCGTATAGGCGGGTCATCCAGGTCCCATTCGAGCCGGTGTATTAGCATCGCAAAACGGGACCAATAGTCTCTAATGGATAGGTCCCCCTGCTTGCACCTCATCAGCTCCCGCTGAGTCACACTCTGCCCAATTTGGCTTGAATACATCGCGTCCATAGCCTGGAGGAACTTCCGTACGTCCCTCATGGCAGCATTCTGCGTGGCCATTAGGGGCCTGACCCATTCGCACACCCCATCCTGAAGGTGCCCCACAATATATGCCACCCTCTCTGCATCGTCAGCAAAGTCATCGTGCTGCAGTTCCAAAGCGTACTCTATTTCCGTTCGGAATGCGTTATAGTCCTGGGGCTTCCCCCCAAACTTGTGTACTAGTCCCGGCACTTTCTTTGCCACTGGGGTGGGTCTAACCTGCGCATCCTGAGTTCGCCTTTCATCCAGCCGCGCCGTCAGCAGAGCTACATGCTGTTCCAGGTCCCGGTTCCTCTTCACCAAGTCCTGCACACTCGCAGCTTGCTTCGCTGCACCGGCACCTCCAGTCTGGCTCAGGGTCCCCTGCCTGTGCACAGATAACTTCAGGGACTGACGGATTGCTGTAATGGTTGTAAGGGGTTACTTGTGTGTAAGCTGCCTTCAATTTCAGTTAGATTGCCTGGTTCACCATCCCTTGGCTGACAGCCCACACTCTGTGGCCGGTCAGTCGCTTGCAGAATCCGTCAGTGGGCGTTTCTTGAACCTTTTCCAGCATAAGAGCTGTTTGACGCCAAGTCTCCTCCTACTTTCCCTGCGCGGAACTCGTCTGCGCAAGTAAGGGGAAGGCGGAGGCGTGTCAGCGCTCTCCCCACTAGTCTCTGGTGAAGGGTCTTGGAGCCCTGTACTCCAAATCCTCCATCTCATTCTCTTCTCTACTGGTGTTACGCTGAATTCCTTCCCCCCTGCTGGTCCCCTCTCCTGCATCCCTTTGGAGCCCTGCCTCCACCTCTCGCTCTGATGTCAGTTCCCTGACATTAACCAATGTTAATCCTGTCTCCTGAAACCTCTCTCTCTCAATCACTGTTAGATTTTTCTCTAGAACCTTAGTTTTCAGCTTATTCAACTTAAATCCCGCAACCTGACCAAACTCTTGAATCAATTCCAATACTCTTTTAGTACTAGATTCTGGCTCCTGTAATGTCAATACCAAATCATCAGCAAATGCTTTCAATTTGTACTGTTTAGCTCCAACTTGTATACCTTTAACCAATTGGTCCTTTCTAATCATATTTAGCAAAACCTCCAGGACTGAAATAAAAAGCAATGGGGAGATTGGGCACCCTTGTTGTGTTCCTTTCTCAATTTTAAACTCTTCTGTGACTACATTATTCACAATTAATTTAGCTTTTTGTTCTGAATAAATTGCACCTATACCGTTTTCAAAACCTTGGCCTACACCCATTCCCTGTAATTTTTTCTTCATGAAACTCCAAGAAATATTATCAAAGGCTTTCTCCGCGTCCACAAATATCAAAACTGCTTTGGTGTTAATCTTCACTTGTAATTTTTCTAAAATGTTAATTATATTTCTCGTATTGTCAGACAAGTGTCTCCCCGGGAGAAAGCCCGCTTGATCTTTATGGATTTCTTCTACTAGTACCTTTTTTAGTCTTTTAGCCATAATATCAGCAAAAATTTTATAATCCACATTGAGCAAAGATATGGGGCGGTAGTTCTTAAGCTGTGTTTTCTCAGACTCTGTTTTCGGTATAAGTGTAATATAAGCATGCTTCCATGACTCTGGTGCCTTTTTCCCTTCCAAAATTTCATCGCAAATTTCCTTTAAAGGCTGTACTAACCATTCTTTCAAAGATCTATAGTATATTGAAGTCAAACCATCCGGCCCTGGGGATTTGCCTAATTGCATGTTCTGAATGGCTCCTTCAACCTCCTGGTCTGTTATTTTATAATTCAACATTAGCTTATTTTCTTGAGAGATTTTTGTAATCCATTTATTTTCAAAAAACGATCAATGCCCATTTGTTTCTGGGTTTCCTGTGTATATAGTTGTTTAAAATACCTCTGAAAGCACTTTCTAATCTCCACTGGATTCTGTATATTTTTTCCTTCTACTTCCAAATTTGTAATAGTGTTAAGTTTCTGTCTTTTTTTCATTTGCCAAGCCAGCAGTTTTCCACATTTATTTGCCGATTCAAATGTCTTTTGTCTCATCTGTTTAATTTTCCATTCTATTTCCTGGTTCATCATTTTCATATATTGTACTTGATGCAACTTTATCTCTTTCAAAATCTCCTGCAACTTTGGTTTCGCTCTCAATTTCTTCTCTCCTTCCTTTATTTTCTCCAAGATCTTATCTTTTTTCTCATTTTGAATTCTCTTTTGAATCGTATTCTGTTGTATCAAAAATCCTCTCATAACCACTTTGCTTGCGTCCCAAATTACTCTTTTTTCAACAGTGGTGTTCATATTTATCTCAAAATAGTCTCTCAAGGTTTTTTGGGCCTTCTTAATCACTTCTTCATTCCTAAACAAAGTTTCATTCATCCTCCATCTAAAGGAACCAATTGGTGTTAGTTTCATTTCCATCTTCACAGCATTATGGTCGGAGCAAGTTTTAGAACAAATTTCCACTTTTCTGATCTTCGGGGCCAGCCCCCTAGTTACCCAAATTTGGTCAATTCTTGTCCATGTCATTTTGGCCTCAGAGAAGAAAGTTCCCTCTCTTCCCAAGGGGTTCTTAGTTATCCAAATGTCAACTAAGTTCATATTGTCAGTCATGTCAAAAAACGTTTTTGGTAGTCTACCATCTTTTGTGACTACCTGTCTCTATGCCTTGTCCATATTAGTAGACACCACTCCATTCATATCTCCCATCAGAATCATGTTACAATCCAAATAGTCCATCAGAGTCTCATGTAACTTCTTGAAAAATTCCGATTTTCCCGCATTTGGTGCATAAATGCCTACTATCAAAAATTTCCCTCCTTGTGATTGAATTTCAATTGCAACAAATCTTCCTTGATCATCTTTAAATAAAAATTTCGGTGATAGGCTCTCCTTTGCGTAAAGTACTACTCCTCTTTTTTTAACTTTGTCTGATGAGATAAAGTCATGTCCTAATCTTTTATTACTCAAAAACTTCCTGTGTAGCCTTATCACATGTGTTTCTTGTAGACAAATCAAGTCCAATTGTTCTTTTTTTAATAAATGAAAGACTCTCCGTCTCTTTTCCGGGGAGTGGAGTCCATTCACATTCCAGCTTAATACTTGCAGTGCCATGATGTAGTTACTCTGCTTCTCCTCCAACAGCACCCAATGCTTGATCTAGTTCTGTCAATGGTGTTGGTTTCCCTCTTTTTGGTGAACTTCTGTCCAAAGCTCCTGGCTCTTTTCCAAGTTCTTTCTGCAGGTCTTCTCCGTGATTTCCCAAAAACTTTTCTTTTTCCTCAACTGATCTTATTTTTATCTTTCTTCCTTCAAAGCTGAAGGATAGGCCTTGGGGAAATTCCCACATGAAGATGATTTTATTCCTTCTCAGCAGGGCAACCAAATCTCCAAAATTGGACCTAAGGTCCAAAAGATGTTTCGGAATATCTTTAAAAATTTCCACTCTTGACTGCAGAATTGTCAAAGTATTCTGAAAGTGCAGACCCAAAATTTTATCTCTCTCTTCTTTAGATCGGAGGGTAATCAAACAATCCCTTATTTTGTTCTTCTTTCCTCCTCTTCCCAGTCTGAAGGCCCTCACGATTTTAAATTCTTCTTGTTTCAAATCCAACTTCTAAAACTCTGCAAATTTCTGTGTCAGAAAATCTATCAAACAGCCCTTCTCCAATTCAGGTACAGCTCTAATCCTTAAATTCGTCTGTTTTTCCTTAAGTTCAGTCATAGAAAGCGTCAATTTATGGTCCTCAATTTGCCTCTGTCGATCTGGGACTCTCTCTGTTTCCAGTTGTGTTAACTTAAATTCCACAGCAGCAACTTTTTCCTTAGCTTCATCTGTGGTCTGTCGGGTCAAAGTAGATTCCTACAGCAGTTTCTGAATAGATTCTGTATTAGTATTCACCTTTTGTCCCAAGCTATTTAAGCTTTCTGTATTTAAGTCAATTTTAGTGGTTGCTGCGTCTACCTTCTTCTTTGTCTCATCCACTGTCGTCTTTGTCTCTTCAACCTTCTTATTTGTCTCTTCGACCCTCTTGTTAAGTTGGTCCAAAGATTCATTAATCTTGGCTAATGCAATCGCTAAAACTTCTTCTGATGACATTCCACTAGGCTTAGACTGTGTTGGTACAGTCGCAGATGGGGTAGAGAGACCAGCGGCTGATGGCCTTCGCTGCCAAGTCTTCCCAGACCTTGTTATTTTGTCTGGGAGTGACAAGTCTACCTTTTCTTTCCCATCTGCCATAACACTTAAACAATAGAAGAGCCAAGGTCAATCCCAGCTACACAGTTTGTTTTTACAAGTGGAAAATTCCCCTCAATTTCAGGAACTTCCTCTAGGGGGAAACAGTTGCAATAGTCCAAAATAACACCTTTTAAGCTCAAACAAAGCAAAAAATGAACAGTTCCAATTTTTTGTTACTTTCCAGTTACTTCCTTACAGAACTGTCACTGTTTTGATACAGAAGATTTGTAGACATTACTCTTTCAGATATAGCATTATTTCAAGGTTCAATTAAACACTCGCCTTCCTGTTACACTCTTTGATGAAAGTCTCCAAAAGGGGGATTCTGGGAGTTTTGCAGGATAGGACAAGAAGGCACTTAGGCTCTTCAGCATGTACACCAAGGGCTGAGCTAATGAGCTAATGACCCTTCACAATAATTAATATACAATCCAGCACAATTCTGTGTATCTTAACTTGACTTTAATTACATAATAATGAAAGTTTTCTATTACAGATGCATGATCATAAACATTACAACTGCTTTATATGGACTAGTCAGCTTTGTAATGTTTATCAAATCGTTCTGAAAGAGCTCTTAATATATTTCCTGGCCTTTTTTGATGTTTATCCCGAAGATTTTCAATTGCAGTCTTTGTCTGTTGAAAGAAGAACAAAGGAATATTGTATTATATCAATATATTGCAAAATGGATATTCACAGTTATTCATATCTGTGAGGAAAAAGCTAAAGGGATCAGAACCATTAGAATAAAGAATCCCATTTTTTTCCAGTTACAGGGGTTTTTTTTTACCAAGAGCACTGTATGAGAATGGCAGAGATACAACCAAACATAAGTGCCTTGGGCTTCTTGGTACGTATTAGTTTTCCTGCATGGTTCTTACCTCCAGCTATGTGAGGAAAACGGCAGAAATGCTACTGAGTTATATTTCACTATGCTCAGTACTATTTTTCCAGAAAAAGAGGTGCCTGAACTCACTATGAACACCTCCCTCGTTTTCTTAGAATGGCAATGGCTGACAGCGCTAGTGAGAAAAAACAGTCACCTCCTGGTTCCTTGCCTGAAAACAGCACAGCAGGGCATGGGTAAAATAGTAGAGTAGAATGGAGTCACATTCACGTACAGAGTTGCAATAAATCAAATGAACATCAGAAGTTCTTCAGTAATAGTTTTATTGAGGATTAGGAGCGTACAGTGCTTACTGGGTCCCCCACTGGGGAGGGGGCTTGGAGGAAGCCTCTGGGGCAGATTCTGGGGCATATGGTGGGCAGAAGAAGTCCTATTGCATGAGCAGATCTTTGTGCAGCACTACATAAAATGCATAGGTTTTTCGTGGTCTCAACAAGTTCCGGAGAGGGAAAGCTGAGTGATGAACATAATGCACAAAAGTCTATATAATGAACCCGATCTCTGGTCATATAGAATGAGCAAGTCAGTAGGCAGAAACCATTTTATAGAACTGAAAAAGAGAAACCAACGGGGGGGGGGAATCCTGCTTTTTTACTTCCAGGTGTAGAGTTAACTTACTTTTTCAGCCAGCTCTGCAGCTGTTATATTTGGATCATATGGGATGGGTTCTCCAATATATGTCCTCAGTTTCACTGGAAATCCTCCATATACGGGAAGGTAGAAAAATCGTGTTTTCTCATATAACCATCTTGTCAGCCCTATGTATGAAAGGGAAAAGAGTCTGTAAGAAAGCGATCCCATATCAAATTTGAAATTAGTTGGCATTCTGAGTTTTTAGCAATTCCAGTCAATCCATCCCAGAGAGGAAGCGTATGAGTCCTTTGGAAAAGAAAAAGCAGCATATTCTGTCAGCTCTTCTCTGCTCTTTAAAAATCAAGGTCATAAGTTGTAAAATAGACTGCAGAATATGGTTTTTTTCCTGCTCAGTTCCCCTCCATGTTGGGGTTCCTACCACTGTTATAGATTATAGCTATCTTTTAAATCTAATAAAAAACTAAGCAAGGGCATGTTCACTCAGTCCTGAGACAGGCAGCACAACTTTTGCAGATCAGTGTACACTGAATAAACTCTACTAGAAAGTAGTAAAAAGATATTCTGTTTCTAAAAAAATGTATATTATAATAAAATGTTTATTGCCTGAAAGCAGATTTCTTGATCAACCAAAGTACTCACTTGACTTTCCAATATTCCTGTATGCTTCACAAATGTTTTGTGTAAATATAGGGATGATGGGCTAAAAGAATAAAATCAAAAATCAAAATCAAAAGGTAGCTGAGAACAGGAGAATTTCTTCACTCCACCTGCTCCACCTTAATTTTGGTTAAGGACTAGGAATAATGCTCCGCATCTGGTATTGCAACGACAAGCCTGATGTAATTGACTTCAAATTGCACATGCTGTCCCCCAGATTTTCAAGAATTGAAGAGGAAAAAAGCTATTTTTCTTTTTACATTTAATTGATTTTAATAGCTTTAAAACAAAAAAGAGCAGTGGTGGGAAATACAGATATCATTTGACCCCCAAAGAGGGGATTTGCCATCCTCAACTACTTAGGATGCTAGATCAAGGATATCAACAGATTACGTCTTATCTAGGATAATCCTGAAGGCAATGCAAATTGCACAAAGATCACTCACCACTTTTGCCTCCAAAGCTATCCGAGCGAAACCTGTGCGGTTACCCCATATTATGTTGTAGTCAGTACTGAAGTTTCCTTCTCTACCTCCGCCAGGGGAAATGCCCAGTGAATGGCCTTTCTTCAAAATTTCCACACATTCAGCTTTACTGAAATCTTTCAACCCGGCCGCATCTAAGGCCGTCTTCCACCCTGACAAAATAATACCCAAATAGAAGAAGAGTGTGGATACAATACAAGTGTCATTGTTCCAAAGATATTGCACTATTATGGATCACAAGCATAGCTCTCTGCCAATGCATTTCAATTAGGATTTCATGGAGGGGGACTTTCTGCTAATTCCTCTTTTTCTCAGATGTTCTAACAGTAGGCTTTTTTTTGGAAAGCACATTGAGTGGGGTTGAGTGCTGAGGTGGCCACATTTTAGACATGTGTTCCTCAAGTCAAGTCTGTAGTACATTCAAGTTTGCATTATGATAAAAATACAGTTCATAGTGCTTGCCTCACCACCCAAAACTTCAATCCCTTTAGGCTGCAGAGCTTTTGGATATAGTACATACACACACAGAGAGAGATACACACATGGCACAGAGGAGGCTATGCTGGTGCAAAACAGCAGAGATTCATCTACAGATATATGGGTGGAGAATATATGCTGCATTAATTAACCAGTGGAATACCCCCAAAGAGACACTTTGGGCTCCTTCCTTCCTTCCTTCCTTTCATGAGCTTTCTGTGGTGTCATCAGAGGAAGATGATGTGGGGGGAGAGGCAGTGGAGGGCCATGAACACTACAGCAAGGGTGCCACATGTGTTTGACTGCAGTGTCACATGGGGGCATAAAAGCTGTGTGTGGGAGTGCTTGATTGGCCATGTGTTTGGGTGGGGCCATGTTTTCTGGGATCTGTGTGCAGATTTGGTGATTGGTTGGACTTGCTATGAAAGCCACGGACATGTCTTTGGGGCTTCACTTGGGCTTCTGCCCTTTTCCTTAGCTGTAGCTCCCACCCCATCCCAGCTGCCACAGAGGATTTTGCACAGGTGGTTTGCTAGTGCAGATGCTCCCAAGCAGAATCCCATTCTTTGTGTTGTTCTTTCCAGTAATGAATAGCCATCTTTACTAATGATTGAATTTTGCAAAACTCTTTGTACTTGAGGAAATCATAAACTCAGAGACGCATTTTCCTAAACCTTGTCCTATTCTAGTATTAAAGTTAGCAGCAATTATTATATGAGAGCCTGCAGTTACAGCATAGAAATCAGATGACACATTATCCAGATTCCTTCAGTTCTTAGATCCCTGAGGAAGAATGTAGACAAGTTGTACAAGAAAGCATGAAATTTCTGCATGGAAGCAAAGGAATTGTCTTGCAATCACTAGAATGAAAGAAGAAGAAGAAGAAGCACTCTCATAGCTGTTTTGAGGTCAGGTCAGGTTTTCCTGCAATCTGTGATCAAGGGCCAAAAGACCCAGGTTGACATGCTGTATTGGAAACATAGCCTGATTCAAATACGATGCCTGAAACATTATTGGGAGAAGAGGTTGATGTTGTCAATGGTTAAAAGCAAGCCTGCAGTTTCCAACTTATTTCATGTGTTGTTTTTCACCTGCTTGCCTGATACACTGTTTTATATTTTATAGCATTGTTTTATATCTTATAGCTTTATTTTATATCATATTTCACATATTTTAAGAAAAAAAGCATGGGTTAAATTTAATAACTTACCTGGAAACCGATATATGCTATGATCACATACTGAAAAGCACTCTCTCCCTGTCTCCTTGAAAAGTTTAGCGATAAGGAAGAAATAGTCAATAGTACAAACTGGGTGATAAAAGATAATAAGCACTGGTCCTTTAGGGAGATGTTCCATGCCAAAAACTTCATAACCTGGAAATAATATAAAATGCAATAAATAAATGTTATTTTGTTGAAAAATAAATGGAATATTGCAATCTTTTATTGGAAGAAAACACTGTGGTTCAGAAAACTGAAATTTAAGATCAGTTAAAAAGCTCTCCTATATGTTGCAGCATTCTGGATACTAGGTTGTCATCCACATGGGCCAGAACTTTTTCTGTTGTGCTCACATAATAAATGATATTTCTCCTCTGCTGGAATCTTCATTCCTTGCTTAATTTTGGGCGTAGGTGGAAAAAAAATTGCCTAGGCTTTGAGTGCGCTAAAACTGTGACTTGCTGTTTCAATCTCCTTGAAACTTTCATCAGGGGCGTCTTAAGCATATGCGTTGCCGGAGTGTAAAGATCCGCCTGGCACCCCTAGGTTGCCCAGAGTTGTCGACCTTTTTTTAAGGGGGGACCCCAAAGTTGTTGACTTTTTTTTAGGAGATAGTTGTTTATCTTTAGAATGGTTGCAGACGCAGTGACTCGCAGTGCCAACTAACGGGGGTTCCAGCGCCCAACACACAGGGGCGTACGAACGTGGGTGCGGGTCCCATGCTAGGGGGGAACAAGATATCAGGCAGCCCAGTCTGCCTGCTGCCTCCACACCGCCCGCTGCATGGCGGCTAACTGCTTCAACTGGGATCCATTCGCTCCTATTCATCGGATTTGTTGCTGCTGTCGGCACTGTTGGCACGTGGCGGATCCTGTCCAGAGATGTTTCCTCTGCTGCCACTTCCATTCCCCATTGTTCTGCGCTGGGACGTCACGTTGAGTGGTGCTGGGAGCGTGTGATGACAGCGGAAAAGCCAGCAAAGGAACTCACAGCTCAGCACATGCAACAGGATGCATCGTGCAGCACCCACAACGTTACATGGTGCTCCGGGCATGGCACTGAAACAGTTAGCTGCCATGCAGCTGGGGCAAGAGCCGACAGGCTCTTCTGCTGCGGGCAAGTTGGTGCGAGTTTGGGATTGAGCGTTAGAGTCCGGGGAAGAGCCGCCTGCAGAAGACAAACTCTGATGCGCTCTGCTCCACTCGGCTGTCGGCGGCTCTTCCCTAGACTCCAACGCTCAGCCCTGGACTCTCAGCCTGGCACCCCTGTGAGCCCGGCGCCCGGGTGCCATGCACCCCTAGTGCCAATGGTTAAGATGCCCCTGACTTTCATATGGGTTATAATACTATATTTTCCTGAGCCTTTTTTATTTGAAGAACAGCATTACCCTTCCTTGCAGAGTGTTGCACATTCTTTTCCCATCCCTAAGAGCTCTAATTTCAGGCATCTTCAGGCCATTCTCTGAATCACCTTATACAATGTGAAAAAACAATTTCCCAGACAGATGCACCTTGACCATGTCATAAGTAGCCAGAGGGTTTCATCCTTATGACCCAAGCTTGGTTTTAGTAATGTGTTTCTGATTCATGCTCCAACATCTAAAGCAACATTACACTCTGGGATGCAATGGGAACATAAGATGGATCCTCTTGATCAAGCCAAAGCTCTCTGTATTCCACCATCCTGTTTCTCACAGTGTCCATCCAAATTAGCAGCCATCACCACATCCTTTGCTGACAAATTCCATGGTTTGTGTCCAGAGTTTATGCTTCAGGGTTACCTAGTGATGCTCAAGAAAATTGCACCCTCAAAGTCTCACTACACGATGATATACTCATTAAATTCGCTGTGTACCCACCACACAGTTAAAACTGTAATGGTAACTATTGTTCCAGGGCCTCAAGTCTGAAATTCTGATGCTCAGTCCTATGAAAGTATTGGAGCTGAATTATTGGTATGAAAGAAACATTTACTCACCATGCCATATCTTTCCAAATATATCTAAAACTTGAAACGTAATTTGCTTTGGCTTTTTCCAAAATTTGGTATCAAAATCAGTTTCTTGCTGGTTATTCCTCTTCTTGTAGACATATAGTAAAAATGAGATTGCACAGACAAACAAATACGTCATTATAACGATTGAACAAGGCAAAATCAGAAGCATACGCAACCACCAAGAGTGAGCCACTGAGCTCAGGTATTCTTCCAAGTAAGGAAAACTAATCCAGTTTCCCAGTATTTGAGTAAAGCAGCTCATGGTTTCCTGATATGAAGCCCCACGTGTATGCCGAGGAAGGAAAGAAATCCAGTTAAATCTTCTTTGGTTTTGATGGTATTTTCAACGACTGTTTACCTGGAAAACAGAAAATGCAGTATATCAGTTTGAAGTGCCATTCCAGAAGTGTTCATGATTACATGAAATCTCCTGCTATGTAATATTTTCCTAGTTTTCCCCACTGTAACTTGCCAAGTAGATACAAGTAGATGCAAAATGCCAAGTGTATGACTCCATTTATTTCTTGTAAAGCAAGCTGGTTTCAGTCCACTGCTGAAGTATTAAGGAAAGTGAGAAAGGGTCACTTCTCTTTGAGTCAGCAGAAATGGTTCCCCACCCCCTAAAAGTGCAGCTGCATACATCTTGTGACTGTCTTCTTTGTGTTGCTGGGCAAACTAACACATACCCCAGGATAGATAAAGAACTCAAGTTTCAGCATTCACTGTTGTGGGGCATTGGAGACATGGATACTGTTGGAATGATCTGGGGAAAATGTGTCGGATTTGTGAAGAGCTTATCTGATGGAAGTTAGACACATTGCAAGACGTCTACACAGAGGGAACTCTGGCAGTTGCAGGACTTTTTTGAGCAAGTGGACTTTGCACTTTCTGTGTGCACTTTTCCTCAGCAAAAACTTTATATGTTGAAACGCTCTCTGGGCTCAGAGAGTGAAGACTTCTTGTAGCAGAGACAGTGTGTGTCTTTGTGCCCCCAAAGTAAAAGTGATCTCTGCTACACAGTTGTTTCTTGTACTGAGGCTATCCACTTGACTCAAATTATGTGGAGCGAACACAACACCGAACAAGAGGGAGGGTGGGGGAAATAGTGAGCTGATGGGTGGCAGCATTTTGGAATTCACTGCAAAGTGCCTCTTTCTGGGGATGTGAAATGGAATAGCATCATTGCTGCCAGAGAAGAACAGATGCCGAAGGCCAAACCTGTTATTACTGTCTCTAGAACTTCTTTCCGGTTGGATTATTGGGGACCATGCCACAATACACAACCATTGCATTTATGTTTACAAATTACTAAGTCATCCGAAAACAGACCTTTACATAGTTGAATTTTTATTTTACTCTATCTCCACTACATCTTTCAACAAAAAAGTATGGGAAAAGAGACAAAATTCTTTGGTGATCAGCCTTCTTTATGGTCCAGCTCTCACTTCCATACATCACTACTGGGAAAACCATGGCTTTAACCTTTGTTGGCAAGGTGATGTCTCTGCTTTTTATGATGCTGTCTAGGTTTGCCATCGCCTTTCTACCAAGGACCAGGCATCTTTTAATTTCATGGCTGCTGTCACCATCTGCAGTGATCATGGAGCCCAAGAAAGTAAAATCTCTCACTGCTTCCATTTCTTCCTCTTCTATTTGCCAAGAGGTGATGGGCCCAGTGGCCATAATCTTAGGTTTTTTGATGTTGAGCTTCAGACCATATTTTGCGCTCTCCTCTTTCACCCTCATTAAAAGGTTCTTTAATTCCTCCTCATTTTCTGCCATCAAGGTTGTGTCATCTGCATATCTGAGGTTGTTGATATTTCTTCCGGCGATCTTAATTCCGGCTTAGGATTCATCCAGTCCAGCCTTTCGCATGATGAATTCTGCATATAAGTTAAATAACCAGGGAGACAATATACAGCCTTGCCGTACTCCTTTCCCAATTTGGAACCAATCAGTTGTTCCATATCCAGTTCTAACTGTAGCTTCTTGTCCCACATAGAGATTTATCAGGAGACAGATGAGGTGATCAGGCACTTCCATTTCTTTAAGAACTTGCCATAGTTTGCTGTGGTTGACACATCAAAGGCTTTTGCATAGTCAATGAAGCAGAAGTAGATGTCTTTCTGGAACTCTCTAGATTTCTCCATAATCCAGCGCATGTTTGCAATTTGGTCTCTTGTTCCTCTGCCCCTTCTAAATCCAGCTTGCACTTCTGGGAGTTCTCGGTCCACATACTGCTTGAGCCTGCCTTGTAGAATTTTAAGCATAACCTTGCTAGCGTGTGAAATGAGTGCAATTGTGCAGTAGTTGGAGCATTCTTTGGCACTGCCCTTCTTTGGGATTGGGATGTAGACTGATCTTCTCCAATCCTCTGGCCACTGCTGAGTTTTCCAAATTTGCTGGCATATTGAGTGTAGCACCTTAACAGCATCATCTTTTAAAATTTTAAATAGTTCAGCTGGAATATCATCACTTCCACTAGCCTTGTTATTAGCTGTGCTTTCGAAGGCCCATTTGACTTCACTCTCCAGGATGTCTGGCTCAAGGTCAACAACCACACCACCTAGGGTATACGAGACATCCATTTCTTTCTGGTATAGTTCCTCTGTGTATTCTTGCCACCTCTTCTTGATGTCTTCTGCTTCTGTTAGGTCCTTTCCACTTTTGTCTTTTATTATGGTAATCTTTGTACAAAATGTTCCTTTCATATCTCCAATTTTCTTGAACAGATCTCTGGTTTTTCCCATTCTATTGTTTTCCTCTATTTCTTTGCATTGCTCATTTAAGAAGGCCTTCTTGTCTCTCCTTGCTATTTTTTGGAAATCTGCATTCAATTTCCTGTATTTTTCACTATCTCCCTCGCATTTTGCTTGCCTTCTCTCCCCCGCTATTTGTAAGGCCTCGTTGGACAGCCACTTTGCTTTCTTGCATTTCCTTTTCATTGGGATGGTTTTAGTTGCTGCCTCCTGTATAATGTTATAAGCCTCCATCCATAGTTCTTCAGGGACTCTGTCCACCAAATCTAAATCCTTAAACCTGTTCCTCACTTCCACTGTGTATTCATAAGGGATTTGACTTAGATTGTATCTTGGGGCCACCAGGTGGCGCGTTGGAAGATGGCCAACAATAACATCTCTCTGACCCATACGAGGTAATTCAGGGGCTGCTATGGGAAGTAGGCAGCCTTCCCTTCCCCCAGGATGTGGTGGGACCCTGTCTTGCCAGCGGTGTTCACAATGCACCCCCTGATCCGAGAGATGGGGGTGCCGAACACTTGGCACGAGCCCTTGGTGAAGTCAGCTCTTCCTGATGCCGATTCCAATTAGCGCGTGCTGGTTGCTTCAGCTCGGAATTATAATTGGAAACATATGATTGGAAATGAAGCTGAAGCACATATATCAAGTAAAGCTCGACGATAAGGCTGCTGAGTAATGGATCTCTGTGACCGGGAGCGACGGATGGATAAGTAAATCTTTTGATGTGTCACCACTAAGAGACTGTATGTTTAGAACGAAGGGGGGGGGGGTTGGAGGAAAACCCCTTTTTCTCCCTTTATATGATGTGATAAAATAACCCTCCACCCCAGAAAGAAACAAGATTGTTGCGTTTTTTAAGAATCATAAGCAGGATTTTAAGAACTGTGTGGGGATGAATTACAACAAGAGAGAAGATGAACGGTGAGAAAGTGGAAAAAATTTTTGACGCAGTTAAAAAATGGCGTCTCGCCAAGACAGGCTTGCCGGAGAAAGAAGGATGGGGGAGGAGAATCAGGAATGTTGGAAAGAGAAGGAGTGTTGGAATTGAAAGTTTGACCTGACAGAGCCCTCTGACCTATTTGATTTACTTGGCTAGCCTGGAAAATAAAGGACAGACCGAAGATTAATTTGTTTATGGAAGCGTTAAACAGAGGCTGTCCTGGACTGATATAGCTTTTGAAGAATACAAAACCCACACAGAGACGCCAGCCTTCAGTCTGCTTGTGAGAATCATCAGAGATCGCAAAGAAAGGAATATATGACTACAACAAGATGAGAAAGAAAGTAATGAAGGACTATCCGGATTGAACTGGATAGAACTGATTAATTAATGCAGTAAAATGAGTGATGTCTGGACTTATCCGGAATTTTGGACTCGTGCGAAGCTTGATATATGGGTACCCTCAAAAATTTAAAATTTGGCTGTATAATTTGGAACCAATGTGATTTGAACAATGTGATGTGATTGGCCTGTTAATAAAAAATATTTTTTTAAAAAAAGACTTAGATTGTATCTTACCGGCCCAGTGGTTTTTCCTACTTTCTTCAGTTTAAGCTTAAATTTTGCTATAAGAAGCTGATGATCTGAGCCATAGTCAGCTCCAGGTCTTGTTTTTGCTGAGCTTCTCCATCTTTGGCTGCAGAGAATATAATCAATCTGATTTTGATGCTGCCCATCTGGTGATGTCCATGTGTAGAGTTGTCTCTTGTGTTGTTGGAAAAGAGTGTTTGTGATGACCAGCTTGTTCTCTTGGCAAAACTATTAACCTTTGCCCTGCTTCATTTTGAACTCCAAGGCCAAACTTGCCAGTTGTTCCTTTTATCTCTTGACTCCCTACTTTAGCATTCCAATCCCCTATAATGAGAAGATCCTTCTTTGGTGTCATTTCTATAAGGTGTTGTAAGTCTTCATAGAATTGGTTAATTTCAGTTTCTTCAGCACCAGTGGTTGGTGCATAAACTTGGATTACTGTGATGTTAAAAGGTCTGCCTTGGATTCGTATCGAGATTATTCTATCATTTTTTAGATTGCATCCTAGTACAGCTTTTGTTTCTCTCTTTTGTTGACTATGTTGACTTTCTTTCTCTCTTTTGTTGACTATGAGGGCCACTCCATTTCTTTTACGGGATTCTTGCCCACAGTAGTATATATGATGGTCATCCGAACTGAATTTGCCCATTCCTGTCCATTTTAGTTCACTGGTGCCCAGGATGTCAATATTTATTCTTGCCATCTCATTTTTGACCACATCCAACTTACCAAGGTTCATGGTTCTTACATTCCAGGTTCCTATGCAATATTTTTCTTTACAGCCTTGGACTTTCCTTTCGCTTCGAGGCATATTCGCAACTGAGCGTCCTTTCGGCTTTGGCCCAGCCTCTTCATCAGCTCTGAATCTATTTGTACTTGTCCTCCGCTCTTCCTCAGTAGCATGTTGGACGCCTTCCGACCTGAGGGGCTCATCTTCCAGCGTCATAAATTTTATATGCCTGTTGTCTTTGTCCATGGAGTTTTCTTGGCAGGGATACTGGAGTGGCTTGCCGGTTCCTGCTCCAGGTGGATCATGTTTGGTCAAAACTCTCTTTATATAAGATATTTATTGAAATTTTCCAGAATAATACATTGTAAAACAACAAAAAAGAAACAACAAAAATACAAATATATATATATATATATATATATATATATATACAACTAAAAAAACACATAGAATTTCCCTTTACTTATTTTCTTTTAACTTATTTTCCGGACCTCCTCATACCTCCCTTTCTTATATTCCAATTCAAATTATTAATTCAGGAAATCCTCACCATTAGTTTTTGCTTATTTCAAAACCTTATTTTCCATATCTCTTAAGGCATTACAGCTGGAAACCACTTAATTTCTGTCCAACATCATTCTAACATTCATTAATTTTACAATATTTCTGCAAATAGTCTTTAAACTTTTTCCAATCTTCTTCCGCCGACTCTTTTCCCTGGTCTCGGATTCTGCCGGTCATTTCTGCCAATCCCATATAGTCCATCATCTTCATCTGCCATTCTTCCAGAGTGGGTAGATCTTGTGTCTTCCAATATTTTGCGATGAGTATTCTTGCTGCTGTTGTTGCATACATAAAAAAAGTTCTGTCCTTCTTTGGCACCAATTGGCCAACCATGCCCAGGAGAAAGGCCTCTGGTTTCTTCAAGAAGGTATATTTAAATACCTTTTTCATTTCATTATAAATCATTTCCCAGAAAGCCTTAATCCTTGGGCATGTCCACCAAAGGTGAAAGAATGTACCTTCAGTCTCTTTACACTTCCAACGTTTATTATCGGGCATATGATAAATTTTTGCAAGCTTGACTGGGGTCATGTACCACCTGTAAATCATTTTCATAATTTTCTCTCTTAAGGCATTACATGCCGTAAATTTTATACCGGTGGTCCATAACTGTTCCCAGTCAGCAAACATAATATTATGTCCAACATAATATTGGACATAATATTATGTCCCCATTTAATGGGGACTGTGCCCATTTAATCATAGCAGACTTCACCGTTTCATCCTGAGTGTTCCATTTCAGCAGCAAGTTATACATCTTTGACAAAACCTTAGTTTTGGGTTCTAACAATTCTGTTTCTAATTTCGATTTTTCCACCTGGAATCCAATTTTCTTGTCCAATTTGTAAGCCTCCATTATCTGATAATAATGAAGCCAGTCTCGCACTTTGTTTTTTAGTTTCTCAAAACTCTGCAATTTCAATTTATCTCCCTCTTGTTCCAAAATTTCCCAATATTTTGGCCATTTGGACTCCATATTAAGTCTTTTAAAAGCTTTCGCTTCCATTGGTGACAACCACCTTGGGGTTTTATTTTCCAATAAGTCTTTGTATCTTATCCAAACATTAAACAATGCTTTCCTGACAATATGGTTTTTAAATGCTTTATGTACTTTAACCTTGTCGTACCACAAATATGCATGCCACCCAAAAGCATTATTAAATCCTTCTAAGTCCAGAATGTCTGTGTTCTCAAGAAGCAGCCAGTCTTTCAACCAGCAGAATGCTGCTGATTCATAATAGAGTTTGAAGTCTGGCAGGGCAAATCTACCCCTTTCCTTTGCGTCAGTTAATATCTTAAATTTTATTCTGGGCTTCTTGCCCTGCCAGACAAATCTAGAAATAACTTTCTGCCACTTCTTGAAACAGTCCATCTTGTCCACAATTTGCAATGTTTGAAACAAAAACAACATTCTAGGTAATACATTCATCTTTATAACTGCAATTCGACCCAACAAGGAAAGTTTCAAATTTGACCAAATATCTAGATCTTTTTTCACTTCCATCCAACATTTTTCATAATTATCTTTAAATAAGTTCACATTTTTTGCTGTCATATTAATCCCCAAATATTTCACTTTCTTAACCACAGTCAAACCAGTCTCGTTCGGAAACCTTTCTTTTTCAATTGATGTTAAATTTTTCTCTAATACCTTAGTTTTAACTTGTTCAATTTAAATCCTGCCACTTGACCAAATTCTTGAATTAAGTCTAAAACCCTTTTAGTACTAGATTCTGGCTCCTGTAACGTCAAAACTAAGTCATCTGCAAATGCTCTCAATTTGTACTGTTTAGCTCCGACCTGTATACCTTTAACCAACTGGTCTCTTCTAATCATATTCAGCAGGACCTCCAGAACCGATATAAAAAGCAATGGGGAAATTGGGCACCCCTGTCGTGTCCCTTTTTCTATCTTAAATTCTTCTGTAACCACATTATTTACAATTAATTTTGCTTTCTGTTCAGAATATATTGCACCTATACCATTTTCAAAACCTTGCCCTACCCCCATCCCCTGTAGATTCTTTTTCATAAAACTCCAAGAAATGTTGTCAAAAGCTTTCTCCGTATCCACAAATATAAAAACTGCTTTAGTGTTTATATTCACTTCTAATTTTTCCAAAATATCAATTATATTCCTCAAGTTATCAGACAAATGTCTTCCCGGGAGAAAGCCCGCTTGGTCTTTATGAATCTCTTTCATCAATACTTTTTTCAATCTTTTAGCCAAAATGTCAGCAAAAATTTTGTAATCCACATTTAATAACGATATGGGGCGGTAGTTCTTAAGCTGAGTCTTTTCAGTCTCTGTTTTTGGTATAAGTGTGATATATGCCTCTTTCCACAACTCTGGCGCCCTTTTCCCTTCCAAAATTTCATTGCAGACTTCCTTCAAAGGTTGTAATAAGCACTTCTTCAAAGATTTGTAGTACCTGGAGGTCAGCCCATCCAGTCCCGGAGACTTGCCCAATTGCATATTTTGAATGGCACCTTCTACTTCCTGTTCTGATATTTTATAGTTCAACATCAGTTTACTTTCTGGAGAATTTTTTTGTAATCCATTTGTCTTTAAAAATCGTTCTATGTCCATTTCTTTCTGTGGCGCTTGTGAGTATAATTGTTTAAAGTACTTCTGGAAACAGTTTCTGATCTCAGTTGGGTTATGTATGTTTTTTCCTTCCACTTCTAGATTTGTAATAGTGTTTAATTTTTGTCTTTTTCTCATTTGCCAAGCCAAAAGTTTCCCGCATTTATTCGCTGATTCAAATGTCTTTTGTCTCATTTGTTTGATTTTCCATTCTATTTCTTGATTCATCAATTCCATATATTGTGTTTGATATAATTTTATTTCTCTCAAAATCTCCTGCGACTTTGGTTTTGCTCTCAATTTCTTCTCCCCTTCTTTTATTTTCTCTAAAATTTTGTCTTTCTTCTCATTTTGACTTCTTTTCTTTATAGCATTCTGTTGTATCAAAAACCCTCTCATAACGGCTTTACTTGCGTCCCAGATTACTCTTTTTTCAACCTCAGTGTTCATATTTATTTCAAAATAGTCTCTCAAAGTTTTTTGGGCCTTTTTGTAAACTTCTTGATCTCTGAATAAGGTGTCATTCATCCTCCATCTGAAGGAGCCAGTTGCTATTTGTTTCATCTCCATCCTTACAGCATTGTGGTTGGAGCAAGTTTTGGGGCAGATTTCCACTTTCCTTATCTTTGGTGCCGTTCCTCTAGTTACCCATATTTGGTCAATTCTTTTTTTTTTTTTAATTTCATATTTATTAAGATTTTTGAATACAAATGCATAAATAAAAATTACTTATATCATAACATAATTTCATCTCTTCTTTGGACTCCCTCTCATCTCCCGCTCCCACTTACATCGTTGCAAAAGATTTTTTCCAAGCAAATTACCCACTTGTTTACAATATTTATCACCGCTCATTTAGGTAAAATCTAACAATTCTCCAAAATAAATTTATATTTTCCTTATTTCTCACTTATCATGATATTTGGTCAATTCTAGTCCATGTCATCTTGGCTTCAGAAAAGAAGGTTCCCTCTCTTCCCAAAGGGTTCCTTATTCTCCAAATGTCCACCAAATCCATATTGTCAGTCATTTCAAAAAAAGTTTTTGGTAGTCTACCATCTTTGGTGACTACCTGTCTTTGTGCCTTGTCCATATTTGTAGATACTACTCCATTCATGTCCCCCATCAAAATCAGATTATAATCTAGATGGTCCAGTAGGGTCTCATGTAACTTCTTAAAGAATTCAGATTTCCCCTCGTTCGGTGCATAAATTCCAACTATCAAAAATTTCTCTCCTTGGTGTTGAATTTCAATTGCCAGATATCTTCCTTGCTCATCTTTGAAGATTAATTTCGGTAAAAGTCTCTCCTTTGCATATATCACCACTCCTCTTTTTTTAACTTTGTCAGATGAAATAAACTCTTGTCCCAATCTCTTATTGATAAGTATTTTCCTATGTAGCCTCATTACATGTGTTTCTTATAGACAGATCAAGTCCAATTGTTCCTTTTTTAATATATGGAAAACACTTTTTCTCTTCCGAGGGGAATTAAGTCCATTACAGCATGTTTGGTCAAAACTCTCCACTATGACCTGTCCATCTTGGGTGGCCCTGCATGGCATAGCTCATAGCCTCTCTGAGTTATTCAAGCCCCTTCGCCATGGCAAGGCAGTGATCCATGAAGGGGTTGATAAGGGTATGTGGGCTTTAAACCACAGCTGTTTTGATTCCAATAATAGCTGTGTTACAGGGAGGAATTAATTTTCTGCTTCTCAGTGTTATAATATCTGAAAAACTGTAAGTGCTTAATTTCATCTCCGCAAGTAGCAAACATCCTAGCTGTGTTTTAAGCTGACAATGTAGAAACAGGCTAAGATTTTCATACAACTGGTTTTTACACACACATTCAGACAAGACAGCATTTCTCTCTCTCTTTGCTGACCCATGCACAGAAACTGACAAATAACACAACTACTAGCACATTTGCAAAACTAAGCAAGAATCATTTGTTGAGATTGCAGGGGGTTGACTAGACAACCCGTTGGGCCCCTTCCAACTCTACACTTTATGATTCTATTAACAAAAACTTTTACTTACATTCCCGGTAAGCCTAGATTGCCTTGACTTTGGTCACCTCTCTCTGAGAGCAGCAAAAGTCTTGTCTGGTGCGCTACTTTTTTGTAGGCTAATTTCCACCACTATGAAGACACGTCCCTTTTTGTGGAGGTTTAAAGAGACTGTGGTGGGTGTGCCATCTTTATGAAGAAACCAAGCATTGTGAAAAAGAGAGAAGACGTGGGGAGGCTGCTTCAGGGAAGTCGTGGCCATTTGTAATCAAACATGAAGTATGGAGTCACACCTATAATCACATTCATAATGTACAATTGCATATTGGGTCACAGAAAATCAGTTCTTGACTAAGTAATAAAGGTAGGAATTGTACTCGCAACACTCTGTTTGTGATTCAGTCATAGACTCATTAAGAACAAATATCCATGGCTTGTAAAAGCCAAACAGAACCAGAAAACATAAAAAGCACATGTATCTTAACCTCACTAGCCACTTCATGAATCTCTTCAAGAAGAGTTAAAGCTAATTAAAACTCATTAAAACCACTTTGTTGTTTAGTCGTGTCTGACTCTTTGTGACCCCATGGACCATAGGAAGACAGGCACTCCTGTCTTCTAAAAGGCAGATAAAAACCACAGGCTTTCCAGAGAGAGATGTTGCCTTGCAAGCTGCTGAGTCCCTTCCAGGCACTGTTCTACTTCATCGCCTGACATTCCTGAGAATATGAGGGAGCCCTGTTTGCTTTAGTGTTGAGGAAGGCAGTTGAGAGTGTTGAGGATGACACTTGAGAGCCAACCTGTCAAGTGCCTAACTTAATTCCCAATTCTATAGCAAGACTTTGACAGAAGTGGTGAGCATGCCAACTTGAAAATTCCTGAGTATTCAGGAATCCACCAGATACCATAAGTCTCTGGAAACAGACCACCTTAATGGATCCCCCAGCCTTATAGAAGGGCACTGCATCATCACTTCAAATTTCACCATTGAATTATCCTTCTCAGACAATGGGCTCAACACAAACTTCCCTACGAATGGATTTCTGCCTTCCTATTCCCAAAGATTTCAAAATAAGATTTATCCCAAAGATTTCAAAATAAAACATTACAAATGAGGTAAACTACAGAATACACACTCCACAAAGTAAGTTAACAAAAAACAAAACTTAAACATTTTTTTTAAACCACTGCTGCGTGAGGTCAAATATAAAATGCACATTTAAAACAGCATAACTAACTAACAAAAGAATAAAACATTATCATGAGCATGACACAGCTCTTTGGCAGGCACTAAGAGATGGGGCAAAATAATCCAATAGTTAGGGTTTGTTGTCAGGCAATGTCCCTCTGGTCTCACCAGGGACCGCTTTAGTAGAGCTGGTGGGTCTGGGCCCCACCCCCTAGGCCAGGTGGAAAGGGCCTTGCAGGGAGCGGCCTTCATGACTCACAGCAATACCTGAGCTCAGTGGATCACCCAGAGTGGTTATTTATGCTTCTGATTTGCTTTATCCATTATTGAGAATAGTGTATTTGGTTCTCTGTGCTTCCTCATTTTTGCTCTGTTTTTACAAGAAGATGAATAACCAGCAAGAAACTGAGGCTGAGAGCAAATTTTGGGGCATTCCAAGGCAAGTTACAGATATGTTTAGAAAGATATGCCATGGTGAGGAGCCAGAGCCAGAGCAGCCAGCTGAGATGTTATCACTGGAGAGTATTTCTGACCCCCCTTCTCCCAGAACCCGGCGTTTGTTGAGAGTGCAAGAGCAAAGGACTCAGAGACAATCAGCCGCTGGTGGCCACTGTAAGGAAAAGTGCTGTTGGTAGGAAGGGAGTGGAGAGGATCTCAGTTGGAGCAATGCCATTGTCTCTTGCTGTGATGATTGAATAAACTCATTAGTAAGAACTCTTCTTGTTTTTTTCTGCTTCTTGCTGCCACCGGGGGAGGGGGAGGGATAAAATCCCCCAAAGCCTGACAATAGATATAGATGTAGATGTAGATGTAGACGTAGACGTAGACGTAGACGTAGATGTAGATGTAGATGATGTAGATGTAGATGTAGATGTAGATGTAGATGTAGATGTAGATGTAGATGTAGATGTAGATAGATATGATCATCATCATATTGTAAACGCCTGATGAACTTCACTTTTTAATGAGTCTGGGACTGAATTGCAGGCACTGCATGACAGAGTAAAATGGACCAACATGTATGTATGCGATTATTCCTCTGACTTAACTGATGAACGCATGCTGGACTTGGATCCTTCACCACCACCTGACAGTATTGAACATGTGCTGGATGCCAGAGACCCTTTGATATCAGAGCATGTCAACCTGGAATTTCTGGGGCTCCAAAGCAAGCAATACATGCTGCATAATTACATGCAGCATGGTGCCAATGGAAGAGCTTTTACTGGAGCAGCACTAGGATTCAATATTGTAAACAGAACATGTTATTAAGGTTTGTGTATTACATCATGTTCCTGTCTCATACACATCTTATAGTGGGAGAAGCCACCAGCAAATGGAGGTAACACACTTGTCACAATACCTACCTTTACCTCTTAGTCAATAGCTGGTGTTCTGTGACCCAATATGTTGTTATGTGACATGGCAGCGATTGTAGGTGTGACTTTAATTACAATAATTTTAATTACAAATGGGCACAACCTCTTAGCAGTCTTTTTCACAATCTTTGGTTTCTTCATACAAATGGCACACTCATCACAGTCTCTTTAAAGCACCACAGAAAGGGACCTTTCTCCATAGGGGTGGAAATTAGCCTACAAAAAAGTGCACCAGACAGGACTTCTGCTGCATCCACAGAGAGGTGACTGAAGCAAAGGCAATTTAGACTTACCAGGAATGTAAGTAAAAAAAAAATTGTTCATAGAATCATAAAGTGTAGAACTGGACTAGGGATTCCAAGGGTCATCTAGTCAACCCTCTTCAATGCAGGAATCTCATCAAAGTCTCTCATTCAGTTTGAAACCATAGTAGACCCTGCTTCGTTTGCAAATGTCCTGTGGCTGTTGTTGTTTAGTCATTTAGTCATGTCCGACTCTTCACGACCCCATGGACCAGAGCATGCCAGGCACTCCTGTCTTCCATTGCCTCCCGCAGTTTGGTCAAATTCATGCTGGTAGCTTCAGGAACACTGTCCAACCATCTCGTCTTCTGTCGTCCCCTTCTCCTTGTGCCCTCAATTTTCCAGGAAGTCTTCTCTTCTCATGAGGTGGCCAAAGTATTGGAGCCTCAGCTTCACAATCTGTCCTTCCAGTGAGCACTCAGGGCTGATTTCCTTCAGAATGGATAGGTTTGATCTTCTTGCAGTCCATGAGACTGTCCGTGTAAAAACTAGTTGTATGAACTATGAGCCTGTTTCCACACTGTCAACTTAAATCACAGCTAGGATGTTAATTTCTTTTAGTCAGGGTTGACTTGAAGCTGGGATAGATATGGATGGTAGCTAATGTCAAGTGTGCTGCTCTGGTGCCGGTTCGCCGGAGCAGCTTCGTCATGCTGGCTACGTGACCCGGAAGTGTCTGCGGACAGCGCTGGCACCCGGCCTCTAGAGTGAGATGAGCGCACAACCCTAGAGTCTGTCAAGACTGGCCCGTACGGGCAGGGGTACCTTTACCTTTACCTTTGATGTCAAGTGTACACTACTGTCCAAGCCAACAGGGGGAAAGCATTGCATTCAGATTCAGATATATGTGAGATAAAAACATGTTGTTTTAGCTGAAACAGTGCCCCTCTGGAATACATCATTCCTCAAATACCAGTGATGAGGGCTGTCCCATTCCTAGCAAGAATGGGTGGAAAGGGGTCGGAGCGAAACAATATAAACTTAAAGCTTTTGCAGATGACCTAGTTCTGACCCTGCAGGAGCCAGAATCTAGTACAATAAGAGTATTACAATTGATTCAAGATTTTGGTCGGGTGGCGGGATTTAAACTAAATAAACAGAAAACTAAGGTGCTGGGGAAAAATCTGACAGATACAGAGTCGGAACGGTTTCAGAGAGAAACAGAACTAATTGTGGTTAAAAAAGTAAAGTACCTAGGGGTAAATATAACAGCAAAGAATCTGAGTCTATTTAAAGATAATTATGAAAAATGTTGGTCTGAAATTAAGAGAGACTTGGATAGTTGGACAAAATTGAAGCTTTCTTTGTTAGGCGGAATTGCTGCTGTTAAGATGAATGTATTGCCAAAGATGTTGTTTTTGTTCCAAACATTGCAGATTGTGGACAAGACGGAGTGCTTCCGGAAGTGGCAGAGAGATATATCTAAATTTGTCTGGCAGGGCAAAAAGCCCAGAATTAAGTTTAAGATACTAACTGATGCGAAAGAAAGAGGGGGCTTTGCCCTGCCAGACTTAAAGCTGTATTATGAAGCCGCAGCTTTCTGCTGGCTAAAAGACTGGCTACTTCTCGAAGACACTGATGTACTGGACCTGGAAGGTTTTAACAACGCCTTTGGTTGGCATGCATACTTATGGTATGATAAGGTTAAGATCAATAAGGTCTTTAAGAACCATATTGTCAGGAAAGCAGTATTTAATGTCTGGACAAAATACAAAGACTTATTGGAAAATAAAACTCCGAGGTGGCTTTCACCTCTGGAAGCTAAGGCCTGAAAAAGACCCAATATGGAGGCCAAATGGCCAAAATATTGGGAAATATTAGAAAAAGATGGAGACAATTGGAAATTGCAGAGTTTGGAGAAAATGAAGGATAAAGTGCGAGACTGGTTACATTACGCTCAGATTAAAGAAGTCTTTAAAAATGATAAAAAGGTAGGGTTCCAGGTGGAGAAATCGAAGTTGGAAACAGAATTGTTAGAACCAAAGACTAAGGTATTATCAAGAATGTATAACTTGCTGTTAAAATGGAATACACAAGACGAAATGGTTAAATCGGTTATGATAAAGTGGGCTCAGGACATTGGGTATAATATTATGTTTGAGGACTGGGAAAGGTTGTGGACCACTGGGCTGAACTTCACTGCATGTAATGCTCTGAAGGAAAATGTAATGAAAATGATATATAGATGATACATGACCCCAGTTAAACTTGCCAAAATATACCATTTGTCTGATAATAAATGTTGGAAATGTAAAGAACATGAAGGAACATTCTTTCACCTCTGGTGGACCTGCCCTAAAGTGAAGGCCTTCTGGGAAATGATATATAATGAGTTGAAAAAGGTATTTAAGTATACCTTCACTAAGAAACCAGAGGCCTTCCTTCTGGGTATTGTCGGCCAGAAGGTGTTAAAGAAGGACCGAACATTTTTTATGTACGCAACAACGGCAGCAAGGATACTCATCGCTAAGAGCTGGAAAACTCAAGATCTACCCACACTGGAAGAGTGGCAGATGCAGCTGATGGACTATATGCAACTGGCCGAGATGACTGGTAGAATCCGAGACCTGGGAGAGGAGAGGGTTGAGGAAGACTGGAGGAAATTCAAGATTTATTTACAAAAATATTGTAATTTGGTTGAATGTTAAGAAGGATGCTAGATCATAAACAATTGCCCACCACTGAATTAGACCTGAATTTGACGATAAGTGAGATTAAGGAAAATACAAACTTTTTGGAGAATTGCTAGATTTTATGTAAAGGAGCGGAGATAAGATTGCAAACAAGTGGGTAATTTGCTTGGAAAAATTTCTTGTAACGATGTAAGTGCGAGCGGGAGACGTGAGGGAGTCCAAAGAAGTGACGAAACTATGTTATGATATAAGTAATGGTGTTTATTATTTATGCATTTGTATTCAAAAAACTTTAATAAATATGTATATATATAAAAAAGAATGGGTGGAAAGGATCTTTTTTAATAATAATAATAATAATAATAATAATAATAATAATTTTTATAAATTTTCAATTAATAACATCCAAATAATAACAAATCAAATCATAATCCAATTCAAAAACAAAACAAAACAAAAAACTAAATTACAATCTGAATTATTTATTATTACCGTATTTTTCGCTCTATAGGATGACTTTTCCCCCTCCAAAAATTAGGGAGAAATGTGTGTGCGTCCTATGGAACGAATGCAGGCCCCTTGGCTTCAGCGATAGCAATGCGAAGCCTCCAAAGCGCAGAGGGAGCGCTCCCTCCCCACTCCGGAGGCTTCGCTTTGCTATCACTGAAGCCTGGACAGTGAGAGGGGTCGGTGCACACCGACCCCTCTTGCTCTCCATGCTTCAGGGATAGCTGCCTGAAGCCTTCGGAGCGCAGCGCGAAAGGAGGCCAGGAAATATGTTAAGAGCTCTTTCAGAACAATTTGATAAGCATTACAAAGCTAACTAGTCCATATAAAAGAGTTGCAGTGTTTCTGAAGAGATGTCTGTTATAGGAAGCATTAATAATTATGTTATTAAAGCTAAGCTGATATACACAGAATTGTGCTGGATTGTTTATTAATTATCTGGAAGGGACCCTAGCTCAGTAACCCAGCACCTGCTGTGTGTTCAGAAGGTCCTAGGTTTTCTTATTGTTGCTACATGTGGTTCTACAAGCTATTTAATAATAAGATGTACTTAGTTTTTCACACATGGCTTTTCCATATTGTCTTTATTTCTGTTAATAAATGGCACGGTGTAATGTGTCATTTGTTGTTGTTCATCTGAGGGTGTGTGTGTGTGTGTAATCACTTTTTTAAATGTGGAATTGTTCCCAATGTAGTAAACATTCATATAGATTTGTTTTGGGATGCCTCATAGGAATCATAGAATAATAGAGTTGGGGTGAACCACAAGGGTCATCTATGCCAACCCGCTTGAAGCTGAATCACTCCTTTTCGAGAGCAGATGGGCCTCATGCCTTCCTCCACAGACATCCTATTGGGAGAAAGCCAGTTAATGGGTGCTAGACGAACAGGCCTCTGAGTTCCTGGGCCCTTGACCAGGACCTGCCAGCCACAGCTGCTTTGTTGACCCCTTGGGATAACTCTGTGTACTGCAGAGGTCTGCAGCCCACAGGTTCAAACCAAGTGAAAGCTTATCTCTATAAACATAAAAGAGATGTGAATTATAGACATTACTCTTTCACTTGTAATATCATTTCATGTTTCAGTTAAGCACTTACCTTCCCATTATAAAAGGGGAATTCTGGGTGTATTGCAGGATAGGGCAAGAAAGCACTCGTATGTCTTTGAAAACCTAGGACCTTCTGAACACACAGCAGGTGCTGGGTTACTGAGCTAGGGTCCCTTCCAGATAATTAATAAACAATCCAGCACAATTCTGTGTGTATCAGCTTAGCTTTAATAACATAATTATTAATGCTTCCTATAACAGACATAGAGGGACGCAGGTGGCGCTGTGGGTTAAAGCCTCAGCGCCTAGGACTTGCCGATCGAAAGGTCGGCGGTTCGAATCCCTGCGGCGGGGTGCGCTCCCGCTGCTCGGTCCCAGTGCCTGCCAACCTAGCAGTTCGAAAGCACCTCCGGGTGCAAGTAGATAAATAGGAACCGCTTACCAGCGGGAAGGTAAACGGCGTTTCCGTGTGCGGCTCTGGCTCGCCAGAGCAGCGATGTCACGCTGGCCACGTGACCCGGAAGTGTCTCTGGACAGCGCTGGCCCCTGGCCTCTTAAGTGAGATGGGCGCACAACCCCAGAGTCTGTCAAGACTGGCCCGTACGGGCAGGGGTACCTTTACCTTTACCTTTATAACAGACATCTCGTCAGAAACACTGCAACTCTTTTATATGGACTAGTTAGCTTTGTAATGCTTATCAAATTGTTCTGAAAGAGCTCTTAACATATTTCCTGGCCTTTTTTGGTATTTATCCCTAAGATTTTCAATTGCAGTCTTTGCCTGTTGAAAGAAGAACAAAGGAATACATTGTGTTATAGGAATGTATTGCTAAATAGGTGCTCACAGTTATTAATATCTGTGAAGAAAAAGCTAAAGGGATCAGAACCAGAGGCAACCCATTTGTTTCAGCTATAGAAGCACAATATGTAACTTCTTTCATGCAAATGTCTATGTATAATGAGATGTGTTGCACGAGAATCCTTGTCTCTCAACCCTCAAAAGTGGCTTCTTCAACATGGAGGGTTGAGCCAGAGCAGCCAGGGTGAGGAACCCCCACTAGGAAACTGCTCATCTGTCAGTGAATCCAGCCCACTCTCTTTATGTTTACCAAGAGCACTGTATGAGAATGGCAGAGATACAACCAAACATAAGGGCCTTGGTCTGCTTGGTACGTATTATCCTGCACAGCTGTTACCTCCAGCTATGTGAGGAAAATGGTAGAAATGCTATTGAGTTATATTTCACTATGCTCAATGCTATTTTTCCAGAAAAAGAGGTGCCTGAACTTACTATGAACACCTCCCTCGTTCTCTTCAAATGGCAATGGCTAACAGGGCTAGTGACAGAAATCAGTCACCTCCTGGTTCCATGCCTGAAAACAGCACAGCAGGGCACGGGTGAAAATAGCAGAGTAGCATGGATTCGCATTCACGTGCAGAGTTGCAATAAGTCACACAAACATCAGAAGTTCTCTGAGGGGGAGAGGTGAGGTCGCACAGCCCCGAGCTGCATTGGCTCGTCCGGCAACACGGCTGTGGGCGTGGACCTGCTGGGAAGGACTGGAGCCAGGAGCCAGGGGTGCTGGCGGTCCCGGCCCTGGCGACGGTCCTCCAACCGATCGTCTATCTGCAGGCTCCGCTGAATAAGGGCGTCCAGCGTGGTGGGACAATCCATCATGGCCAACTGGTCCAGTATCTCGTCCGACAGTCCCTCAAGATACTGGTCCCGAAGTGCAGAGTCATTCCAAGACAAGTCTTGTGCCAACAGCCGAAAGTCCATGGTGTAGGCGGCCGCAGTGGACTTGCCCTGTTTGAAATGCCTAATTGCCCGGTTGGCTTGACTCTCCTTCTGGGGGTTGCCGAATGCGGCCTCCAAATGGTTGCTAAACCCCATATAGTCTGTCAGCAAGGGGGAGTCTTGCTTGAGCAGCGGCAATGCCCACTTGGCCGCCTGGTCCTTTAACAAACTGATCAAAAAGTGCACCTTGGTGCGGTCATCAGGGAAGTTCCGGGCTCACCCCTGAATATACAACTTGGCCTGGGCGAGGAACATGGGAAAGCCTCCTGGGGACCCATCAAATTTCTCTGGCAAGGCCACTGGGTACTTGCCTGGAGCTGGGGCATCGGCCACAGGAGCCGGTAGGGCGTCCAACCGCTGCTGAAGTGCCGTAACCGCATCGCTGAGCTGCTGCACGGTGTGAGTCAAGGCCTGGTTCTCCTGTGCCAAGGCCACAAGCGCAGCTGCCTGGTCAGCCATGGCTTCTGGCTTTTCCCGAACGCACCCCAACGAAGGGGGAGTGCGGGTGTGGTGGGAGCAAACTGTGCTGGTCCAGGGGGGAGGTTACCATGGGGCAAGGTCCAGGACCTGAGTTGAGGGTCGGCAGACAGTCCTCCTCGGGCGAAGCGGGGTCCACAGCGAGAAGCCAGGCAAGGACAGGAACTCTGGGGCAACAGGACTGGATGCTGGCCGAAACAGCTCTTCAACGACGTTGCTCCCGCAACCTGGGACCGGGCTGACTGGCCTTTATCTTCTCTGAGGCCAGGGGCGGTCCTGGCCCCCAGGAGACCCGCCTCTCCTGGCCTTAAGGCGAGCACTCCTCCTGGGAGAAACCAGTTCCCTTCGCCTCTCTGCCCTGAGCCTCTGCAGTTCAGGAGAGGCTGAAGGGTTACTGGACCCAGGGGGAGACTCACCTGTAGGCACTGAGTCCTCAACCACCTCCGGAGCCAGAGTGGATTCACCTGATGCCTGCTCCTGAGGATCCGGCACAGGTGCAGGCGCTTCAGAATCAAGGCCCTGCCCCAGTTCAGCCGGTCCTGGAGGCGGGGAGTCCTGTGCAGGCTGGGATTCCTCCGGTTCAGCCTCTGAATTGGATTCCCAGGCCATCACAGTGGGGCTGCCTACCCTTTCCCCTGAGCTGTAAAAGCAACTTCAAGAGGGCTTCAGGCCTGGAGAAGCCAGGGATTGAACGTGTGGTGTTCTGCATGCAAAGCCACTGAGGTTACAGCTGTTCCCTTTAACAACAAACTAACATTGTAGTCCTCGTGGTTCTGAGGAAAGGGCTAATTTATTATTTTTTTTTAAATTCTTTTTATTAATTTTCACATTAGATCACCAAAAAGAAAAACAAATCAATGGTTACAACAGTTGTAAAAAACCCCAACACACACAAAAAAGAAAACTAAATAAATATCACTACATAACGTATAAACAATGTCGATTTCCATTACGCTTCTTTGTCTTCTCATTTATATCTTTATATCTTTAAGTATTTTAATTATTCTACACACCTATTGACTTCCATCCCTCCTGGTTTCAGGCTTCTTAGTATGAATAGTTTGTTTCTCCTGCAGTTGATAGTTACAATAATTTGCACATCGTAAGATCTACATCAGTCCAGCTATAGTTTTTAGGTTCTTGTAATTCCCTTCAATATAAATCATAAATTTATTCCAGTCATTAATAAACTTTGTATTCTTTTGGTTTCTAATTTTTTGTGTCATTTTTGCAGGTTCTACAAATTCGAATAACTTTGTTTGCCAATCACTAATTGGTGGGATACTTTGGCTTTTCCAATTTTGGGCAATTAATAATCTAGCGGCAGCTGTAGCATACTGGAATAATGTCTTATCTTCTTTTTTAATTTCGTCCCCAATTATTCCCAGAAGAAAAGCCTCTGGTCTTTTGGGAAATGTATATTTAAATATTTTTTTTAACTCATTGTAAATATATTCCCAGTATTTCTTCATTTCGTCGCATGTCCACCACAAGTGGAAAAAATTACCTTCTTTAGTTTTACACTTCCAGCAAAACTTATTCCCTGTCTTGTACATTTTCCCTAGCTTTGCTGGGGTGATGTACCACCTGTACATCATCTTTTCTAAATTTTCCCTCAGTGTTACACATGCCGTAAACTTCATTCCGCTAGTCCATAAATTCAGCCACTTATCATACTCTATATTATATCCCAGATCCATTGCCCATCTTGTCATGACCTCCTTTATTTCCTCATCTTTGGTGTCCCATTCTAATAGTATATCATACATTTTAGATAATAATTTGGATTTACCCTCTATTATTTCTATCTGAAATTTGGATTTCTTCTCATTCATCCCTACTTTTTTATGTTCCGTCCATATTGCGTTTATTTGGTGGAATTGTAACCAGCTTGTTAATTTCTCTTTCAGTTCCTCATATGTTCTCATCTTCCATCCACTTTCTGATCTTATTAGTAGGTCCTCATAAGTAAACCTTTTTCCTTCCATATTAATTTTTTTGATCACTGAAATATCAATTGGTGATAGCCACCAGGGTGTTTTCCATTCAAGGAGTTTTTTATTCTTCTCCCACACTTCATATAGAGGCCCCCTAATAATATGACTAGAAAACCCTTTATGTACTTTTTCTTTGTTTTGCCACAGGTAGGCATGCCAGCCGAACCTATTGTCGAACCCCTCGAGGTCTAATAAGTCAGTATTTTCCAAATTGATCCAATCTTTGATCCAACAAAGGCAGGCTGCCTCAAAATATAATTTTAGGTTGGGTACCGAGAATCCCCCTCTTCCTTTCCGGTCTGTAAGAAGTTTGAATCTAATTCTTGGCCTTTTTCCTTGCCATATGAATTTCGAAAGAGTTTTTTGCCAATCTGTAAACATTTTAGAGCCTCTGATCACGGGGATGTTTTGAAACAAAAACAGCATTCTTGGAAGTAAGTTCATTTTTATTGCCGCCATCCTTCCCATCCACGAGAGTTTCACTCTACTCCAGGTGTCCAGGTCTTTCTTAATCTGCTTCCATGTCGTAAGGTAGTTGTCTTGAATCAGATTTATATTTTTAGTAGTTAACCAAATTCCCAGATACTTTATTTTTTTTGCCACTTTAATTCCATACTGTAATTCTAGCTTTTCATTTTCTTCCTTTTGTAAATTCTTCGTTAAAATTTTGGTCTTTAGTTTATTCAATTTGAAACCAGATACCTTACCAAATTCTTCTAACATCTCCAAGGCCTTTCCAACAATTTCTTGTGGGTTTTCCAGGGATAGCATCAAGTCGTCGGTGTACGCTTTTAACTTATACTCCTTTGTTCCTATTTTGATCCCACGGATCTCTGATGTTACTCTTATTTTATTTGTGATTACCTCTAGTGCCATAATAAATAGAAGCGGGGATAGAGGGCAACCCTGTCTTGTTCCTTTTTCAATTTTGAATGAGTTTGTTAAGTTATTATTTATAATCAGTTTTGCAGATTGTTTCGAGTATATTGCTTTTATTCCGTTCATGAACTCACCCTCTAGCCCCGCTTTTTCCATGCTCTTCAATAGGAACTGCCAAGAGACATTATCAAATGCCTTTTCAGCATCGATAAAAATCAGCGCCGCGGGTATCTCATTCTTACATTCCAAGTACTCAATAATGTTTATAGCGTGCCTTACGTTATCGCTAAGTTGTCTATTTGGAAGAAATCCTGCCTGATCTTTATGTATTAAATTTACTAGACATTTCTTAAGTCTGCTTGCCAACACCTCTGCAAAGATTTTATAATCATTATTTAGTAGTGATATAGTTCTTAATATTCAGTTTGTCCATATCTGGTTTAGGGATCATCGTTATATAAGCCTCTTTCCAGGACTCTGGTATCTTTCCTCCTTTCAATATCTTATTCATGGTGTCACATAGCACTGGTGTTAATTGGTGTTCTAGTACTTTATAGTATTTGGCTGATAATCCGTCCGGTCCTGGGGCTTTTCCTGGTTTCATCTTCTTTATTGCCTCCTGGATCTCTTCTATTGTTATGGGATTATTTAATTGGTATCTTTCTTCATCTGTTATAGTCTTCCCACTATAGTCTCCTAAATATTTTTCTATTTGGGCTATTCCTTTCTCTTCTTTTTTATACAGCTTCTCATAGAATTTGAGGAAATTCTCTTTTATTTCTTTTGGATCTTCAATCAAGTGTTCTTCTACTTTTATCTTATTTATTACACTTTGTTCTTGCCTTCTTCTCAATTGCCATGCTAATAATTTGCCCGTTTTGTTTGCTGATTCAAAATATTTTTGTTTCATTACTTTGATTTTCCATTCTATTTCTTGACTTGTTAACATTGAATATTGAGATTGTAACATTTTTGTTGTTTGCCTGTTTTGATCATCGTTGGGGTTTGTTATTAATTTTTTCTCACACTCTCTTATCTGATTGAGAATTTCCTCCTTCTTTTGTTCTCTTACTTTCCTCCTGTAGCTGTTTTGCTGTATAAAAAACCCTCTTAAAACCGCTTTACTAGCGTCCCAGACTATGTCCAAACTTGTCCCAGTATTGAGATTCAGGGTAAAGTATTCTTTTAAGGTGGTTTTGGCTTTTTCCACCACCTCCTCGTTTTCTAATAGGTATTCATTTATTCTCCATCTGAAACCGCCCTGTGATTTACCTTTTATTTCCAATATAACCGAGTTATGGTCCGAGAGAGTTCTCGGTTGGATTTCACAATTTGTACTTCTTAATGCAAGCTCTCTAGAGACCCAGATTTGATCAATTCTACTCCAACTCTTATGTGGTTCTGAGAAGAAGGTGAATTGCTTCTCTATTGCATGTTTGTGTCTCCAAATGTCTATTAAATCTAAGTTTTCTTCCAAGTTCTTAAAGGATTTTGGCAGCTTCCCTTGTTTATTTTTCCCCTTTCCTAATTGTTTATCTAATTCCGGTTCCGGCACTCCATTAAAGTCTCCCATTAGGATCATCTTATTAGATTCCAACTCCAATAGCATTTGTTCCAATTTCTTAAAGAATTCTGGCTTGTTCGAATTTGGGGCGTATATGTTTATCACATTAAGTTTTTCACCTTGGAAGTTAATTTGTACTCCCAAGATCCTTCCTTCATTATCTCTACAGATCACTTTGGGGTCCCATTTTTCTTTCACATATATCGCCACCCCTCTTTTCTTTTCCGTTGTGCAATTTATAAACCCAACTCCCAACTTTTTATGTACCAGGATATGTTTATGTTTTTTACACACGTGTGTCTCCTGTAAACAGATTACGTCTAATTTCTTTCTTTTCAACACGTTTACAATTTTATTCCTTTTGGTTTTTTCATTCAGACCATTCACATTCCACGACAGAAATTTTAAGTTCATTATAATGACTACTTTTCGGTCTACAAATAATTAGTATTTTAAATTCGAGTGGTTTTGTTTTCTCTGTTCTCCTCCTCTTCTTCTTCTACCTCTTCTGCTGCTACCTCTTCTTCTTCTTCTTCATCTGCTTCCTCCCCTCTACCTCTCTCTTCTTGGTCCTTTCCTCCTTCTTTTTTCCTTCTTCTCTCCTCTGTATCCTCGTTTCTTCCTTCATATCTCTCTTCTATTCTTCCTAGCTCTTTCTCATATCTACGCAGAAATTTCTTCACTTCCTGCATCTCGGCGATTCTGAATCTTTTATCTTTGTAAAAAAAGGAGATTCCTTCAGGAAACTCCCATCTATATTGTATATTGTTCTTTTTTAGGACGTTTACCAATTGTTTATAACCTTCCCTTTTGCGCAGGAGTCTGGTTGGTATCTCTTTAAAGATGATGATTGGTCTGCCGTCAATGACTAATTTTTTTTGATAGCTTCTTTTTAATATCAAATTTTTCATCTCTATCGAATTAAAGATAACCAAGCAGTCTCCTGCAATTTTCCTTAATTTCACTTGTTTTGTCTTTATTTTAATTCTGAAAGCGTTTTCCATCGTATATGCAACCTCTTCTTCTTTCAATTCTAACCATTTCGCTAGCTCTTTGATCATTTTTTCCTTAATATTTTCATTTATCTCTTCACCTACTCCCCTAAATTTCAAATTTAATTGTTTTTGTTTCATATCGATCATCGCCAGATTGTCTAAGATTTGGTCCTGGTTTTTATTTAGTTCTCCTATCTCATCCCTTATCCTGTCTGTCTCCTTTCTCTGTTCCTTCATTTCTTTCTGTATTTTTTTATTTGTTTCCTCCATGGCCTTTGACCGACTTGCCAAGTCTTTGATTTTGCTTGACAGTTCTCCAACTGCACCCTCTATTCTCTTATCTATTAACTCATGCATCTCTCCTAGTTTTTTTCCATATGTATTTCACTCTGTTTGAACTCCTCTTTTATTTTTAACCATAAGATGTCTAAATCCTTTATCTCTTCTTGTCGGGATGTTTTCCTTTCCGATGGTGTTCCTCCTGCCTTTTTTCCTTCTTTCCCTGCCATTTTCTCTTTCACTGATTTTAAATTAAATCTCCTACAATGCTTATTCTCTCCCCTAAAGGGCACACTCTAAGCTCTATCTAATTAATTATCAAGCAATGAGTTCAAAAACACTCTCTTAGACACTCTCCCCTAGGGGGCGCACACTCTGAATTCTGTCTAATTAATTATCGAGCAGCGGATTCACGAACACTCCTTTAATCATTCAGAAGGAATGTATGAAAGTCAGCTCTATACTTATAATAGATTAGGCTCGTCTTTAGACACTTTAAATTCCAATAAATTCAACTTAAATAGTTTCAACGTCCTATCGAACTTGCTATGAGGCTTTTATAATAAGAGGAGAAAAAAAGGAAAAAAAAAACAGACAGAATATACAATATCAAAACCAAACTAGATCAACAAAGCAACCAACCGATGATAAGAACAGCAACAGAAATTTAGCTTTTATCTAATTTTGTCTTATGTGGGGGCTCTTTTTCGTTTTTCTATTTAAACTTCAGCCAGTTTAGCCAAGTTAGTCCAGTTCTAAGTTTTTACTAGGATGCCTTAATTATTATTTAAGAGTTAAGCCCCCCAAAAAGGTCTCTCCAGCTAAGAGAGGAGTGAAGATATCAAAGTAGTTCTTAAAGAGAAAATTTATCACTAAATAGGTAGATAAGAGGTGAGCCCAGTCTCTGCTGCACAGTTCAATGATGTCCACACATTTGGGGTTCCACAGGTGGAAAAAAGGGAGGGCTAGATTTTTACTTAGCTTCTACCTCCTCAGGTCTGTGTTCTTCAGCCACTTGCTGGCTTAATCCAATATCAGGTTATACAAATCGGGGAAAAAAAAGAAGAGAAGAAAAAAATAAGAAAAACAACCACCCCCCCAAAAAAACCCCCCCAAAACAAAAAGCAGCCCAATGTCCCAAAGTCCTGAGAAAGTCGCCAAAGGTCCCGCAAACCAAGGGTGCAAAAAAAAAAAAAGGAGAGAAGAGAGGAACCCAATATCAGATGTATAGCTATATCCTCAAATACTCTGGGTATATTCCTCTCTCAAATATATTTCAGCTCCACCGAAATCCACATATCGGAGCCTTTGAGGGACTCATGTTTTCAGTCCAAATTGTTCAGAAAGGAGGAAGGAGGAAGCTACTCTTTAAACTGAAGTCCATAAGTAAATCCAAATAATTCTCTGTAGCTCATAGGAACGAAGCAGGAAGAGAGGAGACAAAACTCCAGCTTCTTTAAAGGAGGAAGGGGGAGGTTGCTTCCAGATTTTTTTTTTAAAAAAAATAAAAATAAAATAAAAAATAAAAAATTAAAGGAGAAGGGGAGGTAAAAAAAGATTTGCCCTCTTGTTTAATCCTATAAGAACTTCCATAATTAACTTCAAAAACAGAGGGGGCAGGTAAAGATTTAAACTGTTTGTTTAATCCGTCCTTTCTCCTGTCTCTTCTTTCCCCCTTGCGTTTTTGTATCTCGTTTGTAACTTCAGAATGTTTCTCCTTTATAACCACTGTATTCCGTTTATTCCCTTATTTTAGTATCTTCTCCCCCAAAAGAAATACAAAGTCTCTAGAGGTCTGTTCAGTTACTTTTATAATACTTTGTTTCCTTTGCCTCGCTAAATAAGTTGCTGAGGACTTTCACTCTTCTGTTCTCCACAGCGGGTGCTTAGTCACTTCCTTTCTTCTCTCTTACGATTATATGCCCTGCGCCATATTTGCTCTGGAACAACAGGTCGGGTTCCTCACTTTAAATCCCTTTTCATCCAGTTCTCACTTAGTGCTTAATCCAAATTTTCCGTTCAAGATTACTCCAAAAGCACTAAGGATTCTGTTCTTAAAGTTACGGAGATTTGTCGCTTTTTCAGTGGGAGCTAGAGGCATCGCTGCACGGGGTCTGCAGAGCTTACCATTTCGCGTTTCTCAGTCCCGTCGCTCTCGGATCCTTAGGAAAAAAACCCCGAAAAAGCTTCGGCACCGCTCCAACGCTGCTGGATGGCTAATCCCTCAGGCGGGGGCCCCCATGAGGTTTTGGGGGTCGCAGTGCCTTTGCGTCGCCCCCAAGCCCCCGTGAAGCTCGGAAAAGCTCTCAGCGGCTTTTTCCGCGCTCCCTGCTGCTAGCGATCCCAAACCGGAAGTCCGAGGAAAGGGCTAATTTAAACAGGAACAGAGGGACCTTCCCTGTACCACGTCAGGACCCCTGAGCCCATTTAGCTCAGTTTTGTCTTCACCGATGGGCAGAGGCTCACCAGGGTTTCAGGAGATACACCTTCAGTCCTACCCGGAGAATCTTTTAAGGACTGAACTTGGGATGGGATCTTCTCCATGCTCTCCCCATTGAGCTATGATGGCTCCCTCCCTTCTCCTCCCCTCCTCCTCTGCAGGAGGCTTATCTTGGCATGTCATTATAATGTATATATGTCAAGGGCTTTGAGATGCATATAAACTCAGGCTCAGCATTATTAACTGGACTTAGATAAGCCATGATTCCCCTTCCTTCCCTCCTCTGAGGCGCGCTTTATTTATTTATTTTAAAAAAATATGGAACGCTTCACGAATTTGAGTGTCATCCTTGCGCAGGGGCCATGCTAATCTTCTCTGTATCGTTCCAATTTTAGTATATGTGCTGCCGAAGCGAGGCGCGCTTTAAAGCAGCAAAGCAGACAGGAGCCGCCCGCTTTGCTGCTTTAAATAGTTTAGTACAACATTTGATTCAGAATATTTTTTCTCGTGTTTTCCTCCTCTAAAAACTAGGTGCGCCTTATGGTCAGGTGCGCCTTATGGAGCGAAAAATACAGTAATAATTTGGCAAAATTGGATGAAAAAAGGTATTTTGACATTGAATCAATTAATTGATGAAAATTACAAATTTGTGGAATGTAAGACTTTGCAAGTAAAGCATGGATTAACCAGTGAAAAACAATGGCAATACATCCAATCGAAACATATGTTGGAAAGGGAGTTTGGCCCTGAGGCTATAGCAGCATCGGAAACATCCTTGCTGCTACAAGATTTAATTTCTGCAACAAAAACAAAGAATTCTACACTTGCACTATATAAAACCCTGATATCCAGCTGAGAGTAAAATTTATCTTTAATGTCTTCATTGACATCCCGTGTTGGTTCATAAGCACTTAGAATGGTAACCTGTTGGTTTTTGGTGAGTTTTATTCAAAGAGTTGAAAGTCGTTCATTAATGCCGGTAGGGACTTTTGACAAGAGCTTCACAAGATCGATTTTGATAGAACCACTTCCAAGCTCAAGAGGAGGGGGGGTTGTGGGCCACCCCCTCCCACACACGAGGGGGCTGGTTTTATCCCCCGCGAGAAGATGGAATCCCCGGGCGTGTCCACGACCCTGCAGGCAGGGGAGGTGTGGCCTAGCCCATTTAAGGCCAGGTACGCCCGGGGACCGCCCTCTTTGCCCCGTTCCAGCTGCCCTGTTTTCCCATCCCACCCACCCTTTAGGCTTAGCATGCTTTGACCTTGCTATGGACTCCGGTTTGTCGCTGCAGGGGCCTGGTAGCAATTTTTCCAACTTGGCGCACTTCCAGCCTTTTGGTTTTTTCGCCTACCTCGTAGCAAACGTCACAACTTCTTCGGTGTTGGTGGTTAGGCATTGGCAGGGGTTAATTGTTATGCAAATGAAGGGGGAGGAAGCGCCATCACCTTCCCCCAATGAAAATGGTAGTCAGGTAGAAGACTCCGGGGGGCGTTGCCCTCTCTGAAACCTAGGGAGGTGAGGGCCTCCGGCACGCCCCCTGAGCGGTGACACCCGTGGGATCCACGCGAAAGAAAGAGGGGGCTTTGCCCTGCCAGACTTAAAGCTGTACTATGAAGCCGCAGCTTTCTGCTGGCTAAAAGATTGGCTACTTCTCGAGGACACTGACGTTTTGGATTTGGAAGGTTTTAACAATGCTTTTGGATGGCATACATACTTATGGTATGACAAGGTTAAGATCAATAAGGCCTTTAAGAATCATATTGTCAGAAAAGCAGTGTTTAATGTCTGGACAAAATATAAAGACTTATTGGAAAATAAAACTCCAAGGTGGCTTTCACCGCTGGAAGCTAAGGCCCGAAAAAACCCCAATATGGAGGCCAAATGGCCAAAATATTGGGAAATACTAGAAAGAGATGGAGACAATTGGAAATTGCAGAATTTGGAGAAAATGAAGGATAAAGTGCGAGACTGGTTACATTACGCTCAGATTAAAGAAGTCTTTAAAAATGATAAAAAGGTAGGGTTCCAGGTGGAGAAATCGAAGTTGGAAACAGAATTGTTAGAACCAAAGACTAAGGTATTATCAAGAATGTATAACTTGCTGTTAAAATGGAATACACAAGACGAAATGGTTAAATCGGTTATGATAAAGTGGGCTCAGGACATTGGGTATAATATTATGTTTGAGGACTGGGAAAGGTTGTGGACCACTGGGCTGAACTTCACTGCATGTAATGCTCTGAAGGAAAATGTAATGAAAATGATATATAGATGGTACATGACCCCAGTTAAACTTGCCAAAATATACCATTTGTCTGATAATAAATGTTGGAAATGTAAAGAACATGAAGGAACATTCTTTCACCTCTGGTGGACCTGCCCTAAAGTGAAGGCCTTCTGGGAAATGATATATAATGAGTTGAAAAAGGTATTTAAGTATACCTTCACTAAGAAACCAGAGGCCTTCCTTCTGGGTATTGTCGGCCAGAAGGTGTTAAAGAAGGACCGAACATTTTTTATGTACGCAACAACGGCAGCAAGGATACTCATCGCTAAGAGCTGGAAAACTCAAGATCTACCCACACTGGAAGAGTGGCAGATGCAGCTGATGGACTATATGCAACTGGCCGAGATGACTGGTAGAATCCGAGACCTGGGAGAGGAGAGGGTTGAGGAAGACTGGAGGAAATTCAAGATTTATTTACAAAAATATTGTAATTTGGTTGAATGTTAAGAAGGATGCTAGATCATAAACAATTGCCCACCACTGAATTAGACCTGAATTTGACGATAAGTGAGATTAAGGAAAATATAAACTTTTTGGAGAATTGTTAGATTTTATTTAAATGAGCGGAGATAAGATTGTAAACAAGTGGGTAATTTGCTTGGAAAAATTTCTTTTTGTAACGATGTAAGTGGGAGCGGGAGACGTGAGGGAGTCCAAAGAAGTGATGAAATTATAATATAAGTAATGTTGTTTATTATCTATACATTTGTATTCAAAAACTTTAATAAATATGTATTATAAAAACAAAAACAAAGTCTCAGCTCTCGAGGTCGGTGGATAGACCTCTGTGAAGTGGACACCCTTCTTCTGTGTGAATCCTCGGGCTACTAATCTAGCTTTATACTGTGGTTCTCCAGCTTTAAGGCGATAAACCCATCTGCAACTCACAGCCTGCTTCCCAGCCGGCAGCTGTGTGAGTGAGAACACACCAAGAGACTCCATTGAGTTCATCTCCTTCTGCATCACCTCACGCCATTTGCTAGCTTCTTCCTGAGGCAACTTTTGAACATCCTCAAAGGATTCAGGTTCACATCTAGCCACACCTACTCAGACGCTAGTGGCTTCGTACCTTTCCGGTGGCTTTCCCTTGGTTGACCTTGCTGACCTCCTCAGCCTGAACTCTGGAACTGCGCCTGATTCACTTGGGCCAGCCACACAATCCCCTGTGTCAGAAACCTCCCCCTCTGACCTGCTGCGCCTTTTAGGCCTCACAGCTGGGTCTGCTGGCGAGGATGGGTCACTCCTTGGCTCAGACTTGACAGAGACCTGTGGAGGGGTCTTGGGACTCCCTTTTGGAGAGGTTCAGAGCCTCTGCCTTGGAGATCCCGGTTCTGGACTCTGTGGCTGTGGACTGTGCACCTCAGCAACAGGTTCAGCTTCGTCCTCCTCCTCTTCCTCATCTGAGTCAAACAGAACATCCGAGTTCCCGTGAATACGTTTCCACCCACTCTGCTCGCAAAACTCAGCACGGCCGCTAATAAGCAGCTTAGACTGGTTGCCAGTAGGGTATGCAAAACGCCACGCCTTTGAGCCCAGCTCATAGCCTACAAAGATCATTTTCCTAGATCTTGGTTCGCCCTTTCTGCGAGTGGGCTTTGGAATGAGGACCCAAGCCCCACAGCCAAACACATGCAAGAAATCCACTTTTGGCTTCTTCCCATGCAGCAGAAAGTACGGCGTGTCTCCCACACTTGAATTGAACACCCTGTTCTGAACAAAGCATGCCGTCTTATAACTCTCTGCCCAAAAGCGCTGTGGCAGACCCGAGTCTGCCAGCATAGCATTCGCTGCTTCCTGTAGGGTGTGATGTTTTCTCTCCGCAACCCCGTTCTGTTCTGGAGAGTAGGGGACAGTCAATCGATGACTGATACCTTTCTACCTGAAGAAAGATTGCAGCGCAGAACCTGTGAACTCCGCCCCCCGATCAGATTGAAAGGAAACCACCCTGGCGGAGAAACACAGCTCTACCGCTGTGATCCAATCCCTGATCAGTGCAGCCACCTCCCACTTGTGTTTAAGTGTAAACAGCCAGGTGTGTTTCAAAAAATCATCAATCAGAACCAAAACATGCTTCGATCCACTTAAAGAAGCTACCTGCATCGGCCCAGATAAATCTGCATGAACCAGCTCAAAGGGTTTGCTGGTCCTCCTTTCTGACCTGGGATATGTGCATGTTGTAATCTTTGATTGCTTACAAGCTTGACAATCTAAGTATTTATCACATGCCTTGAACCCACACCCAATGGTGTTCTCTGCAGCTTTCTTAACATATGACCACCCTGCATGCCCAAACCTGCGATGCCACAAATGTAAACAATCATGGTGTGGTGGTACATTTGCACACTGCACTTGTGCTTCTTCAGGGGACTCTGCAACAGTAGCATCAGTGACAGGCATCTGCACCAGAAAGAGCCTGTCCTTCCCCTCAACGCTGTGGAGCTTCTTCCCATCCCTGTAAAAATAACACATGTTGTTAGTAAACACCACATCAAACCCATCAGCAATAAGAGCTGATACACTTAAAAGAGAATGAGCAAGCTCGGGGACCACAAAAGCTTGCACCTCATGATCTATAAAAGTTCAATATAAAAAACCAGTCTCAGTTAACTGTCTCTTAGAGCCATCTGCCATCGTGACAAAACGTCCAGATTTAACTGTCTTGCAATTTGTCAGGAGCCCACCAGATGGCACCAGGCTGTGGGTCGCTCCCATATGGACAACAAGAGACAATGTGGCTCTCTGGCTGTCTTCCAAGGTTGCCATGGCAACAGACTCCCCCCGACGGGGGCCTTCGCAGTTTCCCAGAGACACCATCGCAGTTGTGAGATGATAAGAAGCCTTGTCCTTGTTTCTCTCCTGGCCTGCTCCTTTCCCACGTCTCTGCTGGGAACCAGCCCTGGAACTGCCGCTTATCTGCTTTGTTGACATTCCTCTCCGGCCAGTGTCCTTGCCTTCCTGGGCCTCTAGCAGACAATTGCGGACCAGATGTGTGTTGCTACTACACCGATAGCATCTTTTGGAGACGAAGGCTTTTACACAGTCTTCGCTACTCCTGGCTGCTGCCCCCCCCACTCCTTCCTGGGGTGCAGCCTGCACCCTCCTTCCCAGCTTTGATTCTTCGTCAGTTAGGCGCCCGCTAATATATTCCATCGTTAAATCGTTCGGCGGCATCGTTTCCATCGTTAGAACCAAGTTCTCATAACTCTTGTCCAAAGAGCTTAAAAGCGTATAAGCCTTAAGTGCATCTGGGAAGGGTACGTTGAGCTGACGCAGCTTGCTAAAGATAGTCAGCATCTGAGCAATGTGATCCCTTATCGGTTCCCCTGGGGACAGCCTCTTCTCAAACAGAGAACGTATCACATGGATCTTTGCCCCAGCTGTAGTCCTTTGATGTATTCTAGTCAAAGTGGACCAAATTTGATGACAAGTATGTAAGCCATCAATATGAGGGAGTTGTGACGCTTCAATCGCCATCACCACATGAGACATAGCCTTCTTGTCTTTCTTCACTGCCCCTGCAACCCTCTCCACCTCTGCAGCTGCAGCATTGGGCTGGGCAAGTACTGGATCGGCCTGCGTACATTCCCAAAGCTGCTTCCCTTCCAGCCAGTAGTACATGTGCTTACTCCAGTCTTCCCAATTGGCCCCATTGAGTCTTTCGAAGGGGATATTGTAGCTCTCATGGCCTTGCTGTTGCTGAGCAGCAGCCATCTCCCTCCCCACGGGGCTTAAGCGTACTCACGTGTTGCCAGCTAGCTGGCCCTCCGAAGCAGCCTCCTCTTGGCTCCGCTCTTCACCAGCGTCTCCCACTGCCCTTCCTGCCAGGAGCTCAAAGCAGCTCAAAGCTGGCAGCCTTCTTCCCTCCTCACACTTGGCAGGAAACACGGAAGATCCATAACCTTTGGCAATAAATCCTGTCGTCCAGTCAGCGCTTCCCCTGGGCAGCTCTGCTTGGGGCTGACCTGGGCAGGAAAAACAGAGTTGCAGTGGTCCTGCCGTCCATGTGAGATAGAGGGATAAATCAAGTCCAGAGACAGTTCATTGCTATCTCTAAAAGCGTTTATTTACAAGCCATAAATCAGTCTCATTCCATCGGAGCTTTCCGGCATCTTTCCTGCGCCAAAAGCACACACAGCTTCTTTGCAGCGTCTCTCAGTCAAAAGTGAAACCAACTCTCACAGACAAAGACAGAAAAAGCCTGTGACGTACGGCCCTGCGTCAGGCCCCTCCCTGATACAGGACACCAAGGAGCTTTAACCCTGTAAACTCCAAACTCCACAGGGAAAAACAGTGAGCTGATGGGTGGCAGCATTTTGGAATTCACTGCAAAGTGTTAGGATATTTCCGTTCCACCTTAAAAGGGAGCAGGCTTTTGTGCGTCACAGAGTCTGCATATTTCCTGTTCACAGGATGTTTATGTTTTTGATAGAGCTGCTGTGTATTTCTCTCTCTGCGCTGAACACGCTAGCAGGCAGACATGTTTTTCTTTGTCCTGACCGACGCTGAATAAACTTGTAAATAATGCTCTCCTGAGTGCAACTTTTGCTGTGCATTATCTGCTGATAGAGCATGCATCAGTTCTGGAATGTGAAAGCTATTTTCTGGAGCTCATGTCGCTAATTGCTGATACTCTATCTACGGGAGGTCGATGGACGTCCGGAGTCCGGAGTCGGCGTGGAGGCAGTGATGGCCTATGTCTCCCTGGCAGTATCCCAACACAAAGTGCCTCTTTCTGGGGATGTGAAGTGGAATAGCAGCATTGCTGCCAGAAAAGAACAGATGCCGATGGCCAAACCCTGTTATTACTACCTCTAGAACTTCTTTCCAGTTGGGTTATTGGGGACCATGCCACAGTACACAGCCATTGCATTTTTGTCTACAAATTACTAAGTCATCTGAAAACAGACCTTTACATAGTTGAATTGCATATTTTTTATTTTACTCTATTTTCACTACATCTTTCAACAAAAAAGTATGGGTAAAGAGACAAAATTGATAAGGGGGGGGGGCTTTAAACTACAGCTGTTTTGCTTCCAATAATAGCTGTTTTATAGGGAGGAATTTAATTTCTGCTTCTCAGTGTTATAATATCGGGAAAGCTGTAAGTGCATAATTTCATCTCCGCAAATAGAGAACATCCTAGCTGTGTTTTAAGTTGACAATGTGGAAACACGCTAAGATTTTCATACAACTGGTTTGTACACACGCACACAGACAAGACAGCATTCCTCTCTCTCTCTCTGCTGATCCCTGAACAGGAACTGACGGATAACACAACAACTAGCACATTTGCAAAACTAAGCAAGGATCGTTTGTTGAGATTGCAGGGGGTTGACTAGACGACCCGTTGGGCCCCTTCCAACTCTACAGCTTATGATTCTGTGAACAAAACCTTTTACTTACATTCCCGGTAAGCCTAAATTGCCTTGACTTTGGTCACCTCTCTCTGAGAGCAGAAGTCTTGTCTGGTGCTCTACTTTTTCATAGGCACATTTCTACCAGTATGGAAACACATCCATTTATGTGGAGGTTTAAAGAGACTGATGTGGGTGTGCCATCTGTATGAAGAAACCAAGCATTGTGAAAAAGAGAGAAGGCTTGGGGAGGCTGCTTCTGGGAAGTTGTGGCCATTTGTAATCAACATAAGTATGGAATCACACCTATAAGAACATTCATAATGCACAATAACATATTACATCACAGAAAATCAGTTCTTGACTAAGGAATAAAGGTAGGAATTGTAGTCGAAGTACTCTGTCTGCGATTCAGTCATAGAATCATTAAGAACAAATAGCCATGGCTTGTAAAAGCCAAACAGAACCAGAAAACATAAAAAAACACATGTATCTTATCTTCACTAGTCACTTCATGAATCATTTGAAGAGTTAAAGCTGATTAAAACTCATTCAAACCACTTTCTTGTTTAGTCATGTTTGACTCTTTGTGACCTCATGGACCACAGGAAGACAGGCACTCCTGTCTTCTAAAAGGCAGATAAAAACCACAGGCTTTCCAGAGTGAGATGTTGCCTTGCAAGCTGTTGAGTCCCTTCCAGGCATTGTTCTGCTTCATCGCCTGACACTCCTGAGAATATGAGGGAGCCCTGTTTGCTCCATGGTTGCCATGGAGACCAGGACTTAGAGGTTTTATGGTCAAGAGCCATGTGTTGCAGCATTTCTTGTCTTTGAACTTGTAGGAGCATAGAGACTGCTCTATAAAAAGTGGAGATAAAGAAGAAAATACAGTTATAAAAGGGGAAATCAGTGAAATTTATAAAATATTCATAGAAATGATCAAGAATGTAAGGCTTGGGTCTCTCCCCCACACATGAGATGGGTGGGAGGAGCTTATCAGAGCTTGCAGGGCAGCAGCTGAAGAAGGAGGAAAAAGGGTTTTCTTGTGTGTGTGTTTCTTGTGGCTGATTAGCTGCTCTCCCTGGGCAAGGGTCAGAGGGGGAAGGGTTTCTGTTGAGGCAGGTGATTAGCTGTGGGAGGAGCTTATCAGAGCTTGCAGGGCAGCAGTTTGATCCATCTTTAGATTTAGGGGAGCTAGTCTCAAACGTTTGTTGGGGGAGACCTAGGGTTCTTTGGAGGGAGTTATTTGTCCTGTCTGCACGCTTCTTATGATGGAGGACCGCTGTAGCCAGCCCCAACGACACGTTCTCAAGATGGAGAGTGAGGGAACAGCTGCAGTCGCCTTCGGTTCCTGCACAATGTTTGCCATCTTGCCAAAGGTTGCAGGCAGCTTTACCTGCAGCAATTGCATCTTGATTGCCCTCTTAAAAGACAAAGTCCAGAAACTGGAGGAACGTGTGGCTACGCTCTAAAGAATTAGAGAGCTGGAGCTCTTCTTGGAAGCAACAGAGCACACCGTCTCCACCAAGGAGGAGACAGGGGACTCCCCTGAGAAGGAGGCTAGTGCACCAACACAGGAGCCAGATATATGGAGAAACGTGACGCAAAGAAGTAGGAGGCCCAGGGTTCGCTCTGATTGTTTCCAAGCGGTGACACCCGTGGGATCCTAGTTGGCATACTTCAACAGGATTCCCACGGCTGGTGGATAACCCGTCCTGGTCCCCATGCCAGGTAGTCGATAGGAGCCAATGCCTAAGGCCAATACCTTCGAATTCCTGTAATCAATAAAGTTGTGGCCTTTTTATGCCCATTAACCTTATATAATGTGTCCAGTGTCTTCATTTCACTTGGGGGGAGGGGACTCGCCACGCAACAAAGCCTACTCCATGTATTCCATGTTCTTGTTCAGCAAGTGAGTGTTTTAGTATCGTCATTATGCTGTCCAAGTCCTGAGACTCAATGAGCATACACAAGAGCTTTTGCAGAAAGATTTGTGTTGTGATTCGAGGACCCGATCCCCGCTTGGGTAATGAAGACACATGGAGACAGTATATTAGGTTAATGGGCAAGAAAAGGCCACAACTTTATTGATTACAGCATGTGAGAAGCTATAGGCTTAGGCATTGGACCACAGCAAATTTGAATCCACCCACTCGGAGAGGGGTGAGTCTGATGAGGGGTTAACCACCAGTAGGGGGAGCCTGTTGATGCAAATACAACTATAAGCTCTCCCCTGATGTCACCGAGGGTCATGCCATGGCCCCCCGCCACACAGGGCATCGGACAGGATCCACGACCGCCGGATTCCTTTAACGGAATACTCATAAGTGAAGGGGTAGGCGATGGCCACACCTTGCCCTTCCATACACCAACATCACATTCCAATGCCTAACCGCCACCTGAGCCCAAGAGGCTCGCCGGATTGGTGAGGAGGCTGGGAGAACAGTGCTGTCGGCAGTGCTGGAGCGACCCACAGCCACCCGAGACCTCACTCTAACTAAAGCAAAACAACAGCCAGGAACCCTCCAGATGCCCCACAAAAATTACTAAGGTGAAATAAGAGTACAAATGCAGGTAAAATCACTGGACCCCTTCCTCCAAACCTCACAACTCCAGAATCGGAACAGGAACTTCCGACTTTGTAACTCTTCCACGTGCTTGGCTCAAACAAGACGACGACGAGCAGGAACACTTGACTCGTGGAAAATCTGAAGCGCAATGGTGGGGAGAGCTGGCGCGGCCGCATTTGAGCGGCTAAACCATGCCCCTGCGGTGGCCCCTGATTGGGTGCCCAACTGGGAGGCATGGCGCGCCAGCGATGATGAGAGGGCAGGGGGCAGAATGCCCCCTGCGTGACACGGGAATCGTCTCCCGCTCACAATCCCTCCCCTCCGGATGGAGGAGAGGCTTTACAGGGCTCAGATCTTGGAACAGCCTTTTATAAACATAAAAGAAGTGTCACTGTTTTGATACAGAAGATTTGTAGACATTACTTTTTCAGATATAGCATTATTTCAAGGTTCAATTAAATACTCACCTTCCTGTTACACTCTTTGATTCTGTTGCTACCAGTGTAAGTCTCCAAAAGGGGGATTCTGGGAGTTTTGCAGGATAGGACAAGAAGGCACTTAGGCCCTTCAGCATGTACACCAAGGGCTGAGCTAATGAGCTAATGACCCTTCACAATAATTAATATACAATCCAGCACAATTCTGTGTATCTTAACTTAGCTTTAATTACATAATAATTAAAGTTTTCTATTACAGATGCATGATCATAAACATTACACTGTTTGGACATACACTATATGGACTAGTCAGCTTTGTAATGCTTATCAAATCGTTCTGAAATAGCTCTTAATATATTTCCTGGCCTTTTTTGGTGTTTATCCCGAAGATTTTCAATTGCAGTCTTTGTCTGTTGAAAGAAGAACAAAGGAATATTGTGTTATATCAATATATTGCAAAATGGATATTCACAGTTATTCATATCTGTGAGGAAATGCTAAAGGGATCAGAACCATTAGAATAAAGAATCCCATTTTTTTCCAGTTACAGATTTTTTTTACCAAGAGCACTGTATGAGAATGGCAGAGATACAACCAAACATAAGTGCCTTGGGCTGCTTGGTACGTATTAGTTTTCCTGCATGGTTGTTACCTCCAGCTATGTGAGGAAAACTGCAGAAATGCTATTGAGTTATATTTCACTATGCTCAGTGCTATTTTTCTAGAAAAAGAGGTGCCTGAACTCACTATGAACACCTCCCTCGTTCTCTTAGAATGGCAATGGCTGACAGGGCTAATGAGAAAAAAACAGTCACCTCCTGGTTCCATGCCTGAAAACAGCACACCAGGGCATGGGTAAAAATAGTAGAGTAGAATGGAGTCTATATCTCTGGTCATATAGAATGAGCAAGTCAGTAGGCAGAAACCATTTTATAGAACTGAAAAAGAGAAACCAACAAGGGGGTGGGGGTGGGAATCCTGCTTTTTTACTTCCAGGTGTAGAGTTAGCTTACTTTTTCAGCCAGCTCTGCAGCTGTTATATTTGGATCATATGGGATGGGTTCTCCAATATATGTCCTCAGTTTCACTGGAAATGGCCCATATCCGGGAAGGTAGAGAACCGTGTTTTCTCATAAAACCATCTTGTCAGCCCTACGTATGAAAGGGAAAAGAGTCTGTAAGAAAGCGATCCCATATCAAATTTGAAATTAGTTGGCATTCTGAGTTTTTAGCAGTTCCAGTCAATCCATCCCAGAGAGGAAGCGTTAAATAGTATGAGTCCTTTGGAAAAGAAAAAGCAGCATATTCTGTCAGCTCTTCTCTGCTCTTTAAAAATCAAGGTCATAAGTTGTAAAATAGACTGCAGAATATGGTTTTTTTCCTGCTCAGTTCCCCTCCATGTTGGGGTTCCTACCACTGTTATAGATTATAGCTATCTTTTAAATCTAATAAAAAACTAAGCAAGGGCATGTTCACTCAGTCCTGAGACAGGCAGCACAACTTTTGCAGATCAGTGTACACTGAATAAACTCTACTAGAAAGTAGTAAAAAGATATTCTGTTTCTAAAAAAATATGTATATTATTATAAAATGTTTATTGCCTGAGAGCAGATTTCTTGATACTCACTTGACTTTCCAATGTTCCTGTATGCTTCGCAAATGTTTTGTGTAAATATAGGGATGATGGGCTAAAAGAATAAAATCAAAAATCAAAATCAAAAGGTAGCTGAGAACTGGAGAATTACTTCACCCCACCCGCTCCACCTTAATTTTGGTTAAGGACTAGGAATAATGCTCCGCATCTGGTATTGCAACGACAAGCCTGATGTAATTGACTTCAAATTGCACATGCTGTCCCCCAGATTTTCAAGAATTGAAGAGGAAAAAAGCTATTTTTCTTTTTACATTTAATTGATTTTAATAGCTTTAAAACAAAAAAGAGCAGTGGTGGGAAATACAGATATCATTTGACCCCCAAACAGGGGATTTGCCATCCTCAACTACTTAGGATGCTAGATCAAGGATATCAACAGATTTGCATTGCCTTCAAGGATATCAACAGATTTGCATTGCCTTCAGGATTATCTAGGATAATCCTGAAGGCAATGCAAATTGCACAAAGATCACTCACCACTTTTGCCTCCAAAGCTATCCGAGCAAAACCTATGCGGTTACCCCAATCCCTTTAGGCTGCAGAGCTTTTGGATATAGTATATACACACACAGAGAGAGATACACAAATGGCACAAAGGAGGCTTTGCTGGTGGAAAACAGCAGAGATTCATCCACAGATATATGGGTGGAGAGTATATGCTGCATTAATTAACCAGTGGAATACCTCCAAAGAGCACACTTTGGCCTCCCTCCCTCCCTCCCTCCCTCCCTCCCTTCCTTCCTTCCTTCCTTCCTTCCTTTCGTGACCTTTCTGTGGTGTCATCAGAGGAAGATGATGTGGGGGGAGTGGCAGTGGAGGGCCATGAACACTACAGCAAGGGTGCCACATGTGTTTGATTGCAGTGTCACATGGGGGCATAAAAGCTGTGCTTGATTGGCCATTAGCTCCCACCCCATCCCAGCTGCCACAGAGGATTTTGCACAGGTGGTTTGCTAGTGCAGATGCTCCCAAGCAGAATCCCATACTTTGCGTTGTTCTTTCCAGTAATGAATAGCCATCTTTACTAATGACTGAACTTTGCAAAACTCTTTGTACTTGAGGAAAACAACAACTTAGAGATGCAGTTTCCCAAACCTTGTCGTATTCTAGTATTAAAGTCAGCAGCAATTATTATATGAGAGCCTGCAGTTACAGCATAGAAAGCAGATGTCAAATTATCCAGATTCCTTCAGTTCTTAGATCCCTGAGGAAGAATGTAGACAAGTTGTACAAGAAAGCATGAAATTTCTGCATGGAAGCACAGGAATTGTCTTGCAATTACTAGAGTAAAAGAAGTAGAAGAAGAAGAAGAAGAAGAAGAAGCAGCACTCTCATATCTGTTTTGAGGTCAGGTCAGGTTTTCCTACAATCTGTGATCAAGGGCCAAAAGACCCAGGTTGACATGCTGTATTGGAAACATTGCCTGATTCAAATATGATGCCTGAAACATTATTAGGAGAAGAGGTTGATGTTGTAAATGGCTAAAAGCAAGCCTGCAGTTTCCAACTTCCTTTCTTGTGAGGACACTTGCTGATATTTCATGTGTTGTTTTTCACCTATAATAATGATTTTATTGCATTAGCCATGTGGCCATAGCATAATATACATAGAAATAACAACATAAAATGGGGGTGGGGAGATAAAAGTGTATGTCGTCCTGGGCGAATACTTTGAGAAAATGGGGATAACAAAGGTAATGGGGGATTTAAAACATCGAGTGACAGAGAATACAAAAAACAGGTTCGATTGTGCGGCGTATCGCCTACATCTGTGGTATTGAAGAAGGAGTTGGTGCCGCTTTCCTCTTCATCACACTAAGCAGGAAATTAGCTGTCATCTCGGTAATCCAGCAGTCAGAATCCTGCAGAAGAAGGGACACTATCCAAGGCTGGATTGGGAGATGAAGCTTGTTCACGAGAGGAGTTAGAAACCGAGATCTTTCATCTGTCCAGTTGGGACAGAAGAGCATTACATGTTCCATAGTCTCCAGAGCCGTGTCATTGCAGGAGCATGTTCTATTTGCGATGGGAACTCTGGAGTAACGACCCGACAGAACTGCTGTAGGAAAACAGTTGAGACGGGCACAGGTAAAGGCCCTTCGTTTAGCCTCCGAAGGAATTGTAAAGCAGTATAGAGGGATCCCTTCAGGGGGTGGAATAGCTAGGGCTAAGCCTGAACACGGCCCTCTTGCATGGGAAGCTGTGTTAGAGAAGTCAAGTTGCTGTAGCTTCTTTTTGATTAGAGGTAGGGCCGCCGGGCTAATACACTCTAAATTAAAAGCAGTTTTGCGGTTCAAATTGAGAAGAGAGCGGAATTTGAGATTAATTGTAGTTTTCCAAGGAGAATTATGAATATCTCTTAGGATCAGATTGGAGAAACCACCTCTAATTCGAGCATCCGATGGTAGTAGGTGGGAGCTGTAGGAAATGGCTCGACTCCATGCTCGTTTTATAATTGAGGGCTGGGCGAACTCAAGTCGTAGGGTTGCACCTGAGACACATCTTGGGACGCCGGAAAGAGAACTCAGAAACATGTGAAGTGGGCGATCCAAGTTACCTGATATTGCTGTAGTCCATACTTCGCAGCCATATAATAGTTTAGGGACAACTTTGGCATTAAACATTTGAATTGCTGCTGGAAGGTGTTTTTTTTATAATATTTATTAAATTTTAGTTTAACAATAAAATACATAGGTAATAACACAATCTTTTCCAAAATCCACTTTTCATATTCATCTTTGGACTTCCTCACAACCCTTGTTCCTGCTTTCTAAGCTCATAAATTTTACCAGCAAATTATTAACTTGGTTTAATTCATATAATATAATTTTTCAATATTAATATCTCAAATTTTAAAATTTAACATACTCTTATTGACACTTAATTATAAAATGTTACTTATCCAAAATTTATCTTTTCATCTTCCAATTAAGTTTAAATTTGTATTCTTTATAACTAGTTTGTTGAAGCCATGTTTTTGCTAATCTTACATCTTTCTTAACAATCATACAATTTACAATATTTTTGTAGATAGTCCTTAAATTTCTTCCAATCTTCCTCCACCGCTGCTGGAAGGTGTTTGCCGCCCTTCTGGTGATAAAATCGGACAATGGCATTAGAGGTCGTGGTTGCAGCAAGAGAGGCAGATTGTAGATGGGTGGTCCAGGAGAGATTATAAGTAAATATTAAGCCTAGATATTTAAAGGCTTTTACCTTTTCTAAGTAGCCACCTGTGATCTTAAGCGGCTCCAGCTTGAGTTTGCGGGAACGAGTGAAGTGGAGAACTTTCGATTTTTTATAATTAATATTAAGAGCTTCCGCCTTACAATAGGCGATAAATGCATTAACTGCATTTGCTAGGTCCGCAGCTGTTCTGGATAAGATGACGGCATCATCCGCATAGAAAAGGGAAGCAACGGGGTGGCCTGCTAAGTGAGGAGGGTACTTAGTTGCTAGCTTCAAAGGGGAAAGGGCATCATGAAGATAAAGATTAAACAGTAAAGGGGCCAAGAGACAACCTTGTCGGACGCCCCTGGCCGTTGGGAATGGAGTGGTAAGGTAGCCGTTGGGACCAATTCGAACGCGAGCTGTGGTGTTTTAATAAAGGGAAATAATTAGGGAAAGGAGGTGCGGATCAATTCCCAAATGGGCAAGTTTGGACCATAATCTCTGCCTAGGAATGGAATCAAAGGCGGCCTCCAGGTCCATGAAAGCGGCAAACAGGTGGCCTTGCCTTGGTGCAGTGTATTTACTGGCAAGGTGATAAAGAATTAGACAGTGATCCATGGTTGATGCTGACTTCCGGAAGCCAATCTGTTCTGGTGGTAGAATGTTTCTCTCATGGACCCATGAAAGAAGTTCTTCCAGTAAGACAGCGGCAAATATTTTCCCCGGAATAGATAGTAAGCTGATGGGGCGATAGTTCCTAGGGATGTTTGGCTGGCCACCTTTGAAAATCGGAACTATTGTAGCTTCTCTCCAGGAGTCGGGGATGTCTAAGGCGGAGGAGATAGCAGTGAATACAGGAGTCAGCTGTTCACTCCACCAAAGAGGATCAGTCAGGAAAAGGTCCAACGGGACCATGTCTGGGCCGGGGGCCTTATTCCTACGCATGGACATTATGATGTTGAAGATGCGGGTTGAGGTAAAATTTACTGAGGAGGTGGAACTAAGAGAACAGGAACAGAGGTCCAACGGGGATTGAAGGTGATCTGTAAGATGATTTGGAGAAGCGAAACTGGCTGAATAATAAGCAATCCATTCGTCAGCGGAAATCAGGATAGCTGAATTGAGTGGTGCCGAAGGCCTAACTAAGCGCCAAAAGGAGCGGGAGTCATGCCTCTCTACAGCTGAACGAAGAGTGGACCAAGCCTCAAGGATGTGTTGCTGTTTTTTGCAATGAATCATGTTTCTGTATGTCCTTTTAGTAACTAGAAGCTCTGCATGGGTTTGGGGGTCGTTGGAAAATTATTGGGAGAAGAGGTTGATGTTGTAAATGGCTAAAAGCAAGCCTGCAGTTTCCAACTTCCTTTCTTGTGAGGACACTTGCTGATATTTCATGTGTTGTTTTTCACCTACTTGCCTGATACACTGTTTTATATTTTATAGCATTGTTTTATATCTTATAGCTTTATTTTATATCATATTTCACATATTTTAAGAAAAAAAGCATGAGTTAAATTTAATAACTTACCTGGAAACCGATATATGGCACGATCACATATTGAAAAACTCTCTCTCCCTGTCTCCTTGAAAAGTCTAGCGATAAGGAAGAAATAGTCAATAGTACAAACTGCGTGATAATAGATAATAAGCACTGGTCCTTTAGGGAGATGTTCCATGCCAAAAACTTCATAACCTGGAAATGATATAAAATGCAATAAATAAATGTTATTTTGTTGAAAAATAAATGGAATATTGCAATCTTTTATTGGAAGAAAACACTGTGGTTCAGAAAACTGAAATTTAAGATCGGTTAAAAAGCTCTCCCATATGTTGCAGCATTCTGGATACTAGGTTGTCATCCACATGGGCCAGAACTTTCTCTGTTGTGCTCACATAATAAATGATATTTCTCGTCTGTTGGAATCTTCGTTACTTGCTTAATTTTGGGCGCAGGTGGGGAAAAAATTGCCTAGTCTTTGAGTGCGCTAAAACTGTGACTTGCTGTTTCAATCTCCTTGAAATTTCCATCAGGGCCATGTTAAGCATATGCGGTGTCGGGGTGCAAAAATCCACCAGGCACCCCTAGGTTGCCCAGAGTTGTCGAACGTTTCTTAACGGGGGACCCCAAAGTTGTTGACTTTTTTAAAGGAGATAGTTGTCTACATTTAGAATGGTTGCAGATGCAGTGACTCACAGTTCCAACTAACAGGGGTTCCAGCGCCCAACGCACAGGGGCGTACGAAGGTGGGTGTGGGTTCCATGCTAGGGGGGAACAAAATGTTCGGTGACACAGTTTCTGTGCTGTCCACCCGCTGCCTCCACACACCTCGCTGCATGGTGGCTAACTGTTTCGGCTGGGATCCATGCGCGCTTATTTGTCGGGACTTGTTGCTGCCATCGGTGCTGTTGGTGTGTGGCGGATCCCATCCAGAGATGTTCCTCTCCTGCCGCTAGCATTCCCCGTTGTTCTGTGCTGGCACATCATGCTGAGCGGTGCTGGGAGAGTGTGACGACAGCGGAAAAGCCAGCAAAGGAACCCACAGCTCGGCACATGCAACAGGATGCATCGTACCACACCCACAACATTACATGGTGCTCCGGGCATGGCACTGAAACAGTTAGCTGCCATGCAGCTGGGGCAAGAGCCGACAGGCTCTTCTGCTGCGGGCAGGTTGGTGCGAGTTTGGGATCGAGCGTTGGAGTCCGGGGAAGAGCCGCCTGCAGAAGACGAACTCTGACGGGCTGTCGGCAGCTCTTCCCTAGACTCCAACGCTCAGCCCTGGACTCTCAGCCTGGCACCCCTGTGAGCCCAGCGCCCGGGTGCCGTGCACCCCTAGCGCCAATGGTTAAGATGCCCCTGACTTTCATACGGGTTATAATACTATATTTTCCTGAGCCTTTTTTTATTTGAAAACAGTATTACCCTTCCTTGCAGAGTGTTGCACATTCTTTCCCCATCCCTAAGAGCTCTAATTTCAGGCATCTTCAGGCCATTCTCTGAATCACTTTATACAATGTGAGAAAACAGTTTCCCAGACAGATGCACCCTTGACCATGTCCTAAGTAGCCAGAGGGTTTCATCCTTATGACCCAAGCTTGGTTTTAGTAATGTGTGCTGACAAATTCCATGGTTTGTGTCCAGAGTTTATGCTTCAGGGTTACCTAGTGATGCTCAAGAAAATTGCACCCTCAAAGTCTCACTACACGATGATATACTCATTAAATTCGCTGTGTACCCACCACACAGTTAAAACTGTAATGGTAACTATTGTTCCAGGGCCTCAAGTCTGAAATTCTGATGCTCAGTCCTATGAAAGTATAGTAGCTGAATTATTGGTATGAAAGAAACATTTACTCACCATGCCATATCTTTCCAAATATATCTAAAACTTGAGCCGTAACTTGCTTTGGCTTTTCCCAACATTTGGTATCAAAATCAGTTTCTTGCTGGTTATTCCTCTTCTTGTAGACATATAGCAAAAATGAGATTGCACAGACAAACAAATACGTCATTATAACGATTGAACAAGGCAAAATCAGAAGCATACGCAACCACCAACAATAAGCCCCTAAGCTCAGGTATTCTTCCAAGTAAGGAAAACTAATCCAGTTTCCCAGCATTTGAGTAAAGCAGCTCATGGTTTCCTGATATGAAGCCCCACGTGTATGCCGAGGAAGGAAAGAAATCCAGTTAAACCTTCTTTGGTTTTGATGGTGTTTCCCCCCACTGTTTACCTGGAAAACAGAAAATGCCGTATATCAGTTTGAACTGCCATTCCAGAAGCATTCATGATTACATGAATTCTCCTGCTATTTAATATTTTCCCAGTTTCCCCCACTGTAACTTGCCAAGTAGATACAAGTAGATACAAAATGCCAAGTGTATGACTCCATTTTTTTCTTGTAAAGCAAGGTGGTTTCAGTCCACTGCTGAAGTATTAAGGAAAGTGAGAAAGGGTCACTTCTCTTTGTCAGCAGAAATGGTTCCCCGCCTCCTAAAAGTGCAGCTGCATGCATCTTGTGACTGTCTTCTTTGTGTTGCTGGGCAAACTAACACATACCCCAGGATAGATAAAGAACTCAAGTTTCAGCATTCACTGTTGTGGGGCATTGGAGACATGGATACTGTTGGAATGATCTGGGGAAAATGTGTCGGATTTGTGAAGAGCTTATCTGAAGGAAGTTAGACACATTGCAAGACGTCTACACAGAGGGAACTCTGGCAGTTGCAGGACTTTTTTGAGCAAGTGGACTTTGCACTTTCTGTGTGCACTTTTCCTCAGCAAAAACTTTATACGTTGAAACGCTCTCTGGGCTCAGAGAGTGAAGACTTCTTGTAGCAGAGACAGTGTGTGTCTTTGTGCCCCCAAAGTAAAAGTGATCTCTGCTACACAGTTGTTTCTTGTACTGAGGCTATCCACTTGACTCAAATTATGTGGAGCGAACACAACACCGAACAAGAGGGAGGGTGGGGGAAATAGTGAGCTGATGGGTGGCAGCATTTTGGAATTCACTGCAAAGTGCCTCTTTCTGGGGATGTGAAGTGGAATAGCAGCACTGCTGCCAGATAAGAACAGATGCCGATGGCCAAACCCTGTTTTCACTCCCTCTAGAACTTCTTTCCGGTTGGGTTATTGGGGACCATGCCACAATACACAACCAGTGCATTTTTGTCTACAAATTACTAAGTCATCTGAAAACCCATTACCTTTACATAGTTGAATTGCTTATTTTTTATTTTACTCTACCTTCACTACATCTTTCAACAAAAAAGTATGGGAAAAGACACAAAATTGATAAGGGTGGGGTGGGGGCTTTAAAACACAGCTGTTTTGATTCCAATAATAGCTGTGTTATAGGGAGGAATTAAATTTCTGCTTCTCAGTGTTATAATACAGTGGTACCTCGGATTACATATGCTTCAGGTTACCGTACTTTTCACCCTACAGGACATATTCCCCCCCCCCCAAAAAATGAAGGGGAAATCTGGGTGCGTCCTATGGGGTGAATGCAGGCGTTCGCTGAAGCTTGGAGAGCGAGAGGGGTCAGTGCGCACCGACCCCTCTCGCTCTCCAGGCTTCAGGAAGACATCCGCAGCCTAGGCAGCCCTGCGGGAGAAAATGAAGGCCTCTCTCCACCACATACCAATCCAATTACGATTAAAATCTTCTCCAGTTCGAGACCTTGGCACTCGATGGCTGATTCATTCAGCAGCAGGTTAACTTGTCTCCTTCTTCCAGAACTTGCCTGTTTCTTAATCCTGAATTTGTATATCTTAAAAAACAGAAGAATCTCTGTGATGGGTGAACCACGTTGGAGAGTTTCCAATGCACGCAGTGCATTCTGTAGGAGCGGGAGGCAGCTGCTGGGTGATCGGCAAGTGAGGGCGCTCCCCCCACAACCTGAGGGGGGGGTTTGCAATAATAATTACTCTCAAATTATCCTTAATTGGTCCGCTATGGTGAGAACCATTGTTCACCATGGCGGCAAAAACCGGAAGTCTACAATCTATTCATAACAATACATTTCAAACAAAATCAAAAGTTACACTACACCTTTATCCTCTGCCGAAATACCACAGAACAATCCCTCCAATTCTCAGTCTCCCATCGCTGCCAATAAATCTCTCCCTCTCTGTTCACTTTCACAATAAGTTTGAGAACTCACTGTCCCAAGGGAGGGAAGTACCGTATTTTCGCTCTATAGGACACACTTTTCCCCTCCAAAAATGAAGGGGAAATTTGTGTGCGTCCTATGGAGCGAATGCAGGCTTTCACTGAAGCCTGGAGAGTGAGAGGGATCAGCGCGCACTGACCCCTCTCGCTCTCCAGGTTTCAGGCAGCTATCTGCAAGCCTTCAGAGCCCAGCGGGAGTTCCCGCCACGCTCCGAAGGCTTGCGGAACGCAGCCTGTTCTGGGAGCTGGGGTCGGGGGAAGCCCCCGTCCCCAGCCCCGCAAGCTCCGGGAGCGGCGGAGAGGTTGCGCGCAATCTCGCCGCCTCTCCTGGACCTGTTCTGGGGGCTGGGGTCGGGGGAAGCTCGGGCTTCCCCGCCCTAGCCCCACGGCTAAAAATGAAGCCGCTCACAACCTCTCCCTGGAGAGACTGCGCATGGCTAAAAAGGAAGCCAAGACAGCCAGTGGGAATTTCCCCCCCTTTATTTCCGCCCCTAAAAACTAGGTGCGCCCTATAGAGCGAAAAATATGGTAACTCATGGCTCTTGATCATAAACCCTATAGGTTCTGGGGCAGCTCAGGAATCATGGCTTCTGTGGCAACCATGAGACTGTCTCAGTAAATAAGGCATACCCTGGTTCAGGTTTCTGCAAGGGAGTGGGAAGGCAGAACAGAAATGCATCGATAGCGGGGTTTGTGCTGAGCCCATTGTCAGATAGATCATTTCCTGGTGACATTTGGAGTGATGATGCAGTGCCCCTTTATAAATCCTCATAAAACCTGAGAAGTTGAGATCAGAAGAATCTTTATTTGCATCAGCCATTAGCTATAGGAATACAATAAAATAAAATGTACTGAAGATAGAGGTAAAAACTTAACTATACAAAATACATTTTGGAGGTTTAGATCAATAATCAAATCATAGATCTTATTCTAATTGCCCCCTCTAAAAACCTTGCAGATTTTGCTGCCACCTGGTCATCTTGATCTGCTGGAAGAAAGGACACAGTAGCAATGGTTGAGCAACCCAGCATGGACAATAGTAGAGGGGTAATACCCTCACTTCTCATATCTTTATAAAGAGTGCAACCAGAAGCTCATGAGCCACTGACTCAATAGTGCCATCTCCACATGGACATCATTGTTTTTCGAGTGGAATTTTCTGAAATTGACCCTCAAGTACAGCTGAAGGCAGTTTATTCAAGCTTGCGAAAGTGAAAGCTCGTCTGTATTTTGAAATTGTTAAATTTTGCAAATAGGGTGGCCGAGTGTCAAAATGACTAGGTAGAAAATAATCATACCATGGACAAAATTGCCTTATTGTGGCCAAATTATTCTGTCGCTCAATTAGGTGCTGTCTAATTTAATTATTTACTTTACTGAGGTAAAGGTAAAGGTACCCCTGCCCGTTCGGGCCAGTCTTGACAGACTCTAGGGTTGTGCGCTCATCTCACTCTATAGGCCGGGAGCCAGCGCTGTCCGCAGACACTTCCGGGTCATGTGGCTAGCGTGACAAACTGCATCTGGCGAGCCAGCGCAGCACACGGAACGCCGTTTACCTTCCCGCCGGTAAGCAGTCCCTATTTATCTACTTGCACCCGGAGGTGCTTTCGAACTGCTAGGTTGGCAGGCGCTGGGACCGAACGACGGGATTCGAACTTTACTGAAGCCCAGTGTTAATAACTGTTGTGATGATAAACCAGAAAAATAAAGCTTTTGTTTGACAATTATAGTCCAAGCACTCTCATGACAATCTTGCAATACTAAGGGTAGTAGACCAGTGGGGTTTAAATTTAGGCAAAGCCAATAATTAAATGTCCTACACCAAACCTGTAATTCAACTGAGGGGAGACTAGCCTCTAAGTGCAATGAAGCATTTGGAACACAGGATGGAACAGAAAAAAATTGCCTTAGGAACTTAGGTTGAACAGCTTCTGTAGATCCAAGGTGAGGGCCTGTCCAAATCTGAGCCCATACAATAACTGTGCTAGGGTATTAGCTTTAAACAGTGCTGATGGTATGTGATTGCCATCTTTTGTATGTAAAAAGCCTGTCAGAATTTTGGCGCATTGAGTTTTGGGGGTAGAATTGTTAAATAATGGGCCTACTTGTACCATTGTTAGAGGTAAATGACCGCTTTCCATATTATGGCCCAACTCAAACTCCATGACAAGCTTATATGCAAAATATGCAAAACACTGCCTCCATATATGTAAAGTGGGTATATTCCCTGGGCCAATCTCCCTCTATCATTTCATTTAATATTAGCAAGCCCCTCCGCTTTACAAATTGAGCTAAACAAAGCCCTGAATTATTAAATCTATGATCTTTAGACAGATGGGAGGTACCTCCGGCTAAGTACTGTATATATCTGGTTTGAGAATCTGGTTGTAATGGGTGTACAAATTTACATCATTGACTTCTGTAGGTGCGCTAAAATCCCCTGCAATGATAAACACTGCAGTAGGAAAGAATGGGGCGTTCTTTCAACATAGTCTCTTTGGCAACAGCAATTTCCCCTCTCTTTCATTTTGTTTAAAACATGGGGGTCAAAGGAATTTTAAAGGATTTTAGGAGATTAAAAGGTTTTGAAGTTAAATAAGCTTTAAAAATGTGAAGATATAGCCGACAGGGAAAAAGGAGTTGAAACTAATTTACAACACTAACTTCTATAGTGCAAATTCCTGGGGTTGCCGGAACATGTAAATAAAACAACCTTGCCTTCGATAGCAGGAATTTTAAGAAGAGCAAAAGGGGGGGGGGGGGAGAAGCCAGCAAAGCAAACCTCCGTCATGTAATTGAAAGGGAATATGCGGAGCTCTGATAAACACATCTTGCCAATATATTGTTGTGTAGTCTAAACTACTGAACCTCTTGGGCTTGCTGATCTGAAGGTCAGTGGTTGAGCTGCCGTTGCTCTGTCCCAGCTTCTACCAACATAGCAGTTCGAAAACACACCAGTGCAAGTAGATAAACAGTACCACTGTGGCAGGAAGGTAAGCAGTGCTTCCATGCACTCTGGCACTCATCACAGTGTCCCGTTGCACCAGATGCAGTTGTAGCGTTCCCAAAGCAAAGGAAAGATTGGACTCTGATTAATAGAATACACATAAGACTTGACCAGAAAGACTCTGGGAGGGGTGTGTATAATATTTCCTGTCCACTCCTCGGCCCAGGTCGTCTTATTCACAAAAGAACTTTTTACACAGTGTTCAAAAGAACCAATCAGATTTCCTCTGAGCATTTCAAAAAAACCCACATGGGACAAAGTCAGATCAGAAGAAATCCTGTTAACTACAAAGACTACTCTGAGAGTATTATAAAACGGGACTACTATATCTGAGAGTAAATAAAACAGGACTAGAGGAATGCTTTGAGGAAACTCCGGAGGTCATAAACAGCAATAAACAGGAGAGGAAGGATGGGTAGTATTTACCATCTCCTGGAAGGATGGCAGTATTTGCCATCTTGTGAACCCTCTTCCTGGCCCTTAAGATCTAAAGATTAAACTACAAAAAGTAACCTATTCTTTATGTACTGAGGTTGCCTGGTGCAGCAACTGGCCTGTGTTTTAGAATGCTTATACGTGCCTGTCAGGTGTAGAGAAAGCAGAGATGCAGAGGCTTGTGGGATTCGATCAGAAATTATTGTCAATGAATTAAACCGAGTCAATGCAATGCTTTCATCACGGACACAATGGCTTGCTCCATATTTCATAATTCCTCATAGCAATCCCACCTGACCCCCACACTCTGGATATTTGCACCCCTACAGCGGTTTAGTCATGCTGGCCACATGACCGGGAAAGCTGTTTGTGGACAAACGCCAGCTCCCTTGGCCTGAAAAGCGCTGCAACCCCAGCCTTTGACTGGACTTAACCATCCAGAGGTCCTTTACCTTTTGTGCAATATGAATGCTTTTGTAGGTCTGTGTCCATACTTTCTGCTAGATTACTGATGGCCACAACTTCGAGCAGCGGGCTCCCTAGGCCTTCTCTCTTTTTCACATTGCTTGGTTTCTTCATACAGATGGCACACCTGTCAGAGTCTCTTTCAACCACAGAAGAAAGGGACGTGTCTCCATAGAGGTGGAAACTCTCTCAAATGCTGGGAAACTGGATTCCTTTTCCTTATTTGGAATTATTATTTATTTATTTAATTTCTATACCTCTTTATATTTTAAGAAAAATCTCAAAGCGGTTTAAAATACATTAAAACATCAATAAAACAATCTGAAGAAAGTCAAATGTAGAGTATACAGTCAAAGCAACATAATTAACTAAGATAATAAAAAAACTAAATTATCCCAAAGATTTCAAAAGAAAAAATTACAAAGGAGGTCAATTACAGAATACACACTCCACAAACAAAGGTAACAAAAAAACACCTTAAACATTTCTTAAAAAACCACTGCTAAGTGAAGTCAAATATAAAATACACATTTAAAACAGCATAACTAACAAGAGAATAAAACATTATCATAAGCATGACACAGCTGTTTGGCAGGCACAAAAAGATGGGGCAAAATAATCCAATAGTTAGGGTTTGTTGTCAGGCAATATCCCTCTGGTCTCACCAGGCACCTGGTGAAACCATACTGGACCCTGCATTCACTCCATAGGATGCACACAAATTTCCCCTTCATTTTTGGAGGGGAAAAAGTGTGTCCTATAGAGCGAAAAATACGGTAGTTTCCTGGATTGTGGCAAAAGAAGGGGATTGGGTTTAAATGTGTAGTGAGTATGCAGCGAATGTAATGAGTATATCATCGTGCAGTGAGACTTTGATGGTGCCATTTTCCAGAGCATGGTAAACCACTAGGTAACTCTGAAACATAAACTCTGGACACAAACCATGGAATCTGCCAGCGCAGGATGTGGTGATGGCTGCTAATTTGGATGGACACTGCGAGAAATCGGATGATGGAATACAGAGAGCTTTGGCTTGATCAACAGGATCCATCTTATGTCCTCATTGCTTCCCAGAGTGTGATGTTGCTTTAGATGTTGAAGCATAAATCAGAAATACATTACTAAAACCAACTTTGAGTCATAAGGATGAAACCCTGTGGCTACTTAGGACATGGTCAAGGGTGCATCTGTCTGGGAAACTCTTTTCTCACTTTGTATAAAGTGATTCAGAGAATGGTCTGAAGATATGAGAATTATAATTCATATAAATGCTTAAAGGAGATTGAAAGAGGGTCACAGTTTTAGCTTACTCAAAGACTAGGCAAAAATGTTTTCACCTGCACCCAAAAACAAGGAAAGAATATTCCAGCAGAGGAGAAATACCATTTGTTCTGGAATCACAACAGAGAAAGTCTTGATCTGTGTGGATGACAACCTAGCATCCAGAACGCTGCAACATATAGCAGCCATTAGCAGGCTTTCTCCCAATAGGATGTCTGTGGAGGAAGGCATGAGGCGCATCTGCTCTCAAAAAGGAGTGATTCGGCTACAAGCGGGTTGGCATAGATGACCCTTGTGGTTCACTCCAACTCTATTATTCTATGATTCCTATGAGGCACCCCAAAACAAATGTATATGAATGTTTACTACATTGGGAACAATTCCACATTTAAAAATGTGATGATACACACACACACACACCCTCAGATGAACAGTAACACATGACACATTACACCGTGCCATTTACTAACAGAAATAAAGACAATATGGAAAAGCCATGTGTGAAAAACTAAGTACATCTTATTATTAAATAGCTTTTAATAATAAGAACCACATTTAGCAACAATAAGAAGCTATCATTTTCTGTAGGACTTTATCAGTCTCACATCACTTCAGTTCATTGAAGTTTGCTGGTGTTATGTACTGAAGTTCTCACCCTGGGCCAGCAGGGAGATACTGTAGATAGTTATGCAAATGAAGGATCGAAAGTGACGTTCAGTGATTGGATAGTTTTAGAAAGTTGCAACAGTTACGTTGTTCTGGAGCTCTATATAAGCAGGCTGACTGAGCTCATCAGTTCAGTTCTGTTCCAGCTTACAAATTAAGAGCTGCTTTGGAAGAATCGCTGTGTTGTCTGATATGTTCACCCACAACTTAACACTGGCGACAAAGGTGGGATTGATGGACATCCGAGCACAGCCAGATGCGGCCATCCTCTGAATTGAGCTGAATCACTGAGCTGAATCACTGAGCGAAATCACTGAGCGAAATCACTGAACAGAACCAATTCAGAGCTGACTGTTCTGGCTAGAGCACTGTGTTCCATCCATCGCCCTTCACGCCGGCATCGGAATCACGGCTTCACTTGTGCCTCTACCACCGTTTGCACCAGCCTCTGAATCAAGGGACTCCTACTTCACTCGGTTCAACTGCTACCTCCAAGCCAACGAGCCGACAGCAGTATCAAAGGAACGGAAGCGGGGACTATTCCTCAGCCTCTGTGGGCCTGAGGTGTTTGAGCTGGCTCGAGCATTGGTTGCGCCTGAAGCAGTCCAGGCAACACCATGGGACACGATCCAAGAGAAGCTCATCAACCACTACGCACCAAAACTATCCAAGATTGCTGCTCGCCATGCGTTTTACCACCAGAACCAGGCAGAGGGGGAATCAATCAACAACTACACCACCGCCCTCCAACAGGCTGCAATGCACTGCGAGTTCCAAGACTTAGACGATGCCCTGATGGATCGAATCGTCTGCGAGGTCTGGGACATCCATCTGCAACGGCGTCTCCTCACCAAGCCAGACCTCACGTTGCAGAAAGCCATTGAGGAGGCTGTGGCCTTGGAAGCTGCTGAATGCTCCGCCCAGGAGATCCACAAGGCCAGCAGCCCGCGTCTTGCTAGGAAGCCAGTTCCAGTGCATCACGAAGAGGCCAGCAGTGATGAGGCATCCTCCAGTGAAGACGATGACGTGCACCAGACAAAGCGGGAGTGCAGGAAGTTCCAACAGAAGTTCAAAGGCCAATCGGAATGTGCTGGCTGCGGAGGCAATCATTCCCGTGCCAAGAGTCGATTCAGAGACGCCATCTGTCGGACGTGTTCCAGAAGGGGCCACATCACTAAGGTCTGCCGATCGGCTCCGTCTGACACCCCCCTTCACTGATTCGCAAGTCCAAGCCTTTACTCCAGTCTGCCAAGGAAAGCTGCTTCGCTCTCACCAACTGCCGCTGCCCGTCTGGAACCACGATTGGCCAAACCGACTTGCCTATGTGACACAAGCTGAATGTCACGGTGCTCATTGAAGGAGCTCCATGTGACATGGAGATCGACACAGGGTCTGCCCTGTCCATCGTGTCTTGGAGCACCATCAAAAGACTGGTACCCAGTGTCCAAAAGGCAACTCGACTCTCACTGTGTACACCTGAGAGACTACCAGGGAAACGACATTCCCGTGGTAGGTGTTGGCCGGTTCCAGATCGCCTTCAAGGATTTTTCGGGCCTGCTCCGACTGGTGGTGGTCGAAGGGCAGCAGCCAAGCCTCCTAAGGCTAGACTGGTTTGATGCCCTCGGCCTGGAAGTCACTGGCATCAACTGCATCTCTAACTCAGAGACTGAGGGTCTGGTCAAAGACTTTGCCGAGGTTTTTGATGGCACTTTGGGGCAATATACAGGTACGCCCATCTCCTTTAGCCTTGATCCACAAGTCACCCCCATCAAGCTAAAGCCACGCCGGGTTCCCTTTGCTCTCAAGGCTAAGGTGGACAAACAACTGGACAAGGTGATCGCCCAAGAAGTTTTGGAGCCAGTTGACCATGCCAAGTGGGAAACCCCCATCGTTACACCTGTCAAGACAGACTGGTCGGTGAGAATCTGCGCTGATTACAAGTGCACGATCAACAAGGCACTTCAGCAGCACGCTTACCCGGTTCAAGTTGTTCAACACCTGCTGCATTCCTTGGGTGAGGGTAAGGTCATGCTAAGCTGGACCTTGCCCAAGCCTACTAACAACTGCCCATTGATGATGCCACAGACAATCGTCACCCACCGAGGGGCATTCCGTTGCCGCCGTTTGCAGTTTGGGGTGAGTGTGGCTCCTGGCATCTTCCAAAGCCTTATGGAGCGTCTCCTTCAAGGGCTTCCGAGTGTGGTACCGTATTTTGATGACGTCTTGGTGTCCGCAGACTCAAAGTTGCAACAGTTACATTGTTCTGGAGCTCTATATAAGCAGGCTGACTGAGCTCCTCAATTCAGTTCTGTTCCCGCTTACAAATTAAGAGCTGCTTTGGAAGAATCGCTGTGTCGTCTGATATGTTCGCCCACAACTTAACAGCTGGCATCTGTTTATGCACATCTATCTCAAGGTCTTGTGCAGCATTTCAATTGGGCTGAGGTCTGGACTTTGACTAGGTCATTGATTCTGTTCTTTTCCAGTCATTCTGTGGTAGATTTCCTGGTATGCTTGGGATCCTTGTCCTGTTAACAGCATGACCCAATTTTGGCCAAGCTATAGCTGTCAGCAAATTGCCTCACATTTCTCTCTAGAATACTTTGGTATACAGTATATAAAAGGGATTGAAGAAATATATTCAAAACAAAAAGCTAAAATTATAATAAATGGCAATTTATCACAGGAGTGTGAAATCAGTAAAGGGGTCAGACAAGGTTGCCCACTATCCCCCTTAATTTTCATACTAACATTGGAAGTTTTATGTAAACGAATTAGGGAGGAAAAAGAAATAAAAGGGATTATGCTGGGAAACAGAAGTTACAAAATGAGGCCATTTGCTGACGATCTAATTATAACTACGGAGCAACCAAAACAGAGTTTAACAAAGGCATTGGAAATAATATATGCCTATAGTAAAGTTGCGGGGTTTAAACTGAATTTAAACAAGACAAAACTATTAGTTAAAAATTTGTCGCCGGATGAAAAAGCAGAATTAGAAAAAATAATACAAATTAAAATCTACCCCAAAATCAAGTATTTAGGATTATGGATAACACCAAAGAATATTAACTTGTATGAAGATAATTATATTAATTGTTGGAAAGATATCAAAAGACAGTTGGAGACATGGAGAAGCCTAAACTTATCATTCCTGGGCTGTATTTCGGTAATTAAAATGATCGTCTTACCGAAGCTACTCTTTTTATTCCAAACGATTCCAATTATAGGAAAGACCAGCAGTATTGACAAGTGGCAAAAAGAAATCTCTAAACTTTTGTGGAAGGGTAAAAGACCAAGAATAAAGCATAAGATATTAATAGATACTGTAGAAAGAGGTGGCTTCGGGTTACCAGATTTGAAGCTGTATTACGAAGCCTCAAGTCTTCTCTGGTTGAAAGATTGGTGTTTATTAACAAATTGGGATACTTTAGATGTAGAAGGTCATGACACACGTTTTGGATGGCATGGCTATCTTAATTATGGGGAAATAAGTAGTCCCTTGCAAGTCACCACCATTGATGGGAGGGAACTCCTGGGGGGAGAAGTAACCCAACAGATGGTTCCCATGAGAATGAGGGTGGCCAGGCACACGGAAGTCATAGCCTTTCATGTAGCCACCCTGGCGGGACCACCCATCATATTGGGAATGAGCTGGCTGGCGCTACATGATCCGTTAGTGGGATGGCACCAGCGGACGGTCTCTTTCGTTTTTTTTTTTAATAAATATTTTATTAAATTTTCAAAATACATAATACAAGATCCCTACACCAAAAAACCAGAACAAATACACCAAAAAACCATATAGAAAGAAAGAAATAAAAAATATAAGAGAAAAAAGAGAAAAATATAACCAACCATTCAATATAACTTTTCTTATATAACTAACTAGACTTCCTCGCATCTCCTTACCCTGCATTATTTATAATCAGAATTTCAGCAAATTATTACCTTATTTCATACCTTATTTTGTACTTTCCAAATATTATACTTCTAAATTTAAAATAGTTTTTATCAATTGCTCATACCTTAAAATTAAACATAATATTTCCTTAAATTTTGACCTTTTCTTACTTATAACTTAATTTTCTATTTTACAAAGCCTATTTGCTGTAGCTGGTATTTTCTAAATCATGCAAATACTTAACATTCATACAACTTATAATATTTTTGTAGATAATCCTTAAACTTCTTCCAGTCCTCTTCCATTGTTTCTTCTCCCAAGTCTCGGATTCTGCCAGTCATTTCAGCCAATTCCATATAGTCTATCAATTGCGTCTGCCACTCTTCCAGTGTGGGCAAGTCTTGTGTCTTCCAGTACTTTGCAATGAGTATTCTTGCTGCTCTTGTCGCATACATAAAAAAGCTTCTATCCTTCTTTAACACTTTCTGGCCGACAATGCCCAGGAGGAAGGCCTCCGGTTTCTTAACAAAGGTATATTTAAATACCTTTTTTAGTTCATTATAGATCATTTCCCAGAAGGCTTTCACTTTAGGGCATGTCCACCAGAGGTGAAAGAATGTCCCCTCAGCCTCTCTACATTTCCAACATTTATTATCAGACAGGTGATATATTTTTGCAAGCTTGACTGGGGTCATGTACCACCTATATATCATTTTCATAATATTCTCCTTCAAAGCATTACATGCCGTGAATTTTATTCCGGTGGTCCATAACCTTTCCCAGTCCTCAAACATAATGTTATACCCTATATCCTGAGCCCATTTTATCATGGCTGATTTAACAGTCTCATCCTGTGTATTCCATTTAAGCAGCAAGTTATACATTCTCGACAATACCTTGGTCTTTGTTTCCAACAGTTCTGTCTCTAATTTCGACTTCTCCACCTGGAATCCTATCTTTTTGTCCAATTTAAAAACCTCTTGGATTTGGGCGTAATGTAACCAATCTTGCACCTTATTCTTTAATTTCTCCAAGCTCTGCAACCTCCATTTGTCTCCAATTTTTTCTATTAATTCCCAATATTTCGGCCAGCCGGCCTCCATATTGAGTCTCTTCCGGGCCTTAGCCTCCATTGGTGATAACCATCTCGGGGTCTTACTTTCTAGTAAGTCTTTATATTTTGTCCAAACAATAAATATTGCTTTTCTGACAATATGGTTTTTGAACATTTTATGAACCTTTACCTTATCATACCACAAATATGCATGCCAACCAAAAGCATTGTTAAACCCTTCCAGATCTAGGACATCAGTGTTCTCTAGAAGTAACCAATCTTTCATCCAGCAGAAAGCTGCAGCTTCATAATATAACTTTAAATCTGGCAGGGCAAACCCCCCTCTTTCTTTTGCATCAGTTAGTATTTTAAATTTTATTCGGGGCTTTTTGCCCTGCCAGATAAACTTAGAAATATCTTTCTGCCATTTTCCAAAACATTCCACTCTGTCTACAATCTGTAGAGCCTGAAACAAAAACAACATCTTTGGCAATACATTCATTTTAATAGCTGCGATTCGACCCATTAAGGAAAGTTTCAATCTTGACCAAGTTTCTAAATCCTTTTTGATTTCTGTCCAACATTTTTCATAATTATCTTTAAATAAATTCAAATTTTTAGCAGTCAAATTGACCCCTAGGTACTTCACTTTTTTAACCACATTTAACTCTGTCTCTTTCTGAAACCTTTCTGATTCCGAAGCTGTCAATTTTTTTACCAAAACCTTAGTTTTTTGCTTGTTCAGTTTAAATCCCGCCACCCGACCAAACTCGTATATCAGTTCCAAAACTCTTTTCGTACTAGGTTCTGGCTCCTGTAATGTAATTACCAAATCATCTGCAAAAGCTTTCAATTTATACTGTTTCACTCCGACCTGTATTCCTTGCACCGACCGGTCCTCCCTAATCATATTCAAAAGCACCTCCAGGACTGAAATAAATAACAGAGGGGATAGGGGGCACCCTTGTCGTGTTCCTTTTTCAATTTTAAATTCTTCTGACACCACATTGTTAACAATCAGTTTAGCTTTTTGCTCTGAATAAATTGCCTCTATTCCATTTTCAAACCGCCGTCCCACTCCCATCCCTTCCAAATTTTTCTTCATAAACCTCCAAGAAATATTATCAAAGGCCTTCTCCGCATCAATAAAAATTAACACTGCTTTTGTGTTAATATTGGTTTGCAAAAGTTCCAAAATGTCAGTAATGTTCCTAGTGTCGTCAAACAAATGTCTACCTGGAAGAAAGCCTGCCTGGTCTTTATGAATTACTTCATTTAGCACTTTTTAAAATCTACTTGCCAAAATATCCGCAAAAAATTTATAATCCACATTTAGGAGTGAGATGGGACGGTAGTTTTTAAGTTGAGTCTTTTCAGATTCCAGTTTAGGTATCAATGTGATGAAAGCTTCTTTCCACGATTCTGGTGCCTTTCCCCCCTCCATAATCTGATTACAGACCTCCATTAGCGGTTGTATCAAAAAATCTTTCAATATCTTGTAATACTTGGAGGTAAGACCGTCTGGCCCTGGAGATTTGCCTAATTGCATATTCTGAATGGCACCCTCAATTTCTTGTTGCGTTATTTTATCATTAAGGATTGTTCTCTTTTCCTGGGATAATTTTGGTAGTCCATTACTTTTTAAGAAATAGTCTATCTCAGTCTCTTCCTGCGGCCCTTGCATATAAAGTTGTTTGAAATATCTCTGGAAGCACTTTCTAATTTCCTCTGGTTTCTGGATATTCCTCCCTTCAATCTCTAAATTGGTAACTGTATTCAATTTTTGTCTCTTTTTCAACTGCCATGCAAGCAGTTTCCCACACTTATTCGCGGATTCAAATGATCTTTGTTTCATCTGTCTAATTTTCCACTCAACTTCCTGATTTATCAATTTAGCATATTGAGCTTGGTAAAATTTAATTTCTCTCAGAACCTCCTGTGATTTAGGTTTTGATCTCAATTTTTTCTCCCCATCTCTTATCATATCTAAAATCTTATCCTTTTTTTCATTCCAAAGTCTTTTCTTTATTGTGTTCTGTTGTATCAAAAACCCTCTCATAACTGCTTTACTTGCGTCCCAGATTATTCTTTTTTCCACCGTAGTTTTCAAATTTATCTCAAAATAGTCTTTTAAAGCCTTCTTGACAATCTCCTGATCTCTTAATAGGGTGTCATTCATTTTCCATCTGAAGGAGCCGGTTGGGATAAGTCTCATTTCCACTTTCATAGTGTTATGGTCAGAGCAGGTTTTTGGGCAGATTTCCACTTTTCTAGTCTTGGGTGCCAGTCCTCTAGTTATCCATATTTGGTCGATTCTTGTCCATGACAGATGGGCTTCAGAAAAGAAGGTTCCTTCTCTGCCTAAGAGGTTCTTTGTCCTCCATATATCAATCAAATCCATATTGTCAGTTAATTCAAAAAAAGTTTTAGGTAATCTGCCGTCATTTGTTAAATTTTGATTTTGTGACTTGTCCATATTTGTAGAGACCACCCCATTCATGTCTCCCATCATAATGATGTTGGTATAGTCCAAGTAGTCCAGAATTGTCTCATGCAGTTTCCTGTAAAATTCTGATTTCCCCTCATTCGGTGCATAAATTCCTAATATTAAGAACTTTTCTCCTTGGACCTGTATTTCAATTGCCAAAATTCTTCCTTGCTCGTCTTTAAATAAGAATTTTGGTGACAGGCTCTCCTTTGCATAGATCACCACTCCTCTTTTCTTAACCTTGTCCGATGAAATGAATTCTTGACCTAATCTTTTATTAATTAACACTTTTCTGTGGAGCCTAGACACATGTGTTTCCTGCAAACAAATAATGTCCAATTGTTCTTTTTTCAATATATGAAAAATTCTTCTTCTTTTTTCTGGGGAGTTTCCGCCATTTATATTCCAACTAAGAAGCTGCAGAGACATCCTGAACCAGTCTGTTAGTCCTGTGATGGCGTCTCCTTCTTTTGGTCCTCTGGTCCCGAGAGTGTAGGTGCCGGTGTAGATTCAGGTGGAGGAGGTGGCCAAGATCCTATTGTTCCTTTCTGTAGGTCCTCTTCGTGGTCGTTCAAAAACTTTTGTTGGTCTTCTGCTGTTTTGATTTTGACTTTCTTTCCTTTGAAGTTGAAGGATAGTCCTTGAGGGAACTCCCACCTAAAGGGAATTGAGTTGCTTCTCAGTAGTCTTGTTAATTCTATGTAAGTGTCTCTTAAAGCCAAAAGTTGTTTCGGAATATCTTTGTAAATTTCTGCCTTAGTGCCTTGAATAACAAGTGATTTTCCAAAATGAAGGCCTAATATTTTATCTCTCTCTTGCTTAGATCTCAAGATGATCAAACAGTCTCTGGATCTGTCTTTCCTCACCACTCTTCCCAATCTAAAAGCAGTTATGATTTTAAAGTCCTTATCTTCTTCTATACCCCAGAACTTTGTAATTTCTGATGTCAAATAACCAATCAAATCTCCCTATTCAAGTTCTGGGATTGCTCTCAGCCTAAGATTATTTTCCCTATTCTTCAGTTCCATCATAGCCAGATAGGCCTGCTGTTCATTGATCTGTTTGTACAAAGGCTTTACCTCCACATTTAATGCATCAATTTTCTGGTTGGCTACCTCTGCTTTCTGTTTGGCTTCCTCAGCCAATTTACGATTTTCCACAGTTGCTTCCTGGATATTCCCAATTGCTTGTGTATGTTGAGCAACTTGGTCAGTCAATTTGCTAATAGAAGCTGTTGCTTGATCAATTTTAGACGAATGCTCGTCTGCCTTTTTATTTAGAGTTGCCAGTTGTTCCAAAATTTGATTTAACACTGTTACAGATTCTCCAGATGCCATGTCCTTTGGTGCAGTTTGCGCAACTGCCTCTTCATGTACTAGAACAGCTGGGACAGAAGATCTGCGTGGCTGAGAAGTCAAAGTTGTTTGTACTAGTTGTTTAGCTTTCGTTTTAGACGCTCTTGCTTTCCCTGTGCCACTCATTCCAATCCTGACTACGTGCCAAGGTTAAGTTATGTACAGTCCCGTGGGAAAGACATTTCCATAAAGTAAACAGCAAGGCAGCAGAAAGTCAAAACAAAATACAGTTCCCAAAGAATTGTAAATCCAAAATCCTCTAGGGGAAGTACAATTGTACTTCAGCAGAAAGAAAGAGCTGTTCCGCCATTAAAATCCCAGCAGTTAAAAACAAATTTAAAGAGAGCCTTCAGATTCCCTTTGGGTTGTAGAGCTTCCTCAATGTTGAAACAAAGTCTTAAAAGATGTGCAAGATACAGTTCCCCAATTTGTAGCTAAACTGTAACGCTCAAATGTAGCACTTTCAGTGTTCAATACATTTTCAGCAATTTGACAGCTCTTTGTTGCCCCGGCAGTCCGGGACTTTGGGCTTCTCAGTTATTTGTAAATCCACAAAAGAAAGGAGAGGTCCAATCAAAAGCCAACAAAGTTAAAGCAAAATTGTCTCTTTTCAATTTGTTATTATTAAAAACAAAGTTCAATTGTTGCACGAAAGTCCACACTTTTTACAGCCTTTTTTGAATGCTTCCAGCTTGTCAAAGTCTTTACTTTAATCCTTTAAGCACGGTAAGGAGACGGACTTCCTGGTCACGTCTCCCGCTTTTAGCCAAATTTCAGTCACTTTAGTCCCAAATTTTTAAAATCCCCTACTCACGGGTTTGTAGTTTAGAGTCTGATGTTCCAGGAAAAAAGGTCGGCGCTCATCGGCAGCAGCCGCGCGGCTTCACTTCCACAGAAAGAGCGATGAACTCACAGCACCGCTCCCCCTTCCACGCTCCGGAGCCCCTTACGGGGTTCCTTCTTCATTTCTGGGGGGGCATCTGGTGCCTGCCGAGTCCCACGGCCACAGGCTCACTCTGCCTGTGGTTTTTCTTAATGGGTCTCCGCTTTGCCGTAGCGGACGACCCTTTCCTGCGGAGCCCCTCTTCACAGCGCGAAGAGGACCGCCATTGCCGTTTCGTGCCGCCTCCGGAAGACCACCAGCGGACGGTCTCTTTCGGGTCAGCTCACTGCTTGGAACACTGCCATGGGGGGGAACCCGAGGATGGCAATGGCCAGTGTGTCAGGGCTGGCGGTGGGGGGAAAAAAGGGGAGATACCACCGCAATACGCTGACCTGCGAGACATCTTCAGTGAGAAAGAAGCGGATAGACTGCCCCCTCATAGGCCCTTTGACTGTCAAATCAACCTACTCCCGGGGGCTCAGCTGCCAGTGGGCAAACTGTACGCCATGTCTGACAGGAAGATGCAGGAGTTGAGGGAATTTATAGACAAGAACCTAAAAAGAGGTTTCATAAGGGAGTCAAGGGCGGTGGGAGGCAGTCCGGTGTTCTTTGTAGATAAAAAAGACACTAATAAGCCCAGGTTGGTAGTGGACTTCTGGGCCATTAACTCTGTATCAGAACCAGTAGCCTTCCCCATGCCCAGGATTGACGACATTTTGACCAGGGTTAGGAAGGGAAAGATTTTCACCAAGCTGGACCTAAGGGGGGCTTACAACCTGATCAGAATGAGGGAGGGGGTTGAATGGAAAACCACCATGTTCACTCCTTTGGGGGCCTTCGAGTACCTCGTTATGCCTTTTGGATTACAAAGGGGTTCAGCGTGTTTCCAATCTTTCATGCATCACGTGCTTGGACCCTTGCTGTACAAGAACTGCGTAGCCTTCTTAGATGATGTGTTGATCTACTCAGAGGACGAAGAGCAGCATGTCCGAGATGTCTGGGAAGTGCTAAGCAAGTTGCAGGCGAACCAGCTGTGGGTCAAACTGGAGAAGTGCCAGTTCCACACTCGAGAGGTGGAATTCCTGGGGTACCGGTTGTCCAACGAGGGATTATCCATGGATCCGGGCAAGGTACAAGCGGTACTGGAATGGAAGACACCCAAGACCAGGAAGGACGTGCAGAGGTTCCTGGGGTTTGGAAATTTCTATCGGGAGTTCATCAAAAACTTTGCCCACTTAACTGCACCCATCACCGATTGCCTCAGTAGTAAGAAGAAGTTTGTATGGACGGAAGAGGCGCAGCAATCGTTTGACAGGCTAAAGAAGGCGTTCGCGTCGGAAGAGCAGCTCTTGCACGTGGATCTGCAGAAGCCAATGAGGGTGGAGACTGATGCATCAGACAGAGCGGTAGGGGCAGTACTGCTCCAGCCGGGGAAGGATCCGTCCGACTGGAGACCGTGTGCCTTCTTCTCCAGGAAGTTGAACAAGTCGGAACGGAACTACACAGTGTACGACAGGGAGCTGCTGGTGATTTATGAAGTGTTTCGACGCTGGAGACATCTGCTAATAGGGGCACAACACAAGATACAGGTGTGCACAGACCATAAGAACCTGGAATACTGGAGGACAGCAAGGGTACTCAACCAGAGACAGGTGCGGTGGGCACAGGAGTTTTCCAAGTTCCATTTTGAGATTCGCTATGTACCAGGGGAAGAAAACGTCAGAGCGGACGCCCTCTCCCGGAAGCCAGAATATGTGGAGGGAGAGGGAGCGCCGGAAGAATGACACATGATACCCGAGGACCGCTGGGTGTGTATGGGAGTACTGGTTGGGCAACGGGAACTTGCAGAGGGGACAGAAGGCGACGAGTACACCCAAAACAAGCTCAGAGAGCTCAGGGGAGCAGGGGGAACCCCGGGGGGGGGGGTTGAGGAAAAAAATGGGGTGCTGTACTACAGGGGGGCTTTGTATATACCAGAAGGGGAACTGAGGAGTAGAGTACTCAAACAATTACACGACAGCCCCACGGCGGGACATTTTGGTCAACACAAAACCATGTTGCTGGTCACCAGGCAGTTCTGGTGGCCCAAGGTGAGGGAAGATGTACGAGAATATATCAGGGGGTGCGACCGCTGCCAGCAAGCCAAAGGGGAGAGGGCTACACCAGCGGGGTTGCTGGAACCATTACCCACACCAGAAAGGCCATGGGAGGCAGTGTCCATAGATTTTATGACAGATTTGCCCAAATCAAGGGGGGAAATGGCTGTGATGGTGGTAGTCGACTTATTAACTAAGATGTGCCATTTTATAGCTTGCTCGCATGCGGTGACGGCAGAGGAAACCGCCAAGCTGTTTGTAGAACACATTTTCAGGCTGCATGGCGCCCCCTTGAGGGTGGTCTCTGACAAAGGAAAACAATTCACGTCCAGGTTCTGGAGGAAGCTCATGAGCCTATTACATGTGGAGGTCAATTTCTCGACAGCCAGGCACCCAGAAACCAACGGGCAGGCGGAAAGAGCAAACAGTATACTGCAGCAATACTTGCGGTGTTACGTCAATGAAAGGGAGAATGACTGGGTAGAGAAATTAGCCTTGGCCGAATTTGCCTACAATAACGCCAAGCATGTGTCCACGGGCATGAGCCCGTTTATGGCCAATTATGGTTGTCACCCCAGAGCCTTTCCAGGGGGAGGGGAGGAGAGATGGAGTGTACCGGCGGCAGAACAGTTTGTAGAAGAAATGGAAGCACTACACCAGCAGCTTAAGATTAATTTGGAGAGGGCCAAGGAAGTGTACAAAAGGCAGGCAGATAGGAGCAGGAGGGAAGGAGAGACCATAAGGGTTGGGGACCGGGTGTGGTTGTCAACCCAAGGGTTACCATTCAAGGGAGGTTGCAAGAAATTGAGACCAAGACGACTGGGACCCTTCGAAGTAACACAACAGGTGAATCTGGTGGCCTTTCGGCTCAAACTGCTGGACAACATGAAACTACACCCGGTATTCCATAGATCATTACTTTCACCATACAGGGAAGGGCGGGAATTTCAGGGACGAGAGGGGGAGGTTCCCGCAACCCCACGGGTAGAAGAGAGGGAGCGCAGCAGTCACGAGGCGGAAATACTAGATTCAAGGTGGAAGGGAAAACAGGTGGAGTACCTAGTGGCTTGGGAGGGGGAACCTGAGTCAGAAAATGCATGGGTACCAGTGGAAACCATCAAGGATGAGTTTCTCTTGGAAGAATTTCACCGTAGGTTCCCAAGGAGGCCCAAACCCTTAGCGAGATTCTGGGAGGAGCAATTTGGCACCACAGACGATGAAGAGGATTTTGCGGGATTTCAGGACTCGGGGCAAGAAGGGGGAGAAGAATCTGAAGAGGTGGAATAGGATTGGGAAGATTTTTCAGGAGGAAGGGATAGTAGTAGGTGGAGAGCAGTTTTCGAGTCATCAGAAGATGGGGAAGATGCTTTCCGGGGATTCCCAGCCTCACCGCCCAAAGAAAGGGGACGGACAGGGGGTGAGGGGGGTCCTGGAGGGGAGGTGGATGTCAGGGAACTGCCATCGGAGCGCAGGGTGGTGGAGAGGCTCTCAGATGATGGGAGACCCTCGGATGCTGGGGAGGGAACCAGCCGGGAAAGAGGGAGAGCTTCCGCTGAAGAAGGAGGGGGGAAAGAGGCGTCGGAGGTAAGGCTCAGAGACGCTTCCAGCGAGACCAGTGGAGAGAGCTCAGGACCTCCCCTTGGAACGCCCACTCTGCGCAGAAAGCTGTCGCACAGGGAATCAAGGCGGAGACTTTCTCTCAAAGAACTTTTATGTTGGAAGAAGTTCAGGAAACGCCCACTGACGGATTCTGCCAGTGATTAAGACAGCCACGAACTGAGGGCTGTCCGGCTAGGGAGAGTTTTAACCAACTGCTCAACTTGGAGCGTTTTGGAGCTTAGGCACAAGCAACCCCTTATCCCATTACAGATGATATCCAGCAGATAGTAAAATTTATCTTTAATGTCTTCATCAACATCCCGTGTTGGCGCATAAGCACTTAGAATAGTAGCCTGTTGGTTTTTGGTGAGTTTTATTCAAAGAGTTGAAAGTTGTTCATTAATGCCAGTAGGGACTTTTGACAAGAGCTTCACAAGATCGTTTTTGATAGCAAAGCCTACTCCATGTATTCAGTGTTCTTGTTCAGCAAGTGAGTGTTTTCGTATCATCATTATGCTGTCCAAGTCCGGAGACTCAATGAGCATACACAAGAGCTTCTGCAGAAAGATTTGTGTTGTGATTTGAGGACCCGATCCCCGCTTGGGTAAGGAAGACACGTGGACACAGTATATTAGGTTAAGAAAAGGCCACAACTTTATTGATAACAGCATGTGAGAAGGTATTGGCTTAGGCATTGGACCACAGCAAATTTGACTCCACCCACTCGGAGAGGGGTGAGTCTGATGAGGGGTTAACCACCAGTAGGGGGAGCCTGTTGATGCAAATACAACTATAAGCTCTCCCCTGATGTCACCGAGGGTCATGCCATGGCCCCCCGCCACACAGGGCATCGGACAGGATCCACGACCACCGGATTCCTTTAACGGAATACCCACACCTTGCCCTTTCATACACCAACAATACATTCCAATGCCTAACCGCCACCCGAGCCCAAGAGGCTCACTGGATTGGTGAGGAGGCTGGGAGAACAGTGCTGTCGGCAGTGCTGGAGCGACCTACAGCCACCCGAGACCTCACTCTAACTAAAGCAAAACAAAAGCCAGGAACCCTCCAGATGCCCCACAAAAATTACTAAGGCGAAATAAGAGTACAAATGCAGGTAAAATCACTGGACCACTACCTTAATTTTTTTAAAAAATAATATTTATTCCAGTTTTAAAAATTACAAAGAGAAAACACTAAATTAAGCAAGAAAAAACAAGACAATACATCACTATGAATACAAACAAGCAAAAAATAAAAAACCCCAGAAAAATACAAACAATTAAGAAAGAAAGAAAAAAGAAGAAGAAAAAAAACAAATCAAACCTTGTCATAACTTATTTTTCATTTGCTTATTTCCTTGACCTCCTCACACCTCCCTTTTTTGTATTCTAGTTCAATTACCGTATTTTTCCTTCTATAACACGCAGATTTTTTCTCCTAAAAAGGAAGGGGAAATGTCTGTGCGTGTTACTGAGCGAATGTGTGGTCCCTGGAGCCAAATAGTGCAAGGGGAGGCAAAAAAAAGCAGGCAAAAATCAAACCGCACGTCTCCTAGAAGGGAAACTTGAAAAGAGGAAGCGGCTGCTTTCCGGCATTCTGCCTCAGGGTCTTACTGCCCACCCACCTCTGTTTCCTTGCTGTGTTTGCTCAAACGGAACAAAGAGCAGGGAAAGCCCCTCCCCTCCAGGCAAGCAGAGGGGAAAGCTGAAAACATGCAGGACAGAGAGAGAGAGAGAGCGCGAGCTGGCTGGCTTGGGTGGGTAGGTGAGGGAAAACTTTTGCCTTCCTTTCCTCCCTACCCCTCTCCTGCATTCTTAGCCAGCTGCTTCTCTGCACACCCCTCTCCTGCTCCTTGTCCCTTCTGTGTTTTTCCTTCCCTCCCCACTTAAAATGTGGTTAAAAAGCATGGATCCACATGGATCCTCAGGATCTTTGCATTGGGTCAGCCCAAATTCACCAGCAGATCACATAACATGTCCATGGCTACAGCCTGGCCCCCAAAAACCACACACCCACTGTTGCCTGGGGCTGCAATGGTGCAAAAATGTGGTTAAAAAGCATGGATCTACATGGATCCTCAGGATCTTTGCATTCAGTCACCCCAAATTCACCATCAGAGCACATAGCATGTCCATGGCTACAGCCTGCCCCCCCAAAATCACGCACCCACTGTTGCCTGGGGCTGCAATGGTGCAAAAACGTGGTTACAAAGCATGGATCCACAGGGATTCTCAGGATTTTTGCATTGGGTCACCCCAAATTCACCATCAGATCACATGTCTGTGGTCACAGCATGAAGCACAAAAATGATACATCCACTGTTTCATTCAGAATGTTTTTTCCCTTGTTTTCCTCCTCTAAAAACGATGTGCGTGTTATGGTCAGGTGCGTGTTATAGAGCGAAAAATACGGTAGATATTTCAGCAAATCCTTTCCATCTTTGTTTTTATCCTAATAATTTATCTTAACATACTGTAATTTTACACATGATCATGTAGATCATTTTCATTATATTCTCTCTTAAGGCATTACATGCCGTAAACTTCATACCTGTGGTCCATAACTGTTCCCAGTCAGCCATCATAATGTTATGTCCAATATCTTGTGCCCATTTAATCATAGCTGATTTTACCATTTCATCCTGAGTGTTCCATTTCAACAGCAAGTTATACATTCTTGACAAATTCTTAGTTTTAGGGTCTAACAGTTCTATTTCCAATTTTGATTTTTCCACCTGAAAGCCAATTTTCTTATCCAAATTGTAAGCCTCCATTATTTGGTAATAATGAAGCCAATCTCGCACTTTGTTTTTTTAGTTTTTCAAAACTCTGCAGTTTTAATCTGTCTCCTTCTTGTTCCAAAATTTCCCAATATTTTGGCCATTTGGCCTCCATACTGAGCTTTTTCTGAGCCTTTGCTTCCATTGGTGACAACCACCTTGGAGTTTTGTTTTCAAGCAAATCCTTATATCTTATCCAGACATTAAACAGTGCTTTCCTGACAATATGATTTTTAAACGCTTTATGTGCCTTGACCTTGTCATACCACAAGTATGCATGCCATCCAAAGACATTATTAAAACCTTCTAAGTCCAAAATGTCTGTGTTTTCAAGAAGCAGCCATTCTTTCAGCCAACAAAATGCAGCTGATTCATAATAAAGCTTAAGGTCTGGCAGGGCAAATCCACCTCTTTCTTTAGCATCAGTTAGTATCTTAAATTTTATTCGAGGCTTCTTGCCCTGCCAGACAAATCTAGAAATATCTCTCTGCCATTTCTTGAAACAATCCATTTTGTCCAAAATTGGCAGTGTTTGAAACAAAAACAACATCCTTGGCAATACATTCATCTTTATCACAGCAATTTGGCCTAGCAATGATAACTTCAAATTTGACCATATTTCTAAATCCTTTTTCACTTCCGTCCAACATTTTTCGTAATTATCTTTAAATAAGTTCACATTCTTAGCAGTCATGTTAACCCCTAGGTATTTCACTTTCTTAACTGTAATGGTTGTAAGGGGTTACTTGTGCGTAAGCTGCCTTCAATTTCAGTTAGATTGCCTGGTTCACCATCCTTTGCCTGACAGCCCACACTCCGTGGCCGGTCAGTCACTTGCAGAATCCGTCAGTGAACCTTTTCCAGCATAAGAGCTGTTTGACGCCAAGTCTCCTCCTACTTTCCCTGCGCGGAACTCGTCTGCACAAGTAAGGGGAAGGCAGAGGTGTGTCAGCGCTCTCCCCACTAGTCTCTGGTGAAGGGTCTTGGAGCCCTGTCTCCAAATCCTCCATCTCATTCTCTTCTCTACTGGTGTTACGCTGAATTCCTTCCCCCCTGCTGGTCCCCTCTCCTGCATCCCTTTGGAGCCCTGCCTCCACCTCTCGCTCTGATGTCAGTGGTTTGGGCTTCCTCGGATACCTGTTGTGGAACTCTTCCACCAGATATCCATCATCTACCTCCCCCGCGGGAACCCACGTGTTTTCCGACTCGGGTTCTCCTTCCCAAGCTACCAGGTACTCCACCTGCCGCCCCCGCCATCGCGAATCTAGGATCTCCATCACCTGGTTGCAGTGTTCCCTCTCCTCCACTTGTGGGTGTGTGAGGCCTTCTCCTCCTTCCCCCCGGAACCTCCGACCCCCTCTAGACGGTGAGAGCAGCGACCTATGAAACACCGGGTAGATTTTCATGCTGTCTGGCAACTTGAGCCTGAATGCCACCGGGTTCACTTGGTGTGTTACCTCAAAGGGTCCCAGCCGTTTTGGCTGCAGTTTCTTGCACCCTCCCTTAAAGGGTAGCCCTTGGGTGGATAACCACACCCGGTCCCCCACCCTTATAGTCTCCCCTTCCCGGCGACGCTTGTCCGCTTGCCTCTTGTACACTTCCTTGGCCCTTTCCAGGTTCATCTTAAGCTGCTGGTGCAGAGCCTCCATTTCTTCCACAAACTGTTCTGCTGCGGGTACGCTCCCCCCTTCCTCCCCCCTCCCGGGAAAGGCCCTGGGGTGACACCCATAATTAGCCATGAACGGGCTCATCCCCGTGGACACATGCTCAGCATTATTATACGCAAACTCAGCCAGTGCTAGCTTCTCTACCCAATCGTTCTGTCTCTCGTTCACGTAGCAGTGTAGATATTGCTGTAAAATACTGTTCGCTCTCTCTGCTTACCCGTTGGTCTCCGGGTGTCTCGCCGTCGAGAATCCCACCTCCACCTGCAATAAGTTCATGAGCCTCCTCCAGAACCTTGAGGTAAATTGTTTCCCTCGGTCTGAGATAACCCTCGAAGGAGCCCCATGCAACCTGAAGATGTGATCCACAAACAACCTGGCCATTTCCTCTGCCGTTACTGCATGCGAGCACGCTATAAAATGGCACATTTTGGTTAGCAGATCTGCTACTACCATGACTGCTCTCTTCCCTCTGGACTTGGGCAAATCTGTCATAAAATCAATAGACACCACCTCCCAGGGTCTTCCCAGTGTGGGTAAGGGTTCCAGCAACCCTGCCGGGGCAGCCCTCTCCCCCTTAGCCCATTGGCAGTGGTCACACCCCCGTACATACTCTCGTACATCTTTCCTCACCCTTGGCCACCAGAACTGCCTAGTAACCAGTAACATAGTTTTGTGTTGCCCAAAGTGCCCCGCTGTTGGGTTGTTGTGAAGCTGTTTGAGCACCCTTTCCCGCAAGGCCTCCCTGGGTACATACATTGCTCCCTTGTAGTACAGCAGTCCTTCCCTTTCCTCAAAGCCTCCCTGGTCTCCCCTGGCTTCCCTGAGTTCCCTGATTCTGGTTTGGGTGAATTCGTCCTGGCGAATCAGCTCGGTTAGTTCTCGTTTCCCAACCAACGCTCCCCCCCACACCCATCGTTCCTCTGGGAACACGTGTCTCACTTCCGGCGGTCCTTCTCCTTCCGTGTACTCCGGCTTCCTGGACAGCGCGTCTGCCCTCACATTCTCTTCTCCCGGCACGTACTTGATCTCAAAGAAGAACTTGGAGAACTCCTGTGCCCATCGAATCTGTCTCTGGTTGAGAACTCAAGCCGTTCTCCAATATTCCAAGTTCTTGTGTTCCGTGCACACCTGAATCTTGTGCTGGGCCCCTATTAGTAGATGTCTCCACTGCTGAAAGGCTGCGTAAATTGCTAGCAGTTCGCGGTCATACACCGTGTAGTTTTGTTCCGACTTGCTCAGCTTCCGCGAGAAGAAGGCGCATGGTCTCCAGGCATGTTGGCTCCCTCCCGGCTGGAGCAACACCGTTCCCACCGCCCGGTCTGAGGCGTCTGTCTCTAGCCTCATCGGCTTCTGCAGATCCACGTGCAGGAGCTGTTCCTCTGACGCGAACGCCTTCTTTAGCCTTTCGAAAGATCGTTGGGCACTTTCAGTCCAGATGAATTTCTTTTTGCTACTGAGACAATCCGTGATGGGTGCGGTCAAGTGGGTGAAGTTCTTGATGAACTTCCGGTAGAAGTTGCTGAACCCGAGGAACCTCTGCACATCCTTTCGTGTTTTGGGAGTCTTCCAGTCCAGCACCACCTGCACCTTGCTGGGGTCCATAGCTAGGCCTCTGTCCGACAACTTGTATCCCAGAAATTCCACTTCCCTGGCGTGAAATTGGCACTTCTCCAGCTTGACCCACAACTGGTGCTTCTGCAGTCTCTTTAGCACTTCCCTGACGTCCTCGACATGCTGTTTCTCATTGTCCGAATAGATTAGGATGTCGTCCAGAAATGCTACGCAGTTCTTGTACAGCAGGGAACCCAACACGTGGTGCATGAAGGCTTGAAAACAGGCGGAGCCTGACTGTAATCCAAATGGCATGACTAAGTACTCAAAGGCCCCTAGGGGGGTGAACATGGTGGTTTTCCATTCGTCCCCCTCCCTCATCCTAATCAAATTGTACGCTCCCCGGAGGTCCAGCTTGGTGAAGATCTTTCCCTTCCTCACCCGTGTTAAAATGTCATCAATTCTGGGCATTGGGAAGGTCACGGGTTCTGATACAAGGTTTAACGCCCTATAGTCTACAATCAATCTGGGCTCATTCGTGTTCTTTTTGTCCACAAAGAACACTGGACTGCCCCCCACTGCCTTAGATTCTCTTATGAAACCTCTTTTCAGGTCCTTGTCAATAAAGTCCCGCAACTCCTGCATCTCCTTGTCCGACATGGCATGCAGCTTGCTCACTGGCAGCTGAGCCCCTGGGAGTAAGTTGATTTGGCAGTCAAAGGGCCTATGTGGTGGCAGCCTGTCCGCCTCCCTCTCGCTGAAGACCTCCTGTAAGTCAGCGTACTGTGGCGGCACCTCTCCTCTCGGCTTCAGTGTCGTTCCTGCCACTCTGGCCAACCTCAACCTGGGCTCCCCCCCCAGACATTGTTCCAAACAGTGAGCTGACCCAAAGGTGACTGTCCATTGATGCCAAGCCACCACTGGATCATGTAGCACTAGCCAGCTCATGCCTAATATTATCGGGGGTCCCGCCAGTGTGGCCACATGAAAGGCAATGGTTTCTGTGTGTCTGGAAACCCTCATTCTCATTGGTGGGGTTTGATGTGTCACCTCCCCTCCCAGCAGCTCCCTGCCATCTATCGTGGTGACCTGGAGGGGAAAATCAAGTGGCAGCAGGTGGAGTTGGTGCTCTAGTGCGAACTCCTTGCTAAAAAAATTACAGGAGCTGCCTGAATCCAGCATTGCCTTCACCTTGACTGGGTGCCCATTTGGGAGTTCTAGAACCACCTCTATCACTATTGATGCCTTGGGTGGGTCTGGTTGGGGCACTTCCATTAGTTGCTCGCCTGGCTGTTGTGCCCCCCTGTGGGCAGCCAAGCGTTGGCGTTTCCCTGCACCTTGTCCTCCACCACCTCCTCCTCGCTACCAGCGGCTCCCACCATCCCTTGCCAAGCCTTTCTTTGTGGACAGGCCCTGGCAAAGTGTCCTGGCCGTTGGCAGAGAAAACACTTCTTGGTGCTTTTGCCAGCCTTTCCCTCCCTTTTGCATCCTTGGTTGGCGCTTGAAACCTCTCTCTCGCGCGCTCCATCAATTTCCATTGGCTCAACGGACCCGGAAGGCTGCCTTGGCATCTCAGGAATGCGGTAGTCAGGGCAACGCTCTCCTCTCCCTTCCCGCCTTTCCAAAGCGCGCGCTTCCTGCCGAGCTCCTATCGCAAGCGCAGCTTTGGTCAATTCGTCCATAGACTGCGGGCGGGGCACGCAGGAGAGCTCGTCCTTCACGGTTGGGGACAACCCCTCCTCAAACAGCATCCGTATAGGCGGGTCATCCAGGTCCCATTCGAGCCAGTGTATTAGCATCGCAAAACGGGACCAATAGTCTCTAACGGATAGGTCTCCCTGCTTGCACCTCATCAGCTCCCGCTGAGTCACACTCTGCCCAATTTGGCTTGAATACATCGCGTCCATAGCCTGGAGGAACTTCCGTACGTCCCTCATGGCAGCATTCTGCGTGGCCATTAGGGGCCTGACCCATTCGCGCGCCCCATCCTGAAGGTGCCCCACAATATATGCCACCCTCTCTGCATCGTCAGCAAAGTCATCGTGCTGCAGTTCCAAAGCGTACTCTATTTCCGTTCGGAATGTGTTATAGTCCTGGGGCTTCCCCCCAAACTTGTGTACTAGTCCCGGCACTTTCTTTGCCACTGGGGTGGGTCTAACCTGCGCATCCTGAGTTCGCCTTTCATCCAGCCGCGCCGTCAGCAGAGCTACATGCTGTTCCAGGTCCCGGTTCCTCTTCACCAAGTCCTGCACACTCGCAGCTTGCTTCGCTGCACCGGCACCTCCAGTCTGGCTCATGGTCCCCTGCCTGTGCACAGGTAACTTCAGGGACTGACGGATTGCTGTAATGGTTGTAAGGGGTTACTTGTGTGTAAGCTGCCTTCAATTTCAGTTAGATTGCCTGGTTCACCATCCCTTGGCTGACAGCCCACACTCTGTGGCCGGTCAGTCGCTTGCAGAATCCGTCAGTGGGCGTTTCTTGAACCTTTTCCAGCATAAGAGCTGTTTGACGCCAAGTCTCCTCCTACTTTCCCTGCGCGGAACTCGTCTGCGCAAGTAAGGGGAAGGCGGAGGCGTGTCAGCGCTCTCCCCACTAGTCTCTGGTGAAGGGTCTTGGAGCCCTGTACTCCAAATCCTCCATCTCATTCTCTTCTCTACTGGTGTTACGCTGAATTCCTTCCCCCCTGCTGGTCCCCTCTCCTGCATCCCTTTGGAGCCCTGCCTCCACCTCTCGCTCTGATGTCAGTTCCCTGACATTAACCAATGTTAATCCTGTCTCCTGAAACCTCTCTCTCTCAATCACTGTTAGATTTTTCTCTAGAACCTTAGTTTTCAGCTTATTCAACTTAAATCCCGCAACCTGACCAAACTCTTGAATCAATTCCAATACTCTTTTAGTACTAGATTCTGGCTCCTGTAATGTCAATACCAAATCATCAGCAAATGCTTTCAATTTGTACTGTTTAGCTCCGACTTGTATACCTTTAACCAATTGGTCCTTTCTAATCATATTTAGCAAAACCTCCAAGACTGAAATAAAAAGCAATGGGGAGATTGGGCACCCTTGTTGTGTTCCTTTCTCAATCTTAAACTCTTCTGTGACTACATTATTCACAATTAATTTAGCTTTTTGTTCTGAATAAATTGCACCTATACCGTTTTCAAAACCTTGGCCTACCCCCATTCCCTGTAATTTTTTCTTCATGAAACTCCAAGAAATATTATCAAAGGCTTTCTCCGCGTCCACAAATATCAAAACTGCTTTGGTGTTAATCTTCACTTGTAATTTTTCTAAAATGTTAATTATATTTCTCGTATTGTCAGACAAGTGTCTCCCCGGGAGAAAGCCTGCTTGATCTTTATGGATTTCTTCTACTAGTACCTTTTTTAGTCTTTTAGCCATAATATCAGCAAAAATTTTATAATCCACATTGAGCAAAGATATGGGGCGGTAGTTCTTAAGCTGTGTTTTCTCAGACTCTGTTTTCGGTATAAGTGTAATATAAGCATGCTTCCATGACTCTGGTGCCTTTTTCCCTTCCAAAATTTCATCGCAAATTTCCTTTAAAGGCTGTACTAACCATTCTTTCAAAGATCTATAGTATATTGAAGTCAAACCATCCGGCCCTGGGGATTTGCCTAATTGCATGTTCTGAATGGCTCCTTCAACCTCCTGGTCTGTTATTTTATAATTCAACATTAGCTTATTTTCTTGAGAGATTTTTTGTAATCCATTTATTTTCAAAAAACGATCAATGCCCATTTGTTTCTGGGTTTCCTGTGTATATAGTTGTTTAAAATACCTCTGAAAGCACTTTCTAATCTCCACTGGATTCTGTATATTTTTTCCTTCTACTTCCAAATTTGTAATAGTGTTAAGTTTCTGTCTTTTTTTCATTTGCCAAGCCAGCAGTTTTCCACATTTATTTGCCGATTCAAATGTCTTTTGTCTCATCTGTTTAATTTTCCATTCTATTTCCTGGTTCATCATTTTCATATATTGTACTTGATGCAACTTTATCTCTTTCAAAATCTCCTGCAACTTTGGTTTCGCTCTCAATTTCTTCTCTCCTTCCTTTATTTTCTCCAAGATCTTATCTTTTTTCTCATTTTGAATTCTCTTTTGAATTGTATTCTGTTGTATCATAAATCCTCTCATAACCGCTTTGCTTGCGTCCCAAATTACTCTTTTTTCAACAGTGGTGTTCATATTTATCTCAAAATAGTCTCTCAAGGTTTTTTGGGCCTTCTTAATCACTTCTTCATTCCTAAACAAAGTTTCATTCATCCTCCATCTAAAGGAACCAATTGGTGTTAGTTTCATTTCCATCTTCACAGCATTATGGTCGGAGCAAGTTTTAGAACAAATTTCCACTTTTCTGATCTTCGGGGTCAGCCCCCTAGTTACCCAAATTTGGTCAATTCTTGTCCATGTCATTTTGGCCTCAGAGAAGAAAGTTCCCTCTCTTCCCAAGGGGTTCTTAGTTATCCAAATGTCAACTAAGTTCATATTGTCAGTCATGTCAAAAAACGTTTTTGGTAGTCTACCATCTTTTGTGACTACCTGTCTCTGTGCCTTGTCCATATTAGTAGACACCACTCCATTCATATCTCCCATCAGAATCATGTTACAATCCAAATAGTCCATCAGAGTCTCATGTAACTTCTTGAAAAATTCCGATTTTCCCTCATTTGGTGCATAAATGCCTACTATCAAAAATTTCCCTCCTTGTGATTGAATTTCAATTGCAACAAATCTTCCTTGATCATCTTTAAATAAAAATTTCGGTGATAGGCTCTCCTTTGCGTAAAGTACTACTCCTCTTTTTTTAACTTTGTCTGATGAGATAAAGTCATGTCCTAATCTTTTATTACTCAAAAACTTCCTGTGTAGCCTTATCTTGTAGACAAATCAAGTCCAATTGTTCTTTTTTTAATAAATGAAAGACTCTCCGTCTCTTTTCCGGGGAGTTGAGTCCATTCACATTCCAGCTTAATACTTGCAGTGCCATGATGTAGTTACTCTGCTTCTCCTCCAACAGCACCCAATGCTTGATCTAGTTCTGTCAATGGTGTTGGTTTCCCTCTTTTTGGTGAACTTCTGTCCAAAGCTCCTGGCTCTTTTCCAAGTTCTTTCCGCAGGTCTTCTCCGTGATTTCCCAAAAACTTTTCTTTTTCCTCAACTGATCTTATTTTTATCTTTCTTCCTTCAAAGCTGAAGGATAGGCCTTGGGGAAATTCCCACATGAAGATGATTTTATTCCTTCTCAGCAGGGCAACCAAATCTCCAAAATTGGACCTAAGGTCCAAAAGATGTTTCGGAATATCTTAAAAAATTTCCACTCTTGACTGCAGAATTGTCAAAGTATTCTGAAAGTGCAGACCCAAAATTTTATCTCTCTCTTCTTTAGATCGGAGGGTAATCAAACAATCCCTTATTTTGTTCTTCTTTCCTCCTCTTCCCAGTCTGAAGGCCCTCACGATTTTAAATTCTTCTTGTTTCAAATCCAACTTCTAAAACTCTGCAAATTTCTGTGTCAGAAAATCTATCAAACAGCCCTTCTCCAATTCAGGTACAGCTCTAATCCTTAAATTCGTCTGTTTTTCCTTAAGTTCAGTCATAGAAAGCGTCAATTTATGGTCCTCAATTTGCCTCTGTCGATCTGGGACTCTCTCTGTTTCCAGTTGTGTTAACTTAAATTCCACAGCAGCAACTTTTTCCTTAGCTTCATCTGTGGTCTGTCGGGTCAAAGTAGATTCCTGCAGCAGTTTCTGAATAGATTCTGTATTAGTATTCACCTTTTGTCCCAAGCTATTTAAGCTTTCTGTATTTAAGTCAATTTTAGTGGTTGCTGCGTCTACCTTCTTCTTTGTCTCGTCCACTGTCGTCTTTGTCTCTTCAACCCTCTTATTTGTCTCTTCGACTCTCTTGTTAAGTTGGTCCAAAGATTCATTAATCTTGGCTAATGCAATCGCTAAAACTTCTTCTGATGACATTCCACTAGGCTTAGACTGTGTTGGTACAGTCGCAGATGGGGTAGAGAGACCAGCGGCTGATGGCCTTCGCTGCCAAGTCTTCCCAGACCTTGTTATTTTGTCTGGGAGTGACAAGTCTACCTTTTCTTTCCCATCTGCCATAACACTTAAACAATAGAAGAGCCAAGGTCAATCCCAGCTACACAGTTTGTTTTTACAAGTGGAAAATTCCCCTCAATTTCAGGAACTTCCTCTAGGGGGAAACAGTTGCAATAGTCCAAAATAACACCTTTTAAGCTCAAACAAAGCAAAAAATGAACAGTTCCAATTTTTTGTTACTTTCCAGTTACTTCCTTACAGAACTGTCACTGTTTTGATACAGAAGATTTGTAGACATTACTCTTTCAGATATAGCATTATTTCAAGGTTCAATTAAACACTCGCCTTCCTGTTACACTCTTTGATGAAAGTCTCCAAAAGGGGGATTCTGGGAGTTTTGCAGGATAGGACAAGAAGGCACTTAGACTCTTCAGCATCTACACCAAGGGCTGAGCTAATGAGCTAATGACCCTTCACAATAATTAATATACAATCCAGCACAATTCTGTGTATCTTAACTTGACTTTAATTACATAATAATGAAAGTTTTCTATTACAGATGCATGATCATAAACATTACAACTGCTTTATATGGACTAGTCAGCTTTGTAATGTTTATCAAATCGTTCTGAAAGAGCTCTTAATATATTTCCTGGCCTTTTTTGATGTTTATCCCGAAGATTTTCAATTGCAGTCTTTGTCTGTTGAAAGAAGAACAAAGGAATATTGTATTATATCAATATATTGCAAAATGGATATTCACAGTTATTCATATCTGTGAGGAAAAAGCTAAAGGGATCAGAACCATTAGAATAAAGAATCCCATTTTTTTTCCAGTTACAGGTTTTTTTTTTTTACCAAGAGCACTGTATGAGAATGGCAGAGATACAACCAAACATAAGTGCCTTGGGCTTCTTGGTACGTATTAGTTTTCCTGCATGGTTCTTACCTCCAGCTATGTGAGGAAAACGGCAGAAATGCTACTGAGTTATATTTCACTATGCTCAGTACTATTTTTCCAGAAAAAGAGGTGCCTGAACTCACTATGAACACCTCCCTCGTTTTCTTAGAATGGCAATGGCTGACAGGGCTAGTGAGAAAAAACAGTCACCTCCTGGTTCCTTGGCTGAAAACAGCACAGCAGGGCATGGGTAAAATAGTAGAGTAGAATGGAGTCACATTCACGTACAGAGTTGCAATAAATCAAACGAACATCAGAAGTTCTTCAGTAATAGTTTTATTGAGGATTAGGAGCGTACAGTGCTTACTGGGTCCGCCACTGGGGAGGGGGCTTGGAGGAAGCCTCTGGGGCAGATTCTGGGGCATATGGTGGGCAGAAGAAGTCCTATTGCATGAGCAGATCTTTGTGCAGCACTACATAAAATGCATAGGTTTTTCGTGGTCTCAACAAGTTCTGGAGAGGGAAAGCTGAGTGATGAACTTAATGCACAAAAGTCTATATAATGAACCCGATCTCTGGTCATATAGAATGAGCAAGTCAGTAGGCAGAAACCATTTTATAGAACTGAAAAAGAGAAACCAACGGGGGTGGGGGGAATCCTGCTTTTTTACTTCCAGGTGTAGAGTTAACTTACTTTTTCAGCCAGCTCTGCAGCTGTTATATTTGGATCATATGGGATGGGTTCTCCAATATATGTCCTCAGTTTCACTGGAAATCCTCCATATACGGGAAGGTAGAAAAATCGTGTTTTCTCATATAACCATCTTGTCAGCCCTATGTATGAAAGGGAAAAGAGTCTGTAAGAAAGCGATCCCATATCAAATTTGAAATTAGTTGGCATTCTGAGTTTTTAGCAATTCCAGTCAATCCATCCCAGAGAGGAAGCGTATGAGTCCTTTGGAAAAGAAAAAGCAGCATATTCTGTCAGCTCTTCTCTGCTCTTTAAAAATCAAGGTCATAAGTTGTAAAATAGACTGCAGAATATGGTTTTTTTCCTGCTCAGTTCCCCTCCATGTTGGGGTTCCTACCACTGTTATAGATTATAGCTATCTTTTAAATCTAATAAAAAACTAAGCAAGGGCATGTTCACTCAGTCCTGAGACAGGCAGCACAACTTTTGCAGATCAGTGTACACTGAATAAACTCTACTAGAAAGTAGTAAAAAGATATTCTGTTTCTAAAAAAAAGTATATTATAATAAAATGTTTATTGCCTGAAAGCAGATTTCTTGATCAACCAAAGTACTCACTTGACTTTCCAATGTTCCTGTATGCTTCACAAATGTTTTGTGTAAATATAGGGATGATGGGCTAAAAGAATAAAATCAAAAATCAAAATCAAAAGGTAGCTGAGAACTGGAGAATTTCTTCACTTCACCTGCTCCACCTTTATTTTGGTTAAGGACTAGGAATAATGCTCCGCATCTGGTATTGCAACGACAAGCCTGATGTAATTGACTTCAAATTGCACATGCTGTCCCCCAGATTTTCAAGAATTGAAGAGGAAAAAAGCTATTTTTCTTTTTACATTTAATTGATTTTAATAGCTTTAAAACAAAAAAGAGCAGTGGTGGGAAATACAGATATCATTTGACCCCCAAAGAGGGGATTTGCCATCCTCAACTACTTAGGATGCTAGATCAAGGATATCAACAGATTACGTCTTATCTAGGATAATCCTGAAGGCAATGCAAATTGCACAAAGATCACTCACCACTTTTGCCTCCAAAGCTATCCGAGCGAAACCTGTGCGGTTACCCCATATTATGTTGTAGTCAGTACTGAAGTTTCCTTCTCTAGCTCCACCAGGGGAAATGCCCAGTGAATGGCCTTTCTTCAAAATTTCCACACATTCAGCTTTACTGAAATCTTTCACCCCGGCCGCATCTAAGCCCGTCTTCCACCCTGACAAAATAATACCCAAATAGAAGAAGAGTGTGGATACAATACAAGTGTCATTGTTCCAAAGATATTGCACTATTATGGATCACAAGCATAGCTCTCTGCCATTGCATTTCAATTAGGATTTCATGGAGGGGGACTTTCTGCTAATTCCTCTTTTTCTCAGATGTTCTAACAGTAGGTTTTTTTTGGAAAGCACATTGAGTGGGGTTGAGTGCTGAGGTGGCCACATTTTAGACATGTGTTCCTCAAGTCAAGTCTGTAGTACATTCAAGTTTGCATTATGATAAAAATACAGTTCATAGTGCTTGCCTCACCACCCAAAACTTCAATCCCTTTAGGCTGCAGAGCTTTTGGATATAGTACATACACACACAGAGAGAGATACACACATGGCACAGAGGAGGCTATGCTGGTGCAAAACAGCAGAGATTCATCTACAGATATATGGGTGGAGAATATATGCTGCATTAATTAACCAGTGGAATACCCCCAAAGAGACACTTTGGGCTCCTTCCTTCCTTCCTTCCTTTCATGAGCTTTCTGTGGTGTCATCAGAGGAAGATGATGTGGGGGGAGAGGCAGTGGAGGGCCATGAACACTACAGCAAGGGTGCCACATGTGTTTGACTGCAGTGTCACATGGGGGCATAAAAGCTGTGTGTGGGAGTGCTTGATTGGCCATGTGTTTGGGTGGGGCCATGTTTTCTGGGATCTGTGTGCAGATTTGGTGATTGGTTGGACTTGCTATGAAAGCCACGGACATGTCTTTGGGGCTTCACTTGGGCTTCTGCCCTTTTCCTTAGCTGTAGCTCCCACCCCATCCCAGCTGCCACAGAGGATTTTGCACAGGTGGTTTGCTAGTGCAGATGCTCCCAAGCAGAATCTCATTCTTTGCGTTGTTCTTTCCAGTAATGAATAGCCATTTTTACTAATGATTGAATTTTGCAAAACTCTTTGTACTTGAGGAAATCATAAACTCAGAGACGCATTTTCCTAAACCTTGTCCTATTCTAGTATTAAAGTTAGCAGCAATTATTATATGAGAGCCTGCAGTTACAGCATAGAAATCAGATGACACATTATCCAGATTCCTTCAGTTCTTAGATCCCTGAGGAAGAATGTAGACAAGTTGTACAAGAAAGCATGAAATTTCTGCATGTAAGCAAAGGAATTGTCTTGCAATCACTAGAATGAAAGAAGAAGAAGCACTCTCATAGCTGTTTTGAGGTCAGGTCAGGTTTTCCTGCAATCTGTGATCAAGGGCCAAAAGACCCAGGTTGACATGCTGTATTGGAAACATAGCCTGATTCAAATACGATGCCTGAAACATTATTGGGAGAAGAGGTTGATGTTGTCAATGGTTAAAAGCAAGCCTGCAGTTTCCAACTTATTTCATGTGTTGTTTTTCACCTGCTTGCCTGATACACTGTTTTATATTTTATAGCATTGTTTTATATCTTATAGCTTTATTTTATATCATATTTCACATATTTTAAGAAAAAAAGCATGAGTTAAATTTAATAACTTACCTGGAAACCGATATATGCTATGATCACATACTGAAAAGCACTCTCTCCCTGTCTCCTTGAAAAGTCTAGCGATAAGGAAGAAATAGTCAATAGTACAAACTGGGTGATAATAGATAATAAGCACTGGTCCTTTAGGGAGATGTTCCATGCCAAAAGCTTCATAACCTGGAAATAATATAAAATGCAATAAATAAATGTTATTTTGTTGAAAAATAAATGGAATATTGCAATCTTTTATTGGAAGAAAACACTGTGGTTCAGAAAACTGAAATTTAAGATCAGTTAAAAAGCTCTCCTATATGTTGCAGCATTCTGGATACTAGGTTGTCATCCACATGGGCCAGAACTTTCTCTGTTGTGCTCACATAATAAATGATATTTCTCCTCTGCTGGAATCTTCATTCCTTGCTTAATTTTGGGCGTAGGTGGAAAAAAAATTGCCTAGTCTTTGAGTGCGCTAAAACTGTGGCTTGCTGTTTCAATCTCCTTGAAACTTTCATCAGGGGTGTCTTAAGCATATGCGTTGCCGGAGTGTAAAGATCCGCCTGGCACCCCTAGGTTGCCCAGAGTTGTCGACCTTTTTTTAAGGGGGGACCCCAAAGTTGTTGACTTTTTTTTAGGAGATAGTTGTTTATCTTTAGAATGGTTGCAGACGCAGTGACTCGCAGTGCCAACTAACGGGGGTTCCAGCGCCCAACACACAGGGGCGTACGAACGTGGGTGCGGGTCCCATGCTAGGGGGGAACAAGATATCAGGCAGCCCAGTCTGCCTGCTGCCTCCACACCGCCCGCTGCATGGCGGCTAACTGCTTCAACTGGGATCCATTCGCTCCTATTCATCGGATTTGTTGCTGCTGTCGGCACTGTTGGCACGTGGCGGATCCTGTCCAGAGATGTTTCCTCTGCTGCCACTTCCATTCCCCATTGTTCTGCGCTGGGACGTCACGTTGAGCGGTGCTGGGAGCGTGTGATGACAGCGGAAAAACCAGCAAAGGAACCCACAGCTCAGCACATGCAACAGGATGCATCGTGCAGCACCCACAACGTTACATGGTGCTCCGGGCATGGCACTGAAACAGTTAGCTGCCATGCAGCTGGGGCAAGAGCCGACAGGCTCTTCTGCTGCGGGCAAGTTGGTGCGAGTTTGGGATCGAGCGTTAGAGTCCGGGGAAGAGCCGTCTGCAGAAGACAAACTCTGATGGGCTCTGCTCCGCTCGGCTGTCGGCGGCTCTTCCCTAGACTCCAACGCTCAGCCCTGGACTCTCAGCCTGGCACCCCTGTGAGCCCGGCGCCCGGGTGCCATGCACCCCTAGCGCCAATGGTTAAGATGCCCCTGACTTTCATATGGGTTATAATACTATATTTTCCTGAGCCTTTTTTATTTGAAGAACAGCATTACCCTTCCGTGCAGAGTGTTGCACATTCTTTTCCCATCCCTAAGAGCTCTAATTTCAGGCATCTTCAGGCCATTCTCTGAATCACCTTATACAATGTGAGAAAACAATTTCCCAGACAGATGCACCTTGACCATGTCATAAGTAGCCAGAGGGTTTCATCCTTATGACCCAAGCTTGGTTTTAGTAATGTGTTTCTGATTTATGCTCCAACATCTAAAGCAACATTACACTCTGGGATGCAATGGGAACATAAGATGGATCCTCTTGATCAAGCCAAAGCTCTCTGTATTCCACCATCCTGTTTCTCACAGTGTCCATCCAAATTAGCAGCCATCACCACATCCTTTGCTGACAAATTCCATGGTTTGTGTCCAGAGTTTATGCTTCAGGGTTACCTAGTGATGCTCAAGAAAATTGCACCCTCAAAGTCTCACTACACGATGATATACTCATTAAATTTGCTGTGTACCCACCACACAGTTAAAACTGTAATGGTAACTATTGTTCCAGGGCCTCAAGTCTGAAATTCTGATGCTCAGTCCTATGAAAGTATCGGAGCTGAATTATTGGTATGAAAGAAACATTTACTCACCATGCCATATCTTTCCATATATATCTAAAACTTGAAACGTAATTTGCTTTGGCTTTTTCCAAAATTTGGTATCAAAATCAGTTTCTTGCTGGTTATTCCTCTTCTTGTAGACATATAGCAAAAATGAGATTGCACAGACAAACAAATACGTCATTATAACGATTGAAAAAGGCAAAATCAGAAGCATACGCAACCACCAAGAGTGAGCCACTGAGCTCAGGTATTCTTCCAAGTAAGGAAAACTAATCCAGTTTCCCAGCATTTGAGTAAAGCAGCTCATGGTTTCCTGATATGAAGCCCCACGTGTATGCCGAGGAAGGAAAGAAATCCAGTTAAACCTTCTTTGGTTTTGATGGTATTTTCAACGACTGTTTACCTGGAAAACAGAAAATGCAGTATATCAGTTTGAAGTGCCATTCCAGAAGTGTTCATGATTACATGAAATCTCCTGCTATGTAATATTTTCCTAGTTTTCCCCACTGTAACTTGCTAAGTAGATACAAGTAGATGCAAAATGACAAGTGTATGACTCCATTTATTTCTTGTGAAGCAAGCTGGTTTCAGTCCACTGCTGAAGTATTAAGGAAAGTGAGAAAGGGTCACTTCTCTTTGAGTCAGCAGAAATGGTTCCCCACCCCCTAAAAGTGCAGCTGCATGCATCTTGTGACTGTCTTCTTTGTGTTGCTGGGCAAACTAACACATATCCCAGGATAGATAAAGAACTCAAGTTTCAGCCTTCACTGTTGTGGGGCATTGGAGACATGGATACTGTTGGAATGATCTGGGGAAAATGTGTCGGATTTGTGAAGAGCTTATCTGATGGAAGTTAGACACATTGCAAGACGTCTACACAGAGGGAACTCTGGCAGTTGCAGGACTTTTTTGAGCAAGTGGACTTTGCACTTTCTGTGTGCACTTTTCCTCAGCAAAAACTTTATATGTTGAAACGCTCTCTGGGCTCAGAGAGTGAAGACTTCTTGTAGCAGAGACAGTGTGTGTCTTTGTGCCCCCAAAGTAAAAGTGATCTCTGCTACACAGTTGTTTCTTGTACTGAGGCTATCCACTTGACTCAAATTATGTGGAGCGAACACAACACCGAACAAGAGGGAGGGTGGGGGAAATAGTGAGCTGATGGGTGGCAGCATTTTGGAATTCACTGCAAAGTGCCTCTTTCTGGGGATGTGAAATGGAATAGCATCATTGCTGCCAGAGAAGAACAGATGCCGAAGGCCAAACCTGTTATTACTGTCTCTAGAACTTCTTTCCCTGTTGGGTTATTGGGGACCATGCCACAATACACAACCATTGCATTTATGTTTACAAATTACTAAGTCATCCGAAACCAGACCTTTACATAGTTGAATTTTTATTTTACTCTATCTCCACTACATCTTTCAACAAAAAAGTATGGGAAAAGAGACAAAATTGATAAGGGTGTTGTTGTTTAGTCATTTAGTCGTGTCTGACTCTTCGTGACCCCCTGGACCAGAGCATGCCAGGCACTCCTGTCTTCCATTGCCTCCCGCAGTTTGGTCACACTCATGATTGTAGCTTCGAGAACACTATCCAACCATCTTGTCCTCTGTCGTCCCCTTCTTCTTGTGCCCTCATCAGGGTCTTCTCCAGGGAGTCTTCTCTTCTCATGAGGTGGCCAAAGTATTGGAGCCTCAGCTTCACGATCTGTCCTTCCAGTGAGCACTCAGGGCTGATTTCCTTCAGAATGGATAGGTTTGATCTTCTTGCAGTCCATGGGACTCTCAAGAGCCTCATCCAGCACCATAATTCAAAAGCATCAATTCTTTGGTGATCAGCCTTCTTTATGGTCCAGCTCTCACTTCCATACATCACTACTGGGAAAACCATGGCTTTAACCTTTGTTGGCAAGGTGATGTCTCTGCTTTTTATGATGCTGTCTAGGTTTGCCATCGCCTTTCTCCCAAGGACCAGGCATCTTTTAATTTCATGGCTGCTGTCACCATCTGCAGTGATCATGGAGCCCAAGAAAGTAAAATCTCTCACTGCTTCCATTTCTTCCTCTTCTATTTGCCAAGAGGTGATGGGCCCAGTGGCCATAATCTTAGGTTTTTTGATGTTGAGCTTCAGACCATATTTTGCGCTCTCCTCTTTCACCCTCATTAAAAGGTTCTTTAATTCCTCCTCATTTTCTGCCATCAAGGTTGTGTCATCTGCATATCTGAGGTTGTTGATATTTCTTCCGGCGATCTTAATTCCAGCTTGGGATTCATCCAGTCCAGCCTTTCGCATGATGAATTCTGCATATAAGTTAAATAACCAGGGAGACAATATACAGCCTTGCCGTACTCCTTTCCCAATTTTGAACCAATCAGTTGTTCCATATCCAGTTCTAACTGTAGCTTCTTGTCCCACATAGAGATTTATCAGGAGACAGATGAGGTGATCAGGCACTTCCATTTCTTTAAGAACTTGCCATAGTTTGCTGTGGTTGACACATCAAAGGCTTTTGCATAGTCAATGAAGCAGAAGTAGATGTCTTTCTGGAACTCTCTAGATTTCTCCATAATCCAGCGCATGTTTGCAATTTGGTCTCTTGTTCCTCTGCCCCTTCTAAATCCAGCTTGCACTTCTGGGAGTTCTCGGTCCACATACTGCTTGAGCCTGCCTTGTAGAATTTTAAGCATAACCTTGCTAGCGTGTGAAATGAGTGCAATTGTGCAGTAGTTGGAGCATTCTTTGGCACTGCCCTTCTTTGGGATTGGGATGTAGACTGATCTTCTCCAATCCTCTGGCCACTGCTGAGTTTTCCAAATTTGCTGGCATATTGAGTGTAGCACCTTAACAGCATCATCTTTTAAAATTTTAAATAGTTCAGCTGGAATATCATCACTTCCACTAGCCTTGTTATTAGCTGTGCTTTCGAAGGCCCATTTGACTTCACTCTCCAGGATGTCTGGCTCAAGGTCAACAACCACACCACCTAGGGTATACGAGACATCCATTTCTTTCTGGTATAGTTCCTCTGTGTATTCTTGCCACCTCTTCTTGATGTCTTCTGCTTCTGTTAGGTCCTTTCCACTTTTGTCTTTTATTATGGTAATCTTTGTACAAAATGTTCCTTTCATATCTCCAATTTTCTTGAACAGATCTCTGGTTTTTCCCATTCTATTGTTTTCCTCTATTTCTTTGCATTGCTCATTTAAGAAGGCCTTCTTGTCTCTCCTTGCTATTTTTTGGAAATCTGCATTCAATTTCCTGTATTTTTCACTATCTCCCTCGCATTTTGCTTGCCTTCTCTCCCCCGCTATTTGTAAGGCCTCGTTGGACAGCCACTTTGCTTTCTTGCATTTCCTTTTCATTGGGATGGTTTTAGTTGCTGCCTCCTGTATAATGTTATAAGCCTCCATCCATAGTTCTTCAGGGACTCTGTCCACCAAATCTAAATCCTTAAACCTGTTCCTCACTTCCACTGTGTATTCATAAGGGATTTGACTTAGATTGTATCTTGGGGCCACCAGGTGGCGCGTTGGAAGATGGCCAACAATAACATCTCTCTGACCCATACGAGGTAATTCAGGGGCTGCTATGGGAAGTAGGCAGCCTTCCCTTCCCCCAGGATGTGGTGGGACCCTGTCTTGCCAGCGGTGTTCACAATGCACCCCCTGATCCGAGAGATGGGGGTGCCGAACACTTGGCACGAGCCCTTGGTGAAGTCAGCTCTTCCTGATGCCGATTCCAATTAGCGCGTGCTGGTTGCTTCAGCTCGGAATTATAATTGGAAACATATGATTGGAAATGAAGCTGAAGCACATATATCAAGTAAAGCTCGACGATAAGGCTGCTGAGTAATGGATCTCTGTGACCGGGAGCGACGGATGGATAAGTAAATCTTTTGATGTGTCACCACTAAGAGACTGTATGTTTAGAACGAAGGGGGGGGGGGTTGGAGGAAAACCCCTTTTTCTCCCTTTATATGATGTGATAAAATAACCCTCCACCCCAGAAAGAAACAAGATTGTTGCGTTTTTTAAGAATCATAAGCAGGATTTTAAGAACTGTGTGGGGATGAATTACAACAAGAGAGAAGATGAACGGTGAGAAAGTGGAAAATTTTTATGACGCAGTTAAAAAATGGCGTCTCGCCAAGACAGGCTTGCCGGAGAAAGAAGGATGGGGGAGGAGAATCAGGAATGTTGGAAAGAGAAGGAGTGTTGGAATTGAAAGTTTGACCTGACAGAGCCCTCTGACCTATTTGATTTACTTGGCTAGCCTGGAAAATAAAGGACAGACCGAAGATTAATTTGTTTATGGAAGCGTTAAACAGAGGCTGTCCTGGACTGATATAGCTTTTGAAGAATACAAAACCCACACAGAGACGCCAGCCTTCAGTCTGCTTGTGAGAATCATCAGAGATCGCAAAGAAAGGAATATATGACTACAACAAGATGAGAAAGAAAGTAATGAAGGACTATCCGGATTGAACTGGATAGAACTGATTAATTAATGCAGTAAAATGAGTGGTGTCTGGACGTATCCGGAATTTTGGACTCGTGCGAAGCTTGATATATGGGTACCCTCAAAAATTTAAAATTTGGCTGTATAATTTGGAACCAATGTGATTTGAACAATGTGATGTGATTGGCCTGTTAATAAAAAATATTTTTTTAAAAAAAGACTTAGATTGTATCTTACCGGCCCAGTGGTTTTTCCTACTTTCTTCAGTTTAAGCTTAAATTTTGCTATAAGAAGCTGATGATCTGAGCCATAGTCAGCTCCAGGTCTTGTTTTTGCTGAGCTTCTCCATCTTTGGCTGCAGAGAATATAATCAATCTGATTTTGATGCTGCCCATCTGGTGATGTCCATGTGTAGAGTTGTCTCTTGTGTTGTTGGAAAAGAGTGTTTGTGATGACCAGCTTGTTCTCTTGGCAAAACTATTAACCTTTGCCCTGCTTCATTTTGAACTCCAAGGCCAAACTTGCCAGTTGTTCCTTTTATCTCTTGACTCCCTACTTTAGCATTCCAATCCCCTATAATGAGAAGATCCTTCTTTGGTGTCATTTCTATAAGGTGTTGTAAGTCTTCATAGAATTGGTTAATTTCAGTTTCTTCAGCACCAGTGGTTGGTGCATAAACTTGGATTACTGTGATGTTAAAAGGTCTGCCTTGGATTCGTATCGAGATTATTCTATCATTTTTTAGATTGCATCCTAGTACAGCTTTTGTTTCTCTCTTTTGTTGACTATGTTGACTTTCTTTCTCTCTTTTGTTGACTATGAGGGCCACTCCATTTCTTTTACGGGATTCTTGCCCACAGTAGTATATATGATGGTCATCCGAACTGAATTTGCCCATTCCTGTCCATTTTAGTTCACTGGTGCCCAGGATGTCAATATTTATTCTTGCCATCTCATTTTTGACCACATCCAACTTACCAAGGTTCATGGTTCTTACATTCCAGGTTCCTATGCAATATTTTTCTTTACAGCATTGGACTTTCCTTTCGCTTCGAGGCATATTCGCAACTGAGCGTCCTTTCGGCTTTGGCCCAGCCTCTTCATCAGCTCTGAATCTATTTGTACTTGTCCTCCGCTCTTCCTCAGTAGCATGTTGGACGCCTTCCGACCTGAGGGGCTCATCTTCCAGCGTCATAAATTTTATATGCCTGTTGTCTTTGTCCATGGAGTTTTCTTGGCAGGGATACTGGAGTGGCTTGCCGGTTCCTGCTCCAGGTGGATCATGTTTGGTCAAAACTCTCTTTATATAAGATATTTATTGAAATTTTCCAGAATAATACATTGTAAAACAACAAAAAAGAAACAACAAAAATACAAATATATATTTATATATAAAAACAACTAAAAAAACACATAGAATTTCCCTTTACTTATTTTCCTTTAACTAATTTTCCGGACCTCCTCATACCTCCCTTTCTTATATTCCAATTCAAATTATTAATTCAGGAAATCCTCACCATTAGTTTTTGCTTATTTCAAAACCTTATTTTCCATATCTCTTAAGGCATTACAGCTGGAAACCACTTAATTTCTGTCCAACATCATTCTAACATTCATTAATTTTACAATATTTCTGCAAATAGTCTTTAAACTTTTTCCAATCTTCTTCCGCCGACTCTTTTCCCTGGTCTCGGATTCTGCCGGTCATTTCTGCCAATCCCATATAGTCCATCATCTTCATCTGCCATTCTTCCAGAGTGGGTAGATCTTGTGTCTTCCAATATTTTGCGATGAGTATTCTTGCTGCTGTTGTTGCATACATAAAAAAAGTTCTGTCCTTCTTTGGCACCAATTGGCCAACCATGCCCAGGAGAAAGGCCTCTGGTTTCTTCAAGAAGGTATATTTAAATACCTTTTTCATTTCATTATAAATCATTTCCCAGAAAGCCTTAATCCTTGGGCATGTCCACCAAAGGTGAAAGAATGTACCTTCAGTCTCTTTACACTTCCAACGTTTATTATCGGGCATATGATAAATTTTTGCAAGCTTGACTGGGGTCATGTACCACCTGTAAATCATTTTCATAATTTTCTCTCTTAAGGCATTACATGCCGTAAATTTTATACCGGTGGTCCATAACTGTTCCCAGTCAGCAAACATAATATTATGTCCAACATAATATTGGACATAATATTATGTCCCCATTTAATGGGGACTGTGCCCATTTAATCATAGCAGACTTCACCGTTTCATCCTAAGTGTTCCATTTCAGCAGCAAGTTATACATCTTTGACAAAACCTTAGTTTTGGGTTCTAACAATTCTGTTTCTAATTTCGATTTTTCCACCTGGAATCCAATTTTCTTGTCCAATTTGTAAGCCTCCATTATCTGATAATAATGAAGCCAGTCTCGCACTTTGTTTTTTAGTTTCTCAAAACTCTGCAATTTCAATTTATCTCCCTCTTGTTCCAAAATTTCCCAATATTTTGGCCATTTGGACTCCATATTAAGTCTTTTAAAAGCTTTCGCTTCCATTGGTGACAACCACCTTGGGGTTTTATTTTCCAATAAGTCTTTGTATCTTATCCAAACATTAAACAATGCTTTCCTGACAATATGGTTTTTAAATGCTTTATGTACTTTAACCTTGTCGTACCACAAATATGCATGCCACCCAAAAGCATTATTAAATCCTTCTAAGTCCAGAATGTCTGTGTTCTCAAGAAGCAGCCAGTCTTTCAACCAGCAGAATGCTGCTGATTCATAATAGAGTTTGAAGTCTGGCAGGGCAAATCTACCCCTTTCCTTTGTGTCAGTTAATATCTTAAATTTTATTCTGGGCTTCTTGCCCTGCCAGACAAATCTAGAAATAACTTTCTGCCACTTCTTGAAACAGTCCATCTTGTCCACAATTTGCAATGTTTGAAACAAAAACAACATTCTAGGTAATACATTCATCTTTATAACTGCAATTCGACCCAACAAGGAAAGTTTCAAATTTGACCAAATATCTAGATCTTTTTTCACTTCCATCCAACATTTTTCATAATTATCTTTAAATAAGTTCACATTTTTTGCTGTCATATTAATCCCCAAATATTTCACTTTCTTAACCACAGTCAAACCAGTCTCGTTCGGAAACCTTTCTTTTTCAATTGATGTTAAATTTTTCTCTAATACCTTAGTTTTTAACTTGTTCAATTTAAATCCTGCCACTTGACCAAATTCTTGAATTAAGTCTAAAACCCTTTTAGTACTAGATTCTGGCTCCTGTAACGTCAAAACTAAGTCATCTGCAAATGCTCTCAATTTGTACTGTTTAGCTCCGACCTGTATACCGTTAACCAACTGGTCTCTTCTAATCATATTCAGCAGGACCTCCAGAACCGATATAAAAAGCAATGGGGAAATTGGGCACCCCTGTCGTGTCCCTTTTTCTATCTTAAATTCTTCTGTAACCACATTATTTACAATTAATTTTGCTTTCTGTTCAGAATATATTGCACCTATACCATTTTCAAAACCTTGCCCTACCCCCATCCCCTGTAGATTCTTTTTCATAAAACTCCAAGAAATGTTGTCAAAAGCTTTCTCCGTGTCCACAAATATAAAAACTGCTTTAGTGTTTATATTCACTTCTAATTTTTCCAAAATATCAATTATATTCCTCAAGTTATCAGACAAATGTCTTCCCGGGAGAAAGCCCGCTTGGTCTTTATGAATCTCTTTCATCAATACTTTTTTCAATCTTTTAGCCAAAATGTCAGCAAAAATTTTGTAATCCACATTTAATAACGATATGGGGCGGTAGTTCTTAAGCTGAGTCTTTTCAGTCTCTGTTTTTGGTATAAGTGTGATATATGCCTCTTTCCACGACTCTGGCGCCCTTTTCCCTTCCAAAATTTCATTGCAGACTTCCTTCAAAGGTTGTAATAAGCACTTCTTCAAAGATTTGTAGTACCTGGAGGTCAGCCCATCCAGTCCCGGAGACTTGCCCAATTGCATATTTTGAATGGCACCTTCTACTTCCTGTTCTGATATTTTATAGTTCAACATCAGTTTACTTTCTTGAGAATTTTTTTGTAATCCATTTGCCTTTAAAAATCGTTCTATGTCCATTTCTTTCTGTGGCGCTTGTGAGTATAATTGTTTAAAGTACTTCTGGAAACAGTTTCTGATCTCAGTTGGGTTATGTATGTTTTTTCCTTCCACTTCTAGATTTGTAATAGTGTTTAATTTTTGTCTTTTTCTCATTTGCCAAGCCAAAAGTTTCCCACATTTATTCGCTGATTCAAATGTCTTTTGTCTCATTTGTTTGATTTTCCATTCTATTTCTTGATTCATCAATTCCATATATTGTGTTTGATATAATTTTATTTCTCTCAAAATCTCCTGCGACTTTGGTTTTGCTCTCAATTTCTTCTCCCCTTCTTTTATTTTCTCTAAAATTTTGTCTTTCTTCTCATTTTGACTTCTTTTCTTTATAGCATTCTGTTGTATCAAAAACCCTCTCATAACGGCTTTACTTGCGTCCCAGATTATTCTTTTTTCAACCTCAGTGTTCATATTTATTTCAAAATAGTCTCTCAAAGTTTTTTGGGCCTTTTTGTAAACTTCTTGATCTCTGAATAAGGTGTCATTCATCCTCCATCTGAAGGAGCCAGTTGCTATTTGTTTCATCTCCATCCTTACAGCATTGTGGTTGGAGCAAGTTTTGGGGCAGATTTCCACTTTCCTTATCTTTGGTGCCGTTCCTCTAGTTACCCATATTTGGTCAATTCTATTTTTTTTTTAATTTCATATTTATTAAGATTTTTGAATACAAATGCATAAATAAAAATTACTTATATCATAACATAATTTCGTCTCTTCTTTGGACTCCCTCTCATCTCCCGCTCCCACTTACATCGTTGCAAAAGATTTTTTCCAAGCAAATTACCCACTTGTTTACAATATTTATCACCGCTCATTTAGGTAAAATCTAACAATTCTCCAAAATAAATTTATATTTTCCTTATTTCTCACTTATCATGATATTTGGTCAATTCTAGTCCATGTCATCTTGGCTTCAGAAAAGAAGGTTCCCTCTCTTCCCAAAGGGTTCCTTATTCTCCAAATGTCCACCAAATCCATATTGTCAGTCATTTCAAAAAAAGTTTTTGGTAGTCTACCATCTTTGGTGACTACCTGTCTTTGTGCCTTGTCCATATTTGTAGATACTACTCCATTCATGTCCCCCATCAAAATCAGATTATAATCTAGATGGTCCAGTAGGGTCTCATGTAACTTCTTAAAGAATTCAGATTTCCCCTCGTTCGGTGCATAAATTCCAACTATCAAAAATTTCTCTCCTTGGTGTTGAATTTCAATTGCCAGATATCTTCCTTGCTCATCTTTGAAGATTAATTTCGGTAAAAGTCTCTCCTTTGCATATATCACCACTCCTCTTTTTTTAACTTTGTCAGATGAAATAAACTCTTGTCCCAATCTCTTATTGATAAGTATTTTCCTATGTAGCCTCATTACATGTGTTTCTTATAGACAGATCAAGTCCAATTGTTCCTTTTTTAATATATGGAAAACACTTTTTCTCTTCCGAGGGGAATTAAGTCCATTACAGCATGTTTGGTCAAAACTCTCCACTATGACCTGTCCATCTTGGGTGGCCCTGCATGGCATAGCTCATAGCCTCTCTGAGTTATTCAAGCCCCTTCGCCATGGCAAGGCAGTGATCCATGAAGGGGTTGATAAGGGTATGTGGGCTTTAAACCACAGCTGTTTTGATTCCAATAATAGCTGTGTTACAGGGAGGAATTAATTTTCTGCTTCTCAGTGTTATAATATCTGAAAAACTGTAAGTGCTTAATTTCATCTCCGCAAGTAGCAAACATCCTAGCTGTGTTTTAAGTTGACAATGTAGAAACAGGCTAAGATTTTCATACAACTGGTTTTTACACACACATTCAGACAAGACAGCATTTCTCTCTCTCTTTGCTGACCCATGCACAGAAACTGACAAATAACACAACTACTAGCACATTTGCAAAACTAAGCAAGAATCATTTGTTGAGATTGCAGGGGGTTGACTAGACAACCCGTTGGGCCCCTTCCAACTCTACACTTTATGATTCTATTAACAAAAACTTTTACTTACATTCCCGGTAAGCCTAGATTGCCTTGACTTTGGTCACCTCTCTCTGAGAGCAGCAAAAGTCTTGTCTGGTGTGCTACTTTTTCGTAGGCTAATTTCCACCACTATGAAGACACGTCCCTTTTTGTGGAGGTTTAAAGAGACTGTGGTGGGTGTGCCATCTGTATGCAGAAACCAAGCATTGTGAAAAAGAGAGAAGACGTGGGGAGGCTGCTTCAGGGAAGTCGTGACCATTTGTAATCAAACATGAAGTATGGAGTCACACCTATAATCACATTCATAATGTACAATTGCATATTGGGTCACAGAAAATCAGTTCTTGACTAAGTAATAAAGGTAGGAATTGTACTCGCAACACTCTGTTTGTGATTCAGTCATAGACTCATTAAGAACAAATATCCAGGCCCTCCTGTCTTCTAAAAGGCAGATAAAAACCACAGGCTTTCCAGAGAGAGATGTTGCCTTGCAAGCTGCTGAGTCCCTTCCAGGCACTGTTCTACTTCATTGCCTGACACTCCTGAGAATATGAGGGAGCCCTGTTTGCTTTAGTGTTGAGGAAGGCAGTTGAGAGTGTTGAGGATGACACTTGAGAGCCAACCTGTCAAGTGCCTAACTTAATTCCCAATTCTATAGCAAGACTTTGACAGAAGTGGTGAGCATGCCAACTTGAAAATTCCTGAGTATTCAGGAATCCACCAGATGCCATAAGTCTCTGGAAACAGACCACCTTAATGGATCCCCCAGCCTTATAGAAGGGCACTGCATCATCACTTCAAATTTCACCATTGAATTATCCTTCTCAGACAATGGGCTCAGCACAAACTTCCCTACGAATGGATTTCTGCCTTCCTATTCCCAAAGATTTCAAAATAAGATTTATCCCAAAGATTTCAAAATAAAACATTACAAAGGAGGTAAACTACAGAATACACACTCCACAAAGTTAACAAAAAACAAAACTTAAACTTTTTTTAAAATCACTGCTACGTGAGGTCAAATATAAAATGCACATTTAAAACAGCATAACTAACTAACAAAAGAATAAAACATTATCATAAGCATGACACAGCTCTTTGGCAGGCACTAAAAGATGGGGCAAAATAATCCAATAGTTAGGGTTTGTCATCAGGCAGTGTCCCTCTGGTCTCACCAGGGACCGCTTTAGTAGAGCTGGTGAGTCTGGGCCCCACCCCCTAGGCCAGGTGGAAAGGGCCTTGCAGGGAGCGGCCTTCACGACTCACAGCAATACCTGAGCTCAGTGGATCACCCAGAGTGGTTATTTATGCTTCTGATTTGCTTTATCCATTATTGAGAATAGTGTATTTGGTTCTCTGTGCTTCCTCATTTTTGCTCTGTTTTTACAAGAAGATGAATAACCAGCAAGAAACTGAGGCTGAGAGCAAATTTTGGGGCATTCCAAGGCAAGTTACAGATATGTTTAGAAAGATATGCCATGGTGAGGAGCCAGAGCCAGAGCAGCCAGCTGAGATGTTATCACTGGAGAGTATTTCTGACCCCCCTTCTCCCAGAACCCGGCGTTTGTTGAGAGTGCAAGAGCAAAGGACTCAGAGACAATCAGCCGCTGGTGGCCACTGTAAGGAAAAGTGCTGTTGGTAGGAAGGGAGTGGAGAGGATCTCAGTTGGAGCAATGCCATTGTCTCTTGCTGTGATGATTGAATAAACTCATTAGTAAGAACTCTTCTTGTTTTTCTCTGCTTCTTGCTGCCACCGGGGGAGGGGGAGGGATAAAATCCCCCAAAGCCTGACAATAGATATAGATGTAGATGTAGACGTAGACGTAGACGTAGATGATGATGTAGATGATGTAGATGATGTAGATGATGTAGATGTAGATGTAGATGTAGATGTAGATGTAGATGTAGATGTAGATGTAGATGTAGATGTAGATGTAGATAGATATGATCATCATCATATTGTAAACTGCCTGATGAACTTCACTTTTTAATGAGTCTGGGACTGAATTGCAGGCACTGCATGACAGAGTAAAATGGACCAACATGTATGTATGCAATTATTCCTCTGACTTAACTGATGAACGCATGCTGGACTTGGATCCTTCACCACCACCTGACAGTATTGAACATGTGCCGGATGCCAGAGACCCTTTGATATCAGAGCATGTCAACCTGGAATTTCTGGGGCTCCAAAGCAAGCAATACATGCTGCATAATTACATGCAGCATGGTGCCAATGGAAGAGCTTTTACTGGAGCAGCACTAGGATTCAATATTGTAAACAGAACATGTTATTAAGGTTTGTGTATTACATCATGTTCCTATCTCATACACATCTTATAGTGGGAGAAGCCACCAGCAAATGGAGGTAACACACTTGTCACAATACCTACCTTTACCTCTTAGTCAATAGCTGGTGTTCTGTGACCCAATATGTTGTTATGTGACATGGCAGCAATTGTAGGTGTGACTTTAATTACAATAATTTTAATTACAAATGTGCACAACCTCTTAGCAGTCTTTTTCACAATGCTTGGTTTCTTCATACAAATGGCACACTCATCACAGTCTCTTTAAAGCAGCACAGAAAGGGATGTGTCTCCATAGGGGTGGAAATTAGCCTACAAAAAAGTGCACCAGACAGGACTTCTGCTGCATCCACAGAGAGGTGACTGAAGCAAAGGCAATTTGTTCATAGAATCATAAAGTGTAGAACTGGACTAGGGATTCCAAGGGTCATCTAGTCAACCCTCTTCAATGCAGGAATCTCATCAAAGTCTCTCATTCAGTTTGAAACCATAGTAGACCCTGCTTCGTTTGCAAATGTCCTGTTGTTGTTGTTGTTTAGTCATTTAGTCATGTCCGACTCTTCACGACCCCATGGACCAGAGCATGCCAGGCACTCCTGTCTTCCATTGCCTCCCGCAGTTTGGTCAAATTCATGCTGGTAGCTTCAGGAACACTGTCCAACCATCTCGTCTTCTGTCGTCCCCTTCTCCTTGTGCCCTCAATTTTCCAGGAAGTCTTCTCTTCTCATGAGGTGGCCAAAGTATTGGAGCCTCAGCTTCACAATCTGTCCTTCCAGTGAGCACTCAGGGCTGATTTCCTTCAGAATGGATAGGTTTGATCTTCTTGCAGTCCATGAGACTGTCCGTGTAAAAACTAGTTGTATGAACTATGAGCCTGTTTCCACACTGTCAACTTAAATCACAGCTAGGATGTTAATTTCTTTTAGTCAGGGTTGACTTGAAGCTGGGATAGATATGGATGGTAGCTAATGTCAAGTGTGCTGCTCTGGTGCCGGTTCGCCGGAGCAGCTTCGTCATGCTGGCTACGTGACCCGGAAGTGTCTGCGGACAGCGCTGGCACCCGGCCTCTAGAGTGAGATGAGCGCACAACCCTAGAGTCTGTCAAGACTGGCCCGTACGGGCAGGGGTACCTTTACCTTTACCTTTGATGTCAAGTGTACACTACTGTCCAAGCCAACAGGGGGAAAGCATTGCATTCAGATTCAGATATATGTGAGATAAAAACATGTTGTTTTAGCTGAAACAGTGCCCCTCTGGAATACATCATTCCTCAAATACCAGTGATGAGGGCTGCCCCATTCCTAGCAAGAATGGGTGGAAAGGGGTCGGAGCGAAACAATATAAACTTAAAGCTATTGCAGATGACCTAGTTCTGACCCTGCAGGAGCCAGAATCTAGTACAATAAGAGTATTACAATTGATTCAAGATTTTGGTCGGGTGGCGGGATTTAAACTAAATAAACAGAAAACTAAGGTGCTGGGAAAAAATCTGACAGATACAGAGTCGGAACGGTTTCAGAGAGAAACAGAACTAATTGTGGTTAAAAAAGTAAAGTACCTAGGGGTAAATATAACAGCAAAGAATCTGAGTCTATTTAAGGATAATTATGAAAAATGTTGGTCTGAAATTAAGAGAGACTTGGATAGTTGGACAAAATTGAAGCTTTCTTTGTTAGGCGGAATTGCTGCTGTTAAGATGAATGTATTGCCAAAGATGTTGTTTTTGTTCCAAACATTGCAGATTGTGGACAAGATGGAGTGCTTCCGGAAGTGGCAGAGAGATATATCTAAATTTGTCTGGCAGGGCAAAAAGCCCAGAATTAAGTTTAAGATACTAACTGATGCGAAAGAAAGAGGGGGCTTTGCCCTGCCAGACTTAAAGCTGTATTATGAAGCCGCAGCTTTCTGCTGGCTAAAAGACTGGCTACTTCTCGAAGACACTGATGTACTGGACCTGGAAGGTTTTAACAACGCCTTTGGTTGGCATGCATACTTATGGTATGACAAGGTTAAGATCAATAAGGTCTTTAAGAACCATATTGTCAGGAAAGCAGTATTTAATGTCTGGACAAAATACAAAGACTTATTGGAAAACAAAACTCCGAGGTGGCTTTCACCTCTGGAAGCTAAGGCCCGAAAAAGACCCAATATGGAGGCCAAATGGCCAAAATATTGGGAAATATTAGAAAAAGATGGAGACAATTGGAAATTGCAGAGTTTGGAGAAAATGAAGGATAAAGTGCGAGACTGGTTACATTACGCTCAGATTAAAGAAGTCTTTAAAAATGATAAAAAGGTAGGGTTCCAGGTGGAGAAATCGAAGTTGGAAACAGAATTGTTAGAACCAAAGACTAAGGTATTATCAAGAATGTATAACTTGCTGTTAAAATGGAATACACAAGACGAAATGGTTAAATCGGTTATGATAAAGTGGGCTCAGGACATTGGGTATAATATTATGTTTGAGGACTGGGAAAGGTTGTGGACCACTGGGCTGAACTTCACTGCATGTAATGCTCTGAAGGAAAATGTAATGAAAATGATATATAGATGGTACATGACCCCAGTTAAACTTGCCAAAATATACCATTTGTCTGATAATAAATGTTGGAAATGTAAAGAACATGAAGGAACATTCTTTCACCTCTGGTGGACCTGCCCTAAAGTGAAGGCCTTCTGGGAAATGATATATAATGAGTTGAAAAAGGTATTTAAGTATACCTTCACTAAGAAACCAGAGGCCTTCCTTCTGGGTATTGTCGGCCAGAAGGTGTTAAAGAAGGACCGAACATTTTTTATGTATGCAACAACGGCAGCAAGGATACTCATCGCTAAGAGCTGGAAAACTCAAGATCTACCCACACTGGAAGAGTGGCAGATGCAGCTGATGGACTATATGCAACTGGCCGAGATGACTGGTAGAATCCGAGACCTGGGAGAGGAGAGGGTTGAGGAGGACTGGAGGAAATTCAAGATTTATTTACAAAAATATTGTAATTTGGTTGAATGTTAAGAAGGATGCTAGATCATAAATAACTGCCTACCACTGAATTAGATCTGATTTTGACGATAAGTGAGATTAAGGAAAATATAAACTTTTTGGAGAATTGTTAGATTTTATTTAAATGAGCGGAGATAAGATTGTAAACAAGTGGGTAATTTGCTTGGAAAAATTTCTTTTTGTAACGATGTAAGTGGGAGCGGGAGACGTGAGGGAGTCCAAAGAAGTGATGAAATTATAATATAAGTAATGTTGTTTATTATCTATACATTTGTATTCAAAAACTTTAATAAATATGTATTATAAAAAAAAACAAAGTCTCAGCTCTCAAGGTCGGTGAATAGACCTCTGTGAAATGGACACCCTTCTTCTGTGTGAATCCTCGGGCTACTAATCTAGCTTTATACTGTGGTTCTCCAGCTTTAAGGCGATAAACCCATCTGCAACTCACAGCCTGCTTCCCAGCCGGCAGCTGTGTGAGTGAGAACACACCAAGAGACTCCATTGAGTTCATCTCCTTCTGCATCGCTTCACGCCATTTGCTAGCTTCTTCCTGAGGCAACTTTTGAACATCCTCAAAGGATTCAGGTTCACATCTAGCCACACCTACTCAGACGCTAGTGGCTTCGTACCTTTCCGGTGGCTTTCCCTTGGTTGACCTTGCTGACCTCCTCAGCGTGAACTCTGGAACTGCGCCTGATTCACTTGGGCCAGCCACACAATCCCCTGTGTCAGAAACCTCCCCCTCTGACCTGCTGCGCCTTTTAGGCCTCACAGCTGGGTCTGCTGGCGAGGATGGGTCACTCCTTGGCTCAGACTTGACAGAGACCTGTGGAGGGGTCTTGGGACTCCCTTTTGGAGAGGTTCAGAGCCTCTGCCTTGGAGATCCCGGTTCTGGACTCTGTGGCTGTGGACTGTGCACCTCAGCAACAGGTTCAGCTTCGTCCTCCTCCTCTTCCTCATCTGAGTCAAACAGAACATCCGAGTTCCCATGAAGACGTTTCCACCCACTCTGCTCGCAAAACTCAGCACTGCCGCTAATAAGCAGCTTAGACTGGTTGCCAGTAGGGTATGCAAAACGCCATGCCTTTGAGCCCAGCTCATAGCCTACAAAGATCATTTTCCTAGATCTTGGTTCGCCCTTTCTGCGAGTGGGCTTTGGAATGAGGACCCAAGCCCCACAGCCAAACACATGCAAGAAATCCACTTTTGGCTTCTTCCCATGCAGCAGAAAGTACGGCGTGTCTCCCACACTTGAATTGAACACCCTGTTCTGAACAAAGCATGCCGTCTTATAACTCTCTGCCCAAAAGCACTGTGGCAGACCCGAGTCTGCCAGCATAGCATTCGCTGCTTCCTGTAGGGTGTGATGTTTTCTCTCCGCAACCCCGTTCTGTTCTGGAGAGTAGGGGACAGTCAATCGATGACTGATACCTTTCTACCTGAAGAAAGATTGCAGTGCAGAACCTGTGAACTCCGCCCCCCGATCAGATTGAAAGGAAACCACCCTGGCGGAGAAACACAGCTCTACCGCTGTGATCCAATCCCTGATCAGTGCAGCCGCCTCCCACTTGTGTTTAAGTGTAAACAGCCAGGTGTGTTTCAAAAAATCATCAATCAGAACCAAAACATGCTTCGATTCACTTAAAGAAGCTACCTGCATCGGCCCAGATAAATCTGCATGAACCAGCTCAAAGGGTTTGCTGGTCCTCCTTTCTGACCTGGGATATGTGCATGTTGTAATCTTTGATTGCTTACAAGCTTGACAATCTAAGTATTTATCACATGCCTTGAACCCACACCCAATGGTGTTCTCTGCAGCTTTCTTAACATATGACCACCCTGCATGCCCAAACCTGCGATGCCACAAATGTAAACAATCATGGTGTGGTGGTACATTTGCACACTGCACTTGTGCTTCTTCAGGGGACTCTGCAACAGTAGCATCAGTGACAGGCATCTGCACCAGAAAGAGCCTGTCCTTCCCCTCAACGCTGTGGAGCTTCTTCCCATCCCTGTAAAAATAACACATGTTGTTAGTAAACACCACATCAAACCCATCAGCAATAAGAGCTGATACACTTAAAAGAGAATGAGCAAGATCGGGGACCACAAAAGCTTGCACCTCATGATCTATAAAAGGACAATATAAAAAACCAGTCTCAGTTAACTGTCTCTTAGAGCCATCTGCCATCATGACAAAACGTCCAGATTTAACTGTCTTGCAATTTCTCAGGAGTCCACCAGATGGCACCAGGCTGTGGGTCGCTCCCATATGGACAACAAGAGACAATGTGGCTCTCTGGCTGTCTTCCAAGGTTGCCATGGCAACAGTCTCCCCCCGACGGGGGCCTTCGCAGTTTCCCAGAGACACCATCGCAGTTGTGAGATGATAAGAAGCCTTGTCCTTGTTTCTCTCCTGGCCTGCTCCTTTCCCACGTCTCTGCTGGGAACCAGCCCTGGAACTGCCGCTTATTTGCTTTGTTGACATTCCTCTCCGGCCAGTGTCCTTGCCTTCCTGGGCCTCTAGCAGACAATTGCGGACCAGATGTGTGTTGCTACCACACCGATAGCATCTTTTGGAGACGAAGGCTTTTACACAGTCTTCGCTACTCCTGGCTGCTGCCCCCCCCACTCCTTCCTGGGGTGCAGCCTGCACCCTCCTTCCCAGCTTTGATTCTTCGTCAGTTAGGCGCCCGCTAATATATTCCATCGTTAAATCGTTCGGCGGCATCGTTTCCATCGTTAGAACCAAGTTCTCATAACTCCTGTCCAAAGAGCTTAAAAGCGTATAAGCCTTAAGTTCGTCTGGGAAGGGTACGTTGAGCTGACGCAGCTTGCTAAAGATAGTCAGCATCTGAGCAATGTGATCCCTTATCGGTTCCCCTGGGGACAGTCTCTTCTCAAACAGAGAACGTATCACATGGATCTTTGCCCCAGCTGTAGTCCTTTGATGTATTCTAGTCAAAGTGGACCAAATCTGATGACAAGTACGTAAGCCATCAATATGAGGGAGTTGTGACGCTTCAATCGCCATCACCACATGAGACATAGCCTTCTTGTCTTTCTTCACCGCCCCTGCAACCCTCTCCACCTCTGCAGCTGCAGCATTGGGCTGGGCAAGTACTGGATCGGCCTGCGTACATTCCCAAAGCTGCTTCCCTTCCATGTGCTTACTCCAGTCTTCCCAATTGGCCCCATTGAGTCTTTCGAAGGGGATATTGTAGCTCTCATGGCCTTGCTGTTGCTGAGCAGCAGCCATCTCCCTCCCCACGGGGCTTAAGCGTACTCACGTGTTGCCAGCTAGCTGGCCCTCCGAAGCAGCCTCCTCTTGGCTCCGCTCTTCACCAGCGTCTCCCACTGCCCTTCCTGCCAGGAGCTCAAAGCAGCTCAAAGCTGGCAGCCTTCTTCCCTCCTCACACTTGGCAGGAAACACGGAAGATCCATAACCTTTGGCAATAAATCCTGTCGTCCAGTCAGCGCTTCCCCTGGGCAGCTCTGCTTGGGGCTGACCTGGGCAGGAAAAACAGAGTTGCAGCGGTCCTGCCGTCCGTGTGAGATAGAGGGATAAATCAAGTCCAGAGACAGTTCATTGCTATCTCTAAAAGCGTTTATTTACAAGCCATAAATCAGTCTCATTCCATTGGAGCTTTCCGGCATCTTTCCTGCGCCAAAAGCACACAAAGCTTCTTTGCAGCGTCTTTCAGTCAAAAGTGAAACCAACTCTCACAGACAAAGACAGAAAAAGCCTGTGACGTACGGCCCTGCGTCAGGCCCCTCCCTGATACAGGACACCAAGGAGCTTTAACCCTGTAAACTCCAAACTCCACAGGGAAAAACAGTGAGCTGATGGGTGGCAGCATTTTGGAATTCACTGCAAAGTGTTAGGATATTTCCGTTCCACCTTAAAAGGGAGCAGGCTTTTGTGCGTCACAGAGTCTGCATATTTCCTGTTCACAGGATGTTTATGTTTTTGATAGAGCTGTTGTGTCTCTCTCTCTCTGCGCTGAACACGCTAGCAGGCAGACATGTTTTTCTTTGTCCTGACCGACGCTGAATAAACTTGTAAATAATGCTCTCCTGAGTGCAACTTTTGCTGTGCATTATCTGCTGATAGAGCATGCATCAGTTCTGGAATGTGAAAGCTATTTTCTGGAGCTCATGTCGCTAATTGCTGATACTCTATCTACGGGAGGTCGATGGACGTCCGGAGTCCGGAGTTGGCGTGGAGGCAGTGATGGCCTATGTCTCCCTGGCAGTATCCCAACACAAAGTGCCTCTTTCTGGGGATGTGAAGTGGAATAGCAGCATTGCTGCCAGAAAAGAACAGATGCCGATGGCCAAACCCTGTTATTACTACCTCTAGAACTTCTTTCCAGTTGGGTTATTGGGGACCATGCCACAGTACACAGCCATTGCATTTTTGTCTACAAATTACTAAGTCATCTGAAAACAGACCTTTACATAGTTGAATTGCATATTTTTTATTTTACTCTATTTTCACTACATCTTTCAACAAAAAAGTATGGGTAAAGAGACAAAATTGATAAGGGGGGGGCTTTAAACTACAGCTGTTTTGCTTCCAATAATAGCTGTTTTATAGGGAGGAATTTAATTTCTGCTTCTCAGTGTTATAATATCGGGAAAGCTGTAAGTGCATAATTTCATCTCCGCAAATAGAGAACATCCTAGCTATGTTTTAAGTTGACAATGTGGAAACAGGCTAAGATTTTCATACAACTGGTTTGTACACACGCACACAGACAAGACAGCATTCCTCTCTCTCTCTCTGCTGATCCCTGAACAGGAACTGACAGATAACACAACAACTAGCACATTTGCAAAACTAAGCAAGGATCGTTTGTTGAGATTGCAGGGGGTTGACTAGACGACCCGTTGGGCCCCTTCCAACTCTACAGTTTATGATTCTGTGAACAAAACCTTTTACTTACATTCCCGGTAAGCCTAAATTGCCTTGACTTTGGTCACCTCTCTCTGAGAGCAGCAAAGTCTTGTCTGGTGCTCTACTTTTTCATAGGCTAATTTCCACCACTATGGAGACACGTCCCTTTATGTGGAGGTTTAAAGAGACTGTGGTGGGTGTGCCATCTGTATGAAGAAACCAAGCATTGTGAAAAAGAGAGAAGGCTTGGGGAGGCTGCTTCTGGGAAGTTGTGGCCATTTGTAATCAAACATAAAATATGGAGTCACACCTATAAGAACATTCATAATGCACAATAACATATTACATCACAGAAAATCAGTTCTTGACTAAGGAATAAAGGTAGGAATTGTACTCGCAACACTCTGTCTGCGATTCAGTCATAGAATCATTAAGAACAAATAGCCATGGCTTGTAAAAGCCAAACAGAACCAGAAAACATAAAAAAACACATGTATCTTATCTTCACTAGTCACTTCATGAATCATTTGAAGAGTTAAAGCTGATTAAAACTTATTCAAACCACTTTCTTGTTTAGTCATGTTTGACTCTTTGTGACCTCATGGACCACAGGAAGACAGGCACTCCTGTCTTCTAAAAGGCAGATAAAAACCACAGGCTTTCCAGAGTGAGATGTTGCCTTGCAAGCTGTTGAGTCCCTTCCAGGCATTGCTTTGCTTCATCGCCTGACACTCCTGAGAATATGAGGGAGCCCTGTTTGCTCCATGGTTGCCATGGAGACCAGGACTTAGAGGTTTTATGGTCAAGAGCCATGTGTTGCAGCATTTCTTGTCTTTGAACTTGTAGGAGCATAGAGACTGCTCTATAAAAAGTGGAGATAAAGAAGAAAATACAGTTATAAAAGGGGAAATCAGTGAAATTTATAAACTATTCATAGAAATGGAGGATCAAGAATGTAAGGCTTGGGTCTCTCCCCCACACATGAGATGGGTGGGAGGAGCTTATCAGAGCTTGCAGGGCAGCAGCTGAAGAAGGAGGAAAAAGGGTTTTCTTGTGTGTGTGTTTCTTGTGGCTGATTAGCTGCTCTCCCTGGGCAAGGGTCAGAGGGGGCAGGGTTTCTGTTGAGGCAGGTGATTAGCTGTGGGAGGAGCTTATCAGAGCTTGCAGGGCAGCAGTTTGAACCATCTTTAGATTTAGGGGAGCTAGTCTCAAACGTTTGTTGGGGGAGACCTAGGGTTCTTTGGAGGGAGTTATTTGTCCTGTCTGCACGCTTCTTATGATGGAGGACCGCTGTAGCCAGCCCCAACGACACGTTCTCAAGATGAAGAGTGAGGGAACAGCTGCAGTCGCCTTCGGTTCCTGCACAATGTTTGCCATCTTGCCAAAGGTTGCAGGCAGCTTTACCTGCAGCAATTGCATGTTGATTGCCCTCTTAAAAGACAAAGTCCAGAAACTGGAGGAACGCGTGGCTACGCTCCAAAGAATTAGAGAGCTGGAGCTCTTCTTGGAAGCAACAGAGCACACCGTCTCCACCAAGGAGGAGACAGGGGACTCCCCTGAGAAGGAGGCTAGTGCACCAACACAGGAGCCAGATATATGGAGAAACGTGACGCAAAGAAGTAGGAGGCCCAGGGTTCGCTCTGATTGTTTCCAAGCGGTGACACCCGTGGGATCCTAGTTGGCATACTTCAACAGGACTCCCACGGCTGGTGGATAACCCGTCCTGGTCCCCATGCCAGGTAGTCGATAGGAGCCAATGCCTAAGGCCAATACCTTCGAATTCCTGTAATCAATAAAGTTGTGGCCTTTTTATGCCCATTAACCTTATATAATGTGTCCAGTGTCTTCATTTCACTTGGGGGGAGGGGACTCGCCACGCAACAAAGCCTACTCCATGTATTCCATGTTCTTGTTCAGCAAGTGAGTGTTTTAGTATTGTCATTATGCTGTCCAAGTCCTGAGACTCAATGAGCATACACAAGAGCTTTTGCAGAAAGATTTGTGCTGTGATTCGAGGACCCGATCCCCGCTTGGGTAATGAAGACACATGGAGACAGTATATTAGGTTAATGGGCAAGAAAAGGCCACAACTTTATTGATTACAGCATGTGAGAAGCTATAGGCTTAGGCATTGGACCACAGCAAATTTGAATCCACCCACTCGGAGAGGGGTGAGTCTGATGAGGGGTTAACCACCAGTAGGGGGAGCCTGTTGATGCAAATACAACTATAAGCTCTCCCCTGATGTCACCGAGGGTCGTGCCATGGCCCCCCACCACACAGGGCATCGGACAGGATCCACGACCGCCGGATTCCTTTAACGGAATACTCATAAGCGAAGGGGTAGGCGATGGCCACACCTTGCCCTTCCATACACCAACATCACATTCCAATGCCTAACCGCCACCTGAGCCCAAGAGGCTCGCCGGATTGGTGAGGAGGCTGGGAGAACAGTGCTGTCGGCAGTGCTGGAGCGACCCGCAGCCACCCGAGACCTCACTCTAACTAAAGCAAAACAACAGCCAGGAACCCTCCAGATGCCCCACAAAAATTACTAAGGTGAAATAAGAGTACAAATGCAGGTAAAATCACTGGACCCCTTCCTCCAAACCTCACAACTCCAGAATCGGAACAGGAACTTCCGACTTTGTAACTCTTCCACGTGCTTGGCTCAAACAAGACGACGACGAGCAGGAACACTTGACTCGTGGAAAATCTGAAGCGCAATGGTGAGGAGAGCTGGCGCGGCCGCATTTGAGCGGCTAAACCATGCCCCTGCGGTGGCCCCTGATTGGGTGCCCAACTGGGAGGCATGGCGCACCAGCGATGATGAGAGGGCAGGGGGCAGAATGTCCCCTGCGTGACACGGGAATCGTCTCCCGCTCACAATCCCTCCCCTCCGGATGGAGGAGAGGCTTTACAGGGCTCAGATCTTGGAACAGCCTTTTATAAACATAAAAGAAGTGTCACTGTTTTGATACAGAAGATTTGTAGACATTACTTTTTCAGATATAGCATTATTTCAAGGTTCAATTAAATACTCACCTTCCTGTTACACTCTTTGATTCTGGTGCTACCAGTGTAAGTCTCCAAAAGGGGGATTCTGGGAGTTTTGCAGGATAGGACAAGAAGGCACTTAGGCCCTTCAGCATGTACACCAAGGGCTGAGCTAATGAGCTAATGACCCTTCACAATAATTAATATACAATCCAGCACAATTCTGTGTATCTTAACTTAGCTTTAATTACATAATAATTAAAGTTTTCTATTACAGATGCATGATCATAAACATTACACTGTTTGGACATACGCTATATGGACTAGTCAGCTTTGTAATGCTTATCAAATCGTTCTGAAATAGCTCTTAATATATTTCCTGGCCTTTTTTGGTGTTTATCCCGAAGATTTTCAACTGCAGTCTTTGTCTGTTGAAAGAAGAACAAAGGAATATTGTGTTATATCAATATATTGCAAAATGGATATTCACAGTTATTCATATCTGTGAGGAAATGCTAAAGGGATCAGAACCATTAGAATAAAGAATCCCATTTTTTTCAGTTACAGATTTTTTTTTACCAAGAGCACTGTATGAGAATGGCAGAGATACAACCAAACATAAGTGCCTTGGGCTGCTTGGTACGTATTAGTTTTCCTGCATGGTTGTTACCTCCAGCTATGTGAGGAAAACTGCAGAAATGCTATTGAGTTATATTTCACTATGCTCAGTGCTATTTTTCCAGAAAAAGAGGTGCCTGAACTCACTATGAACACCTCCCTCCTTCTCTAAGAATGGCAATGGCTGACAGGGCTAATGAGAAAAAAACAGTCACCTCCTGGTTCCATGCCTGAAAACAGCACACCAGGGCATGGGTAAAAATAGTAGAGTAGAATGGAGTCTATATCTCTGGTCATATAGAATGAGCAAGTCAGTAGGCAGAAACCATTTTATAGAACTGAAAAAGAGAAACCAACAAGGGGGTGGGGGTGGGAATCCTGCTTTTTTACTTCCAGGTGTAGAGTTAGCTTACTTTTTCAGCCAGCTCTGCAGCTGTTATATTTGGATCATATGGGATGGGTTCTCCAATATATGTCCTCAGTGTCACTGGAAATGGCCCATATCCGGGAAGGTAGAGAAGCCGTGTTTTCTCATAAAACCATCTTGTCAGCCCTATGTATGAACGGGAAAAGAGTCTGTAAGAAAGCGATCCCATATCAAATTTGAAATTAGTTGGCATTCTGAGTTTTTAGCAGTTCCAGTCAATCCATCCCAGAGAGGAAGCGTTAAATAGTATGAGTCCTTTGGAAAAGAAAAAGCAGCATATTCTGTCAGCTCTTCTCTGCTCTTTAAAAATCAAGGTCATAAGTTGTAAAATAGACTGCAGAATATGGTTTTTTTCCTGCTCAGTTCCCCTCCATGTTGGGGTTCCTACCACTGTTATAGATTATAGCTATCTTTTAAATCTAATAAAAAACTAAGCAAGGGCATGTTCACTCAGTCCTGAGACAGGCAGCACAACTTTTGCAGATCAGTGTACACTGAATAAACTCTACTAGAAAGTAGTAAAAAGATATTCTGTTTCTAAAAAAAAGTATATTATTATAAAATGTTTATTGCCTGAGAGCAGATTTCTTGATACTCACTTGACTTTCCAATGTTCCTGTATGCTTCGCAAATGTTTTGTGTAAATATAGGGATGATGGGCTAAAAGAATAAAATCAAAAATCAAAATCAAAAGGTAGCTGAGAACTGGAGAATTACTTCACCCCACCCGCTCCACCTTAATTTTGGTTAAGGACTAGGAATAATGCTCCGCATCTGGTATTGCAACGACAAGCCTGATGTAATTGACTTCAAATTGCACATGCTGTCCCCCAGATTTTCAAGAATTGAAGAGGAAAAAAGCTATTTTTCTTTTTACATTTAATTGATTTTAATAGCTTTAAAACAAAAAAGAGCAGTGATGGGAAATACAGATATCATTTGACCCCCAAACAGGGGATTTGCAATCCTCAACTACTTAGGATGCTAGATCAAGGATATCAACAGATTTGGATTGCCTTCAAGGATATCAACAGATTTGCATAGCTTTCAGGATTATCTAGGATAATCCTGAAGGCAATGCAAATTGCACAAAGATCACTCACCACTTTTGCCTCCAAAGCTATCCGAGCAAAACCTATGCGGTTACCCCAATCCCTTTAGGCTGCAGAGCTTTTGGATATAGTATATACACACAGAGAGAGAGATACACAAATGGCACAAAGGAGGCTTTGCTGGTGGAAAACAGCAGAGATTCATCCACAGATATATGGGTGGAGAGTATATGCTGCATTAATTAACCAGTGGAATACCTCCAAAGAGCACACTTTGGCCTCCCTCCCTCCCTCCCTCCCTTCCTTCCTTCCTTCCTTCCTTCCTTCCTTCCTTTCGTGACCTTTCTGTGGTGTCATCAGAGGAAGATGATGTGGGGGGAGTGGCAGTGGAGGGCCATGAACACTACAGCAAGGGTGCCACATGTGTTTGATTGCAGTGTCACATGGGGGCATAAAAGCTGTGCTTGATTGGCCATTAGCTCCCACCCCATCCCAGCTGCCACAGAGGATTTTGCACAGGTGGTTTGCTAGTGCAGATGCTCCCAAGCAGAATCCCATACTTTGCGTTGTTCTTTCCAGTAATGAATAGCCATCTTTACTAATGACTGAACTTTGCAAAACTCTTTGTACTTCAGGAAAACAACAACTTAGAGATGCAGTTTCCCAAACCTTGTCGTATTCTAGTATTAAAGTCAGCAGCAATTATTATATGAGAGCCTGCAGTTACAGCATAGAAAGCAGATGTCAAATTATCCAGATTCCTTCAGTTCTTAGATCCCTGAGGAAGAATGTAGACAAGTTGTACAAGAAAGCATGAAATTTCTGCATGGAAGCACAGGAATTGTCTTGCAATTACTAGAGTAGAAGAAGAAGAAGAAGAAGAAGAAGAAGAAGAAGAAGAAGAAGAAGCACTCTCATATCTGTTTTGAGGTCAGGTCAGGTTTTCCTACAATCTGTGATCAAGGGCCAAAAGACCCAGGTTGACATGCTGTATTGGAAACATTGCCTGATTCAAATATGATGCCTGAAACATTATTAGGAGAAGAGGTTGATGTTGTAAATGGCTAAAAGCAAGCCTGCAGTTTCCAACTTCCTTTCTTGTGAGGACACTTGCTGATATTTCATGTGTTGTTTTTCACCTATAATAATGATTTTATTGCATTAGCCATGCGGCCATAGCATAATATACATAGAAATAACAACATAAAATGGGGGTGGGGAGATAAAAGTGTATGTCGTCCTGGGCGAATACTTTGAGAAAATGGGGATAACAAAGGTAACGGGGGATTTAAAACATCGAGTGACAGAGAATACAAAAAACAGGTTCGATTGTGCGGCGTATCGACTACATCTGTGGTATTGAAGAAGGAGTTGGTGCCGCTTTCCTCTTCATCACACTAAGCAGGAAATTAGCTGTCATCTCGGTAATCCAGCAGTCAGAATCCTGCAGAAGAAGGGACACTATCCAAGGCTGGATTGGGAGATGAAGCTTGTTCACGAGAGGAGTTAGAAACCGAGATCTTTCATCTGTCCAGTTGGGACAGAAGAGCATTACATGTTCCATAGTCTCCAGAGCCGTGTCATTGCAGGAGCATGTTCTATTTGCGATGGGAACTCTGGAGTAACGACCCGACAGAACTGCTGTAGGAAAACAGTTGAGACGGGCACAGGTAAAGGCCCTTCGTTTAGCCTCCGAAGGAATTGTAAAGCAGTATAGAGGGATCCCTTCAGGGGGTGGAATTGCTAGGGCTAAGCCTGAACACGGCCCTCTTGCATGGGAAGCTGTGTTAGAGAAGTCAAGTTGCTGTAGCTTCTTTTTGATTAGAGGTAGGGCCGCCGGGCTAATACACTCTAAATTAAAAGCAGTTTTGCGGTTCAAATTGAGAAGAGAGCGGAATTTGAGATTAATTGTAGTTTTCCAAGGAGAATTATGAATATCTCTTAGGATCAGATTGGAGAAACCACCTCTAATTCGAGCATCCGATGGTAGTAGGTGGGAGCTGTAGGAAATGGCTCGACTCCATGCTCGTTTTATAATTGAGGGCTGGGCGAACTCAAGTCGTAGGGTTGCAGCTGAGACACATCTTGGGACGCCGGAAAGAGAACTCAGAAACATGTGAAGTGGGCGATCCAAGTTACCTGATATTGCTGTAGTCCATACTTCGCAGCCATATAATAGTTTAGGGACAACTTTGGCATTAAACATTTGAATTGCTGCTGGAAGGTGTTTTTTTTTTATAATATTTATTAAATTTTAGTTTAACAATAAAATACATAGGTAATAACACAATCTTTTCCAAAATCCACATTATGCCATAGCATAATATACATAGAAATAACAACATAAAATGGGGGTGGGGAGATAAAAGTGTATGTCGTCCTGGGCGAATACTTTGAGAAAATGGGGATAACAAAGGTAACGGGGGATTTAAAACATCGAGTGACAGAGAATACAAAAAACAGGTTCGATTGTGCGGCGTATCGACTACATCTGTGGTATTGAAGAAGGAGTTGGTGCCGCTTTCCTCTTCATCACACTAAGCAGGAAATTAGCTGTCATCTCGGTAATCCAGCAGTCAGAATCCTGCAGAAGAAGGGACACTATCCAAGGCTGGATTGGGAGATGAAGCTTGTTCACGAGAGGAGTTAGAAACCGAGATCTTTCATCTGTCCAGTTGGGACAGAAGAGCATTACATGTTCCATAGTCTCCAGAGCCGTGTCATTGCAGGAGCATGTTCTATTTGCGATGGGAACTCTGGAGTAACGACCCGACAGAACTGCTGTAGGAAAACAGTTGAGACGGGCACAGGTAAAGGCCCTTCGTTTAGCCTCCGAAGGAATTGTAAAGCAGTATAGAGGGATCCCTTCAGGGGGTGGAATTGCTAGGGCTAAGCCTGAACACGGCCCTCTTGCATGGGAAGCTGTGTTAGAGAAGTCAAGTTGCTGTAGCTTCTTTTTGATTAGAGGTAGGGCCGCCGGGCTAATACACTCTAAATTAAAAGCAGTTTTGCGGTTCAAATTGAGAAGAGAGCGGAATTTGAGATTAATTGTAGTTTTCCAAGGAGAATTATGAATATCTCTTAGGATCAGATTGGAGAAACCACCTCTAATTCGAGCATCCGATGGTAGTAGGTGGGAGCTGTAGGAAATGGCTCGACTCCATGCTCGTTTTATAATTGAGGGCTGGGCGAACTCAAGTCGTAGGGTTGCAGCTGAGACACATCTTGGGACGCCGGAAAGAGAACTCAGAAACATGTGAAGTGGGCGATCCAAGTTACCTGATATTGCTGTAGTCCATACTTCGCAGCCATATAATAGTTTAGGGACAACTTTGGCATTAAACATTTGAATTGCTGCTGGAAGGTGTTTTTTTTTTTATAATATTTATTAAATTTTAGTTTAACAATAAAATACATAGGTAATAACACAATCTTTTCCAAAATCCACTTTTCATATTCATCTTTGGACTTCCTCACAACCCTTGTTCCTGCTTTCTAAGCTCATAAATTTTACCAGCAAATTATTAACTTGGTTTAATTCATATAATATAATTTTTCAATATTAATATCTCAAATTTTAAAATTTAACATACTCTTATTGACACTTAATTATAAAATGTTACTTATCCAAAATTTATCTTTTCATCTTCCAATTAAGTTTAAATTTGTATTCTTTATAACTAGTTTGTTGAAGCCATGTTTTTGCTAATCTTACATCTTTCTTAACAATCATACAATTTACAATATTTTTGTAGATAGTCCTTAAATTTCTTCCAATCTTCCTCCACCGCTGCTGGAAGGTGTTTGCCGCCCTTCTGGTGATAAAATCGGACAATGGCATTAGAGGTCGTGGTTGCAGCAAGAGAGGCAGATTGTAGATGGGTGGTCCAGGAGAGATTATAAGTAAATATTAAGCCTAGATATTTAAAGGCTTTTACCTTTTCTAAGTAGCCACCTGTGATCTTAAGCGGCTCCAGCTTGAGTTTGCGGGAACGAGTGAAGTGGAGAACTTTCGATTTTTTATAATTAATATTAAGAGCTTCCGCCTTACAATAGGCGATAAATGCATTAACTGCATTTGCTAGGTCCGCAGCTGTTCTGGATAAGATGACGGCATCATCCGCATAGAAAAGGGAAGCAATGGGGTGGCCTGCTAAGTGAGGAGGGTACTTAGTTGCTAGTTTCAAAGGGGAAAGGGCATCATGAAGATAAAGATTAAACAGTAAAGGGGCCAAGAGACAACCTTGTCGGACGCCCCTGGCCGTTGGGAATGGAGTGGTAAGGTAGCCGTTGGGACCAATTCGAACGCGAGCTGTGGTGTTTGAATAAAGGGAAATAATTAGGGAAAGGAGGTGCGGATCAATTCCCAAATGGGCAAGTTTGGACCATAATCTCTGCCTAGGAATGGAATCAAAGGCGGCCTCCAGGTCCATGAAAGCGGCAAACAGGTGGCCTTGCCTTGGTGCAGTGTATTTACTGGCAAGGTGATAAAGAGTTAGACAGTGGTCCATGGTTGCTGCTGACTTCCGGAAGCCAATCTGTTCTGGCGGTAGAATGTTTCTCTCATGGACCCATGAAAGAAGTTCTTCCAGTAAGACAGTGGCAAATATTTTCCCCGGAATAGATAGTAAGCTGATGGGGCGATAGTTCCTAGGGATGTTTGGCTGGCCGCCTTTGAAAATCGGAACTATTGTAGCTTCTCTCCAGGAGTCGGGGATGTCTAAGGCGGAGGAGATAGCGGTGAATACAGGAGTCAGCTGTTCACTCCACCAAAGAGGATCAGTCAGGAAAAGGTCCAACGGGACCATGTCTGGGCCGGGGGCCTTATTCCTACGCATGGACATTATGATGTTGAAGATGCGGGTTGAGGTAAAATTTACTGAGGAGGTGGAACTAAGAGAACAGGAACAGAGGTCCAACGGGGATTGAAGGTGATCTGTAAGATGATTTGGAGAAGCGAAACTGGCTGAATAATAAGCAATCCATTCGTCAGCGGAAATCAGGATAGCTGAATTGAGTGGTGCCGAAGGCCTAACTAAGCACCAAAAGGAGCGGGAGTCATGCCTCTCTACAGCTGAACGAAGAGTGGACCAAGCCTCAAGGATGTGTTGCTGTTTTTTGCAATGAATCATGTTTCTGTATGTCCTTTTAGTAACTAGAAGCTCTGCACGGGTTTGGGGGTCATTGGAAAATTATTTGGAGAAGAGTTTGATGTTGTAAATGGCTAAAAGCAAGCCTGCAGTTTCCAACTTCCTTTCTTGTGAGGACACTTGCTGATATTTCATGTGTTGTTTTTCACCTACTTGCCTGATACACTGTTTTATATTTTATAGCATTGTTTTATATCTTATAGCTTTATTTTATATCATATTTCACATATTTTAAGAAAAAAAGCATGAGTTAAATTTAATAACTTACCTGGAAACCGATATATGGCACGATCACATATTGAAAAACTCTCTCTCCCTGTCTCCTTGAAAAGTCTAGCGATAAGGAAGAAATAGTCAATAGTACAAACTGCGTGATAATAGATAATAAGCACTGGTCCTTTAGGGAGATGTTCCATGCCAAAAACTTCATAACCTGGAAATGATATAAAATGCAATAAATAAATGTTATTTTGTTGAAAAATAAATGGAATATTGCAATCTTTTATTGGAAGAAAACACTGTGGTTCAGAAAACTGAAATTTAAGATCGGTTAAAAAGCTCTCCTATATGTTGCAGCATTCTGGATACTAGGTTGTCATCCACATGGGCCAGAACTTTCTCTGTTGTGCTGACATAATAAATGATATTTCTCGTCTGTTGGAATCTTCGTTCCTTGCTTAATTTTGGGCGCAGGTGGGGGAAAAATTGCCTAGTCTTTGAGTGCGCTAAAACTGTGACTTGCTGTTTCAATCTCCTTGAAATTTCCATCAGGGCCATCTTAAGCATATGCGGTGTCGGGGTGCAAAAATCCACCAGGCACCCCTAGGTTGCCCAGAGTTGTCGAACGTTTCTTAACGGGGGACCCCAAAGTTGTTGACTTTTTTTAAGGAGATAGTTGTTTACATTTAGAATGGTTGCAGATGCAGTGACTCACAGTTCCAACTAACAGGGGTTCCAGCGCCCAACGCACAGGGGTGTACGAAGGTGGGTGTGGGTTCCATGCTAGGGGGGAACAAAATGTTCGGTGACACAGTTTCTGTGCTGTCCACCTGCTGCCTCCACACACCTCGCTGCATGGTGGCTAACTGTTTCGGCTGGGATCCATGCGCTCTTATTTGTCGGGACTTGTTGCTGCCATCGGTGCTGTTGGTGTGTGGCGGATCCCATCCAGAGATGTTCCTCTCCTGCCGCTAGCATTCCCCGTTGTTCTGTGCTGGCACATCACGCTGAGCGGTGCTGGGAGAGTGTGACGACAGCGGAAAAGCCAGCAAAGGAACCCACAGCTCGGCACATGCAACAGGATGCATCGTACCACACCCACAACATTACATGGTGCTCCGGGCATGGCACTGAAACAGTTAGCTGCCATGCAGCTGGGGCAAGAGCCGACAGGCTCTTCTGCTGCGGGCAGGTTGGTGCGAGTTTGGGATCGAGCGTTGGAGTCCGGGGAAGAGCCGCCTGCAGAAGACGAACTCTGACGGGCTGTCGGCAGCTCTTCCTTAGACTCCAACGCTCAGCCCTGGACTCTCAGCCTGGCACCCCTGTGAGCCCAGCGCCCGGGTGCCGTGCACCCCTAGCGCCAATGGTTAAGATGCCCCTGACTTTCATACGGGTTATAATACTATATTTTCCTGAGCCTTTTTTATTTGAAAACAGTATTACCCTTCCTTGCAGAGTGTTGCACATTCTTTCCCCATCCCTAAGAGCTCTAATTTCAGGCATCTTCAGGCCATTCTCTGAATCACTTTATACAATGTGAGAAAACAGTTTCCCAGACAGATGCACCCTTGACCATGTCCTAAGTAGCCAGAGGGTTTCATCCTTATGACCCAAGCTTGGTTTTAGTAATGTGTGCTGACAAATTCCATGGTTTGTGTCCAGAGTTTATGCTTCAGGGTTACCTAGTGATGCTCAAGAAAATTGCACCCTCAAAGTCTCACTACACGATGATATACTCATTAAATTCGCTGTGTACCCACCACACAGTTAAAACTGTAATGGTAACTATTGTTCCAGGGCCTCAAGTCTGAAATTCTGATGCTCAGTCCTATGAAAGTATAGTAGCTGAATTATTGGTATGAAAGAAACATTTACTCACCATGCCATATCTTTCCAAATATATCTAAAACTTGAGCCGTAACTTGCTTTGGCTTTTTCCAACATTTGGTATCAAAATCAGTTTCTTGCTGGTTATTCCTCTTCTTGTAGACATATAGCAAAAATGAGATTGCACAGACAAACAAATATGTCATTATAACGATTGAACAAGGCAAAATCAGAAGCATACGCAACCACCAACAATAAGCCCCTAAGCTCAGGTATTCTTCCAAGTAAGAAAAACTAATCCAGTTTCCCAGCATTTGAGTAAAGCAGCTCATGGTTTCCTGATATGAAGCCCCACGTGTATGCCGAGGAAGGAAAGAAATCCAGTTAAATCTTCTTTGGTTTTGATGGTATTTTCAACGACCGTTTACCTGGAAAACAGAAAATGCCGTATATCAGTTTGAATTGCCATTCCAGAAGCATTCATGATTACATGAATTCTCCTGCTATTTAATATTTTCCCAGTTTCCCCCACTGTAACTTGCCCAGTAGATACAAGTAGATACAAAATGCCAAGTGTATGACTCCATTTTTTTCTTGTAAAGCAAGGTGGTTTCAGTCCACTGCTGAAGTATTAAGGAAAGTGAGAAAGGGTCACTTCTCTTTGTCAGCAGAAATGGTTCCCCGCCTCCTAAAAGTGCAGCTGCATGCATCTTGTGACTGTCTTCTTTGTGTTGCTGGGCAAACTAACACATACCCCAGGATAGATAAAGAACTCAAGTTTCAGCATTCACTGTTGTGGGGCATTGGAGACATGGATACTGTTGGAATGATCTGGGGAAAATGTGAAGAGCTTATCTGATGGAAGTTAGACACATTGCAAGACGTCTACACAGAGGGAACTCTGGCAGTTGCAGGACTTTTTTGAGCAAGTGGACTTTGCACTTTCTGTGTGCACTTTTCCTCAGCAAAAACTTTATACGTTGAAACGCTCTCTGGGCTCAGAGAGTGAAGACTTCTTGTAGCAGAGACAGTGTGTGTCTTTGTGTCCCCAAAGTAAAAGTGATCTCTGCTACACAGTTGTTTTTTGTACTGAGGCTATCCACTTGACTCAAATTATATGGAGCGAACACAACACCGAACAAGAGGGAGGGTGGGGGAAATAGTGAGCTGATGGGTGGCAGCATTTTGGAATTCACTGCAAAGTGCCTCTTTCTGGGGATGTGAAGTGGAATAGCAGCACTGCTGCCAGATAAGAACAGATGCCGATGGCCAAACCCTGTTTTCACTGCCTCTAGAACTTCTTTCCGGTTGGGTTATTGGGGACCATGCCACAATACACAGCCATTGCATTTTTGTTTACAAATTACTAAGTCATCTGAAAACAGACCCTTACATAGTTGAATTGCATATTTTTTATTTTACTCTCTCTTCACTACATCTTTCAACAGAAAAGTATGGGAAAAGAGACGCCGTGGCCATTTCTAATCATACATAAGTATGGAGTCACACCTACAAGAACATTTATAATGTACAATAACATATTGGGTCACAGAAAACCAGTTCTTGACTAAGGAATAAAGGTAGGAATTGTACTCGCAACACTCTGTCTGCGATTCAGTCATAGACTCATTAAGAACAAATATCCATGGCTTGTAAAAGCCAAACAGAACCAGAAAACATAAAAGCACATGTATCTTATCTTCACAAGTCACTTCATGAATCACTTGAATAAGAGTTAAAGCTGATTAAAACTCATTAAAACCACTTTGTTGTTTAGTCGTGTCTGACTCTTTGTGACCCCATGGACCACAGGAAGCCAGGCCCTCCTGTCTTCTAAAAGGCAGATAAAAACCACAGGCTTTCCAGAGTGAGATGTTGCCTTGCAAGCTGTTGAGTCCCTTCCAGGCATTGTTCTACTTCATTGCCTGACACTCCTGAGAATATGAGGGAGCCCTGTTTGCTTTAGTGTTGAGGAAGGCACTTGAGAGTGTTGAGGATGACACTTGAGAGCCAACCTGTCAAGTGCCTACCTTAATTCCCAATTCTATAGCAAGACTTCGACAGAAGTATTCAGGAATCCACCAGATACCATAAGTCTCTGGGAACAGACCACCTTAATAGACCCCCCAGCCTTATAGAAGGGCACTGCATCATCACTCCGAATTTCACCATCGAATTATCCTTCTCAGACAATGGGCTCAGCATAAACTTCCCTTACCTCTCTCGTCCTGACCTAGCCACTGTGATCCACGCGACGGTCACCTCCAGACTGGATTATTGTAACTCGCTCTACGTGGGGCTGCCCTTGAGACTGACCCAGAAACTCCAGCGGGTGCAGAATGCTGCAATGAGACTCCTTACGGAGTCTTCGCTGCAAGATCACATTCACCCGGTGCTATACCAGCTGCACTGGCTCCCGGTGGAGTACAGGATCAGGTTTAAGTTGCTGGTTTTAACCTTTAAAGCCCTATACGGCCTAGGACCCTCGTACCTACGGGACCGCCTCTCCTGGTATGCCCCACAGAGAAACTTACGGTCTTCAAATAAAACATCTTGAAGGTCCTAGGCCACAGAGAAGTTAGGCTGGCCTCAACTAGAGCCAGGGCATTTTCGGCTGTGGCTCCGACCTGGTGGAAACTAGGGCCCTGCAGGACTTGATAACTTTCCGCAGGGCCTGCAAGACAGAGCTGTTCCGCCAGGTCTTTGGCCAGGGCACAGCCTGACTCCCTCCCTTGGTAATCTTCGCCGAGCTCTGGCCCAATGGTGGCCAGTGGCTTGAATTTAATTAATTTTATAATGAATGATTTTAGAGTGTTGTTTGTGCTGTACTTTTGTACTGTTTTATTGTTGTTAGCCGCCCTGAGCCCGGCTTCGGCTGGGGAGGGCAGGATATAAATAAAATTTATTATTATTATTATTATTACGAATGGATTTCTGCCTAACCATTCCCTTGGAGAGGCCTGAACTAGGGTATGTTCTGTCTTATGTGTTGGGCCTTTAATTTACTGAGATGGTCTCATGGTTGCCATGGAGACCAGGACCTAGAGGTTTTATGGTCAAGAGCCATGTGTTGTAGCATTTCTGGTCTGTGAACAGATAATGTAGGAGGATAGAGACTGCTCTATAAAAAGAGGTGATAAAGAAGAAAATACAGTTATAAAAGGGGAAATCAGTGAAATTTATAAAATATAAGTAGAAAAGGGGGATCAAGAATGCAAGGCTTGGGTCTCCCCCCCGCCCCACGAGATGACTCTGGCCGTTAATTATTTAAGATTTACTGGTTCAACAAAAGCCCCGGTTGGAGCTCCACTAATTTCAGTCTTGAAAATGGAGCTCCACTAATTTCAGTCTACGTTGAAAAGGCTGTCCATAAGAATAAAATAAAATTATTATAAATTTTTTAGAGATGGTATTTAACACCAGTCAGATTAAATCAAATAAACGAGAAATATTCGGTGTTATGTTGGAGGGGATGCCAGGAAACGGCATTATGTTCAAATGGGGTCGGGGTGTAAATATGTGCAATTTTTTTTGGCAAAGTATGTTTAAAGAGATCACAGAAATCACTGGGTTAAAGCTGATCAAAAGTTCAGAGGTAGCATTATTATCAATTTACAATGGGGTGGAAGGGGTATGTCATTTATCCTTCTCTTAGTCCCTCCAGATGCCATGACAGAGGGGGGGCTACTCTTTACCACCCTGGTGTAGATCCTATATTTGGACATATATATTTGGACATATATATTTGGACATATATATATATATATATATATATATATATATATATATTTGTCCAAATATATATATATTATATATATTATATATATATAATATATATTATATATATATTATATATTATATATATTATATATATGTTTGTCCAAATATATATAAAATTGCCCAAATTGGTCTGATTTCTTTTTACTTTATAGAGAAATTGCTGCTTTATTGGTGGCACTTGAGGCGTTTTGCTGAGAGGTCTTGATTGCACAGTGTCTCTGCGTTCAATATTGGAGCTTCTGTGGCTCCCTTCAGAGCTTTGGAGACTCCTAGGGAGCGTTCTCCGACACCACTGGACCCTTCGGAACCAGAATTTCCCTTGTGGGCTTTTTTAGAGAAGGTGCTTTGCCCAAGCTCTCTTCCTGCCTATTTGCAGCAATCGGGTCACTCAGGGCGACCAATCCCCATCATCCACCATAGCCTGCAGCAGTCCACAACAATACATTGCATTTTTAAATATAATTTTTTAAATTAATTTTTCATTAATAACAATCCAATATAGACCACATTAATACAATACCAAATCATAATTCAATTTAAAAAGCCAATTGTCAGATTTCAAATTAAACATTTCGGTTGAGTTCCCATGTTCTGATTTTAGGAGATTTTTTAGGAGATGTTGATTCCTTTTTGCTGCTTCAATCCAGTTTAACCCAAATAATACAATTCCTATGTTGATCCTTTATTTTATCAGCCACTGATGTGTTGACTTTCATTCGTATTTAACTGTTCCATATCCTTTAATCTGCAAGAGGAGTTTATATCTGGTAACTTTCTGTGTGGAATGTTTTTTTTAAAAAAATGTTCAACTTTCCTTTCTTGTTGCAATCAGTCATTTCCAGCATTTCCCCCTTGCTCCAAGGACTCAATTTTACTGCGTAGTGACCTTTCACCACCTTGCTTTTCTCAAAACCAAAAGTGGTCTGGCATCTGGCCATTAATCTGGGCAGACTTCCAGCATTTTCTTTCAATACTTTCCCATCTGATAACAAGCTGATATCTCATCAACACCATAATAAATCAAGGGTATTGCCACAGAACATCCCATATAATAGGGTGCCATATTATAAAAAAAGCATGGTGAATACATAAAGAGAAAACAAAGGCTTCTCTCTACCACATACCAATCCAATTACGATTAAAATCTTCTCCAGATCAAGACCTTGGCACTCAGTGGCTGATTCATTCAGCAGCAGGTTAACTTGTCTCCTTCTTCCAGAACATGCCTGCTTCTCAAGTCTGAATTCGGATATATCTTAAAAAACAGAAGAATCTCTGCGCATGGTGACCACGTTGGAGAGTTTCCAATGCATGCAGTGCATTCCGTAGGAGTGGGAGGCAGCTACTGGGCGATCTGCGAGTGAGAGCGCTCCCCCCGACCTGGGGGGTGGGGGGTTGGAATGGAATTACTCTCAAATTATCCTTAATCGGCTGCATGCTATGGTGAGAACCATTGTTCACCATGGCGGCAAAAAATGGAAGCCCGCAATCTATTCATAACAATACATTTCAAACAAAATCAAGTTACACTACACCTTTATCCGCTGCCGTAATACCACAGAACAATCCATCCAATTCTCAATCTCTTATCAATGCCAAGAAATCTCTCCCTCTCTGCTCACTTTCACAAAATGTTTGAGAATTCACTGTCCCAAGGGAGGGAAGTAACTCATGGCTCTTGATCATAAACCCTATAGGTCCTGGGGCAGCTCAGGAATCATGGCTTCTGTGGCAACCATGAGACTGTCTCAGTAAATTAGAGGCCCATTAGGCAGGGTATGGATGCGGGTGGCGCTGTGGGTTAAACCACAGAGCCTAGGACTTGCCGATCAGAAGGTCGGTGGTTCGAATCCCCATGACAGCGTGAGCTCCCGTTGCCTTGTCCCTCCTCCTGCCAACCCAGCAGTTCGAAAGCACTTCAAAGTGCAAGTAGATAAATAGGTACCGTACCAGCGGGAAGGTAAACGGCATTTCCGTGTGCTGCTCTGGTTCATCAGAAGCGGCTTAGTCATGCTGGCCACCCGGCTCCCTCGGCCAATAAAGAAAGATGAGCGCCGCAACCCCAGAGTCGGCCACGACTGGACCTAATGGTCAGGGGTCCCTTTACCTTTACCTAGGCAGGGCATACCCTGGTTCAGGTTTCTGCAAGGGAGTGGGAAGGCAGAACAGAAATGCATCGATAGCGGGGTTTGTGCTGAGCCCATTGTCAGATAGATCATTTCCTGGTGACATTTGGAGTGATGATGCAGCGCCCCTTTATAAATCCTCATAAAACCTGAGAAGTTCAGATCAGAAGAATCTTTATTTGCATCAGCTATTAGCTATAGGAATACAATAAAATAAAATGTACTGAAGAAAAAGGAAAAAACTTAACTATACAAAATACATTTTGGAGGTTTAGATCAATAATCAAATAATAGATCTTATTCTAATTGTCCCCTCTAAAAACCTTGCAGATTTTGCTGCCACCTGGTCATCTTGATCTGCTGGAAGAAAGGACACAGTAGCAATGGTTGAGCAACCCAGCATGGACAATAGAAGAGGGGTAATACCCTCACTCCTCATATCTTTATAAAGAGTGCAACCAGAAGCTCATGAGCCACTGACTCAATACTGCAATCTCCACATGGACATCATTGTTTTTCCAGTGGAATTTTCTGAAATTAACCCTCAAGTACAGCTGAAGGCAGTTTATTCAAGCTTGCGAAAGTGAAAGCTCGTCTGTATTTTGGAATTGTTAAATTTTGCAAATAGGGTGCCCAAGTGTCAAAATGACTAGGTAGAAAATAATCATACCATGGACAAAATTGCCTTATTGTGGCCAAATTATTCTGTCGCTCAATTAGGTGCTGTCTAATTTAATTATTTACTTTACTTAAAGCCCAGTGTTAATAACTGTTGTGATGATAAACCAGAAAAGTAAAACATTTGGTTGACAATTTTAGTCCAAGCACTCTCATGACAATCTTGCAATACTAAGGGTACTAGACCAGTGGGGTTTAAATTTAGGCAAAGCCTATAATTAAATGTCCTACACCAAACCTGTAATTCAACTGAGGGGAGACTAGCCTCTAAGCGCAATGAACCATTTGGAACACAGGATGGAACAGAAAAAAATTGCCTTAGGAAATTAGGTTGAACAGCTTTTGTAGATCCAAGGTGAGGGCCTGTCCAAATCTGATCCCATGCAATAACTGTGCTAGGGGATTAGCTTTAAACAGTGCTGATGCAATACGATTGCCACCTTTTGTATGTAAAAAGCCTGTCAGAATTTTGGCGCTTTGAGATGCTTTTTCCTTTGCATATTTCTGATGTGCTCCCCACGACCCTGCTGACTGAAAAACAGGGCAAAGGTATTTAAAGACTTTAACTTGTTCGATCAACAAATTATTCACATACCACCTATGGGTCCTATAATTTCTTGAAAATTTAGTTTTCTTTAGTTTGACTTCTTGCAATTCACAGCCAGGTGTTCTCTTTGGCAGTATCCTGAGAAAGCCCTCATCAACCTTTTTAGGCGCACTTTTGTTTGTTATAGTAGTACCATTTATTTAATTATCTAATTATTTATTTCATTTCTATATCGCTTTATATTTTAAGAAAAATCTCAAAAGCAGTTTAAAACACATTAAAACATCAATAAGACAATCTGAAGAAAGTCAAATATAGACTATACAGTCAAAGCAACATAATTAACTAAAAAAACAAAACAAACTAAATTAACCAAGAAGATTTCAAAATAAAACATTACAAAGGAGGTAAACTACAGAATACACACTCCACAAAGTAAGAACAAAAAACAAAACGTAAACATTTTTTGGAAAAAACCACTGCTAAGTGAGGTCAAATATAAAATGCACATTTAAAACAGCATAACTAACTAACAAAAGAATAAAACATTATCATAAGCATGACACAGCTCTTTGGCAGGCACTAAAAGATGGGGCAAAATAATCCAATAGTTAGGGTTTGTCGTCAGACAGTGTCCCTCTGGTCTCACCAGGCACCACTTTAGTAGAGCTGGTGAGTCTGGGCCCCACCCCCTAGGCCAGGTGGAAAGGGCCTTGCAGGGAGCGGCCTTCACGACTCACAGCAATACCTGAGCTCAGTGGATCACCCAGGGTGGTTATTTACGCTTCTGATTTGCTTTATCCATTATTGAGAATAGTGTATTTGGTTCTCTGTGCTTCCTCATTTTTGCTCTGTTTTTACAAGAAGATGAATAACCAGCAAGAAACTGAGGCTGAGAGCAAATTTTGGGGCATTCCAAGGCAAGTTACAGATATGTTTAGAAAGATATGCCATGGTGAGGAGCCAGAGCCAGAGCAGCCGGCTGAGATGTTATCACTGGAGAGTATTTCTGACCCCCCTTCTCCCAGAACCCGGCGTTTGTTGAGAGTGCAAGAGCAAAGGACTCAGAGACAATTAGCCGCTGGTGGCCACTGTAAGGAAAAGTGCTGTTGGTAGGAAGGGAGTGGAGAGGATCTCAGTTGGAGCAATGCCATTGTCTCTTGCTGTGATGATTGAATAAACTCATTAGTAAGAACTCTTCTTGTTTTTCTCTGCTTCTTGCTGCCACCGGGGGAGGGGGAGCAGATAAAATCCCCCAAAGCCTGACAATAGATATAGATGTAGACGTAGACGTAGACGTAGACGTAGACGTAGACGTAGATGTAGATGATGTAGATGTAGATGTAGATGTAGATGTAGATGTAGATGTAGATGTAGATGTAGATGTAGATGTAGATGTAGATAGATATGATCATCATCATATTGTAAACCGCCTGATGAATTTCACTTTTTAATGAGTCTGGGACTGAATTGCAGGCACTGCATGACAGAGTAAAATGGACCAACATGTATGTATGCGATTATTCCTCTGACTTAACTGGTGAACGCATGCTGGACTTGGATCCTTCACCTCCACCTGACAGTATTGAACATGTGCCGGATGCCAGAGACCCTTTGATATCAGAGCATGTCAACCTGGAATTTCTGGGGCTCCAAAGCAAGCAATACATGCTGCATAATTAAATGCAGCATGGTGCCAATGGAAGAGCTTTTACTGGAGCAGCACTAGGATTCAATATTGTAAACAGAACATGTTATTAAGGTTTGTGTATTACATCATGTTCCTATCTCATACACATCTTATAGTGGGAGAAGCCACCAGCAAATGGAGGTAACACACTTGTCACAATACCTACCTTTACCTCTTAGTCAATAGCTGGTGTTCTGTGACCCAATATGTTGTTATGTGACATGGCTGCTATTGTGGGTGTGACTTCATAATCTTAAATTACAAATGGGCACAACCTCTTAGCAGTCTTTTTCACAATGCTTGGTTTCTTCATACAAATGGCACACTCATCACAGTCTCTTTAAAGCACCACAGAAAGGGACCTTTCTCCATAGGGGTGGAAATTAGCCTACAAAAAAGTGCACCAGGACTTCTGCTGCATCCACAGAGAGGTGACTGAAGCAAAGGCGATTTAGACTTACCAGGAATGTAAGTGTAGGGGACGCAGGTGGCGCTGTGGGTTAAAGCCTCAGCGCCTAGGGCTTGCCGATCGAAAGGTCGGCGGTTCGACTCCCTGCGGCGGGGTGCGCTCCCGCTGCTCGGTCCCAGCGCCTGCCAACCTAGCAGTTCGAAAGCACCTCCGGGTGCAAGTAGATAAATAGGGACCGCTTACCAGCGGGAAGGTAAACGGCGTTTCCGTGTGCGGCTCTGGCTCTGGCCAGAGCAGAGATGTCACGCTGGCCACGTGACCCGGAAGTGTCTCCGGACAGCGCTGGCCCCTGGCCTCTTAAGTGAGATGGGCGCACAACCCCAGAGTCTGTCAAGACTGGCCCGTACGGGCAGGGGTACCTTTACCTTTACCTTTTAGGAATGTAAGTAGAAAAAATTGTTCATAGAATCATAAAGTGTAGAACTGGAAGGGATTCCAAGGGTCATCTAGTCAACCCTCTTCAATGCAGGAATCTCATCAAAGTCTCTCATTTAGTTTGAAACCATAGTAGACCCTGCTTCATTTGCAAATGTCCTGTTGTTGTTGTTGTTTAGTCATTTAGTCATGTCCGACTCTTCACGACCCCATGGACCAGAGCATGCCAGGCACTCCTGTCTTCCATTGCCTCCCGCAGTTTGTTCAAATTCATGCTGGTAGCTTTGAGAACACTGTCCAACCATCTTGTCTTCTGTCTTCCCCTTCTCCTTGTGCCCTCCATCTTTCCCTCCCTTTTCCAGGGAATCTTCTCTTCTCATGAGGTGGCCAAAGTATTGGAGCCTCAGCTTCACAATCTGTCCTTCCAGTGAGCACTCAGGGCTGATTTCCGTAAGAATGGAGAGGTTTGATCTTCTTGCAGTCCATGGGACTCTCAAGAGTCTCCTCCAGCACCATAATTCAAAAGCATCAATTCTTCGGCAATCAGCCTTCTTTATGGTCCAGCTCTCACTTCCATACATCACTACTGGGAAAACCATAGCTATACGGACCTTTGTTGGCAAGGTGATGTCTCTGCTTTTAAAGATGTCCTAGGAGTTGTATTATTTGTTACTTCTTGTGCAGGAGTCATCAGAGAGAGAGAGAGAGAGAGATGCTCTTTGTGTGTGTGTGTGTGTGTGTGTGTGTGTGTGTGTAAAAACTAGTTGTATGAACATCTTAGCCTGTTTCCACATTATCAACTTAAAGCACAGCTGGGATGTTAATTTCTTTTAGGGTTGATTTGAAGCTGGGATAGATATGGGTGGTAGCTAATGTCAAGTGTACACTACTGTCCAAGCCAACAGGGGGAAAGCATTGCATGCAGACTCAGATATATGTGAGATAAAAACATGTTGTTTTAGCTGAAACAGTGCCCCTCTGGAATTCACCATTCCTCAAATACCAGTGATGAGGGCTCCCCTATTCCTAGCAAGGGTGGGTGGAAAGGATCTTTTTAAATAATAATAATAATAATAATAATAATAATAATAATAGTAATAATAATAATTTTTTAAATAAATTTTCCATTAAGAACATCCAATTAATAACAAATCAAATGAAATCATAATCCAATTCAAAAACAAAACAAAACAAAAAACTAAATTACAATCTGAATTATTTATTATTACCGTATTTTTCACTCTATAGGACGCACTTTTTCCCCTCCAAAAATTAGGGGGAAATGTGTGTGCGTCCTATGGAACGAATGCAGGCTCCTTGGCTTCAGCGATAGCAACACGAAGGCTCCGAAGTGCAGAGGGAGCCTTCTCGCTCTCCACGCTTCAGGGATAACTGCCTGAAGCCTTCGGAGCGCAGCGCGAGTTCCCACTTCGGTCCGCAGGCTTCAGGTTCCTTTCGCTGAAGGCAGGAGAGCAAGACTCTCCCGGCTTCAGCAGAAAGGGAGAGCTGAGCAGCGACCCTTAAGCCAAGGGGGAGGAGAAATGGAAGGGGTTCCGTTTTTCATGCAGCTTCGCTGAAGGGGTGCTGAGCAGAGAGGGTGAGAATTTTTTTTCCGTGTTCTCCCCCTCTAAAACAAGGTGCATCTAATGGAACGAAAAATATGGTAGATTTCACATGGACTTCCCATATTCTGGACCTCTGAAGAACTAATCTCACATAATGATATGATGGCTGAGTATTGTGGCATGATCTCCAATAACCCAGAACCATGGTTCGCCAGAAGCAGCTTAGTCCTGCTGGCCACATGACCCGGAAGCTGTACGCCAGCTCCCTTTGCCAATAAAGCTAGATGAGTGCCGCAACCTCAGAGTCAGCCATGACTGGACCTAATGGTCAGGGGTCCCTTTACCTTTACCTATGTTTCCAACACAGCATGTCGACCTGTGTCTTTTGGCCCATGATCACAGATTGCAGGAATACCTTATCTGGCCTCATAACAGCTATGGGATTACTTTCTACATTCTTCCTCAGGGATCTAAAAAATGGGGCCAACTGGATAAAGTGACATCTGATTTTTGTGCTGTAACTGCATATAATTGCTTCTGACTTTAATGCCAGAATAGGACAAGGTGTAGGAAACTGGGTCTCCAACTTGATGATTTCTTCAGGTACAAAGATACCAGAAAATAGGGCCCCACCCGAACACATGGCCAATCAAGCACTCCCACACAAAGCTTTTATGCTCCCATGTGACACTGCAATCAAACCCACGTGACACCCTTGCTGGAGTGTTCATGGCCCTCCACTGGCATTCCCCACACATCATCTTCCTCTGCATGCACACAGCAGCCACAGCAAGGAACTATGACACCACCAAAGGGTTATTTAAATAAGGAAGGAAGGAAGTACAGAGCCCAAAAATGCCCAGTAGCACAGAGTGCTCTGTTTGGGGGGTGAATTTGTCCACTGGGTGAATTAATGCAGCATATAATCTCCACCCACTTACATGTGCATGAAAAGATGGATTTATGTTCGTGTAGGCAGGATTCAACCAGCATGGGCTCATCTGTGCCATGTGTGTATCTGTCTCTCTGTGCATCAGGAAGGCACTGTGGCCTGTATTTTTATCATAATGCAAACTTGAATGTCATTCTGTTGTACTACAGACTTGACTTGTGGAACGCATGTCTAAAAAGGTGGCCACCTCAGCACTTCCACGAAATTCTACTTGAAAAGCATTGGCAGAGAAGTAATTCTCCAGTTTTCACCTTTCTTTTGATTTTGTATTTCTTCTTTTATTCTTTCAGCCCATCATCCCTATGTTTACACAAAACGTTTGTGAAACATACAGGAACATTCGAAAGTCAAGTGAGCAAATTATCTTATATTCCTTGGTTGATCAAGAGATCTGATATCAGGCAATAAACAGATTAATAATATACAAGGATGTTGTTGTTGTTGTTTTAAAAAAATCTATTTCGTACCTACTAGTAGTTTATTCAATGTATACTTATCTGAAAAAGTTGTGCTGTCTCTTAAAAAATATGCACTCAAATTATTTAACCTCATGTCTGGGATGGATTGATTGGGACTGCTAAAAACTCAGAATGCCAACTAATTTCAAATTTGATATGGGATCGCTTTCTTACAGACTCTTTTCCCTTTCATACATAGGGTTGACATGATGGTTATATGAGAAAACAAGACTTCTATACCTTCCCATATATGGAGGACTTCCAGTGAAACTGAGGACATATATTGGAGAACCCATCCCATATGATTCAAATATAACAGCTGCAGAGCTGGCTGAAAAAGTAAGTTAACTCTACACAAGGAAGTAAAAAAGCAGAATATTGTTTTCCTGTTGGTTTCTCTCTTTCAGTTGTATAAATTGAATTCTGACTACTGACTTACTCATTCTATACGACCAGAGATCGGGTTCATTATATAGACTTTTGTGCATTATGTTCATCACTCAGCTTTCCCTCTCTGTAAATTGTTGAGACCATGAAAAACCTATGCATTTTATGTAGTGCTGCACAAAGATCTGCTTATGCAATAGGACTTCTTCTGCTTACCATATGCCCCAGAATTTCCCCATAGGGTTCTTCCAAGCCCCCTCCCCGGTGGGGGACCCAGTAAGCACTGTACGCTCTTAAGCCTCAATAAAACTATTACTGAAGAACTTCTGATGTTTGTGTGACTTATTGCAACTCTGCACGTGAATGCGAATCCATGCTACTCTGCTATTTTCACCCGTGCCCTGCTGTGCTGTTTTCAGGCATGGAACCAGGGGGCGGCTGTTTTTTGTCACTAGCCCTGTCAGCCCTTGCCATTCTAAGAGAACGAGGGAGGTATTCATAGTGAGTTCATGCACCTCTTTTTCTGGAAAAATAGCACTGAGCATAGTGAAATATAACTCAATAGCATTTCTGCAGTTTTCCTCACATAGCTGGAGGTAACAACCATGCAGGAAAACTAGTACCAAGCAGCCCACTTATGTTTGGTTGTATCTCTGCCATTCTCATACAGTGCTCTTGGGGGAAAAAAAATAAAGACAGGGGGCTGGATTCACTGACAGATGAGCAGTTTCCTAGTGGGGGTTCCTCACCCTGGCTGCTCTGGCCCAACCCTCCATGTTGAAGAAGCCGCTTTTGAGGGTTGAGAGACAAGGATTCTCGTGCAACACATCTCATTATACATAGACATTTGCATGAAAGAAGTTACATATTGTGCTTCTATAGCTGGAATAAATGGGTTGCCTCTGGTTCTGATCCCTTTAGCTTTTTCTTCACAGATATTAATAACTGTGAGCACCTATTTAGCAATACATTCCTATAACACAATGTATTCCTTTGTTCTTCTTTCAACAGGCAAAGACTGCAATTGAAAATCTTAGGGATAAATACCAAAAAAGGCCAGGAAATATGTTAAGAGCTCTTTCAGAACAATTTGATAAGCATTACAAAGCTAACTAGTCCATATAAAAGAGTTGCAGTGTTTCTGACGAGATGTCTGTTATAGGAAGCATTAATAATTATGTTATTAAAGCTAAGCTGATATACACAGAATTGTGCTGGATTGTTTATTAATTATCTGGAAGGGACCCTAGCTCAGTAACCCAGCACCTGCTGTGTGTTCAGAAGGTCCTAGGTTTTCAAAGACATACGAGTGCTTTCTTGCCCAATCCTGCGATACACCCAGAATTCCCCTTTTATAATGGGAAGGTAAGTGCTTAACTGAAACATGAAATGATATTACAAGTGAAAGAGTAATGTCTATAATTCACATCTCTTTTATGTTTATAGAGATAAGCTTTCACTTGGTTTGAACCTGTGGGCTGCAGACCTCTGCAGTACACAGAGTTATCCCAAGGGGTCAACAAAGCAGCTGTGGCTGGCAGGTCCTGGTCAAGGGCCCAGGAACTCAGAGGCCTGTTTGTCTAGCACCCATTAGCTGGCTTTCTCCCAATAGGATGTCTGTGGAGGAAGGCATGAGGCCCATCTGCTCTCGAAAAGGAGTGATTCAGCTTCAAGCGGGTTGGCATAGATGACCCTTGTGGTTCACCCCAACTCTATTATTCTATGATTCCTATGAGGCATCCCAAAACAAATCTATATGAATGTTTACTACCTATCATTTTCTGTAGGACTTTATCAGTCTCTCACATCACTTCAGCTCATTGAAGTTTGCTGGCATCTGTTTATGCACAGCTATCTTAAGGTCTTGCGCAGCATTTCAATTGGGCTGAGATCTGGACTTTGACTTGGCCATTGATTCTGTTCTTTTCCAGCCATTCTGTGATAGATTTCCTGGTATGCTTGGGATCCTTGTCCTGTTAACAGCATGACCTAATTTTGGCCAAGCTATAGCTGTCAGCAAATTGCCTCACATTTGACTCTAGAATACTTTGGTCTCAATGACTACAAGGTTCCCAGCTCCTGTGCCTACAAAACAAGCCCAAATCACCACCCCAAGCTGCTTGTGCTGATATGCTGTTTGGTTTTCGTCAAAGGTGGTGCTGTGCATTAAGGCAAGACATCTCCACTTTGGTCTCGTCTGTCCAAAGGACATTGTTCCAGAAGTCTTGTGGTTTTTTCAGATGCAACTTTGCAAACCTAAGCCGTGCTGCCATGTATTGAATAATAGAATTATTCAGAAGGTGTTGAATAATCAGGATCAGGTGCACAACCTTGGGGTCATTTTGAACTCGCATCTGTCCATAGATGCACAGGTTAATTCTGTGTTGATTCTGGTAGCTAGACTGGTGATAAGGAGCGGCCGCTGGCACCATATAACACCCAGCCTGGAAGATCTATATTGGCTTCCTGTACATTTCTAAGCACAATTCAAAGTGTTGGTGTTGGTTTTGACCTTTAAAGGCCAAAACGGCGTCAGTCCGGTATACCTGAAGGAGCATCTCCACCCCCATCATTCTGCCAGGACACTGAGGTCTAGCGCCGAGGGCCTTCTGGCGGTTCCCTCACTGCAAGAAGTGATGTTACAAGGAACCAGGCAGGCTACCTTCTTAGCTGGGAGTGGCTCCCGCCCTGTGGAACACCCTCTCATCAGATGTCAAGTAGATAAACAACTGCACAACTTTCTGAAGACATCTGAATGCAACCCTGTATCAGGATGCTTTTAATCAATGATGTGTTGCTGTGTTTTTATTATGTTCTCAGCCACCGAGAGTTGCTGGAGCAACCAGGATTACACTTACACACACCGACACACACCGACACACACCTTTATCCTTTAGCTCCTGAAAGACTCAAGTTTCCATCCTAGCTGATTTCTTTCTGCCATAGCCTCAATTATGAATACCAGAGTAGACTGATCAGGATTTAAGAATTTGTTAGGCATTTGTTCCTGAAGATGATGTGAACAAAGGCCCAAACTTTTGATCTGAAAATCATTGGGTGTGTTAGGGAATGTTATTACAGAGAAGAGAAGTAGATAGTCTTTATGATGCCTGACAGTGTTCACCCGTTCCGTCTGGCCATCGGTCTGTGGGTGGTAGGCTGATGAGAGGCAGACCTCTGTCCGAAGGGTCTGGTGCAATGCTCGCCAGAACCGGGATGTGAACTGAACACCCCAGTTGGAGACCACACGCTCAGGTAGGCCACGCAGGCGGAAGACATGCTGAAGGTACAGCTGAGTGGTTTCCTTAGCTGTGGGTACGGATGGGCAGGGGGCACAGTACACCATCTTAGTGAAATGGTCAGAGAAAACTAGAAGGCAGGTACAGCCATGAGACGGGGGTAAGTCCACTACAAAGTCCACTACAAAGTAAGTGAAAAAATAATAAAATAACTTACTAACCTGATTGAATTGGAAGAAGAAACGGTTAGCGTGGTGGACAAAAATTTTCATGTGAAATCTAGATAGGCTAAAGCAAAAACAAGCAAACAAACTGCTGAGTGACTGTTTGTTGTTTTTTAATTCAAAGAGAATTCAGGACAGAGTAATACAGATTCACTACCAGAGTAAATAACAAATATTTGACAGATACACTGAAATATAACAAAATCCCTTATTGTTGGGTATATCCTCAAGCACAATCTTTTACATGTAAAGGAAGAAAACAAAGGTGGCGGGATCCCACTGAAGCAGACTAATTCTGGAGAAAATATGGGAAAGAATTAGCAGGAGAAAGGGCATTTGGTATGGAAGCAGAACAGGAAGAAGAACCAACAGAGGTTAAGACAAGAGACAAAGAGACAAGAGACAAATAAAGAACAAGATGAATGCAAATGGACTTAATAATAAACTGGAAGAAACAAGATTGAACATGTGGTTAAAAAGTTAAATTTGGATGTGATTTGCTTTCAAGAAACACACATTGTGAAGAACCATAAAAGAATTTTGATTAATAAAAGATTGGGAAAGGACTTTGTAGCCTTTGATGCAACAAAGAAGAGAGGCATGGTAATGTATATAAAACCTGAACTGGATCCAAAGAAGAACAAAGAAGAATATTGATAACTCTAATAACATCAGAAGGAGAAAAAACATTGCCAATACAGTAGGTGTGTATGCACCAAATCAGAAAAAACTGGCCTTGAAGAAATTCTATTGGAAAATATGAGTTGAAATATCATATTGATGGGAGATATGAATAGTGTAGCTTCCCTGGAATGGGATACAATTATAAGAAAAAGTGATACCAAATACCTGGGGGGGGGGGGGGAGATTCGTCCCTGACACCAATACTGTCAGGCATCATAAAGACTATCTACTTCTCTTCTCTGTAATAACATTCCCTAACACACCCAATGATTTTCAGATCAAAAGTTTGGGCCTTTGTTCACATCATCATGGCAGCGCGGCTTAGGTTTGACCACCTTTGACGAAAACCAAACAGCATATCAGCACAAGCAGCTTGGGGTGGTGATTTGGGCTTGTTTTGTAGGCACAGAAGCTGGGAACCTTGTAGTCATTGAGTCAACCATGAATTCCTCTGTAGACCAAAGTATTCTAGAGTCAAATGTGAGGCAATTTGCTGACAGCTATAGCTTGGCCAAAATTAGGTCATGCTGTTAACAGGACAAGTATCCCAAGCATACCAGGAAATCTATCAAAGAATGGCTGGAAAAGAACAGAATCAATGACCTAGTCAAAGTCCAGACCTCAGCCCAATTGAAATGCTGCACAAGACCTTAAGATAGCTGTGCATAAATAGATGCCAGCAAACTTCAATGAGCTGAAGTGATGTGAGAGACTGATAAAGTCCTACAGAAAATGATAGCTTCTTATTGTTGCTAAATGTGGTTCTACAAGCTATTTAATAATAAGATCTACTTAGTTTTTCACACATGGCTTTTCCATATTGTCTTTATTTCTGTTAATAAATGGCACGGTGTAATGTGTCATTTGTTGTTGTTCATCTGAGGGTGTGTGTGTGTGTGTAATCACATTTTTAAATGTGGAATTGTTCCCACTGTAGTAAACATTCATATAGATTTGTTTTGGGATGCCTCATAGGAATCATAGAATAATAGAGTTGGGGTGAACCACAAGGGTCATCTATGCCAACCCGCTTGAAGCTGAATCACTCCTTTTCGAGAGCAGATGGGCCTCATGCCTTCCTCCACAGACATCCTATTGGGAGAAAGCCAGCTAATGGGTGCTAGACAAACAGGCCTCTGAGTTCCTGGGCCCTTGACCAGGACCTGCCAGCCACAGCTGCTTTGTTGACCCCTTGGGATAACTCTGTGTACTGCAGAGGTCTGCAGCCCACAGGTTCAAACCAAGTGAAAGCTTATCTCTATAAACATAAAAGAGATGTGAATTATAGACATTACTCTTTCACTTGTAATATCATTTCATGTTTCAGTTAAGCACTTACCTTCCCATTATAAAAGGGGAATTCTGGGTGTATCGCAGGATTGGGCAAGAAAGCACTCGTATGTCTTTGAAAACCTAGGACCTTCTGAACACACAGCAGGTGCTGGGTTACTGAGCTAGGGTCCCTTCCAGATAATTAATAAACAATCCAGCACAATTCTGTGTATATCAGCTTAGCTTTAATAACATAATTATTAATGCTTCCTATAACAGACATCTCGTCAGAAACACTGCAACTCTTTTATATGGACTAGTTAGCTTTGTAATGCTTATCAAATTGTTCTGAAAGAGCTCTTAACATATTTCCTGGCCCTTTTGGTATTTATCCCTAAGATTTTTAATTGCAGACTTTGCCTGTTGAAAGAAGAACAAAGGAATACATTATGTTATAGGAATGTATTGCTAAATAGGTGCTCATAGTTATTAATATCTGTGAAGAAAAAGCTAAAGGGATCAGAACCAGAGGCAACCCATTTATTCCAGCTATAGAAGCACAATATGTAACTTCTTTCATGCAAATGTCTATGTATAATGAGATGTGTTGCACGAGAATCCTTGTCTCTCAACCCTCAAAAGCGGCTTCTTCAACATGGAGGGTTGGGCCAGAGCAGCCAGGGTGAGGAACCCCCACTAGGAAACTGCTCATCTGTCAGTGAATCCAGCCCCCTGTCTTTATTTTTTTTCCCCCAAGAGCACTGTATGAGAATGGCAGAGATACAACCAAACATAAGTGGGCTGCTTGGTACTAGTTTTCCTGCATGGTTGTTACCTCCAGCTATGTGAGGAAAACTGCAGAAATGCTATTGAGTTATATTTCACTATGCTCAGTGCTATTTTTCCAGAAAAAGAGGTGCATGAACTCACTATGAATACCTCCCTCGTTCTCTTAGAATGGCAAGGGCTGACAGGGCTAGTGACAAAAAACAGCCGCCCCCTGGTTCCATGCCTGAAAACAGCACAGCAGGGCACGGGTGAAAATAGCAGAGTAGCATGGATTCGCATTCACGTGCAGAGTTGCAATAAGTCACACAAACATCAGAAGTTCTTCAGTAATAGTTTTATTGAGGCTTAAGAGCGTACAGTGCTTACTGGGTCCCCCACCGGGGAGGGGGCTTGGAAGAACCCTATGGGGAAATTCTGGGGCATATGGTAGGCAGAAGAAGTCCTATTGCATAAGCGGATCTTTGTGCAGCACTACATAAAATGCATAGGTTTTTCATGGTCTCAACAATTTACAGAGAGGGAAAGCTGAGTGATGAACATAATGCACAAAAGTCTATATAATGAACCCGATCTCTGGTCGTATAGAATGAGTAAGTCAGTAGTCAGAATTCAATTTATACAACTGAAAGAGAGAAACCAACAGGAAAAGAAAATCCTGCTTTTTTACTTCCAGGTGTAGAGTTTGCTTACTTTTTCAGCCAGCTCTGCAGCTGTTATATTTGAATCATATGGGATGGGTTCTCCAATATATGTCCTCAGTTTCACTGGAAGTCCTCCATATATGATCAGGTATAGAAGTCTTGTTTTCTCATATAACCATCATGTCAACCCTATGTATGAAAGGGAAAAGAGTCTGTAAGAAAGCGATCCCATATCAAATTTGAAATTAGTTGGCATTCTGAGTTTTTAGCAGTCCCAATCAATCCATCCCAGACATGAGGTTAAATAATTTGAGTGCATATTTTTTAAGAGACAGCACAACTTTTTCAGATAAGTATACATTGAATAAATTACTAGTAGGTACGAAATAGATTTTTTTTAAAAAAAAATCATTGTATATTATTAATCTGTTTATTACCTGATATCAGATCTCTTGATCAACCAAGGAATATAAGATAATTTGCTCACTTGACTTTCGAATGTTCCTGTATGTTTCACAAACGTTTTGTGTAAACATAGGGATGATGGGCTGAAAGAATAAAAGAAGAAATACAAAATCAAAAGAAAGGTGAAAACTGGAGAATTACTTCACCGCAGCTGCCCCACCTTTATTTTGGTTAAGGACTAGGAATAATGCTCCCCATCTGGCATTACAGTGACAAGCCAGACGTAATTGACTTCAAATTGCACATGCTGTCCCCCAGATTTTCAAGAATTGAAGAGGAAAAAAGCTATATTTCTTTTTAAATGTACCGTATTTTTCGCCCTATAGGATGGGAAATGTGTGTGCATCCTATGGGGCGAATGCAGGCTGTTGCTGAAGCCTGGAGAGCGAGAGGGGTCCGTGCGCACCGACCCCTCTCGCTCTCCAGGCTTCACGAAGCTATCTGCAAGCCTTTCGAGCCCAATGGGAGTTCTTGCAAGGCTTGCGAGCAGCAGCCTGCAGCCCACAAGCCCGGGGGACAGCAGGGAGGTGCAGCGCTTCCATCCCGCTGTTCCCCGACCTGGTTTGGAGGCTGCCAGCTCCACAAGCTCGGGGGACAGATATCCGCAAGTGCACTTCTCCCCAGCGCCAGCCCCACAAGCTCAGGGGACAGATATCTGCAAGCCTGGGGAGACCGGCGGGACTTCCCGCCGGGCTCCCTAGGCTTGCGGATAGCAGCCTGTTCTGGGGGCTGGGGTCGGGGGAAGCTCGGGCATCCTGGGGGGGGGGGAAATAACTTTTCCCCCTTTATTTTCCCCCCAAAAAACTAGGTGTGTCCTATGGGCCAGTACACCCTATGGGGCGAAAAATACGGTAAGTGATTTCAATAGCTTTTTTAAAAAAGCAGGGGTGGGAAATATTTGGAACTCCAGAAATCATTTGACCCCCAAACAGGATATTTGCCGTCCTCAACTACTTAGGATGCTAGATCAAGGATGTCAACACATTATGTCTTATCTAGGATAATCGTGAAGGCAATGCAAATTGCACAAAGATCACTCACCACTTTTGCCTCCAAAGCTACCCGAGCGAAACCAGTGCTGTTACCCCACATTATGTTGTAGTCATAACTAAAGTTTGCTTCTCTAGCTCCACTAGGGGCAACGCCCAGTAAATTGCCTTTCTTCAAAATTTCCACACATTCAGCTTTATTGAAATCTTTCAAATTGATGGAATTTAAAAGTATCTTCAGCCCTGAAAAAAGAAGCCCCAAATAGAAAGAAAATGCATTTTATATAACGCTTATTTAGGAAATATTGTGGATGCTATACAAGTGTCATTATTCCAAAGATATTGCACTGTTACAGATCACAAGCATAGTTCTCTGCCAATACTTTTCAAGTAGGATTTTGTGGAAGTGCTGAGGTGGCCACCTTTTTAGACATGCGCTCCACAAGTCACGTCTGTAGTACAACAGAATGACATTCAAGTTTGCATTATGATAAAAATACAGGCCACAGTGCCTTGCAGCATGCATAGAGAGACAGATACACACATGGCACAGATGAGCCCATGCTGGTTGAATCCTGCTTACACCAACATAAGTACATCTTTTCATGCACAGGTAACTGGGTGGAGATTATATGCTGCGTTAATTCACCCAATGGACAAATTCACCCCCCAAACAGAGCACTCTGTGTTACTGGGCATTTGGGGGCTCTGTACTTCCTTCCTTCCTTCCTTCCTTATTTAAATGACCCTTTGGTGGTGTCATAGTTCCTTGCTGTGGCTGCTGTCTGCATGCAGAGGAAGATGATGTGGGGGGTGTGGCAGTGGAAGGCCATGAACACTACAGCAAGGGTGCCACATGGGTTCGATTGCAATGTCAAGCATTGTGTGGGAGTGCTTGATTGGCCATGTGTTCGGGTGGGGCCATGCTTTCTGGTATCTCTGTACCTGAAGAAATCATCAAGTTGGGGACCCAGTTTCCTACACCTTGTCCTATTCTGGCATTAAAGTCAGAAGCAATTGTATGCAGTTACAGCACAGAAATCAGATGTCACTTTATCCAGTTGGCCCCCGTTTTTTTTAGATCCCTGAGGAAGAATGTAGAAAGTAATTTCATAGCTGTTATGAGGCCAGATAAGGTATTCCTGCAACCTGTGATCATGGGCCAAAAGACACAAGTCGACATGCTGTGTTGGAAACATAGGTAAAGGTAAACGGACCCCTGACCATTAGGTCCAGTTGTGACTCACTCTGGGGTTGCGGCGCTCATCTCGCTTTATTGGCTGAGGGAGCCGGCGTACAGCTTCTGGGTCATGTGGCCAGCAGGAATAAGCCGCTTCTGGCGAACCAGAGCAGCACACGGAAACGCCATTTACTTTCCCACCAGAGCGGTACCTATTTATCTACTTGCACTTTGACGTGCTTTGGAACTGCTAGGGTGGCAAGAGCTCACCCAGTTGCGGGGATTCAAACCGCTGACCTTCTGATCGGCAAGTCCTAGCCTCTGTTGTTTAACCCACAGCGCCACCAGCGTCCCATTGGAAACATACCCTGATTCAAATAAGGTGCCTGAAACATTATTGGAAGAAGAGGTTGAGGCTGTAAATGGCCAAAAGCAAGCCTGCAGTTTCCAACTTTCTTTTTTGTGTGAACACTCCATCTCATTCTGGGCTCATCCATTGTTGTAACTCAGATGGGAATCTGTCAGGGCAACTTGTCACTGGGAAATGAAGTGAGGCATGCTTTGAGAGGATTGCCCCAACAGCATAGGTGGGATACAATGAAATATCAACACTTGGTTATGAGTTTTATTTTGGCTTACGTTCCCCATGGTCACATCCATCATCTTGCTGATATTTTATTTGTATGTTGTTTTTCACCTCTTTGTCTGATACATGGTTTTATATTTTATAGGATTGTTTTATGTCACATTTCACATATTTTTTGATAAAAAGCATGATTTGAATTTAATAATTTACTTGGTAGCCGATATATGCCTCTATGAGTGACTGAAAAGCATTCTCTCTGTGCCTCCTTAAAAAGTTTAGCCACAAGAAAGGAATAGTCAATAGCAGTGACTGAGTGATAATAAACAATAATCCCTGGTCCTTTACAGAGATGTTCCATGCCAATAACTTCATAACATGGAAATAATACAAACCACAACAAATAAATATTACTTTGTGAAAAATAAATGAAATATTGCAATCTTTTATAGGAAGAAAACAGTGCGGTTCAGAAAACTGAAATTTCAGATCAGGTAAAAACCACTCCTATATGTTTCAGTGTTATGGATGCTAGTTTGTCATCTATACAGATCAAAACTTTCTCTGTTGTGATCCCAGAACAAATGGTATCCTCCTCTGCTGGAATATTCCTTCCTTGATTACTTTTGGGTGCAGGTGAAAACATTTTTGCCTAGTCTTTGAGTAAGCTAAAACTGTGACACTCTTTCAATCTCCTTTAAGCATTTATATGTGTTATAATACTCATATCTTCAGACCATTCTCTGAATCACTTTATAAAAAGTGAGAAAACAGTTTCCCAGACATTGACCAATGTCATAAGTAGCCACAGGGTTTCATCCTTATGACCCAAACTTGGTTTTAGTAATATATTTCTGATTTATGCTTCAACATCTAAAGCAACATCACTCTGGGAAGCAATGAGAACATAAGATGGATCCTCTTGATCAAGCCAAAGCTCTCTGTATTCCATCATCCGGTTTCTCGCAGTGTCCATCCAAATTAGCACCCATCACCACATCCTACGCTGGCAGATTCCATGGTTTGTGTCCAGAGTTTATGTTTCAGAGTTACCTAGTGGTTTACCATGCTCTGGAAAATGGCACCATCAAAGTCTCACTGCACAATGATATACTCATTACATTTGCTGTGTACTCACTACACGTTTAAACCCAACCCCCTTCTGTTGCCACAATCCATGAAACTATTTTTAAAGAGCTTTGCTAATTATAGCTCTGTGAGGTGTAAGCAACATTCTCCAGGTTTCTTTCAATGTGATTAAATGTATGGTGTTTATGCAGCCACCAGCTGACCCTTTCTTCTGTAATATATCTTAATTTTATACCTCATAATATGTTTTGTTTTTCTTTTTGATTGCTTATTACCTAAAAAAAATTCCATGCCTTTCTTTTGATCCATATGGAGTCAAGGCCAGCTTGGAGCTGTGGTGACTCTGAAGTGGGTTTAGAGGTCCACTCCTGATGCACTGTAGCAACTATTGTCCCAATGTCTCAAGTCTGAAATTCTGATGCTCAATCCTATGAAAGTATAGGAGCTGATAAGACTGAATTATTGGAATGAAAGAAAACTTACTCACCATACCATATCTTTCCAGTTATATCACAAACTTGAGCAATAATTTTCCTTGGTTTCTCCCAAAATTTGCTAACATCACTTTTTTGCTGGTTATTCATCTTCTTGTAAATATGTAACAAAAATGAGAGAGCCCAGAGACACAAAACCGTATATATGAATGGTGAATAAATTAAAATCAGAAGCTTAAGTAACCACAAAGGGTGAACCACTGAGGTCCGAAATTCTTCCAAATAAGAAAAACTGATCCAGTTTTCCAGAATTTGAGAAAAACAGCTCATGGTTTCCTAATCTGAAGCACCACGTGTATGCCAATGAAAGAATATGAAGTGAAAATTTCCTCAGTTGTAATGGTATTTTTTTCAACTGTTTACCTAGAAAACAGAAAATGCAGTACATTAGTTTGAACTGTCACCCCAGAAGCATTCATGATTACATGAAATCTCATGTGATTTAATATTTTCCTAGTTTTCCCCACTGTAACTTGCCAAGCAGACGTATTGCCGCCATATAAGAACAGATGCTGATGGCCAAACCCTGTATTCACTGCCTCTAGAACTTCTTTCCAGTTGGGTTATTGGAGATCATGCCACAATACACAGCCCTCACATTTTTGTCTTCAACTTACTAAGTCATCTTAACATCCATTAGCATTACATAGTCAAATTGTATATTTTTGATTCTACTCTATCTTCAGTACATTTTCCAACTTAATGGTATGCGAAAATAGACAATATTGATGGAGGGGTTGTGCCGATAGTAGCTGTGTGATAGGATAAATTAATACCCGAAAAAGCCATAAGTGCTCCAGTTCCTCACCCCCGAGAGCCATGAAAAACTAAATTTCACTGCTGTGGTTTGTCTCAGATCAGTTGTACCTTGGTTTTCAAATAGCTTAGTTCTCAAACGTTCTGGGAAGCTGAACGTTCAGTGGGGCTTCCACAGCTTTTGATTGGCTGCAGGAGCTTTCTGCAGCCAATCAGAAGCCTTGCTTTGGTTTTCAAAGTCAAAGACTGTTTTGGAAGTCGAACAGACATGGTATGACTGTAATCCTTACTGCTTCACCTGAGATTTAGGTGGCTCATATTTTACCAGATCCTTTCAGACTTCCTTTTTCCTGCTGAGGGAAATGGCTGCCTTCCATGAGATCGGACCCCCAGTAGTGCCAGAAATTCAGGACTAATGTGGGAGTAATTAGTCCTGCCGACCTCTCCAGGGTAGGAGAGGGCTGTCTCACCCAGAGAGTCCGTTATCTGGCCCCCACAACAAGATGCCAAACCTTGGCACTTTGGGTGCCAAGCCTGGCATGGAAACTGGGCACTCTCCAGAGTCATTCTCTCAAGCAGGGACACCTGCTTCTTAAAAATTAATAAGATTTGGCTGAAAACAGGTGTATTCTGGACTGATGGAGATAAGGGAAACAATATGCAGAACTGCACAGTTGCTGGTATGTAAGTTTGGACTTCAAAGAGATTCTCATCATGGTGCTTGGATTTACAGAGGTGATCAGTACGTGCTCTCTTTTATATCTACATTTGCTTTTATATGCCAAGCCTCATTAAAAAAGACCTAAAAAAAATTAAACGGAGTACAAATGGACTTCTATTTGCAATTGATTAGTCAGCTGCACAGTTTTAATTGGACTTGACAAAGATAAATGAGCAGAACAAGTTGGTGCTTTATAGCTGTGACACAGGATGGAAAAAGCGAATTCCTCCCTTTTTTGTGGGAGTGGGGAACATCATTTGGCTGATTCTACAATGATCTGAGACAATAATTTGGGAAATATCCCACAACATACAGTGCACCTGTTTGCAGGTTTTTCTTCTTTATGGGTGGGAGAGAAAGCGAAACGGGTGTCTAGCAACTCCCCTCCCTAGAGGGGAGACTTGTGTGGTCCCTGGAAAAGCTGATCAATTGCCAAATGATTTATATCTGTGGAATATATTCCATTTTAATTGCTACATAAACTGTCGTGTAACGGGCCAATGGCCGTAATAAAGATCAATCCAATCCAATCCATTTTAATTGCTACATATATTTGCAAACAGTATGCTTAACAACTCAACAACTTGGGAATTTACTGAATCATAAAACTTCAAATGGCAGGCTTGGACAAGAGCCTGGACTGGAAGATTAGAGTGAGCCAGGGAAAGCTTCCTTGGCAAACAGACAAAGGAAATACACACACACACACGCACACAAGCGCACACACACAGTATATATACAAATTAAACTACGCCTGACAGATGAAAGGATATATGATTGTTTAACATGATTGAGAATTGATTAGCCAGTGACTGAGGACTTTGAGAGTTTAAGATCAGAATGTGGAAAATATGAGAACAAGAAGAAGAGGGCAGAAATATCATTATGTGAGATGAGTTCTTCAGAGGTCCAGAATATTGAAAGTCAATGTGAAATTTACCGTATTTTTCACTCTATAGGATGCACCAGACCATAGGACGCACCTTGTTTTAGAGGAGGAGAACACAGAAAAAAAATTCTCCCCCTCTCTGCTCAGTGCCCCTTCAGCAAAGCGGCAGGAGAAATGGAGCCCCTTCCATTTCTCCTCCCGCTTGACTGAAGGGGCGCTGCACAGCTCTCCCTCTCTGCTGAAGCTGGGAGAGCAAGACTCTCCCGGCTTCAGCGAAAGGAATCAGAAGCCTGCGGAGTGCAGCGCAAACTCATGCTGCGCTCCAAAGGCTTCTGGCGGCTATCCCTGAAGCCTGGAGAGCGAGAGGGGTCGCAGGGTTTGGGTTCCTTTTGCTGAAGTCGGGAGAGCAAGAATCTCCTTGCTTCAGCGAAAGGAACCTGAAGCCTCTGGAGCGCAGCGGGAACTCACGCTGCACTCCAAAGGCTTCAGGCGGCTATCCCTGAAGCCTGGAGAGCGAGAGGGGTTGGTGCGCACCAACCCCTCTCACTCTCCAGGCTTCAGTGAAAGCAACGCGAAGCCTCCAAAGCGCAGAGGGAGCGCTCCCTCTGTGCTTCGGAGGCTTCGTGTTGCTATCGCTGAAGCTAAGGAGCCTGAATTCATTCCATAGGACACACACACATTTCCTCTTACTTTTTGGAGGGGAAGAAGACTTCCGGGTTAGCGGAGACTTCCGGGTTAGCGCCATCGACTAATGGCGGATTCCCTCTGAGCTCCGGAGGGAACCGGCTCCGCAGGATTGGGTCTTGCCACTGCGGCGACGCGGGGACCCTTAAAAATCACAGGCGCGGATGCCTGTGAGCGTGGTGACTCGGCGGGCACCATTTGTGCCCCCCCAAGCTGCGAAGGAGCCTATTTAAAGGCTCTGGAACGGGTACGGAATGCGGCGCGGTGCTGAGAGTAGACTGCTTCTTCTGCGGAGTGAAGCCGCAATGCCATTGTCAGAGAGCGCTGACTTTTTCCTTTGAACAATTGGACTCTAAAGCAACAACCCGTGAGTAGTACGGAAATTGGAATTTTAAGGAAATTTTGATGAATTAGGCACGAGCGGGGAAGGTTTAAAAAGGAAGTCCGCCCCCCCCCTGTAAATAATTTAAAGCAAAGGACCTGCTAACTAAGGTCGAGAGAATCCTTTTTTTCTTTCTTGTAAAAGACTTTAATTTCACGGCTTGGTATTATAAGAAATTTTACTGGAGGATGAAGAACTATTTTGGGAGCTGAAGTTCCACCCCCCCCCCCGGACCCGGGAGCGTCCCGCGAGAGAGCCTGTTGACGAAGTATTGAAGAGTTTCACAGCTGTCAAGTTAGCTGTCAAGACGGAAAAAGAGAACTTTGTTTCTGTTGCTTCTGCTGACTATATTTGTTACAATTTGTCGAAAATAAGGAAGGGCTGATACAAACTAACTTGTTTTTTGGATTTAAGCTGAAAGGAACATTAAGGAACCAAAATCCCTCTAGAGGGGGTTTAGGGACATTACAAGAATGGCTGGAGGAGGGAAAATTCAGGCTGAATTGGATAGAGCATTTGTTCTCTTGGGAAAGTTACAAGGCCAAATCGATGTTTTGGCTACAAATGTTACAACTCTGGACATAACAGTAAATAACATTGTTGAATTTGATAAGGATTTGAAACAGGAAGCCTATTCAATTGGACAAATAGAGAAACTTGAGAGCTTTGAGAACATGGAAAAGGAGACATATGTTGCCCCTGAAGAGAAGGAAGGAGGAGCTGTAATCCTGCAGATGTCAAAGGAGAGCTGTAATTTGAGGCCTGACATGATGGCAGCAAAGGAAAATAAAAACTTGATGTGGAAAGTCTGGCCTGAACTGGAGAGTGAAAAATTGAGAGATCTCCTTATGTGGAGATGTAAAGACCGAAGGATTATAAATTTGATTAAGGTGGAAGTTGGAGCTTTGGGGACATTTGGACTGGAAAGGAGTATGAAACAAGAGTTGGAATACCCCATAGGCTTTACTTTTAAGTATGGAGGTCTGGCTGGAAGAAACATGGATCCTGTTGGGCCGTAGCCTCTCCGAGATTTGGGGTTCAACATTAAGGACTATCAAAAAGGCCGGCAGAGAGGAATTGAGAGAGATTTAAGAGAAGTGCGTCCTATAGAGCAAAAAATACGGTAATAATAAATAATTCAGATTGTAGTTTAGTTTTTTGTTTTTGTTTTTGTTTTGAATTGGATTATGATTTGATTTGATTTGTTATTAAATGGATGTTCTTAATGGAAAATTTATAAAAAATATTAATAATAATAATAATAATAATAATAATAATAATAATAATATTTTTAAAGCTCTTTTACACCCACCCTTGCTAGGAATGGGGGATTCCTCATCACTGGTATTTGAGGAATGATGAATTCCAGAGGGGCACTGTTTCAGCTAAGACAACATGTTTTTATCTCGCATATATCTGAGTCTGCATGCAATGCTTTCCCCCTGTTGGCTTGGACAGTAGTGTACACTTGACATTAGCTACCATCCATATCTATCCCAGCTTCAAATCAACCCTGTCTAAAAGAAATGAACATCCTAGCTGTGTTTTAAGTTGATAGTGTGGAAACAGGCTAAGATGTTTTTACACGCACACAAACACACACACACACACACACACACACACACACACACACACACACAAACACAGCATCTCTCTCTCTCTCTCTCTCTCTCTCTCTCTCTGATGACTCCTGCACAGGAAGTAACAAATAATACAACTACTAGGACATTTTAAAAAGCAGAGACATCACCTTGCCAACAAAGGTCCATATAGTTAAAGCTATGGTTTTCCCAGTAGTGATGTATGGAAGTGAGAGCTGGACCATAAAGAAGGCTGATCGCCGAAGAATTGATGCTTTTGAATTATGGTGCTGGAGGAGACTCTTGAGAGTCCCATGGACTGCAAGAAAATCAAACCTATCCATTCTGAAGGAAATCAGCCCTGAGTGCTCACTGGAAGGACAGATTGTGAAGCTGAGGCTCCAATACTTTGGCCACCTCATGAGAAGAGAAGACTCCCTGGAAAAGGGAGGGAAAGATAGAGGGCACAAGGAGAAGGGGACGACAGAGGATGAGATGGTTGGACAGTGTTCTCGAAGCTACCAGCATGAATTTGAACAAACTGCGGGAGGCAATGGAAGACAGGAGTGCCTGGCGTGCTCTGGTCCATGGGGTCACGAAGTGTCGGACATGACTAAACAACTAAACAACAACAACAACAGGACATTTGCAAACGAAGCAGAGTCTACTATGGTTTCAAACTGAATGAGAGACTTTGATGAGATTCCTGCATTGAAGAGGGTTGACTAGATGACCCTTGGAATCCCTAGTCCAGTTCTACACTTTATGATTCTATGAACAATTTTTTTTTTAACTTACATTCCTGGTAAGTCTAAATTGCCTTTGCTTCAGTCACCTCTCTGTGGATGCAGCAGAAGTCCTGTCTGGTGCACTTTTTTGTAGGCTAATCTCCACCCCTATGGAGACACATCCCTTTCTGTGCTGCTTTAAAGAGACTGTGATGAGTGTGCCATTTGTATGAAGAAACCAAGCATTGTGAAAAAGACTGCTAAGAGGTTGTGCCCATTTGTAATTAAAATTATTGTAATTAAAATCACACCTACAATAGCAGCCATGTCACATAACAACATATTGGGTCACAGAACACCAGCTATTGACTAAGGGGTAAAGGTAGGTATTGTGACAAGTGTGTTACCTCCATTTGCTGGTGGCTTCTCCCACTATAAGATGTGTATGAGATAGGAACATGATGTAATACACAAACCTTAATAACATGTTCTGTTTACAATATTGAATCCTAGTGCTGCTCCAGTAAAAGCTCTTCCATTGGCACCATGCTGCATTTAATTATGCAGCATGTATTGCTTGCTTTGGAGCCCCAGAAATTCCAGGTTGACATGCTCTGATATCAAAGGGTCTCTGGCATCCGGCACATGTTCAATACTGTCAGGTGGAGGTGAAGGATCCAAGTCCAGCATGCGTTCACCAGTTAAGTCAGAGGAATAATCGCATACATACATGTTGGTCCATTTTACTCTGTCATGCAGTGCCTGCAATTCAGTCCCAGACTCATTAAAAAGTGAAGTTCATCAGGCAGTTTACAATATGATGATGATCATATCTATCTACATCTACATCTACATCTACATCTACATCTACATCTACATCTACATCTACATCTTTATTTCTATATTTATTGTCAGGCTTTGGGGGATTTTATCCGCTCCCCCTCCCCCGGTTGCAGCAAGAAGCAGAGAAAAACAAGAAGAGTTCTTACTAATGAGTTTATTCAATCATCACAGCAAGAGACAATGGCATTGCTCCAACCAATGGCGTAGCGTGGGGGTGCAGGGGGGGCCAGCCGCACCAGGCACAACATCTGGGGGTTAGAGTTAGGGGGCGCAAATCCACGGGTTAGGGGGCGCAAATTATTTGCCTTGCCCCGGGTGCTGACAACCCACGCTATGCCACTGGCTCCAACTAAGATCCTCTCCACTCCCTTCCTACCAACAGCACTTTTCCTTACAGTGGCCACCAGCGGCTAATTGTCTCTGAGTCCTTTGCTCTTGCACTCTCAACAAACGCCGGGTTCTGGGAGAAGGGGGGTCAGAAATACTCTCCAGTGATAACATCTCAGCCGGCTGCTCTGGCTCTGGCTCCTCACCATGGCATATCTTTCTAAACATATCTGTAACTTGCCTTGGAATGCCCCAAAATTTGCTATCAGCCTCAGTTTCTTGCTGGTTATTCATCTTCTTGTAAAAACAGAGCAAAAATGAGGAAGCACATAGAACCAAATACACTATTCTCAATAATGGATAAAGCAAATCAGAAGCATAAATAACCACCCTGGGTGATCCACTGAGCTCAGGTATTGCTGTGAGTCGTGAAGGCCGCTCCCTGCAAGGCCCTTTCCACCTGGCCTAGGGGGTGGGGCCCAGACTCACCAGCTCTACTAAAGCGGTCCCTGGTGAGACCAGAGGGACACTGCCTGATGACAAACCCTAACTATTGGATTATTTTGCCCCATCTTTTAGTGCCTGCCAAAGAGCTGTGTCATGCTTATGATAATGTTTTATTCTTTTGTTAGTTAGTTATGCTGTTTTAAATGTGCATTTTATATTTTACCTCACGTAGCAGTGGTTTTTTAAAAAAATGTTTAAGTTTTGTTTTTTGTTAACTTATTTTGTGGAGCGTGTATTCTGTAGTTGACCTCCTTTGTAATGTTTTATTTTGAAATCTTTGGGATAATATTGTTTGTGTTTTTTTTAGTTAATTATGTTCCTTTGACTGTATACTCTATATTTGACTTTCTTCAGATTGTCTTATTGATGTTTTAATGTGTTTTAAACTGCTTTTGAGATTTTTCTTAAAATATAAAGTGGTATAGAAATGAAATAAATAATTAGATAATCTAATAATTAAATAAATGGTACTACTATCGCAAACAAAAGTGGGCCTAAAAAGGTTGATGAGGGCGTTCTCAGGATACTGCCAAAGAGAACACCTGGCTGTGAATTGCAAGAAGTCAAACTAAAGAAAACTAAATTTTCAAGAAATTATAGGACCCATAGGTGGTATGTGAATAATCTGTTGATCGAACAAGTTAAAGTCTTTAAATACCTTTGTCCTATTTTTCAGTCAGCAGGGTAGTGGAGAGCACATCAGAAATATGCAAAGGAAAAAGCATCTCAAAGCGCCAAAATTCTGACAGGCTTTTTACATACAAAAGGTGGCAATCGTATACCATCAGCACTGTTTAAAGCTAAACCCCTGGCACAGTTATTGTATGGGCTCAGATTTGGACAGGCCCTCACCTTGGATCTACAGAAGCTGTTCAACCTAAGTTCCTAAGGCAATTTTTTTCTGTTCCATCCTGTGTTCCAAGTGCTTCGTTGCACTTAGAGGCTAGTCTCTCCTCAGTTGAATTACAGATTTGGTGTAGGACATTTAATTATTGGCTTTGCCTAAATTTAAACCCCACTGGTCTACTACCCTTAGTATTGCAAGATTGTCATGAGAGTGCTTGGACTATAATTGTCAAACAAAAGCTTTATTTTTCTGGTTTATCATCACAACAGTTATTAACACTGGGCTTCAGTAAAGTTCAAATCCCTGCGGCGGGGTGCACTCCCGTCGTTCGGTCCCAGCGCCTGCCAACCTAGCAGTTTGAAAGCACCTCCGGCTGCAAGTAGATAAATAGGGACCGCTTACCAGCTGGAAGGTAAACGGCGTTCCATGTGCTGCGCTGGCTTGCCAGATGCAGCTTGTCACGCTGGCCACGTGACCCGGAAGTGTCTGCGGACAGCGCTGGCTCCCGGCCTATAGAGTGAGATGAGCGCACAACCCTAGAGTCTGGCAAGACTGGCCCGAACGGGCAGGGGTACCTTTACCTTTACCTCAGTAAAGTAAATAATTAAATTAGACAGCACCTAATTGAGCGACAGAATAATTTGGCCACAATAAGGCAATTTTGTCCATGGTATGATTATTTTCTACCTAGTCATTTTGACACTTGGGCACCCTATTTGCAAAATTTAACAATTCCAAAATACAGACGTGCTTTCACTTTCTCAAGCTTGAATAAACTGCCTTCAGCTGTACTTGAGGGTCAATTTCAGAAAATTCCACTCGAAAAACAATCATGTCCATGTGGAGATGGCACTATTGAATCAGTGGCTCATGAGCTTCTGGTTGCACTCTTTATAAAGATTTGAGGAGTGAGGGTATTACCCCTCTTCTATTGCCCATGCTGGGTTCCTCAACCATTGCTACTGTGTTCTTTCATCCAGCGGATCAAGATAACCAGGTGGCAGCAAAATCTGCAATGTTTTTAGTGGGGACAATTAGAATAAGATCTATTATTTGATTATTAATCTAAACCTCCAAAATGTATTTTGTATAGTTAAGTTTTTTCCTTTTTCTTCAGTACATTTTATTTTATTGTATTCCTATGGCTAGTGGCTGATGCAAATAAAGATTCTTCAGATCAACTTCTCAGGCTTTATGAGGATTTATAAAGGGGCGCTGCATCATCACTCCAAATGTCACCAGGAAATGATCTATCTGACAATGGGCTCAGCACAAACCCCGCTATCGATGCATTTCTGTTCTGCCTTCCCACTCCCTTGCAGAAACCTGAACCAGGGTATGCCCTGCCTAGGTAAAGGTAAAGGGACCCCTGACCATTAGGTCCAGTCGTGGCCGACTCTGGAGTTACGGCGCTCATCTCGCTTTATTGGCCGAGGGAGCCGGGTGGCCAGCATGACTAAGCCGCTTCTGGTGAACCAGAGCAGTGCACGGAAACGCTGTTTACCTTCCCACCTGAGCAGTACCTATTTATCTACTTGCACTTTGAAGTCCTTTTGAACTGCCATGTTGGCAGGAGCTGGAACCGGGCAACAGGAGCTCACCCCGTCGTGGGGATTCGAACCACCGACCTTCTGATCAGCAAGTCCTAGGCTCTGTGGTTTAAACCACAGCGCCACCCGCATCCATACCCTGCCTAATGGGCCTCTAATTTACTGAGACAGTCTCATGGTTGCCACAGAAGCCATGATTCCTGAGCTGCCCCAGGACCTATAGGGTTTATGATCAAGAGCCATGAGTTACTTCCCTCCCTTGAGACAGTGAATTCTCAAACTTTTTGTGAAAGTGAGCAGAGAGGGAGAGATTTCTTGGCATTGATAGGAGATTGAGAATTGGAGGGATTGACTTCCGGGTTAGCGCCATCGGCAATGGCGGTGTTCCTCTGACTGAGAGGAACCCGCTCCGTGGAATTTGGGTCGTGCCGCCGCGGCGAAGGCGGAGACCCTTTAAAAATCCCAGGCGGAGGAAGCCTGGGAACGTGGGATTCAGCTGACACCAGGAGCGCCCCCCCTACCCGCAGGGAAACCCCTTTTTTGGGGTTCCGAAGTGACGTGGGGTGAGCGGCGTGGTGTTTTGAATCGACCGCTATTTTTTACGGAGTGAAGCCGCGTAGCCCTTGCCGGAGAGCGCTGACTTTTTCCTGTGGACAATTGGATTTCAAACAACAACCCATGAGTAGAACGGAAATTGGACTTTTAAAGTACTTTTAAATTGGTACTGATTGGGGAAGGTCTAAACAGGAAGTCCACCTCCCCTTTCTGTAAATAAACTGAAGCAAAGAACTTGTTAACTAAGGTTGTGGAGAGTCTTACCTAAAGGATTAAAACTCCACTGATTGAAATTACTATCAATACTCTTTTTGGAAGCAGGGAAGCCTGCAGGAGAAGGTCAAAATTGGGGAATTGAAGCGCCACTTCCCTAAACCCGGGAGCGGTCTGCGAGAGCCCGTGGAGGGTGAAGAGATAAATTTGACAGCTAGCTGTCAAGATACAAAAGAAGGACTTTGTTGCTATTGTCAGTTTCTGTGTTTCTGTGTTTAAAAAGAAGGAAGGCAATTGCTACAATTTTACGTTTGGGACTTTTGGGACTGTGCTAGAAGGAGTGTAAATGGAAACTGTGTCCCTCTAAAGGGAGTTTTGGGATAGTGTTGCAAGGATGCAGCTGGGAAATTGATTTTAAAGATAAAGTCTCTGAGAAACTAGCTGTGACCTTGGACATTTCAAGGATGGCGGATGAGAAGGAAGTTGCGTCTGAACTGTATAGGACATTTTATCTGCTGGGAAAGCTGCAAGAACGGATAAACGTCATGGCTACAAATGTTGAAATTTTGGGAACAAAAGTGGGCATCAGTAAAGAAGTAGACAAGACAGGAATCTCTTTTAACTAAACAAATTGAAGAACCAGAGAAGGAGAAAGTTGCTGTTGTTAAAGTGATGCATGGGGGAGTCGTAACCCTACAGAGGCAAATGGTGGATTACAACTTCAGGCCTTATACGTTTGCAACTAGAAGAAGCCAGTTTTTGGAGATGAAAGCCTGGCTTGGTTTGTAAAATGAAAGATGGCGAGATCACCCTATGTGGGGATCAAATAACTTTTGGGATTTGAATCTGAGTCAGGTGGAGATTGGTGCCTCTGGGGCCTTTGGATTTGTCAGAAGTGTGAAACAAGATTTGGAACATTCTATGGGCCCTACCTTTAACTATGGAAGTCTGGCAGACTCGCTAAGAAGGAATTTGACTACCGTTGGGTTGGAGCTCCCCCAAGATTTGTTCTTTAACACCAAAGACTATCAAAAAGATCAGCAGAGGGGACATGAAAGAGAGTTAAGAGCCTTGGACTTAAGATCTCCGGGTTGATGGACTTTTGGAGAACTGTTGGCGGGGGCCGAGACCGGGGAGGGGAGATGGTGAAAGAAAAATTGAGAATTTAAAGTGTATATATTGTGATATTTAAAAAAAAAAATTTTTTTCTTTTAATGAGAGATGGGAAAATCGTGGAATGGAATCTTTGTGACCCTAGGGGAAACGTCTTAAGAGAATAATTTCAGATATATAAGTTTTAAGGAGAAATAAGATTAAATAAAGTAAAAGTGGATGGTTAATAGGCAAATGAGAGAATGGAAAATTACAGTATATTAAGATAAGTTATAAAGATAAAAATAAAGATGAAGGATTTGCTGAAATATCTATTTGAATTAGAATACAAAGAGGGGAGGTGTGAGGAGGTCAAGGAGATAAGTTAAGAAAGGGAGTTATATTAAGGTTTAACTTGTTCTTTTGTCGTTTTTTGATTGTATTTTTTTCTTTTTAGCTGTTTTTGCTTTTTTATTTCTTTTATTTTTATTTTTTTTCTTGGATGTGTTTTGTTTTTCTATTCTGTGTTCCTTTTTGTAACCTTTTAAAACTTGAATAAATATTATTTGGGGGAAAAAGAGAGAATTGGAGGGATTGTTCTGTGGTATTACGGCAGTGGATAAAGGTGTAGTGTAACTTGACTTTGTTTGAAATGTATAGCACAGGATAGTACGCACCCCGGAAATGATCTCTTTCAGCTTCTGCCTTCTGGAAGAAGGTATAGGGTTATAAAGGCCAGGACTAGCCGTCTGAGAAAGAGTTTCTATGCAAATGCAATTCTGGTTCTAAACGCAGCATAAGGGGTATCTATAGTATATGTAATGGTTATAAAGGGTTACTTGTGCGTAAGTTGCCATTACTTTCGGCTAGATTGCCCGGCTAACCATGCCTCGGCTGACAGCCCTTCACTCCGTGGCCGTTCAGTTGCTTGCAGAATCCGTCAGTGGGCGTTTCTTGAACCTCTTCCAGCATAAAAGTTGTTTGACACCAAGTCTCCGCCTACTCTCCCTGCGCGGAACTCTCCTGCGCAAGGAAGGAGTGGGCAGAGGTGTGCCCGTGCTCTCTCCACTAGTCTCGGGCGAAGAGTCTTGGAGACCCCTCTCCGAATCCTCCATCTCCCTCCCTTCTCTACTGGTGTTGCACTGAATTCCTTCCCCTCTGCTGGTCCCCTCTCCTGCATCGCTCGGGACCCTTGCCTCCACCTCTCGCTTCGATGTCAGTTCCCTGACAGTATAGTCTATTTTAAAATGGGGTTTTAGAGTTTTTAGGGGGTTTTGAATGTTTTATGTAGTTTTTATGTAGTTTTATGTAGTTTTGTGGTAGTTTCATGTAGTTTTTATGTAGTTTTTCAAATTTCATTGTTCTGCATGGGACAGTGACAATGACCGCTCCCCACTTAAAACGGGGGGCGCCCTTTGCGTGGACGCGTGCAGCCCTGGATCTGGAGTGGCCCCATCAGCATAGGCTTTGCCTTCCCTCAGGTGGGATACCTGGAGGTCCCCGCCTACCCCAGTGAGTTGTCCAATCCCATCTGGGGGAAGCGTTGCCAGGGAAACCAGGCCAGGTAGGGGGAGGGATTACCTGCCCACACAATAGAGGGTGGATCTTAATTGGTAATCCTCACTTGGCTCCAGAGCTTCTCCAGGAAGGACGTCGCTGGACTTCCTTGCTCCAAAAGGTAAGCCTGGGGCCTTTGCCCCCCCCCCACTACAGGGATCCCAAGGGATAGCGGGGGGGGGGGTAATGGACTTCAGGATACCCTTTCAAAAGGGGATCCTTTTCCCTAGGCGGGCCCTGATGCCCCGGGATGTTGGGTGGTGGAACGGGGGCCCCTCTAGCTGCCCCCCGTACCTGCGGGGGCGTGTGGGCCACGGGGGGGGAGGCAACGCCATGCGCGGCCCTTTTCAAATTTCATTGTTCTGCATGGGACAATGACAATAAAGATATTGTAATCATAATCGTAATCATTATGAATAGATTGCGGACTTCCGTTTTTTGATGCCATGGTGAACAATGGTTCTCACCATAGCAGACCAAGTGCATGCAGCCGATTAAGGATAATTTGAGAATAATTATCATTGCAACCCCCCCCCCCAGGTCGGGGGGAGCGCTCTCACTCGCAGATCGCCCAGTAGCTGCCTCCCACTCCTACGGAATGCCCTGCATGCATTGGAAACTCTCCAACGTGGTCCCCATGCACAGAGATTCTTCTGTTTTTTAAGATATATCCGAATTCAGAATTGAGAAGCAGGCATGTTCTGGAAGAAGGAGACAAGTTAACCTGCTGCTGAATGAATCAGCCATCGAATGCCAAGTTAACCTGCTGCTGAATGAATCAGCCACTGAGTGCCAAGGTCTCGATCTGGAGAAGATTTTAATCATAATTGGATTGGTATGTGGTAGAGAGAAGCCTTTGTTTTCTCTTTATAGATTCACCATGCTTTTTTTATAATATGGCATCTCTTCACCAAAGCAAAAAATTAGTTACTAATGGATTGCCATTATTAATGGATTGCAAGAGGGAATCAATCAGAACTTTATAATGCTTATGGATTAATTCAAAGAATGAAACTGCATGGAACATATTGGGATGTTCTGTGGCAATACCCTCCCATGGAGGATTCTAACTTTGATTTATTATGGTGTTGATGAGATCTCAGTTTGTTATCAGATGGGAAAGTATTGAAAGAAAATGCTGGAAGTCTGCCCAGATTAATGGCCAGATGCCAGACCACTTTCGGTTTTGAGAAAAGCAAGGTGGTGAAAGGTCACTACGCAATAAAACTGAGTCCTTGGAGCAGGGGGGAAATGCTGGAAATGATTGATTGCAACAAGAAAGGAAGGTTGAACATTTTTTTTAAAAAAACATTCCACACAGAAAGTTACCAGATATAAACTCCTCTTGCAGATTAAAGGATATGGAACAGTTAAATACGAATGAAAGTCAACACATCAGTGGCTGATAAAATAAAGGATCAACATAGGAATTGTATTATTTGGGTTAAACTGGATTGAAGCAGCAAAAAGGAATCAACATCTCCTAAAAAATCTCCTAAAATCAGAACATGGGAACTCAACCGAAATGTTTAATTTGAAATCTGACAATTGGCTTTTTAAATTGAATTATGATTTGGTATTGTATTAATGTGGCCTATATTGGATTGTTATTAATGAAAAATTAATTTAAAAAATTATATTAAAAAATGCAATGTATTGTTGTGGACTGCTGCAGGCTATGGTGGATGATGGGGATTGGTCGCCCTGAGTGACCCGATTGCTGCAAATAGGCAGGAAGAGAGCTTGGGCAAAGCACCTTCTCTAAAAAAGCCCACAAGGGAAATTCTGGTTCCGAAGGGTCCAGTGGTGTCGGAGAACGCTCCCTAGGAGTCTCCAAAGCTCTGAAGGGAGCCACAGAAGCTCCAATATTGAACGCAGAGACACTGTGCAATCAAGACCTCTCAGCAAAACGCCTCAAGTGCCACCAATAAAGCAGCAATTTCTCTATAAAGTAAAAAGAAATCAGACCAATTTGGGCAATTTTATATATATTTGGACACACCAGGGAGGTAAAGAGTAGCCCCCCCCTCCGTCATGGCATAAAATCTGGAGGGACTAAGAGAATAAATGACATACCCCTTCCACCCCATTGTAAATTGATAATAATGCTACCTCTGAACTTTTGATCAGCTTTAACCCAGTGATTTCTGTGATCTCTTTAAACATACTTTGCCAAAAAAAAAATGCACATATTTACACCCCGACCCCATTTGAACATAATTCCGTTTCCTGGCATCCCCTCCAATATAACACTGAATATTTCTCGTTTATTTGATTTAATCTGACTGGTGTTAAATACCATCTCTAAAAAATTTATAATAATTTTATTTCATTCTTATGGACAGCCTTTTCAACGTAGACTGAAATTAGTGGAGCTCCATTTTCAAGACTGAAATTAGTGGAGCTCCAACCGGGGCTTTTGTTGAACCAGTAAATCTTAAATAATTAACGGCCAGAGTCATCTCGTGGGGTGGGGGGGAGACCCAAGCCTTGCATTCTTGATCCCCCTTTTCTACTTATATTTTATAAATTTCACTGATTTCCCCTTTTATAACTGTATTTTCTTCTTTATCGCCTCTTTTTATAGAGCAGTCTCTCTCCTCCTACATTATCTGTTCACAGACCAGAAATGCTACAACACATGGCTCTTGACCATAAAACCTCTAGGTCCTGGTCTACATGGCAACCATGAGACCATCTCAGTAAATTAAAGGCCCAACACATAAGACAGAACATACCCTAGTTCAGGTCTCTCCAAGGGAATGGGAAGGCAGAAATCCATTCGTAGGGAAGTTTGTGCTGAGCCCATTGAGAAGGATAATTTGATGGTGAAATTCGAAGTGATGATGCAGTGCCCTTCTATAAGGCTGGGGGATCCATTAAGGTGGTCTGTTCCCAGAGACTTATGGTATATGGTGGATTCCTGAATACTTCTGTCGAAGTCTTGCTATAGAATTGGGAATTAAGGTAGGCACTTGACAGGTTGGCTCTCAAGTGTCATCCTCAACACTCTCAAGTGCCTTCCTCAACACTAAAGCAAACAGGGCTCCCTCATATTCTCAGGAGTGTCAAGCAATGAAGTAGAACAATGCCTGGAAGGGACTCAACAGCTTGCAAGGCAACATCTCACTCTGGAAAGCCTGTGGTTTTTATCTGCCTTTTAGAAGACAGGAGGGCCTGGCTTCCTGTGGTCCAAGGGGTCACAAAGAGACAGACACGACTAAACAACAAAGTGGTTTTAATGAGTTTTAATCAGCTTTAACTCTTATTCAAGTGATTCATGAAGTGACTTGTGAAGATAGGATACATGTGCTTTTATGTTTTCTGGTTCTGTTTGGCTTTTACAAGCCATGGCTATTTGTTCTTAATGATTCTATGACTGAATCGCAGACAGAGTACTTCGACTACAATTCCTACCTTTATTCCTTAGTCAAGAACTGATTTTCTGTGATGTAATATGTTATTGTACATTATAAATGTTCTTGTAGGTGTGACTCCATACTGATGTATGATTACAAATGGACACGACTTCCCAGAAGCAGCCTCCTCAAGCCTTCTCTCTTTTTCACAATGCTTGGTTTGTTCATACAGATGGCACACCCACCACAGTCTCTTTAAACCTCTACATAAAGGGACGTGTCTCCATAGTGGTGGAAATTAGCCTACGAAAAAGTAGAGCACCAGACAAGACTTCTGCTGCTCTCAGAGAGAGGTGACCAACGTGAAGGCAATTTAGGCTTACCAGGAATGTAAGTAAAAGGTTTTGTTCATAGAAACATAAAGTGTAGAGTTGGAAGGGGCCCAACGGGTTGTCTAGTCAACCCCCTGCAATCTCAACAAATGATACTTGCTTAGTTTTGCAAATGTGCTAGTAGTTGTGTTATTTGTCAGTTCCTGTGCAGGGATCAGCAGAGAGAGAGAGAGAGAAATGCTGTCTTGTCTATGTGCGTGTGTAAAAACCAGTTGTACGAAAATCTTAGCCTGTTTCCACATTGTCAACTTAAAACACAACTAGGATGTTTACTACTTGTGGAGATGAAATTAAGCACTTACAGCTTTTCAGATATTATAACACTGAGAAGCAGAAATTAAATTCTTCCCTATAACACAGCTATTATTGGAATCAAAACAGCTGTGGTATAAAGCCTGCATACCCTTATCAATTTAGTCTCTTTTCCCATACTTTTCTGTTGAAAGATGTAGTGAAGAGAGAGTAAAATAAAAAATATGCAATTCAACTATGTAAGGGTCTGTTTTCAGATGACTTAGTAATTTGTAAACAAAAATGCAATGGCTGTGTATTGTGGCATGGTCCCCAATAACCCAACCAGAAAGAAATTCTAGAGGCAGTGAAAACAGGGTTTGGCCATCGGCATCTGTTCTTATCTGGCAGCAGTGCTGCTATTCCACTTCACATCCCCAGAAAGAGGCACTTTGCAGTGAATTCCAAAATGCTGCCACCCATCAGCTCACTATTTCCCCCACCCTCCCTCTTGTTCGGTGTTGTGTTCGCTCCATATAATTTGAGTCAAGTGGATAGCCTCAGTACAAAAAACAACTGTGTAGCAGAGATCACTTTTACTTTGGGGACACAAAGACACACACTGTCTCTGCTACAAGAAGTCTTCACTCTCTGAGCCCAGAGAGCATTTTGACGTATAAAGTTTTTGCTGAGGAAAAGTGCACACAGAAAGTGCAAAGTCCAGTTGCTCCAAAAAGTCCTGCAACTGCCAGAGTTCCCTCTGTGTAGACATCTTGCAATGTGTCTAACTTCCTTCAGATAAGCTCTTCACAAATCCGACACATTTTCCCCAGATCATTCCAACAGTATCCATGTCTCCAATGCCCCACAACAGTGAATGCTGAAACTTGAGTTCTTTATCTGTCCTGGGGTATGTGTTAGTTTGCCCAGCAACACAAAGAAGACAGTCACAAGATGCATGCAGCTGCACTTTTAGGAGGCGGGGAACCATTTCTGCTGACTCAAAGAGAAGTGACCCTTTCTCACTTTCCTTAATACTTCAGCAGTGGACTGAAACCACCTTGCTTTACAAGAAAAAAATGGAGTCATACACTTGGCATTTTGTATCTACTTGTATCTACTGGGCAAGTTACAGTGGGGGAAACTGGGAAAATATTAAATAGCAGGAGAATTCATGTAATCATGAATGCTTCTGGAATGGCAATTCAAACTGATATACGGCATTTTCTGTTTTCCAGGTAAACAGTGGGGGGAAATACCATCAAAACCAAAGAAGGTTTAACTGGATTTCTTTCCTTCCTCGGCATACACGTGGGGCTTCATATCAGGAAACCATGAGCTGCTTTACTCAAATGCTGGGAAACTGGATTAGTTTTCCTTACTTGGAAGAATACCTGAGCTTAGGGGCTTATTGTTGGTGGTTGCGTATGCTTCTGATTTTGCCTTGTTCAATCGTTATAATGACGTATTTGTTTGTCTGTGCAATCTCATTTTTGCTATATGTCTACAAGAAGAGGAATAACCAGCAAGAAACTGATTTTGATACCAAATGTTGGGAAAAGCCAAAGCAAGTTACGGCTCAAGTTTTAGATATATTTGGAAAGATATGGCATGGTGAGTAAATGTTTCTTTCATACCAATAATTCAGCTACTATACTTTCATAGGACTGAGCATCAGAATTTCAGACTTGAGGCCCTGGAACAATAGTTACCACTACTGGTTTTTACCATGTGGTGGGTACACAGCAAATTTAATGAGTATATCATCGTGCGGTGAGACTTTGAGGGTGCAAGTTTCTTCAGCATGGTAAATCACTAGGTAACCCTGAAGCATAAACTCTGGACACAAACCATGGAATTTGGCAGCACAGGATGTGGTGATGTGGTGATGGCTGCTAATTTGGATGGACACTGCGTGAAAGAGGATGATGGAATACAGAGAGCTTTGGCTTGATCAAGAGGATCAATCTTATGTTCCCATTGCATCCCAGAGTGTAATGTTACTTTAGATGTTGGAGCATAAATCAGAAACACATTACTAAAACCAAGCTTGGGTCATAAGGATGAAACCCTCTGGCTACTTAGGACATGGTCAAGGGTGCATCCGTCTAGGAAACTTTTTTCTCACATTGTATAAAGTGATTCAGAGAATGGCCTGAAGATGCCTGAAATTAGAGCTCTTAGGGATGGGGAAAGAATGTGCAACACTCTGCACAGAAGGGTAATACTGTTCTTCAAATAAAAAAGGCTCAGGAAAATATAGTATTATAACCCATATGAAAGTCAGGGGCATCTTAACCATTGGCACTAGGGGTGCATGGCACCCAGGCGCTGGGCTCACAGGGGTGCCAGGCTGAGAGTCCAGGGCTGAGCGTTGGAGTCTAGGGAAGAGCTGCCGACAGCCCATCGGAGTTCGTCTTCTGCAGGCGGCTCTTCCCCGGACTCCAACGCTCGATCCCAAACTGGCACCAACCTGCCCGCAGCAGAAGAGCCTGTCGGCTCTTGCCCCAGCTGCATGGCAGCTAACTGTTTCAGTGCCATGCCCGGAGCACCATGTAATGTTGTGGGTGTGGTACGATGCATCCTGTTGCATGTGCCAAGCTGTGGGTTCCTTTGCTGGCTTTTCCGCTGTTGTCACACTCTCCCAGCATCGCTCAACGTGATGTGCCAGCACAGAACAATGGGGAATGCTAGCGGCAGGAGAGGAACATCTCTGGACGGGATCCGCCGCACACCAACAGCACCGATGGCAGCAACAAGTCCCGACAAATAAGAGCGCATGGATCCCAGCCGAAACAGTTAGCCACCATGCAGCGAGGTGTGTGGAGGCAGCGGGTGGACAGCACAGAAACTGTGTCACCGAACATTTTGTTCCTCCCTAGCATGGAACCCACACCCACCTTCGTACGCCCCTGTGCGTTGGGCGCTGGAACCCCTGTTAGTTGGAACTGTGAGTCACTGCATCTGCAACCATTCTAAATGTAGACAACTATCTCCTTTAAAAAAGTCAACAACTTTGGGGTCCCCCGTTAAGAAACGTTCGACAACTCTGGGCAACCTAGGGGTGCCTGGTGGATCTTTGCACCCCGACACCGCATATGCTTAAGATGGCCCTGATGGGAATTTCAAGGAGATTGAAACAGCAAGTCACAGTTTTAGCGCACTCAAAGACTAGGCAATTTTTTTCCCCACCTGCGCCCAAAATTAAGCAAGGAACGAAGATTCCAACAGACGAGAAATATCATTTATTATGTGAGCACAACAGAGAAAGTTCTGGCCCATGTGGATGACAACCTAGTATCCAGAATGCTGCAACATATAGGAGAGCTTTTTAACTGATCTTAAATTTCAGTTTTCTGAACCACAGTGTTTTCTTCCAATAAAAGATTGCAATATTCCATTTATTTTTCAACAAAATAACATTTATTTATTGCATTTTATATCATTTCCAGGTTATGAAGTTTTTGGCATGGAACATCTCCCTAAAGGACCAGTGCTTATTATCTATTATCACGCAGTTTCTACTATTGACTATTTCTTCCTTATCGCTAGACTTTTCAAGGAGACAGGGAGAGAGAGTTTTTCAATATGTGATCGTGCCATATATCGGTTTCCAGGTAAGTTATTAAATTTAACTCATGCTTTTTTTCTTAAAATATGTGAAATATGATATAAAATAAAGCTATAAGATATAAAACAATGCTATAAAATATAAAACAGTGTATCAGGCAAGTAGGTGAAAAACAACACATGAAATATCAGCAAGTGTCCTCACAAGAAAGGAAGTTGGAAACTGCAGGCTTGCTTTTAGCCATTTACAACATCAACCTCTTCTCCCAATAATTTTCCAACGACCCCCAAACCCGTGCAGAGCTTCTAGTTACTAAAAGGACATACAGAAACATGATTCATTGCAAAAAACAGCAACACATCCTTGAGGCTTGGTCCACTCTTCATTCAGCTGTAGAGAGGCATGACTCCCGCTCCTTTTGGCGCTTAGTTAGGCCTTCGGCACCACTCAATTCAGCTATCCTGATTTCCGCTGACGAATGGATTGCTTATTATTCAGCCAGTTTCGCTTCTCCAAATCATCTTACAGATCACCTTCAATCCCCGTTGGACCTCTGTTCCTGTTCTCTTAGTTCCACCTCCTCAGTAAATTTTACCTCAACCCGCATCTTCAACATCATAATGTCCATGCGTAGGAATAAGGCCCCCGGCCCAGACATGGTCCCGTTGGACCTTTTCCTGACTGATCCTCTTTGGTGGAGTGAACAGCTGACTCCTGTATTCACCGCTATCTCCTCCGCCTTAGACATCCCCGACTCCTGGAGAGAAGCTACAATAGTTCCGATTATCAAAGGTGGCCAGCCAAACATCCCTAGGAACTATCGCCCCATCAGCTTACTATCTATTCCGGGGAAAATATTTGCCGCTGTCTTACTGGAAGAACTTCTTTCATGGGTCCATGAGAGAAACATTCTACCGCCAGAACAGATTGGCTTCCGGAAGTCAGCATCAACTATGGACCACTGTCTAACTCTTTATCACCTTGCCAGTAAATACACTGCACCAAGGCAAGGCCACCTGTTTGCCGCTTTCATGGACCTGGAGGCCGCCTTTGATTCCATTCCTAGGCAGAGATTATGGTCCAAACTTGCCCATTTGGGAATTGATCCGCACCTCCTTTCCCTAATTATTTCCCTTTATTCAAACACCACAGCTCGCGTTCGAATTGGTCCCAACGGCTACCTTACCACTCCATTCCCAACGGCCAGGGGCGTCCGACAAGGTTGTCTCTTGGCCCCTTTACTGTTTAATCTTTATCTTCATGATGCCCTTTCCCCTTTGAAGCTAGCAACTAAGTACCCTCCTCACTTAGCAGGCCACCCCGTTGCTTCCCTTTTCTATGCGGATGATGCCGTCATCTTATCCAGAACAGCTGCGGACCTAGCAAATGCAGTTAATGCATTTATCGCCTATTGTAAGGCGGAAGCTCTTAATATTAATTATAAAAAATCGAAAGTTCTCCACTTCACTCGTTCCCGCAAACTCAAGCTGGAGCCGCTTAAGATCACAGGTGGCTACTTAGAAAAGGTAAAAGCCTTTAAATATCTAGGCTTAATATTTACTTATAATCTCTCCTGGACCACCCATCTACAATCTGCCTCTCTTGCTGCAACCACGACCTCTAATGCCATTGTCCGATTTTATTACCAGAAGGGCGGCAAACACCTTCCAGCAGCAATTCAAATGTTTAATGCCAAAGTTGTCCCTAAACTATTATATGGCTGCGAAGTATGGACTACAGCAATATCAGGTAACTTGGATCGCCCACTTCACATGTTTCTGAGATCTCTTTCCGGCGTCCCAAGATGTGTCTCAGGTGCAACCCTACGACTTGAGTTCGCCCAGCCCTCAATTGTAAAACGAGCATGGAGTCGAGCCATTTCCTACAGCTCCCACCTACTACCATCGGATGCACTTAGCTCCCACCTACTACCATCGGATGCACTCTTCTCCCAATAATGTTTCAGGCACCATATTTGAATCAGGCAATGTTTCCAATACAGCATGTCAACCTGGGTCTTTTGGCCCTTGATCACAGATTGCAGGAAAACCTGACCTGACCTCAAAACAGCTATGAGAGTGCTGCTGCTTCTTCTTCTACTACTTCTTTTACTCTAGTAATTGCAAGACAATTCCTGTGCTTCCATGCAGAAATTTCATGCTTTCTTGTACAACTTGTCTACGTTCTTCCTCAGGGATCTAAGAACTGAAGGAATCTGGATAATTTGACATCTGCTTTCTATGCTGTAACTGCAGGCTCTCATATAATAATTGCTGCTGACTATAATACAAGAATACGACAAGGTTTGGGAAACTGCATCTCTAAGTTGTTGTTTTCCTCAAGTACAAAGAGTTTTGCAAAGTTCAGTCATTAGTAAAGATGGCTATTCATTACTGGAAAGAACAACGGAAAGTATGGGATTCTGCTTGGGAGCATCTGCACTAGCAGACCACCTGTGCAAAATCCTCTGTGGCAGCTGGGATGGAGTGGGAGCTAATGGCCAATCAAGCACAGCTTTTATGCCCCCATGTGACATTGCAATCAAACACATGTGGCACCCTTGCTGTAGTGTTCATGGCCCTCCACTGCCACTCCCCCCACATCATCTTCCTCTGATGACACCACAGAAAGGTCATGAAAGGAAGAAAGGAAGGAAGTAAGGGAGGGAGGGAGGGAGGGAGCCCAAAGTGTGCTCTTTGGAGGTATTCCACTGGTTAATTGATGCAGCATATACTCTCCCCCCATATATCTGTGGATGAATCTCTGCTGTTTTCCACCAGCAAAGCCTCCTTTGTGCCATGTGTGTATCTCTCTCTGTGTGTATATATACTATATCCAAAAGCTCTGCAGCCTAAAGGGATTGAAGTTTTGGGTGGTGCAGCAAGCACTATGGACTGTATTTTTATCATAATGCAAACTTGAATGTACTACAAACTTGACTTGAGGAACACATGTCTAAAAAGGTGGCCACCTCAGCACTCAACCCCACTCAATGTGCTTTCCAAAAAAAAACCTACTGTTAGAACATCTGAGAAAAAGAGGAATTAGCAGAAAGTCCCCCTCCATGAAATCCTAATTGAAATGCATTGGCAGAGAGCTATGCTTGTGATCCATAATAGTGCAATATCTTTGGAACAATGACACTTGTATTGTATCCACACTCTTCTTCTATTTGGGTATTATTTTGTCAGGGTGGAAGACGGTCTTAGATGTGGCCGGGGTGAAAGATTTCAGTAAAGCTGAATGTGTGGAAATTTTGAAGAAAGGCCATTCAGTGGGCATTTCCCCTGGTGGAGCTAGAGAAGGAAACTTCAGTACTGACTACAACATAATGTGGGGTAACCGCACAGGTTTTGCTCGGATAGCTTTGGAGGCAAAAGTGGTGAGTGATCTTTGTGCAATTTGCATTGCCTTCAGGATTATCCTAGATAAGACGCAATGTATTGATATCCTTGATCTAGCATCCTAAGTAGTTGAGGATGGCAAATCCCCTGTTTGGGGGTCAAATGATATCTGTATTTCCCACCACTGCTCTTTTTTGTTTTAAAGCTATTAAAATCAATTAAATGTAAAAAGAAAAATAGCTTTTTTCCTCTTCAATTCTTGAAAATCTGGGGGACAGCATGTGCAATTTGAAGTCAATTACATCAGGCTTGTCGTTGCAATACCAGATGCGGAGCATTATTCCTAGTCCTTAACCAAAATAAAGGTGGAGCAGGTGGAGTGAAGAAATTCTCCAGTTCTCAGCTACCTTTTGATTTTGATTTTTGATTTTATTCTTTTAGCCCATCATCCCTATATTTACACAAAACATTTGTGAAGCATACAGGAACATTGGAAAGTCAAGTGAGTATCAAGAAATCTGCTTTCAGGCAATAAACATTTTATTATAATATACATTTTTTTTAGAAACAGAATATCTTTTTACTACTTTCTAGTAGAGTTTATTAAGTGTACAATGATCTGCAAAGGTTGTACTGCCTGTCTCTGGACTGAGTGAACATGCCCTTGCTTAGTTTTTTATTAGATTTAAAAGATAGCTATAATCTATAACAGTGGTAGGAACCCCAACATGGAGGGGAACTGAGCAGGAAAAAAACCATATTCTGCAGTCTATTTTACAACTTATGACCTTGATTTTTAAAGAGCAGAGAAGAGCTGACAGAATATGCTGCTTTTTCTTTTCCAAAGGACTCATACTATTTAACGCTTCCTCTCTGGGATGGATTGACTGGAACTGCTAAAAACTCAGAATGCCAACTAATTTCAAATTTGATATGGGATCGCTTTCTTACAGACTCTTTTCCCTTTCATACATAGGGCTGACAAGATGGTTTTATGAGAAAACACGGCTTCTCTACCTTCCCGGATATGGGCCATATCCAGTGAAACTGAGGACATATATTGGAGAACCCATCCCATATGATCCAAATATAACAGCTGCAGAGCTGGCTGAAAAAGTAAGCTAACTCTACACCTGGAAGTAAAAAAGCAGGATTCCCACCCCCACCCCCTTGTTGGTTTCTCTTTTTCAGTTCTATAAAATGGTTTCTGCCTACTGACTTGCTCATTCTATATGACCAGAGATATAGACTCCATTCTACTCTACTATTTTTACCCATGCCCTGGTGTGCTGTTTTCAGGCATGGAACCAGGAGGTGACTGTTTTTCTCATTAGCCCTGTCAGCCATTGCCATTCTAAGAGAACGAGGGAGGTGTTCATAGTGAGTTCAGGCACCTCTTTTTCTGGAAAAATAGCACTGAGCATAGTGAAATATAACTCAATAGCATTTCTGCAGTTTTCCTCACATAGCTGGAGGTAACAACCATGCAGGAAAACTAATACGTACCAGGCAGCCCAAGGCACTTATGTTTGGTTGTATCTCTGCCATTCTCATACAGTGCTCTTGGTAAAAAAAATCTGTAACTGAAAAAAATGGGATTCTTTATTCTAATGGTTCTGATCCCTTTAGCATTTCCTCACAGATATGAATAACTGTGAATATCCATTCTGCAATATATTGATATAACACAATATTCCTTTGTTTTTCTTTCAACAGACAAAGACTGCAATTGAAAATCTTCGGGATAAACACCAAAAAAGGCCAGGAAATATATTAAGAGCTATTTCAGAACGATTTGATAAGCATTACAAAGCTGACTAGTCCATATAGTGTATGTCCAAACAGTGTAATGTTTATGATCATGCATCTGTAATAGAAAACTTTAATTATTATGTAATTAAAGCTAAGTTAAGATACACAGAATTGTGCTGGATTGTATATTAATTATTGTGAAGGGTCATTAGCTCATTAGCTCAGCCCGTGGTGTACATGCTGAAGGGCCTAAGTGCCTTCTTGTCCTATCCTGCAAAACTCCCAGAATCCCCCTTTTGGAGACTTACACTGGTAGCAACAGAATCAAAGAGTGTAACAGGAAGGTGAGTATTTAATTGAACCTTGAAATAATGCTATATCTGAAAAAGTAATGTCTACAAATCTTCTGTATCAAAACAGTGACACTTCTTTTATGTTTATAAAAGGCTGTTCCAAGATCTGAGCCCTGTAAAGCCTCTCCTCCATCCGGAGGGGAGGGATTGTGAGCGGGAGACGATTCCCGTGTCACGCAGGGGACATTCTGCCCCCTGCCCTCTCATCATCGCTGGTGCACCTCGCCTCCCAGTTGGGCACCCAATCAGGGGCCACCGCAGGGGCATGGTTTAGCCAGCTCTCCTCACCATTGCGCTTCAGATTTTCCACGAGTCAAGTGTTCCTGCTCGTCGTCGTCTTGTTTGAGCCAAGCACGTGGAAGAGTTACAAAGTCGGAAGTTCCTGTTCCGATTCTGGAGTTGTGAGGTTTGGAGGAAGGGGTCCAGTGATTTTACCTGCATTTGTACTCTTATTTCACCTTAGTAATTTTTGTGGGGCATCTGGAGGGTTCCTGGCTGTTGTTTTGCTTTAGTTAGAGTGAGGTCTCGGGTGGCTGCGGGTCGCTCCAGCACTGCCGACAGCACTGTTCTCCCAGCCTCCTTATGGAGCGAAAAATACAGTAATAATTTGGGCCTCACCTCCCTAGGTTTCAGACAGGGCAACGCCCCCCGGAGTCCTCTACCTGACTACCCTTTTCATTGGGGGAAGGTGATGGCGCTTCCTCCCCCCTTCATTTGCATAACAATTAACCCCTGCCAATGCCTAACCGCCAATACCGAAGAAGTTGTGACGTTTGCTACGAGGTAGGCGAAAAAACCAAAAGGCTGGAAGTGCGCCAAGTTGGAAAAATTGCTACCAGGCCCCTGCAGCGACAAACCGGAGTCCATAGCAAGGTCAAAGCATGCTAAGCCTAAAGGGTGGGTGGATGGGAAAACCGGGCAGCTGGAACGGGGCAAAGAGGGCGGTCCCCGGACGTACCTGGCCTTAAATGGGCTAGGCCACACCTCCCCTGCCCGCCGATTGGCAGGCAGGGTCGTGGACACGCCCGGGGATTCCCTCTTCTCGCGGGGGATAAAACCAGCCCCCTCGTGTGTGGGAGGGGGTGGCCCACAACCCCCCCTCCTCTTGAGCTCGGAAGTGGTTCTATCAAAATCGATCTTGTGAAGCTCTTGTCAAAAGTCCCTACCGGCATTAATGAACGACTTTCAACTCTTTGAATAAAACTCACCAAAAACCAACAGGTTACCATTCTAAGTGCTTATGCACCAACACGGGATGTCGATGAAGACATTAAAGATAATTTTACTCTCAGCTGGATATCAGGGTTTTATATAGTGCAAGTGTAGAATTCTTTGTTTTTGTTGCAGAAATTAAATCTTGTAGCAGCAAGGGTGTTTCCGATGCTGCTATAGCCTCAGGGCCAAACTCCCTTTCCAACATATGTTTCGATTGGATGTATTGCCATTGTTTTTCACTGGTTAATCCATACTTTACTTGCAAAGTCTTACATTCCACAAATTTGTAATTTTCATCAATTAATTGATTCAATGTCAAAATACCTTTTTTCATCCAATTTTGCCAAATTATTACTGTATTTTTCGCTCCATAAGGCGCACCTGACCATAAGGCGCACCTAGTTTTTAGAGGAGGAAAACACGAGAAAAAATATTCTGAATCAAATGTTGTACTAAACTATTTAAAGCAGCAAAGCGGGCGGCTCCTGTCTGCTTTGCTGCTTTAAAGCGCGCCTCGCTTCGGCAGCACATATACTAAAATTGGAACGATACAGAGAAGATTAGCATGGCCCCTGCGCAAGGATGACACTCAAATTCGTGAAGCGTTCCATATTTTTAAAAAATAAATAAATAAATAAAGCGCGCCTCAGAGGAGGGAAGGAAGGGGAATCATGGCTTATCTAAGTCCAGTTAATAATGCTGAGCCTGAGTTTATATGCATCTCAAAGCCCTTGACATATATACATTATAATGACATGCCAAGATAAGCCTCCTGCAGAGGAGGAGGGGAGGAGAAGGGAGGGAGCCATCATAGCTCAATGGGGAGAGCATGGAGAAGATCCCATCCCAAGTTCAGTCCTTGAAAGCTTCTCCAGGTAGGACTGAAGGTGTATCTCCTGAAAACCTGGTGAGCCTCTGCTCATCGGTGAAGACAAAACTGAGCTAAATGGGCTCAGGGGTCCTGACGTGGTACAGGGAAGGTCCCTCTGTTCCTGTTTAAATTAGCCCTTTCCTCAGAACCACGAGGACTACAATGTTAGTTTGTTGTTAAAGGGAACAGCTGTAACCTCAATGGCTTTGCATGCAGAACACCACACGTTCAATCCCTGGCTTCTCCAGGCCTGAAGCCCTCTTGAAGATGCTTTTACAGCTCAGGGGAAAGGGTAGGCAGCCCCAGTGTGATGGCCTGGGAATCCAATTCAGAGGCTGAACCGGAGGAATCCCAGCCTGCACAGGACTCCCCGCCTCCAGGACCGGCTGAACTGGGGCAGGGCCTTGATTCTGAAGCGCCTGCACCTGTGCCGGATCCTCAGGAGCAGGCATCAGGTGAATCCACTCTGGCTCCGGAGGTGGTTGAGGACTCAGTGCCTACAGGTGAGTCTCCCCCTGGGTCCAGTAACCCTTCAGCCTCTCCTGAACTTTTTTTTTGGGGGGGGAGGGGATTTGATATCCCGCCTTTCACTCCCCTTCAGGAGTCTCAAAGCGGCTAACATTCTCCTTTCCCTTCCTCCCCCACAACAAACACTCTGTGAGGTGAGTGGGGCTGAGAGACTTCAAAGAAGTGTGACTGGCCCAAGGTCACCCAGCAGCTGCATGTGGAGGAGCGGAGACGTGAACCCGGTTCCCCAGATTACGAGACTACCGCTCTTAACCACTACACCACACTGGCTCTCTGCAGAGGCTCAGGGCAGAGAGGCGAAGGGAACTGGTTTCTCCCAGGAGGAGTGCTCGCCTTAAGGCCAGGAGAGGCGGGTCTCCTGGGGGCCAGGACCGCCCCTGGCCTCAGAGAAGATAAAGGCCAGTCAGCCCGGTCCCAGGTTGCGGGAGCAACGTCCTTGAAGAGCTGTTTCGGCCAGCATCCAGTCCTGTTGCCCCAGAGTTCCTGTCCTTGCCTGGCTTCTCGCTGTGGACCCCGCTTCGCCCGAGGAGGACTGTCTGCCGACCCTCGACTCAGGTCCTGGACCTTGCCCCATGGTAACCTCCCCCCTGGACCAGCACAGTTTGCTCCCACCACACCCGCACTCCCCCTTCGTTGGGGTGCGTTCGAGAAAAGCCAGAAGCCATGGCTGACCAGGCAGCTGCGCTTGTGGCATTGGCCCAGGAGACCCAGGCCTTGACTCACACCGTGCAGCAGCACAGCGATGCGGTTACGGCACTTCAGCAGCGGTTGGACGCCCTACCGGCTCCTGTGGCCGATGCCCCAGCTCCAGGCAAGTACCCAGTGGCCTTGCCAGAGAAATTTGATGGGTCCCCAGGAGGCTTTCCCATGTTCCTCGCCCAGGCCAAGTTGTATATTCAGGGGTGAGCCCGGAACTTCCCTGATGACTGCACCAAGGTGCACTTTTTGATCAGTTTGTTAAAGGACCAGGCGGCCAAGTGGGCATTGCCGCTGCTCAAGCAAGACTCCCCCTTGCTGACAGACTATATGGGGTTTAGCAACCATTTGGAGGCCGCATTCGGCAACCCCCAGAAGGAGAGTCAAGCCAACCGGGCAATTAGGCATTTCAAACAGGGCAAGTCCACTGCGGCCGCCTACACCATGGAATTTCGGCTGTTGGCACAAGACTTGTCTTGGAATGACTCTGCACTTCAGGACCAGTATCTTGAGGGACTGTCGGACGAGATACTGGACCAGTTGGCCATGATGGATTGTCCCACCACGCTGGACGCCCTTATTCAGCGGAGCCTGCAGATAGACGATCGGTTGGAGGACCGTCGCCAGGGCCGGGACCGCCAGCACCCCTGGCTCCTGGCTCCAGTCCTTCCCAGCAGGTCCACGCCCACAGCCGTGTTGCCGGACGAGCCAATGCAGCTCGGGGCTGTGCGACCTCACCTCTCCCCCTCAGAGAACTTCTGATGTTTGTGTGACTTATTGCAACTCTGCACGTGAATGCGAATCCATGCTACTCTGCTATTTCACCCGTGCCCTGCTGTGCTGTTTTCAGGCATGGAACCAGGAGGTGACTGATTTCTGTCACTAGCCCTGTTAGCCATTGCCATTTGAAGAGAACGAGGGAGGTGTTCATAGTGAGTTCAGGCACCTCTTTTTCTGGAAAAATAGCACTGAGCATAGTGAAATATAACTCAATAGCATTTCTACCATTTTCCACACATAGCTGGAGGTAACAGCTGTGCAGGATAATACGTACCAAGCAGACCAAGGCCCTTATGTTTGGTTGTATCTCTGCCATTCTCATACAGTGCTCTTGGTAAACATAAAGAGAGTGGGCTGGATTCACTGACAGATGAGCAGTTTCCTAGTGGGGGTTCCTCACCCTGGCTGCTCTGGCCCAACCCTCCATGTTGAAGAAGCCGCTTTTGAGGGTTGAGAGACAAGGATTCTCGTGCAACACATCTCATTATACATAGACATTTGCATGAAAGAAGTTACATATTGTGCTTCTATAGCTGGAATAAATGGGTTGCCTCTGGTTCTGATCCCTTTAGCTTTTTCTTCACAGATATTAATAACTATGAGCACCTATTTAGCAATACATTCCTATAACATAATGTATTCCTTTGTTCTTCTTTCAACAGGCAAAGTCTGCAATTAAAAATCTTAGGGATAAATACCAAAAGGGCCAGGAAATATGTTAAGAGCTCTTTCAGAACAATTTGATAAGCATTACAAAGCTAACTAGTCCATATAAAAGAGTTGCAGTGTTTCTGACGAGATGTCTGTTATAGGAAGCATTAATAATTATGTTATTAAAGCTAAGCTGATATACACAGAATTGTGCTGGATTGTTTATTAATTATCTGGAAGGGACCCTAGCTCAGTAACCCAGCACCTGCTGTGTGTTCAGAAGGTCCTAGGTTTTCAAAGACATACGAGTGCTTTCTTGCCCAATCCTGCGATACACCCAGAATTCCCCTTTTATAATGGGAAGGTAAGTGCTTAACTGAAACATGAAATGATATTACAAGTGAAAGAGTAATGTCTATAATTCACATCTCTTTTATGTTTATAGAGATAAGCTTTCACTTGGTTTGAACCTGTGGGCTGCAGACCTCTGCAGTACACAGAGTTATCCCAAGGGGTCAACAAAGCAGCTGTGGCTGGCAGGTCCTGGTCAAGGGCCCAGGAACTCGGAGGCCTGTTTGTCTAGCACCCATTAGCTGGCTTTCTCCCAATAGGATGTCTGTGGAGGAAGGCATGAGGCCCATCTGCTCTCGAAAAGGAGTGATTCAGCTTCAAGCGGGTTGGCATAGATGACCCTTGTGGTTCACCCCAACTCTATTATTCTATGATTCCTATGAGGCATCCCAAAACAAATCTATATGAATGTTTACTACAGTGGGAACAATTCCACATTTAAAAATGTGATTACACACACACACACACCCTCAGATGAACAACAACAAATGACACATTACACCGTGCCATTTATTAACAGAAATAAAGACAATATGGAAAAGCCATGTGTGAAAAACTAAGTAGATCTTATTATTAAATAGCTTGTAGAACCACATTTAGCAACAATAAGAAGCTATCATTTTCTGTAGGACTTTATCAGTCTCTCACATCACTTCAGCTCATTGAAGTTTGCTGGCATCTATTTATGCACAGCTATCTTAAGGTCTTGTGCAGCATTTCAATTGGGCTGAGGTCTGGACTTTGACTAGGTCATTGATTCTGTTCTTTTCCAGCCATTCTTTGATAGATTTCCTGGTATGCTTGGGATACTTGTCCTGTTAACAGCATGACCTAATTTTGGCCAAGCTATAGCTGTCAGCAAATTGCCTCACATTTGACTCTAGAATACTTTGGTCTACAGAGGAGTTCATGGTTGACTCAATGACTACAAGGTTCCCAGCTCCTGTGCCTACAAAACAAGCCCAAATCACCACCCCAAGCTGCTTGTGCTGATATGCTGTTTGGTTTTCGTCAAAGGTGGTCAAACCTAAGCCGCGCTGCCATGATGATGTGAACAAAGGCCCAAATTTTTGATCTGAAAATCATTGGGTGTGTTAGGGAATGTTATTACAGAGAAGAGAAGTAGATAGTCTTTATGATGCCTGACAGTATTGGTGTCAGGGACGAATCTCCCCCCCCCCCCCCAGGTATTTGGTATCACTTTTTCTTATAATTGTATCCCATTCCAGGGAAGCTACACTATTCATATCTCCCATCAATATGATATTTCAACTCATATTTTCCAATAGAATTTCTTCAAGGCCAGTTTTTTCTGATTTGGTGCATACACACCTACTGTATTGGCAATGTTTTTTCTCCTTCTGATGTTATTAGAGTTATCAATATTCTTCTTTGTTCTTCTTTGGATCCAGTTCAGGTTTTATATACATTACCATGCCTCTCTTCTTTGTTGCATCAAAGGCTACAAAGTCCTTTCCCAATCTTTTATTAATCAAAATTCTTTTATGGTTCTTCACAATGTGTGTTTCTTGAAAGCAAATCACATCCAAATTTAACTTTTTAACCACATGTTCAATCTTGTTTCTTCCAGTTTATTATTAAGTCCATTTGCATTCATCTTTTTCTTTATTTGTCTCTTGTCTCTTTGTCTCTTGTCTTAACCTCTGTTGGTTCTTCTTCCTGTTCTGCTTCCATACCAAATGCCCTTTCTCCTGCTAATTCTTTCCCATATTTTCTCCAGAATTAGTCTGCTTCAGTGGGATCCCACCACCTTTGTTTTCTTCCTTTACATGTAAAAGATTGTGCTTGAGGATATACCCAACAATAAGGGATTTTGTTATATTTCAGTGTATCTGTCAAATATTTGTTATTTACTCTGGTAGTGAATCTGTATTACTCTGTCCTGAATTCTCTTTGAATTAAAAAACAACAAACAGTCACTCAGCAGTTTGTTTGCTTGTTTTTGCTTTAGCCTATCTAGATTTCACATTAAAATTTTTGTCCACCACGCTAACCGTTTCTTCTTCCAATTCAATCAGGTTAGTAAGTTATTTTATTATTTTTTCACTTACTTTGTAGTGGACTTTGTAGTGGACTTACCCCCGTCTCATGGCTGTACCTGCCTTCTAGTTTTCTCTGACCATTTCACTAAGATGGTGTACTGTGCCCCCTGCCCATCCATACCCACAGCTAAGGAAACCACTCAGCTGTACCTTCAGCATGTCTTCCGCCTGCATGGCCTACCTGAGCGTGTGGTCTCCAACTGGGGCGTTCAGTTCACATCCCGGTTCTGGCGAGCATTGCACCAGACCCTTCGGACAGAGGTCTGCCTCTCATCAGCCTACCACCCACAGACCGATGGCCAGACGGAACGGGTGAACACTGTCAGGCATCATAAAGACTATCTACTTCTCTTCTCTGTAATAACATTCCCTAACACACCCAATGATTTTCAGATCAAAAGTTTGGGCCTTTGTTCACATCATCTTCAGGAACAAATGCCTAACAAATTCTTAAATCCTGATCAGTCTACTCTGGTATTCATAATTGAGGCTGTGGCAGAAAGAAATCAGCTAGGATGGAAACTTGAGTCTTTCAGGAGCTAAAGGATAAAGGTGTGTGTCGGTGTGTGTCGGTGTGTGTAAGTGTAATCCTGGTTGCTCCAGCAACTCTCGGTGGCTGAGAACATAATAAAAACACAGCAACACATCATTGAATAAAAGCATCCTGATACAGGGTTGCATTCAGATGTCTTCAGAAAGTTGTGTAGTTGTTTATCTACTTGACATCTGATGAGAGGGTGTTCCACAGGGCGGGAGCCACTCCCAGCTACGAAGGTAGCCTGCCTGGTTCCTTGTAACATCACTTCTTGCAGTGAGGGAACCGCCAGAAGGCCCTCGGCGCTAGACCTCAGTGTCCTGGCAGAATGATGGGGGTGGAGATGCTCCTTCAGGTATACCCTTTAAAGGTCAAAACCAGCACCAACACTTTGAATTGTGCTTAGAAATGTACAGGAAGCCAATATAGATCTTCCAGGCTGGGTGTTATATGGTGCCAGCGGCCACTCCTTATCACCAGTCTAGCTACCAGAATCAACACAGAATTAACCTGTGCATCTATGGACAGATGTGAGTTCAAAATGACCCCAAGGTTGTGCACCTGATCCTGATTATTCAACACCTTCTGAATAATTCTATTATTCAATACATGGCAGCACGGCTTAGGTTTGCAAAGTTGCATCTGAAAAAACCACAAGACTTCTGGAACAATGTCCTTTGGACAGACGAGACCAAAGTGGAGATGTCTTGCCTTAATGCACAGCACCACCTTTGACGAAAACCAAACAGCATATCAGCACAAGCAGCTTGGGGTGGTGATTTGGGCTTGTTTTGTAGGCACAGGAGCTGGGAACCTTGTAGTCATTGAGACCAAAGTATTCTAGAGTCAAATGTGAGGCAATTTGCTGACAGCTATAGCTTGGCCAAAATTAGGTCATGCTGTTAACAGGACAAGGATCCCAAGCATACCAGGAAATCTATCACAGAATGGCTGGAAAAGAACAGAATCAATGGCCAAGTCAAAGTCCAGATCTCAGCCCAATTGAAATGCTGCGCAAGACCTTAAGATAGCTGTGCATAAACAGATGCCAGCAAACTTCAATGAGCTGAAGTGATGTGAGAGACTGATAAAGTCCTACAGAAAATGATAGGTAGTAAACATTCATATAGATTTGTTTTGGGATGCCTCATAGGAATCATAGAATAATAGAGTTGGGGTGAACCACAAGGGTCATCTATGCCAACCCGCTTGAAGCTGAATCACTCCTTTTCGAGAGCAGATGGGCCTCATGCCTTCCTCCACATGCATCCTATTGGGAGAAAGCCAGCTAATGGGTGCTAGACGAACAGGCCTCTGAGTTCCTGGGCCCTTGACCAGGACCTGCCAGCCACAGCTGCTTTGTTGACCCCTTGGGATAACTCTGTGTACTGCAGAGGCCTGTTGGTTTTTGGTGAGTTTTATTCAAAGAGTTGAAAGTCGTTCATTAATGCCGGTAGGGACTTTTGACAAGAGCTTCACAAGATCGATTTTGATAGAACCACTTCCGAGCTCAAGAGGAGGGGGGGTTGTGGGCCACCCCCTCCCACACACGAGGGGGCTGGTTTTATCCCCCGCGAGAAGAGGGAATCCCCGGGCGTGTCCACGACCCTGCCTGCCAATCGGCGGGCAGGGGAGGTGTGGCCTAGCCCATTTAAGGCCAGGTACGTCCGGGGACCGCCCTCTTTGCCCCGTTCCAGCTGCCCGGTTTTCCCATCCACCCACCCTTTAGGCTTAGCATGCTTTGACCTTGCTATGGACTCCGGTTTGTCGCTGCAGGGGCCTGGTAGCAATTTTTCCAACTTGGCGCACTTCCAGCCTTTTGGTTTTTTCGCCTACCTCGTAGCAAACGTCACAACTTTTTCGGTATTGGCGGTTAGGCATTGGCAGGGGTTAATTGTTATGCAAATGAAGGGGGGAGGAAGCGCCATCACCTTCCCCCAATGAAAAGGGTAGTCAGGTAGAGGACTCCGGGGGGCGTTGCCCTGTCTGAAACCTAGGGAGGTAAGGGCCTCCGGCACGCCCCCGAGCGGTGACACCCGTGGGATCCTAGTTGGCATACTTCAACAGGACTCCCACGGCTGGTGGATAACCCGTCCTGGTCCCCATGCCAGGTATTTTTATGCCCATTAACCTTATATAATGTGTCCAGTGTCTTCATTTCACTTGGGGGAAGGTGACTCGCCACGCAACAAAGCCTACTCCATGTATTCCATGTTCTTGTTCAGCAAGTGAGTGTTTTAGTATCGTCATTATGCTGTCCAAGTCCTGAGACTCAATGAGCATACACAAGAGCTTTTGCAGAAAGATTTGTGTTGTGATTCGAGGACCCGATCCCCGCTTGGGTAATGAAGACACATGGAGACAGTATATTAGGTTAATGGGCAAGAAAAGGCCACAACTTTATTGATTACAGCATGTGAGAAGGTATTGGCTTAGGCATTGGACCACAGCAAATTTGACTGCACCCACTCGGAGAGGGGTGAGTCTGATGAGGGGTTAACCACCAGTAGGGGGAGCCTGTTGATGCAAATACAACTATAAGCTCTCCCCTGATGTCACCGAGGGTCGTGCCATGGCCCCCCGCCACACAGGGCATCGGACAGGATCCACGACCGCCGGATTCCTTTAACGGAATACTCATAAGCGAAGGGGTAGGCGATGGCCACACCTTGCCCTTCCATACACCAACATCACATTCCAATGCCTAACCGCCACCTGAGCCCAAGAGGCTCGCCGGATTGGTGAGGAGGCTGGGAGAACAGTGCTGTCGGCAGTGCTGGAGTGACCCGCAGCCACCCGAGACCTCACTCTAACTAAAGCAAAACAACAGCCAGGACCCCTCCAGATGCCCCACAAAAATTACTAAGGTGAAATAAGAGTACAAATGCAGGTAAAATCACTGGACCCCTTCCTCCAAACCTCACAACTCCAGAATCGGAACAGGAACTTCCGACTTTGTAACTCTTCCACGTGCTTGGCTCAAACAAGACGACGACGAGCAGGAACACTTGACTCGTGGAAAATCTGAAGCGCAATGGTGGGGAGAGCTGGCTAAACCATGCCCCTGCGGTGGCCCCTGATTGGGTGCCCAACTGGGAGGCGAGGTGCGCCAGCGATGATGAGAGGGCAAGGGGCAGAATGCCCCCTGCGTGACACGGGAATCGTCTCCCGCTCACAATCCCTCCCCTCCGGATGGAGGAGAGGTTTTACAGGGCTCAGATCTTGGAACAGCCTTTTATAAACATAAAAGAAGTGTCACTGTTTTGATACAGAAGATTTGTAGACATTACTTTTTCAGATATAGCATTATTTCAAGGTTCAATTAAATACTCACCTTCCTGTTACACTCTTTGATTCTGTTGCTACCAGTGTAAGTCTCCAAAAGGGGGATTCTGGGAGTTTTGCAGGATAGGACAAGAAGGCACTTAGGCCCTTCAGCATGTACACCAAGGGCTGAGCTAATGAGCTAATGACCCTTCACAATAATTAATATACAATCCAGCACAATTCTGTGTATCTTAACTTAGCTTTAATTACATAATAATTAAAGTTTTCTATTACAGATGCATGATCATAAACATTACACTGTTTGGACATACACTATATGGACTAGTCAGCTTTGTAATGCTTATCAAATCGTTCTGAAATAGCTCTTAATATATTTCCTGGCCTTTTTTGGTGTTTATCCCGAAGATTTTCAATTGCAGTCTTTGTCTGTTGAAAGAAGAACAAAGGAATATTGTGTTATATCAATATATTGCAAAATGGATATTCACAGTTATTCATATCTGTGAGGAAATGCTAAAGGGATCAGAACCATTAGAATAAAGAATCCCATTTTTTTCAGTTACAGATTTTTTTTACCAAGAGCACTGTATGAGAATGGCAGAGATACAACCAAACATAAGTGCCTTGGGCTGCCTGGTACGTATTAGTTTTCCTGCATGGTTGTTACCTCCAGCTATGTGAGGAAAACTGCAGAAATGCTATTGAGTTATATTTCACTATGCTCAGTGCTATTTTTCCAGAAAAAGAGGTGCCTGAACTCACTATGAACACCTCCCTCGTTCTCTTAGAATGGCAATGGCTGACAGGGCTAATGAGAAAAACAGTCACCTCCTGGTTCCATGCCTGAAAACAGCACACCAGGGCATGGGTAAAAATAGTAGAGTAGAATGGAGTCTATATCTCTGGTCATATAGAATGAGCAAGTCAGTAGGCAGAAACCATTTTATAGAACTGAAAAAGAGAAACCAACAAGGGGGTGGGGGTGGGAATCCTGCTTTTTTACTTCCAGGTGTAGAGTTAGCTTACTTTTTCAGCCAGCTCTGCAGCTGTTATATTTGGATCATATGGGATGGGTTCTCCAATATATGTCCTCAGTTTCACTGGAAATGGCCCATATCCGGGAAGGTAGAGAAGCCGTGTTTTCTCATAAAACCATCTTGTCAGCCCTATGTATGAAAGGGAAAAGAGTCTGTAAGAAAGCGATCCCATATCAAATTTGAAATTAGTTGGCATTCTGAGTTTTTAGCAGTTCCAGTCAATCCATCCCAGAGAGGAAGCGTTAAATAGTATGAGTCCTTTGGAAAAGAAAAAGCAGCATATTCTGTCAGCTCTTCTCTGCTCTTTAAAAATCAAGGTCATAAGTTGTAAAATAGACTGCAGAATATGGTTTTTTTCCTGCTCAGTTCCCCTCCATGTTGGGGTTCCTACCACTGTTATAGATTATAGCTATCTTTTAAATCTAATAAAAAACTAAGCAAGGGCATGTTCACTCAGTCCTGAGACAGGCAGTACAACCTTTGCAGATCATTGTACACTTAATAAACTCTACTAGAAAGTAGTAAAAAGATATTCTGTTTCTAAAAAAAATGTATATTATTATAAAATGTTTATTGCCTGAAAGCAGATTTCTTGATACTCACTTGACTTTCCAATGTTCCTGTATGCTTCACAAATGTTTTGTGTAAATATAGGTATGATGGGCTAAAAGAATAAAATCAAAAATCAAAATCAAAAGGTAGCTGAGAACTGGAGAATTTCTTCACTCCACCAGCTCCACCTTTATTTTGGTTAAGGACTAGGAATAATGCTCCGCATCTGGTATTGCAACGACAAGCCTGATGTAATTGACTTCAAGAGGGGATTTGCCATCCTCAACTACTTAGGATGCTAGATCAAGGATATCAACAGATTACGTCTTATCTAGGATAATCCTGAAGGCAATGCAAATTGCACAAAGATCACTCACCACTTTTGCCTCCAAAGCTATCCGAGCAAAACCTGTGCGGTTACCCCACATTATGTTGTAGTCAGTACTGAAGTTTCCTTCTCTACCTCCGCCAGGGGAAATGCCCAGTGAATGGCCTTTCTTCAAAATTTCCACACATTCAGCTTTACTGAAATCTTTCACCCCGGCCGCATCTAAGACCGTCTTCCACCCTGACAAAATAATACCCAAATAGAAGAAGAGTGTGGATACAATACAAGTGTCATTGTTCCAAAGATATTGCACTATTATGGATCACAAGCATAGCTCTCTGCCAATGCATTTCAATTAGGATTTCATGGAGGGGGACTTTCTGCTAATTCCTCTTTTGCTCAGATGTTCTAACAGTAGGCTTTTTTTGGAAAGCACATTGAGTGGGGTTGAGTGCTGAGGTGGCCACCTTTTTAGACATGTGTTCCTCAAGTCAAGTTTGTAGTACATTCAAGTTTGCATTATGATAAAAATACAGTCCATAGTGCTTGCTGCACCACCCAAAACTTCAATCCCTTTAGGCTGCAGAGCTTTTGGATATAGTATATATACACACAGAGAGAGATACACACATGGCACAAAGGAGGCTTTGCTGGTGGAAAACAGCAGAGATTCATCCACAGATATATGGGTGGAGAGTATATGCTGCATCAATTAACCAGTGGAATACCTCCAAAGAGCACACTTTGGGCTCCCTCCCTCCCTCCCTCCCTCCCTTCCTTCCTTCCTTCCTTCCTTTCTTCCTTTCATGACCTTTCTGTGGTGTCATCAGAGGAAGATGATGTGGGGGGAGTGGCAGTGGAGGGCCATGAACACTACAGCAAGGGTGCCACATGTGTTTGATTGCAGTGTCACATGGGGGCATAAAAGCTGTGCTTGATTGGCCATTAGCTCCCACCCCATCCCAGCTGCCACAGAGGATTTTGCACAGGTGGTCTGCTAGTGCAGATGCTCCCAAGCAGAATCCCATACTTTGCGTTGTTCTTTCCAGTAATGAATAGCCATCTTTACTAATGACTGAACTTTGCAAAACTCTTTGTACTTGAGGAAAACAACAACTTAGAGATGCAGTTTCCCAAACCTTGTCGTATTCTTGTATTAAAGTCAGCAGCAATTATTATATGAGAGCCTGCAGTTACAGCATAGAAAGCAGATGTCAAATTATCCAGATTCCTTCAGTTCTTAGATCCCTGAGGAAGAACGTAGACAAGTTGTACAAGAAAGCATGAAATTTCTGCATGGAAGCACAGGAATTGTCTTGCAATTACTAGAGTAAAAGAAGTAGTAGAAGAAGAAGAAGAAGAAGAAGAAGCAGCACTCTCATAGCTGTTTTGAGGTCAGGTCAGGTTTTCCTACAATCTGTGATCAAGGGCCAAAAGACCCAGGTTGACATGCTGTATTGGAAACATTGCCTGATTCAAATATGGTGCCTGAAACATTATTGGGAGAAGAGTGCATCCGATGGTAGTAGGTGGGAGCTAAGTGCATCCGATGGTAGTAGGTGGGAGCTGTAGGAAATGGCTCGACTCCATGCTCGTTTTACAATTGAGGGCTGGGCGAACTCAAGTCGTAGGGTTGCACCTGAGACACATCTTGGGACGCCGGAAAGAGATCTCAGAAACATGTGAAGTGGGCGATCCAAGTTACCTGATATTGCTGTAGTCCATACTTCGCAGCCATATAATAGTTTAGGGACAACTTTGGCATTAAACATTTGAATTGCTGCTGGAAGGTGTTTGCCGCCCTTCTGGTGATAAAATCGGACAATGGCATTAGAGGTCGTGGTTGCAGCAAGAGAGGCAGATTGTAGATGGGTGGTCCAGGAGAGATTATAAGTAAATATTAAGCCTAGATATTTAAAGGCTTTTACCTTTTCTAAGTAGCCACCTGTGATCTTAAGCGGCTCCAGCTTGAGTTTGCGGGAACGAGTGAAGTGGAGAACTTTCGATTTTTTATAATTAATATTAAGAGCTTCTGCCTTACAATAGGCGATAAATGCATTAACTGCATTTGCTAGGTCCGCAGCTGTTCTGGATAAGATGACGGCATCATCCGCATAGAAAAGGGAAGCAACGGGGTGGCCTGCTAAGTGAGGAGGGTACTTAGTTGCTAGCTTCAAAGGGGAAAGGGCATCATGAAGATAAAGATTAAACAGTAAAGGGGCCAAGAGACAACCTTGTCGGACGCCCCTGGCCGTTGGGAATGGAGTGGTAAGGTAGCCGTTGGGACCAATTCGAACGCGAGCTGTGGTGTTTGAATAAAGGGAAATAATTAGGGAAAGGAGGTGCGGATCAATTCCCAAATGGGCAAGTTTGGACCATAATCTCTGCCTAGGAATGGAATCAAAGGCGGCCTCCAGGTCCATGAAAGCGGCAAACAGGTGGCCTTGCCTTGGTGCAGTGTATTTACTGGCAAGGTGATAAAGAGTTAGACAGTGGTCCATGGTTGATGCTGACTTCCGGAAGCCAATCTGTTCTGGCGGTAGAATGTTTCTCTCATGGACCCATGAAAGAAGTTCTTCCAGTAAGACAGCGGCAAATATTTTCCCCGGAATAGATAGTAAGCTGATGGGGCGATAGTTCCTAGGGATGTTTGGCTGGCCGCCTTTGAAAATCGGAACTATTGTAGCTTCTCTCCAGGAGTCGGGGATGTCTAAGGCGGAGGAGATAGCGGTGAATACAGGAGTCAGCTGTTCACTCCACCAAAGAGGATCAGTCAGGAAAAGGTCCAACGGGACCATGTCTGGGCCGGGGGCCTTATTCCTACGCATGGACATTATGATGTTGAAGATGCGGGTTGAGGTAAAATTTACTGAGGAGGTGGAACTAAGAGAACAGGAACAGAGGTCCAACGGGGATTGAAGGTGATCTGTAAGATGATTTGGAGAAGCGAAACTGGCTGAATAATAAGCAATCCATTCGTCAGCGGAAATCAGGATAGCTGAATTGAGTGGTGCCGAAGGCCTAACTAAGCACCAAAAGGAGCGGGAGTCATGCCTCTCTACAGCTGAACGAAGAGTGGACCAAGCCTCAAGGATGTGTTGCTGTTTTTTGCAATGAATCATGTTTCTGTATGTCCTTTTAGTAACTAGAAGCTCTGCACGGGTTTGGGGGGCGTTGGAAAATTATTGGGAGAAGAGGTTGATGTTGTAAATGGCTAAAAGCAAGCCTGCAGTTTCCAACTTCCTTTCTTGTGAGAACACTTGCTGATATTTCATGTGTTGTTTTTCACCTACTTGCCTGATACACTGTTTTATATTTTATAGCATTGTTTTATATCTTATAGCTTTATTTTATATCATATTTCACATATTTTAAGAAAAAAAGCATGAGTTAAATTTAATAACTTACCTGGAAACCGATATATGGCACGATCACATATTGAAAAACTCTCTCTCCCTGTCTCCTTGAAAAGTCTAGCGATAAGGAAGAAATAGTCAATAGTACAAACTGCGTGATAATAGATAATAAGCACTGGTCCTTTAGGGAGATGTTCCATGCCAAAAACTTCATAACCTGGAAATGATATAAAATGCAATAAATAAATGTTATTTTGTTGAAAAATAAATGGAATATTGCAATCTTTTATTGGAAGAAAACACTGTGGTTCAGAAAACTGAAATTTAAGATCAGTTAAAAAGCTCTCCTATATGTTGCAGCATTCTGGATACTAGGTTGTCATCCACATGGGCCAGAACTTTCTCTGTTGTGCTCACATAATAAATGATATTTCTCGTCTGTTGGAATCTTCGTTCCTTGCTTAATTTTGGGCGCAGGTGGGGGGAAAAATTGCCTAGTCTTTGAGTGCGCTAAAACTGTGACTTGCTGTTTCAATCTCCTTGAAATTCCCATCAGGGCCATCTTAAGCATATGCGGTGTCGGGGTGCAAAGATCCACCAGGCACCCCTAGGTTGCCCAGAGTTGTCGAACGTTTCTTAACGGGGGACCCCAAAGTTGTTGACTTTTTTAAAGGAGATAGTTGTCTACATTTAGAATGGTTGCAGATGCAGTGACTCACAGTTCCAACTAACAGGGGTTCCAGCGCCCAACGCACAGGGGCGTACGAAGGTGGGTGTGGGTTCCATGCTAGGGAGGAACAAAATGTTCGGTGACACAGTTTCTGTGCTGTCCACCCGCTGCCTCCACACACCTCGCTGCATGGTGGCTAACTGTTTCGGCTGGGATCCATGCGCTCTTATTTGTCGGGACTTGTTGCTGCCATCGGTGCTGTTGGTGTGCGGCGGATCCCGTCCAGAGATGTTCCTCTCCTGCCGCTAGCATTCCCCATTGTTCTGTGCTGGCACATCACGTTGAGCGATGCTGGGAGAGTGTGACAACAGCGGAAAAGCCAGCAAAGGAACCCACAGCTCGGCACATGCAACAGGATGCATCGTACCACACCCACAACATTACATGGTGCTCCGTGCATGGCACTGAAACAGTTAGCTGCCATGCAGCTGGGGCAAGAGCCGACAGGCTCTTCTGCTGCGGGCAGGTTGGTGCGAGTTTGGGATCGAGCGTTGGAGTCCGGGGAAGAGCCGCCTGCAGAAGACGAACTCCGACGGGCTGTCGGCAGCTCTTCCCTAGACTCCAACGCTCAGCCCTGGACTCTCAGCCTGGCACCCCTGTGAGCCCAGCGCCCGGGTGCCATGCACCCCTAGTGCCAATGGTTAAGATGCCCCTGACTTTCATATGGGTTATAATACTATATTTTCCTGAGCCTTTTTTATTTGAAGAACAGTATTACCCTTCTGTGCAGAGTGTTGCACATTCTTTCCCCATCCCTAAGAGCTCTAATTTCAGGCATCTTCAGGCCATTCTCTGAATCACTTTATACAATGTGAGAAAAAAGTTTCCTAGACGGATGCACCCTTGACCATGTCCTAAGTAGCCAGAGGGTTTCATCCTTATGACCCAAGCTTGGTTTTAGTAATGTGTTTCTGATTTATGCTCCAACATCTAAAGTAACATTACACTCTGGGATGCAATGGGAACATAAGATGGATCCTCTTGATCAAGCCAAAGCTCTCTGTATTCCATCATCCTCTTTCACGCAGTGTCCATCCAAATTAGCAGCCATCACCACATCACCACATCCTGTGCTGCCAAATTCCATGGTTTGTGTCCAGAGTTTATGCTTCAGGGTTACCTAGTGATTTACCATGCTGAAGAAAATTGCACCCTCAAAGTCTCACCGCACGATGATATACTCATTAAATTTGCTGTGTACCCACCACATGGTAAAAACCAGTAGTGGTAACTATTGTTCCAGGGCCTCAAGTCTGAAATTCTGATGCTCAGTCCTATGAAAGTATAGTAGCTGAATTATTGGTATGAAAGAAACATTTACTCACCATGCCATATCTTTCCAAATATATCTAAAACTTGAGCCGTAACTTCCTTTGGCTTTTCCCAACATTTGGTATCAAAATCAGTTTCTTGCTGGTTATTCCTCTTCTTGTAGACATATAGCAAAAATGAGATTGCACAGACAAACAAATACGTCATTATAACGATTGAACAAGGCAAAATCAGAAGCATACGCAACCACCAATAATAAGCCCCTAAGCTCAGGTATTCTTCCAAGTAAGGAAAACTAATCCAGTTTCCCAGCATTTGAGTAAAGCAGCTCATGGTTTCCTGATATGAAGCCCCACGTGTATGCCGAGGAAGGAAAGAAATCCAGTTAAACCTTCTTTGGTTTTGATGGTATTTCCCCCCACTGTTTACCTGGAAAACAGAAAATGCCGTATATCAGTTTGAATTGCCATTCCAGAAGCATTCATGATTACATGAATTCTCCTGCTATTTAATATTTTCCCAGTTTCCCCCACTGTAACTTGCCCAGTAGATACAAGTAGATACAAAATGCCAAGTGTATGACTCCATTTATTTCTTGTAAAGCAAGGTGGTTTCAGTCCACTGCTGAAGTATTAAGGAAAGTGAGAAAGGGTCACTTCTCTTTGGGTCAGCAGAAATGGTTCCCCGCCTCCTAAAAGTGCAGCTGCATGCATCTTGTGACTGTCTTCTTTGTGTTGCTGGGCAAACTAACACATACCCCAGGATAGATAAAGAACTCAAGTTTCAGCATTCACTGTTGTGGGGCATTGGAGACATGGATACTGTTGGAATGATCTGGGGAAAATGTGTCGGATTTGTGAAGAGCTTATCTGAAGGAAGTTAGACACATTGCAAGATGTCTACACAGAGGGAACTCTGGCAGTTGCAGGACTTTTTGGAGCAAGTGGACTTTGCACTTTCTGTGTGCACTTTTCCTCAGCAAAAACTTTATACGTCAAAATGCTCTCTGGGCTCAGAGAGTGAAGACTTCTTGTAGCAGAGACAGTGTGTGTCTTTGTGTCCCCAAAGTAAAAGTGATCTCTGCTACACAGTTGTTTTTTGTACTGAGGCTATCCACTTGACTCAAATTATGTGGAGCGAACACAACACCGAACAAGAGGGAGGGTGGGGGAAATAGTGAGCTGATGGGTGGCAGCATTTTGGAATTCACTGCAAAGTGCCTCTTTCTGGGGATGTGAAGTGGAATAGCAGCACTGCTGCCAGATAAGAACAGATGCCGATGGCCAAACCCTGTTTTCACTGCCTCTAGAACTTCTTTCCGGTTGGGTTATTGGGGACCATGCCACAATACACAACCAGTGCATTTTTGTTTACAAATTACTAAGTCATCTGAAAACAGACCCTTACATAGTTGAATTGCATATTTTTTATTTTACTCTCTCTTCACTACATCTTTCAACAGAAAAGTATGGGAAAAGAGACTAAATTGATAAGGGTATGCAGGCTTTATACCACAGCTGTTTTGATTCCAATAATAGCTGTGTTATAGGGAAGAATTTAATTTCTGCTTCTCAGTGTTATAATATCTGAAAAGCTGTAAGTGCTTAATTTCATCTCCACAAGTAGTAAACATCCTAGTTGTGTTTTAAGTTGACAATGTGGAAACAGGCTAAGATTTTCGTACAACTGGTTTTTACACACACACATAGACAAGACAGCATTTCTCTCTCTCTCTCTCTGCTGATCCCTGCACAGGAACTGACAAATAACACAACTACTAGCACATTTGCAAAACTAAGCAAGTATCATTTGTTGAGATTGCAGGGGGTTGACTAGACAACCCGTTGGGCCCCTTCCAACTCTACACTTTATGTTTCTATGAACAAAACCTTTTACTTACATTCCTGGTAAGCCTAAATTGCCTTCACGTTGGTCACCTCTCTCTGAGAGCAGCAGAAGTCTTGTCTGGTGCTCTACTTTTTCGTAGGCTAATTTCCACCACTATGGAGACACGTCCCTTTATGTAGAGGTTTAAAGAGACTGTGGTGGGTGTGCCATCTGTATGAACAAACCAAGCATTGTGAAAAAGAGAGAAGGCTTGAGGAGGCTGCTTCTGGGAAGTCGTGTCCATTTGTAATCATACATCAGTATGGAGTCACACCTACAAGAACATTTATAATGTACAATAACATATTACATCACAGAAAATCAGTTCTTGACTAAGGAATAAAGGTAGGAATTGTAGTCGAAGTACTCTGTCTGCGATTCAGTCATAGAATCATTAAGAACAAATAGCCATGGCTTGTAAAAGCCAAACAGAACCAGAAAACATAAAAGCACATGTATCCTATCTTCACAAGTCACTTCATGAATCACTTGAATAAGAGTTAAAGCTGATTAAAACTCATTAAAACCACTTTGTTGTTTAGTCGTGTCTGACTCTTTGTGACCCCTTGGACCACAGGAAGCCAGGCCCTCCTGTCTTCTAAAAGGCAGATAAAAACCACAGGCTTTCCAGAGTGAGATGTTGCCTTGCAAGCTGTTGAGTCCCTTCCAGGCATTGTTCTACTTCATTGCCTGACACTCCTGAGAATATGAGGGAGCCCTGTTTGCTTTAGTGTTGAGGAAGGCACTTGAGAGTGTTGAGGATGACACTTGAGAGCCAACCTGTCAAGTGCCTACCTTAATTCCCAATTCTATAGCAAGACTTCGACAGAAGTATTCAGGAATCCACCATATACCATAAGTCTCTGGGAACAGACCACCTTAATAGACCCCCCAGCCTTATAGAAGGGCACTGCATCATCACTCCGAATTTCACCATCGAATTATCCTTCTCAATGGGCTCAGCACAAACTTCCCTACGAATGGATTTCTGCCTTCCCATTCCCTTGGAGAGACCTGAACTAGGGTATGTTCTGTCTTATGTGTTGGGCCTTTAATTTACTGAGATGGTCTCATGGTTGCCATGGAGACCAGGACCTAGAGGTTTTATGGTCAAGAGCCATGTGTTGTAGCATTTCTGGTCTGTGAACAGATAATGTAGGAGGATAGAGACTGCTCTATAAAAAGAGGCGATAAAGAAGAAAATACAGTTATAAAAGGGGAAATCAGTGAAATTTATAAAATATAAGTAGAAAAGGGGGATCAAGAATGCAAGGCTTGGGTCTCCCCCCCGCCCCACGAGATGACTCTGGCCGTTAATTATTTAAGATTTACTGGTTCAACAAAAGCCCCGGTTGGAGCTCCACTAATTTCAGTCTTGAAAATGGAGCTCCACTAATTTCAGTCTACGTTGAAAAGGCTGTCCATAAGAATGAAATAAAATTATTATAAATTTTTTAGAGATGGTATTTAACACCAGTCAGATTAAATCAAATAAACGAGGAATATTCGGTGTTATGTTGGAGGGGATGCCAGGAAACGGAATTATGTTCAAATGGGGTCGGGGTGTAAATATGTGCAATTTTTTTTTGGCAAAGTATGTTTAAAGAGATCACAGAAATCACTGGGTTAAAGCTGATCAAAAGTTCAGAGGTAGCATTATTATCAATTTACAATGGGGTGGAAGGGGTATGTCATTTATTCTTCTCTTAGTCCCTCCAGATTTTATGCCATGACGGAGGGGGGGGGCTACTCTTTACCTCCCTGGTGTGTCCAAATATATATAAAATTGCCCAAATTGGTCTGATTTCTTTTTACTTTATAGAGAAATTGCTGCTTTATTGGTGGCACTTGAGGCGTTTTGCTGAGAGGTCTTGATTGCACAGTGTCTCTGCGTTCAATATTGGAGCTTCTGTGGCTCCCTTCAGAGCTTTGGAGACTCCTAGGGAGCGTTCTCCGACACCACTGGACCCTTCGGAACCAGAATTTCCCTTGTGGGCTTTTTTAGAGAAGGTGCTTTGCCCAAGCTCCCTTCCTGCCTATTTGGAGCAATCGGGTCACTCAGGGCGACCAATCCCCATCATCCACCATAGCCTGCAGCAGTCCACAAAAATACATTGCATTTTTTAATATAATAATTTTTAATAATTTTTCATTAATAACAATCCAATATAGACCACATTAATACAATACTAAATCATAATTCAATTTAAAAAGCCAATTGTCAAATTTAAATTAAACATTTTGGTTGAGTTCCCATGTTCTGATTTTAGGAGATTTTTTAGGAGATGTTGATTCCTTTTTGCTGCTTCAATCCAGTTTAACCCAAATAATACAATTCCTATGTTGATCCTTTATTTTATCAGCCACTGATGTGTTGACTTTCATTCGTATTTAACTGTTCCATATCCTTTAATCTGCAAGAGGAGTTTATATCTGGTAACTTTCTGTGTGGAATTTTTTTTAAAAAATGTTCAACCTTCCTTTCTTGTTGCAATCAATCATTTCCAGCATTTCCCCCCTGCTCCAAGGACTCAGTTTTATTGCGTAGTGACCTTTCACCACCTTGCTTTTCTCAAAACCGAAAGTGGTCTGGCATCTGGCCATTAATCTGGGCAGACTTCCAGCATTTTCTTTCAATACTTTCCCATCTGATAACAAACTGAGATCTCATCAACACCATAATAAATCAAAGTTAGAATCCTCCATGGGAGGGTATTGCCACAGAACATCCCAATATGTTCCATGCAGTTTCATTCTTTGAATTAATCCATAAGCATTATAAAGTTCTGACTGATTCCCTCTTGCAATCCATTAATAATGGCAATCCATTAGTAACTAATTTTTTGCTTTGGTGAAGAGATGCCATATTATAAAAAAAGCATGGTGAATCTATAAAGAGAAAACAAAGGCTTCTCTCTACCACATACCAATCCAATTATGATTAAAATCTTCTCCAGATCGAGACCTTGGCACTCAGTGGCTGATTCATTCAGCAGCAGGTTAACTTGGCATTCGATGGCTGATTCATTCAGCAGCAGGTTAACTTGTCTCCTTCTTCCAGAACATGCCTGCTTCTCAATTCTGAATTCGGATATATCTTAAAAAACAGAAGAATCTCTGTGCATGGGGACCACGTTGGAGAGTTTCCAATGCATGCAGGGCATTCCGTAGGAGTGGGAGGCAGCTACTGGGCGATCTGCGAGTGAGAGCGCTCCCCCCGACCTGGGGGGGGGGGGGTTGCAATGATAATTATTCTCAAATTATCCTTAATCGGCTGCATGCCCTTGGTCTGCTATGGTGAGAACCATTGTTCACCATGGCATCAAAAAACGGAAGTCCGCAATCTATTCATAATGATTACGATTATGATTACAATATCTTTATTGTCATTGTCCCATGCAGAACAATGAAATTTGAAAAGGGCCGCACATGGCGTTGCCTTCCCCCCCCCCCGTGGCCCACACACCCCCGCAGGGACGGGGGGCAGCTAGAGGGGCCCCCGTTCCACCACCCAACACCCCGGGGCATCAGAGCCCACCTAGGGAAAAGGATCCCCTTTTGAAAGGGTATCCTGAAGTCCATTACCCCCCCCCGCTATCCCTTGGGATCCCTGTAGTGGGGGGGGCAAAGGCCCCAGGCTTACCTTTTGGAGCAAGGAAGTCCAGTGACGTCCTTCCTGGAGAAGCTCTGGAGCCAAGTGAGGATTACCAATTAAGATCCACCCTCTATTGTGTGGGCAGGTAATCCCTCCCCCTACCTGGCCTGGTTTCCCTGGCAACGCTTCCCCCAGGTGGGATTGGACAACTCACTGGGGTAGGCGGGGACCTCCAGGTATCCCACCTGAGGGAAGGCAAAGCCTATGCTGATGGGGCCACTCCAGATCCAGGGCTGCACGCGTCCACGCAAAGGGCGCCCCCCGTTTTAAGTGGGGAGCGGTCATTGTCATTGTCCCATGCAGAACAATGAAATTTGAAAAACTACATAAAAACTACATGAAACTACCACAAAACTACATAAAACTACATAAAAACTACATAAAACATTCAAAACCCCCTAAAAACTCTAAAACCCCATTTTAAAATAGACTATACTGTCAGGGAACTGACATCGAAGCGAGAGGTGGAGGCAAGGGTCCCGAGCGATGCAGGAGAGGGGACCAGCAGAGGGGAAGGAATTCAGTGCAACACCCGTAGAGAAGGGAGGGAGATGGAGGATTCGGAGAGGGGTCTCCAAGACTCTTCGCCCGAGACTAGTGGAGAGAGCACGGGCACACCTCTGCCCAATCCTTCCTTGCGCAGGAGAGTTCCGCACAGGGAAAGTAGGCGGAGACTTGGCGTCAAACAACTTTTATGCTGGAAGAGGTTCAAGAAACGCCCACTGACGGATTCTGCAAGCAACTGAACGGCCACGGAGTGAAGGGCTGTCAGCCGAGGCATGGTTAGCCGGGCAATCTAGCCGAAAGTAATGGCAACTTACGCACAAGTAACCCTTTATAACCATTACATATACTATAGATACCCCTTATGCTGCGTTTAGAACCAGAATTGCATTTGCATAGAAACTCTTTCTCAGACGGCTAGTCCTGGCCTTTATAACCCTATACCTTCTTCCAGAAGGCAGAAGCTGAAAGAGATCATTTCCGGGGTGCGTACTATCCTGTGCTATACATTTCAAACAAAGTCAAGTTACACTACACCTTTATCCACTGCCGTAATACCACAGAACAATCCCTCCAATTCTCTCTTTTTCCCCCAAATAATATTTATTCAAGTTTTAAAAGGTTACAAAAAGGAACACAGAATAGAAAAACAAAACACATCCAAGAAAAAAAATAAAAATAAAAGAAATAAAAAAGCAAAAACAGCTAAAAAGAAAAAAATACAATCAAAAAACGACAAAAGAACAAGTTAAACCTTAATATAACTCCCTTTCTTAACTTATCTCCTTGACCTCCTCACACCTCCCCTCTTTGTATTCTAATTCAAATAGATATTTCAGCAAATCCTTCATCTTTATTTTTATCTTTATAACTTATCTTAATATACTGTAATTTTCCATTCTCTCATTCGCCTATTAACCATCCACTTTTACTTTATTTAATCTTATTTCTCCTTAAAACTTATATATCTGAAATTATTCTCTTAAGACATTTCCCCTAGGGTCACAAAGATTCCATTCCACGATTTTCCCATCTCTCATTAAAAGAAAAATTTTTTTTTTTTTAAATATCACAATATATACACTTTAAATTCTCAATTTTTCTTTCACCATCTCCCCTCCCCGGTCTCGGCCCCCGCCAACAGTTCTCCAAAAGTCCATCAACCCGGAGATCTTAAGTCCGAGGCTCTTAACTCTCTTTCATGTCCCCTCTGCTGATCTTTTTGATAGTCTTTGGTGTTAAAGAACAAATCTTGGGGGAGCTCCAACCCAACGGTAGTCAAATTCCTTCTTAGCGAGTCTGCCAGACTTCCATAGTTAAAGGTAGGGCCCATAGAATGTTCCAAATCTTGTTTCACACTTCTGACAAATCCAAAGGCCCCAGAGGCACCAATCTCCACCTGACTCAGATTCAAATCCCAAAAGTTATTTGATCCCCACATAGGGTGATCTCGCCATCTTTCATTTTACAAACCAAGCCAGGCTTTCATCTCCAAAAACTGGCTTCTTCTAGTTGCAAACGTATAAGGCCTGAAGTTGTAATCCACCATTTGCCTCTGTAGGGTTACGACTCCCCCATGCATCACTTTAACAACAGCAACTTTCTCCTTCTCTGGTTCTTCAATTTGTTTAGTTAAAAGAGATTCCTGTCTTGTCTACTTCTTTACTGATGCCCACTTTTGTTCCCAAAATTTCAACATTTGTAGCCATGACGTTTATCCGTTCTTGCAGCTTTCCCAGCAGATAAAATGTCCTATACAGTTCAGACGCGACTTCCTTCTCATCCGCCATCCTTGAAATGTCCAAGGTCACAGCTAGTTTCTCAGAGACTTTATCTTTAAAATCAATTTCCCAGCTGCATCCTTGCAACACTATCCCAAAACTCCCTTTAGAGGGACACAGTTTCCATTTACACTCCTTCTAGCACAGTCCCAAAAGTCCCAAACGTAAAATTGTAGCAATTGCCTTCCTTCTTTTTAAACACAGAAACACAGAAACTGACAATAGCAACAAAGTCCTTCTTTTGTATCTTGACAGCTAGCTGTCAAATTTATCTCTTCACCCTCCACAGGCTCTCGCAGACCGCTCCCGGGTTTAGGGAAGTGGCGCTTCAATTCCCCAATTTTGACCTTCTCCTGCAGGCTTCCCTGCTTCCAAAAAGAGTATTGATAGTAATTTCAATCAGTGGAGTTTTAATCCTTTAGGTAAGACTCTCCACAACCTTAGTTAACAAGTTCTTTGCTTCAGTTTATTTACAGAAAGGGGAGGTGGACTTCCTGTTTAGACCTTCCCCAATCAGTACCAATTTAAAAGTACTTTAAAAGTCCAATTTCCGTTCTACTCATGGGTTGTTGTTTGAAATCCAATTGTCCACAGGAAAAAGTCAGCGCTCTCCGGCAAGGGCTACGCGGCTTCACTCCGTAAAAAATAGCGGTCGATTCAAAACACCACGCCGCTCACCCCACGTCACTTCGGAACCCCAAAAAAGGGGTTTCCCTGCGGGTAGGGGGGGCGCTCCTGGTGTCAGCTGAATCCCACGTTCCCAGGCTTCCTCCGCCTGGGATTTTTAAAGGGTCTCCGCCTTCGCCGCGGCGGCACGACCCAAATTCCACGGAGCGGGTTCCTCTCAGTCAGAGGAACACCGCCATTGCCGATGGCGCTAACCCGGAAGTCAATCCCTCCAATTCTCAATCTCCTATCAATGCCAAGAAATCTCTCCCTCTCTGCTCACTTTCACAAAAAGTTTGAGAATTCACTGTCTCAAGGGAGGGAAGTAACTCATGGCTCTTGATCATAAACCCTATAGGTCCTGGGGCAGCTCAGGAATCATGGCTTCTGTGGCAACCATGAGACTGTCTCAGTAAATTAGAGGCCCATTAGGCAGGGTATGGATGCGGGTGGCGCTGTGGTTTAAACCACAGAGCCTAGGACTTGCTGATCAGAAGGTCGGTGGTTCGAATCCCCACGACGGGGTGAGCTCCTGTTGCCCGGTTCCAGCTCCTGCCAACATGGCAGTTCAAAAGGACTTCAAAGTGCAAGTAGATAAATAGGTACTGCTCAGGTGGAAAGGTAAACAGCGTTTCCGTGCACTGCTCTGGTTCACCAGAAGCGGCTTAGTCATGCTGGCCACCCGGCTCCCTCGGCCAATAAAGTGAGATGAGCGCCGTAACTCCAGAGTCGGCCACGACTGGACCTAATGGTCAGGGGTCCCTTTACCTTTACCTAGGCAGGGCATACCCTGGTTCAGGTTTCTGCAAGGGAGTGGGAAGGCAGAACAGAAATGCATCGATAGCGGGGTTTGTGCTGAGCCCATTGTCAGATAGATCATTTCCTGGTGACATTTGGAGTGATGATGCAGCACCCCTTTATAAATCCTCATAAAGCCTGAGAAGTTGATCTGAAGAATCTTTATTTGCATCAGCCACTAGCCATAGGAATACAATAAAAGAAAATGTACTGAAGATAGAGGTAAAAACTTAACTATACGAAATACATTATGGAGGTTTAGATCAATAATCAAATAATCAAATAATAGATCTTATTCTAATTGCCCCCACTAAAAACATTGCAGATTTTGCTGCCACCTGGTTATCTTGATCCGCTGGATGAAAGAACACAGTAGCAATGGTTGAGGAACCCAGCATGGACAATAGAAGAGGGGTAATACCCTCACTCCTCAAATCTTTATAAAGAGTGCAACCAGAAGCTCATGAGCCACTGACTCAATAGTGCCATCTCCACATGGACATCATTGTTTTTCGAGTGGAATTTTCTGAAATTGACCCTCAAGTACAGCTGAAGGCAGTTTATTCAAGCTTGTGAAAGTGAAAGCACGTCTGTATTTTGGAATTGTTAAATTTTGCAAATAGGGTGCCCAAGTGTCAAAATGACTAGGTAGAAAATAATCATACCATGGACAAAATTGCCTTATTGTGGCCAAATTATTCTGTCGCTCAATTAGGTGCTGTCTAATTTAATTATTTACTTTACTGAGATAAAGGTAAAGGTACCCCTGCCCGTTCAGGCCAGTCTTGCCAGACTCTAGGGTTGTGTGCTCATCTCACTCTATAGGCCGGGAGCCAGCGCTGTCCGCAGACACTTCCGGGTCACGTGGCCAGCGTGACAAGCTGCATCTGGCAAGCCAGCGCAGCACATGGAACGCCGTTTACCTTCCCGCTGGTAAGCGGTCCCTATTTATCTACTTGCAGCCGGAGGTGCTTTCGAACTGCTAGGTTGGCAGGCGCTGGGACCGAACGACGGGAGTGCACCCCGCCGCAGGGATTTGAACTTTACTGAAGCCCAGTGTTAATAACTGTTGTGATGATAAACCAGAAAAATAAAGCTTTTGTTTGACAATTATAGTCCAAGCACTCTCATGACAATCTTGCAATACTAAGGGTAGTAGACCAGTGGGGTTTAAATTTAGGCAAAGCCAATAATTAAATGTCCTACACCAAACCTGTAATTCAACTGAGGGGAGACTAGCCTCTAAGTGCAACGAAGCACTTGGAACACAGGATGGAACAGAAAAAAATTGCCTTAGGAAATTAGGTTGAACAGCTTCTGTAGATCCAAGGTGAGGGCCTGTCCAAATCTGAGCCCATACAATAACTGTGCCAGGGGTTTAGCTTTAAACAGTGCTGATGGTATACGATTGCCACCTTTTGTATGTAAAAAGCCTGTCAGAATTTTGGCGCTTTGAGATGCTTTTTCCTTTGCATATTTCTGATGTGCTCTCCACTACCCTGCTGACTGAAAAATAGGACAAAGGTATTTAAAGACTTTAACTTGTTCGATCAACAGATTATTCACATACCACCTATGGGTCCTATAATTTCTTGAAAATTTAGTTTTCTTTAGTTTGACTTCTTGCAATTCACAGCCAGGTGTTCTCTTTGGCAGTATCCTGAGAACGCCCTCATCAACCTTTTTAGGCCCACTTTTGTTTGCGATAGTAGTACCATTTATTTAATTATTAGATTATCTAATTATTTATTTCATTTCTATACCACTTTATATTTTAAGAAAAATCTCAAAAGCAGTTTAAAACACATTAAAACATCAATAAGACAATCTGAAGAAAGTCAAATATAGAGTATACAGTCAAAGGAACATAATTAACTAAAAAAAACACAAACAATATTATCCCAAAGATTTCAAAATAAAACATTACAAAGGAGGTCAACTACAGAATACACGCTCCACAAAATAAGTTAACAAAAAACAAAACTTAAACATTTTTTTAAAAAACCACTGCTACGTGAGGTAAAATATAAAATGCACATTTAAAACAGCATAACTAACTAACAAAAGAATAAAACATTATCATAAGCATGACACAGCTCTTTGGCAGGCACTAAAAGATGGGGCAAAATAATCCAATAGTTAGGGTTTGTCATCAGGCAGTGTCCCTCTGGTCTCACCAGGGACCGCTTTAGTAGAGCTGGTGAGTCTGGGCCCCACCCCCTAGGCCAGGTGGAAAGGGCCTTGCAGGGAGCGGCCTTCACGACTCACAGCAATACCTGAGCTCAGTGGATCACCCAGGGTGGTTATTTATGCTTCTGATTTGCTTTATCCATTATTGAGAATAGTGTATTTGGTTCTATGTGCTTCCTCATTTTTGCTCTGTTTTTACAAGAAGATGAATAACCAGCAAGAAACTGAGGCTGATAGCAAATTTTGGGGCATTCCAAGGCAAGTTACAGATATGTTTAGAAAGATATGCCATGGTGAGGAGACAGAGACAGAGCAGCCAGCTGAGATGTTATCACTGGAGAGTATTTCTGCCCCCCCTTCTCCCAGAACCCGGCGTTTGTTGAAAGTGCAAGAGCAAAGGACTCAGAGACAATTAGCCGCCGGTGGCCACTGTAAGGAAAAGTGCTGTTGGTAGGAAGGGAGTGGAGAGGATCTTAGTTGGAGCCAGTGGCATAGCGTGGGTTGTCAGCACCCGGGGCAAGGCAAATAATTTGCGCCCCCTAACCCGTGGATTTGCACCCCCTAACTCTAACCCCCAGATGTTGTGCCTGGTGCGGCTGGCCCCCCCTGCGCCCCCACACTACGCCACTAGTTGGAGCAATGCCATTGTCTCTTGCTGTGATGATTGAATAAACTCATTAGTAAGAACTCTTCTTGTTTTTCTCTGCTTCTTGCTGCAACCGGGGGAGGGGGAGCAGATAAAATCCCCCAAAGCCTGACAATAAATATAGAAATAAAGATGTAGATGTAGATGTAGATGTAGATGTAGATAGATATGATCATCATCATATTGTAAACCGCCTGATGAACTTCACTTTTTAATGAGTCTGGGACTGAATTGCAGGCACTGCATGACAGAGTAAAATGGACCAACATGTATGTATGCGATTATTCCTCTGACTTAACTGGTGAACGCATGCTGGACTTGGATCCTTCACCTCCACCTGACAGTATTGAACATGTGCCGGATGCCAGAGACCCTTTGATATCAGAGCATGTCAACCTGGAATTTCTGGGGCTCCAAAGCAAGCAATTCATGCTGCATAATTAAATGCAGCATGGTGCCAATGGAAGAGCTTTTACTGGAGCAGCACTAGGATTCTATATTGTAAACAGAACATGTTATTAAGGTTTGTGTATTACATCATGTTCTTATCTCATACACATCTTATAGTGGGAGAAGCCACCAGCAAATGGAGGTAACACACTTGTCACAATACCTACCTTTACCCCTTAGTCAATAGCTGGTGTTCTGTGACCCAATATGTTGTTATGTGACATGGCAGCGATTGTAGGTGTGATTTTAATTACAATAATTTTAATTACAAATGGGCACAACCTCTTAGCAGTCTTTTTCACAATCCTTGGTTTCTTCATACAAATGGCACACTCATCACAGTCTCTTTAAAGCAGCACAGAAAGGGATGTGTCTCCATAGGGGTGTAAATTAGCCTACAAAAAAGTGCACCAGACAGGACTTCTGCTGCATCCACAGAGAGGTGACTGAAGCAAAGGCAATTTAGACTTACCAGGAATGTAAGTAAAAAAAAAATTGTTCATAGAATCATAAAGTGTAGAACTGGACTAGGGATTCCAAGGGTCATCTAGTCAACCCTCTTCAATGCAGGAATCTCATCAAAGTCTCTCATTCAGTTTGAAACCATAGTAGACTCTGCTTCGTTTGCAAATGTCCTGTTGTTGTTGTTGTTTAGTTGTTTAGTCATGTCCGACACTTCGTGACCCCATGAACCAGAGCACGCCAGGCATTCCTGTCTTCCATTGCCTCCCGCAGTTTGTTCAAATTCATGCTGGTAGCTTCGAGAACACTGTCCAACCATCTCATCCTCTGTCGTCCCCTTCTCCTTGTGCCCTCTATCTTTCCCTCCCTTTTCCAGGGAGTCTTCTCTTCTCATGAGGTGGCCAAAGTACTGGAGCCTCAGCTTCACAATCTGTCCTTCCAGTGAGCACTCAGGGCTGATTTCCTTCAGAATGGATAGGTTTGATTTTCTTGCAGTCCATGGGACTCTCAAGAGTCTCCTCCAGCACCATAATTCAAAAGCATCAATTCTTCGGCGATCAGCCTTCTTTATGGTCCAGCTCTCACTTCCATACATCACTACTGGGAAAACCATAGCTTTAACTATATGGACCTTTGTTGGCAAGGTGATGTCTCTGCTTTTTAAAATGTCCTAGTAGTTGTATTATTTGTTACTTCCTGTGCAGGAGTCATCAGAGAGAGAGAGAGAGAGAGAGAGAGAGAGAGAGAGATGCTGTGTTTGTGTGTGTGTGTGTGTGTGTGTGTGTGTGTGTGTGTGTTTGTGTGCGTGTAAAAACATCTTAGCCTGTTTCCACACTATCAACTTAAAACACAGCTAGGATGTTCATTTCTTTTAGACAGGGTTGATTTGAAGCTGGGATAGATATGGATGGTAGCTAATGTCAAGTGTATACTACTGTCCAAGCCAACAGGGGGAAAGCATTGCATGCAGACTCAGATATATGCGAGATAAAAACATGTTGTCTTAGCTGAAACAGTGCCCCTCTGGAATTCATCATTCCTCAAATACCAGTGATGAGGAATCCCCCATTCCTAGCAAGGGTGGGTGGAAAAGAGCTTTAAAAATATTATTATTATTATTATTATTAATAATATTTTTTATAAATTTTCCATTAAGAACATCCATTTAATAACAAATCAAATCATATCATAATCCAATTCAAAACAAAAACAAAAACAAAAACCTAAACTACAATCTGAATTATTTATTATTACCGTTTTTTTTGCTCTATAGGACGCACTTCTCTTAAATCTCTCTCAATTCCTCTCTGCCGGCCTTTCTGATAGTCCTTAATGTTGAACCCCAAATCTCGGAGAGGCTACGGCCCAACAGGATCCATGTTTCTTCCAGCCAGACCTCCATACTTAAAAGTAAAGCCTATGGGGTATTCCAACTCTTGTTTCATACTCCTTTCCAGTCCAAATGTCCCCAAAGCTCCAACTTCCACCTTAATCAAATTTATAATCCTTCGGTCTTTACATCTCCACATAAGGAGATCTCTCAATTTTTCACTCTCCAATTCAGGCCAGACTTTCCACATCAAGTTTTTATTTTCCTTTGCTGCCATCATGTCAGGCCTCAAATTACAGCTCTCCTTTAACATCTGCAGGATTACAGCTCCTCCTTCCTTCTCTTCAGGGGCAACATATGTCTCCTTTTCCATGTTCTCAAAGCTCTCAAGTTTCTCTATTTGTCCAATTGAATAGGCTTCCTGTTTCAAATCCTTATCAAATTCAACAATGTTATTTACTGTTATGTCCAGAGTTGTAACATTTGTAGCCAAAACATCTATTTGGCCTTGTAACTTTCCCAAGAGAACAAATGCTCTATCCAATTCAGCCTGAATTTTCCCTCCTCCAGCCATTCTTGTAATGTCCCTAAACCCCCTCTAGAGGGATTTTGGTTCCTTAATGTTCCTTTCAGCTTAAATCCAAAAAACAAGTTAGTTTGTATCAGCCCTTCCTTATTTTCGACAAATTGTAACAAATATAGTCAGCAGAAGCAACAGAAACAAAGTTCTCTTTTTCCGTCTTGACAGCTAACTTGACAGCTGTGAAACTCTTCAATACTTCGTCAACAGGCTCTCTCGCGGGACGCTCCCGGGTCCGGGGGGGGGTGGAACTTCAGCTCCCAAAATAGTTCTTCATCCTCCAGTAAAATTTCTTATAATACCAAGCCGTGAAATTAAAGTCTTTTACAAGAAAGAAAAAAAGGATTCTCTCGACCTTAGTTAGCAGGTCCTTTGCTTTAAATTATTTACAAAGGGGGGGGCGGACTTCCTTTTTAAACCTTCCCCGCTCGTGCCTAATTCATCAAAATTTCCTTAAAATTCCAATTTCCGTACTACTCACGGGTTGTTGCTTTAGAGTCCAATTGTTCAAAGGAAAAAGTCAGCGCTCTCTGACAATGGCATTGCGGCTTCACTCCGCAGAAGAAGCAGTCTACTCTCAGCACCGCGCCGCACCCCGTACCCGTTCCAGAGCCTTTAAATAGGCTCCTTCGCAGCTTGGGGGGGCACAAATGGTGCCCGCTGAGTCACCACGCTCACAGGCATCCGCGCCTGTGATTTTTAAGGGTCCCCGCGTCGCCGCAGCGGCAAGACCCAATCCTGCGGAGCCGGTTCCCTCCGGAGCTCAGAGGGAATCCGCCATTAGTCGATGGCGCTAACCCGGAAGTCTCCGCTAACCCGGAAGTCTTCTTCCCCTCCAAAAAGTAAGAGGAAATGTGTGTGTGTCCTATGGAATGAATTCAGGCTCCTTGGCTTCAGCGATAGCAACACGAAGCCTCCGAAGCACAGAGGGAGCGCTCCCTCTGCGCTTTGGAGGCTTCGCGTTGCTTTCACTGAAGCCTGGAGAGTGAGAGGGGTTGGTGCGCACCAACCCCTCTCGCTCTCCAGGCTTCAGGGATAGCCGCCTGAAGCCTTTGGAGTGCAGCGTGAGTTCCCGCTGCGCTCCAGAGGCTTCAGGTTCCTTTCGCTGAAGCAAGGAGATTCTTGCTCTCCCGACTTCAGCAAAAGGAACCCAAACCCTGCGACCCCTCTCGCTCTCCAGGCTTCAGGGATAGCCGCCAGAAGCCTTTGGAGCGCAGCATGAGTTTGCGCTGCACTCCGCAGGCTTCTGATTCCTTTCGCTGAAGCCGGGAGAGTCTTGCTCTCCCAGCTTCAGCAGAGAGGGAGAGCTGTGCAGCGCCCCTTCAGTCAAGCGGGAGGAGAAATGGAAGGGGCTCCATTTCTCCTGCCGCTTTGCTGAAGGGGCACTGAGCAGAGAGGGGGAGAATTTTTTTTCTGTGTTCTCCTCCTCTAAAACAAGGTGCGTCCTATGGTCTGGTGCATCCTATAGAGTGAAAAATACGGTAAATTTCACATTGACTTTCAATATTCTGGACCTCTGAAGAACTCATCTCACATAATGATATTTCTGCCCTCTTCTTCTTGTTCTCATATTTTCCACATTCTGATCTTAAACTCTCAAAGTCCTCAGTCACTGGCTAATCAATTCTCAATCATGTTAAACAATCATATATCCTTTCATCTGTCAGGCGTAGTTTAATTTGTATATATACTGTGTGTATGCGCTTGTGTGCGTGTGTGTGTGTGTGTATTTCCTTTGTCTGTTTGCCAAGGAAGCTTTCCCTGGCTCACTCTAATCTTCCAGTCCAGGCTCTTGTCCAAGCCTGCCATTTGAAGTTTTATGATTCAGTAAATTCCCAAGTTGTTGAGTTGTTAAGCATACTGTTTGCAAATATATGTAGCAATTAAAATGGATTGGATTGGATTGATCTTTATTACGGCCATTGGCCCGTTACACGACAGTTTATGTAGCAATTAAAATGGAATATATTCCACAGATATAAATCATTTGGCAATTGATCAGCTTTTCCAGGGACCACACAAGTCTCCCCTCTAGGGAGGGGAGTTGCTAGACACCCGTTTCGCTTTCTCTCCCACCCATAAAGAAGAAAAACCTGCAAACAGGTGCACTGTATGTTGTGGGATATTTCCCAAATTATTGTCTCAGATCATTGTAGAATCAGCCAAATGATGTTCCCCACTCCCACAAAAAAGGGAGGAATTCGCTTTTTCCATCCTGTGTCACAGCTATAAAGCACCAACTTGTTCTGCTCATTTATCTTTGTCAAGTCCAATTAAAACTGTGCAGCTGACTAATCAATTGCAAATAGAAGTCCATTTGTACTCCGTTTAATTTTTTTTAGGTCTTTTTTAATGAGGCTTGGCATATAAAAGCAAATGTAGATATAAAAGAGAGCACGTACTGATCACCTCTGTAAATCCAAGCACCATGATGAGAATCTCTTTGAAGTCCAAACTTACATACCAGCAACTGTGCAGTTCTGCATATTGTTTCCCTTATCTCCATCAGTCCAGAATACACCTGTTTTCAGCCAAATCTTATTAATTTTTAAGAAGCAGGTGTCCCTGCTTGAGAGAATGACTCTGGAGAGTGCCCAGTTTCCATGCCAGGCTTGGCACCCAAAGTGCCAAGGTTTGGCATCTTGTTGTGGGGGCCAGATAACGGACTCTCTGGGTGAGACAGCCCTCTCCTACCCTGGAGAGGTCGGCAGGACTAATTACTCCCACATTAGTCCTGAATTTCTGGCACTACTGGGGGTCCGATCTCATGGAAGGCAGCCATTTCCCTCAGCAGGAAAAAGGAAGTCTGAAAGGATCTGGTAAAATATGAGCCACCTAAATCTCAGGTGAAGCAGTAAGGATTACAGTCATACCATGTCTGTTCAACTTCCAAAACAGTCTTTGACTTTGAAAACCAAAGCAAGGCTTCTGATTGGCTGCAGAAAGCTCCTGCAGCCAATCAAAAGCTGTGGAAGCCCCACTGAACGTTCAGCTTCCCAGAACGTTTGAGAACTAAGCTATTTGAAAACCAAGGTACAACTGATCTGAGACAAACCACAGCAGTGAAATTTAGTTTTTCATGGCTCTCGGGGGTGAGGAACTGGAGCACTTATGGCTTTTTCGGGTATTAATTTATCCTATCACACAGCTACTATCGGCACAACCCCTCCATCAATATTGTCTATTTTCGCATACCATTAAGTTGGAAAATGTATTGAAGATAGAGTAGAATCAAAAATATACAATTTGACTATGTAAAGCTAATGGATGTTAAGATGACTTAGTAAGTTGAAGACAAAAATGTGAGGGCTGTGTATTGTGGCATGATCTCCAATAACCCAACTGGAAAGAAGTTCTAGAGGCAGTGAATACAGGGTTTGGCCATCAGCATCTGTTCTTATATGGCGGCAATACGTCTGCTTGGCAAGTTACAGTGGGGAAAACTAGGAAAATATTAAATCACATGAGATTTCATGTAATCATGAATGCTTCTGGGGTGACAGTTCAAACTAATGTACTGCATTTTCTGTTTTCTAGGTAAACAGTTGAAAAAAATACCATTACAACTGAGGAGATTTTCACTTCATATTCTTTCATTGGCATACACGTGGTGCTTCAGATTAGGAAACCATGAGCTGTTTTTCTCAAATTCTGGAAAACTGGATCAGTTTTTCTTATTTGGAAGAATTTCGGACCTCAGTGGTTCACCCTTTGTGGTTACTTAAGCTTCTGATTTTAATTTATTCACCATTCATATATACGGTTTTGTGTCTCTGGGCTCTCTCATTTTTGTTACATATTTACAAGAAGATGAATAACCAGCAAAAAAGTGATGTTAGCAAATTTTGGGAGAAACCAAGGAAAATTATTGCTCAAGTTTGTGATATAACTGGAAAGATATGGTATGGTGAGTAAGTTTTCTTTCATTCCAATAATTCAGTCTTATCAGCTCCTATACTTTCATAGGATTGAGCATCAGAATTTCAGACTTGAGACATTGGGACAATAGTTGCTACAGTGCATCAGGAGTGGACCTCTAAACCCACTTCAGAGTCACCACAGCTCCAAGCTGGCCTTGACTCCATATGGATCAAAAGAAAGGCATGGAATTTTTTTTAGGTAATAAGCAATCAAAAAGAAAAACAAAACATATTATGAGGTATAAAATTAAGATATATTACAGAAGAAAGGGTCAGCTGGTGGCTGCATAAACACCATACATTTAATCACATTGAAAGAAACCTGGAGAATGTTGCTTACACCTCACAGAGCTATAAGTAGCAAAGCTCTTTAAAAATAGTTTCATGGATTGTGGCAACAGAAGGGGGTTGGGTTTAAACGTGTAGTGAGTACACAGCGAATGTAATGAGTATATCATCGTGCAGTGAGACTTTGATGGTGCCATTTTCCAGAGCATGGTAAACCACTAGGTAACTCTGAATCATAAACTCTGGACACAAACCATGGAATCTGCCAGCGTAGGATGTGGTGATGGGTGCTAATTTGGATGGACACTGCGAGAAACCGGATGATGGAATACAGAGAGCTTTGGCTTAATCAACAGGATCCATCTTATGTTCTCATTGCTTCCCAGAGTGATGTTGCTTTAGATGTTGAAGCATAAATCAGAAATATATTACTAAAACCAAGTTTGGGTCATAAGGATGAAACCCTGTGGCTACTTATGACATTGGTCAATGTCTGGGAAACTGTTTTCTCACTTTTTATAAAGTGATTCAGAGAATGGTCTGAAGATATGAGTATTATAACACATATAAATGCTTAAAGGAGATTGAAAGAGTGTCACAGTTTTAGCTTACTCAAAGACTAGGCAAAAATGTTTTCACCTGCACCCAAAAGTAATCAAGGAAGGAATATTCCAGCAGAGGAGGATATCATTTGTTCTGGGATCACAACAGAGAAAGTTTTGATCTGTATAGATGACAAACTAGCACCCAGAACACTGAAACATATAGGAGTGGTTTTTACCTGATCTGAAATTTCAGTTTTCTGAACCGCACTGTTTTCTTCCTATAAAAGATTGCAATATTTCATTTATTTTTCACAAAGTAATATTTATTTGTTGTGGTTTGTATTATTTCCATGTTATGAAGTTATTGGCATGGAACATCTCCGTAAAGGACCAGGGATTATTGTTTATTATCACTCAGTCACTGCTATTGACTATTCCTTTCTTGTGGCTAAACTTTTTAAGGAGGCACAGAGAGAATGCTTTTCAGTCACTCATAGAGGCATATATCGGCTACCAGGTAAATTATTAAATTCAAATCATGCTTTTTATCAAACAATATGTGAAATGTGACATAAAACAATCCTATAAAATATAAAACCATGTATCAGACAAAGAGGTGAAAAACAACATACAAATAAAATATCAGCAAGATGATGGATGTGACCATGGGGAACGTAAGCCAAAATAAAACTCATAACCAAGTGTTGATATTTCATTGTATCCCACCTATGCTGTTGGGGCAATCCTCTCAAAGCATGCCTCACTTCATTTCCCAGTGACAAGTTGCCCTGACAGATTCCCATCTGAGTTACAACAATGGATGAGCCCAGAATGAGATGGAGTGTTCACACAAAAAAGAAAGTTGGAAACTGCAGGCTTGCTTTTGGCCATTTACAGCCTCAACCTCTTCTTCCAATAATGTTTCAGGCACCTTATTTGAATCAGGGTATGTTTCCAATGGGACGCTGGTGGCGCTGTGGGTTAAACAACAGAGGCTAGGACTTGCCGATCAGAAGGTCAGCGGTTTGAATCCCCGCAACTGGGTGAGCTCTTGCCACCCTAGCAGTTCCAAAGCACGTCAAAGTGCAAGTAGATAAATAGGTACCGCTCTGGTGGGAAAGTAAATGGCGTTTCCGTGTGCTGCTCTGGTTCGCCAGAAGCGGCTTATTCCTGCTGGCCACATGACCCAGAAGCTGTACGCCGGCTCCCTCAGCCAATAAAGCGAGATGAGCGCCGCAACCCCAGAGTCAGTCACAACTGGACCTAATGGTCAGGGGTCCGTTTACCTTTACCTATGTTTCCAACACAGCATGTCGACTTGTGTCTTTTGGCCCATGATCACAGGTTGCAGGAATACCTTATCTGGCCTCATAACAGCTATGAAATTACTTTCTACATTCTTCCTCAGGGATCTAAAAAAAACGGGGGCCAACTGGATAAAGTGACATCTGATTTCTGTGCTGTAACTGCATATAATTGCTTCTGACTTTAATGCCAGAATAGGACAAGGTGTAGGAAACTGGGTCCCCAACTTGATGATTTCTTCAGGTACAGAGATACCAGAAAGCATGGCCCCACCCGAACACATGGCCAATCAAGCACTCCCACACAATGCTTGACATTGCAATCGAACCCATGTGGCACCCTTGCTGTAGTGTTCATGGCCTTCCACTGCCACACCCCCCACATCATCTTCCTCTGCATGCAGACAGCAGCCACAGCAAGGAACTATGACACCACCAAAGGGTCATTTAAATAAGGAAGGAAGGAAGTACAGAGCCCCCAAATGCCCAGTAACACAGAGTGCTCTGTTTGGGGGGTGAATTTGTCCATTGGGTGAATTAACGCAGCATATAATCTCCACCCAGTTACCTGTGCATGAAAAGATGTACTTATGTTGGTGTAAGCAGGATTCAACCAGCATGGGCTCATCTGTGCCATGTGTGTATCTGTCTCTCTATGCATGCTGCAAGGCACTGTGGCCTGTATTTTGAATGTCATTCGGTTGTACTACAGACGTGACTTGTGGAGCGCATGTCTAAAAAGGTGGCCACCTCAGCACTTCCACAAAATCCTACTTGAAAAGTATTGGCAGAGAACTATGCTTGTGATCTGTAACAGTGCAATATCTTTGGAATAATGACACTTGTATAGCATCCACAATATTTCCTAAATAAGCGTTATATAAAATGCATTTTCTTTCTATTTGGGGCTTCTTTTTTCAGGGCTGAAGATACTTTTAAATTCCATCAATTTGAAAGATTTCAATAAAGCTGAATGTGTGGAAATTTTGAAGAAAGGCAATTTACTGGGCGTTGCCCCTAGTGGAGCTAGAGAAGCAAACTTTAGTTATGACTACAACATAATGTGGGGTAACAGCACTGGTTTCGCTCGGGTAGCTTTGGAGGCAAAAGTGGTGAGTGATCTTTGTGCAATTTGCATTGCCTTCACGATTATCCTAGATAAGACATAATGTGTTGACATCCTTGATCTAGCATCCTAAGTAGTTGAGGACGGCAAATATCCTGTTTGGGGGTCAAATGATTTCTGGAGTTCCAAATATTTCCCACCCCTGCTTTTTTTTAAAAGCTATTGAAATCACTTACCGTATTTTTCACCCCATAGGGTGTACTGGCCCATAGGACACACCTAGTTTTTTTGGGGGGGAAATAAAGGGGGAAAAGTTATTTCCCCCCCCCCCCAGGATGCCCGAGCTTCCCCCGACCCCAGCCCCCAGAACAGGCTGCTATCCGCAAGCCTAGGGAGCCCGGCGGGAAGTCCCGCCGGTCTCCCCAGGCTTGCAGATATCTGTCCCCTGAGCTTGTGGGGCTGGCGCTGGGGAGAAGTGCACTTGCGGATATCTGTCCCCCGAGCTTGTGGGGCTGGCAGCCTCCAAACCAGGTCGGGGAACAGCGGGATGGAAGTGCTGCACCTCCCTGCTGTCCCCCGGGCTTGTGGGCTGCAGGCTGCTGCTCGCAAGCCTTGCAAGAACTCCCATTGGGCTCGAAAGGCTTGCAGATAGCTTCCTGAAGCCTGGAGAGCGAGAGGGGTCGGTGCGCACGGACCCCTCTCGCTCTCCAGGCTTCAGCAACAGCCTGCATTCGCCCCATAGGATGCACACACATTTCCCATCCTATAGGGTGAAAAATACGGTACATTTAAAAAGAAATATAGCTTTTTTCCTCTTCAATTCTTGAAAATCTGGGGGACAGCATGTGCAATTTGAAGTCAATTGCGTCTGGCTTGTCATTGTAATGCCAGATGTGGAGCATTATTCCTAGTCCTTAACCAAAATAAAGGTGGGGCAGCTGCGGTGAAGTAATTCTCCAGTTTTCACCTTTCTTTTGATTTTGTATTTCTTCTTTTATTCTTTCAGCCCATCATCCCTATGTTTACACAAAACGTTTGTGAAACATACAGGAACATTCGAAAGTCAAGTGAGCAAATTATCTTATATTCCTTGGTTGATCAAGAGATCTGATATCAGGTAATAAACAGATTAATAATATACAATGATTTTTTTTTAAAAAAAAAAATCTATTTCGTACCTACTAGTAATTTATTCAATGTATACTTATCTGAAAAAGTTGTGCTGTCTCTTAAAAAATATGCACTCAAATTATTTAACCTCATGTCTGGGATGGATTGATTGGGATTGCTAAAAACTCAGAATGCCAACTAATTTCAAATTTGATATGGGATCTCTTTCTTACCAACTCTTTTCCCTTTCATATATAGGGTTGACAAGATGGTTATATGAGAAAACAAGACTTCTCTACCTTCCCATATATGGAGGACTTCCAGTGAAACTGAGGACATATATTGGAGAACCCATCCCATATGATCCAAATATAACAGCTGCAGAGCTGGCTGAAAAAGTAAGCAAACTCTACACCTGGAAGTAAAAAAGCAGGATTTTCTTTTCCTGTTGGTTTCTCTCTTTCAGTTGTATAAATTGTATTCTGCCTACTGACTTGCTCCTTCTGTATGACGGGAGATAGGGTTTATTATATAGACTTTTGTGCATTATGTTCATCAGTCAGCTTCCCTCTCTGTAAATTGTTGAGACCACGAAAAACCTATGCATTTTATGTAGTGCTGCACAAAGATCTGCTCATGCAATAGGACTTCTTCTGCCCACCATATGCCCCAGAATCTGCCCCAGAGGTTTCCTCCAAGCCCCCTCCCCGGTGGGGGACCCAGTAAGCACTGTGCGCTCTTAAGCCTCAATAAAACTATTACTGAAGAACTTCTGATGTTTGTGTGACTTATTGCAACTCTGCATGTGAATGCGACTCCATCCTACTCTGCTATTTTCACCCGTGCCCTGCTGTGCTGTTTTCAGGCATGGAACCAGGAGATGACTGATTTCTGTCACTAGCCCTGCCAACCATTGCCATTCTAAGAGAACAAGGGAGGTGTTCATAGTGAGTTCATGCACCTCTTTTTCTGGAAAAATAGCACTGAGCATAGTGAAATATAACTCAATAGCATTTCTGCAGTTTTCCTCACATAGCTGGAGGTAACAACCGTGCAGGAAAACTAGTACCAAGCAGCCCACTTATGTTTGGTTGTATCTCTGCCATTCTCATACAGTGCTCTTGGGGGGGGGGGGGAATAAAGACAGGGGGCTGGATTCACTGACAGATGAGCAGTTTCCTAGTGGGGGTTCCTCACCCTGGCTGCTCTGGCCCAACCCTCCATGTTGAAGAAGCCACTTTTGAGGATTGATCTTATTATTAAATAGCTTGTAAAACCACATTTAGCAACAATAAGAAGCTATCATTTTCCGTAGGACTTTATCAGTCTCTCACATCACTTCAGCTCATTGAAGTTTGCTGGCATCTATTTATGCACAGCTATCTTAAGGTCTTGTGCAGCATTTCAATTGGGCTGAGGTCTGGACTTTGACTAGGTCATTGATTCTGTTCTTTTCCAGTCATTCTGTGGTAGATTTCCTGGTATGCTTGGGATCCTTGTCCTGTTAACAGCATGACCCAATTTTGGCCAAGCTACAGCTGTCGGGCAAATTGCCTCACATTTGACTCTAGAATACTTTGGTATACAGAGGAGTTCATGGCTGACTCAATGACTACAAGATTCCCAGCTCCTGTGCCTACAAAACAAGCCCAAATCACCACCCCAAGCTCCTTGTGCTGATATGCTGTTTGGTTTTCGCCAAAGGTAGTGCTGTGCATTAAGGCCAGACATCTCCACTTTGGTCTCGTCTGTCCAAAGGACATTGTTCCAGAAGTCTTGTGGTCTGTTCAGATGCAACTTTGCAAACCTAAGTCGCCTGCGGTTCCTGCGCAATGTTTGCCATCTTGCCAAAGGTTGCAGGCAGCTTTACCTGCAGCAATTGCATGCTGATTGCCCTCTTAGAAGACAAAGTCCAGCAACTGGAGGAACGTGTAGCTACACTCCAAAGAATTAGAGAGCTGGAGCTCTTCTTGGAAGCAACAGAGCACACCGTCTCCACCAAGGAGGAGACAGGGGACTCCCCTGAGAAGGAGGCTAGTTCACCAACACAGGAGCCAGATATATGGAGAAATGTGACTCAAAGAAGTAGGAGGCCCAGGGTTCGCTCTGATTGTTTAGAAATACACAATCGCTTTGAGGTCCTCTCCCCTAGCATGGAAGACGAAGAGCAGACTCCATTTGAGGATCTCTCCCTCATTACAGTCGATCAGGTATATGAAGACGAGCAGCAAAGTCAGTCCTCAGGGAATGTGCAGGCGACCTTGGAACAGACAGCTTACGGAAGAACCCCGACCAGACCTAAGAGGAGGCGTGTAGTGGTGATAGGGGATTCCCTGCTGAGGGGAAAAGAAGCAGTGATCTGTGGGCCTGACAAGATGTCTCGGGAAGTGTGCTGTCTCCCCGGGGCTAAGATCCAAGATGTAACTGAACGACTGCAAGGAATCATAAAACCCACTAACAAATACCCCTTCCTCTTGGTTCATTTGGGAACCAATGACACTGCAAGCAATAGCTTCCAGAAGATCAAAAGAGACTACGGAGCTCTGGGCAGGAAATTGAAGCAATTAAATGCACAAATTGTCATCTCATCTGTCCTCCCAGTTGAACGACGTGGCCCAGGGAGAGAGGGGAAAATAGTGGAAGTGAACAGCTGGCTTCGCAAATGGTGTAAACAGGAACGGTTTGGATTCATAGAATCATAGAATCATAGAGTTGGAAGAGACCACAAGGGCCATCGAGTCCAACCCCCTGTCAAGCAGGAAACACCATCAGAGCACTCCTGACATATGGTTGTCAAGCCTCTGCTTAAAGACCTCCAAAGAAGGAGACTCCACCACACTCCTTGGCAGCAAATTCCACTGTCGAACAGCTCTTACTGTCAGGAAGTTCTTCCTAATGTTTAGGTGGAATCTTTTTTCTTGTAGTTTGGAACCATTGCTCCGTGTCCGCTTCTCTGGAGCAGCAGAAAACAACCTTTTTTCCTCCTCTATGTGACATCCTTTTATATATTTGAACATGGCGATCATATCACCCCTTAACCTCCTCTTCTCCAGGCTAAACATGCCCAGCTCCCTTAGCCGTTCCTCATAAGGCATCGTTTCCAGGCCTTTGACCATTTTGGTTGCCCTCCTCTGGACACGTTCCAGTTTGTCAATGTCCTTCTTGAACTGTGGTGCCCAGAACTGGACACATTACTCCAGGTGAGGTCTGACCAGAGCAGAATACAGTGGCACTATTACTTCCCTTGATCTAGATGCTATACTCCTATTGATGCAGCCCAGAATTGCATTGGCTTTTTTAGCTGCCGCGTCACACTGTTGGCTCATGTCAAGTTTGTGGTCAACCAAGACTCCTTGATCCTTTTCACATGTACTGCTCTCAAGCCAGGTGTCACCCGTCTTGTATTTGTGCCTCTCATTTTTTTTGCCCAAGTGCAATACTTTACATTTCTCCCTGTTAAAATTCATCTTGTTTGTTTTGGCCCAGTTCTCTAATCTGTCAAGGTCATTTTGAAGTGTGATCCTATCCTCTGGGGTGTTAGCCACCCCTCCCAGTTTGGTGTCATCTGCAAATTTGATCAGGATGCCCTTGAGTCCATCATCCAAGTCGTTGATAAAATGTTGAATAAGACCGGGCCCAAGACAGAACCCTGTGGCACCCCACTAGTCACTCTTCTCCAGGATGAAGAGGAACCATTGATGAGCACCCTTTGGGTTCGGTCAGTCAGCCAGTTACAAATCCACTGAGTGGTAGCATAGTCAAGTCCGCATTTTACCAACTTCTTTACAAGAAGATCATGGGGCACCTTTTCAAATGCCTTGCTGAAATAAAGGTAGGCTACATCCACTGCGTTCCCTTCATCTACCAGGCTTGTAATTCTGTCAAAAAACGAGATCAGGTAAGTCTGACATGACTTATTTTTCAGAAATCCATGCTGACTATTGGTGATCACAGTATTCCTTTCTAGGTCCTCACAGACTGTTTGCTTAATGATCTGCTCCAGAATCTTCCCTGGTATTGATGTCAGACTGAGTGGGCGGTAATTATTTGGGTCCTCCCTTTCCCCCTTTTTGAAAATAGGGACAACATTTGCCCTCCTCCAGTCTGCCGGGACTTCGCCTGTTCTCCAGGAATTCTCAAAGATGACTGCCAGTGGTTCTGAGATCACATCTGCCAGTTCTTTTAATACTCTTGGATGCAGTTCATCTGACCCTGGAGACTTGAATACATCTAAACTAGCCAAGTATTCTTGTACTATCTCCTTAGTTATTCTGGGCTGTGTTTCCTCTGCTGAATCATTTGCTCCAAATTCTTCAGGTCGGGCATTGTTTTCTTTATCGGAGAAGACTGAGGCAAAGAAGGCATTAAGACCAGATCTAAAATGGCTGTTCCTCTTGTTGCTTCTCCCACTTTCTGGACAACGCAGTTGTCTGCAAGGCCAGTGAGGAATCTGTTTGACCTTATGCTCTTGGCTGAGTTTGACATCCAACAAATATCTGGGTAATTGAAGTCCCCCATTACTACTATCTCCCTTCCTTTTGCATGATGGGCCAATGAGTGTGGTGGAGTCTCCTTCTTTGGAGGTCTTTAAGCAGAGGCGTGACAACCATATGTCAGGAGTGCTCTGATGGTGTTTCCTGCTTGGCAGTGGGTTGGACTCGATGGCCCTTGTGGTTTCTTCCAATTCTATGATTCTATGGTTCTATGATTCTAAGCCATGCTGCCATGTATTGAATAATAGGATTATTCAGAAGGTATTGAATAATCAGGATCAGGTGCACAACCTTCGGGTCATTTTGAACTCACATCTGTCCATGGATGCACAGGTTAATTCTGTGTTGATTCTGGTAGCTAGACTGGTGATAAGGAGCGGCCGCTGGCACCATATAACACCCAGCCTGGAAGATCTATATTGGCTCCCTGTACATTTCTGAGCACAATTCAAAGTGTTGGTGTTGGTGTTAACCTTTAACGACCTAAATGGCCCTGCCACTGTATACCTGAGGAGTGTCTCCACCCTCATCATTCAGCCCGTGAACTAAGATCCAGTTCTGAGGGCCTTCTGGCGGTTCCCTCACTGCAAGACGTGATGTTACAAGGAATCAGGCAAGCTGCCTTCATAGTTGGGAGTGGCTCCCACCCTGTGGAACACCCTCTCATCTGATGTCAAATAGATAAACAACTACACAAATTTCTGAAGACATCTGAATGCAATCCTGTATCAGGAAGCTTTTAATCAATGATGTGTTGCTGTGTTTTTATTATGTTCTTAGCTGCCCAGAGTTGCTGGAGCAGCCAGGCTTACACTTACACACACACACACACACACACACACACACACCTTTATCTTTTAGCTCCTGAAAGACTCAAGTTTCCATCTTAGCTGATTTCTTTCTGCCATAGCCTCAATTATGAATACCAGAGTAGGCTGATCAGGATTTAAGAATTTGTTGGGCATTTGTTCCTGAAGATGATGTGAACAAAGGCCCAAACTTTCGATCTGAAAATCATTGGGTGTGTTGGGGAATGTTATTATAGAGATGAGAGGTAGATATTCTTTATGATGCACAGTATTGGTGTCAGGGACTGGAATGAAGAAGCAGACAGACGAAAGGAATCTCTCCCCCCCCCCATCTCCTGGAGCTGACAGGGGGAGAGAGACAGCTTTGAACTGCAGCCAAACTATGAGGGAGAAAACCAGGCAGAGATGGGAGATCCTCCATCCCCTAGGATGCAGCGGTTGCTGAGGGTACCAGAGCAGCGTACGCAACAATGTTTGGCAATGGAAACTTCCATAGGAGTCGATGCTGCTGGGGGAGGGGAAATGAGGAGGAGTCAGAATGAATAATTCCATGATGGTGTAAAGACTGGAATTCTTTGTGTTACAGCAATGACTGAATAAATCATACTTAAAAGCCTTCTTGTTTTCTCCTGGCTCCTTGAAAACATCAGGAAGGGAGGGAGAGATTCCTCAGGCCTGATAATTAGAGTCATTAGCAAAGTGCCATGGATGTAGATTGTGCCACGGCAATAATAATTTGGTGCAAGTTTAGTCGCAGTATGCTTCTTAGTCTTTACGCGGTTTAATTTATTTAGATTTATATCCTGCTTTTTGAGAAAATTCCTCAAAGTGACTGGTTCCTTTTACTAAAATAATGATGCTAGAATAATGGAATCTGCAGAAATATCTACAGAAAATATCCAAGTAAGCAGTCATGGGGAAATCAATCACACTTGTTGCAATTTTTATGTGGTATTCATTCAGCAGTGGCTCCATTCTTGTCACCCTGATAGCATCATTGATTAAGTTCTCACTGCCCACATAGTGAGAGTTTCCACAATCCAGGGTGGATATCACCTTAGTGGGGTGTGTCACCCCATTTCAAAATCACGCCAGCTTAGTTGGAGGTGTGGGTGTTTCCCAACCCATTAAGGAGGCACAGCAACTGCAGAACACATTTTCTTACATGCCACTGCATGGCACAATGATGAATGACAGCAGTAGCTGGAGGAAGAGAGGGAAAGGCAAGTTGGGAATGAGGTCAGCACAGTATACGCAGACAAGAAGGACTGGCTCCATCAATGTGTTTGAATCACATCCATCTTGCCACTATCTTCCTCGCTCATCTGCTGCATCATGATAAGTACTTTGATCCTGACTTAAAGCAACCAAGTCAAATACCAGGAATGATTCATCCCCCTTGTACAGTTTTGAAGCAGTTATTTCCCATATTCTTTCTGTTCCCTTCACTACCATATTGGAGAAACAACTGGCTTCTCCTGAATAGGCTGTTCCAAGGAAAGGAAGGAAAGGCAAAAGATAAAAAGATAAATGAAACATGATCCTTCTCTAGTCCTTTTGCAAGCTCTCATTTTCTCAGTTGCTTCCCTATACAAAGCCACTAGTTCTAGGCATTCAGGTGTGTTGAGATAGACCATTTGGCCAGTAGGAGCTGTCGCATTAGGGTGGATGAGGCAAATTCAGGCTGTGCAATTAAAGCTGATAAAATGGCAATCTGCCCTCTGCCAGGCCCTTTCTGTCTGCCTTCACACTTATGACATGGGGGTGCCACTGCCTGGCAGTTTCCTCCTCCTCAGTTTCTGTTGCCATTGTAGTACTCAGCATGGACAAGGACTGGGGGCATCACTAGAATCAGTGGCTCTGGGTTTCCTTCCTGTTGGCATTCCTGCCTTCTGCACTACCCATCCCAACAGGCACCAGCTAGCACTGATTTCGGGCACCCCGGTCCCTTAAAAAACAGGTGCCTTTCCCCCCCTACGGCAATGTGCCTAAAAGAACCTTTACCTAGTTGGCCTTTGCAAGGGTTGGTGGGCTTCTGTGTCTTGGCTACTTTCTTATCACTTTCATGTTTTTTGAGAAATAAACGTTAATGCCTTCTTCCAATGATGTTGTCTTCTTGTTTCTTTAAAGGTGCAAGGAAATTTTTGTGTGAGGGGAAACAATACTTCAGTCAGCAAGGGTTGCTTGCCCAAATTGCTCCATGGTGTCACATAATCTCGGTCAGATGCCCCATCAGCAATCTAGCCACCTATTCTACACCTGCTGGTATTTCTTCATCAGGCCCAAGGGCAGTTCCACACAGAAGACATTACAGAAATGCAGCCTCAAGTTACCAACCAACACCTGGAGCACAGTGCTCAAGTGGGAACCTGGCCTTGCAGTTGATTCATTTTATGATGAAGGTACCGTAATCATATTGTTTCTGTTTTAAATATTTTATTTTCCACTCTATTTCTTGATTTATTATCATTGAGAACTGTGTTTATAATCTTTTAATATCCTGTTTCACTAACTCTTTTCTTGGGGAATTTATTAGTTCCTTTTCTTTTCTTTTTATTTCTTCTAAGATTTATTGCTTTTTCAACTCTCTCATCTTTTTTGGTATGTGCTTTGTGGAATAAGCCCCCCGTATAACTGCCTTACTCACTTCTCATACTACTTTTAAATCTGTCTTCTCATTTAAATTAATTTCAAAATAATCCATTAGCATCTTCCCCCACTATTCTAATATTTCTTGATCGTTAAATAAATTATCATTTAATCTCCATCTCACTGGGAAACCTTGCCCTGCTCTTAATTCCACAGTAATAGGGTTGTGATCTGATAATGTCCGATGTAGAATTTCTACCTTCTTTACCTTAATAGAAAAATCTCTAGAAGTCCATACAGAGTCTGTTCTGCTCGCAGTTATTCACGCTAAAAAAAAATGTTAATTGCCTGGTCAGTGTGTGTTTTGCTCTCCAAATATCAATGAGGGTTAAATTGTCTGTTATCTGAAAAAAGGCATTGGGTATCTCTTTTTCTTATAGTTGTATCCCATTCCAGGGAAGCTACGCTATTCATATCTCCCATCAATATTATATTTCAATTCTTATTTTCCTTTTCTCCCCAAATGCTTTTTATTGAGTTTTTTCCACAAATATAAATAAAACTTAATATTTTACAATCAACATTTTGTATTCTCTTATTTATCCTGCACAGTTTCGCGCCCAGACTTCCCTCCTTCCCTGCTTCAGTTTTCCTATTTTACATCTTCTCTTGCAGATTCTTATTTACCCTCTATTCACATCACAGGATTTATGTTAACCCTGCTACCGTTTTTAAACTTCAGCAGCTAAATCTTATATATGCAACAAATATACTCCAGTCTGCTTCAAACTTTGTCCCTTTTTGGTCTCGAATTTTATGTCATTTTAGCCAATTCTGTATATTCAAAGAATTTGATCTGCCACTGCATTACCGTTGGGATCTCCTGGGATTTCCACTTTTGGGCCACGAGTATCCTAGCTGCAGCCGTCGCACACTGGAATAATTTACGATCTTCTTTTTTCACCTCCTCTCCTATTATCCCTAGTAAGGAAGCCTCTGGTTTTTTTGGAAATGTATATTTAAGAAGTTTTTTCAGCTCATTATATATCAGATCCCAAAACTTTTTCATCTTTTCACACGTCCATCACATATGGTAGAATTTCCCATCTTTTACTTGCACTTCCAGCAGGCTTTATTACTCAATCTGTACATTTTTGCCAATTTAACCGGGGTAATGTACCACCGGTACATCATTTCCCCTAGGTTTTCTTTTAAGTAGAGCATGCTGTAAACCTCATACCTTCATTCCATAATCTTACCCAATTATCGTACTCAATATTGTAACCAAAGTCGACTGCCCATTTTATCATGACTTCTTTAATTAATTCATGCTTAGTATCCCATTCCAATAAATAGTCATACATTTTAGACAAAAGTTTTGTTCTGCCCTCCAAAATTTTGTTTGATATTTTGAATTTTTCTCACTGAATCCCATTTTTTATCCTCTTTTAGTAAACCATTCACCTGGTGATATTGTAGCCATCCCGTGAAACTGCATTTTATATCCTCATATGGTTTTAATTTCCACCCGTTCTCCATTTTCACTAAAATATCTTCATAAGTTACACTCTTTCCCTCCATGTTTAATTTTGTTGTTGTTAACACTTCATTCAGGGATAGCCACCAAGGTGTAGTTCTCTCTAATAAATTTTTATTCTTGTCCCATACATCATACAAGGCCCTCCTAAATATATGATTTGTAAAACCATTGTGTATTTTCGCCTTGTTATACCATAGGTAGGAGTGCCACCCATATCTATTATTATACCCTTCTAGATCCAGCAACGGACGCAGGTGGCGCTGTGGGTTAAAGCCTCAGCACCTAGGACTTGCTGATCGAAAGGTCGGCGGTTCGAATCCCTGTGGCGGGGTGCGCTCCCGCTGCTCGGTCCCAGCGCCTGCCAACCTAGCAGTTCGAAAGCACCTCCGGGTGCAAGTAGATAAATAGGGACCGCTTACCAGCGGGAAGGTAAACGGCGTTTCCGTGTGCGGCTCTGGCTCGCCAGATGCAGCTTTGTCACGCTGGCCACGTGACCCGGAAGTGTCTCCGGACAGTGCTGGCCCCTGGCCTCTTAAGTGAGATGGGCGCACAACCCCAGAGTCTGTCAAGACTGGCCCGTACGGGCAGGGGTACCTTTACCTTTACCTTTAGATCCAGCAAATTGGTGTTTTTCAAAATTATCCATTCTTTTATCAAGCATAGGCAAGACGCCTCATAGTATATCTTCATGTATCAAATATCAATGAGGGTTAAATTGCCTGTTATCTGAAAAAAGGCATTGGGTATTGCTTTTTCTTATAGTCGTATCCCATTCCAGGGAAGCTACACTATGCATATCTCCCATCAATATTATATTTCAGTTCATATTTTCCAATATAATTTCTTCAAGGCCAGTTTTTTCTCATTTGGTGCATACACACCTACTGTATTGGCAATATTTTTTTCTTCTTGTGATGTTATTTGAGTTATCTATATTCTTCCTTGTTCTTCTTTGGATCCAGTTCAGGTTTTATATACATTACCACGCCTCTCTTCTTTGTTGCATCAAAGGCTACAAAGTCCTTTCCCAATCTTTTATTAAACAAAATTCTTCTATGTTTCTTCACAATGTGTGTTTCTTGAAAGCAAATCACATCCAAATTTAACTTTTTAACCACATGTTCAATCTTGTTTCTTTCAGTTTTATTATTAGGTCCATTTACAGTCATCTTGTTCTTTGTTTATTTGTCTCTTGTCTCAGCCTCTGTTGGTTCTTCTTCCTCTCTTGCTTCCAAATCAAATGCCCTTTCTCCTGCTAATTCTTTTCCATATTTCTCTGCTTCAGTGGGATCCCAACACCTTTGTTTTCTTCCTTTATGTGTAAAAGATTGTGCATCAGGCTATAGCCAACAATAAGGGATTTTGTTATATTTCAGTGTATCTGCCAAATATTTGAAATTTACTCTTTTCTTTAACAACCTCATCAGGATTTATTTCAAGATTATTATTTTCTGCTTGATGATCTGGAGATTTTTCTGGCAGTGAATCTGTATTACTCTGTTCTGAATTCTCTTTGCTAAAAAAAACCCCAAACAGTCACTCAGCAGTTTTTTTTTGTTTTTTGCTTTAGCCTATCTAGATTTCACATGAAAATTTTTGTCCACTGCCACGCTAACCATTTCTTCTTCCAATACAATCAGGTTAGCAAGTTATTTTATTATTTTTTCACTTAATTCCACCATCACATCTTCTGAAATACCTCTCAGACCTTTTTGATCAGATCTTTTTGATTTAATTCCAAAATGGCCATTCTATCTAGAGCCTCTTCGTGAATTTCACCGCTTCAGTATCTTCCTTCATCCTCGCTTGTGTCAGGAACGTGGCCCCCCAGAGTGCAGGGGAAGAGTTAGACTCAGAAATCAAACTAAGTGAACAAGGGACAGACTCTGCAGATGAGTGTTGGCTGACAGAATTGAGAAAGGGCAGTTCGACCCCCCTTCCCAGGGAAGACTCTATTAGCTCTCAATAAGAGGAAGAGATGGAAGGCATCCAGGACATTGCTAGGCAATCAGCAGATAAGCAGAGGTCTGCGTTTGTGTCGAGTGAGAGTGGGGAGAGTTGAGCTCAGCCTCTCAGTCCCCGTTCTAAGCAACTGGATAAAATCAGAGAGCAACAGAAGGGTAAGAGGGGAAAGGTGGGAGTTTGGCATCCTTCTTGCTATGGGAGGGGCGAAACTTGTATTGGCCACAATTTTATCAGCAAAGGGAAAAAAAGGAAAGGGAAAAAATCTCTTCCCCCCTCCTTCCTCCCCTCTCTCCCTTCTTCCTTCCTCCACTTCCCCTCCTCCTTTTAAAGGTTCAAAATAATAAATACTTTTTTTAGTTATTATTTGAAATAACTAAATCATTTTAAATAATTATACTAATTTTAAACTTTAATTCTCAATTTCAATATGAAAAGAGAGAGGGGAAGAGAAAAATAAGTAGAAGAAAGAAAAGAAAAACTTACTTTTCAATACTTGTAATTATATCAGAATGTCACTAGGTGGTGCTATGTCCTTTCTTTTGGGAAAATGTTCATTAAAAAAAGAAAAGCAAAGTAGAAAAACCAGTTATCATTTTTCCAGCCACACTGTTCTATTATGTTTCCGTCCTTGTTCTCTTACTCTGCTTTCTCACACTTAGCTTCCCCCCTTATCTGTTATTTTGATTTCGTATTTCCTGTTTTCCCTTGTTCTGCTTTTTTTTAGTTATTATTTGAGGAAGTTTGCTGTGGGTCTTGATGGTGCTGTGTGTCTGTGCTCAATCTTGGAGCTCCCATGGCTCCCTGCAAAGCTTTGGGAGCTCCCAGAGAACATCCTTTGACACTGCTGGACCCTTCGGAACCCAAACTTTTCCTTCAGAATTTTTTTGAGAAGGTGCTTTACCCGTGCTCCCTACCCATCTCCTCATCACAAGCGGGCTGTTCAGGACGAGCGGTCTCTGTAATCCACCATTATCCGCAGTCGACCTGGAAGTCACTAGTTATTAGGTTGAAACTACTAGCCATCAAAAATTTTCTCTGCTCATTTCAGGAAGCAATCTTTAATAGTCATGAAAAAGCATCTTCTATTATTAAACTAAGAAGCAGATGGAGATTGAAAGTTTCTTTCCTTTTGAAGCCTCTAAAGAGTGTAAGAAGAGCTTGTTGGATCAGGCCAATGCTTCAGGAAGCATTGTCTAGTCTTCAGTATTCATGAAAAAGCATCTTATATTATTAAACCAAGGAGCAGAGGCCTCTTAAGAGCAAAAGAAGAACTTGCTGTATCCAGCCAGTGACCCATCTAGTCCAGCATGCTGTTCTCACAGTGGCCATTTAAAAACATTTTTAAACTGCATTATGCTATTGTCATAAAAGTCTCCAAGAGACTCCTGAAAGAGAAAAGCAAGGACCCCTGCCAAATCTCTGATGAAAAGGTATTCCACAGTATGGGAGTGGTGACACTAAATGCCCAACATCTGGCTGAGGCAGAAGACACAATTGATGGAATCTTTTGAGGAGCTGGAGATGGTGTTCATAAGTGGTTCATGTTTCACAAGCATACAGTAAGGTTGGTAGTACAATAGCTTTGTAAACAAGCATTTTGGTTTCCCTGCGAAGGTCCTCAAACACTCTGCACAGGAGAAAGCTGCACTTGCAGAGCTCAGGCGACGCTGGATGTCAGCCCTTGTGGAAAGATAACTGCCCAGGTAGGAGAAGTGAGCAACACTGTCTAATGTTACACCATTGAGTTGGACTTGTGGTGCTCTATAGGGGTTGTTTTGTGCTTGTTGATGCATCAATTTGATTTTTTGGATGTTGCATGATAGGCCAAGCATTTCATAAGCTTCTGCGAAGATATCTAGGATGGTTTGGAGGTCCTCCTTCGAGTGTGCACACACTACGTTGTCATCAGCATACTGAAGCTCTTTGAAGGAAGTTATGGCAACCTTACTCTTTGTTTCAGCCTACTCAGATTAAAGAGCTTTCCATTTGTTAGATATATAATTTCTACTCTGGTGGGGAGTTTCCCTTTGACAAAGTGTTGGATCAGGGCAATGAAAAGAGTTGGGAGATAACACAACCCTGTTTAACACCTGATCACACTGAATGGTTCACGTTGAGAGCCATTGTTATCTGCGATTGTTGCTGTCATATTATCACGGAGGAACCGAATGATGTTATCTGGGCAACTAATTTTCAGAAGGACAGTCCACGGGGCATTACGATTTACAGTGATGAAGGCCTTAGTCAAGTCAATAAAGGCCGATCGCGGCAGATCGTGTCCGGAGATATTTCCTCTGCTGCCGATTGCATTCCCCGTTGTTCTGCACTGGCACGTCTCGTTGGGTGGTTCTGGGAGCGTGTGTCAACAGCGGAAAAGCCAGCAAAGGAACCCACAGCTTGGCACATGCAACAGGATGCGTCATGCAGCTCCCACAACGTTACACAGTGCGCCATGCATGGCGCCAAAATGGTTAGCTGCCATGCAGTTGGGGCAAGAGCCAACAGCCAATGGGAGCAGGGCCCCTCAGAGCGCCACGGGCTCTTCTGCTGTGGGCAGCTTGGTGCGAGTTTGGGAGCGAGCGTTGGAGTCTGGGGAAGAGCAGCAGAAGAGCAAAATGGTCAAAGGCCTGGAAACGATGCCTTATGAGGAACGGCTAAGGGAGCTGGGCATGTTTAGCCTGGAGAAGAGGAGGTTAAGGGGTGATATGATAGCCATGTTCTAATATATAAAAGGATGTCACATAGAGGAGGGAGAAAGGTTGTTTTCTGCTGCTCCAGAGAAGCGGACACGGAGCAATGGTACCAAACTACAAGAAAAAAGATTCCACCTAAACATTAGGAAGAACTTCCTGACAGTAAGAGCTGTTTGACAGTGGAATTTGCTGCCAAGGAGTGTGGTGGAGTCTCCTTCTTTGGAGGTCTTTAAGCAGAGGCTTGACAACCATATGTCAGGAGTGCTCTGATGGTGTTTCCTGCTTGCCAGGGGGTTGGACTCGATGGCCCTTGTGGTCTCTTCCAACTCTATGATTCTATGATTCTATGACTCTGGCAGTTAATTGTTTAAGATTTATTGGTTCATCAAAAGCCCCAGTTGGAGCTCTGCTAATTTCAGTCTTCCTCCAATGACATAGTTGCTGGAACTGAGCTCCGCCCCCTTTTTCCCCAGCAAGGGAAGGAAGTGCAGAGGATCTCAGCTGGAGCAATGCCAATAATGAGAGACTGACTGCATTCATTTGTCTCTCGCTCTAATGATTGAATAAACTCATTAGTAAGAACTCTTCTTGTTTTTCTCTGCTTCTTGCTACCACCGGGGGAGGGCGAGGGATATAATCCCCCAAAGCCTGACAATAGATAGATATAGATATGTAGATAGATATGATCATCATCATATTGTAAACCGCCTGGTGAATTTCACTTTTTAATGAGTCTGGGACTGAATTGCAGGCACTGCATGACAGAGTAAAATGGACCAACATGTATGTATGTATGCGATTATTCCTCTGACCTAACTGGTGAACGCATGCTGGACTTGGATCCTTCACCTCCACCTGACAGTATTGAACATGTGCCGGATGCCAGAGACCCTTTGATATCAGAGCATGTCAACCTGGAATTTCTGGGGCTCCAAAGCAAGCAATACATGCTGCATAATTAAATGCAGCATGGTGCCAATGGAAGAGCTTTTACTGGAGCAGCACTAGGATTCAATATTGTAAAAAGAACATGTGTCAGAGCTGCCTCCAGGTCCCAGCTCACAGAGGACCAACGCTAGGCTGTCGTTATGTACAAAAGTCTTTATTGAGATTCAGTCTCCATTTTAAAGCCGCAGCGTGCAGCTCTACGTCTCGACCTTAGACCGGCGTAGTCCCGTCTGAGTCTCCTCCCCCTCCACACCAGTTTAAGACTCTCGCTTTGCTCCACCTCTTCCTAAGTTCCTTTCTCCTCTGGGCCCTCCTGCCCGCTAGGGTCTCATCCTTCCTGGACTCCTCTGACGCTGACCCTGACGATTCTTGCCCCTCCTTCCGGCGGGCTTTAGGACCTGGTTCCCTATCCGGGCTACCTTCTGTGCCGCTCGCCTGTACCTTTGAACTTGGCGCGCGCGCCCAGCCTGCAACTTTCCTCTTAACCGTTAACTCGCTCTCCGATGGAGGCGTGGTCAACCCTGACTCATCTTCTCTCGCTGGTGGTGCATATGTGGGCTCTGACACCTGGGACTCCTCCCCCCACTACGCTCTGGTGGGGAAGCTGTTCCTGATTTCCAACTGCTGCTCTGGGAGTCCCCGCTGGCCCCTTGCTTCTGGGGTGTCCCCCTTGGGTCGCCCCTTGCCCTGCCCATCGGCGCCCCCTTCTGTGAATCTTCCGATTCGCTGGAGAGGCTCATGGAATCTATCGGGCTGCTGTCATATTCTCCTACGCTGCCCTCGGATTGCTCCCCCTCGCTTTCCATCTCCTCTCCTCCCTGCGCTCCCGCTGAGTCCCTGACATCCATCCCCCCCTCGAAGCCTCCCCTTCCCCCCTCCCCCTCTTCTGGCGTGGGTTCCGGGTGCTCCAATGCTGTGGGGGTGCATGCCGGATACCGGTCTTTCCCCCTGGCATGCTGCCAGTCTGTGACGGTTACATCGACGTCGCTCTCCTCCGCTTCCATCTCGTTGCCGGCGTGCTCGAACCCAGGATCCTCCCCCAACCTGTCCATGCCCCCTTGTTCCCCCATTTCCTCTGGGTAGTCTGCCTGCCAGGGCCCTCTGAGCAGTCTCCTGCGCCACTCCTCCTCGGGTTGAGTGTCCCACCAAGAAGAGCGTTCCGCACCCAAGTCTGAGACCGACCCCTCCGGCGAGGTAGTCTCTGGAACCGTCTCCTCAGCCGAGGAGAACCCCTGAAACGTACTGGCTGAGAGTGTGGGGGTGAAAAGATATTCGTCAAAATAATCCTCCGGCATGGGCCTGTGTGGGAAGAATGCGTGGAACTCGTCTTTGAGGTAGTGCTCCTCCACCGCATAGTACGGCACCCAGCTGTTGGCGCTGGCCGGGGCACCTTCCCTTGCGATGAGATATTCGACTCCCTCTTCCCCCCATCTTGAGTCCAAAATCTCCGTCACCTCGTTGAGTGGCCCCGCCCTCGGCGACCCCCCTGTCATGGGTGCATCTCTAAGCGGACTGGGAGCTGTCCCTGGCTCCTGAAACCTGTGAGGTGCCTTGTAGGGCGTTAGCACCGATCTATGAAAGACCGGGTGCATTCTGGAACCCTCCGGTAGTGTCAAACGGAAAGCCACTGGGTTGATCTGTGCCTCGACTAGGTAAGGGCCCAACTGCTTGTGTCCTAGCTTCTTCTTAGCTAAGGATCTGGCCGGCACTGCCTGGGCCGCTAACCAGACCCAGTCCCCTACCCGTATGTCCTCCCCCACTCTTCTGTGTTTGTCTGCTTGCATCTTGTATACGTGTTTTGCTAGGTCTAACTGTCTACGGAGCTGTTCATGGACCTCCTGTAACTCCTCTGCCAATGCCTCTGCTCCCTGCGGCTCCCCCTCCCCCTCTTTCTCTAAGCCCGGGAAGGTCCTGGGATGTCGCCCGTGGTTGGCAAAAAACGGTGTCACCCCCGTGGACACGTGTTGTGTGTTGTTGTAGGCAAACTTGGCCAGGGGCAGATAGTCCACCCAGGTCGAGGGCTGCTGGTTCGCGTAGCATCTCAGGTACTGCTGCATGACGGCGTTGACCCTCTCCGCTTGTCCGTTGGTCTGCGGGTGTCTTGCCGACGCTAGGTTGACCTTGACGTTCAGGATCCCCATCAGCTTCCGCCAGAAACTCGAGATGAACTGGCGCCCCCTGTCGGACAGGATAGATCGTGGCAGGCCGTGTACCTTGAACACGTGGTCTATGAACAGCTTGGCTGTCTGTTCCGCTGTGGCCACCTTCGCGCAAGGAATGAAGTGCGCCATCTTGGTGAACATGTCGACTACCACGAGTACTGCTGTTTTGCCCCTCGAGCTGGGCAGGTCAGTGACAAAGTCCAAGGCTACCCTCTCCCACGGTTCGGACGGGGTCTGTAGCGGTTTCAACAGTCCCGCCGGCGGTCTGTGTACTGGCTTGGCCCTTTGGCAGGTGTCGCACCTCGTGACGTAATCCGCGACTTCTCCCCGCATCTTGGGCCACCAAAAGTCTCTGGCTACTAATTCCACCGTCTTTTCTTTGCCGAAATGTCCGGCGCTGGGTGCGTCGTGTAGCTGTTGCAGTACTGTCGCGCGGAGTTCATCTCCCGGTACGTAGATGGCCCCCTTGCGGAGGAGCAGTCCGTCGCGTATCTGGAACTCGTCGTCCTTTGCCGTGCCGCTGCGCACCTCCTCCATCTTGGAGCGCGCGAAGGAATCTGTTCGCAGCTCGCGCCGTATCGCTTCCAGGTCTACTGTGGCAGAAGCGCATGCCCACGCCTTGGGTGCGAAAATGTGTTTGGCCGCTACCGGTGCTGCTTCCTCCAGATACTGCGGCTTCCTGGATAGCGCATCAGCCATGATGTTGTTGTCTCCGGGGATATATTCTATCCTGAAGTCGAAATCCGCAAAGAACTCCGCCCAGCGGATGTGTCTCTGGTTCAGGAACCGCGCCGTGCGCCAGTACTCCAGGTTCTTATGGTCCGTGTGAACTTACACCGTGTGTTTGGCTCCGATGAGGAAGTGCCGCCACGCCTTGAATGCTGCATGAATGGCCAGCAACTCTCTGTCCCAGATGGTGTAGTTCTGCTCCGACTTGCTGAGTTTCCTGGAGTAGAAAGCACACGGCCTCCAATCCCCTTGCGGGTCTCGCTGCAACAGGACTGCCCCCACGGCTCTGTCGGAGGCATCCGTCTCCACCCTCATGGGCTTGCTGGGGTTCACATGCAGCAGTTGTTCCTCGGAAGCGAAAAGACGCTTGAGTTTCTGAAAGGACTGCTCCGCCTGCTCCGTCCAGATGAACTTCTTCTTCTTGGAGCTGAGGGTGTCCGTGATGGCCGCCGTCTGCATAGCGAAACCCTTGATGAACTTGCGATAAAAGTTAGCAAAGCCGACAAACCTCTGGACCTCCTTCCGATTGCGCGGGCTCTTCCAGTCCAGTACTGATCGTACCTTGGCGCTGTCCATGGCGATTCCCTTGTCGGACAGCTTGTAGCCCAGGAAATCCACCTCCGTCATGTCGAACTGGCATTTCTCCAGTTTGGCGTAAAGCCTGTGCTCCCGTAGTCTTTGCAGGACTTCCTTGACATCTCTCTCGTGAGCCTCCTGCGATTCCGAGAAGATCAGAATGTCGTCCAGGAAGCAGACGCACTTCTTGTAGAGGAGCCCCGCTAACACGTGATGCATGAAGGCTTGGAAGCAGTGGGAGCCATTTTGTAAACCGAAGAGCATAACCCTATACTCATAGGTGCCCAAGGGCGTGAACATGGCCGTCTTCCACTCGTCGCCCTCCCGCATGCGTATAAGATTGTACGCCCCTCGTAGATCCAACTTGGTGAAGATGCGTCCCTTCCTCACCGTCGCGAGCAAGTCGTCGATCTTGGGCATCGGGAAAGCCGTGGGCTTGGTTTTCGAATTTAAAATTCTGAAATCAACTACTAGCCTCTTCTGGGGCGTGTCTTTTTTCTTCACAAAGAACACAGGACTGCCCCCCACTGCTTTGGATTCTCGGATGAATCCCCGCTTCAAATTGTGATCTATGAACTCCCTGAGCTCTTGCAGTTCGTCTTCAGACATGGAGTACAGTTTTCCGGTCGGCAGCGTTGCCCCCGGCAGGAGGTCAATCTTGCAGTCGTAGGGTCTGTGGGGAGGCAGCTTGTCCACTTCCTTCTCGCAGAAGACCTCCAAAAACGCCTTGTACTTGTCGGGTACCGCTTGCAGCATGCCCAGTTGTAGCTGTGGGTCATCCTCTTGCCCCTCGTCCTCCTGGTTAGTCATGATGCAATGTTCTGCGCAGTAGGAGGAGCAGAAGGTCAATTTACGCTGGTACCATGCCAATGCCGGGCTGTGCCTGTCCAACCAGCTCATGCCCAACACTATGGGCGTGTCTGACAGTTGGGTGACGTTGAAGCTGATGACTTCGCGGTGATTTCCAATGCGCATCACCATTGGCGGCGTTTGCTGTACCACCTGTCCCCCCAGCACTTCTCTTCCATCGACTGTCACTACTTTCAGGGGCATCATGGCAGGCAGGAGCGCTATGCTATGTTGCTTGATGAAATCCACTCCTATAAAGTCTGCATTGCTACCAGAGTCAATGGTAATAGGCACTTCCATGGTGAGCCCATTGGGAAGCTGGAGTGTTGCGGTGAGCTGCACCACTGGTTTGGGCGGGAGGGGGTCTGTGGGCTGTAAGATTCCTGGGGACTGCTTCACTGATTCGTCTGGCTGGGCCCCAGCGGCTCTGCTTCCAGCCAGACTTCGTCGTTTCCCTGCTGTGGTTCTCTCTGCTGAGCTGCTTCTGTTACTTTTGCTGAGGCTGCATTGTGCTTGCGGAGCCTCTGGGGGCACTCTTTTGCCATATGCTGAGCACTTTCGCAGATGTAACACTTCCTGTTCCCTCTAGGAGGCTTCACCTTGGCTGCTCCTGGTGTGAGGGCTCTGGTCGCTGACTGAGCCTTGGCACCACCTATCTCCATCGGCTCCTCTCCCCCTCCCAGTGGAGGCGTGGATTGAGCGCGCGCTGAGTCTCTGGGAAAGAAAGGAGGTGCCCTTGTTGGCGTGCATCCCCAACGCCCTTCATCCTTGCTCCAGGGATGTTCTTCTAGCCGCACACCAATCGTCAACGCCTTCTGGACCACTTCTTGAGTGCTCCGTGGCCTCTCCCCCCTTGCGATTCCGTCTTTCACAGCCCCGTTGAGCCCCTCCCAGAACAGGTCCCTGACGGACGCTGAGTCTTTTTCCCATCCCAGCGCGTTGACCAATGCAAAAAAGCGGGAATGATATTGCCTTACAGTGGCTCTGCCTTGTTTCAAACCGTGAATCTCTTTTCTAGCGACATCCACATCTATCTCCGATAAAAAACAATCGTCTATCGCCTTAATGAAGGCTTTTGCGTTTTGGAGGGCTGGATCATTATCTCTCCACAGATTGCGCAACCACGCTTTAGCTTCTCCATGGAGATGCGTTAGTATGAAGCCTACTTTCTCCTGCTCATCTCTAAAGTCCTTCTCCAGCAACTTTAGCGCAAAAACTACGTCTGCTCTGAAGTTAGGATATTGCTGCAGACTCCCATCGAAATGCGACACCAGGCTCCCCCCTCTCTTCCCGAGCCCGATCCCTTCTGATTTGGCTGCTGGTGGCCCCTGTTTAGTCAACATTTCCAACCTGTTTTGCAGATCCTTGCAGACAGCATCTGATTCCTCTTCTCTCCTCCTTGCCGCTCGTATTTCTGCGTTAAGTTGTACCACGGCATCTTGCAAAGCTGCCAGTCGTTCTTCTGTAGTCATCTTGTGCTGCTTTTGTGAGCTCGCGAAGCACCAATCTTCGCCCCTCGCTGCGTCCTCTCACGTTGCGAGGTTCTTTGAAATTAGAGACGGGACTTACTGTCAGAGCTGCCTCCAGGTCCCAGCTCACAGAGGACCAACGCTAGGCTGTCGTTATGTACAAAAGTCTTTATTGAGATTCAGTCTCCATTTTAAAGCCGCAGCGTGCAGCTCTACGTCTCGACCTTAGACCGGCGTAGTCCCGTCTGAGTCTCCTCCCCCTCCACACCAGTTTAAGACTCTCGCTTTGCTCCACCTCTTCCTAAGTTCCTTTCTCCTCTGGGCCCTCCTGCCCGCTAGGGTCTCATCCTTCCTGGACTCCTCTGACGCTGACCCTGACGATTCTTGCCCCTCCTTCCGGCGGGCTTTAGGACCTGGTTCCCTATCCGGGCTACCTTCTGTGCCGCTCGCCTGTACCTTTGAACTTGGCGCCCGCGCCCAGCCTGCAACTTTCCTCTTAACCGTTAACTCGCTCTCCGATGGAGGCGTGGTCAACCCTGACTCATCTTCTCTCGCTGGTGGTGCATATGTGGGCTCTGACACCTGGGACTCCTCCCCCCCACTACGCTCTGGTGGGGAAGCTGTTCCTGATTTCCAACTGCTGCTCTGGGAGTCCCCGCTGGCCCCTTGCTTCTGGGGTGTCCCCCTTGGGTCGCCCCTTGCCCTGCCCATCAGCGCCCCCTTCTGTGAATCTTCCGATTCGCTGGAGAGGCTCATGGAATCTATCGGGCTGCTGTCATATTCTCCTACGCTGCCCTCGGATTGCTCCCCCTCGCTTTCCATCTCCTCTCCTCCCTGCGCTCCCGCTGAGTCCCTGACAACATGTTATTAAGGTTTGTGATTTACATCATGTTCCTATCTCATACACATCTTATAGTGGGAGAAGCCACCAGCAAATGGAGGTAACACACTTGTTACAACACCTACCTTTATACCTTAGTCAATAACTGGTGCTCTGTGACCCAATATATTCTTAAGTGCTATTGTAGTTGTGATTTCATAATCTTCAATGGGCAAAACCTCTTAGCAACAGACTCCCTAGGATTATGTCTTTTTCACTATGCTTGCTTTCTTCATACAAATGGCACACTCATCACAGTCTCTTTAAAGCAGCACAGAAAGGGATGTGTCTCCATAGGGGTGGAAATTAGCCTACAAAAAAGTGCACCAGACAGGACTTCTGCTGCATCCACAGAGAGGTGACTGAAGCAAAGGGAATTTAGACTTACCAGAAATGTAAGTAAAAAAAATTGTTCATAGAATCATAAAGTGTAGAGCTGGAAGGGATTCCAAGGGTCATCTAGTCAACCCTCTTCAATGCAGGAATCTCATCAAAGTCTCTCATTCAGTCTGAAACCATACTAGACCCTGCTTTGTTTGCAAATGTCCTAGTAGTTGTATTATTTGTCACTTCGTGTGCAGGAGTCAGCAGAGAGAGAGAGAGAAAGAGAGAGAAATGCTGTTTGTGTGTGTCTCTCTGTGTGTTTATGTGCGTGTGAAAATGAGTTGTATGAACATCTTAGCCTGTTTCCACACTGTCAACATAAAACACAGCTAGGATGTTCATTTCTTTTAGTCAGGGTTGATTTGAAGCTGGGATAGATATGGATGGTAGCTAATGTCAAGTGTACACTACTGTCCAAGCCAACAGGGGGAAAGCATTGCATGCAGACTCAAATATATGTGAGATAAAAACATTTTGTTTCAGTTGAAACAGTGCTCCCGTGGAATTCACCATTCCTCAAATACCAGTAATGAGGGCTTCCCCATTCTTAGCAAGGGTGGGTGGAAAGGATCTTATTAAATAAAATAATAATATTAATAATATTAATTTTCAATTAAGAACATCCAATTAATAACAAATCAAATCAAATCATAATCCAATTCAAAAACAAAACAAAACAAAACAAAAACCAAATTATGGTACAATCTGAATTATTAATTATTAAATTTCACATGGACTTCCCATATTCTGAACTTCTGAAGAACTCATCTCACATAATGATATTTCTGCCCTCTTCTTCTTGTTCTCATATTTTCCACATTCTGATCTTAAACTCTCAAAGTCCTCAGTCACTGGCTAATCGATTCTCAATCATGTTAAACAATCATATATCCTTTCATCTGTCAGGCGTAGTTTAATTTGTATATATACTGTGTGTGTGTGCGCGCGCACACACGCGTGTGCGTGTATTTCCTTTGTCTGTTTGCCGAGGAAGCTTTCCCTGGCTCACTCTTATCTTCCAGTCCAGGCTCTTGTCCAAGCCTGCCATTTGAAGTTTTAGGATGCAGTAAATTCCCAAGTTGTTGAGTTGTTAAGCATACTGTTCACAAATATATGTAGCAATTAAAATGGAATATATTCCACAGATATAAATCATTTGGCAATTGATCAGCTTTTCCAGGGACCACACAAGTCTCCCCTCTAGGGAGGGGAGTTGCTAGACACCTGTTTCGCTTTCTCTCCCACCCATAAAGAAGAAAAACCTGGAAACAGGTGCACTGTATGTTGTGGGATATTTCCCAAATTATTCTCTCAGATCGTTGTAGAATCTGCCAAAAGATGTTTCCCACTCCCACGAAAGAGGGAGGAATTCACTTTTTTCCATCCTGCATCACAGCTATCAAGCACCATCTTGTTCCGCTCATTTATCTTTGTCAAGTAAGGTAAGCAGTAAGGTTTACAGTCGTACCATGTCTGTTCAACTTCCAAAACATTAGAAAACCAAAGCAAGGCTTCCAATTGGCTGCAGAAAGCTCCTGCAGCCAATCAGAAGCTGTGGAAGCCCCACTGGACGTTCAGCTTCCCAGAACGTTTGAGAACTAAGCTATTTGAAAACCAAGGTACAACTGATCTGAGACAAACCACAGCAGTGAAATTTAGTTTTTCGTGGCTCTCGGGGGTGAGGAACTAGAGCACTTATGGCTTTTTCAGGTATTACTTTATCCTATCACACAGCTACTATAGGCACAACCCCCCCCCCAATCTTGTCTATTTTCTCATACCATTAAGTTGAAAAATGTAGTGAAAATAGAGTAGAATCAAAAATATACAATTCGACTATATAAAACTAATGGATGTTAAGATGACTTAGTAAGTTGAAGACAGAAATGTGATGGCTGAGTACTGTGGCATGATCTCCAATAACCCAACTGGAAAGAAGTTCTAGAGGCAGTTAAAACAGGGTTTGGCCATTGGCATCTGTTCTTATCTGGCAGCAGTGCTGTTTTCCATTTCACATCCCCAGAAAGAGACATTTTGTGGTGTATCCCCAAATGCTGCTACCCTTCAGCTCACTTTTCTACCCACCCTCAATCTTGTTCAGTGTTGTGTTTGCACCACACAATTTAAGTCGAGTGGTTAGGCCCAGCATAGGGAACAACTGTGTAGCAAAGTTAGTTTTTACTTTGGGGGCAGAAAGACACTGAAAAAACACACTCTACAGCCCAGAGAGCATTTTGACTTATAAAGTCCTTGATGAGGCAAAGTCGACACAGTAAGAGCAAAGTCCAGTTATTAACGAAGACCTGCAACTGCCAGAGTTCTCTCAGTCAAAAGTCTTGCAATGTGTCCAAATTCCTTCAGATTAAATCTTCACAAAGTTCTCCACTTTTTAACTGGATCATTCCAACAGTCTCCACGTCTCTCTTTAGGGGGCAGGGAACCATTTATGCTGACTCAAAGAGAAGTAACCCTTTCTCACTTTCCTTAATACTTCAGCAGTGGAATGAAACCAGCTTGCTTTACATCAAATAAATGATGGAGTCATACATTTGTAATGTTGTACATCCTCATGATGGATGCTGGAAAAACAATACGTTTACTTGGCAAGTTACAGTGGGGAAAACTAGGAAAATATTAAATCACATGAAATTTCATGTAATCATGAATGCTTCTGGGATGACAGTTCAAACTAATGTACTGCATTTTCTGTTTTCCAGGTAAACAGTTGAAAAAAATACCATCACAACTGAGGAAATTTTCACTTCATATATTTCTTTCATTGGCATACACATGGTGCTTCAGATTAGGAAACCATGAGCTGGTTTTCTCAAATTCTGGAAAACTGGATCAGTGTTTCTTATTTGGAAGAATATCGGACCTTAGTGGTTCACCCTTTGTGGTTACTTAAGCTTCTGATTTTACTTTATTCACCATTCATATGTACGGTTTTGTGTCTCTGGGCTGTCTCATTTGTGTTACATATTTACAAGAAGATGAATAACCAGCAAGAAAGTGATGTTAGCAAATTTTGGGAGAAACCAAGGAAAATTATTGCTCAAGTTTGTGATATAACTGGAAAGATATGGTATGGTGAGTAAGTTTTCTTTCATTCCAATAATTCAGTCTTATCAGCTCCTATACTTTCATAGGATTGAGCATCAGAATTTCAGACTTGAGACATTGGGACAATAGTTGCTACAGTGCATCAGGAGTGGACCTCTAAACCCACTTCAGAGTCACCACAGCTCCAAGCTGGCCTTGACTCCATATGGATCAAAAGAAAGGCATGGATTTTTTTTTTAGGTAATAAGCAATCAAAACGAAAAACAAAACATATTATGAGGTATGAAATTAAGATATATTACAGAAGAAAGGGTCAGCTGGTGGCTGCATAAACACCATACATTTAATCACATTGAAAGAAACCTGGAGAATGTTGCTTACACCTCACAGAGCTATAATTAGCAAAGCTCTTTAAAAATAGTTTCATGGATTGTGGCAACAGAAGGGGGTTGGGTTTAAACGTGTAGTGAGTACACAGCAAATGTAATGAGTATATCATCGTGCAGTGAGACTTTGATGGTGCCATTTTCCAGAGCATGGTAAACCACTAGGTAACTCTGAAACATAAACTCTGGACACAAACCATGGAAACTGCCAGCGTAGGATGTGGTGATGGGTGCTAATTTGGATGGACACTGTGAGAAACCGGATGATGGAATACAGAGAGCTTTGGCTTGATCAAGAGGATCCATCTTATGTTCTCATTGCTTCCCAGAGTGATGTTGCTTTAGATGTTGAAGCATAAATCAGAAATATATTACTAAAACCAAGTTTGGGTCATAAGGATGAAACCCTGTGGCTACTTATGACATTGGTCAATGGTGCATCTGTCTGGGAAACTGTTTTCTCACTTTTTATAAAGTGATTCAGAGAATGGTCTGAAGATATGAGTATTATAACACATATAAATGCTTAAAGGAGATTGAAAGAGTGTCACAGTTTTAGCTTACTCAAAGACTAGGCAAAAATGTTTTCACCTGCACCCAAAAGTAATCAAGGAAGGAATATTCCAGCAGAGGAGGATACCATTTGTTCTGGGATCACAACAGAGAAAGTTTTGATCTGTATAGATGACAAACTAGCACCCAGAACACTGAAACATATAGGAGAGGTTTTTACCTGATCTTAAATTTCAGTTTTCTGAACCGCACTGTTTTCTTCCAATAAAAGATTGCAATATTTCATTTATTTTTCACAAAGTAATATTTATTTGGTTTGTATTATTTCCAGGTTATGAAGTTATTGGCATGGAACATCTCCGTAAAGGACCAGGGATTATTGTTTATTATCACTCAGTCATTGCTATTGACTATTCCTTTCTTGTCGCTAAACTTTTTAAGGAGGCACAGAGAGAGTGCTTTTCAGTCATTCATAGCGGCATATATCGGCTACCAGGTAAATTATTAAATTCAAATCATGCTTTTTATCAAACAATATGTGAAATGTGACATAAAACAATCCTATAAAATATAAAACCATGTATCAGGCAAAGAGGTGAGAAACAACATACAAATAAAATATCAGCAAGATGATGGATGTGACCATGGGGAACGTAAGCCAAAATAAAACTCATAACCAAGTGTTGATATTTCATTGTATCCCGCCTATGCTGTTGGGGCAATCCTCTCAAAGCATGCCTCACTTCATTTCCCAGTGACAAGTTGCCCTGACAGATTCCCATCTGAGTTACAACAATGGATGAGCCCAGAATGAGATGGAGTGTTCACACAAAAAAGAAAGTTGGAAACTGCAGGCTTGCTTTGGCCATTTACAGCCTCAACCTCTTCTTCCAATAATGTTTCAGGCACCTTATTTGAGTCAGGCTATGTTTCCAATACAGCATGTCGACCTTTGTCTTTTGGCCCATGATCACAGATCGCAGGAATACCTTGTCTGACCTCAAAACAGCTATGAGATTACTTTCTACACTCTTCCTCAGGGATCTAAGAAATGGGGTCAACTGCATAATGTGACATCTGATTTCTGTGCTGTAACTGCATATGATTGCTGCTGACTTTAATGCCAGAATAGGACAAGGTGTAGGAAACTGGGTCTCCAACTTGATGATTTCTTCAGGTACAAAGATACCAGAAAACAGGGCCCCACCCGAACACATGGCCAATCAAGCACTCCCACACAAAGCTTTTATGCCCCCATGTGACACTGCAATCAAACCCACATGACACCCTTGCTGGAGTGTTCATGGCCCTCCACTCCCCACACATCATCTTCCTCTGCATGCAGACAGCAGCCACAGTAAGGAACTATGACACCACCAAAGGGTTATTTAAATAAGGAAGGAAGTACAGAGCCCAAAAATGCCCAGTAGCACAGAGTGCTCTGTTTGGGGGGTGAATTTGTCCATTGGGTGAATTAATGCAGCATATAATCTCCACCCACTTACCTGTGCATGCAGAGATGAAATTATGCTGGTGTAGGCAGGATTCAGCCAGCATGGGCTCATCTGTGCCATGTGTGTATCTGTCTCTCTATGCATGCCGCAAGGCACTGTGGCCTGTATTTTTATCATAATGCAAACTTGAATGTCAAACTTGAATGTTGTACTACAGACTTGACTTGTGGAACGCTTGTCTAAAAAGGTGGCCACCTCAGCTTTCTATTTGGGGCTTCTTTTTTCAGGGCTGAAGATACTTTTTAATTCCATCAATTTGAAAGATTTCAATAAAGCTGAATGTGTGGAAATTTTGAAGAAAGGCCATTTACTGGGCATTGCCCCTGGTGGAGCTAGAGAATCACACTTTAGTAATGACTACAACATAATGTGGGGTAACAGCACTGGTTTCGCTCGGGTAGCTTTGGAGGCAAAAGTGGTGAGTGATCTTTGTGCAATTTGCATTGCCTTCACGATTATCCTAGATAAGACATAATGTGGTGACATCCTTGATCTAGCATCCTAAGTAGTTGAGGATGGCAAATATCCTGTTTAGGGGTCAAATGATATCTGGAGTTCCAAGTATTTCCTACCCCTGCTTTTTTTTTTAAAAAAAAGCTATTGAAATCACTTACATTAAAAAAAATAATAGCTTTTTTCCTCTTCAATTCTTGAAAATCTGGGGGACAGCATGTGCAATTTGAAGTCAGTTGCGTCTGGCTTGTCACTGTAATGCCCGATGGGGAACATTATTCCTAGTCCTTAACCAAAATAAAGGTGGGGCAGGTGGGGTGAAGTAACTCTCCAGGTCTCACCTTTCTTTTGATTTTGCATTTTTTCTTTTATTCTTTCAGCCCATCATCCCTATGTTTACCCAAAACGCTTGTGAAACATTCAGGAACATTGGAAAGTCAAGTGAGCAAAATATCTTATATTCCTTGGTTGATCAAGAGATCTGATATCAGGCAATAAACAGATTAATAATATACAATGATATTTTTTAAAAATCTATTTTGTACCTTTCGTGCAGAATGCCGTGGCGAGACTCCTTATGGGGTCTTCGCTGCGAGATCACATTCATCCGGTACTATACCAGCTGCACTGGCTCCCAGTGGAGTACAGGATCAGGTTTAAGGTGCTGGTTTTAACCTTTAAAGCCCTATACGGCCTAGGACCCTCGTACCTATGGGACCGCCTCTCCTGTTATGTCCCACAGAAGAACCTACGGTCTGCAAATAAAAACATCTTGAAGATCCCAGGCCACAGAGAGGTTAGGCTGGCCTCAACTAGAGCCAGGGCTTTCTCGGCCGCGGCTCCAATCTGTGGGAACGCTCTGTCACAAGAGACTAGGGCCCTGCGGGACCTGACATCTTTCCGCAGGGCCTGTAAGACAGAGCTGTTCCACCAGGCCTTTGGTCAAGGCACAGCCTGACCCCCCTCCTCTGGCAATCTGCACAGAATTTTGCTTAATGGTTGCCATCAATTTGATTTTAATTAATTTTTATAATGAAAGGTTTTTAGAATGTTGGATTATTTTGATTGTTGTTAGCCGCCCTGAGCCCAGCTTCGGCTGGGGAGGGCGGGGTATAAATAAAATTTATTATTATTATTATTATTATTATTATTATTATTATTATTATTATTATTACTAGTAGTTTATTCAGTGTACACTTATCTGCAAAAGTTGTGCTGTCTCTTAAAAAATATGCACTCAAATTATTTAACCTCATCTCTGGGATGGATTGATTGGGATTGCTAAAAACTCAGAATGCCAACTAATTTCAAATTTGATATGGGATCGCTTTTTTACAGACTCTTTTCCCTTTCATACATAGGGCTGACAAGATGGTTATATGAGAAAACACGACTTCTCTACCTTCCCATATATGGGCCATTTCCAGTGAAACTGAGGACATATATTGGAGAACCCATCCCATATGATCCAAATATAACAGCTGCAGAGCTGGCTGAAAAAGTAAGTTAACTCTACACAAGGAAGTAAAAAAGCAGAATATTGTTTTCCTGTTGGTTTCTCTTTTTCAGTTCTATAAAATGGTTTCTGCCTACTGACTTGCTCATTCTATACGACCAGAGATCGGGTTCATTGTGTAGACTTTTGTGCATTATGTTCATCACTCAGCTTTCCCGCTCCGTAAATTGTTGAGACCATGAAAAGCCTAGGCATTTTATGCACAAAGATCTGCTCATGCAATAGGACTTCTTCTGCCCACCATATGCCCCAGAATCTGCCCCAGAGGTTTCCTCCAAGCCCCCTCCCCGGTGGGGGACCCAGTAAGCACTGTGCGCTCTTAAGCCTCGGTAAAACTATTACTGAAGAACTTCTGATGTTTGTGTGACTTATTGCAACTCTGCACGTGAATGCGACTCCATCCTACTCTGCTATTTTTACCCATGCCCTGCTGTGCTGTTTTCAGGCATGGAACCAGGAGGTGACTTATTTTTGTCACTAGCCCTGTCACCCATTGCCATTCTAAGCGAATAGTGAATATATAGTGAAATATAACTCAATAGCATTTCTGCAGTTTTCCTCACATAGCTGGAGGTAACAACCGTGCAGGAAAATTAATACGTACCAAGCAGCCCAAGGCACTTATGTTTGGTTGTACCTCTGCCATTCTCATACAGTGCTCTTGGTAAACATAAAGAGAGTGGGCTGGATTCACTGACAGATGAGCAGTTTCCTAGTGGGGTTTCCTGGCCCTGGCTGCTCTTGCCCAACCCTCCATGTTGAAGAAGCCACTTTTGACAGTTGAGAGACAAGGACCATCATGCAACACATCTCAGTTTACAAAGTCATTTACGTATCCCAGAAAGAAGTTACATATTGTGCTTCTATATCTGGAATAAATGGGTTGCCTCTGGTTGTGATCCCTTTAGCTTTTCCCTCACTCATATTAATAACTGTGAACACCTTTTTAGCAATATATTCCTATAACACAATGTATTCCTTTGTTCTTCTTTCAACAGGCAAAGACTGCAATTGACAATCTTCGGGATAAATACCAAAAAAGACCAGGAAATATCTTAAGAGCTCTTTCAGAACGATTTGATAAGCATTACAAAGCTAACTAGTCCATATAAAACAGTTGCAGTGTTTCTGACGAGATGTCTGTTATAGGAAGCATTAATAATTATGTTATTAAAGCTAAGCTGATATACACAGAATTGTGCTGTATTGTTTATTAATTATCTGGAAGGGACCCTAGCTCAGTAGCTCAGCTCCTGCTGTGTGTGCAGAAGGTCCTAGGTTTTCAAAGACATACAAGTGCTTTCTTGCCCTATCCTGCAATACACCCAGAATGCCCCTTTTATAATGGGAAGGCGAGTGCTTAACTGAAACATGAAATAATATTACAAGTGAAAGAGTAATGTCACTTTTATTCACATCTCTTTTATGTTTATAGAGATAAGCTTTCACTTGGTTTGAACCTGTGGGCTGCAGACCTCTGCAGTACACAGAGTTATCCCAAGTGGTCAACAAAGCAGCTGTGGCTGGCAGGTCCTGGTCAAGGGCCCAGGAACTCAGAGGCCTGTTCGTCTAGCACCCATTAGCTGGCTTTCTCCCAATAGGATGTCTGTGGAGGAAGGCATGAGGCCCATCTGCTCTCGAAAAGGAGTGATTGGCTTCAAGCGGGTTGGCATAGATGACCCTTGTGGTTCACCCCAACTCTATTATTCTATGATTCCTATGAGGCATCCCAAAACAAATCTATATGAATGTTTACTACATTGGGAACAATTCCACATTTAAAAATGTGATTACACCCCCCCCCTCAGATGAACAACAACAAATGACACATTACACCGTGCCATTTATTAACAGAAATAAAGACAATATGGAAAAGCCATGTGTGAAAAACTAAGTAGATCTTATTATTAAATAGTTTGTAGAACCACATTTAGCAACAATAAGAAGCTATCATTTTCTGTAGGACTTTATCAGTCTCTCACATCACTTCAGTTCTGAAATCATATATAAACCAACTGAAAACGGCCAAAGCCCCAGGCTCAGACGGCATTACACCAGAAATGATAAAAGCACAGGTGGATTGGTGGGCACCTTTCTTAGCCACCCTCTTCACTTACATAGATGACACTGACCGCATCCCAAGGGAATGGGGAACAGACATAATAGTTCCAATCTATAAAAAGGGCAACAGAGGGGACCCAGTGAATAGGCCGATTAGCCTATTAAGTGTGATCAGTAAACTCTACGCAAAGCACCTCCTTAATAAATTTACAGAATGGCTAGAGAATGAAGATATCCTGGCAATAGAACAAGAAGGCTTCAGACCCAGAAGGTCCACGGCAGTTCACTGCCTAACGCTACAACATCTCATCGACAAATACAAATCAGGAGGGCAGGCCTCACTATACGCTGCCTTCGTTGACCTAAAAGCAGCCTTTGATACAGTCTCCAGAACCAGACTCTGGGACAGACTACAGGGTACCAATATAGATAGAAGGCTCCTGCTCTTAATTCAGGCACTGCATGCAAACACGGCTCTTAGAGTCAGGTGCAGCCGCCTAGGACACCTAATGGACCCTATTAAAACCTTCAAAAGTGTCAGGCAAGGGTGCCTATTGCCCCCCCTACTATTTAATTTCTATCTAAATAACTTAGTATCTGCACTCAATGACTCAGAACTCCACCCGCCAAAGCTTGCAAATTGGCATATTTCGGTCCTGCTATATGCCGATGATGCAGTAATTCTATCTAGAACCCACACTGGACTCAAAAGAGCACTAAGAAAGCTTGCAGCATACTGTGAATCTGAATGTCTCAAAATCAACTATCAAAAGACCAAGATACTCGCTTTTGGGGAAAAGTCAAAGCTTAGAAGCTGGGAACTCCAAGGCCATAAATTAGAACAAGTCACAAACTACAAGTATCTAGGAATGGTGGTACAGGCCTCAGGAACCAACAAACTACACATAAACTCCATCGGGAGTTCAGCGGAAAAAAACGCAAATTGTATTCTTAAATTCTTCAGAGCACAAGGGGGCTCCTTCGTCCCTGCAGCTCTAAAATTATACAAGGCCAAAACTTTGGAACAACTCCTGTATGGTTCCTTTTTGGGTACGCCTTCCTCTGCTTTCTCTCCCCTTGAGGGAGTTCAATCTAGACTTCTTAGAGCTCTCCTCCAAGTCCCCAGATGTGTCTCAAACGCATGGGTGAGATTGGAAACAAGGATGATGAGAGTGGAGGCTAGCATCTGCTTAACATCAATCTACAAATGGCTGACATTGAATCTGCTCCCCCGAGGGATAGCCCCACTCATCCTCTGTGACCAATTCCAGTCAGGCTGGCAGACTGCAGTTCTGAACACCCTCCAGAAACTGGGTTTTGCCCCTCAAGCCCTTCTAAGTCTGGGCTTGGGCCAGGCAAAAGCCATGGTCAGGCAGAGAATATTAGATACCGAGAGACAACAGGACTGCGCAAGGTGCCCCAACTATAAAATTGGAGAAATCGAGAGAGATATAGCCGCACCGGCAGCATATCTCTTCTTTCTCGTATCTAGAAATGCAAGAAGGGCCTTTACACTCGCCAGAAGCGTGGCTCTTCCCTCGCCGGTCCTGGATGGAGCCTTTAGAAAAGTCCCCTATGCTCAGAGACTTTGCACCTGTCCATTGGGAGAGATAGGAAGCCCAGAACACTTGTTCTTTAAATGGCCCTTGTACGAAGAGGCATGTAGTAAGTTCATTGATCCTCTTCTGGTGAGGCTCGCCGACCTCCCGCAAAAGCAAAAATTTGACCTTTTGCTGTTAGGCAAAGATCAGAAGAAGACCTGGATGGTCACCAGATTCTGTGTACAAATCTGTAGGCACAGACCATCGCCCAACTCAAAATAGTCCGGCATGAAAATCCCCAAACTCGGTTCCACGGGTGACTCTGAGTCAACTTCCTTGGATAGTTTATTGTTGCACATTGGTTTTCGTCAAAGGTGGTGCTGTGCATTAAGGCAAGACATCTCCACTTTGGTCTCGTCTGTCCAAAGGACATTGTTCCAGAAGTCTTGTGGTTTTTTCAGATGCAACGTTGAAAACCTAAGGCGTGCTGCCAGACGCAACTTTGCAAACCTAAGCCGTGCTGCCATGTATTGAATAATAGAATTATTCAGAAGGTATTGAATAATCAGGATCAGGTGCACAACCTTGGGGTCATTTTGAACTCACATCTGTCCATGGATGCACAGGTTAATTCTGGTAGCTAGACTAGTGATAAGGAGTGGCCGCCATATAACACCCAGCCTGGAAGATCTATATTGGCTCCCTGTACATTTCTGAGCACAATTCAAAGTGTTGGTGTTGGTGTTGATCTTTAAAGCCCTAAATGGCCCTGCCACTGTATACCTGAGGAGTGTCTCCACCCTCATCATTCAGCCCACGAACTAAGGTCCAGTTCTGAGGGCCTTCTGGCGGTTCCCTCAGTGCAAGAAGTGATGTTACAGGGAACCAGGCAGGCTGCCTTTGAAGTCGGTAGTGGCTCCCACCCTGTGGAACACCCTCTCATCTGATGTCAAATAGATAAACAACTACACAACTTTCTGAAGACATCTGAATGCAACCCTGTATCAGGAAGCTTTTAATCGATGATGTGTTGCTGTGTTTTGATTATGTTCTAAGCCACCCCTTCATGGATCACTGCCTTGCCATGGCAAAGGGGCTTGAATAACTCAGAGAAGCTATGAACTATGCCGTGCAGGGCACCCAAGATGGACAGGTCATAGTGGAGAGTTTTGACCAAACGTGATCCACCTGGAGCAGGAACCGGCAAGCCACTCCAATATCCCTACCAAGAAAACTCCATGGACAAAGACAACAGGCATATAAAAGTTATAACACTGGAAGATGAGCCCCTCAGGTCGGAAGGTGTCCAACATGCTACTGAGGAAGAGCGGAGGACAAGTACAAGTAGATTCAGAGCTGATGAAGTGGCTGGGCCAAAGCCAAAAGGTTGCTCAGTTGCAGATATGCTTGGAAGCGAAAGGAAAGTCCAATGTTGTAAAGAAAAATATTGCATAGGAACCTGGAATGTAAGAACCTTGAACCTGGGTAAGTTGGATGTGGTCAAAAATGAGATGGCAAGAATAAATGTTGACATCCTGGGCATCAGTGAACTAAAATGGACAGGAATGGGCGAATTCAGTTTGGATGACCATCATATCTACTACTGTGGGCAAGAATCCCGTAAAAGAAATGGAGTGGCTCTCATAGTCAACAAAAGAGTGGCAAAAGCTGTACTGGGATGCAATCTCAAAAATGATAGAATGATCTCGATATGAATCCAAGGCAGACCTTTTAACATCACAGTAATCCAAGTTTATGCACCAACTACTAGTGCTGAAGAAACTGAAATTGACCAATTCTATGAAGACTTACAACACCTTCTAGAAATGACACCAAAGAAAGATGTTCTTCTTATTATAGGGGATTGGAATGCTAAAGTAGGGAATCAAAAGATAAACGGAACAACTGGCAAGTTTGGCCTTGGAGATCAAAATGAAGCAGGGCAAAGGCTAATAGAGTTCTGTCAAGAGAACAAGCTGGTCAGCATAAACATGCTTTTCCAACAACACAAGAGACAACTCTACACATGGACATCACCAGATGGGCAGCATCAAAATCAGATTGATTATATTCTCTTTACTGATTGTATTTTCAGGAACTTCCGGGTTAGCGCCATCAGCAAATGGTGGATTCCCTTTGATCTGGAGGGGATCGGCTCCATGGGAATCGGGTCTGTACTGCGACGGCGAAGCGGGGACCCTTCAGGAATCACAGGCGGTGAAGCCTGTGAACGTGGGACTCGGCGGGCACCTTTTGTGCCCCCCCAACTCGCAAGGAAACCCTTTTACGGGTCTCAGAGCGGAGCGGGGTGAGCGGCACGGTGCTGTGAGTCAATTGCTTTTTCTACGGAGCGAAGCCGGATTGGGGTTCCTGGAAAGCGCTGACTTTTTCCTGGGACAATTGGATTACAAAAACAACTACCCGTGAGTAGGGGAAATTGGACTTACTTATAAAAAAAGGGAAAAAATACTTAATTGGTTACCGAAGCGGGGAGGTCTAAACAGGAAGTCCGCCTTCTGCTTTGTAAATAGATCAAAGCAAAGAGACTTTTAAGCTAAAGCGCTGGAGCCAAGCTTGAAAAGGACTGTTTTCTAACTCGATAAATTTTCTGAACCCCCTAACTGGGAAGCAGGGAAGGAAGGGGGCTGTTTTTGGACTGTATAAACCTGCAAGAGAGAGGGAAAGAGCTTTAAAACCCACCACTCAAACCTGGGAACGGTCTGCCATCGAAAAAAGACTTGCTTTTTGGACTGCGTGTTAGCTGTTATTAGAAGGACTTTTGACAGCAAGAGAGATACATTGTGATCAGATTTAATACTTTGTTTGCTAAAGGGAGAGAAAGCAACTGGAAGGTAACAAAATATGGAACTGTTTCATTTTCTCCGTTGGAATCTTTTAAAAAAAAGTAACTTCTTTTCTGGACTATTGCAATTGTTTCCACCTAGAGGGACTTTTAGAAATTGCTACAAGGGGAATTTTCCACTGGGAAACAGGAATTGTTTATCTGAGACTGACCTTGGCTCTTTCCTGTTTTATTGTTATAGCAGATGGGAAAGAGAAAGCAGATTTGTCATCTTTAGACAGAGCAACGAGGTCTGGGAAGACTTGGGGGCAGCGAAGGCAATCAACTGCTGGCCTTCCTATTGTATCTGGGACTGTGTCAACACAATCTAAGCCTAGTGGAATGTCTTCAGAAGATGCTCTAGCGAATGCACTAAGATTAATGAAACTTTGTTACAACTTAGCACGAGGGTCGAAGAGACCCACAAGAGGGTTGAAGAGACAAATAAGAAGGTTGATACTGCAAATAAAAAAATTGATTTAAATACAGAAACATTAGATAGCCTGGGGCAAAAAGTTAACAGCAATACAGAATCTATCCAGAAACTTCTGCAGGAATTGACCTTGACCCAGGAAAAAACTGCCGCCGTGGAATTTAAGGTAGCACAATTGGAAACAGAGAAGGTTCCAGACCTACAGAAACAAATTGAAGACCATAAGCTGACATTGTCTATGATTGAATTGAAGGAAAAACAGACGAACCTAAGGATCAGAGCTGTACCTGAATTGGAGAAGGGCACCCTGACAGATTTTTTGGCACAAGAATTTGCAGAGTTTTGGAAGTCGGAATTGAAAGAAGAAGACTTTAAAATTGTGAGGGCTTTCAGATTAGGAAAAGGAGGAAAGATCAAAATAAGGGATTGTTTGATTACCCTCCGATCTAAAGAAGAAAGAGATAAAAATTTTGGGTTAGCATTTCCAGAACCCTTTGATAATTCTGCAATCAAGAGTGGAAATTTTTAAAGATATACCGAAACACCTTTTGGATCTTAGATCCAGTTTTGGAGACTTGGTTGCCCTGTTGAGAAAGAACAAAATTATCTTCAGGTGGGAATTCCCCCAAGGCCTATCTTTTAGCTACAAAGGAAGAAAGATAAAAATAAGATCAGTGGAAGAAAAGGATAAGTTTTTGGGAAACCACAAAGAAGACCTGCAGAAAGGACTTGGAAAAGAGCCAGAAGGATTGGACAAGAGTTCACCCAAAAAAGGGAAACCAACGCCAACGACTGATATAGATGAACTACTGAGCGCAGTTGGAGGAAAAGCAAAGTAAGTACATAATGACACTGCAAGCATTAAGTTGGAATATTAATGGACTGAATTCCCCGGAAAAAAGGGGGAGAGTATTTCATATCTTAAAAAAAGAACATCTGGACTTGATTTGTTTACAAGAAACACATGTGACAAGGCTACATCGGAAAATTTTGAGCAATAAAAGATTAGGAGAGGAATTTATTTCATCAGATAAAGTTAAGAAAAGAGGAGTAGTACTTTATGCAAAGGAAAGCCTGTCACCGAAATTTTTATTTAAAGATGAGCAAGGAAGATTTGTTGCAATTGAAATTCAATTACAAGGAGAGAAGTTTTTGATAGTAGGCATCTAATGAGGGGAAATCGGAATTTTTCAAGAAATTGCATGAAATTTTAATGGATTATTTAGACTATAATATGATCTTGATGGGAGATATGAATGGAGTGGTGTCTACAAATATGGATAAAGCCCAGAGACAGGTGGTAACAAAAGATGGTAGATTACCAAAGACTTTTTTGAAATGACTGACAATATGGACCTTGTTGACATTTGGAGAACTAAGAACCCCTTGGGAAGAGAAGGAACTTTCTTCTCTGAAGCCAAAATGACATGGACAAGAATCGACCAAATTTGGGTAACTAGGGGACTGACCCCGAAGATAAAAAAAGTGGAAATCTGCCCTAAAACTTGCTCCGACCATAATACCGTGAAGATGGAAATGATACTAACACCAATTGGTTCCTTTAGATGGAGGATGAATGACTCTTTGTTTAGGAATGAGGAAATGACTAAAAAGGCCCAAAAAAACTTGAGAGACTATTTTGAGATAAATATGAACACCACTACTGGAAAAAGAGTAGTTTGGGATGCAAGTAAGGCAGTTATGAGAGGGTTTTTGATACAAAAAAATGCAATCAAGAAGAGAGCTCAAAATGAAAAAAAGGAAAAAAAATTGGAGAAAATAAAGGAAGGAGAAAAGAGATTGAGAGCAAAACCAAAATCACAGGGGATCCTGAAAGAGATAAAGTTACATCAAGTACAATATATGAAATTGATGAATCAGGAAATAGAACGGAAGATTAAACTGATGAGACAAAAGACATTTGAATCGGCTAACAAATGCGGGAAACTGCTGGCTTGGCAAATGAAAAAAAAGACAAAAACTTAACACCATTACTAATTTGGTAGTGGAGGGGAAGAGCATACAGAATCCTGTGGAGATTAGGAAGTGTTTTCAGAAGTACTTTAAACAACTATATACACAGGAGACCCAGAAAAAAATGGATATTGATCGATTTTTGAAAATAAATGGACTACAAAAAATCTCTCAAGAGAATAAATCAATGCTAAACTATAAAATAACAGACCAAGAGGTGGAAGGAGCCATTCAGAATATGAAGTTGGGCAAATCTCCAGGGCCGGATGGCTTGACTGCAAGATATTATAGATCTTTGAAAGGATGGTTAGTACAGCCTTTGAAGGAAGTTTGTAATGAAATACTGGAGGGAAAAAAGGCACCAGAGTCATGGAAAGAAGCTTACATTACACTTATACCGAAAACAGAATCGGAGAAAACACAGCTTAAGAACTACCGTCTCATATCTTTACTCAATGTGGATTACAAAATTTTTGCTGAAATTATGGCTAAAATATTTAAAAAGGTTTTGGTAGAAGAAATTCATAAAGATCAAGCGGGCTTTCTCCCGGGGAGACATTTGTCAGATAACACAAGGAATATAATTAATATTATAGAAAAATTACAAGTGAATATTAACACTAAAGCAGTTTTGATATTTGTGGATGTGGAGAAAGCCTTTGATAACATTTCTTGGAGTTTCATGAAGAAAAATCTACAGGGAATGGGGGTAGGCCAAGGTTTTGAAAACGGTATAGGTGCAATTTATTCAGAACAAAAAGCTAAGTTAATTGTGAATAATGTAGTTACAGAAGAGTTTAAGATTGAGAAAGGAACACGACAGGGTTGCCCAATCTCTCCATTGCTTTTTATATCGGTCCTGGAGGTTTTGCTTAATATGATTAGAAAGGACCAATTGGTTAAAGGTATACAAGTCGGAGCCAAACAGTATAAATTGAAAGCCTTTGCTAATGATTTAGTGTTGACATTACAGGAGCCAGAACCCAGTACTAAAAGAGTATTGCAATTAATTCAAGAATTTGGTCAGGTTGCGGGATTTAAGTTGAACAAGCTGAAAACTAAGGTGTTAGAGAAAAATTTAACAGAGATTGAGAAAGAGAGGTTTCAGAAGGAGACAGAATTAACATTGGTAAAGAAAGTGAAATAAAAGGTAAAGGTAAAGGTACCCCTGCCCGTACGGGCCAGTCTTGACAGACTCTGGGGTTGTGCGCCCATCTCACTTAAGAGGCCAGGGGCCAGCGCTGTCCGGAGACACTTCCGGGTCACGTGGCCAGCGTGACATCGCTGCTCTGGCCAGAGCCAGAGCCAGAGCCAGAGCCGCACACAGAAACGCCGTTTACCTTCCCGCTGGTAAGCGGTCCCTATTTATCTACTTGCACCCGGAGGTGCTTTCGAACTGCTAGGTTGGCAGGTGCTGGGACCGAGCAGCGGGAGCGCACCCCGCCGCAGGGATTCGAACCGCCGACCTTTCGATCGGCAAGCCCTAGGCGCTGAGGCTTTAACCCACAGCGCCACTGGGGGTTAATATGACTGCTAAGAATGTGAATTTATTTAAAGACAACTATGAAAAATGTTGGATGGAAGTGAAAAAGGATTTAGAAATATGGTCAAAATTGAAGTTATCATTGCTGGGCCGAATTGCTGCGATAAAGATGAATGTATTGCCTAGGATGCTGTTTTTGTTTCAAACATTGCAAATTCTGGACAAGATGGACTGTTTCAAGAAATGGCAGAGAGATATTTCTAGATTTGTCTGGCAGGGCAAGAAACCTCAAATAAAATTTAAGATTTTAACTGATGCTAAAGAAAGAGGGATTTGCCCTGCCAGATCTTAAATTTTATTTGTGAGGAGAATCAGAACTTACAGGGTTAAACAGTTCTGTGTGACGTCTCACATTCTGAGGTGTGGTTATATTCACATACGGGAATCTTTCTTTGTGTGTGAGTTCTCTTTTGTTTTTGGCTGAGAGGCGAAAGGATGCCTGCTCTCTCGCCGGGCTAATTTATGATGTTTTTCTACTCATTAAAGGACTGTTGGAGATTAGCAAAAGCCTGCATTCGGTCTGATTTATTATCCACACACAAGGCAACAGTTTCTGCCGCTGCAAAGACTCTGCTAAGAGAGCTGAGGGAGCTCACGTTTTCTATCGGCACGGACGCCATCTTATCTCACATTATTATGAATCAGCTGCATTTTGTTGGCTGAAAGAATGGCTGCTTCTTGAAAACACGGACATTTTGGATTTAGAAGGTTTTAATAATGTTTTGGGATGGCATGCATACCGTATTTTTTGCCTCATAGGACGCACCGGCCCATAGGACGCACCAAGTTTTTTAGGGGGGAAATAAAGGAAAAACATTTTATTTTCCCCCCCCCCCAGGCGCTTGTGGGGCCGGCAGCAGGGAGAAGCGCTCTTCTCCCCGCCGCCCGCCTTCAGACCAGGTCCGGGGACAGCGGGAAGACGCGCTGCGCCTCCCAGCTGTCCCCGGAGCTTGCGGGGCTGGCAGCGGGGAGAAGCGCTCTTCTCCCTGCCGCCCACCTGCAGACCAGGTCCAGGGACAGCGGGAAGACGCGCTGCGCCTCCCAGCTGTTCCCGGAGCTTGCGGGGCAGGCAGCGGAGAGAAGCGCTCTTCTCCCCGCCGCCCGCCTGCAGACCAGGTCCGGGGACAGCGGGAAGACGTGCTGCACCTCCCCGCTGTCCCTGGAGCTTGCGGGGCTGGCAGCAGGGAGAAGCACGCGTCTCCCCGCCGTCAGCCTCCAAACCACATCGGGAGACAGCGGGATGGCGGCGTTCCGCCTCCCCGCTGTCCCCCGACCTTGTGGGGCTGGCGCTGCGGCTCTCCTGAAGCCTGGCGCTGCGGCTCTCTAGGCTTCAGCGAAATCCTGCATTCGCCCCATAGGACGCACACACATTTCCCCTTCATTCTTGGAGGGAAAAAAGTGCGTCCTATAGGGCGAAAAATACAGTACTTGTGGTATGACAAGGTCAAAGCACATAAAGCGTTTAAAAACCATATTGTCAGGAAAACACTGTTTAATGTTTGGATGAGATATAAGGACTTGCTTGAAAGTAAAACGCCAATGTGGCTGTCACCAATGGAGGCTAAGGCTCTGAAAAAACTCAATATGGAGGTAAATTGGCCGAAATATTGTGAAATTTTGGAACAAGGAGATAGATTAAAACTGCAGAGCTTTGACAAACTAAAAAATAAAGTACGAGATTGGCTTCATTATTATCAAATAAGGGAGGTTTATAACTTGGACAAGAAAATTGGTTTTCAGGTGGAAAAATCAAAATTGGAAACAGAATTGTTAGATCCTAAAACTAAGAATTTGTCAAGAATGTATAACTTGCTGTTGAAATGGAATACACAGGATGAAACGGTTAAATCTGTTATGATTAAATGGGCACAAGATGTTGGACATAACATTATGATGGCTGACTGGGAAAAGTTATGGACCACAGGTATCAAGTTTACGGCATGTAATGCCTTAAGAGAGAATATAATGAAAATGATTTACAGGTGGTACTTGACACCAGTCAAGCTTGCAAAAATTTATCATTTGCCCGATAATAAATGTTGGAAATGTAAAGAGATTGAAGGTACATTTTTTCACCTTTGGTGGACATGCCCAAAGATTAAGACCTTCTGGGAGATGATCTATAATGAAATGAAAAAGGTATTTAAATATACCTTCCAGAAGAAACCAGAGGCCTTTCTCTTGGGCATGGTCGGCCAATTGGTGCGAAAGGAGGATAGAACTTTTTTTATGTATGCCACAACAGCAGCAAGAATACTTATTGCAAAGTATTGGAAAACACAAGATCTACCCACCCGGGAAGAATGGCAGATGAAGGTGATGGAATACATGGAACTGGCTGAGATGACTGGCAGAATCCGGGACCAAGGAGAAGAGTCGGTGGAAGAAGATTGGAAAAAAATTAAAGTTTATCTTCAAAAATATTGTAAAATTAAGGATTGTTAGAAAGATGTTGGAAAAGGAAAATTATGTGGTTTTGGCAGAAAGGACATAAATGATCAAGTAAGAATGAATTGGTGAAAGAGAGAATGTAAAATCATAGTATATTAAGACAAATTATTAAGATAAAAACAAGGTTGGAAGGATTTGCTGAAACAATAATTTGAATTAGAATACAAAAATGGGAGGTGTGAGGAGGTCAAGGAGATAAGTAAAGGAAAGAAAGCTATGTAAAGGTTTGAATTGTTCTTTTTTTACTGATTGTATTTTTTCTGTATTTTTTCTGTCTTTTTTACTTTTCTTTTTCTTTTTGTAACCTTTAAAATTTGAATAAATATTATTATTATTATTATTTTAAAAAAGATTATATTCTCTGCAGCCAAAGATGGAGAAGCTCTATACAGTCAGCAAAAACAAGACCTGGAGCTGACTGTGGCTCAGATCATCAGCTTCTTATAGCAAAATTCAAGCTTAAACTGGAGAAAGTAGGAAAAACCACTGGGCCGGTAAGATACAATCTATTAAATATATATATATATATATATATATATATATATATATATATATATAGATTTTTAAATACAAATACAGAAATAATAAACAGTATAACATATATCATAACATAGTTTCATGACTTCTTTGGACTCCCTTGCATCTCCCGCTCCCACTTACATCATTGTAAATTTTGCCAGCAATTTATCATCTTGTTTAGATTCTTGTATCCCATTCATTTGAATATAATCTAATAATTCTCCAAAAGGTTTATATTTTCCTCAATCTCACTTATCGTCCTAATTCCGCCTAATTTGGTGGTGCTCAATTATTTATGATCTAGCATCCTCCTTAACATTGAACCAAATTACAGTATTTTTGTAAATAAATCTTAAATTTCTTCCAATCTTCTTCAGCTCTCTCCTCTCCCAGGTCTCGGATTCTGCCGGTCATCTCAGCCAATTCCATATAGTCTATCAGTTGCATCTGCCATTCTTCCAGTGTGGGTAGATCTTGGGTTTTCCAGTGCTTAGCGATAAGTATCCTTGCTGCCGTTGTTGCATACAGGAAAAAAGTTCTGTCCTTCTTTATCACCCTCTGGCCGACAATACCCAGGAGGAAGGCCTCTGGTTTCTTGGGGATAGTATACTTAAATACCTTTTTCAACTCATTATATATCATTTCCCAGAAGGCCTTCACTCTAGGGCACGTCCACCAGAGGTGAAAGAATGTTCCTTCATTTCCTTTACATTTCCAGCATTTGTTATCAGACAAATGGTATATTTTGGCAAGTTTAACTGGGGTCATGTACCATCTATATATCATTTTCATTACATTTTCCTTCAAAGCATTACATGCAGTGAAGTTCAACCCAGTGGTCCACAACCTTTCCCAGTCCTCAAACATAATGTTATACCCAATATCCTGTGCCCACTTTATCATAGCCGATTTAACCATTTCATCTTGTGTGTTCCATTTTAACAGCAAGTTATACATTCTTGAAAGTACCTTGGTCTTAGGTTCTAACAGTTCTGTTTCCAATTTTGATTTCTCCACCTGGAACCCTAACTTTTTGTCATTTTTAAAGACTTCTTTAATCTGAGCGTAGTGTAACCAGTCTCGCACTTTATCCTTCATTTTCTCCAAACTCTGCAATTTCCAATTGTCTCCATCTTTTTCTAGTATTTCCCCATATTTTGGCCATTTGGCCTCCATATTGGGTCTTTTTCGGGCCTTAGCTTCCAGAGGTGATAGCCACCTTGGAGTTTTATTTTCCAATAAGTCTTTATATTTTGTCGGTAAGATACAATCTAAATCAAATCCCTTATGAATACACAGTGGAAGTGAGGAACAGGTTTAAGGATCTAGATTTGGTGGGCAGAGTGCCTGAAGAACTATGGATGGAGGCTCGCAACATTATACAGGAAGCAGCAACGAAAACCATCCCAATGAAAAGGAAATGCAAGAAAGCAAAGTGGCTGTCCAACAAGGCCTTACAAATAGCTGGCGAGAGAAGGCAAGCAAAATGCGAGGGAGATAGTGAAAGATACAGGAAATTGAATGCAGATTTCCACAAAATAGCAAGGAGAGACCAGAAGGCCTTCTTAAACGAACAATGCAAAGAAATAGAGGAAAACAACAGAATGGGAAGAACCAGAGATCTGTTCAAGAAAATTTGAGATATGAAAGGAACATTTCGTACAAAGATTACCATAATAAAGGACAAAAGTGGAAAGGACCTAACAGAAGCAAAAGACATCAAGAAGAGGTGGCAAGAATACAAAGAGGAATTATACCAGAAAGATATGGATGGCTCATACACACCAGGTAGTGTGGTTGCTGACCTTGAGCCAGACATCCTGGAGAGTGAAGTCAAATGGGCCTTTGAAAGCACAGCTAATAACAAGGCCAGTGGAAGTGATGGCATTCCAGCTGAACTATTTAAAATTTTAAAAGATGATGCTGTTAAGGTGCTACACTCAATATGCCAGCAAGTTTGGAAAACTCAGCGGTGGCCAGAGGATTGGAGAAGATCAGTCTACATCCCAATCCTTAAAAAGGGCAGTGCCAAAGAATGCTCCAACTACTGCACAATTGCACTCATTTCACACGCTAGCAAGGTTATGCTTAAAATTCTACAAGAAAGGCTCAAGCAGTATGTGGACCGAGAACTCCCAGAAGTGCAAGCTGGATTTAGAAGAGGCAGAGGAACCAGAGACCAAATTGCAAACATGCACTTGATTATGGAGAAAGCTAGAGAGTTCCAGAAAGACATCTACTTCTGCTTCATTGACTATGCAAAAGCCTTTGACTGTGTCGACCATGGCAAACTATGGCAAGTTCTTAAAGAAATGGGAGTCCCTGATCACCTCATCTGTCTCCTGAGAAATCTCTATGTGGAACAAGAAGCTACAGTTAGAACTGGATATGGAACAACTGGTTGGTTCAAAATTGGGAAAGGAGTACGACAAGGCTGTATATTGTCTCCCTGCTTATTTAACTTATATGCAGAATTCATCATGCGAAAGGCTGGGCTGGATGAATCCCTAGCCGGAATTAAGATTGCTGGAAGAAATATCAACAACCTCAGATATGCAGATGACACAACCTTGATGGCAGAAAGTGAGGAGGAATTAAAGAAACTTTTAATGAGGGTGAAAGAGGAGAGTGCAATATATGGTCTGAAGCTCAACATAAAAAAAACGAAGATCATGGCCACTGGTCCCATCACCTCCTGGCAAATAGAAGGGGAAGAAATGGAGGCAGTGAGAGATTTTACTGTCTTGGGCTCCTTGATCACTGCAGATGGTGACAGCAGTCACAAAATTAAAAGACGCCTGCTTCTTGGGAGGAAAGCAATGACAAACCTAGACAGCATCTTAAAAAGCAGAGACATCACCTTGTCAACAAAGGTCCTTATAGTTAAAGCTATGGTTTTCCCAGTAGTGATGTATGGAAGTGAGAGCTGGACCATACAGAAGGCTGATCGCCGAAGAATTGATGCTTTTGAATTATGGTGCTGGAGGAGACTCTTGGGAGTCCCATGGACTGCAAGAAGATCAAACCTATCCATTCTTAAGGAAATCAGACCTGAGTGCTCACTGAAAGCTGAGGCTCCAATACTTTGGCCACCTCATGAGAAGAGAAGACTCCCTGGAAAAGACCGTGATGTTGGGAAAGATGGAGAGCAAAAGGAGAAGGAGACGACAGAGGACGAGATGGTTGGATAGTGTTCTCAAAGCTACCAGCATGAGTTTGACCAAACTGCGGGAGGCAGTGGAAGACAGGAGTGCCTGGCGTGCTCTGGTCCATGGGGTCACGAAGAGTTGGACATGATTAAATGGCTAAACAACAACAACAAAAGCCACCCAGAGTTGCTGGAGCAACCAGGCTTACACTTACACCCACACCCACCCCACCCCCACCCCCACCCCCACCCCCACGCCACTTTATCTTTTAGCTCCTGAAAGACTCAAGTTTCCATCTTAGCTGATTTCTGTCTGCCATAGCCTCAGTTATGAATACCAGAGTAGGCTGATCAGGATTTAAGAATTTGTTGGGCATTTGTTCCTGAAGATGATGTGAACAAAGGCCCAAACTTTCGATCTGAAAATAATTGAGTGTATTGGGGAATGTTATTATAGAGAAGAGAGGTAGATATTATTTATGATGCCTGACAGTATTGGTGTCAGGGACTGGAATGAAGCAGCAAAGGCATGGGAGGAATCTCCCCCCCCCCTTCTCGTGGCGCTAACAGGGGGGGGGGGGAGAGACAGCTTTGAATTGCAGCCAAACTATGAGGGAGAAAACCAGGCAGGGATGGGAGAGCAGCCAATCTATGCAGAATTGGGAGACTTAAGGGGGTGGGGGGAGCAGATAGTAGGAGATCCTCCATCCCCTAGGATGCAACGGTCACTGAGGGTACCAGAGCAGTGTACGCAACAATGTTTGGCAATGGAAAGCTTCCGTAGGAGTCGATGCTGCTGGGGGAGGGGAAATGAGGAGGAGTCAGAATGAATAATTCCATGATGGTGTAAAGACTGGAATTCTTTGTGTTACAGCAGTGACTGAATAAATCATACTTAAAAGCATTCTTGTTTTCTCCTGCCTCCTTGAAAACATCAGGAAGGAAGGGAGAGATTCCTCAGGCCTGACAATCAGAGTCATTAGCAAAGTGCCATGGATGTAGATTGCGCCATGGCAATAATAATTTGGTGCAAGTTTAGTCGCAGTATGCTTCTTAGTCTTTACGCGGTTTAATTTATTTAGATTTATATCCTGCTTTTTGACAAAATTTTTCAAAGTGACTGGTTCCTTTTACTAAAATAATGATGCTAGAATAATGGAATCTGCAGAAATATCTACAGAAAATATCCAAGTAAGCAGTCATGGGGAAATCAGTCACACTTGTTGCAATTTTTATGTGGTATTCATTCAGCAGTGGCTCCATTCTTGTCACCCTGATAGCATCATTGATTGAAGTTCTTACTGCCCACATAGTGAGAGTTTCCACAATCCAGGGTGGATATCACCTTAGTGGGGTGTGTCACCCCATTTCAAAATCACGCCAGCTTAGTTGGAGGTGTGGGTGTTTCCCAAGCCATTAAGGAGGCACAGCAACTGCAGAACACATTTTCTTACATGCCACTGTATGGCACAATGATGAATGACAGCAGTAGAATCATAGAATCATAGAGTTGGAAGAGACCACAAGGGCCATCGAGTCCAACCCCCTGCCAAGCAGGAAACACCATCAGAGCACTCCTGACATATGGTTGTCAAGCCTCTGCTTAAAGACCTCCCAAGAAGGAGACTCCACCACACTCCTTGGCAGCAAATTCCACTGTCGAACAGCTCTTACTGTCAGGAAGTTCTTCCTAATGTTTAGGTGGAATCTTCTTTCTTGTAGTTTGGAACCATTGCTCTGTGTCCGCTTCTCTGGAGCAGCAGAAAACAACCTTTCTCCCTCCTCTATGTGACATCCCCATCGCTGGGATTCGAACCGCTGACCTTCTGATCAGCAATTCCTAGGCTCTGTGGTTTAACCCACAGCGCCACCCGCACCCCCCTTAAATCCAGCTTTGTGAAAATCTTTGCAGACCTCAACCTCTCTAGCAAATCCCCAATGCATGGTAAGGGATAGCGATTGGGCACCATGATGCGGATAATCTGGTGAAAGTCAATGCAGAGACACAGTTTGGGTGTGTCTTTTTTCTTTACAAACAGCATGGGAGAGCCCTCTGGCACCTTGGATGGCTGCGTAAAATCCCGTGCCAGGCTCTTCTCAAGAAACTCCTTGAGAGATGTCAGCTCCTTCTCAGACATCAAATAGACATCGGCTTCTGGGCATCTGAGCCCCCGATAGCAAGTCTATTTTACAGTCATAAGTTCGATGTGGAGGCAAACTGTCTGCCTCCTTCTCACAGGACACGTCCCAGTAGGCCTTGTATTGGGGTGGCAACTGCCCTTCCTCTCCCATTAGGGGTCCCAATACTTTCACCCCCCCTTGCGGCGGCTGCTACTGGGGCTTCAATAACTAAGCAGTAGGTATTTTCCTTGGTTTTATTTTCTGGGAAATCTGCTGCTCGCTGGGAAGGAAATTTGAGGCAGCCTGCTGCAGGAGTGCATTGGAGTCCATAGATGACAGTTTGACAGCCGGGTCAGTCCAGCAACAAATGGAGCTGCAAACCCATTGGGAACTCGCTTTTGATCTCCATAGAACCTTCAACGTCCTGGTAATCCCCAAGATTACCATACACAATCTTTATGTATTGCAGGGTGATCCTATCTGGTACCTTATTTGAAGGGGGAGAAGCTACCAGGAAAGGGAGGTAACACACGTGCCGCAATACTACCTTTACTCCTTAGGCAATAACTGGTTTTCTGTGACACAGTATGTTATTATGCAATATGATTGCTATTGTAGTGGTGGAAAACTCCAAAAAAGAAAGTTAGAAGAAACTAATCATGTCAAACAAATTAAACAAGGTAAGGCTATCAAATTATTTCTCCCCTGTTGATCAAACCCCTTAATGCAGGGAAGTACTACTACTCTGTCACAATGAATTCCTCTCCCCTCAAAAATAGAGTAAAACAGACCACCATATGTGTACAGTGGTGCCCCGCAAGACGAATGCCTCGCAAGATGAAAAACCCGCTAGACGAAAGGGTTTTCCGTTTTTGGAGGCGCTTCACTAAACGAATTTCTCTATGGGGTTGCTTCGCAAGACGAAAAAATATTGCGAGTTCCCGTGTTTCCCCCCCCCCCGCTTTTTTCCGCCCTTTCCCTAAGCGCTAAGCCGCTTATCAGCTGTTCGGCTGATAAGCCGCTTCTCAGCTGATCGCTAAAAGCCGCTAGACCGCTAATAGCGCTAATCCGCTAAGCTGTCAATGGGCTTGCTTCGCAAGACGAAAAACCCGCTAGACGAAGAGAATCGCGGAACGGATTAATTTCGTCTTGCGAGGCACCACTGTATGTGATTATTACTCTAAATTAAAGAGAATTAAAGAGAGAGGTCCAATGCAAATACTTTTCCTGATGCAGCGCTAGGATTCAAGATTGCAAACAGATGTTATCAAGGTTTACGTATTGCAGGATATTTTGCGAGCACATCTTGAACCCATAACTTACATTTAATTAAAATGGCCACAACTTCCAGGAAGCAGCCTCCACAAGCGCTCCCTCTTTTTCACAATTCTTCGTTTCCTCATACAGATGGCACACCCATCAGAGTGTTTTTAAACCTCTACATAAAGGGACATATCTCCATAGGTGTGGAAATTAGCCTATGAAAAGGTGCACCAGACAAGACTTCTGCTGCTCCCAGAGAGAGGTGACTGAAGCAAAGGTAATTTAGGCTTACCAGGAATGTAAGTAAAAGTTTTTGTTCAGAGAATCATAAAGTGTAGAGTTGGAAAGGTCCCAAGGGTCATCTAGTCAACCCCCTGCAATGCAGGAATCTCATCAAAGTCTCTCATTCTGTTTGAAACCATACTGGGCCCTGCTTCGTTTGCAAATGTGCTGGTAGTTCTGTTATTTGTCACTTTCTGTGCAGGGGTGCGCAGAGAGAGAGAGAGAGAAATGCTGTCTGTCTTTCAGTGTGCTTTAGGGCTGCGCGATATCAGGTTTATAACATCACAATATATTACCAGCTAAATACCACAATATCTCAATACATCACATGATATATCTGCGGCTGCAGAGGGCCTTGCCGGGCTCTTGGAGAAGTGACCCTTTCTCACTTTCCTTAATACTCCAGCAGTGGGGGTTGGGGAGACCTTTATAAAAAGTGTAAAATCAATCTATAATGAGCAGACGGCCAATATAATTGTAAACAACACATCAGAAAAATATATGATATATAAAGGGATGAGGCAAGGTTGCTCAATGTCCCCGCTGTTATTTATATTAATATTAGAAGTACTGGCTCAAAATATAAGGATTAAGAATAAAATCAATGGAATAATAGTGGGCCAGCAAAATTACAAATTGAAAGCATTCGTGGATGACATCGTATTAACCTTAGAACAACCCAGAATGAGCATACTGGAAGTGACAGAAGAGATAAGTAGATGTGTAAAATTGGCTGGCCGCAAACAAAATAAAGGGAAAATCAAGATGCTGCTAAAAAAATAAAGAATAATCAAAGAAGAAAGACATTGAATCGGAATGTGGGTGGGAAATAGAAACAAAAATAAAATATCGGGATTTGGTTAACAATAAAAAAACATAATATCTATCAAGACAACTATGTAAAAGCTTGGAAAGAAAGAAAGATTTGGAAATATGGGAGAGAATGAAGCTTTCACTGTTTTGGCCATCAAAATGTATGTCCTTCCAATTATAAATGATATTTGATGTTTCATAGAGTGGCAGAAAAAAGTATTAAGGTTCATATGGCAGGGAATGAAGCCCAGAGTAAAATTTAAAATTATGATTGATGAAAAGAAAGAGGAGGTTTGCCCTGCCAGACCTTCAACTTTACTTCAAGGCATCATGCCTATGTTGGATAAAAGATGCTCTCTATTCCTGTTTTTGAAAAAGCAAAAAGCAAAAACAAAAACCTTCAGCAGTGGAATGAAACCATCTTGCTTTACAACAGATAAATGATGAAGTCATAAATTTGTAATTTTGGAAGTCTCCATGATGGACGTTGGAAACACAATACAGCAACTTGGCAAGTTACACTGCGGAAAACTAGGGAAATATTAAGCAGTGTGAAATTTTCATGTATTCATGAATGTTTATGGGATGGCAGATCAAACCAATGTACTGCATTTTTTGTTTTCCAGGTAAACAGTGGGGGAAATAGCATCACAACTGAAGAAAATTTCACTTCATATATTTATTTCATTGGCATACGCTTGGTGCTTCAGATCACGGAACAATGAGCTGGTTTACTCAAATGCTGCAAAACTTGATTAGTTTTCCTTACTTAGAAGAATACCTGAGCTCAGTGGTTCACCCTTGGTGGTTTCGTAAGCTTCTGATTTTGCTTTATTCATTAATAATAGATATATATTTGGTTGGCTGTGCTTGCTCATTTGGGCTATATGTTTACATGAAGATGAATAAGCACCAAGAAACTGGTCCTGATAGCAAAATTTGGAAAAAGCCAAGGAAATTTATTGCTCATATTACAAATATATATGGAAAGATATGGCATGGTGAGTAAAAGTTTATTTCATAGCAATAATTCTTCCTTATGAGTCACTATGATTTCATAGGATGGGATCAGAATTTCAGGCTTGAAGCAATGGAACAATAGTTGCCAAAGTGAATCAGGCAGGACTGGACCTCTGAACCCCCCTCAGAGTCACAACAGCTACAAGTTTGGGTTGGCTACATAAGGATCAAAACAAAGGCATGGCTATTTATTTATGTACAGTGGTACCTCGGGTTAAATACTTAATTCATTCCGGAGGTCCGTTCTTAACCTGAAACTGTTCTTAAACTGAAGCATCACTTTTAGCTAATGGGGCCTCCTGCTGCAGCCGTGCCACCGGAGCACAATTTCTGTTCTCATCCTGAAGCAAAGTTCTTAACCTGAGGTAATATTTCTGGGTTAGCGGAGTCTGTAACCTGAAGCGTCTGTACCCTGAAGCATCTGTAACCCAAGGTACCACTGTATGTACACAAACTATGGAATTTGCCAGCACAGGATGTGGTGATGGCTACTAATTTAGATGGACACTGCGGGAAACAGGATGGCCTAATACAGAGGCCTTTGGCCTGATCCATAGGACTCTTTATATGTTCTCAATGCTTCCCACAAGTCTCATCTTACTGTAAGTGTTGAAACTTAAATCAGAAATACACGACTAAAACCAGGTTTGGGCCATAAGGATGAGACCGTGTAGCTACTTAGGGCATAGTCAATGGTGTGTCTGTATAGGAAACAGCTTTCTAACTTGGTAGAAAGTGATTCCAAGAATGGTCTGAAGATGCCTGAAGTTGGAGCTCTTAGGGACGGGGAAGAAATATACTCCAGGCCATGGATAGCTCTCATACAGAAGGGGGATACTACTCTTTAAATTATAAAAGTCTCAGAAAAATTTAGTATAACTTTAACAACATATTAAACTGTCTCAACGGCTAAACCCTATATAAAAGCTTAAAGTAGACTAAAACAGCAAAACACAGTTTTAGCTCACTCAAAGTCTGGGCAAAAATGTTTCCAGCTGTGCTCAAAAGGAAGTAAGGAAGGAACATTCCACAAGAGGAGAAATCCCTTCATTCATTAAGGGACCACCACAGAGAAATGATGACAACCTAGCATCCAGAATGCTGGAGCATATTGTCGTTGTTGTTTAGTCATTTAGTCGTGTCCGACTCTTCGTGACCCCATGGACCAGAACATGCCAGACACTCGCTGTCTTCCACTGCCTCCCGCGGTTCGGTCAGATTCATGCTGGTGGCTTCGAGAACACTGTTCAACCATCTCGTCCCCTGTCAACCCCTTCTCCTTGTGCCCTCAATCATTCCCAACATCAGGGTCTTTTCCAGGGAGTCTTCTCTTCTCATGAGGTGGCCAAAGTACCACCTCAGCTTCAGGATCTGTTCTTCCAGCGAGCACTCAGGGCTGATTTCCTTAAGAATGGATAGGTTTGATCTTCTTACAGTCCATGGGACTCTCAAGAGTCTCCTCCAGCTTCATAATTCAAAAGCATATAACAGAGCTTTTAACCTGATCTTAAATTTCTTTTTTTTTCCTGAACCACTCTGATTTCCGCCAATAATGGTTGCGATATTTCTTTGTTGCATTTCATATTATTTTCAGGTTATGAAGTTACTGGCATGGAACATCTCCCTAAAGGACCAGGGATTATTATTTATCATCATGGAGTTGCTCCTCTCGGCTATGCCTTATTTGTGGCTAGATATTTTTTAGAGACGGGGAGAGGGTGCTTTTCATTAATTCATCGTTTGGGGAATTGGATCCCAGGTAAACTACTTAAATTTAACTCATGTAAAATATGACAAAAATCAAATTAAAATGAAATAGCAGCAACAAGTGAAATAGTTTAGTTAGTGCAGATGAAGGTATAATATTAGTAATAATTTATTATTTATACCCTGCCCAGCTGGCTGGGTTTCCCCAGCCACTCTGTGCACATTCCAACAAAAGATTAAAAATACTTTCTCACCATGTCTTTACTAGTAAGACAAAATGAATGTAGGCTGAATTATTATTTCCAATTCACAACTGAATCAGCAGAAATGGTTTCCATGCAGAAATTCTATGCTTTGTTGTACAACTGTTGTACCTCTGTATTTAAACACCACTGGGTAGCAGCTGGGATGGGGTGGGAGCTACAGCTAAGGAAAAGGGCAGAAGCCCAAGTGAAGCCCCAAAGACATGTCCGTGGCTTTCATAGCAAGTCCAACCTATGACCAAATCTGCACACAGATCCCAGAAAACATGCCCCACCCAAACACATGGCCAATCAAGCACTCCCACACACAGCTTATATGCCCCCATGTGACACTGCAGTCAAACACATGTGGCACCCTTGCTGTACTGGTCATGGCCCTCCACTGCCACTCCCCCCACATCTTCCTCTGCATGCACACAGCAGCCACACCAGGAAACTATGACAGCACAGAAAGGTCATTTAAAGGAAGGAAGGGAGGGAGGGAGGGAGGGAGGGAGGGAGGAGGCCAAAGAGGCCCAGTAGCAAAGAGTGCTGTTTGGAGTTTTTCTACTAGGTTAATTAATGCAGCATATAACCTCCACTCATATATCTGTGTACCAATCTCAGCTGGTGGAGGCAGTTTTCCATCAGCATAGTCTCCTCTGTGCCATGCGTGTATCTCTCTCTCTCTCTCTCTCTCTCTCTCTCTCTCTCTCTGTGTGTGTGTGTGTGTGTACTGTACAGTGGTACCTCAGGTTAAGTACATAATTCGTTCCAGAGGTCCATTCTTAACCTGAAACTGTTCTTAACCTGAAGACCACTTTAGCTAATTTGGCCTTCTGCTGCTGCTGCGCCGCCGGAGCAAATTTCTGTTCTCATCCTGAAGCAAAGTTCTTAACCCGAGGTACTAATTCTGGATTGCGGAGTCTGTAACCTGAAGCGTATGTAACCTGAAGTGTATGTAACCTGAGGTACCACTGTATCCAAAAGCTCTGCACCCTAAAGGGATTGAAGGTATGGATGGTGCAGCAAGGCACTGTGAACTGCCTTTTATCATAATGCAAACTTGAATGTATTACAGATCTGAGGAACACATGTCTAAAAAGTGGCCACCTCAGCACTCAACCCCACTCAATGTGCTTTCCAAAAAAAAGCCTACTGTCAGAACCTCTGAACAAAAGAGGAATTAGCCTAAAGTCCCCATCCATGAAATCCTAGTTGAAATGGATTGGCAGAGAGCTATGCTTGTGATCCATAATAGTGCAATATCTTTGGAATAATGACACTTGTATTGAATCCACACTATTTCCTAAATAAGTTTCACATAAAATGCATTCTTCTATTTGGGGCTTATTTTTTCAGGGCTGCAGATGGTTTTTTATGTGAGCGGGTTGAAATTTTACAAGAAAGCTGAAATTGTGGAAATAATGAAGAAAGGCCATTTACTGGGCATTGCACCTGGTGGAGGTAGAGAAGCACTGTTTAGTCATGATTACGGCATAATGTGGGGTAAACGCACAGGTTTTGCTCAGGCAGCTTTGGAGGCGAAAGTGGTGAGTAATCTTTGTGCAATTTGCATTGCCTTTACGAATATCCTAGATAAGACGTAATATGTTGACATCCTTGATCCAGCATCCAAAAAAGTTGAGGACGGCAAATATCCTGTTTGGGGGTCTAACGAAAAACACCGATTTACTGGATCTAGAAGGGCACAATAATAGATATGGGTGGCACTCCTACTTATGGTATAATAAGGTGAAAATACATAAAGGATTTACAAACCATATATTTAGGGGTGTCCTGTATGAGGTATGGGACAAGAATAAAAATTTAGTAGAAAGAACTACACCTTGGTTGCTATCCCCGATAGATGTACTGACAATAAAAAAGTTAAATATGGAAGGGAAGAGACTAACTTATGAAGATATTTTAGTGAAAGCTGAGAACGGGTGGAAGCTAAAACCATATGACAATATAAAAAGTGCTTTTATGGGATGGATACAAAATCACCAGGTGAATGGTTTATTAAAAGAGGATAAGAAATTGGGATTTAGCCGGGGGGAATCAAGATACCAAATTGAAATTTTAGAAGGCAGAACAAAACTTCTATCTAAAATGTATGAACATTTATTGGAATGGGATACCAAAGATGAACTAATAAAAGAAGTAATGATAAAATGGGCAGTAGATTTCGGTTATAACATTGACTACGACAAATGGGTAAGACTATGGAATGAAGGTATGAGATTCACAGCGTGTTCCACTCTAAAAGAAAACCTAAGTAAAATGATGTATCGGTGGTATATAACCCTGAGTAAATTGGCAAAAATGTATAAAATGCAAGATAGAGCCTGCTGGAAGTGTACATTAAAGGATGGAGCATTTTTCGACATGTGGTGGACATGCGAAAAAATGAAAAAGTTTTGGGATATGATATACAATGAAATGATTTATTATTTTTTTCAAATATACATTCCCAAAGAAACCAGAGGCTTTTTTTATTAGGGATAATAGGAGATGAAGTGAGAAAAGAAGACTGCAAATTATTCTTGTATGCCACGACTGCTGCAAGGATTCTTGTGGCCCAAAAGTGGAAATCCCTAGAATTACCAACCCTAATGGAGTGGCAGACAAAATTATTCGAGTATACTGAATTGGCAAAAATGAGTTATAAAATTCAAGACCAAAAAGTGACAAAGTTTGAGGAGGAGTGGAGTAAATTTGTTGTGTATATACGAAATAACTGTAGAAGTTTAAAAACTGTAGCAGGGCTAACATGATGTATATAGAATGTAATTAAGAATCTGCAGGAATGGATGTAAACTGGGAAAACCAAAGCAGGGAAGGAGGGAAGTCGGGAAGTCGGGCGCGAAATTGCGCAGGGTAAATAAGAAGATAAAAAAGGTTGAATGTTAAAGTTAAAGTTTTATTTAATTTTGTTTTGTTTTTGAAAATCAAAAAAAGTAATTAAAATAAATAAATAAAGCCAAATACATTATCATGTATGAGTTGCTTCTCATTATAATCCCAGATGTGAAGCATTCTTCGTAGTCCATAACAAAAATAAAGACAGGATGGTTGGGACAAAATAATTATACAGCCCTCACCTTTCTTTTCATGTTTGTTTCATCTTTTATTTTTTTAGCCCATCATCCCTATTTTTACACAAAACAGTTGTGAAGCATACAGGACCATTGGAAAGACAAGTAAGTTAAATACCTTGGTTGATCAAGAGATCTCAGGCAATATACATTTTAATAATATAGAATGATCTTTTAAAAAGAATATCTATTTACTACTCACTAATAGATTTTATTCCATGTACACTTATCTGCAATGTTGTGCTGCCTGCCTCAGTACTGAGTGAACATGCCCTTGCTTAGTTTTCTATTAGATTTAACAGAAAGTTGTGATTCGAGGACCCGACCCCCGCAATGTGGAATGAATACACAAGGGCACGTGATATAAGGTTAATGGGCAAGAAAAGGCCACAACTTTATTGATTACAGCAGTGATAAGGTATTGGCTTAGGCATTGGATGTCTAAAACAAGGGGGTTTATTCACCAGTAGGTGGAGCCTGTTGATGCTAATCCAACTATAGGCTCTCCCCTGATGTCACCGAGGGTCGTGCCATGGCCTCCTGCCAAGCAGGCATCGGACAGAGTACACGACCGCCGGATTCTTTTAACGGAATACCCAAAAATTGAAGGCATAGGCGATGGCCACACCTAGCTCTTCGACACACCACAACACATTATTCCAGTGCCTAACCTAACCACCAATACCAGGAAAGTTGTGACGATTGCTACGAGGTAGGCGAAAAAACCAAAAAGCCTAATGCCAAATGGAAAAATTCCTACCAGGCCCCCTGGACAACCAGGGCGACCAACCTAAGGTCCATAGCAAGGCCAAGGAACTAAGAGCTTGAAGGGAGTGGAGGGTGGGTGACTCGCAACGAGACGACGGAGAGGAGAATGAGGCCGAGGAGGGGCTGGCGCCGCAGCACATAGGCTGCTGAACACGCCCCCTCGGAGGCACCTGGTTGGGTGCCTGCCAATGGGCGTGGGCGCCAGCCAGGTGAGTGGGGGAGGCAGGGGGCTACCACCCCCTGCTAGGGGCGGAGCTCGGGCTCCCGCCCACAACCTCTCCCCTCTCTTCCAGGGAGGAGAGTCTCTATAATTGGTAAATGTGGGAGCAACCCTAACATGGAGGGGAGGTGAACAGGAAACATACCATATTCTGCAGTCTATTGTACACAACTTATGACTGATTGCAAAGAGCTGAGAAGAGCTGACTGGATATCTTGTATCTCTTTTCCCAAGCACTCACTTTATTTAACTCTTCCTCTCTGGGATGTATTTATTACAATTGCTAAACACTGAGAATGTCAACTAATTTCAAATTTGATATGGTGTCACTTTACTTCAGAATCTTCTTACATTTCATACACAGGGCTGGCAAAATGGCTGTATGAGAAAACTCGAAGTACATTCATTCTCATTTACGGAGGGTTTCCAGTGAAATTGAGGACATTTATTGGAGAACCCATCCCATATGATCCAAATATAACAGCTGTAGAGCTGGCTCAAAGAGTAAGTTAACTCTAAACTTGGAAGTTTAAAAGAATATTTCTTTTTTCTTTAAAAAAATATTTTTATTAAGCATATTTAACAAATCAAATTATAAATCAAATATAACCAATTACATTTCTCCCCTCCCTCCCTCTCCCGCCCTCCAGAGACCTTCAGCTCCCCTCTCTGATTTGTTCATACATATGATTCTCTGCATGTTGTAAAGTTGAACATACCTTTTCTGTCATATGTTCTACTACTAAATTTGTGGATGTTTATTCAAAACCTGCCAAGGAGTCCAAATCCATTTGTTGTCTTTTTGAATAGTTTTGTAAATAGTTCCCATTCTTCCTTGAAGGCACGGTTGTCCTTCTCAGGCAGTTTATGTGTTAACTTTGCTAACTCCGCATAGCTCACCAGTTTTTCTTGCCATTGTTCTTTCATTGGGATTTCCTCATTCTTCCATCCTTGTGCTAACAAGACTCTTGCTGCTGTTTTAGCATACATAAATAAGTTCTTTGTTTTTCTTGGCAGGTGTTGTCCTAAAATCCCTAACAAAAATGCTTCTGGTTTTTTTTACAAATGTCATTTTGAACACTTTTTCAATTCATTATGTATCACCTCCCAATTTTTTAAAAAAACTTATCTACATTCCCACCACATATGATACAAAGTACCTTCTTTTTCTTTACATTTCCAACATGTATTTGACCCAGTTTTATACATTTTTGCCATTTTTACTGGTGTAATATACCATCTATACATTATGTTCATATAATTTTTTTTCAAAAGAGAACAATCTGTAAATTTCAAATCTACCTTCCACAGCTTTTCCCAATCCTCAAATTGTATATTTTGTCCTATGTCTTGTGCCCATTTAATCATGACTGATTCAACCTCCTCATCTTTCGTTTCCCATTCTAGCAGAATACTATATGCTTTCTTCAATAACTTCACTTCTTCTATAACCTCCTTTTGGAATCTAGAGATTGTATAGCTAAACCCTTTGTCTGTAATGCAACCAACTCTGCACATGATCTTTAATTTCCTCATAATCTTTTAATTTCCATTTTCCTTCTTGGTCTCTCAGTAGGTCTCTATATGTGGGCCACTTTCCCCTTTTGCCAAGCAGTTTGAGTAACAAAGCTTCAATTGGTGATAACCACCAAGGTGTTTTTTGTTCTATTAAATCTTTGTACCTCTCCCACACTCTCATTAATAATCTTCTAATTATGTGATTGTAAAATCCTTTATGTACTTTCCCTTTCCTATACCATAAGAATGCATGCCATCCATATCTGTTATCATGACCTTCCAAATCTAATGCTTCTTCCCTTTCCAGTTTTATCCAGTCCCTAATCCAGACCAAACATGCAGCCTCATAATACAGTTTAAAATCTGGGAAGGCAAAGCCTCCTCTTTCTTTTATATCTGTAAGTATCTTATGTTTAATCCTTGGCCTTTTGCCCCCCAGATAACCCCCCCCCCAATTTTTTTTAAATTATATTTTCCACAATTATAACAAATATAACATAGAAAAGAGAAAAAACACACAAAAGAAAAACACATTAAAATACTAAAAAAGCAAAACAAAAAAATTAAACCACATATTACTTGTGAAACCCAATTTATCTTTAATTGTTAATTGACTTCCTCGGATCCCTCCTATCTGAATTTCATTGTATCACCTTATAACAGCTCTCCAATATCATTTTTCTACTAAAATTAATTCTGTCATATCAATTAACTATCTTCTTTCATGTCTTAATATTCCAAATCCAAATTAGTTACAATTCAATCTTATTTTAATCCTAGCTCTATTTGGTACTTTCAAGTGACTACTAGTTAAATTAAATTAAATTAATTAAATAATCCTTAAATTTCTTCCAATCTTCTTGGTGATCCTCTTCTTTCTGGCCACGGATTCTTCCAGTCAGGTCAGCTAGCTCCCCAAAATCCAGCATCTTCATCTGCCATTCTTCCACCATTGCGATTTCTTGGGATTTCCATTTTTTGGCTAATAACAATCTTGCCGCTGTGGTTGCATACAAAAATAATCTAATGTCTTTTTTTGGTAATTCCAATCCTATTATTCCAAGTAGAAAGGCCTCTGGTTTCTTAATAAATGTATTTTTCAACATTTTTTTCCAATTCATTATAAATCTTTTCCCAGAAGTCTTTCACCTTGGGTCACGTCCACCACATGTGAAAAAAAGGACATTCTTTTTCTCTACATTTCCAACATATATTGTCATTCATGTGGCAGATCTTTGCCAATTTTACTGGGGTTAAGTACCATCTAAACATCATTTTCATGACGTTTTCTTTTAATACAGTACATGCAGTAAACTTAACCCCTTTCTTCCACAACCATTCCCAATCTTCCAACATTATATTGTGTCCAACATCTCTTGCCCAATCAATCATAACAGATTTAACTTGTTCAACCTTCGTATGCCACTCCAACAGCAGATTATACATTTTATATAAATTTTTAACTTTAGTATCTAACAACTCCGTTTCCAGTTTGTTTTTTTTCTAAAAGTCTTATTCAGCTCACGGCTTCAGGCAGCAGTAGCTGTTTTCACTTTTATTCCAGCGGAAAGGGACCAACCTCCGTGTTTAAGTCCCTTCCTGTCAAATTAAATGTCCAAATTTTAAGTCCTTTTTACTGAAGATTTTCCAAATTTATTTTGAGAAATTGGCCGCTCACGAATGCCGGACTCGGAGCTTCGCACAATGAAGAAAGCGAGTTGATTCCAAAGTGCCCACGTCTCCAACCCCGCTCGCTCTCGGGGCTCTTTACAAAAGCTTACCGGGGAGCGGGGGGAGTCGTTCTGGGCACCCGCAGAAACACCAGATCCTCAGAATGCTCAATCTGAGGTTTTTTTCGGGGTACCGCAACACTCATGGTCTCCCCAGCCTTCAATGCACCGGGGCTTTTTCAGCCAAAAGAACTCCCCTCCGCCATAACCGGACAATCAACCGGAAGTCAACTTAGAGATATCTTTTTGCCATCTTTTGAGGCAATCATCCTTAACCATTACTGGGACTGTCTGGAAGAGAAAGAGCATTTTTGGCAACACATTCATTTTTACTGCTGCAATTCTTCCTAGTAGGGAAAGATTCATTCTACTCCATATTTCTAAATTCCTTTTTATCTCAGACCATACTTTTTCATAATTGTCTTTATACATGTTTATGTTTCTTGTAGTTAATCATATCCCTAAATATTTTACTTTTTTATGGATTTCTATCTCAATACTTTGCACCAAATCTTTTTTCTCTTCCTCTTTTAAATTTTTAACTAATAATTTAGTTTTATTTCTATTTAATTTGAATCCTGCCACTTCCCCAAATTCTTGAATTTTCTCTATTACTCTAGGAAGAGAATTTTTTGGATCTTCTACTGTGATTACTAAATCACCAGCAAAGGCTTTCAGCTTAAATTCATCCCCCCGCCCCAGTTTTTATCCCTTTAATCTCTTTGTCCGTGCTTATATTTCTTGCACGTACTTCCAGGACCAGGATGAACAATGGACATCCTTGCCTATAGTTCCTTTTTGTATTTTACATTAATTCGTTATCACCTGATTTACACTTAATTTTGCAGTTTGTTCTGAATATATTGCTTGTAACCCTTTTAAAAATTTATATCCACAATTAATTTCTTCAAGTATTATTTTCATGAAGTCCCAGGAAATAATAATAATAATAATAATAATAATAATAATAATAATAATAATTTTATATCCCGCCCATCTGGCTGGGTTTCCCCAGCCACTCTGGGCAGCTTCCAACAAAGTATTAAAATACAGTGGAAACATTGTCAAAAGCTTTTTCGGCACCTATAAACATCATTGCTGCTTTTTTTTTTCATTTATTTACCTCCAGGTATTCTATCACATTCAAAATATTTCTTATATTCGCTTTCATTTGTCTGCCTGGAAAAAACCCTGCCTGATGTTGATGTATATATTCACCTAAGATTTTTTTCATCCTATTCGCTAATATGTTTGCAAATAATTTATAACCATTGTTTAATAATGAAATAGGCCTGTAATTGTTTATTTGCATTAAATCCGAATCTTGTTTTGGGATCAATGTTATATAAGCTTCTTTCCATGTTCTGGGGATTTTACCTGTCATTAAGATCTCATTTATCAAATCTTTCAATGGATTTACTAATGGTTCACTTAACTTTTCATAATATTTTTGCCGTTAATCCATCTGGTCCTGGAGACTTTTTGTCCAATTTATTGCATCTAAAACATCTTGAGCTGTTATTTGAGTATTTAAGGCCACAAATTGTTCCTCTTTTATTTTTGGCAGATTACTATTTTTTACAGTATATATTCCTCTATTTTAAAACTCCTTTCCTTTCCTTTCTTATACAGTTTTGAGAAACATTTCACAAATGCTTCTCTTATTTCCTTCATCTTCTCTGTAATATTCCCATTATATTAATTTTGCTTATAAAATTTCTTTGTTTACTTTTTTTAAATTGCCACACTAACAATGTTCCTGATTTATTGGCGTGTTCAAAATATGTCTGCTTCTTTTTTTTATCTTCCAACTAATTTCTTCATTGACTGTCATAGAGTATTGAGTTTGTGATATTCTAATAATAATAATAATAATATAATATAATATAATATAATATAAGCAGAATATTTCTTTTCCTCTTGGTTTCTCTCTCTTTCAGCTCTAAACTGTATTGTACATATTGATTTCTTCATTCTATATGACCTGATATAGGGTTCATTATATATACCTTTGTGCATTATGCCCAACATTCAATTTTCCCTCTCCTTAACTTGTTGAGACTAATTAAATGGGGGAAAAAACTATGTGGTACAAAGAGAGATCTGCTCATGCAATGGGACTTCTTCTTCCCACTATGTTAGGGTTGACTATACAAAATACATTCTGGAGGTTTATATCAATAATCAAATAATAGATCTTATTCTAATTGCACCTGATGAAAATTTTGGTCAAACGCATAAAAAGTTGTTGAACTGAGCTTCTTTGGGGCCACTGATCAACTGCACTCTTGCGCCCTTCCCAAACTGCCCACACGTGCGAAACATAGCCCACACCACACAAGACAGAGTCCAAGCAAAGGAAGACTTGGGAAGCTGACTCGCAAAGGGAGGGGGCTAAGGGGAAGAGCATGTAGGCTCCTGGTGGCTGATGGGAACAGGGTTGGAACTTTGTTTAGTATGCCTGATCCTTCTCCAAGCACTTTCTGCTTGTTTTCTTGCTGCATCAAGTTTCAGGTTTTGATTGCCTGTTTAAAGGGGCAGATAAGAAATTTCTTTCTGCAAGGGGTTATGCCTTGGTTGTCCTGAGGTTCGCTCCTTTTATCCTACATTGTAACAACCATGCAAGGTAGCTACTGTGTACAAAGCAGCCCAAGGCACATATGTTTGATTGTTTCTCTGCCATTCTCATACAGTGTTCTTGGTAAACATACAGAGAGTGGGCTGGATTCACTGAGAGATGAGCAGTTTCCTAGTGGGGGTTCCTCACCCTGGCTGCTCTGGCCCAACCCTCCATGTTGAAGAAACCACTTTTGAGGGTTGAGAGACAAGGACTCTCATGCAACACATCTCTGTGTACAAAGTCAGTTGTGTATCCCAGAAAGAAGTCACATATTGTGCTTCTATAGCTGGAATAAATGGGTTGCCTCTGGTTCTGATCCCTTTAGCTTTTTCCTCACAGATATTAATAACTGTGAATACCTAATTTGCAATCTATTCCTCTAACACAATGTATTCCTCTGGTTTTCTTTCAACAGGCAAAGATTGCACTTGAAAATCTTCGGGATAAACACCAAAAAAGGCCAGGAAATATATTAAGAGCTCTTTCAGAACGATTTGATAAGCATTATAAAGCTAACTAGTCCATATAAAACAGTTGCAGTGTTTATGAGAAAGTGTCTGTAACAGGAAGCATTAATACTTATGTTATTAAAGCTAAGTTGATATACACAGAATTGTGCTGGATTGTATATGAATTATTTGGAAGGGTCCCTAGCTCAGTAGCTCAGCTCCTGCTGTGTGTGCAGAAGGTCCTACGTTTTTGAAGACGTACAAGTGCTTTCCTGCCCTATCCTGCAATACACCCAGAATTCCCCTTCTGGGGGGAACTTGCACTAATAGAGGCAGAATCAAAGAGTATAACGGGAAGGCGAGTGTTTAACTGAAACATGAAATAATATTACATGTGAAAGAGTAATGTCTATAAATTACCTGTATTAAAACAGTGGCACTTCTTTTATGTTTATAAAAGGGTGCTCCAAGATTTGAGCCCTATAATGCAAATCATTTTAAACTTATAGCAAGAAAAGTAGAGAAAACAAAAAGATAGCTGGAATTCGTGACTGATCTAACGAAAACAGCTAACTCAACTATGAATCTGGGTCTGGTGCCCGCCCCGCAGTAGCACCCCCGCCCCCCCGTTGAACACCCTCTTATCAGATATCAAATAGATAAATAACTACACAACTTTCTGAAGGCATCTGAAGGCAATCCTGCATCAGGAAGTTTTTAATTGATGATGTGTTGCTGTGGTTTTTTATGTTCTAAGCCGCCCAGAGTGACTGGAGCAACCAGGCTTTTACACACACACACACACACACACACACACAATATCTTCTTTATCTTTTAGCTCCTGAAAGACTCAAGTTCCCATCTTAGCTGATTTCTTTCTTCCATAGCTTCAGTTATGAATACCAGAGTAGGCTGATCAGGATTCAAGATTTTTTTGGCCATTTGTTTCTGAAGATGATGTATGGCCCTGTGAACAAAGGCCAAGCTTTTGATCTGAAAATCATTGGGTGTGTTGAGGAATGTTATTACAGAGCTCGGGGGCAGATATTCTTTATGACGCCTCACAGTATTATGGTCATTTGCAAGGTGCCATGGATGTAGATTGTGCCATGGAAATAATAATTTGGTGAAGTTTAGTCACAGTGTGCTTCTTAATCTTTAAATGGTTTATTTAATTTATTTAGATTTATATCCTGCTTTTTGACAAAATTCCTCAAAGTGACTAGTTCCTTTTACTAAAATAATGATGCTAGAATAATAGAACCTGGAGAAATATCTACAGAAAATATCCAATTAAGCAGTCATGGGAAATCAATCATACTTCTTGCAATTTTTGTGTGGTATTCATCCATTCTTGTAATCCTGAAGACTGAAGTTCTCACTGCCCACATAGTGAGAGTTTCAACAATGCAGGGTGGATATCAACTTAATGGGGTATGTCAGGGAACTGACATCAGAGCGAAAAGCGGAGGCAGGGCTCCAGAGCGATGCCGGAGAGGGAACCAGTTGGGGGGAAGGAATTCAGCGTGACACCAATAGAGAGGAGGAGGAATCGGTGTCAGGGCTCCAAGACCCTTCAACCGAAACCAGCGGAGAGAGCGCTGGCACGCCCTTGCCATCCCCTTACTTGCGCAGACGCGTTCCGCGCAGGGAAAATAGGCGGAGACTTGGGGTCAAGCAGCTTTTATGCTGGAAGAGATTCAAGAAACGCCCACTGGCAGATTCTGCAAGTGACTAACAGGTCACGGAGGGCGAGCTGTAACCCTGAACATGTTTGAGCAAACCATCTAATCGAAGTGGAGGCAGTTTACGCACGAGTAACCACACTATACCATGACAGCAATCTGCCAGTCCCTTGCTGTTACTCGTGAGTAAGCAGTGGAAACATGAGCCAGACAGGAGGCGCCGGGGCAGCGGAGGCAGCTGCAGGGGCGCAGGACCTGGTGAAGAGGAACCAGGAGCTGGAACGGCATGTAGCACTGCTGATGGCGCGGCTGGACGAGAGGCGCACCCAGGACGCGCAGGTGAGACCCACCCCAGTGGCAAAGAAGGTGCCCGGACTGGTACACAAGTTTGGGGGAAAACCCCAAGAATATAATGGATTCCGGACAGAAATAGAGTACGCACTGCAGCTGCAGCATGATGATTTTGCTGACGAGGCGGCGCAAGTGGCTTATATCGTGGGGCATCTTAAGGGCAACGCGAGGGAATGGGTTAGACCCCTAATGGCCGCGCATAACCCCGCCATGAAGGACGTCCGGAAGTTTTTTCAGGCGATGGACGCTATGTATTCCAGCCAATTGGGGGAGAGTGTGACCCAACGGGAGCTGATGAGATGTAAGCAGGGGGACCTTTCCGTTAGAGACTATTGGTCCCGCTTTGCGATGCTAATACACAGGCTCGAATGGGATATGGACAGCCCGCCCATACGAATGCTGTTTGAGGAGGGGTTGTCCCCAGGCGTTAAAGATGAGCTCTCCCGCGCGCCCCGCCCAGAGACTATGGATCAGCTGACAAAATCTGCGCTGGCGATAGGCTCTCGCCAGGAAGCGCGCGCTTTGGAAAGGTGGGAAGGGAGAGGGGAGCGTTGCCCTGACTACCGCATTCCTGAGATGCCAAGGCAGCCTTCCAATGACGTGGTGCTAATGGAAATTGATGGGGCGCGCGCACGCAAGGTGCCGAGCGCCCACCAAATAGTCAAAAGGGAGGCAAAGGCTGGGAGAAACTCCAAGAAATGTTTCCTCTGCCAACGGCCAGGACACTTTGCCAGGGTCTGCCCACAAAGAAAGGCTTGGCAAGGGATGGTGGGGGCCGCTGGAAATGAGGGGGAGGGGGCAGAAGACAAGGTGCAGGAAAACGCCAGCGCTTGACTGCCCACAGGGGGGCGCAGGAGCCAAGCGAGCAACTAATTGAAGTGCCCCAACCAGACCCACCCAAGGTTTCTATAGCGATAGAGGTGACGCTAGAACTCCCAAATGGACACCCAGTCAAGGTGAAGGCAATGTTGGACTCAGGGAGCTCCTGTAATTTTTTTAGTAAGGAGTTTGCGCTGGAGCACCAGATCCACTTGCTGCCACTGGATTTCCCACTCCAAGTCACCATGATAGATGGCAGAGAGTTGCTAGGGGGAGAGGTGACACATCAAACCCCGCCAATGAGAATGAGTGTGTCCAGGCACACAGAAACCATAGCCTTTCATGTGGCCACACTGGCGGGACCCCCAATAATACTGGGGATGAGCTGGCTAGTGCTACATGATCCAGTGGTGGCGTGGCACCAACGCACGGTCACCTTCGGGTCAGCCCACTGTTTGGAACACTGTCTAGGAGGGGAGAAGCCCAGGGTGAGGTTGGCCAGAGCAGCAGCAACCACGCTGGAGCAGAAAGGGAAGGTGCCGCCACAGTACGCAGACTTACAAGAGGTCTTCAGCGAGAGGGAAGCGGACAGGCTGCCGCCACATAGGCCCTTCGACTGCCAAATCAACCTTCTCCCTGGGGCACAGCTGCCGGTGGGTAAGCTGTATGCCATGTCTGACAGAGAGATGCAGGAGTTGCGAGACTTTATAGACAAGAACTTGAAAAGGGAGTTTATAAGAGAATCTAAGGCAGTGGGGGGCAGCCCTGTGTTTTTTGTGGATAAGAAAAACACGGATCAGCCGAGGCTCATCGTGGACTATCGAAAATTAAACCTGGTATCAGAACCCGTGACCTTCCCAATGCCCAGAATTGATGATATTCTGACCAGGGTAAGGAAGGGTAAGATTTTTACCAAGCTGGACCTTAGGGGGGCCTACAATCTGATTCGAATGAGAGAGGGGGACGAATGGAAAACCACCATGTTCACCCCCCTGGGGGCCTTTGAATATTTAGTTATGCCATTTGGATTACAGTCAGGCTCTGCCTGTTTTCAAAGCTTCATGCACCATGTGCTGGGTCCCCTGCTGTACAAGAACTGCGTAGCATTTCTGGACGACGTCCTGATCTATTCGGACAATGAAAAACAGCATGTCCAGGATGTCAGGGAAGTGCTGAAAAGGCTACGAGAGCACCAACTGTGGGTCAAGCTGGAAAAGTGCCAGTTTCACGCCAAGGAAGTGGAATTTCTGGGATACAGGTTGTCAGACAGAGGCCTAGCCATGGACCCCGGCAAGGTGCAGGCAGTGCTAGAATGGAAGGCTCCCAAAACCCGGAAGGATGTGCAGAGGTTCCTTGGGTTCAGCAACTTCTACCGGAAGTTCATCAAGAACTTCGCCCACTTAACCGCACCCATCACGGATTGTCTCAGTAGCAAAAAGAAGTTCATCTGGACGGAAGGGGCCCAACGTGCCTTCGAGGGGCTAAAGCAGGCGTTCGCCTCGGAGGAGCAGCTCCTGCACGTGGATCTGCAGAAACCGATGAGGCTAGAGACCGACGCGTCGGACAGAGCGATAGGAGCGGTGTTGCTCCAGCCGGGACCGGCCCAAGACACATGGACGCCGTGCGCCTTCTTCTCAAGGAAGCTGAACGAATCGGAACAGAACTACACGGTGTATGATCGTGAACTGTTAGCTATTTATGCCGCGTTTCGCCAGTGGAGACATCTCCTGATAGGGGCTCAGCACAAGATCCAGGTTTGCACTGACCACAAGAACTTGGAATACTGGAGGACAGCGCGAGTGCTCAACCAGCGACAGATTCGGTGGGCACAGGAGTTCTCCAAGTTCTTCTTTGAGATCAAGTACGTGCCAGGGCAAGAGAACGTGAGAGCAGACGCGCTTTCATGGAAACCGGAGTACACGGAAGGAGGAAGACCACCGGACGCTCGACATGTGTTCCCTGAGGAACGATGGGTTTGTGGGAGGGCGTTGGTTGGGAAACGAGAACTAACCGAGTTGATTTGCCAGGATGAATTTGCCCAAACCAGAATCAGGGAACTAAGGGAAAATGGGAGAGACCGGGGGGACTTCGAGGTAAGGGAAGGGTTACTGTATTACAAGGGAGCAATGTATGTGCCCGGGGGGGCCTTACGGGAAAGGGTGCTCCGACAACTTCACGACAACCGTACAGCGGGACACTTTGGGCAACACAAGACCATGTTACTGGTCACTAGGGAGTTTTGGTGGCCGAAGGTGAGGGAAGATGTACGAGAGTATGTACGAGGGTGTGACCGCTGCCAAAGAGCCAAGGGGGAGCGAGCAGCCCCGGCAGGGTTACTAGAACCCTTGCCCACGCCGGGGAGACCCTGGGAGGTGGTATCAATAGATTTCATGACAGATTTGCCCAAATCCAGAGGTAAGACAGCAGTCATGGTAGTAGTAGATCTGCTAACCAAGATGTGCCATTTTATAGCATGCTCTCATGCGGTGACAGCCGAGGAAACCGCACAACTGTTTGTTACTCACATCTTCAGGTTGCATGGAGCTCCTTCAAGGGTTATCTCTGATTGAGGGAAACAATTTACCTCGAGGTTCTGGAGGAAGCTTATGAGCTTATTGCAGGTGGAGGTGGGATTCTCGGCGGCGAGGCACCCGGAAACTAACGGGCAGGCAGAGAGGGCGAACAGCATATTGCAGCAATATCTCCGCTGTTACGTCAACGAGAGGCAGAACGACTGGGTAGATAAGCTAGCACTGGCCGAGTTTGCGTATAACAATGCGGAGCATGTGTCCACGGGGATGAGCCCATTCTTGGCTAATTATGGGTGTCACCCCAGGGCCTTTCCCGGGAGGGGGGAGGAAGAGTGGAGCGTGCCCGCTGCAGAGCAGTTCGTGGAAGAAATGGAAGCACTGCACCAGCAGCTTAAGATGAATCTGGAAAGGGCCAAGGAAGAGTACAAGAGGCAAGCGGATAAACGTCGCGGGGAAGGGGAGACCATTAGGGTGGGGGACCGGGTGTGGTTATCCACTCAAGGATTGCCCTTCAAGGGTGGGTGTAAGAAACTCCGGCCGAAGCGGCTGGGGCCTTTCGAGGTGATACACCAAGTCAACCCAGTGGCATTCAGGCTCAAGTTTCATAGGTCACTGCTCTCACCGTACCGAGGGGAGCGGAGAGTCCGGGAGGGAGGAGGAGAAGGGCTCAGACACCCACCACTGGAAGAGAAGGAACACCACCAGCAGATAATGGAGATTCTGGATTCGCGGTGGCGGGGGCGGCAGGTGGAATACCTAGTAGCGTGGGAGGGGGAGCCCGAGTCAGAAAACACGTGGGTTCCAGAAGGGGAAATAGATGGTGGGTATCTAGTGGAAGAGTTCCACAACAGGTATCCGAGGAAGCCCAAACCTCTGGAGAGATTCTGGGAGGAGCAATTTGCCACCACCGATGATGATGAGGAGGATTTTGTGGGTTTTCCAGCGTCGCCAGAGGAAGGAGGGGAGTCGTCAGGAGAGGAGGAATCAGATTGGGAAGCCCCTCCCATCAGAAACCGGGGCGGGTGGGAAGCGGGGTTTGAGTCCTCGGACGATGACGACAGCTCCTTTCGAGGGTTCCCTGCATCGTCGGCTGAAGGTGGGGACAAGGTCACGTCACCGGGTCAGGCCAGGGGTGGAGGGGGTCCTGGGGGGGAGGTGGATGTCAGGGAACTGACATCAGAGCGAAAAGCGGAGGCAGGGCTCCAGAGCGATGCCGGAGAGGGAACCAGTCGGGGGGAAGGAATTCAGCGTGACACCAATAGAGAGGAGATGGAGGAATCGGTGTCAGGGCTCCAAGACCCTTCAACCGAAACCAGCGGAGAGAGCGCTGGCACGCCCTTGCCATCCCCTTACTTGCGCAGACGCGTTCCGCGCAGGGAACATAGGCAGAGACTTGGGGTCAAGCAGCTTTTATGCTGGAAGAGATTCAAGAAACGCCCACTGGCAGATTCTGCAAGTGACTAACAGGTCACGGAGGGTGAGCTGTAACCCTGAACATGTTTGAGCAAACCATCTAATCGAAGTGGAGGCAGTTTACGCACGAGTAACCACACTATACCATTACAGGGTATGCCAGCCCATTTCAAAACCACGCCAGCTTAGTTGGAGGTGTGGGTGTACCTAGCAATTAAGGAGGCATAGCAACTGCAGAAGCCATTTTCTTACACGTCACTGTATGGCAAAGTATGTCAACCTAGAATTTCTAGAGCTCCTGAGAAAGCAAAGCATACTGCAGGAGCAACGAGTGAAGAAGCTTTTTGATGAGCTGCCTGCAGAAAAATCAGTATGGCAGAATTTAACCAAACAATCAAACAGATGGTATTGGAGATCTTAGACAATGCCTAGAGCACAAGTAGCTGGTCAAGTTTATTAGAGTAGGATTGATTACTGAGGATGATTACTTGAGATTCAGTATTCAAACCTAGTAGGTGTTAATGAAATCCACATGCGCATGCTGCTGTAGAATTAAATGGCAGGTCCAATCGAAGAGCTTTTACAGTGCTAGGATTCAATATTGTAAACATGACATGTTATTAAGGTTTACGTATTGCAGGATGATCCTATTACATGCATATCTTGTTACAATTCCTACCTTTACTCCTTAGTCAATACTGTAACTGGTTTTCTGTGACCCAGTATGTTATTGTGCAATATGAGTGCTATTGTAGGTGTGATCCCTTAAGTTATCCTTAATTACAAATGGCCACAACTTCCAAGTACCAGGCACTCTAAGCCTTCCCTCTTTTTCACAATACTTCATTTCTTCATATAGATGGCACACCCATCACAGTCACTTTAAACTGCCACATAAAGGGTCATGTCTACATAGGGTTGGAGATTAGCCAACAAAAAATTATACCAGACAAGACTTCTGCTGCTCCCAGAGAGAAGTGACTGAATTAAAGGCAATTTAGACTTACCAGGTATGTAAGTAAAACTTTTTGTTCAGTGAATCATAAAGTGTAGAGTTGGAAGGGGCTCCAAGGGTCATCTAGTCCTTCAACTTTACTTTGAGGCATCCTGCCTATGTTGGATAAAAGATTGGATTTTGTTGAAAAATACAAAATTGTTAAACTTAGAAGGACATGATATACAGTTTGGGTGGCACGCCTGCCTATGGTATAGAAAAGCAAAAAATATAAAACTTTTACAAATCACATAATTAGAAAAAACCTATTTAGAGTGTGGAAAAAGTATAAAAAATTACTGGAAAGAAAAACACCACTATGGATATCCCCAGAGATATCCCCAGAAGCTACGATCAGGAAAAAAACAAATATGGAAAAGCATTGGTTAACTTACAGTGAAATTTTAGAGTGACCTTGCAGGACAGGAACCAAAACTGATAAATCTCTAGGAATTAAGAAATTTGGTTACAGATTGGCTACAGGTACATCAGATTAATGAATTGTTTAAAACTGATAGGGAAATGGCTTTGCAGAACAAAAGTCTCAGTTTATTGACTTCCGGGTTGGCGCCTCCGGCAATGGTGGAATTCCTCTGATCGGGAGGAATTCGCTCCGTGGAAATTAGGGTCTGGCCGCCACGGCGAAGGTGGAGACCCACTAAAATCACAGGCGGAAGAAGCCTGTGAACGTGGGATTCGGCTGACACCTTTTGTGCCTCCCCTACTCGCAGGGAGACCCGGTTTCGGGGATCCGGAGCAACGTGGGGTGAGCGGCGCGGTGCTTCGGATTGATTGCTTCTTTCACAGAGTGAAGCCGCATTGCTGTTGCCGGAGAGCACTGACTTTTTCCTGTGGACAATTTGATTCTAAACAACTACACGTGAGTAGAACGGAAAATTGGATTCTTAAATGTCTTAATTTGGCACTGAAACGGGGAGGCTCTAAGCAGGAAGTCTGCCTTCCCCTTTTGTAAATAGATTGAAGCAAAGAGCTTGTAAGCTAAAGTCTTGGAAAGTCCTCTGTAAAAGATTAAACTTCCATCGGCTAAAATCATTAAACCCCCCTTGGAAGCAGGAGAAGAGGGAGGAAATTTTGGATCGTGTAAGCCTGCAGGAGAGAGGGAAGAAAGTTAAATTACCACCGCTCTGAACCTGGAAACGGGCTGCTATCAAGACCGACGTTTTGGGAAAGTTCATTGTTGTTGACAGCTAGTTAAATAAGAGAAATACATTGTTTCCATTGTCTCCTTCTGCATTTAAAAAGGAGTAAAAGTAACTGAAAATTGAAACTAATTTTATTGCTTGAACTGTGCCTAAAAGGACTGATACAAATAGAAATTGTTTCCCCCTAGAGGGAGCCTTTGAGGCTGTTACAGGAGTTGAGCGGGGGGGATTTCCAGCTGCAAGATAAAAAATCGTGAGAACCAGGGATTGACCTTGGATTGGTTAAGAATGTCGACAGAAGAAGCCTTAGTGACTGCATTTTGTAAGATAAGTGATTCATTGGAACAGCTCCATAAGAAGATGGATGTGATGACTATTAAAATTGATAATCTGGGTCAAAAAGTGACTAATTTCGGACAAAAAGTGAATATCTATACAGAAACTATTCAGGAATCGACACAGGAATCTATTTTGATATGGCAAACTGTGGAGAACACGAGGGAGAAAGTTGTTGTTGTTGAACCTAAAGTAATACAAGTGGAGAGGGAGAGAGCCTCAGTCTTACAGAGCCAATTTGAGGACTATAAGTTGTTACCTTCTATGAGTGAGTTCTGAGAAAGTCAGATTTTGAGGATTGGAGCCCTGCTTGGACTGGAGAAGGAAAGTTGGATAGATCTCCTCATGCAGGGATTTACTGACCTTTGGGACCTGGACCTGGGTCAGGAGGAGATTGGAGTTGTGGGGACCTTCAGATTTGGAGGAATTTTTAAACACGTCCTGAAATATCTTTTGGATTTTAGTTTTTAACTACAGAGATTTGGCTGATCTGTCGAGAAGGAATAAAAACATTGCTAGGTCGGAGCTTCCCCAAGATCTACTCTTCAGCATCAAAGGAAGGAAATTAAGAACAAGACAAGCAGAAGACAAAGTAAAGTGCATGTATAAATATGAAGAAGACATGCAGAAGGGACTTGGAAAAGAGTTAAGAGCCTCGGACAGAAGATTACCAGGTTGATGGACTATATGGAATTGATGGAAATGACTGGCAGAAACCGAGACCAGGGAGAAGAGACGGTGGAAGAAGATTGGAAAAAGTTTAAAGTCTATTTATAGAAATATTGTAAAATTAATGAGTGTTAGAAAAATGTTGGAATGAAATTATATAGCTTTAGTAGAAATGTTATAAGGAGTTAAGCATAAATAAGTATTATAGTATTAATGGAAAATAAGGTTAAAATAAGTTAAGATAATTATAAGACAGAAAATAGAGAAAGATGGAAAGGAATTGCTGAAACAATTAATAGAATTGGAATACAAAAAAGGAGGTGAGAGGAGGTCGAGGAAACAAGGGAATGAAGGATAAGACATTGAAATGGTATGATGTATGTTTTTAAACTGTTTTTGTTCTGTTTTGTTTAGTTTAATATGTTAATGTTGCGTTGTGTCTATTGTAATGTATTGTTTTTTCTTTCTTTTTCTTTTTCTTTTTCTTTTTCTTCTTTTCTTTTTCTTCTTTTTTGTAAGGTTTAAAAGTAATAAATATTATTTTTTTTAAAAAGTCTCAGTTGGTCAAAGACCTATTAGATAGAAATATTATCAAAAATATACAAACGGCTGTTGGAGTGGGAAACTAAAGATGAATATATGAAATCAAGCATGATTAAGTGGGCATAAGATGTGGGTCACAATATTGATTATACATTATGGAAAAAAATTGTGGAAAATAAATATGAATTTTATGGCATGTTATGCGATAAAAGAAAATAAGATCAAAATGGCCCAGAGATTTAACACCCACCAGATTGGCAAAGATGTCTACAAAAAGAAAAAGGTATATTTTGCATATACCTTGCAAGGGAACTTGAGGGATTTTTAATTCACATGTGGTGGTCCTTTAAAATAATTAAGGATTATTAGGAATCTATATCTAATGAATTAGAAAAGATAATTAAAAAAAACTTTTCCCCAAACACTTGAGATTTTTCTCTTGGGGAATGGTAATAACGGAGGTCCCAAAAAACAAAAGAGTTTACTACTTTATGCCACTACTACAGCTAGAACTTTATTGGCACAAAGATGAAGACCAAGTATAGTACCACTAAGGAAGAACAGTAGTGTAAATTGTTTGAATATGCTGAACTGGTTTGTCTCATGAACAGGATAAGAGAAAATGGAGATAAGGAATATAAGGAGGAAGGGATAATGTTTATTGACTATTTACAGAACCAGTACAGGTACAGACAAATACATAGCTTAGCAGGTCTCGTGGAAATTCAGCAGAGTCGAAATAGATAAAGTACCAAATGATGAAAAAGATGTGGATTACGCGGAGTAGTAGAAAAGCAAATGGAACCAGGAAAACTGTGAAAGGGAAGTCACATGGTATAAGTAGATATGCTGTATTTGGTATGGTTGTAAGTGGGACGGGGTGGGGTGTGGGGGTTAAATATACTCTTTGTTCCTGTTTCTGGAAATGCAAAAAATAACAAAAAAAATATTCAGTAGTGGAATGAAACCAGCTTGCTTTACAACAGATAAATGATAGAGTCATATATTTGTAATTTTGTAAATCTCCATGATGGACGTTGGAAACACAATACAGCAACTTGGCAAGTTACACTGCGGAAAACTAGGGAAATATTAAGCAGCATGAGATTTTCATGTATTCATGAATGTTTCTGGGAAGGCAGATCAAATCAATGTTCTGCATTTTCTGTTTTACAGGTAAACAGTGGGGGAAATAGCATCCCAACTGAAGAAAATTTCACTTCATATATTTATTTCATTGGCATACGCTTGGTGCTTCAGATCAGGAAACAATGATCTGCTTTAATCAAATGCTGCAAAACTTGATTAGTTTTCCTTATTTAGAAGAATACCTGAGCTCAGTGGTTCACCCTTGGTGGCTTCATAAGCTTCTGATTTTGCTTTGTTCATTATTAATAGATATATATTTGGTTGGCTGTGCTTGCTCATTTGGGCTATATGTTTACATGAAGATGAATAAGCACCAAGAAACTGGTCCTGATAGCAAAATTTGGAAAAAGCCAAGAAAATTTATTGCTCATATTACAAATATATATGGAAAGATATGGCATGGTGAGTAAAAGTTTCATTCATAGCAATAATTCTTCCTTATGAGTCACTATAATTTCATAGGACTGAGGATCAGAATTTCAGGCTTGAAGTAATGGAACAATAGTTGCCACAGTGAATCAGGCAGGACTGGGCCTCTGAACCCCCCTCAGAGTCACAACACCTACAAGTTTGGGTTGGCTACATAAGGATCGAAACAAAGGCATGGCTATTTATTTATGTAATAAGTAAAACAAAGCATTTTGTGAAGTATGAAACTAAGGTGGTTCTGTGAACTGCCCTGAGGCCTCCAGGTATAGCGTGGTATATAAATTCAATAAATGATAAAATAAATAAATAAGACAGATTACAAAAGAAAGGGTCGGCTGGTAGTTGTATAAACACTATACATTTAAACCACATTTTAAGTACACTTCTTCTCCAACAGAAACCTGGAGAATGTTGTTTACACCTCACAGGGACACAATTAGCAACTATGTACACAAACAATGGAATATGCCAGCAAAGGATATGGTGATGGCTACTAATTTAGATGGACACTGCGGGAAACAGGATAGTCTGAAATAGAGGCCTTTGGCCTGATCCATAGGACTCTTTATATGTACTCAATGCTTCCCACAGGTCTCATGTTACTGTAAGTGTTGAAACAACATATTAAACCATCCCAAGGGCTAAACCCCATATAAAAGCTTAAAGTAGACTTAAACAGCAAAACACAGTTTTAGCTCACTCAAAGTCTGGGCAAAAATGTTTCCAGCTGTGCTCAAAAGGAAGCAAGGAAGGGACATTCTACGAGAGGAGAAGTCCATTCATTAAGGGACCACCATAGAGAAAGTCTTGATCCATGTGGATGACAACCTAGCATCCAGAATGCTGGAGCATATTGTCGTTGTTGTTTAGTCATTTAGTCGTGTCTGACTCTTCGTGACCCCATGGACCAGAGCATACCAGGCACTCCTGTCTTCTACTGCCTCCCGCGGTTCGGTCAGACTCATGCTGGTAGCTTCGAGAACACTGTCCAAACATCTTGTCCTCTGTCAACCCCTTCTCCTTGTGCCCTCAATCTTTCCCAACATCAGGGTCTTTTCCAGGGAGTCTTCTCTTCTCATAAGGTAGCCAAAGTATTGGAGCCTCAGCTTCAGGATCTGTCCTTCCAGTGAGCACTCAGGGCTCATTTCCTTAAGAATGGATAGGTTTGATCTTCTTGCAGTCCATGGGACTCTCAAGAGTCTCCTCCAGCTCCATAATTCAAAAGCATACAACAGAGCTTTTAACCTGATCTTAAATTTCTTTTTTCCCCCCTGAACCACACTGATTTTCTCCAGTAATGGTTGCGATATTTCTTTGTTGCATTTCGTATTATTTTCAGGTTATGAAATTACTGGCATGGAAAATCTCCCTAAAGGACCAGGGATTATTATTTATCATCATGGAGTTGCTCCTCTCGGCTATGCCTTATTTGTGGCTAGATATTTTTTAGAGACCAGCATGAGTCTGACCAAGCTGCGGGGGGCAGTGGAGGACAGGAGTGCCTGGCGTTCTCTGGTCCATGGGGTCACGAAGAGTCGGACACGACTAAACGACTAAACAACAACAATTTTTTAGAGACGGGGAGAGGGTGCTTTTCATTAACTCATCATGTCGTGTATTGGATACCAGGTAAATTATTTAAATTTAAATCATTTTTTTTACATAAAACATGTAAAATATGACAAAAAACAATGCTATAAGCTATGAAAAAATGCTTTAAAATATAAAACTGTATATCAGGAAAGTAGGTAAAAACAACTGATAAATAAAATAGCAGCAACAGGTGAAATAGTTTAGTTAGTGCAGATGAAGGTACTTTCACACCAAGTCTTTGCTAGTAAAAGAGAATGAATGCAGGATGAATAATTATTTCCAATTCACAACTGAGTCAGCAGAAATGGTCTCCATGAAGAAATGCTGTGCTTTTCTGTCTACATTCTTCCCCAGAGATCTAAAAACTGAGGAATCTGGATAATGTCATCTGATTCCTATGCTATAATAATAATAATAATTTATTATTTATACCCCGCCCATCTGGCTGGGTTTCCTCAGCCTCTCTGAGCGGCTTCCAACAAAGTATTAAAATACTGTAGTCTGTTAAACACGAAAAGCTTCCCTAAAAACAGGGCTGCCTTCAGATGTCTTCTAAAAGTCTGGTAGTTGTTTTTCTCTTTGACATCTGGTGGGAGGGCGTTCCACAGGGCAGGTGCCACTACCGAGAAGGCCCTCTGCCTGGTTCCCTGTAACTTGGCTTCTCGCAGTGAGGGAACCACCAGAAGGCCCTCAGCACTAGACCTCAGTTTCCGAGCAGAGTAATGGGGGTGGAGACGCTCCTTCAGGTTTAGTGGACCGAGGCCATTTAGGGCTTTAAACACTTTTAATTGTGCTCTGAAACATACTGGGAGCCAATGTAGGTCTTTCAAGACTGGTGTTATGTGGTCTCGGTGGACACTCCCAGTCACCAGTCTAGCTGCCACATTCTGAATTAGTTGTAGTTTCCGGGTCACCTTCAAAGGTAGCCCCACGTAGAGCACATTGCAGTAGTCCAAGCAGTAGATAACTGGAGCATGCACCACTCTGGCGAGACAGTCCGCGGGCAGATAGGATCTCAGCCTGCATACAGATGGAGCTGTTAAACAGCTGCCCTGGACACAGAATTGACCTGCACCTCCATGGACAGCTGTGAGTCCAAAATGACTCCCAGGCTGCGCACCTGGTCCTTCAGGGGCACCGTTATCCCATTCAGGACCAGTGAGTCCTCCACACCCACCCGCCTCCTGTCCCCCTAAAACAGTACTTCTGTCTTGTCAGGATTCAACCTCGATCTGTTAGCTGCCATCCATCCTCCAACCACCTCCAGACACTCACACAGGACCTTCATCGCCTTCACTGGTTCACTGGTTGAAAGAGGTAGAGCTGGGTATCATCTGCATATTGATGAACACCCAACCTCCCTGATGGCCGCATGTAGATGTTAAAAAGCATGGGGGAGAGGACAGAACCCTGAGGCACCCCACAAGTGAGAGCCCAGGGGTCTGAACACTCATCCCCTACTACCACTTGCTGAACACGGCCCAGGAGGAGGGAGCGGAACCACTGTATAACAGTGCCCCAGCTCCCAGCCCTTCTAGACAGTCCAGAAAGATGTTATGGTTGATGGTACCAAAAGCCGCTGAGAGATCCAGCAGAACTAGGAAACAGCTCTCACCTTTGTCCCTAGCCTGCCGGAGATCATCAACCAGTGTGACCAAGGCAGTTTCAGTCCCATGATGAAGCCTGAATCCTGACTGGAAGGGATCCAAATGGTCCGCTTCTTCCAGGCATGCCTGAAGTTGTTCAGCAACCACTCGCTCAATCACCTTGCCCAAGAGTGGAAGATTTGAGACTGCACGATAGTTGGCCATATTGGCTGGGTCTAGAGTTGTTTTTTTAAAGAAGCGGTTTAATGACCACCTCTTTCAGCAGGTCTGGGAAGGCTCCCTCACAGAGAGAAGCATTCACCACCCCACAAAGCCCATCGCCCAGCCCTTCCCAACTAGCTTTTATAAGGATCAAGGAGACAGGTAGTTGGTTTCACTCGTCTAAGCAGCCTGTCCACATCCTCAGAGGTAACAGATTGGAATTGATCCCATGCAACATGACTAGACAGGACTCTAGCACTCTCCTGCCCCGGCTCTGCTCCCACGGTGGAGTCTACCTTTTCCTGAATCTGAACGACTTTACCTGCAAAAAACTTTGCAAAATCATTGCAGGAGATCATGTGGCCCGTACTGTGCCCCGATGGAGCAGGTGGTTCCGCTAAATTGCAAACCACCTGAAAAAGTCTCCTGCTGCTGTTTTCTGCAGATGCAATAGAGGCAGTGAAGAAAGTATTCTTCGCCGTTGCTATCGCCACTTGGTAGACTCGATACTGAGCTCTAACCCATGTCCGGTCAGCTTCAGAATGAGTTATCTGCCACTGGCACTCTAGTCGTCTCAGCGATTGTTTCATTGCCCTCAGATCCGTGGAAAACCACGGGGCTGTCCAGGTTCCATGCAATCAGAGAGGGCGCTTCGGAGCCAAACAGTCAATAGCCCTAGTTAACTCCACATTCCAGCAGGCCACCAGGGAATCAGCTGAAAGGCCATCAACATGGGATAAAGCATCCCCTACCACTCTTTGGAAGCCATTTGGATCCATTAAGTGGTGGGGGCAGAACATCTGAATCAGTCCCACCTCTCCGCAGAGGGGAAGGGTTGCGGAGAAGTCCAGTTGCACCAGGAAGTGATCTGACTATGGCACTTCATTAGTTTCACTTTTACTTAGTGTCAGATCACCAACATCCATAGAGGTAAACACCAGGTCTAAGGCATGTCCGCGGCTATAAGTTGGGCCAGACTTATTCAGGGACAGCCCCATAGAGGCCATGCTTTCCACGAAGTCCTGAGTGGCCCCTTGTAAGGTCATGTCGGCATGGATGTTAAAATCCCCTAGGACAACCAAACTAGGTGTCTCCAGGAGAACATCTGCCATGACCTGAAGCAGCTCAGGCAGGGATTCCTTGGTGCAGCGGGGAGGTCAGTACACCAAAAGGAATCCTGTACTGCCCCTATTGCCCAACTTCCAGTACATGCACTCAGAGAACTAGGTCTTCCCAATAGGATGCCTGGTGCAAATTAATGACTTCCTAAAAATCACTGCATACGCCCCCTCCCCACCCACAAGGCCTGTTACACAAGCCAGGTCAAGTCCTCCATCCATGATCAAGTCATGGATGGCAGTGGTCTTATGGTTCATTGACCAGGCATTGCACAGCACCACCTTCAGGTCAAGTGGGTATCCCTGCTGATTCCAGTATCAATCTGGACAAGACCAGACCCGGAGGCAGGGTTAGTCCTCAAATAACGACTAAACCTCCCTCCTCGGTAATGACTACAAGCTTTCATGTAATAATTGCTGCTCACTTTAATGTCAGAATACGACAAGGCTTAGGCTTTGGGGTCTCTAAGTTTATGGTTTTCTCAAGTACAAAGAGTTTTGTAAAGTTCAGTCATTAGTAATGATGGGATATTCCTTAAAGGAAAGAACAACGCAAAGTATGGGATTCTGCTTGGGAGCATCTGCACTAGGGCAAACCACCTGTGCAAAATCCTCTGTATTCAAACACCACTGGGTGGCAGCTGCGAAGGGGTGGGAGCTACAGCAAAGGAAAAGGGCAGAAGCCCAAGTGAAGCTCCAAAGACATGCTTTCACAGCAACTCCAACCTATCACCAAATCTGCACACAGATCCCAGAAAACATCGCCCACCCAAACACATTGTAGCACCCTGCTTGTGGTTAACGCTTAGATGGAATGAAATACTCAACGCAGCAATAGAGAAATTAAAATAATAATTTATTGGTCGGACAAATAAATGAGAGGCACAGTGGTATATGGTTACCAAGCTCTGGCCTGCCCTCCTGCCATTATGGCCAGCACTTATATTTCCTTAACGCAGCCCCCTTGCTCCTCCTTTGGCTGCCTCTGTCCAATCAGCCTGGTTGAAATTCCTATTGGCTGTTTGCTAGAACCAATCATAAAAGATACACCCATTTCCTATTGCCTTTTATGGGAAACAAAAAGCTATATTTCCTTCTATTTATAATTGGCAAACAAGTAGCCATTAACCTCTACAAGGCACCTTAATTACCAGATCACCTTTGCCCCCTTAATTCTAAAATAGAGCAGATGGCTAAAACAGATGGTGGCTAATTTTATTTTAAACAGATGTCAGAGATCTTGGGTTCACATTCTCACGCATCATCAATGAAAGATCTCCTTTTTTTGGAGGTCTTTAAACAAAGGCCTGACAACCATATGTCTGGAGTGCTCTGATGGTGTTTCCTGTCTGGCAGGGGGCTGGATTCGGTGGCCCCTGTGGTCTATTCCAACAATATGATTCTATGAAATAAGAATCTAACATTTCTTACTTTCTAGATGCTTACTGCATTCAGACAACAAAATATCATATTATACATAACATAAATAACCTTTTAAAAGGAAAAGAAATCTTTGCAGAGTAAAAGGATCTCAGTTTAAGAAAGAAACAACTTTTAAAAAAAGGCTTCCCAAAATACTCCCTCCCTTTCTGCCAGCCAGATGCTTAGCCTTTTTGACCTTTAGGCAAATGACTCTTTGTATGATGAGAGGCCAAATGGTAAAACCTTACTATTTACCTACTTCTTAATTTAACCGCTTTTACAGCTTAGTTGTACTCTGCAACATGCAAGGTCAGCAACCTCGCTCTCAGCCTTTTTATGACCGCAATAAACCAGAGGGGCCCTCTGCCCAAGAGCTTGCCAGCTTCCTGCTAGTTTCCTCCCTTGAAACATTTGTGAATTTAAGCTCATTTTTAGAATACAGGAATCTGATCAAAATATAAGCCTTGATAAAAATGCAGGCTATGATCAGATGCCTCAACATGGCCTATCGAGCACTCCCACACACAGCTTTTATGCCCCCATGTGGCACTGCAATCAAACACATGTGGCACCCTTGCTGTAGTGTTCATGACTGTCCACTGCCACTCCCCCCCATCATCTTCCTCTGCATGCACACAGCAGCCACCCCAGGAAACTATGACATCACAGAAAAGTCATTTAAAGGAAGGAAGGAAGGAGGCCAAAGAGGCGCAGTAGCACAGAGCGCTGTTTGGAGTTTTTTCCATTAGGTTAATTAATGCAGCATATAACCTCCACCCATATATCTGTGTACCAATCTCTGCTGGTAGAGGCAGTTTTCCATCAGCTTTGTCTCCTCTGTGCCATGCGTGTATCTCCCCCCCCCCCTGCCCCCCTGTGTGTGTGTGTATCTACTGTATCCAAAAGCCCTGCACCCTAAAGGGATTGAAGGTTTGGATGGTGCAGCAAGGCACTTTGAGCTGTATTTTTATCATAATGCAAACTTGAATGTATTACAGACTTGACTTGAGGAACACATGCCTAAAAAGTGGCCACCTCAGCACTCAACCCCACTCAATGTGCTTTCCAAAAAAAGCCTACTGTCAGAACCTCTGAGCAAAAGAGCAATTAGCATAAAGTCCCCATCCATGAAATCCTTGTTAAAATGGATTGGCAGAGAGCTATGCTTGTGATCCAATAATAGTGCAATATCTTTGGAATAATGACACTTGTATTGTATCCACACTATTTCCTAAATAGGTTTCACATAAATACATTCTTCTATTTGGGGCTTATTTTTTCAGGGCTGCAGATGCTTTATTATGTGATTGGGTTGAAATCTTACAAGAAAGCTGAAATTGTGGAAATGATGAAGAAAGGCCATTTAATGGGCATTTCACCTGGTGGAGATAGAGAAGCACTGTATAGTCATGATTACTGCATAATGTGGGGTAAACACATAGGTTTTGCTCAAGCAGCTTTGGAGGCGAAAGTGGTGAGTGATCTTTGTGCAGTCTGCATTGCCTTCACAATTATCCTAGATAAGACGTAATGTGTTGACATCCTTGATCCAGCATCCAAAAAAGCTGAGGATGGCAAATATCCTGTTTGGGGGTCAAATGATATCTGGAGTGCCACAGGTCTCCCCACCCCTGCTTTAAAACAAACCTACTGAAATTGGTGACATTTAAAAAGAAAACCTGTGTTTACTTTTATCTTTCTTTTTTATATACAATTTTATTTTAAAAAATTGTTTTACTATTTAAAATACTCATTTAACATTCGTAAGATATCAATGACTTCCTTTCTTCTCCTTCGATAGTTCATTTTACATATCATAAATCCTTGCATATTTTACAAAAACTATACTATTCAGTTTTCCATTATTGAATCCATCAAAACATATTACACTGCAGTATTTATCTTAATGCTGCCAGTCATCATCTATTTCAAGATCCTTCTCATAATATGTCTGGAGCACTCAGTCTTTGATATTTCTAGAATAAAAAAAGACCAAACAATCTCCTAGAAATGTTTTCTTCTTAGCATACGGGGATTTAACCCTGAAAGCATGATCAATAGCTTGATGTACCTCCTGCTTTTGAGTCTCAATAAGATTTGCAAGTGCCTCAATTATTTTATCCCTTATTGCTTCACCAGATTGCTGAGCAATAGATCTAAATCATAAAAGCATCTCTTTTTGCCTCAATTCAATTAAAGCCAAATTGTCTGCCAATAGTTCCTGAGATGCTATAGCTTCCGCCAGTTGAATCCAGGGGGGAGAAGTATAAAAGTTTCATAGAGTTGGAAGAGACCACAAGGGCCATTTGAATGCTTTTTTCTTTCAAAAGAAAGTTTTCAAAGTTCTTATCCCCCCGTCCCCCTCCTTTTATTTCCAATGGCAGACTTTCTTTGTTTCCTTCAGTGCTTCAGCCATCTGAAGCAGGATATTCAGCAATTCCAGAGAAGACTCCCTTTTTGTTCTCCTGGAAGTTTGCCAAATTAATCCAACTGCTAAAGACACTTGAATAATAAATCCCTTTTCCCTTGGTTTTATTTTCTGGGAAATCTGCTGCTCGCTGAGTAGGAAATTCAAGGCAGCTTGTTGCTGGAAAACACTGGAGCCCAGAGATGACAGCTTGACAGCCGGGTTAGGCCAGCACCAAATGGAACCTCAGACCCGTTGGGAACTCGCTTTTGACCTCCACAGGAACCCTCAGAGTCCTGGTCATCCCCAAGACCTTTTTTGGGTGCTCGTTGCCTATGAGCTGCCCCTAAACTCCAAAAAGCAGCGGCCGGTTGGCTGAACCTGGCTTCCTTTCCCCCTCAGGGCAAACCAGGAAATTCTCCCCCCCGCCTTCAGTTCCTGAAAATCTGGAGGACAGCTTCTGAATTTTCTTCATCTGAGAGATTTCAATAGATGTGTCAGGAATTTTAAAGCCAATTACATTATCATTTATGAGTTGCTTCTCATTATAATCCCAGATGTGAAGTATTCTTCGTAGTCCATAACAAAAGTAAAGGCAGGATGCTTGGGGCAAAATAATTATCCAATCCTCACCTTTCTTTTCATGTTCGTTTCATCTTTTATTTTTTTAGCCCACCATCCCTATTTTTACACAAAACATTTGTGAAGCATACAGGACCATTGGAAAGACAAGTAAGTTAAATATCTTGATTAATCAAGAGATCTCAGGCAATATACATTTTAATACTATAGAGTGATCTTTTTAAAAGAATATCTATTAACTGCTCACTAATAGATTTTATAGGGACATGGGTGGCGCTGTGGGTTAAACCACAGAGCCTAGGACTTGCCGATCAGAAGGTCGGCAGTTCGATTCCCCGTGACGGGGTTAGCTCCTGTTGCTCGGTCCCTGCTCCTGCCAACCTAGCAATTCGAAAGCACGTCAAAGTACAAGTACATAAATAGGTACCACTCCGGCGGGAAATCCCTTTTTCCTTGGTTTTATTTTCTGGGAAATCTGCTGCTCGCTGCACATTGGAGCCCAGAGATCACAGCTTGACAGCCGGTTTAGGCCAGCACCAAATGGAATCTCAGACCCGTTGGGAACTCGCTTTTGACCTCCACAGGAACCCTCAGAGTCCTGGTCATCCCCAAGACCTTTTTTGGGTGCTCGTTGCCTACGAGCTGCCCCCAAACTCCAAAATGCAGCGGCCGGTTGGCTGAACCTGGCTTCCTTTCCCCCTCAGGGCAAACCAGGAAATTCTTTTCCCCCCTCAAATTCCTGAAAATCTGGAGGACAGCTTCTGAAGTTTCTTCATCTGAGATATCTGAATAGATGTGCCAGGAATTTTAAAGCCAATTACATTATCATGTATGAGTTGCTTCTCATTATAATCCCAGATGTGAAGCATTCTTCGTAGCCCATAACAAAAATAAAGGCAGGATGGTTGGGACAAAATAATTATACAGCCCTCACCTTTCTTTTCATGTTTGTTTCATCTTTTATTTTTTTAGCCCATCATCTTTTTACACAAAACAGTTGTAAAGCATACAGGACCATTGGAAAGACAAGTAAGTTAAATACCTTGGTTGATCAAGAGATCTCAGGCAATATACATTTTAATAATATAGAATGATCTTTTAAAAAGAATATTTATTTACTACTCACTGATAGATTTTATTACATGTACACTTATCTGCAAGAGCTGTGCTGCCTGCCTCAGTACTGAGTGAACATGCCCTTGCTTAGTTTTCTAGTAGATTTAACAGAAAGCTATAATCTACAACCCTAACATGGAGGGGAACTGAACAGGAAGCATACCATATTCTGCAGTCTATTGTACAAAACTTATGACTGATTGCAAAGAGCTGATAAGAGCTGACTGAATGTCTTGTACAGTGGTACCTCAGGTTAAGTACTTAATTGGTTCCGGAAGTCTGTACTTAACCTGAAGCGTTCTTAATCTGAAGCGGACTTTCCCATTGAAAGTAATGGAAAGTGGATTGATCCGTTCCAGATGATGAAAAAATACCCCCTAAAACAGCAATTTAACACAAATTTTACTGTTTCATGGATTCATCAACTTTACTGGAGCCCAGTCGCAGAGCCTCTGCAGCCACCATGGATGTCGGGGTTTGGATCCCGGCATTTGCAGAGCCCTGTAGGCACCGCGGATGTCAGGGCTAGGCTCCCGGTATTCGCGGAGCCGCTCTAGGCACCGCAAATGCCAGAGCTTGGCTCCCGGCATTTGCGGAGCCCTGCAGGCACCACAAATGTCGGGGTTTGGATCCTGGCATTCGCGGAACCGCTCTAGGCACCGTGGATGTTGGGGATTGTCTCCCGGCATTAGTGGAGCTGCTCTAGGCACCATGGGTGTCGGGTCTTGTTTGCCTCCATTTGCGGAGGCCTCTGAGAGCTCTGTAGGCCCTGCCGATGTCCGGGTTTGCCTCCAGCCAGCAGCCAGTCCTCCAAGAGTTTGGACAACTTCCGGGTTACAATCGTTCGTAACCCAAAAAAACGTAAGTTGCAGCATTCGTAACCCGAGGTACCACTGTATCTCTTTTCCCAAGCACTCATATAATTTAACTCTTCCTCTCTTCCTATTTATTGCAATTGCTAAACACTGAGAATGTCAACTAATTTCAGATTTGATATGGTGTCGCTTTCCTTCAGAATCTTCTTCCATTTCATACACAGGGCTGACAAAATGGCTGTATGAGAAAACTCGATGTATGCTTCTTCCCATTTACGGAGGATTTCCAGTGAAATTGAGGACATTTATTGGAGAACCCATCCCATATGATCCAAATATAACAGCTGTAGAGCTGGCTGAAAGAGTAAGTTAACTCTAAACTTGCAAGTTTAAAAGCGGAATATTTCTTTTCCTCTTGGTTTCTCTCTCTTTCAGCTCTAAACTGTATTGTACATATTGATTTCCTTATTCTATATGACCTGACATAGGGTTCATTATATATACTTTTGTGCATCATGCCCATCACTCCATTTCCCCTCTCCTTAACTTGTTGAGACTAATTAAATGGAAAAAACTATGTGGTACAAAGAGAGATCTGCTCATGCAATGGGACTTCTTCTTCCCACTATATTAGGGTTGAGCATACAAAGTACATTCTGGAGGTTTATATCAATAATCAAATAATAGATCTTATTCTAATTGCTCCTCTTGAAAATTTTGGTCAATTGCATAAAAAGGTGTTGAGCTGAGCTTCTTTGGGGCCATTGGACAGAAAGTTGAGATTTTTTTGGGGGGGGTACCATCTCCCCACCCCAGCTGCCCACATGCACAAAACAGAACCAGAGCCACTCACGTAGGGGCCCGAAACAGCTCACACACAAATTTACCCCCCAAAGTCGGATATTTCCTTAAAACTGAAAAAAGAAACCCCCCAGATGGCCCCAAAAGGACCAGTCTGGGATTTCCCAAACATATGGCAACCCAACACTATGTGCTCCAGAATCTGCCTGAGAAGGTACCTCCAAGCCACCCTAGTGCTAATTTTTGAGGATATGGAGAGGGTTGAAGAGGAAGACAATTTATTGTACAAGTTGATATGTGTTGCATGTACACACTGATGTGTGTTTAAGAGAGCATTGGATACAGCTTTGTTAAACGGTGCCATAATTCCTGACCAACTACCAAGCTGTCAACTCTGCAACACATTTGTAATTTGTTATTACTCGTGCATCAGCAAGCTCCTAAATGAGATGCCATTTCACTGAAGACAATGTCAAACACAGATACCATTTGTATGGTATTACATTGCATGACTTATTCTACCTGCTCCTGCAGGGGATGTTACACTTTCCCCCTTCCTCCAGGAAAACTTGGGATGCTGAGTCCCAAAGGGAGGGGGCTAAGGGGAGGAGCATGTAGGGTCCTGGTGGCTAATGGGAACAGGGTGGGAACATTTTTTAGTATGCCTGGTCCTTCTCCAAGCCCTTTCTCCTTGTTTTCTTGCTGCATCAAGTTTCAGGTTTTGATTGCCTGTTTAAAGGGGCAGATAAGAAATTTCTTTCTGCAAGGGGTTATGCCATGGTTGTCCTGAGGTTCGCTCCTTTTATCCTACATTGTAACAACCATGCAAGGTAGCTACTGTGTACAAAGCAGCCCAAGGCACATATGTTTGATTGTTTCTCTGCCATTCTCATACAGTGCTCTTGGTAAACATACAGAGAGTGGGCTGGATTCACTGAGAGATGAGCAGTTTCCTAGTGGGGGTTCCTCACCCTGGCTGCTCTGGCCCAACCCTCCATGTTGAAGAAACCACTTTTGAGGGTGGAGAGACAAGGACTCTCATGCAACACATCTCTGTGTACAAAGTCAGTTGTGTATCCCAGAAAGAAGTCACATATTGTGCTTCTATAGCTGGAATAAATGGGTTGCCTCTGGTTCTGATCCCTTTAGCTTTTTCCTCACAGATATTAATAACCGTGAATACCTAATCTGCAGTCTATTCCTCTAACACAATGTATTCCTCTGGTTTTCTTTCAACAGGCGAAGATTGCACTTGAAAATCTTCGGGATAAACACCAAAAAAGGCCAGGAAATATATTAAGAGCTCTTTCAGAATGATTTGATAAGCATTACAAAGCTAACTAGTCCATATAAAACAGTTGCAGTGTTCATGAGAAGATGTCTGTAATAGGAAGCATTAATAATTATGTTATTAAAGCTAAGTTGATATACACAGGATTGTGCTGGATTGTATATGAATTATTTGGAAGGGTCCCTAGCTCAGTAGCTCAGCTGTGTGTGCAGAAGGTCCTACGTTTTTGAAGACGTACAAGTGCTTTCCTGCCCTATCCTGCAATACAGCCAGAATTCCCCTTTTTGGGGAACTTGCACTAGTAGAGGCAGAATCGAACAGTATAACAGGAAGGCGAGTGTTTAACTAAACATGAAATAATGTTACGTGTGAAAGAGTAAAAGTGGCACTTCTTTTATGTTTATAAAAGGGTGCTCCAATATTTGAGCCCTATAATGCAAATCATTTTAAAATTATAGCAAGAAAAGTAGAGAAAACAAAAAGGCAGCTGGAATTGGTGAAAAATAGATAAACAACTACATATGAAAGAGTAATGTCTATAAATTACCTGTATTAAAACAGTGGCACTTCTTTTATGTTTATAAAAGGAGGCTCCAAGATTTGAGCCCTATAATGCAAATCATTTCAAACTTATAGCAAGAAAAGTAGAGAAAACAAAAATACAGCTGGAATTGGTGAAAAAAGTGACTGATCTAACGAAAACAGCCAACTCAGCTATGAATCTGGATCTGGCGCCAGCCCCACATTAGCACCGCCCCCCTGTTGAACACCCTCTTATCAGATGTCAAATAGATAAACAACTACACAACTTTCTGAAGACATCTGAAGGCAGCCCTGCAGCAGAAAGTTTTTAACTGATGATGTGTTGCTGTGTTTTTTATGTTCTAAGCTGCCCAGAGTGAATGCAGCAACCAGGCTTTTACACACACACACACACACACAAACACACACTATTTCCTTTATCTTTTAGCTCCTGAAAGACTCAAGTTCCCATCTTAGCTGATTTCTTTCTTCCATAGCCTCAGTTATGAATACCAGAGTAGGCTGATCAGGATTCAAGAATTTGTTGAGCATTTGTTTCTGAAGATGATGTGAACAAAGGCCCAAGCTTTCGATTTGAAAATCATTGGGTGTGTAACTATAGGGCTGGGAGGTAGATATTCTTGATGATGACTCACAGTATTATGGTCATTTGCATGGTGCCATGGACATAGATTGTGCCATGGAAATACCATATTTTTCGCTCCATAACAAGCACTTTTTTACTCCTAAAAAGTAAGGGGAAATGACTGTGCGTTTGATGGAGCGAAAGCACTGGACGGCAGAGGGATCCCTCGGCTGAGGCTGCAGTCGCAAGCTGAGGGATGCCCCTGAAGGGATGAGCAAGCAAAGTGAGAGCTGTGCAAAGCAGGACAGAAGCCAAGTAAGCAGCTCTTGATTTGCTTGCTTTAAAGCAAGAAAATCGAGATCCACTTACACGCTCTGCGCATAATATTTTTCTACTTTTTTCCTCCTCTAAAAACTAGGTGCCTCTTATGGTCAGGTACATCTTATGGAGCGAAAAATACAGTAAAAATTTGGTCACGGTATGCTTCTTAATCTTTAAATTGTTTATTTAATTTATTTAGATTCATATCCTGCTTTTTGACAAAATTCCTCAAAGTGACTAGTTCTTTTTACTAAAATAATGATGCTAGAATAATGGAAGCTGCAGAAATATATACAGAAAATATTCAAGTAAGCAGTCATGGGAAATCAATCATACTTGTTGCAATTTTTGTGTGGTACTCATTCAGAAGTGGCTCCATTCTTGTCATCCTGATAGCATCATTGATTGAAGTTCTGACTGCCCACATAGTGAGAGTTTCAACAATGCAGGTTGAATATCACCTTAATGGGGTGTGCCAGCCCATTTCAAAATCACACCAGCATAGTTGGAGGTGTGGGTGTACATAGCAATTAAGGAGGCATAGCAACTGCAGGAGACATTTTCTTACATGCCACTGCATTGCACCATGATGGGTTACAGCATTGGCAGAGTGTGAAGGGGCACTGCTGCTCATCTGACTGGTCACATTGCTGCTGCTTAACAGGAGGTAGAGGGGGAAAGGCAAGTTGGAAGCGAGGTCAGCATGGTATAAGCAAACATACAAACAAACAAACAAGCAGGATCACTGGAGTGGCTCCATTGATGTGTTTAAATCACACCCACCTTGCCACTATCTTCCCCACTCTCCCTCTACCTCCAGATAACTAGAAGTGATGCAATACACTGGTTTGTTCCCCCCACAAAACCCTCGGCTATTGGATTACAAAAAAATAACCCCTTGTCCCAATCATATATCTGAATATCCAGAATGATTTATCCCAGTTGTAAAATTTTGAAGCAGTTATTTCCCATATTCTTTCTGCTGCCTTCTGCACTATCCATCCTAACAGGTGCCTTTTTATTTCCTCCACCCACATGCCAAAAGAACCTTTACCTATTCGGCCTTTGCAAGGGTTGGTGGGCTTCTGTGGCACATTTGTCTTAGCTACTTTCATATCACTTTCATGTTTTTTTGAGAAATAAACGTTAAGACCACCATATGTGTATGTGATTACAGTATTGCTCTGACATAACTGACGAATGCATGTTGGACCCCCACCTGACAATATTGAACATGTACCGAAAGCCAGAGACGCTTTGATGTCAAAGCATGTCAACCTGGAATTTCTGGAGCTCCTGAGAAAGCAAAGCATACTGCAGGAGCAACGAGTGAAGAAGCTTTTTGATGAGCTGCCTGCAGAAAAATCAGCATGGCAGAATTTAACCAAACAATCAAACAGATGGTATTGGAGATCTTAGACAATGCCTAGAGCACAAGTAGAGTCAAGTTTATTAGTGTAGGATTGATGACTGAGGATGATTACTTGAGATTCAGTATTCAATCCGAGTAGGTGTTAATGAAATCCACATACGCATGCTGCTGCAGAATTAAATGGCAGGTCCAATGGAAGAGCTTTTACAGTGCTAAGGTTCAATATTGTAAACATGACATGTTATTAAGGTTTACGTATTGCAGGATGATCCTTTTACATGCATATCTTGTCACAATTCCTACCTTTCCTCCTTACATCAATAACTGGTTTTCTGTGACCCAATATGTTATTCTGCAATATGACTGCTATTGTAGGTGTGATCTCATCAGTTATATTTATTACAAATGGCTACAACTTCCAAGTAGCAGGCACTCTAAGCCTCCCTCTTTTTCACAATTCTTCGTTTCCTCATTCGGATGGCACACCCATCAGGGTCTCTTTAAACTGCCACATAAAGGGACATGTCGCCATAGGGGTGGAAATTAGCCTACAAAAAAGTGCACCAGACAAGACTTCTGCTGCTTCCAGAGAGAGGTGACTGAATTAAAGGCAATTTAGGCTTACCAGGAATGTAAGTAAAAGTTTTTGTTCAGATAATCATAAAGTGTAGATTTGGAAGGGGCTCCAAGGGTCATCTAGTCAACCCCCTGCAATGCAGGAATCTCATCAAAGTCTCTCATTCTATTTGAAACCATACTGATCAAACCATACAGATCAAACCAATGTACTGCATTTTCTGTTTTCCAGGTAAACAGTGGGGGAAATAGCATCACAACTGAAGAAAATTTCACTTCATATAGTTATTTCATTGGCATACGCTTGGTGCTTCAGATCAGGAAACAATGAGCTGGTTTACTCAAATGCTGCAAAACTTGATTAGTTTTCCTTATTTAGAATACCTGAGCCCAGTGGTTCACCCTTGGTGGTTTCGTAAGCTTCTGATTTTGCTTTGTTCATTAATGATAGATATATATTGGGCTGGCTGTGCTTGCTCATTTGGGCTATATGTTTACAAGAAGTTGAATAAGCACCAAGAAACTGGTACTCATAGCAAAATTTGGAAAAAGCCAAGGAAGTTTTTTGCTCATATTGCAGATATATATGGAAAGATATGGCATGGTGAGTAAAAGTTTCTTTCATAGCAATAATTCTTCCTTATGAGTCATTATAATTTCATAGGACTGAGGATCAGAATTTCAGGCTTGAAGCACTGGAACAATAGTTGCCACAGTGAATCAGGACTGGACCTCTGAACCCCCCTCAGAGTCACAACAGCTACAAGTTTGGGTTGGCTATATGAGGATCAAAACAGGGGCATGGCTATTTATTTATGTAATAAGAAAAACAAAGCATTTTATGAAGTATGAAACTAAGGCCCTGAGCCAGCCTCCTCCTTATATACACCCTGAGGGCGTTATATGAATTTAATAAATGATAAAATAAATAAATAAGACAGATTACAAAGGAAAGGGTCAGCTGGTGGCTGCATAAACACCATACATTTAAACCACATTTTAAGTACGCTTCTTCCCCTAAAGAAACCTGGAGAATGTTGTTTACCCCTCACAGAGGCACTATTAGCAACTATGTACAGTGGTACCTCGGGTTACAGACGCTTCAGGTTACAGAACTTTGCTACAGGATGAGAACAGAAATCGCACCATGGCGGCGCAGCGGCAGCAGGAGTCCCCACTAAAGTGGTACCTCAGGTTAAGAACAGTTTCAGGTTAAGAACAGACCTCCAGAATGAATTAAGTTCTTAACCTGAGGTACCACTGTAGTCGCTATGGAGGTCAAAAGTGAGTTCCCAACAGCTTTGCAGTTCCATTTGTTGCCAGGCTGACCCGGCTGTCAAACTGTGATCTCTGGACTCGAATGCACTCCTGCCATAGGCTGCCTCAAGTTTCTGTTCTCATCCTGAAGCAAAGTTGTTAACCTGAGGTACTATTTCTGAGTTAGCAGAGTCTGTAACCTGAAGCATCTGTACCCTGAAGCATCTGTAACCCGAGGTACCACTGTATGTACACAAACTATGGAATTTGCCAGCACAGGATGTGGTGATGGCAACTAATTTAGATGGACACTGTGGGAAACAGGATGGTCTAATACAGAGGCCTTTGGCCTGATCCATAGGACTCTTTATATGTTCTCAATGCTTCCCACAGGTCTCATGTTACTGTAAGTGTTGAAACAACATATTAAACCATCCCAAGGGCTAAACCCCATATAAAAGCTTAAAGCAGACTAAAACAGCAAAACACAGTTTTAGCTCACTCAAAGACTGGGCAAAAATGTTTCCAGCTGTGCTCAAAAGGAAGCAAGGAAGGAACATTCCACGAGAGGAGAAATCCCTTCATTCGTTCATTAAGGGACCACCACAGAGAAAGTCTTGATCCATGTGGATGACAACCTAGCATCCAGAATGCTGGAGCATATTGTCATTGATGTTTAGTCATTTAGTCGTGTCCGACTCTTTGTGACGCCATGGACCAGAGCATGCCAGGCACTCCTGTCTTCCACCGCCTCCCACGGTTGAGTCAGACTCATGCTGGTAGCTTCGAGAACACTGTCCAACCATCTTGTCCTCTGTTGACCCCTTCTCCTTGTGTCCTCAATCTTTCCCAACATCAGGGTCCTTTCCAGGGAGTCTTCTCTTCTCATGAAGTAGCCAAAGTATTGGAGCCTCAGCTTCAGGATCTGTCCTTCCAGTGAGCACTCAGGGCTCTTTCCTTAAGAATGGATAGGTTTGATATTCTTGCAGTCCATGGGACTCTCAAGAGTCTCCTCCAACTCCATAATTCAAAAGCATATAACAGAGCTTTTAACCTGATCTTAAATTTCTTTTTTTCCCCCTGAACCACACTGATTTTCTCCAGTAATCGTTGCGATATTTCTTTGTTGCATTTCGTATTATTTTCAGGTTATGAAATTACTGGCATGGAAAATCTCCCTAAAGGACCAGGGATTATTATTTATCATCATGGAGTTGCTCCTCTCGGCTATGCCTTATTTGTGGCTAGATATTTTTTAAAGACGGGGAGAGGGTGCTTTTCATTAATTCATCATGTTGCGTATTGGATACCAGGTAAATTATTTAAATTTAAATCATGCTTTTTTACTTAAAACATGTAAAATATGACATAAAACAATGCTATAAGCTATGAAAAAAATGCTTTAAATTATAAAACTGTATATGAGGAAAGCAGGTAAAAACAATTGATAAATAAAATAGCAGCAACAGGTGAAATAGTTTAGTTAATGCAGATGAAGGTACTTTCGCACCAAGTCATTGCTAGTAAAAGAGAATGATTGCAGGATGAATAATTATTTCCAATTCACAACTGAGTCAGCAGAAATGGTCTCCATGAAGAAATGCTGTGCTTTTCTGTCTACATTCTTCCCCAGAGATCTAAAAACTGAGCAATCTGGATAATGTGTCATCTGATTCCTATGCTATGACTACAAGCTCTCATGTAATAATCTACAAAGACATTGGATTCTTATCTCATTATACATGACAAAGCCATTTTTCACCTTCTCACCCCTTGCTTTTTCCTGTATGACCTATTGCAGTCGTTAAGAGTCGTCAACAGGCTCATCACAGCTATCTGCCAATCACCCATTCCCACCACCCTTCTGAGTAATACCCCTCCCCACCTTCTCACTATATAGAAGGGTCTGGTGACTTCTGTTTCAGTGTATCTGAAGAAGTGTGCATGCACACGAAAGCTCATACCTAGAACTAACTTAGTTGGTCTTTAAGGTGCTACTGGAAGGAATTTTTTTATTTTGTTTTGACTATGGCAGACCAACACGGCTACCTATCTGCAACTGTAATAATTGCTGTTCACTTTAATACCAGAACAGGGCAAGACGTAGGCTTTGGGGTGTTGATGATTTCCTCAAGTACAAAGCGTTTTGCAAATTTCTGTCATTAGTAAAGATGGGATATTCCTTACTGGAAAGAAGAATGCAAAGTATGGGATTCTGCTTGGGAGCATCTGCACTAGCAAACCACCTGTGCAAAATCCTCTGTATTCAAACACCACTGGGTGGCAGCTGGGATGGGGTGGAAGCTACAGCAAAGGAAAAGGGCAGAAGCCCAAGTGAAGCCCCAAAGACATGTCCGTGGCTTTCATAGCAAGTCCAACCTATCACCAAATCTGCATACAGATCCCAGAAAACATGGCCCCACCCAAACACATGGCCAATCAAGCACTCCCACACACAGCTTTTATGCCCCCATGTGACACTGCAGTCAAACACATGTGGCACCCTTGCTGTAGTGTTCATGGTCCTCCACTGCCTTTCCCCCCACATCATCTTCCTCTGCACGCACACAGCAGCCACACCAGGAAACTATGACATCACAGAAAGGTCATTTAAAGGAAGGAAGGAAGGAAGGAAGGAAGGAGGCCAAAGAGGCCCAGTAGCACAGAGCGCTGTTTGGAGTTTTTCCACTAGGTTAATTAATGCAGCATATAACCTCCACCCATATATCTGTGTACCAGTCTCTGCTGGAGATGGCAGTTTTCCATCAGCATAGTCTCCTCAGTTCCATCTGTGTATCTCCTCCCCCCGCTTCCCGTGTGTGTGTCTACTGTATCCAAAAGCTCTGTACCCTAAAGGGATTGAAATTCCCCATCCATGAAATCATAGTTGAAATGGATGGCAGAGAGCTATGCTTGTGATCCATAATAGTGCAATATCTTTGGAATAATGGCACTTGTATTGTATCCACAGTATTTCCTAAATAAGTTTCACAAAAAACAGCATTCTTCTATTTGGAGCTTATTTTTTTTCAGGGCTGCAGATGTTTTATTATGTGATCAGGTTGAAATCTTACAAGAAAGCTGAAATTGTGGAAATAATGAAGAAAGGCCATTTACTGGGCATTGCACCTGGTGGAGGTAGAGAAGCACTGTATAGTCACGATTACTGCATAATGTGGGGTAAACGCACAGGTTTTGCTCAGGCAGCTTTGGAGGCGAAAGTGGTGAGTGATCTTTGTGCAATCTGCATTGCCTTCACAATTATCCTAGATAAGACGTAATGTGTTGACATCCTTGATCCAGCATCCAAAAAAGCTGAGGATGGCAAATATCCTGTTTGGGGGTCAAATGATATCTGGAGTGCCACAGGTCTCCCCACCCCTGCTTTAAAACAAACCTACTGAAATTGGTGACATTTAAAAAGAAAACAAGCATTTTCCTTTTATCTTTCTTTTTTATATATAATTTTTTTAAAAAAAATTGTTTTAATGTTTAAAATACTCATTTTACATCCTTAAGATGTCAATGACTTCCTTTCTTCTCCTTTGATAGTTCATTTTACATATCATAAATCCCTGCATATTTTACAAAAACTACTATTCAGTATGCCATTATTGAATCCATCAAAACATATTACACTGCAGAATTTATCTTAATGCTGCCAGTCATCATCTATTTCAAGATCCTTCTCATAATATGTCTGGAGCACTCAGTCTTTGATATTTCTAGAATAAAAAAAGAACCATACAATCTCCTGGAAATGTTTTCTTCTTAGCATACGGGGATTTAACCCTGAAAGCATGATCAATAGCTTGATGTACCTCCTGCTTTTGATTTGCAAGTGCCTCAATTATTTTATCCCTTATTGCTTCACCAGATTGCTGAGCAATAGATCTAAATCATAAAAGCATCTCTTTTTGCCTCAATTCAATTAAAGCCAAATTGTCTGCCAATAGTTCCTGAGATGCTATAGCTTCCGCCAGTTGAATCCAGGGGGGAGGAGTATAAAAGTTTGAATGCTTTTTCTTGAAAAAGAAAGTTTTCAAAGTTCTTATCCCCCCGTCCCCCTCCTTTTATTTCCGATGGCAGACTTTCTTTGTTTCCTTCAATGCTTCAGCCATCTGGTTCCCATGCAGGATAGTCACCAATTTTAGAGAAGACTCCCCTTTTGTTCTCCTGGAAGTTCGCCAAATTAATCCAAATGCTAAAGACACTTGAATAATAAATCCCCTTTTCCTTGGTTTTATTTTCTGGGAAATCTGCTAATCAAAAACTTGACCTGATTGAGCAAAACCAATGTGATTTTTGGATTCAGCGCATCAGATTCGTCCTAAATCAACTGAAAAAACGCAGACAACAAATTTGTTGTTGACCAGTGTAATAAATCCCTTTCCCTTGGTTTTATTATCTGGAGCCCAGAGATCACAGCTTGACAGCCGGGTTAGGCCAGCACCAAATGGAACCTCAGACCCGTTGGGAACTCGTTTTTGACCTCCACAGGAGCCCTCAGAGTCCTGGTCATCCCCAAGACCTTTTTTGGGTGCTCGTTGCCTACGAGCTGCCGCCAAACTCCAAAATGCAGCGGACGGTTGGCTGAACCTGGCCTCCTTTCCCCCTCAGGGCAAACCAGGAAATTCTTTTTTCCCCTTCAGTTCCTGAAAATCTGGAGGACAGCTTCTGAATTTCTTCATCTGAGATATTTGAATAAATGTGTCAGGAATTTTAAAGCCAATTACATTATCATTTATGAGTTGCTTCTCATTATAATCTCAGATGTGAAGCATTCTTCATAGTCCATAACAAAAATAAAGGCAGGATGGTTTGGACAAAATAATTATCCACTCCTCACCTTTCTTTTCATGTTTGTTTCATCTTTTTTTTTTTTAGCCCATCATTCCTCTTTTTACACAAAACATTTGTGAAGCATACAGGACCATTGGAAAGACAAGTAAGTTAAATACCTTGGTTAATCAAGAGATCTCAGGCAATATACATTTTAATACTATAGAATGATCTTTTAAAAAGAATATCTATTTACTACTCACGAATAGATTTTATAGGGACATGGGTGGCGCTGTGGGTTAAACCACAGAGCCTAGGACTTGCCAATCAGAAGGTCGGCAGTTCAAATCCCCGTGATGGGGTGAGCTCCCATTGCTTGGTCCCTGCTCCTGCCAACCTAGCAATTTGAAGGCAAGTAGATAAATAGGTACCGCTCCAGCGGGAAGGTAAACTGCATTTCCGTGCACTGCTCTGGTTCGCCAGAAGTGGCTTAGTCATGCTGGCCACATGTCCTGGAAGCTGTCTGCGGACAAACGCCGGCTCCCTCGGCCAATAAAGCGAGATGAGAGCCGCAATCCCAGAGTCGGTCACGACTGGACCTAATGGTCAGGGGTCCCTTTACCTTTACTTAATATATTTTATTCCATGTCCACTTATCTGCAAAACTGTGCTGCCTGCCTCAGTACTGAGTGAACATGCCCTCGCTTAGTTTTCTATTAGATTTAACAGAAAGCTGTAATTGATAAATGTGGGAGCAACCCTAAAATGGAGGGGAACTGAACAGGAAACATACCATATTCTGTAGTCTATTGTACACAACTTATGACTGATTGCAAAGAGCTGAGAAGAGCTGACTGAATATCTTGTACAGTGGTACCTCCGGTTAAGTACTTAATTGGTTCTGGAAGTCTGTACTTAACCTGAAGCGTTCTTAACCTGAAGCAGAAAGTAATGGAAAGTGGATTGATCCGCTCCAGATGATGAAAAAACACCCCCTAAAATAGCAATTTAACACAAATTTAACTGTTTCACAAGACCATTGATCCATAAAATGAAGGCAATAATCAATGTACTGTACTATAAAATAAATAAGACAGTATTTTAGATGAATTAAAAGAATTAAAATTTATTTCCAAACTCACTGTTTGGAGGGGGCTCAGGGTCCTCTTCCACAATCACAATTGGCTTGGCTTTTGGCATTCGTGGAGGCCTCAGAGAGCTCCTGGAGCCCAGTCGCAGAGCCTCTGCAGCCACCATGGATGTCGGGGCTTGGCTCCCGGCATTTGCGGAGCCGCTCTAGGCATCACGGATGTCGGGGCTTGGTTCCCGGCATTCGCGGAGCCGCTCTAGGCAGCGCAGATGTCAGGGCTTGGTTCCCTGCATTCGGGGAGGCCCCTGACAGCTCCGTAGGCTCTGCCGATGTCTGGGTTTGCCTCCAGGCAATGTCCTCCGAGAGCTTGGAAAACTTACTTCCGGGTTACAATCCTTCGTAACCCAAAAAAAGTAAGTTGAAGCGCTCGTAACCCGAGGTACCACTGTATCTCTTTTCCCAAGCACTCATATAATTTAACTCTTCCTCTCTTCCTATTTATTGCAATTGCTAAACACTGAGAATGTCAACTAATTTCAGATTTGATATGGTGTCGCTTTCCTTCAGAATCTTCTTCCATTTCATACACAGGGCTGACAAAATGGCTGTATGAGAAAACTCGATGTATGCTTCTTCCCATTTACGGAGGATTTCCAGTGAAATTGAGGACATTTATTGGAGAACCCATCCCATATGATCCAAATATAACAGCTGTAGAGCTGGCTGAAAGAGTAAGTTAACTCTAAACTTGGAAGTTTAAAGCAGAATATTTCTTTTCCTCTTGGTTTCTCTCTCTTTCAGCTCTAAATTGTATTGTACATATTGATTTCCTCATTCTATATGACCTGATATAGGGTTCATTATATATACTTTTGTGCATTATGCCCATCACTCAATTTTCCCTCTCCTTAACTTGTTGAGACTAATTAAATGGGGAAAAAAACTATGTGGTACGAAGATAGATCTGCTCATGCAATGGGATTTCTTCTTCCCATTATACTAGGGTGGACAATACAAAATAATCAAATAATAGATCTTATTCTAATTGCACCTCATGAAAATTTTGGTCAATTGCATAAAAAGTTGTTGAGCTGAGCTTCTTTGGGGCCATTGGTCAGAAAGTTGAGATTTTTTGGGGGGGCGGTTGCCCTCTCCCCACCCCAACTTCCCACAGGCGCAAAACAGAACCAAAGCCACTCACGTAGGCGCCTGAAACAGCGCGCGCACAAATCCCCCCCCCAACTCGGATATTTCCTTAAAATGGAAAAAAGAAACATCCCAGGTGGCCCTAGAAGGACATGTCTGGGATTTCCCAAACATATGGCAACCCTACACTATGTGCCCCAGAATCTGCCTGAGAAGGTACCTCCAATGCTAATTTTTGAGGATATGGAGAGGGTTGAAGAGGAAGATAATTGATATGTGTTGCATGCATACACTGATGTGTGTTTAAGAGATACAGCTTTGTTAAACGGTGCCATAATTCCTGACCAACTACCAAGCTATCAACTCTGAACCTGCAACATATTTGTAATTTGTTATTACTCGTGCATCAGCAAGCTCCTAAATGAGATGCCGTTTCACTGAAGACAAGGTCAAACACAGATACTATTTGTATGGTATTACATTGCATGACTTATTCTACCAGCTCCTGCAGGGGATATTACACTTCCCCCCTTCCTCAAGGAAAACTTGGGAAGCTGAGTCCCAAAGGGAGGGGGCTAAGGGGAGGAGCATGTAGGGTCCTGGTGGCTAATGGGAACGGGGTGGGAACATTGTTTAGTATGCCTGATCCTTCTCCAAGCACTTTCTGCTTGTTTTCTTGCTGCATCAAGTTTCAGGTTTTGATTGCCTGTTTAAAGGGGCAGATAAGAAATTTCTTTCTGCAAGGGGTTATGCCATGGTTGTCCTGAGGTTCGCTCCTTTTATCCTACATTGTAACAACCATGCAAGGTAGCTACTGTGTACAAAGCAGCCCAAGGCACATATGTTTGATTGTTTCTCTGCCATTCTCATACAGTGTTCTTGGTAAACATACAGAGAGTGGGCTGGATTCACTGAGAGATGAGCAGTTTCCTAGTGGGGGTTCCTCACCCTGGCTGCTCTGGCCCAACCCTCCATGTTGAAGAAACCACTTTTGAGGGTGGAGAGACAAGGACTCTCATGCAACACATCTCTGTGTACAAATTCATTTGTGTATCCCAGAAAGAAGTCACATATTGTGCTTCTATAGCTGGAATAAATGGGTTGCCTCTGGTTCTGATCCCTTTAGCTTTTTCCTCACAGATATTAATAACTGTGAATACCTAATTTGCAATCTATTCCTATAACACAATGTATTCCTCTGGTTTTCTTTCAACAGGCAAAGATTGCACTTGAAAATCTTCGGGATAAACACCAAAAAAGGCCAGGAAATATATTAAGAGCTCTTTCAGAACGATTTGATAAGCATTACAAAGCTAACTAGTCCATATAAATCAGTTGCAGTGTTTATGAGAAAGTGTCTGTAATAGGAAGCATTAATACTTATGTTATTAAAGCTAAGTTGATATATACAGAATTGTGCTGGATTGTATATGAATTATTTGGAAGGGTCCCTAGCTCAGTAGCTCAGCACCTGCTTTGTGTGCAGAAGGTCCTACGTTTTTGAAGACGTACAAGTGCTTTCCTGCCCTATCCTGCAATACACCCAGTATTTCCCTTTTTGGGGAACTTGCACTAGTAGAGGCAGAATCGAACAGTATAACAGGAAGGTGAGTGTTTAACTAAACATGAAATAATGTTACATGTGAAAGAGTAATGTCTATAAATTACCTGTATTAAAACAGTGGCACTTCTTTTATGTTTATAAAAGGGTGCTCCAATATTTGAGCCCTATAATGCAAATCATTTTAAAATTATAGCAAGAAAAGTAGAGAGAGAAAAATACAGCTGGAATTGGTGAAAAAAGTGACTGATCTGTCAGGGAACTGCCATCGGAAGAACAGGTGGTGGAAAGGCTCCCGGAGAATACCAGAGACACTGCAGCAGAAGAGGGAACCAGTAGGGGGGGAGCAGGAGCTGCAAGGGAAAGGGAGTCGGAGGGGAGGCTCTGGGATACTTCCAGTGAGAACAGTGAGGAGGTAGCAGGACCCCCTTTAGGGACCCCCATCCCTCGCCGGAAACTGTCACGTAGAGAATCCAGGAGACGCGTTTCCGTTAAACAGCTTTTATGTTGGAAACGTTTCCGTAGACGCCCACTGTCAGATTCTACCAGCGACTGACGGAGCCATGCCAAAGGGCTCCGCTCAAGGCAGAGATTTACTACACTGAGTAATCTCTGAGGGATCAAGCTTTTACGCACAAGCAGCTCATTATCCCATCACAGCAATCTGACAGTCTCTGAAAGCAGCTTGTGCAAGGAGAGGCATCATGAGCAACCCAGCCGGAGCTGGAGATGGGGGAGCAGCTGCAGCCAGTCCAAGCCTGGAAGAAAGGTACAGGATGTTGGAGGTCCAGTTAGCTCTGCAAACGGCTAGGCTTGAGGAGAGGAGGGCTCAGGATGCAGAAAAGGGAAAAGCCACCCAACTCTCGAGGAAGGTGCCAGGACTGGTGCAGAAGTTTGGGGGTGATCCCAGGAACTATCAAGCCTTTAGGACAGAGATGCAATATGCCCTCAATCTGCAGTTTGATGATTTTCCTGATGAGGAATCGAGGGTAGCGTTTGTGATTGGCCATCTCGAAGGCGGGGTGAAACACTGGGTGAGACCCCTAATGGCAGCCAATAATGAGGTCCTAAAGGACACAAGGAAGTTTTCTCGCACCATGTATCTGATGTTCTCCAGCAGATTTGAGCAGGGAGTGGCGCGCAGACAGTTAATGGCGTGTAAACAAGGGAACCGATCTGTCCGTGAGTACTGGACTGAGTTCACCATGTTGATCCATAAATTAGGTTGGGATTTGTCAGCGGAACCGATACAAATGCTGTTCGAAGAAGGACTATCTTCGGCAGTGAAAGACGAACTTTCCCGGGCGCCCAGGGTGGAGTCTATGGACCATCTGACTAAATCCGTGCTGGCCATAGGAGCACGCCAGGAGGCGAGAGCCCTGGAGAAGCGGGAAGGGAAAGGGGAGCGTTGGAGGGATTTCCGCATTCCAGAGATTCCAGAGCAGCCTTCCCTGCCAGCAGAGCCGATGGAAATTGGAACAGCGCGCGCGCACACACAGTTTCAAACCCCAGTGAAGGGCGGAAGAAGGAGGGAAAAGGTGCCAAGAAATGTTTTCTCTGCCAACAGCCAGGTCACTTTGCCAGAGTTTGTCCGCAAAGAAAGGAATGGCAAGGAATGGCGGGAGCTGTTGGGGGGGAGGCAGAGGGAGCTAAAGAGCAAGTAAAAGCCAACGCCTGGCTGCCACCATCGGGGCACAGCAGCCAGGCCAAGGAACAGTGAATGTGCCCACGCCAGAACCCCCAAGACCAGCTCTTGTAATAGAGGTGTTGCTAGAGCTGGCAAACGGACACCCACTAAAGGTGAAGGCTCTATTGGACTCAGGCAGCTCCTGCAACTTTATGAGTAAGGAGTTTGCAGCCGAACACCAGATACAGACTATCCCCTTAAATAACACTCTGCAGGTGACCACGATTGATGGGAGGGAGTTGTTGGGAGGAGCTGTTAACCAGCAGACGGTCCCCATGATAATGAGGGTGGCAAGGCACACAGAACGGATAGCGTTTAACATAGCCAACTTGGGGGGAGCACCCATAATTTTGGGAATGAGCTGGCTAGCGCTGCATGATCCGCTAGTGGGATGGCACCAGAGGGTGGTTTCCTTTGGGTCAGCGCACTGCCTGGCATATTGCACGGAGAGGGAGAGCCAAGTAGGCACCCAAGCCATGCTAGCAAGGATGGAAGTAATAGACCCAGGGAGGGTACCACGACAATACGCCAATTTAGCTAACGTCTTCAGCGAAAGAGAAGCAGATAAACTACCCCCACACAGACCCTTTGACTGTCAAATCAACTTACTCCCAGGAGTTGCCAGTGGGCAAGCTGTATGCAATGTCAGACAGAGAGATGCAGGAGTTAAGGGAGTTTATAGACAAAAACCTCAAGCGAGGGTTCATCAGAGAGTCACGAGCGGTGGGGGGTAGCCCAGTGTTTTTTGTGGACAAAAAAAATACAGATAAACCGAGATTGGTCGTAGACATCCGGGCCCTAAATGCTGTGTCCGAACCAGTGGCTTTCCCCATGCCCAGGATTGATGACATTCTGACCAGGGTGAGGAAGGGGAAGATTTTTACCAAGTTGGACCTAAGGGGGGCGTACAACCTGATACGTATGAGAAAGGGAGACGAGTGGAAAACCACTATGTTCACCCCTTTGGGGGACTTTGAATACCTCGTTATGCCCTTCGGCCTCCAGGGGGGGTCGGCCGTTTTTCAATCATTCATGAATCACGTCCTAGGACCATTGCTTTACAAGAACTGCGTGGCGTTCTTAGATGACGTACTAGTGTACGCAGAGAATGAGGAGCAGCATGTGCGAGATGTACGAGAGGTACTGAGCAAACTGCAAGAAAACCAGCTGTGGGTGAAACTGGAGAAGTGTCAGTTTCACGCCAGAGAGGTGGAATTCCTGGGGTACCGGTTGTCAGACAAGGGGCTGGCCATGGATCCTAGCAAGGTTCAAGCGGTACTGGAATGGAAACCACCGAAAACTAAGAAAGACGTGCAAAGGTTCTTGGGTTTCGGAAACTTCTATCGGAAGTTCATCAAGAACTTTGCCCACTTAACGATGCCCATCACGGACTGTCTCAGCAGTAAGAAGAAATTTGTCTGGATGGAAGAAGCGCAGCAAGCGTTTGAAAGGTTAAAGAGGGCGTTCGCTTCGGAAGAACAACTCTTACACGTGGATCTGCAGCAGCCAATGAGAGTGGAGACCGACGCGTCAGACAGAGCGGTGGGCGCCGTGCTCCTACAGCCGGGAAAAGATACGTCAGAATGGAGACCGTGTGCCTTCTTCTCACGGAAGTTGAACAAATCCGAGAGGAACTATACAGTATACGACAGAGAATTACTCGCCATCCATGAAGCGTTTCGGAAATGGTGACACCTGTTGATTGGGGCGCAGCACAAGGTTCAAGTGCGGACAGACCACAAAAATCTAGAATACTGGAGAACGGCCCGAGTACTGAACCAGAGACAAGTAAGATGGGCGCAAGAGTTCTCCAAGTTCAATTTTGAAATTCGTTACGTGCCAGGGCCAGAGAACGTCAGGGCGGATGCTCTCTCCAGAAAACCTGAGTACTTGGAGGGGGAGGGAGCGGCGGAGGAAAGACATATCATCCCCGAGGACCACTGGGTTTGTGGGGCGGCATTGGTGGGGCAAAGAGAACTGGTGGAGGGTACCGAGAACGATGAATACGCCCAAGAAAAGCTCAGGGAACTCAGGGGAACAGGGGAGAACACAGGGGGTTTTGAGGAAAAGAACGGAAAATTGTATTACAAAGGAGCACTCTACATACCAGATGGGGAACTAAGAGGCCGAGTGCTCAGACAGTTACACGACAGCCCCACGGCGGGGCACTTCGGGCAGCACAAAACCATGTGGTTAGTTACCAGGGAGTTTTGGTGGCCCAAGGTAAGGGAAGATGTACGGGAGTATGTCCGGGGATGCGACAGGTGCCAGAGAGCAAAAGGAGAGAGGCGGGTGCCAGCGGGGCTCTTAGAACCCTTACCCACACCAGAAAGACCATGGGAGATGGTATCCATAGATTTTATGACAGATCTGCCAAAATCCAGAGGAAAAACAGCTGTCATGGTGGTGGTGGATCTATTAACTAAGATGTGCCATTTTATAGCCTGCTCACATGCAGTCACAGCGGAAGAAACCGCAAAGTTGTTTGTAAAGCATATTTTCAGGTTGCATGGCGCCCCCTTGAGGGTGGTCAGCGACAGAGGGAAACAATTTACTTCCAGGTTCTGGAGGAAGCTAATGAGCTTGCTGCACGTGGAGGTATGTTTTTCCACCGCCAGACACCCAGAAACAAATGGGCAGGCAGAAAGGGCAAACGGGGTGTTGCAACAATATCTGAGGTGTTATGTAAAGGACAGAGAAAATGATTGGGTAGACAAGTTACCTCTGGCAGAATTTGCCTACAACAACGTGGAGAACGTGTCCACAGGGATGAGTCCCTTTCTGGCAAATTATGGGTGTCATCCTCGGGCATTTCCAGGAGAAGGAGGGGAGAGGTGGAGTGTACCGGCGGCGGAACATTTTGTTGAAGAGATGGAAGCGATCCACCGTCAGCTCCAACTCAACTTAGAGAAAGCCAAAGAAGAATATAAGAAGCAAGCAGACAGAAATAGGAGGGAAGGTGAAACCATAAGGGTGGGTAACCGGGTGTGGCTATCCACCCAAGGACTGCCGTTCAAGGGAGGGTGTAAGAAATTGAGACCCAAACGGTTGGGACCCTTTGAGGTCATACAACAGGTCAACCCAGTAGCATTCAAACTCCGATTGCCCAGTCACATGAAATTGCACCCAGTATTTCACAGGTCATTACTGTCGCCGTACAGAGAGGGACGTGAGTGGGGGGAACATGAGAGGGAGGTCACCCAGACACCCGTCATAGAAGAGAGAGAACGCAACATGGATGTGGCAGGAATCATTGATTCCAGGTGGAAGGGAAATCAGGTGGAATACTTGGTAGAATGGGAGGGGGAGGAAGAGTCAGAAAACACATGGGTACCGGCAGAGGAAGTCAATGACGAGATTTTAATAGAAACGTTTCATCGGCGTTTCCCAAGAAAACCACAACCCGTGGCACAATTTAGGAGGGAACACTTTGGGACTACAGATGAGGAAGGGGAGTTTGAAGGGTTCCCAGAGTCAGGGGTGGAGGAGGAAACAGATTCCGATGAAGGAGAGGAAGACGGGGAAAGAGACGGAAAGCCGTGGCTAGAAGTGTTTGAATCCTCTGATGATGAGAAGAGTTCCTTCCGGGGCTTTCCATCCTTACCGCCAGTAGGAGAAGAGGCGGGAGGGGGTGAAGGGGGCCCTGGGGGGGAGGTGGATGTCAGGGAACTGCCATCGGAAGAACAGGTGGTGGAAAGGCTCCCGGAGAATACCAGAGACACTGCAGCAGAAGAGGGAACCAGTAGGGGGGGAGCAGGAGCTCCAAGGGAAAGGGAGTCGGAGGGGAGGCTCTGGGATACTTCCAGTGAGAACAGTGAGGAGGTAGCAGGACCCCCTTTAGGGACCCCCATCCCTCGCCGGAAACTGTCATGTAGAGAATCCAGGAGACACGTTTCCGTTAAACAGCTTTTATGTTGGAAACGTTTCCGTAGACGCCCACTGTCAGATTCTACCAGCGACTGACGGAGCCATGCCAAAGGGCTCCGCTCAAGGCAGAGATTTACTACACTGAGTAATCTCTGAGGGATCAAGCTTTTACGCACAAGCAGCTCATTATCCCATCACAGATCTAACAAAAACAGCCAACTCAGCTATGAAGCTGGATCTGGTGCCTGCCCCGCAGTAGCACCGCCCACCATGTTGAACACCATCTTATCAGATGTCCTATAGATAAATAACTACACAACTTTCTGAAGACATCCCTGTATCTTATTCCTTTGACAAAAAAGAGGTGTTGGTGACCAGTCTATAGTTGTTGCACTCTGTTTAGGTCTAGATGGAGTGTAGTGATCAGGTGGGATTGCTATGAGGAATTATAACAAATATAGAGTAAGCCATCTGTGTCAGCAATGAAAGCATTGCGTTGTCTGGGTTTAAACTATTTTGATATGATTCTTGATCAATCCACACCTCTGCATCCCTGTTCCATTTCTCTTTCTTCACCAGTCACGTACACTGCCAGTTGCTTCCCCAGGCAGGCATCCTGGGCCATAAAGATCTCACATGAAGGTGATAATGATCGCTGTCCTCCTGGCCATCCTTCTTATCATATATATTGCTTGTTTATCACCTCTGGGGTTGCCAAATGCTCTCCTTTGTAGTTGGAAAGCTCTCTAATGCTTTGCTCCAACCACCCGTTGTCTCTGTGAATGCTCCCACATTGTTGCAACCCCTAAGGTAAAGGTAAAGGTACCCCTGCCCGTACGGGCCAGTCTTGACAGACTCTGGGGTTGTGCGCCCATCTCACTTAAGAGGCCAGGGGCCAGCGCTGTCCGGAGACACTTCCGGGTCACGTGGCCAGCGTGACATCGCTGCTCCGGCGAGCCAGAGCCGCACACGGAAACGCCGTTTACCTTCCCGCTGGTAAGCGGTCCCTATTTATCTACTTGCACCCGGAGGTGCTTTCGAACTGCTAGGTTGGCAGGCGCTGGGACCGAGCAGCGGGAGCGCACCCCACCGCAGGGATTCGAACTGCCGACCTTTCGATCGGCAAGTCCTAGGCGCTGAGGCTTTAACCCACAGCGCCACCTAGCTGCTTTTAAAAATACCATAATATTGTTTCCCCCATCTCAGCCTCTAGATTTCAAGCCTCTCTCTGAGGTCATGCCAAAGGTACTTCCATTCCTAGTGGCACCTTCCTTTGCCAAAGATTTGCCTGGGTCGAATGTAAATTCCATGCCACCTTCTTTGTTGGACCAATGCCTGCAAGGGGCTCAGACCGCAGTGCAAAAATTGGTTATTCCAAATATCGCAGAAGGAAGCAGTGAAGGAAAAATAGCTGACACCTTACCATTATTATCAGTCTGTCCTGTTGTTCAGAATGCACAGGAACAGAGAGCCCGTGAATCATTGCCCTTCGCAGTTTTTAAACAATTGAAGTGAAGTGTGACAGAAAATGGCTTGCATGGCATTCTTGATGGGCTAAGAGGAGCCACTACTTAAATTCCAAACCTTGAAGCCTCTGAAGTTTAAATGAAACAATTGGCTTATGAAAATGAAAATGCTGATTGCAAGACTGCTCTCAAAGCAAGTTATCAGAAGCCAGAAACAGATATTGCTCAAATGAGTAAGCCTTGCCAGAATATTGACACTGAGACTCACAAATCTCCCCTCCTAGCAGCAGCTAGAAACTACAAACATGAGTCTGACCAAACTGCGGGAGGCAGTGGAAGATAGGAGTGCCTGGCGTGCTCTGGTCCATGGGGTCACGAAGAGTCAGACACGACTAAACAACTAAACAACAACAACAAGCAGCAGCTTTGTCTCCTTCAGTTCATCCTGCTAAAGACAGGCAATGCCACAACGGATGGCCTTCCAGCCTGAGTTTAAATGGGAGAACAAACACTGTTGTGCCAGCTGATTGTCAGGATTTTACTGAAGCTAAATTAGCAGAGCCACCTATTGCTTCCAACACAGTTGCTTTTAACACACAGTCTCCTGTGACAGATCTGCGCCATGCCGCTAAGGGCAGTGCTGGTTTGAATCTAATGACAGCAGAACTTGCTAATTTCAGTTCCAGTGCCCTATGGTGGTTTATAAAATTAAGACATAGCATACAGGCCTGATTCCACCTCAGACAGTGAGACTTATTCTTCATCACCTGTTGCAGACTGTTTTTTCTCCTTTCCTCCCTCAACTTAAAATTCCTAATGAATTTACTTTACAGCAGTTGCAGAGTTTTGGGGTCAATTCATACGAGTGATTTTCCTTGATACAATGTTTTCACCTACAGGACTACTTTTTTTCCCCAGAAGCTGCTGACAGAATAGTGATTTTAAAGTGGCTACATTTGCCTAACACTGGATTTGATATTGCTGTTTGTTATTTGCTTTTTTTCTAAAGAGTTCTTCTCTTTCCTATCAGTTTGCATTTACTGATTAACTTGGGATAGTTTATTTTAACCCTCCTAAAGATTCACGCCTAGTTTTAATTCAACAGGTACCCTGGAAATTGGTTTCTGTCCAAAGGCAGGTTCCTATTCAACACCTCTAGAGTGTTTTAACATAAGGATTCTGAAAATAACTGGCATATTTTTTGCAGCTAATCAGGAAACTGACAGAGACTAGCCTACACTTTCACTGCATTTTGTGATTTTTGTGTGAAGTGGGATATCTTTTTAGCACATTTGGCTAATTCCTATCCTTCTCCTATGCTAGATTTTAATCTACTCTTTGTTTTTGACACTGAAAAATCTCTTGACAAATAGAATTTCACCTTTCTATGCTGCTCATGTTTACTCTCACGGTTGCTCCCATACAGAATTCAAAGATATAATTTCAGAAGGAAATCAACATGCTGATTCTGCTCTGAAATCCTTCTGTCCATTATTTTCTAATGTACTTGATAGCCATGCATTTTTTCATAAGGGAATTATGCAGCTGATAACATAATTTTTTCATTCCTTTGACACAAGTTAAGGATATTGTTGATGGAGGTCCTTCCTGAGCGTTAACTTCTGTTAACTTTACCTTAAATTAACTGTTTCTTGATGTAAAAGGAAAAAGTCTGGAAGGGACTCAGCAGATTGGGAGATAACATCCCTCTGGAAATTTGTGGTTTTTAATCTGCCTTTTAGTAGGTTCTAAGTGGTTTTAATGGATTTTGGTAGGTTTTAGCTCTTCTTCAATTGATTCATGAAGGGACTAGTGAAGATTGGAGACCTGTTTGCTTTTTGTTTTTCAGCTTTATTTGCCTTTTATATGGCATGGATATTTGTCTTCATTGCATCTATGACTGAATTGCAGACAGAGAACTTCATGACACAGCATTTTTGTGGATAAGGAAGGTCAGCTACTTTATAAATCCTCATAAATCTTGAGAACCTGGTGATAAAGCATTGTGGTGGGGGGGGGGAGAGTGAAGAGTAATGGTCTTTACAAGACTCCAAAAAAGAAAATTAGAACAAACTAACCATGTCAAACAAATTAAATAAGGCAAGGCTATCAAATTATTTCTCCCCTGTTGATCAAACCCCTTAATGCAGGAAATACTACTACTCCGTCACAACGAATACCACTCCCCTCAAAAATAGAGTAAAACAGATCACCATATGTGTATGTGATTATTGCTCTAAATTAAAGAGAATTAAAGAGAGAGGTCCAATGGAAAAGCTTTTCCTGATGTAACGCTAGGATTTAATATTGTAAACAGAACATGTTATCAAGGTTTACGTATTGCAGGATATCTTGCAAGCACATCTTGACCCCATAACTTACATTTAATTAAAAAGGGCCACGACTTCCCAGAAGCAGCCTCCACAAGCGCTCCCTCTTTTTCACAATGCTTTGTTTCCTCATTCAGATGGCACACCCACCAGAGTCTCTTTAAACCACCACATAAAGGGTCAAGTCTCCATAGGGGTGAAAATTAGCCAACGAAAAAGTGCACCAGACAAGCCTTCTGCTGCTCCCAGAGAGGTGACTGAAGTAAAGGCAATTTAGGCTTACCAGGAATGTAAGTAAACGTTTTTGTTCATAGAATCATAAAATGTAGAGTTGGAAGGAGCTCCAAGGGTCATCTAGTTATCCCAACAAAGTCTCTCAGCCAATTTGAAACCATACTGGACCCTGCTTCGTTTGCAAATGTGCTAGAACCTAAATAAAAAATACATAGCAAACGGAGGTTCTGTCCCCGCCCCATGGTAGAAAGTACCCGATATATTTCTTTTTTACAAAAACCGGCAGTCTCCTGCTTAAGTACGTAGGCGCAAACAGCTCGAGGCAGCCTCACCTGCGACCGCAGACTCATCCGCAAGACTGCGAAGCTCCTTTTAACACCAGCGCGACTCCTCCCTAGCAGACGCTTCGAGCTTGAGGCTACCTTCACCGACAACCTGCTGCGAACAGCAGCAGCCGAGCCCCTCGGAAGAAAGCGCCGGTGAGGATCTCTGGCGGCCGATACCCATTTCCTCGTGTCCTCCTCCTCCTCCTCCCCTTCCGCCCTCCGCTAGCGACGGACGAGGTAACCGCAGAGTTGAGGCAGAAGGGCGCAGGGAGCTCCCGGGTCCCGCTGCGAAGCGCCCACGTGAGGAGCTGAGGACGTCCCGTGTGAAGGAAGCTCGGCGCGCAGAAGAGCCTGAGAGGAGGCGAGGCGAGGGTAAAGCGCGCGAGCGGAGCAGGAGGGAGGGGAGCGGTTGATGGGGGGGGGAGGCGAGGGAATGGGGGAGCTGCTGTGGCTATGTTGTTGTTGTTGTTTAGTCGTTTAGTCGTGTCCGACTCTTCGTGACCCCATGGACCAGAGAACGCCAGGCACTCCTGTCCTCCACTGCCCCCTGCAGCTTGGTCAGACTCATGCTGGTAACCTCGAAAACACTATCCAACCATCTCGTCCTCTGTCGCCCCCTTCTCCTTGTGCCCTCCATCTTTCCCAACATCAGGGTCTTCTCCAGGGAGTCTTCTCTTCTCATGAGGTGGCCAAAGTACTGGAGCCTCAGCTTCACAATCTGTCCTTCCAGCGAGCACTCAGGGCTGATTTCCTTCAGAATGGAGAGGTTTGATCTTCTTGCAGTCCATGGGACTCTCAAGAGTCTCCTCCAGCACCATAATTCAAAAGCATCAATTCTTCGGCGATCAGCCTTCTTTATGGTCCAGCTCTCACTTCCATACATCACTACTGGGAAAACCATAGCTTTAACTATACGGACCTTTGTTGGCAAGGTGATGTCTCTACTTCTCAAGATGCTGTCTAGGCCTGTCATTGCCCTTCTCCCAAGAAGCAGGCGTCTTTTAATTTTGTGGCTGCTGTCACCATCTGCAGTGATCATGGAGCTCAAGAAAGTAAAATCTCTCACTGCCTCCATTTCTTCCCCTTCTATTTGCCAGGAGGTGATGGGACCAGTAGCCATGATCTTCGTTTTTTGATGTTGAGCTTCAGACCATATTTTGCACTCTCCTCTTTCACCCTCAATAAAAGGTTCTTTAATTCCTCCTCACTTTATGCCATCAAGGTTGTGTCATCTGCATATCTGAGGTTGTTGATATTTCTTCCGGCAATCTTAACTCCGGCTAGGGATTAATCTAGCCCAACCTTTCGCATGATGAAATCTGCATATAAGTTAAATAAGCAGGGAGACAAAATGCAGCCTTGTCGTACTCCTTTCCCAATTTTGAACCAAACAGTTGTTCCATATCCAGTTCTAACTGTAGCTTCTTTCTCAGAAAGAGATTTCTCAGGAGACAGATGAGGTGATCAGGCACTCCCATTTCTTTAAGAACTTGCCATAGTTTGCTGTGGTTGACACATCAAAGGCTTTTGCATAGTCAATGAAGCAGAAGTAGATGTCTTTCTGGAACTCTCTAGCTTTCTCCATAATCCAGCGCATGTTTGCAATTTGGTCCAGCCGCTTCATCAGCTCTGGATCTACTTGTACTTGCCCTCCGCTCTTCCCCAGTAGCATGTTGGACGCCTTCCGACCTGAGGGGCTCATCTTCCAGCGTCATAACTTTTATATGCCTGTTTTCTTTGTCCATGGAGTTTTCTTGGCAGGGATACTGGAGTGGTTTGCCGGTTCCTCCTCCAGGTGGATCACGTTTGGTCAAAACTCTCCACTATGACCTGTTCATCTTGGGTGCCCTGCTCGGCATAGTTCATAGCTTCTCTGAGTTCTTCAAGCCCCTTCGCCACGGCAAGGCAGTGGTCCATGAAGGGGAGGCAGTGATCCATGAAGGGGCTGTGGCTATGGAGCTGAGCAACTCTGAGAGGGCTGCTGCGTCACTCAGTCGCCCTCCCCCAACACACACAACTAGGGGACCTCCAGGTGTTTGGGACCCTGGCGTCTGTCAACTTTTACCCAACCCTCATTCCTTTCCCCAAGCCCTCAGGGTCACTCAGCCTTCTAGCACCGCCTTGGGTCTTCCTTATTCTCCCATGTAGACCTTTTCCTATTGTGAAGGGGAGATCCACTTCAGGGCTCCCCCAGAATGCCCCATTGGGGGACTTCTGCTGGGTGGTGCTGAAGAGCCCACCAGAGGCACCTGGCCCACCCACGTGCTCTGAGGACAGAAAATGGAACTCTGTGCTACTTGGGTGCTGCTGGCTTCACTCTGAAGCTAGGAGGACAAGTTGGGGGGGGGGACTTTTCTATCCTATCTAGTCCATTGCAAAGAGGAACTACACTGTTAAGTCTCCAGCCCTGAACTTAAGACACAGTGGGCACTTGCACCCAGGGGGTGCCACATGCTGGGGGAAGGCAGGCACATGTGCCAAAGGAGCATTTACCTGGGAGTAAGCTTCCTTTTGCACAGTAGCACTTGCTCTTGAGTAAATATGCAGAAGGCAGCACTGTGAATATGTATAGGATTAAAATGATTTTGGATATGAGGTCCAAGCTATGCTTCTAGGCAAAAGAAATTTACTGGGTTACCATTCAGTACCTGCTACATGGTGATAGTTACAACATCCTGGCACATTTGCTCACAGTATTGTGTGCCTGCTGCACATCCCCTCCTTAATCAACTGGACTCTACATATTGTTCTACCATCTATGGTGCAGAGAACTAGTGTTCACAGCCTCAGGCGAGACATGTGATGTAGATTGCCTGGTGTAGTTCTTGGGCAAGACAATTTGATTGTATTGCTAGTATCTCTAGAACAGGAGGAATATTTAGCAGCTCACAACTGGTTTTTCTGGAATGAAGAGATGCTTCAAGTTTTTTTTGAGGAGACTACAGTTTGTGGTAGAAAGGGTTTCACATTGTTTTATTCTTTTTCTTAAAAAACCCCCCAGGACATTATTAGTGTGAATAAATGCTACATACAACTATGACATACTCTACATGCCTTAAGTATCTGATGGAAGAATGGATTTTTCTTGAATATCTCCCATATGTGATCATCTGTTTGGTAGTGCTGGTGTTTATCAACATCCTGTTATTTTTTACAATTCCTGCATGTTTGCTGCTTCTTCTTTACCTTTCTTCTTTGGTCCTCTTCATCTATGAGAGGACACATAAACTAAAAGAAGCTTATTCCAGTAAAGCATGGGATGGTGCACGACTAATTATAACATTCATGTGGGATAGACTTGGAAGATATTTGAATGGTAAGCATGTTTCATCTTCATCTTCTGATTTGTATGTTGCCTTTCCTTAATTAAAACCTTGCTCAAGGCAACTTACAACATGAGAATATTTACCATAATTACAAACATAACAAAACTAGTTATCAACGTTTAGCGCTGCTCAGCCCTTGCCACCAGACAAGCGCTCATGTGCAGGGCAGGGGTGAGGTGAAGGAGGGTCAAGAGTATTGTCCGCGTTCTCTTGCAGCCAGGTGTTGCATGCTGGGTGGGAAAGGGGCACAGAGAGTGCCCTTCACCCTCTGCTTCCCAGACCTTGCCACCGCTGTGCCGGCACTCACACAATGGGCAAGGGCAGGGCGTGGATAGTGTGTCATTTGAGGGTTCACAACCCCCCAAATTGTGGTCTCGGGGCAATGGCTCCCTTGGCACCTCACACTACACCACTGGAATCTACTATAGTTCAGTTACCCATTCAGAATTACTTAATCTGAAATAACAACTCTTTTGCACTTTGTATTCCAAACAGGTTACGAACTACATGGCATAGAAAACCTACCAGATGGACCAGGCCTTATAATATTTTACCATGGAGCAATTCCTATAGATTATGGTTACTTTTTATCCAAACTTTTTCTTCTGAAGCGCCAAAGTTGCTATACAGTAGCTGATCGTTGTGTTTTCAAACTTCCAGGTGATGTTCTTTGTTAATTTAAAACTGATTTCAGGTAATGTGTGTAATACTAAAATATACCCCATTTTCCCCAAATGGTGTTAGGAAGCTTCAGCCTTTTGCAGCATCAGTTTTCTAGTGAGGAGCGGTTAATGGAGACACAGGTTAGTAGGTTGCTAACTACCAACCATCAAAAGTTTTCTCTGCTCGTTTCAGGAAGCATTGCCTAGTCATCAGTGGTCATGAAAAAGCATCTTATATCATTAAATTAAAGAAACGAACAGAGGGAGTTAGAATCTGCTGGATGAGGCCAATGGCCCATCTACTCCAGCATCCTGTTCTCACAGTGGCCAGTCAGGTGCCTAAGAGAAGATCCAAGCTTGTGCAGGATCACTCTCCCCACTTGTGATTTCCAGAAACTGGCAAGATTTTATCTATCATCAAAATGGCAAAATCTATAAATTTATCTCTGCTTAGCATCAGGGGTAATGCTGTTTACACTGGCTAGATAAGTCCTTCACTAGATTAGGCACTTTTAATGCCTAGCATTAAATATTTGAAGCACAAGATTCAGTGTTGTGAGTATGGGGGTTTAGCCTGCTTGATGCCTGAGTCCCTTCTGAGTTCCTGGGGTCCTAGATCCAGCAAGGGTTAAAATGAAGGATTCCATTGTTGAACTAGCTGGGCAAGCTTTTGGATGAGTTAATGGCCCTTAGTGTAGCAAGGGAAATTGCTCTATGCCAGAGAGCAAATTGGTGGGTCCTTGGCCAATGGAAAACAAGCCTTTAATGAAAGGTTCTATGCCAGGTCCCCAGGTCATGTGACTGAGTGGACTGGGCTTAAGATCCAGTCTAAGTTCTCCGCTCCCTATCCCACCACATCCTCAGAACACCCTTTTTGGGGTGACTTTCAAAAGCCTTTGCTCAGTCAGTCTCAGTTCAGCCAGGATGAGCAAGTTATGCTGGCATATCTTCAGCTGAGCCAGGTTTGGGGCTGTTTATTTGTTTATGTTTTCTTGTTTATATTTTATAGGTTTAAAAAACTTAGGTGCTGTAATGTGGCTTTTACCTGGTACACAGCAAGAGTGTGTAAATGTTCTAAAAAATGGTCATCTGCTGGGAATTTCACCAGGGGGAGTTCGAGAAGCACTATTTAGTGATAAATCATACAAACTTATATGGAAAAATCGGAAAGGTTTTGCTCAAGTGGCTATAGATGCCAAAGTGGTAAGTACTATTCATATATGATTATACATTTGGACACTTCTGAATGCATATATGTTATCAAACAAAATAAGAAGCTAAACAGCTAGAAGACATGTTATGTTTTTTAACATAAAAATGTTGTTAATCAATAATCTAAAATTATAATTTTCATGTGCATGGGATTCACTTAATATAACTAAGATCCATGCTGTAAAATGAAGTAATAGCGATCTACCAAACAATTATATTTAAACTATTATCTGTGGTTATGCCTGTTATCTGCAGAGAAGATCCAAGATGCCTAAGTATCAGTCTGTAACTGATTTCAGGGCTCGAGGCCACTGTCCTTCTGAAGTAACTTGATTATTAAGGGGATCAGGACGCGCTGGTCCTTCAATTTGCATTAATTCTCATTTCTCGGTCTATAAGATCCACCTTGTGAAGATAAATCTCCAGTCTCTAAAAGAATCTTTTGAGGAGTTTTCCCATGTAAATATCACATAAATTAATGATTGCTGCATGCAAGCACTACTATTGTGACCTCTGTTTTCTTCAGAACAAAAGGAAGACTACAAGGCACTAGTTAAATTTCAAACTTCAGCTCTGAATATCTTTATTGACTTGATTAAACCTTCTGAGTAAGTGATATGCTTTTTAGCAAGGCAACTTAAAATATTTGAACCTATGTACTTTTTATAGTTAATACGCTACAGTACAGAGAAACTATGGCCCTCCAGTTGTTTAGTTGAATTCTAACTTCTACAAGCCCCACCCTGCGTGGTCAGAGGTCAGGGTGGATGGGAGTTGCAGACCATCAAAATATGGAAGGCCACATCTTCCTGGTCCTACACACAGCTGTTCTGTACATTTCAGAGTTAAATAGTGGCACACTAGAAATTCAAATTAAATCCAGACATGTGGAAAATTAAGCATCTTAAAAAAGTATCTTTCTGCTTCAAGAAGTGCTTTGAGCGGTGAGAAATAACTGATTAAAACATACCCATTTGGAATACTGTAAAAATGTATGATATAATTCTGCAGAAGTCCGGCCCTTTGGAATCCCATTCTAGTGCGGGAGAGAAAAAAATGGTAAAACATTTTAAATGAAAACAATGGGTCTTAATTTCATTTTATTGTCTTCTGCTCTTGAAAGTGCTAATTGAAGTCTTCTGCTCTTGAAAGTCAGGAAGTGCTAATATTGACTGAATCTAGAAAGTTACAACTACCCGATAGACAAAGATCATCATATTTTTAAAGGATATTTCCATTTCATAATTAAAAGATTGATTCTTGTTTTTTAAAAAAAGTATGTTGCAACATGAAGCCTAGTAGTATTTGTACATTCATACCTCGGGTTACAGACGCTTCAGGTTGTGCATTTTCGGGTTGCGCACCGCGCTGAACCCAGAAGTACCGGAATGGGTTACTTCTGGGTTTCGGCACTCGCGCATGCACAGACGCACTAGATCACGCTTTGCGCATGTGCAGAAGTGGCAAATTGCGACCCTCACAAGTGCAAACGCGGCGCTGCACATTGTGAACGCTGTGGGTTGCGAAGGTGCCTCCTGCACTTTTCACGTTCGCAACCCGAGCGTCCACTGTATTGTAAACCGCCCTGTGATCTTTGGATGGACAGTATAGAAATTTCATAGATAATAATAATAAATAATAGTATCAGGTTAGAATGGAGAGAAGATTTTTCGTTAAAGAGAGCACAGGTTATAACAAATAAAGGTATCATGTACACTTCAGCCACTGATGTTAAGTTTTACCAGTTTTGCAAAACTTGCTTCAAAACTTGAGAAAGCCACACTACAAAAGAGGTGTTTGCTAATATGCCATGGGAAATGTTTGTGTGTCATCAGTTCTATTAAAAATGACAGTCTGTCTCAGGACATCCAGCATTCACTGTACATGCTACCTTCTCTATCTTTTAGCTCTCAAAAGTCTCGCATTGCCATCTTAGCTGATTTCTTGTTGCCATAGCCTCAACTACCAGAGTAGCCTGGGAGGATGCAGGCATTTGTTTCTGAAAATAATATATGACCTGTAAAAAAAGGCCCAAGCTGTTCACCATTTCCCTATTTTTCACATATTTATAAACAACAAAAATCCCCTGTGCTGCAAACAGAACAATCTGACAGTCCAAAAGCAACACAATAGGCTAATAATATGATTACAACACTTTTATATCACTACTGAATTGTATCTTAATTTACAATCAGATAACATACAATATATACATGGTGACACCAACTAATATGAGTTAAGAAAATGTCCCAAAGTAAGGGATTTTTTGGCTAGTATAACATCACAAAGAATCACTCAAGCTTGAGGCAACATGCCTTCCAAGGTAAGTGTAAAGTCAGGCAAAGCACAACATATGCAGTGTTTTGCAGGGAATTTGTTGAAGCATGTTGGTGCACCAAAAACAGCAGTCAGATTGTCACATATCTACGGCATGGTCTTCATATGACAAATGGTTACATAAAATGTCTACCTTAGGAACACGCATTACCTGACCAAAAGAGCCAAGGCTCCCCACCCACATGAAGAGGGCGGGAGATTATTCCTGCTCCTTTATCTAGTCTAGCAAAGCAAGTTTCATGTGATGTCATCACATTAGCAAGTTTTGCAACCACTTGGCCAACCTTTGCAGAACGAGGGAACTTGCAACATGCCATATCATGTCTTTGAGCCTCAATGTGCAGTTTATAGAAGCTTTAGAAGGGGAAGAAGAATAAAAAAGAGAAGGGAAAGTAGAACTTTTGGTGAGGAGAGCAAAACAAGACTCCGAAAAGGGTCAATAAGTTGAGCTTAAATCCTGACAAGACAGAAGCACTGTGGGTGAGCCATTCCTGTGTTTGGGAGACTGGTTGTGTTTTGGATAGGGTTGCAGTTCTGCTACATATTCTGGGGGGTACTTCAAGATCCAGCTAGGGTAGGAGTGATGTTTATCCACTTATGTTGGTCTGTTGTCTGTGACCGTTCCTGAATTGGGGTAGCTTGACTACAATTTTGAAACATTGGCAATTTTGACTATATAATATTGTAATGCACTATTTGTAGGACTACCCTTGAGGTTGGTTCAGAAATTGCAGCAAGTGCAGATTTCTAGAGCCTGGTTGCTGGCATCTAACAGTTGTGTTGAGGAAGCCACTGGCTACTAGTATGGTACCAAGTAGGACTGAGCAATATCTGGTTTTCAATATTGTGATATTTCACCAGCTAAACATTTGTTATATACTGATCTATCACAATGTATGAAATAAGGATGCAGCTATGTAGAGCCTTCATGATTCCCCCGCATTGTTATTCGCATATTTTGGAGCAAAGGTAGACTGTAAGAGTGGTTTGCCAGCTGGGTGGGAACTTACAGAATTCCTTTCTGGTAGCATCAGCTATCTGTGTGTATATTTATTCTCAAGATAAAGACTGAACTTTAAATATGCTAACTTAAACTATCATCTTTTCTCTCCTCCCTTAGCCCATCATTCCAATGCATACACAAAATGTTCGGGAAGGATTTAGGATCTTTGGACGAACAAGTAAGGCGTGCAGATATTTAGCTTGTACTTTTAAAATGTTGTGTTCTCCAGCCTGCAGCTCAGTGCCTGCTTCAAAAGACTTGCATAGCACTTCCTTACGCATGAAAATAAATCCTGTTCATTAAACAGAGTGGGGAAGCTTTTGCTAATGCGTTTGTTGGAGCAGCAAGCTCACATGCATGCTAGGAGCTTCATGGTGGGTCTGGACATTTGTTTTAATTTTGGGACTAATGTGGACTTCTCGTTTTAACTTAAAATCTTTAAAAACTATTCCTTCTCCTTAAGTACTGGGAGTCATCACATCTTGGCTATGGGCAGAGTCAATTGGTCAGGATAACACAGGCAGGGCTAGGAAGCTTTTCCAACCAGCCCTGGACCTCACTGTTGAGCTCACCAGAAGAAGATAACAGCCAGTGTTTTCTTTTTGCTTCCCTTTAATTTGAAGGTGTTCAATGCAGAAACATTTTTCTCAGGAAAGAGAATAAGCAGAATATACTGCATGGCTCCACCACTTTCTCCTCACAGCTGAGAAAGGTGTTTTCTTGGGGCACAAGCCAAGTGTTCAAGTGGCTTTCTGCCTCCTTCTGCCAGCCCACACTTGCAGGGAACAAGCCAGCCTCAATACAAAGTGGCCAATAGGTTCTCTTTCCCTCCTTTGTCCTAAGCAGGGAATGAACCGCTGAGTAAGGGAGCCAGCTGGTTGGCCATCTTTTGCATTACCTCAGCAGCCACAAAAACCTCATCTCATAGCACCTAGTGCCCATGGATGCACAGAGAGCAGAGGAAATTAGTGGGTAATTCCCTTAAAAAGTTGGGGGGGGGCTTTCTTGTTTTACACCTTTATTTTTAAACTAAAAACTATGAAAAGCAACAAAGTTGGCTTCTGCCTGCTTTACCTCGTTACCTGAAAGAGGCAGAGCCCAAACACTTTGGAGAAAGATAGCTCATTCTCTCTCCTTCTGAAAAAGCAAATTCCCTTTTACCTTATGTGATATGGGACTGGAATGTGGCAAGAGCTAAATAGTAGTACTGCTATTGATCTCAGCGGAATATAGCTTTGAAGAGTTTAGTATCAATTAAAGCTCTAGCTAAAACCTTTATAGCAGGGGTCAGAAAACCTTTTCTGCAGTGGGCTGGTCCCCTGTCCCTCTGACCTTGTGGGGGGCTGGACTATATTTTGAAAAATAATAATGAACAAATTCCTATGCCCCACAAATAACCCAGAGATGCATTTTAAATAAAAGTACACATTCTCCTCATGTAAAAACACACTGATTCCCGGACCGTCTGCCGGTTGGATTTAGGTGATTGGGCCGGATCTGGCCCCTGGGCCTTAGTTTGCCTACCCATGCTTTATAGCTTTTTGAGCTTAAACATACATGATTTGAATGTACAAAAGTATTAAAGATGTGTATAAACCTGTGCCTTTGGAATACGATTGATAAGATTCAGATTAAAAATGAATGTACATATGGATATCCCAAAAACATTGAATTCAGAAAATGGTCTCAGGCATGCAGAACCCTTCACATATGTACAATGCTGCGTATTTACCAACAGATGTTGTTTTAATTTCTGAAGAGCTACTTTCTTGATCTGCAATGAAAGCTGTAAACCTTAATTAGAAGTCTTTCTGGGTGCAGGCACAGCAGTGAATTCAAATCCACAAGGACTCCCTCAGTAACTTCCAACAGGATGCTTTTGTGTGCTCATTGAAGTAAACAGCAAAACCCTTGTAATCAGAGTACATCAATATATGTATCCCAGCAGTGGAGCAATGGACTGATCCTAGTGAAAAGAACTTTTAGATTAAAAAAAATGATTTTCCTTTTTTTTTCAACATAAAGGGCACTCACATTTTTTTAACAGAAAGAAAACTGATATCTTGCTTGTTTCTTTTTTGCCCTCTGGATTTTAAAAAGGATTCAGTAAGTGGTGTTTTGAATCTCTTCGGGTGCCTTTTCTTCCTCCGTATGGTGGATTTCCAGTCAAATTTCGTACATATATTGGTAAACCCATTCAATATGATCCAAATATAACAGCTCCAGAGTTAGCAACAAAGGTATGTTTTCTGCTAAACCAATATAAAACACCAGCAATACTGTTTCATTATATATGTGCACTCAAAATATACCTATTTAAGAGAAATGAGTTGTTAGCTTTAATAGCTGGTAATACATTTACTAAGCCCTCTATTAAAACAGTTTGAAAAGAGAAAGCATTTTTCTAAAAACATGTAGGCTGCAATGCAGTATTGTCACCTTTAGAAATATATTGCTAAGCCATTTGGAGGTTAGAGCATTATTAAACATAGGCTCAAGTCCTAGAATTCTAGTTTTATTTGTACATGACTATTGCAGCCTTTTATTTGTTTGAAAATAATATCTATATTTGTTTGAACAGAGAGAATCTGTCACAAGGTTTATGTCAGGAGTGGGTAGAAAATTGAAACTGACCATGATCTGTCACCTGGGTATCTAGTACCTAGTGCTGGTTGCTATGATTTTCTTGCAAGGAAAGTTGGTCTGATCAAGCAAGGCATTTATTTTGTTCTTGATGAACAGTTTTTGTGTGTGTGTGTGTGTGTGTGTGTGTGTGTATGTATGGTGACTTGACAAAGATTAGGTTGACCCTCATTTTTAGCTCCTGAGTATGCATACGTTATTTGCAAATCAAAATGTGTTGAACTTTCAAATACTTATTGATTAGAGAAACTTGAGGTGGTGTTTTTTAAATAAATAAATAAACAGATAGTGTTATTGTTTTAAATAGCATTAGTTCAATGTGGCTTATTCTACTCATTTCCTATGACAATGGACAGTATATAATACAATATTGATGTTCATGTTTAATAGCCTGTAATAAGGTTATCAGTTAGGCATGCTACTTGACTACAATTACCATAATCTCTACTCACCGGCTAAACTGGCTGGTGCTGAGAGTTGCAATCCAATAACTTCTGGAGGGCATTGGATACCCCTGAATTAGGGTGATGCCAGATCCTAGTCGTCATCCCCATGAGCTGAAGGAGTTCAAATGAGGAATCATTGTTTGTATATAGATTTGTAGACTTCATATGCATTTCACTATAATTTTTCAGGTGGATTAATTTATATGCCCATGGAGCTGTACTAGTGAGATGCATAACTTTCCCCTCTTTTCCTCATTTTCAGAGCAAGGCAGCACTCCAGGCATTAATTCAAAGACACCAGCAAATTCCTGGAAACATCTATGATGCTTTAATGGAAAGATTTCACAAAGAGAAGAAAAAACCCTGAAATGAATTATTAGTAAATTTCAGCAGTTTTTTTCTCAAATATATAAACTTTGTCTCAAATAACTTCAACAATTCCTCCACATTAACATTGAGTATAAATGATCTGCAAAAGGACGTTATGTACTGAAAACAGAGATGATTTATGTACTTTTGTAACCCAATAAAATATTTAATTAAAAAAAAAATTGAAAAAAAAATTGGTCTGTGTCCACACAAAGTCTCTCATCTGTGACCATATATCAAAATAATATTTCATAGTTCTTTTCTCGTTGTGATTTCATTAATGTGCACCCAGTTCCACATCTTCCATTTCCTGTTGTGTTTATTGTGGTTTTCCATCCTGATTTTTTAAAAGCCCTTCCATTTACACTTCTTCCATTCTTTTTCCACAAAAATCCCCAGTCTTGAGGTAACACCTGGCCAGAGTTTTAGACTTAAATACCGTATTTTTCACCCTATAGGATGCACCGTCCCATAAGGCACACCTAGTTTTTTTTTGGGGGGGGGAATTATTTTTCCAGCCCAAGCTTCCCCCGACCCCAGCCCCCAGAACAGGCAACTCTCCGCAAGCCGTGGGAGCCCAGCACCGGGCTCCCACGCCTTGCGGAGAGCTGCGCGAAGTCTCGGCGCACTGAGCTCAGCGCGCCCAGCCTTCGGTATGCAGGCAACTCTCCACAAGCCGCGGGAGCCCGGCGCGGGCTCTCACGGCTTGCAGAGATCTGCGCGAAGCGTGGAGAGCGAGAGGGGTCGGTGCGCACTGACCGCTCTTGCTCTCCAGGCTTCAGCGAAAGCCTGCATTAGCCCCATACGACACACACACATTTCCCCTTCATTTTTGGAGGGGGAAAAGTGCATCCTATGGGTCGAAAAATACCGTATATACAATTTTGTATTTTCATGATTCAGTTATCCATTTTTCAGTTCCATGAAAGGGTTTATGTACATGTGAGGATGTGTGTTCTAAGAAAGTGTGTGTGTCTGTGTGTGTGCGCGCGCCCAAGTCATTTTATGCCTTATGCATTTAAAAGCAACCCTTAGCAGGAGGGATATGTGTGGAGGGGTGGGTTTGGAAGTCTAAAAAACACGAGCCTTGCTGGATTAAAAAAATGAAACCCTTCTAGTACAGGATCCTTTATTCACAGATGCCCAAGGGAAGCCAGCATGCAGTTGAGATGCATGCGTATACAAAGCTGTCCTAAGAGAATACTGAGGCCATGGCCAGAGTTAGATATGCTGGGTAGGAGGCACGGTACCTGTGCTTTTGAGTGTGAGCTTATTGGTTGCCAGCCATGGTGGTTGCCAACCATCAAATCACCTGACATGCAACAGCCCAAATGCTATTGTATATTGGCAGTGGCAGGCACTGCAAAGAGCAGCTGCCACGTGAGAACTGAGCTTACCACCTCCTCCCATTCAAAAAGTGCCTGCCTGCCCATTGCTGAACACATCAGTCCAGGATGTGGCACAAAGTGGTCAACACATCGAGAAGAGGGACAACTTCTGCTCTGCTACTGGTATACCTATTCCTACAGAAATCTTTTTATCACTGGCTGCCTTGCCCTTTGAATCAGTGGTGAGTTGTGTTTAATACCCTCAGATTCTCTGTAAACTGGAAGAGCAGGCTACTCAGAGGTTGGTTGTTCAGATAAAAGGCATTGTTGTTGTTTAGTCGTTTAGTCGTGTCCGACTCTTCGTGACCCCATGGACCAGAGAACGCCAGGCACTCCTGTCCTCCACTGCCCCCCGCAGCTTGGTCAGACTCATGCTGGTAACCTCGAAAACACTATCCAACCATCTCGTCCTCTGTCGCCCCCTTCTCCTTGTGCCCTCCATCTTTCCCAACATCAGGGTCTTCTCCAGGGAGTCTTCTCTTCTCATGAGGTGGCCAAAGTACTGGAGCCTCAGCTTCACAATCTGTCCTTCCAGTGAGCACTCAGGGCTGATTACCCCTTCATGGATCACTGCCTTGCCGTGGCGAAGGGGCTTGAAGAACTCAGAGAAGCTATGAACTATGCCGAGCAGGGCACCCAAGATGAACAGGTCATAGTGGAGAGTTTTGACCAAATGTGATCCACCTGGAGGAGGAACCGGCAAGCCACTCCAGTATCCCTGCCAAGAAAACTCCATGGACAAAGACAACAGGCAGATAAAAGGCATTAGAAATGCTAATATTCATGACAAACTAGCTCCTTGGATAGGAAATTTGCAGAACGCTAATAACTCTTGACTGTTAGTCCCATTATATAAATATATGAAGGGTAGTTGTTTTGTGGTGGTAGGGAACAATTACTGCTTACTCCCTTCTGCCTCTGAGCAGATTTTCAGGGGGGTTTCTATCACTGACTGAAAATGTATTAATTGCTGGTAAAAAAAAAATTAGAGATGTGGTTTGTTTTTTAAGATTTATTTTTTCAAGTTCTAGTCAAACTCAAACACGCTGGATTTTTCTGGTGAACAACCAATATGCTAAAGATTGTAGAAGCCCCCCCCCCCCCAGGAGTGATTTTGAAACATTTGTATTGCACCTTCATCTGTGCTCTCAGAATACTGTTTTTCTTTTTCTGGAACAAGATTGCAGTTAAAACTCAAAAGCAGACATGCTTTCTATTATCGGATGAGGAAAGCCTTTTAACACATCACCGTTGCATAATTTTTTTAGCTCTACCACTGTGGTTTTGTGGACATAAATATTTGCAGGTAAGAACTGAGAATATATAGATGTTATTTCTTTTTCTGTAAAGAAATTAAGTCTGGATCCTGAGAAAAATTGTGGGTGTGTGGAGCATGTTTCAAGGGTGGAAAGCAATATGATGTAAAAATTTATTGTCAGTGATAATTATAACTGACATATACATTAAATAGGCACACCTTAGTGATCATTCTAAGTATCAATAGATATCAACGTCACTTTTCAGCTTTGCTGCAATACATAGAAATGAGGGTTTCGTTCTGACTGCTTTTTAAAAGAGATACCGTATTTTTGCTCCATAAGATGCATCCGACCATAAGATGCACCTAGTTTTCAGAAGAAAACAAGAAAAAAAATATTCTGAACGAAACAGTGGGTGTATGATTTTTGTGGTTCATGCTGTGGCCACAAACATGTGATTTGATGGTGAGTTTGGGGTAGCCCAATGCAAAAATCCTGAGGATCCATGTGGATCCGTGCTTTGTAACCATGTTTTTGCACCATTGCAGCCCCATGCAACAGTGGGTGCGTGATTTTTTTGGTGCAGGCTGTAGCCATGGACATGCTATGTGATCTGATGGTGAATTTGGGGTGACTCAATGTAAAAATCCCGAGGATCCATGGGCTTTTACCTCCCCCCTCTCAGGCAGCCTCCTTTATTGCTAGCATCCCTTATCTCGCTTCCGATCGCTTGCGATCAGTGGCTTTGTTTCAACACCCACTTCCCTCTTTCAAAAAACAACAACACCATGATCTCCTTTTCGCCCCTGGGCAATTCGGCTCCAGGGACCACGCATTCACTCCATAAGACGCACAGACATTTCCCCTTACTTTTTAGGAAGAAAAAAGTGTGTCTTATGGAGCGAAAAATATGGGTATGTATATTTTCTGTTTATTTCCAAGTAAGCAATGTTATATACAAAAAGGGCAACCAATAAAATTAAAAAGTTTATATTTTTCTTTGGCATAGGAAGTTAGTCTGTTGGTCAAGATTTTTGACCTTAAAGAGGGCCATGAACGAGGTGGGGTTTCATTTCAGGAAGCAAGGGGCCCAATGATACTTTGTGCCCAAGAAACCCCAGAAATCTAGAGGCAGCCTTGGGTTCAGGACTAAATGAACAGTTTCCTGTTCACTTACTCCCAAACCCCAGCTGTCTGCACAATAGGTCACCTTATTCTATAACACAAGATCAGTGGTTCCCAATTAGGGGTCCGCGACACCATCCCCTGCCAGGGCCTTGCTTATCTTGGTAATTACACAATGAAAACCACAATAATGATTCACGGATCACTCAACCTCTGCTTAGAGAAAGAGGGCACTGCGCTTACCTTTCCAGGGGCTGCCGCCACCACCACCGCTTCTTGTGTAGCAGGTAGGCAGAGTGAGCTCGTCTGCTCCGCTCCCTGGTCCACAGGAGCACTATGGGGGTGGCAGTGACAGAAGGAAGAGGCCGAGTGGTGGCGGCTCTGCCAATCAAATGCCACGCCTGGTTTACCTCAGTGTGGCGCGGGGAGGTCTCTACCAATCAAACACCACTGAGGTAAACCAGGCACGGCGTTCGATTGGCAGAGCCCCCACCACTCGGCCTCTTCCCACCGTCGCCATTGCCGGGAGTCTTGGCTTTGTAGAGGGTTCTTAAATGGCCAGGGGGGTAGGGGTGGATTTAGGACCCAGGCGGGCCTGATCCGCCCTGGGGGACTGTACTTTGCCGACCCCTGTTCTACTTGTTTTCAATGACTATCAAGTTTAGAGGACTCTTCCACTGCTTCTAGGTTAAGGTTACCAGATTTTTTTCAATGAATCTGTGGACACTTTAAATAAATAAATAAATCACATTTGGGACATTGATGCTGCAGCGATGGCGGTGGCAGAGGGGCGGCCACTGCCTTGACCTCAACCGCCACGTTTCCCCTTCCTCTGAGGCTTCTATCTCCTTTCTCCATGATCCAGGAGCCTGGGCAGCCCCATAGTTGTTGGTTCTTCGGTGGTGGTGGTGGTGGTGGGGAAGTGGTGTGCGGTGGGTCAGGCATGGAAAACGGAGGAGGGCCGAGAGTGGCAGCAAGGCTCGGGCAGCGCAATGCCTCCCTTCTCACTGGAGCAGCCCCAATCCCATTCCTACCTGCGTGCAAGCAGGAGGAGGCGAGGATCCCTCAGCTGGGAAGGGAGGCTTCCCATTGCCTAACTGAGCGATCCTCCCCTCCCCCCGCCACCGCTTGCACACAAGGAGGAGTTGGGAGGCTGCTCCAATAGGCAGCATGAAACCTCCCTTCACAGCTTAGTTGCTAGGTTCAGGGAAGGTGGAGGCAGCATCTTAAGAGCCCCTGCACCACCATCATATGGGGACTTCCGAGCAGCTCCTGAAGCCAGCCAGAGCCAACTGCTCTGGGCTGCTGAGACAGCCGCTGCTGCATTTCCCAGGGACATTAGATGAAATCCGGGGACATTCCGGGGATGGAATTTGTCCGGGGACTTATTCACAAATCTGGGGGCTGTCCCTGGGAAACGGGGACATCTGGTAACCCTATTCTAGGTAGGGTTTCAAGTGACTCTTGGCTTATGAGTTTCGGATTCATGTCTCATCTTGGAAGTCCAACAGGGGAAATACCTAAGCAAATTGCCACGTTTAGCACAATAGCTTCCTCTCTGATGATTTAATTTTGTGCTAGGGCTGGGCAATACTTTCTTTGCAACATTGTGATATTCTTCTTCTTTGGTGATCACTCATAGTCGAGTAAGATTGTTTTCCATAAACACAGTTTTAGCAATGAGTCCATAAGTGATTGTGGAGGCCAATTCTGGATCCATACTTCCTTCCACAGTGGGGACATTGGTTCACAGGCGAGAGTTGATTACGGTGTGGATTTGCCAAGTGCTCCTTCCTCTTAGCATGTTTCTCCCTTGCGTCCTGAGTTTGAATGTCTTCAAAGCCCATGACACCTTTGGTAAAGGCTGTTCTCCAACTGGAGTGCTCGCAGGCAAGTGTTTTCCAATTGTTGGTGTTTATACTACATTTTTTTAGATTTGCATTGAGACAGTCTTTAAACCTCTTTTGCTGCTCACCAGCATTACACTTTCCATTTTTAAGTTCGGAATAGAGTACTTGCTTTGGAAGACAATAATCAGGCATCCACACATGACCAATCCAATGAAGTTTATGTTGAAGAATCATTGCTTCAACACTGGTGATCTTTGCTTCTTTGTGATATATCAGCAGCTAAATACCTGTATATGCTGATATATCATGATGACTTCAAATTTATCTTGGCTGCTGCATCTGAGCTATATGGCCCAGCCCTACACGGTGAGCAAGTCCCGATGCCTCTTAAGCTCAGATGCGAGTCATGATATATTGATGAGTAAAGCCACCATCACAGTCTGCTCCCATGCCGGTCCTGGGCGATGCATCAATGCATCGCTCAGGCCTATGTAGTACAAAAGGCAGCCTGTGTGGATTTTTTTTCTTGTTTTCTGTGGGAAGCTATGTAGATACATTTTGGGTGGGAGGAAACAGATATACAGCAGAATCCTAATAAATTCAACAGTTCGTTCTTATCGGGTTATCAGCAGTGATAAAAACCTCACTCCAAATAAGTACTGTATTTGACTAATTAATCTCTTTAAGCCAGAGATGAAACCTGGGCACAGAAGGACTAAATAAATTGTTGTTGTTGTTACTACTACTACCATTACCAACATTACAAAATTCCAGCTGTTTTCTACTCAGTCTTCACCAATACTTTATCAAGCCCTGACCAGGCCTTCACCTATGTCTTGAAGGTGCAAGATCCCTCAGTCAGCAGAACCATATGCTACAAAGTTTTGCTAAAATGTACCATCTCAGATTACAAGTAGGAAATAACATGTTTGAATACTCTCTCATATAAATAGCCTTCTGCATATAGAACACTGGCAAGTTAGGGACACAACTGTTTGTTTGTTTATTCAGTTGTAGTGGAGCAATGGAGACAAGTTTTTCCTACTGTCTGGAGATAGGCATTTTGTGGTAATATCACAAATTTTATGGTCTGCTTTTTAGTATACCTAAAATCCTTTGCTTATTAGGAGCCACCCCAAATTTTCTTCAAAAAATTGCTTTGCACAGGTAACTACTATAGAGTTATCAAAATTTTCAAAAGTAGGGGGTCCGTGGCTTGGCTTTTGAAAAATAGTAGGTCCTCAGTAATTAGCTAATTGGGAACCATTGCACTGAGCTGTAGCAATTCAAAGCTGAACATCTAGCCAGAGGCAGATTTAGGGGAACACAACTGGTTCATGAAGCCTTAAGGGCACCACAGTGGGCGCCGCAACTATGAAGTACAGTAACTGGGAGGTGAGAGGCAGGGGGATGTGGATTTTGGCTTTGCACAGGGCGCTGCTTGAATCTGAGACCCCCATGGTATGCCACTGATCTAGCCCCAGAATGTAACAATACTGTACTTGAGGAACAAGCATTTCCTAATCCTTAATTCTCCTCCTATGTGAGATTGTGATTCAGCATGGCCCCAACTTGTTTGTTCTACTCCAGGATGTTCATGATTGTCCCAATACACCTATGCAAAATAAACACACGGATTTCATACGTCATACACAGTGCCGGATTTACGTATAAGCTAAACAAGCTATTGCTTAGGGTCCCACTCTCTTGGAGGCCCCCAAAAAATTTAAAGGGAAAAAAACCCTGGAGCTTAGAGCTTAAGAATTATTTCACTATTAATATACTTCTTCTTAATTGCATTTCACTATTAATATACTTCTTAATTGTATTTCAGTTCAACAGTTACTTTGATAAAATACATATTTTGTTATGTGCATATGGCTTTAGATACCTGTTAGGTCCATAAATTACCATATAGCATATATTCAACACAAAAAACAGCGACAATTTGTTGTTGACAAAGGACCCCGTTACCTTCAGTAGCTTAGGGCCTCATCAAACCTAAATCCGGCCCTCGTCATACAAATTGACTTCAATTTACCTATTTTCCTAGGTTGCAGATATCTCCATGTAGGTACAGAATCAGTGGCCCTAAGTGACAGATGTCCTGCAAAAAGCTGTACATAGAACTCTGTTCATCTGCTTCATCTAATGTTCTGGGGGTATTCCTAACACCACCACCACTGCCTTTCTGTTAATTTCAGGGAGAAGAGAGGAGGGATAATTCTACTGGGTGTCATGAAATGCTTGCACAGATAGAATGACTGAAAGAGCACAGTACTGTATTGAATTCCACCCTATATCTTTTCATTAGATGGAGCTCCACATGGTGGAGCTCTAAGTACAGCTTTGTTTCCAGAAGGCCAGTGAAGAAGCAGACGTGTGAGGACCACTGTGTGGCAAACTTGCTACATGGAAAACAGTCTATATAAGAAGTAGTTTGCACAAGCCTTGCTGTGAGTGAGGCATCTAATCATAAGCCTGCATTTTTATCAAGCTTATATTTTGATCAGGGCCTGTATCTTAAAATGAGCTTAAAGATTTTCAAATGTTCATGCCAGGCAGAAGAGCAGCTGCCTAAGAACCTTGGCAAAATGTTTTTCCTCCTAGACAAGGGGGCCCCCTGATTTATAGCAGAAAACAATTCTCAAAGTCGTAAAAAGGGAATTACAGGCTGACAGCCAAGGTTACACTGACCCTACATATTACAGAAGATAAAAAAAGAGATAAACATAATTAAGAGTGGGTAAATAGTAAAATAAAACCATGTGCCTCCCATTAAACTTGAGCCATATTTTCCTAAGGTTCAAAGGTCAAGAGCAATGGAAAAGCATCTAGCTGGCAGAAAGGAAGAGAGTATTTTGGGAAGTCTTTTTCTAAAGTTGTTTCTTTCTTAAACTGAGATCCTTTTGAGATTTCTTTTCCTTTTAAAAGGTTATCTATGTTATGTATTAAATATATTGGCTTAAATGTAATTATGCAAAGGAATTAGAAGCTAAGAAATGTTAAATCCTTATGCTAGATTCTTATTTCATATAGTTGGAAGAGATCACAGGGGCCATCAGCCACCAGCCCAGCCCCCCTTGCCAAGCAGGAAACATCATTAGAGCATTTGTCAAGCTTTTGTTTAGAGACCTCCAAAGGAAGGAGATCTTTCAATGATGATCCTTGACATCTGTTTAAGATAAAAATTTGAGATTAAACCATTTGTTTTGGAGCGCAATAGGGCGAGGTGAGCTGGTAATTAAGGTTCCTTGTTGAGACACATGTAAGATATATTACTACTTATTTGTCATTTATAGATAGAAGAATATATAGCTTTTTGTTTCCCATAAAAGGACAGAAGGAAATGGGTGTATCTTTTGTGATTGGTTCTAGCAAACAGCCAATAGGAATTTCAACCAGGCTGATTGGACAGAGGCAGCCACAGGAGGAGCAAGGGGGCTGGATTAAGGAAATATAAGTGCTGGCCAGAATGGCAGGAGGCCAGGCCAGAGCTTGGTAACCATATACCACTGTGCCTCATATTTATTTGTCTGACAAATAAATTATTATTTTAATTTCTCTATTGCTGCGTTGAATATTTCATTCCAGCTAAGCGTTAACCACAAGCAGGGTGCTACATGAGTACACAGTGCAAAATGCATGCATGTATGATTGTTGCATCTAACAATGTACAAGGAATTTTAATGTAGTCTCTCTTACCAGGTTTTTATGAATACTTTTGCTTCACTTTGTACTCTAGCCTAAAAAAACTGTTGTGATGCTACCTGTAAAACCCATAGCTTAGGCATAGGCAAACTCGGCCCTCCAGATGTTTTGGGACTACAACTCCCATCATCCCTAGCTAACAAGACCAGTGGTCAAGGATGATGGGAATTGTAGTCCCCAAACATCTGACGGGCCAAGTTTGCCTACGCTTGCCATAGCTCAAATCTTTCCTTTCATGGAGCATCTACTGGGTCATCTTGGGAAAACCAGTACAGTGGACGCTCGGGTTGCGAACGTGATCTGTGCAGGAGGCATGTTCGCAACCTACAGCGCCACATCTGCGCACGTGCGGGTCATGATTTGGAGCTTCTGCGCAAAACGCGATTTAGCGCTTCTGCGCTTGCACTGAAACCCGGAAGTAACCTGTTCCGGTACTTCCAGGTTCAGCGTGGTGTGCAACCCAAAAACACGCAACCTGAAGTGTCTGTAACCCAAGATATGACTGTAACTCTCTGTCCCGGTACTGTTTCTTTGCAATGTGAGGTCAGAACAGTCATACCTCAGGTTGAAGTAGCTTCGGGTTGAGCGTTTTCAGGTTACACTCCACGGCGACCCGGAAGTAATGGAACACGTTACTTATCGGTTTCGCCACTCGTGCATGTGCAGACGCTCAAAATGACGTCACACGCGGGTTGCAGACGTGGGTTGCGTTCGCTTCAGGATGCAAACGGGGCTCTGGAACGGATCCCGTTCCCATTCAGAGGTACCACTGTATCCCATCATAGAATGTGGTATGGAATTCAGAGGATTATGTCTGTAAAGTGATTCAAGCACTTGTAAATACTTATTGTTGTGTTTAGCCATATCTGAATTCAGGTATAAATATGTCTACAAACATGGCATGAAGGCTGGCAACATTAACCCCACTGTGTGGGAAACCCTGGCAGATGACTGCAGTGCCTGGAGAGAAGGAGACAGCCAAGTCATGTATTCACAGCTGTGACCAAAGGAGAAATTACCGTATTTTTCGCTCTATAGGACGCACTTTTCCCCCTTCAAAAATGAAGGAGAAATGTGTGTACGTCCTATGGAGCGAAGACGTCATAGCCCCGCGACCCTCTCCCGGCTGGAGAGGTGACGCGCGGCTATGGAAGGAGCCTCTATAGCCGCGTGTCACCTCTCCAGCCGGGAGAGCGCGCGCGGGAATAAAGAAGCCCCCCGCGACCCGCTGCCAACTGGGGAGGTGACGCACGGCTATGGCAGGAGCCTCCATAGCTGCGCGTCACCTTTCCAGCCGGGAGAGCGCGCACGGGTCAAAAGAAGCCCCCCGCGACCCTCTCCAGGCTGGAGAGGTGACGCGCGGCTATGGCATGAGCCTCTTTACCCATGCGTCACCTCTCCAGCCGGGAGAGCGCGTGCGGGGCTATAGAAGCCATAGCCCCACGACCCTCTCCCGTCTGGAGAGGTGACGCGCGGCTATGGCAGGATCCTCTTTAGCCGCGCGCCACCTCTCCAGCTGGGAGAGCGCGTGAGGGGCTAAAGAAGCCATAGCCCCACAACCCTCTCCCAGCTGGAGAGGTGACGCGCAACTATGGCAGCAGCCTCTCCGCTGCGCCTTTCCGCTGCTCCCTGACCTGCTCTTTGGGGCTGGTGGTGGGCTTCCCCCGCCAGCCCCAAAGAGCAGGTCGAAAGGAACTTGAAGCCTGGAGAGTGAGAGGGGTCGGTGCACACCGACCCCTCTCGCTCTCCAGGCTTCCAAGGTAGCCGCCTGAACGGCACCTTGTTTTAGAGTGGGAAAACAAAAGGGGGGAAATTCTCCCCCTCTCTGCGCAGCGCCTCTTGTCGCTTTGCTGAAGGGGCGCTGGGCAGAGAGGGGGAGAATTTTTTTTCTTGTTCTCCCCCCTCTAAAACAAGGTGCGTCCTATTGTCCGGTGCGTCCTATGGTGCGAAAAATACGGTACTACTGAGAGGAACGCAGATAGAAGAAATGCTATGGTGCATCTGTAACAGTGAAGCGAGACACCTTCATCTTCCCCAGCTGCAATAAAACATATCTCTCCTACAGCCACAGCAGGTGCTATATTTCTCCTCTCTTTCACTGCCTCTCGAGACAGATTGGTGCCAACAATAGTCTTAAAAGGTAAATGACCCCTGACAGTTAAGTCCAGTCACAGATGTCTCTGGGGTTGTGGCGTTCATCTCGCTTAACAAGCCAAGGGAGCCGACATTTGTCTGCAGTTTTTCTGGGTCATGTGGCCAGTATGACTAAACCACTTCTGGTGCAACGGAACACCAAAACCAGAGCAGCGCATGGAAATGCCGTTTACCTACCCGCCGGAGTAGTACCTATTTATCTACTTGCACTTTTTGGCATGCTTTTGAACTGCTAGGTTGGCAGGAGCTGGGACTGAGCAACAGGAGCTCACCCCGTCGTGGGGATTCAAACTGCCGACCTTCTGATCAGCAAGCCCAAGAGGCTCAGTGGTTTAGACCACAGCGCCATAGTCTTACCTTAATTCAATTTCATTTGGTTTGCTACAATCCACTTTTCAACTTTGTCCAGACACTAAGCAATTTACAGTACTGATAAATCAGAAAATAAATATTTGAGAGTGACAAATTAATTCCAACCCCTGCTGAATGCCATCTAAAGGGGGCTGGAATGGGTAAAAGTGTACCTCTGACAGTTGAGAGCAAGGATATTACATCTGCAGGCATTGATCTCTTGGTGGCAGTAGAGGCCAAGACAATGCGTTCCATGGGTGTGCTGCGGTCAGATCCAAAGCCTTCTCAGATGTTCAGGTTCCTTACTTTTAAAGAATTTTAAACAAATATTTTTAGGAACCATCCTTTTTTGGAATTGTGGTTTTAAATTGTTTTCCGTGCTTTGCATTTTTAAAGTGCCCTGGGACTTCAGGGTGAACGGCGGGCAACAAATTACATTGTTAACAATAATGATAATAAGGGGATTTATGCATTTGCCTTGGCAGGGTTGTTTTAGATTTCCCTTTTCCCTTTTTAGATTAGTACTAAATAAGATGTGAGCTACAACAGCCTCTGCAGCTGCCTTTCTTGTTTGGAAGCAGCCATACTACGTCCTCCCTTTCCTCTGGGCGAGACGGGAGATTGGCGTTTGTTTTTTTAAAAGCTTCCGACGCGCAGCCGCAAACCCTCTATCCAGTCGCTGTTACGCATCCCTCTGACCTTTCTTTTCTCTATGGCGCATTTCCCGGAAGCCGCCTTCTCTGACTTGTTCAGGCGCCTGTCCTCCTACTCAATGGGTCCGGGTGGAGCAGCGGCCCTAAGCTTAGCGAAGAGCACGCAGTCCTCTTTTGGTGCGTCCTCACTCGGGACAATGGGATAGCGGTGAAGTTCTATCTGCCCGGATTGGCCGCTTGCCATACCGCCCCTTTGGGGGCGGCAGGAGAGGAAGAAAAGGCCGAGCTCTGTCGCCGAGTGAAGCGTCTCTGCAGCTGCCGCCGCCGCCGCCGCCGCCTCATCCTCCCTCTCCGAGACAGGTGAGGCCCGTCTTCCCTTCCTCCTCGTTAGGATGCAACAAGTTGTCTCTTCGGGCGGGGAAGAGAGTTGACAGAGGGAGGGCAGCCATTCCTGGCTCCTTTCTCGCCTTCATGGGCAGCCTTTTCTGTTGCTTTTCTCCCCAACTTCTCGCAGGACTTCCCATCTCCGTACCGGTCTTGGCGCTCTCTCACTGATTCTGACTTGAGTCCTTGCGTTGTGACGCGGGCGCCGTTAATATTTCCTGTGCTTTACGAATGTTGTAGGGGCTGCTTCACGCGGCAATTCTTACAACACCATGTCAGGTAGATATTGCAGGTGTGCAGCTGGGAAAGCGCGGCTCCCATTTGCTGGAAGCCACCCAGAGAATTTATAGGACAGACAAGATTGGAGCTGGTCTTTCCTGATTTGTAACTGTTTATCAATTCAGTTTTTGTTGTTGTTTAGTCGTTTAGTCGTGTCCGACTCTTCGTGACCCCATGGACCAGAGAACGCCAGGCACTCCTGTCCTCCACTGCCCCCCGCAGCTTGGTCAGACTCATGCTGGTAACCTCGAAAACACTATCCAACCATCTCGTCCTCTGTCGCCCCCTTCTCCTTGTGCCCTCCATCTTTCCCAACATCAGGGTCTTCTCCGGGGAGTCTTCTCTTCTCATGAGGTGGCCAAAGTACTGGAGCCTCAGCTTCACAATCTGTCCTTCCAGTGAGCACTCAGGGCTGATTTCCTTCAGAATGGAGAGGTTTGATCTTCTTGCAGTCCATGGGACTCTCAAGAGTCTCCTCCAGCACCATAATTCAAAAGCATCAATTCTTCGGCGATCAGCCTTCTTTATGGTCCAGCTCTCACTTCCATACATCACTACTGGGAAAACCATAGCTTTAACTATACGGACCTTTGTTGGCAAGGTGATGTCTCTACTTCTCAAGATGCTGTCTAGGCCTGTCATTGCCCTTCTCCCAAGAAGCAGGCGTCTTTTAATTTCGTGGCTGCTGTCACCATCTGCAGTGATCATGGAGCCCAAGAAAGTAAAATCTCTCACTGCCTCCATTTCTTCCCCTTCTATTTGCCAGGAGGTGATGGGACCAGTAGCCATGATCTTCGTTTTTTGATGTTGAGCTTCAGACCATATTTCGCACTCTCCTCTTTCACCCTCAATAAAAGGTTCTTTAATTCCTCCTCACTTTCTGCCATCAAGGTTGTGTCATCTGCATATCTGAGGTTGTTGATATTTCTTCCGGCAATCTTAATTCCGGCTAGGGATTCATCCAGCCCAGCCTTTCGCATGATGAATTCTGCATATAAGTTAAATAAGCAGGGAGACAAAATGCAGCCTTGTCGTACTCCTTTCCCAATTTTGAACCAGTCAGTTGTTCCATATCCAGTTCTAACTGTAGCTTCTTGTCCCACATAGAGATTTCTCAGGAGACAGATGAGGTGATCAGGCACTCCCATTTCTTTAAGAACTTGCCATAGTTTGCCATGGTCGACACAGTCAAAGGCTTTTGCATAGTCAATGAAGCAGAAGTAAATGTCTTTCTGGAACTCTCTAGCTTTCTCCATAATCCAGCGCATGTTTGCAATTTGGTCTCTGGTTCCTCTGCCTCTTCTAAATCCAGCTTGCACTTCTGGGAGTTCTCGGTCCACATACTGCTTGAGCCTTCCTTGTAGAATTTTAAGCATAACCTTGCTAGCGTGAGAAATTAGTGCAATTGTGCGATAGTTGGAGCATTCTTTGGCACTGCCCTTCTTTGGGATTGGGATGTAGACTGATCTTCTCCAATCTTCTGGCCACTGCTGAGTTTTCCAAACTTGCTGGCATATTGAGTGTAGCACCTTAACAGCATCATCTTTTAAAATTTTAAATAGTTCAGCTGGAATACCATCACTTCCACTGGCCTTGTTATTTGCAGTGCTTTCTAAGGCCCATTTGACTTCACTCTCCAGGATGTCTGGCTCAAGGTCAGCAACCACACTACCTGGGGTATATGAGACATCCGTTTCTTTCTGGTATAATTCCTCTGTGTATTCTTGCCACCTCTTCTTGATGTCTTCTGCTTCTGTTAGGTCCTTTCCACTTTTGTCCTTTATTATGGAAATCTTTGTACGAAATGTTCCTTTCATATCTCCAATTTTCTTGAACAGATCTCTGGTTCTTCCCATTCTATTGCTTTCCTCTATTTCTTTGCATTGCTTGTTTAAGAAGGTCTTCTTGTCTCTCCTTGCTATTCTTTGGAAATCTGCATTCAATTTCCTGTATGTTTCACGATCTCCCTTGCATTTTGCTTGCCTTCTCTCCCCCGCTATTTGTAAGGCCTCATTGGACAGCCACTTTGCTTTCTTGCATTTCCTTTTCATTGGGATGGTTTTCGTTGCTGCCTCCTGTATAATGTTACGAGCCTCCATCCATAGTTCTTCAGGCACTCTGTCCACCAAATCTAAATCCTTAAACCTGTTCCTCACTTCCACTGTGTATTCATAAGGGATTTGACTTAGATTGTATCTTACCGGCCCAGTGGTTTTTCCTACTTTCTTCAGTTTAAGCTTGAATTTTGCTATAAGAAGCTGATGATCTGAGCCACAGTCAGCTCCAGGTCTTGTTTTTGCTGACTGTATAGAGCTTCTCCATCTTTGGCTGCAGAGAATATAATCAATCTGATTTCGATGCTGCCCATCTGGTGATGTCCATGTGTAGAGTCGTCTCTTGTGTTGTTGGAAAAGCGTGTTTGTGATGACCAGCTTGTTCTCTTGACAGAACTCTATTAGCCTTTGCCCTGCTTCGTTTTGATCTCCAAGGCCAAACTTGCCAGTTGTTCCTTTTATCTCTTGACTCCCTACTTTAGCATTCCAATCCCCTATAATGAGAAGAACATCCTTCTTTGGTGTCACTTCTATAAGGTGTTGTAAGTCTTCATAGAATTGGTCAATTTCAGTTTCTTCAGCACCAGTAGTTGGTGCATAAACTTGGATTACTGTGATGTTAAAAGGTCTGCCTTGGATTCGTATCGAGATCATTCTATCATTTTTGAGATTGCATCCCAGTACAGCTTTTGCCACTCTTTTGTTGACTATGAGGGCCACTCCATTTCTTTTACGGGTTTCTTGCCCACAGTAGTAGATATGATGGTCATCCGAACTGAATTCACCCATTCCCGTCCATTTTAGTTCACTGATGCCCAGGATGTCAATATTTATTCTTGCCATCTCATTTTTGACCACCTCCAACTTACCCATGTTCATGGTTCTTACATTCCAGGTTCCTATGCAATATTTTTCTTTACAGCATTGGACTTTCCTTTCGCTTCCAGGCATATCCGCAACTGAGCGTCCTTTCGGCTTTGGCCCAGCCGCTTCATCAGCTCTGGATCTACTTGTACTTGCCCTCCGCTCTTCCCCAGTAGCATGTTGGACGCCTTCCGACCTGAGGGGCTCATCTTCCAGCGTCATAACTTTTATATGCCTGTTGTCAATTCAGCTATCGGTCATCAATTTGCAGAAGTGTCTCCCTGTGCACTGAGTTGCTGTTGTGTGTGCACTTGAGCATTTGTTTTTATGTGGGAGTGCCTTTTTGTGGGATATTCACTTGTCTGCTTGCTCTTTATTGCTCTTTCAGCTCTTTATTGCTGAAAGAAAGACTTTGAAACATGATGAGTGCCCCCCAAAGGACCAATAGCTCTTTTTGAAAAACAGGTGGCTATTTCATCAAAAAGACGTTTGTGGCCCCATCTCTGTCAGGTACACAGATCTAGTCAATGTATCCCAGTAAACCCATGTGAATTAAACGAATGAAGATGATCACTGAAGCCTTTTTAAATCGGAGCAGGTTTCCATCATAGAACTCAGTTTGCTGCTCTTGTCTTTGTCACTGCACTACACAAAGAGGATGATGCTGGGACACAGCAAGAGAACCGAAGAAAGCCAAACATAAATTGTTGTTGTTGTTTATTAGATATATATACTTCCCTTCATCAAAAGATCTCAGGGAGGTTCACAAGATAAAGTCTGGAACAAAGTCCCTCCTGTACAAAGAAAGCTATCTTAGATGGGCTTTGGATTTTACAACATTGAAAGCCTGTTTTCTACTATTGTAAAAGTGCTACATGGGAGATAAGAATCTGTTGCCATACGTTGCACTTCATAGACTTTAAGAAGCAGAGGGTAGACAAGTATTACAGGTTCCCTAGTTGCTTCACTCCCAAACTTGATTGTTGTGTTTACTTGGCAATGATAGCAGTCTGTATTCAACTTAAGAGTATTCTGGTCTTTAGTGAAAATTGTCTGGAAATTCAAACTGACAGTTCCAAACACTTCTTTATAATATACTATGCAGATCTTTATACACTTTAAAAAACTTGTTTTGTTTTCTTTTTAAACAGAATATGATAGGCCGAAATGAATCCTGTGGTGCAGAGCAGATGCCCATGTCTTACTTGACTTGCCTGCTTTACATACTGGAAGGATGGACTGGAGTCGAACACTTGGACGAATATCTGAGTTACCTGGTCTACCTCACATGGCTCTTTGCACCATTGCTTGTAGCATTTTTACTTCCTGCACTCATCCTCATTCTTATATATGTCAGCATTTTTATTCTTCATATTTACAAGTTACGGACACACCTAAAAGAGGTTTATTCAAATGATTTTTGGGATGGTGCAAGACTAGCAGTGTTAACTTTGTGGTATGTTCATGGAAGAATATGGAATGGTAAGTACATTTTTCTTATGTAGATGATATAAGCTAAATAGTCTTCAAGTATAAGGATACAAAATCCTATACTTGTTTTCAGAAGAACTTTCCCAAGCATTTTTTTCAGTAGCACTGCATAAACTACTTTGTTATTACAGTTTCAGAGGTTCAGTATTTTTTTATTCCACTTCCTAATCAATCACATTCCTATATTCAGAATGTGTATGCATTGTAAATAAAATTGTTTGATTAAAGAGGAATTATTCCACTGCAGAAAGTAGCTTTATATTTTACATTCACGTATGTTTGAGGGAGGCAAATGATAATACAGCAAGGTTTATGTTAAAGGAGCTCTTTCTGAGTTGTTCGTTGCTAACTAGTTGCACCATATATTTCCCAACCTCACTGGAGTGCAAGGTGGACTTTCTGGAGATCGTAAAAAGAAGCAAAAAACAAAATCATTTTGATTTTGCACCATCTATTACCCAGATGTGTGTTTGTGTACACACCTCTTTGATGAGGAATGCATGGTGTGTGCATAGGAATGCATAGACCTTTTCCTACAGGAAAGTGGAATTCTGTTGTGATTCATTCTTTTTAAGCAAGAACTGCACCAGTCTAAGAGGGTACATGAGATTCTCAAGACAATATAACAAACTCTTTAGCTTGTTTACTATAAATCTTGGACTACAAGGCTTTTTAGACAAGCTTCTTGTTAGGGAGAAGTCTTGTAGAATAGACAATAATGGGGATGCATCAGTGGTTTCCTTCCTTCTTCCCAGCTGCCAGAAATCAAGGTGTTCCTAGGAACATTCAAAGAAAACAGGAACTTCACGTAATGAACTTTGTCTACTTTTCTTCTGCTTCAGACTACCTTAACTATCGTTTCCCAGTCTGGTATGTCATACTTATTGTCTGTTACTTTCCTGTGCTGTACAGACACTAATATTTAGCAACTGTATTCAGGTGACGTAGTTTGTCCTTGAAAGACAGATTTAGTCTGAATGAATATTTAAATATATTTTGAATTTATATGCCCAATGATGTGAGGTTAATTTTTTTAAATAAGTAAATAAGGTTTTTTACAAAAGGTTCTAAAAGATACCGTGAAAGTCAATAATGAAACAATTAAAGGCTTTCTAGGCATGGTTGCTAGACTTCTTCCCTTCTTTTTGCTTAAATAATGTATGCTAATTGTAGCAAGTATATTTTAGAAGAAAATGAATAGCATGAGATTGCCTCTGAGTCTGACTAATGGAATTGGTGGCAAAGTATAGTCAGAAGTCTCTTTGCTTGAAAAACTACATGATGACCAGGAAAACCAGTTATGTTGTTTCAAGCCTGCAATACTATCAATTCAGTGGGGCTTTACTCCTAGACAAATGGGGTTCCAACCTCAGTATTTCTACTCCTTCCCTTGCAAATGATAATGAATAGCTTCACACTTATTTCTGTTCAAAACCTAAGCAGCCTAATTAATCCTTCAAATATCCCATAGCTCAGGGGAGGACAGACTTCAGGCTTGTGGGATTTACATTTTTTTTCTATTAAAACCCAAAGATCTATTAACCAGAGCCAAGTGCAAACAGACACAAGTGACTTTGAGCATCAGAACAAAACTGAACTCTTCAGTCCCTCCACACACTGATGCATCACTTTCTGCTTCATTTCAGCACTATACAGTAATGTGGGTGTGGGAGTAATTGCTAAACAATTGGGGATTTGGGAATCCTTGCCAATCTACTTAAATTCCCCAGAAATCTGCTGGTAGATTTTGCTCCACAGTGTCCATCAATGCCCTAGCCTAGCCTAACCTGTCATATGGAGGGAAATAGTTAAATAAAGGAAAGTATGCAATTAGGGCAGGAAAGAGGAACCTGTGGCCCTCCAGCTGTGGTTGTACTTGCAACTTCTCTAAGCCCCAGCCAGCACGGGCTGTGGGTGTGGATCATGGGGGATTGGATTGGATTGGATTGATCTTTATTACGGCCATTGGCCCGTTACACGACAGTTTCCCATACCAACATAATATACTTAAACCTCCAAATTTAAAATCGCCAAAACTTACAAAAGACAAACAGGAACCGAAGCAAAACAAAAACAAAGACCACCATCATACATTACAATAAATTTGTAACCTATACATCGCCCTCTGCTCATAAATTAATCAAGGATATCAATGGTGATATCACCTAAAACATAGATCATGGTTTAAAACAATGGTGATATCACCTAAAACATAGATCATGGTTTAAAGGGATTATCCGAGCCACACAGGAGACCGTTTCTCTTCTTTAGGCATAGGACGCTGATCAAGAATCTGGCAACCATGAGTGATCTTAGGGGTCATCATCAATTAGTAGATATGGATCATGGGGGTTGTAGTTAACATTTGAAGAGCCTGAACTTTTCTGTCCATGACATAGACCATTATATAGAAATCTTCTGTATTTCTGTTCAAGCCAGCAAAACCTCTTAGCCACAAACACTGTGACCCAAATTCTAAAAATTTGGTTATTCAGGATTAGAGTGGCAAACTGCAAGAACCACCCACATGTGTTGCCTCTTGATTCACTGGAATCTTTGATTGTCCTTGAATCTTTCTGCCACAATTGACATCCTCTCCTGCCACACCAGTGTGGCAAGCCACACCGTTTGAGAACCACTGACTTAAACCATTGGTCTAATAAGGCACATATATATGCTTTTGCCAATATATGTCATTCTCTTCCCCCATCCCAATCTTCACAATTATGTGGACCTCCAGAGGAAAGAGTACAGAAAAACTAGTGGGGAAGATGGAAGAATGACTGTGGAAAGTCCAACAAGTTCAGCAAATGTGTAATTATAGCAATTATCCACATTCATTTAGGGAAGTGGGGAGAAGCCCTCTTTATGGAAAAAGGTATTTTACAACTTTTAAGAAATAGAATAAAAATAATTAATGGACTGATTAAAGGTAAAGGGACCCTTGACCATTAGGTCCAGTTGTGACTGACTCTGGGGTTGCGGCGCTCATCTCGCTTTATTGGCTGAGGGAGCTGATGTACAGCTTCCGGATCATGTGGCCAGCATGTCTAAGCCGCTTCTGGCGAACCAGAGCAGCGCACGGAAACACCGTTTACCTTCCCACTGGAGCGGTACCTATTTGCACTTTGATGTGCTTTCGAACTGCTAGGTGGGCAGGAGCAGGGGCCGAGCAACAGGAGCTCATCCTGTCATGGGGATTCGAACCGCCGACCTGATCGGCAAGTCCTAGGTTCTGTGGTTTAACCCACAGCGCCACCCGTGTCCCTGTAATGGACTGATATATACAAATATTAAGTTGTGTATTATGAGGCAAATGCTGTAACAAATTCAGTCTGCTTCTGTTCTTAACCTGATAGTCCCCAGTAAATGGCTGGCATAGGAGAAAGGTAGCTAATCGCTTTAAACCCAAGGACTGCATTCAGTTTTGACCAACCTGCTTGAGGGTTTGATGCCAGAGGAGAGAAAAAGAAATTCATGTTCACCTGCATGCACTGCACTGCACTGCACTTGTTCACCAATGAATCTCTGTCTCTGGCACACGCCACAATCATGCACATAAAGGGATCCTTTCTTTTTCTTCCCCTGTGCAACTCTTCATTAAATCTACAGGTGACAGCACCCTTTGTCTTTGTCCTAAGTGCAACTTAATGGCAACAGCAATCTCTCCATTAACTTGACTGGAGAAGGGAAAAGGCCCTTGGTGGGCCATGTGAGGCTGTCTTGTGGGTCTGATCTGGTCCATAGTTCATAGATTCGTCACCACTGCCACAGGATACAATAGTATACCTTAACGCAACTTACTGTCTTACCATAAGAGCAGTGCTAGGAAATATTTGTTGTGCTAGATGCTTACATGTTTTATGCTGGTGCTTTTGTTGTTTAGTCGTTTAGTCGTGTCCGACTCTTCGTGACCCCATGGACCAGAGAACGCCAGGCACTCCTGTCCTCCACTGCCCCCCGCAGCTTGGTCAGACTCATGCTGGTAACCTCGAAAACACTATCCAACCATCTCGTCCTCTGTCGCCCCCTTCTCCTTGTGCCCTCCATCTTTCCCAACATCAGGGTCTTCTCCAGGGAGTCTTCTCTTCTCATGAGGTGGCCAAAGTACTGGAGCCTCAGCTTCACAATCTGTCCTTCCAGTGAGCACTCAGGGCTGATTTCCTTCAGAATGGAGAGGTTTGATCTTCTTGCAGTCCATGGGACTCTCAAGAGTCTCCTCCAGCACCATAATTCAAAAGCATCAATTCTTCGACGATCAGCCTTCTTTATGGTCCAGCTCTCACTTCCATACATCACTACTGGGAAAACCATAGCTTTAACTATACGGACCTTTGTTGGCAAGGTGATGTCTCTACTTCTCAAGATGCTGTCTAGGCCTGTCATTGCCCTTCTCCCAAGAAGCAGGCGTCTTTTAATTTCGTGGCTGCTGTCACCATCTGCAGTGATCATGGAGCCCAAGAAAGTAAAATCTCTCACTGCCTCCATTTCTTCCCCTTCTATTTGCCAGGAGGTGATGGGACCAGTAGCCATGATCTTCGTTTTTTGATGTTGAGCTTCAGACCATATTTTGCACTCTCCTCTTTCACCCTCAATAAAAGGTTCTTTAATTCCTCCTCACTTTCTGCCATCAAGGTTGTGTCATCTGCATATCTGAGGTTGTTGATATTTCTTCCGGCAATCTTAATTCCGGCTAGGGATTCATCCAGCCCAGCCTTTCGCATGATGAATTCTGCATATAAGTTAAATAAGCAGGGAGACAAAATGCAGCCTTGTCGTACTCCTTTCCCAATTTTGAACCAGTCAGTTGTTCCATATCCAGTTCTAACTGTAGCTTCTTGTCCCACATAGAGATTTCTCAGGAGACAGATGAGGTGAACAGGCACTCCCATTTCTTTAAGAACTTGCCATAGTTTGCCATGGTCGACACAGTCAAAGGCTTTTGCATAGTCAATGAAGCAGAAGTAAATGTCTTTCTCTAGCTTTCTCCATAATCCAGCACATGTTTGCAATTTGGTCTCTGGTTCCTCTGCCTCTTCTAAATCCAGCTTGCACTTCTGGGAGTTCTCGGTCCACATACTGCTTGAGCCTTCCTTGTAGAAGTTTAAGCATAACCTTGCTAGCGTGAGAAATTAGTGCAATTGTGCGATAGTTGGAACATTCTTTGGCACTGCCCTTCTTTGGGATTGGGATGTAGACTGATCTTCTCCAATCTTCTGGCCACTGCTGAGTTTTCCAGACTTGCTGGCATATTGAGTGTAGCACCTTAACAGCATCATCTTTTAAAATTTTAAATAGTTCAGCTGGAATACCATCACTTCCACTGGCCTTGTTATTTGCAGTGCTTTCTAAGGCCCATTTGACTTCACTCTCCAGGATGTCTGGCTCAAGGTCAGCAACCACACTACCTGGGGTATATGAGACATCCGTTTCTTTCTGGTATAATTCCTCTGTGTATTCTTGCCACCTCTTCTTGATGTCTTCTGCTTCTGTTAGGTCCTTTCCACTTTTGTCCTTTATTATGGAAATCTTTGTACGAAATGTTCCTTTCATATCTCCAATTTTCTTGAACAGATCTCTGGTTCTTCCCATTCTATTGCTTTCCTCTATTTCTTTGCATTGCTTGTTTAAGAAGGTCTTCTTGTCTCTCCTTGCTATTCTTTGGAAATCTGCATTCAATTTCCTGTATGTTTCACGATCTCCCTTGCATTTTGCTTGCCTTCTCTCCCCCGCTATTTGTAAGGCCTCATTGGACAGCCACTTTGCTTTCTTGCATTTCCTTTTCATTGGGATGGTTTTCGTTGCTGCCTCCTGTATAATGTTACGAGCCTCCATCCATAGTTCTTCAGGCACTCTGTCCACCAAATCTAAATCCTTAAACCTGTTCCTCACTTCCACTGTGTATTCATAAGGGATTTGACTTAGATTGTATCTTACCGGCCCAGTGGTTTTTCCTACTTTCTTCAGTTTAAGCTTGAATTTTGCTATAAGAAGCTGATGATCTGAGCCACAGTCAGCTCCAGGTCTTGTTTTTGCTGACTGTATAGAGCTTCTCCATCTTTGGCTGCAGAGAATATAATCAATCTGATTTCAATGCTGCCCATCTGGTGATGTCCATGTGTAGAGTCGTCTCTTGTGTTGTTGGAAAAGCGTGTTTGTGATGACCAGCTTGTTCTCTTGACAGAACTCTATTAGCCTTTGCCCTGCTTCGTTTTGATCTCCAAGGCCAAACTTGCCAGTTGTTCCTTTTATCTCTTGACTCCCTACTTTAGCATTCCAATCCCCTATAATGAGAAGAACATCCTTCTTTGGTGTCACTTCTATAAGGTGTTGTAAGTCTTCATAGAATTGGTCAATTTCAGTTTCTTCAGCACCAGTAGTTGGTGCATAAACTTGGATTACTGTGATGTTAAAAGGTCTGCCTTGGATTCGTATCAAGATCATTCTATCATTTTTGAGATTGCATCCCATTACAGCTTTTGCCACTCTTTTGTTGACTATGAGGGCCACTCCATTTCTTTTACGGGTTTCTTGCCCACAGTAGTAGATATGATGGTCATCCAAACTGAATTCACCCATTCCCGTCCATTTTAGTTCACTGATGCCCAGGATGTCAATATTTATTCTTGCCATCTCAGCAATGTGAAATATTATTTTGCCGAATATGACCACCTCTTTTATTTATGTATCTCTATGGTCTCCCTTATTCCTGAGTTCAGATCTTTGTAGTTGTATACAACCTAGATAGCATCAGTTTTATAGACCCTTATAAAAATCATCTCCCTTTTCACCTGACCACTGATACTGTGTTAGTGGCACAGGTTGATTGACTGAAAGTCAATAGGAACAACAATTAGGACATGCAACAAAAAGTTGCCGTGTATCCTTGCCCCCCCCCCCCCATAACAGGGTTGTTCTGTACTCTCTGGGCACTATAAGCTGTAAGGGCTTAAGCAAGCCAGTTCAAGCGCTTAAGCAAGCCTGTCATTTCATATGAAGCTAACTTTGGTAACAGGTTGTGCTTCTCTGGTAATTCATTATCCAAATTTAAAAAGCATACTTAGTTTTTAATACAGCACAGGACCAAATGTTGTAAAGTAGTTGTACAATACCCACAGTGGATGAAGCAGAGCCTTTAGCAAAGTGTAATGGAAGAGTGGTTTGGCCAGGATTCTTCAGGAAAACTTGGAAAGGAATGGGGTTGAGACAGCTACACAAGGCAGATCACAGAATAAAATGACATTGCCAACCCAAAAGTGAAAAACTAGGTTTAGAAAACCCGAATTTACAGTGGGTGGGCATGATGTAACCACAAGTTTTTGATGTTGAAAATTATTGCAAAGACATGTTCTTTCTTGACAAAGAATGAAATTTATGATATTTTATTGCTTATAATGAAAATTTTATGTATTTTGGACATCATGGGGGAAAATGGCTACTGGGTAGCCATTTCGTACAACTTTCCTACAATCCATAGCTGTAATAGAAAAAAATTAATGAAACAAAGTTGTATATCTTAAAAATCAAAATAATATTGGTTATTATAGGTTCTTTTTGAAAGTGCAGACTTGTTTTAATTTTGGGAAATTTGAAGTTATTACAGCTATGGATTTTCTAAACCTAGTTTTTCCACCCAAAAAACTAGGCCACAAGTGCATTTATTTTTTAAAAAATAGGCATTTATAAAATCTTTTGAGTGCTGGTGTATTTTTTTCTTAAATCATCATCATTTTATTGAGCTCTGTGTAAAATTTCAATCTGATACTTGTTTATGGAGAAGAAGAAGAAATGTACACAAGGGTATCTTATGCCAAGGGTCTCAATAGGGACAGACAATGCAGATTTAACAAAACTTCGAAGTACTATAAAATTAAAACCGTTTGAGATGGAGGGAAAAATTTAAGTGGGTTTCAAATTTCATCAACATCCGAGACGGAGGGTGACATGACCTCATTGAAATGACATGGAATGACCCTTTCCTTAAACTCAGGTTGATGACGGTTCTTGGATATTCTTAAGCATTTCTATTTGGCTAAATAGTCAGGTGTTCACATGAATTTATCTTTACCTGTCTTGCAGCCCAGGGCTGGTCCAGCCATTAAGCAGAGTGAGACTGCTGCCTCAGGCAGCAGAAGCCCCCAAGGCTGTGTCCTTATGGGCACCCCTGCTGCCCCACTGCCTCCACCGCTGCCATTTACACTGATTTCCAGCGAGATTTTTCTTCAAATTGGCACCATTGCTGGAGGCACCAGGATGGCACTTCCTGTTTCTCCTTAAGCGAGTAAAATGGGACGCTCCACCCCTGTTGCAGCTTACCTATTTGATGAAACATAATTATAATTAGATTATGAAACAATGAACTAAAGGTTGGGAAGTTCCCCTATTCAGATCTTGCCTCAGGTGACTTGGTAAACAATTTTGAGTATAGCACAATAAACATAGAAAAATTTCTAAATATTTTATCCTACCTTGCCTTAACCTGAAATGATTTTATTCCATTCTTTCTAAAAAAAGCCCAGACCAGTACACTACATTTAAAAACTTATAAATGATCAACATGGAAAGGCAGTGAAATAGCAGAACTACTAAATTCCATAGCCCGTTTATGGCCCAAATCCCCAGGTGAACATTTTAAAAATTGGTATCTGAATAGTGACAGTGTGGGGGACAACCACATTTCCTTTGGGAGGCACTTCTCAGTGCTGCCACTGAGAAGGCCACTGCCTTAGACCACCACCAATAAGCCAGGCCACTGGTTGGATCTTGGAACACAGGCCTGTAGGTATTGGGAGAGCACTCCCATTGGGAGAGTAGGTAATGGGAGGAGTACTTTGCTCCTAAGTCATCTGGGGCTTTGTACATCAGTACCAACACATTAAAATAGGCCCAGAAGCATGCAGTCAGCCAGTGCAGAGTTTTGAGGATTGGAATCACTTGAATCCCATCTGGCTGCCCCTTTTAGGAGCCTGGCAACCACATTTTGCACTAACTGCATCTTCCAGACTATAGTTAAGGGTAGCCCCACGTAGAGTGCATTGCAGTAACAAGTCATGAGGTTATCAGAGCGTGGATTACTGAGACCTGCTGTCCAGGTCCATGAATTGCTATAGCTGGTGAGGAGTAACTATTCCCACTGAGGCTACTTGTACTTCCAGTGACAGCTTTGAAATCTTGGAGAGCTCCCAAACCATGTACCTTTTTTCAGGTACAGTGTAGCCCCATTCAGAACAGTCTCTCCAATTCCTGGACTTGGAAACTCTAAATGTGAGCAGGTGGTTCTTAAAGATTAACGTCTACAGCTCCAGGTCCTCTGTGCAACAGCAACAACAAAGGTGGTTATTCCCCCCACTTTGCAGGTGTTTTCAAGAAGAGGGTGTGCCCATGAAGTAGTCAGTGAAATCTTTTGAGTCAGATGGGACAGATTCCTTATCAGCAGAAGAATTCCTTTTGAAGGTAGTGTAATGTTGTAAGCGGATTTTCTCTACTTTCTCTATATTTTCATATATGTGCTTTCATGGGGTGGAGCCAATTGTATTGGAATGATCAGATATGTTTTCAATTGCCCACTCTACTTGCAGAAAATGTTTCTCAGGAGCAAAGCAGAGATGGAATGAGATTCTTAATATTTGATAATGGAACAGCAGCAATGATCTGAAAAGGACAAAAGCCATTGCAATTTTGGCAGGACACTATAATTCCTCTACAGAACAGGAATGTTTTCTTTTGAGATGGACTTTATTGATACAGACTGCATTTATCAAAGAGTGCACAAGTATGTTGAAGAGTAACTAAACAAGATTATGAGATTTAGCATATGCTGGTGGAGAAACTGAGATGAACCCCCATGGTTACCTTTGTGTCCCAAGGTAACCATATAACCCGGATTAGAAGCTCTTACTATTTTTCATTGACAGAAGCTAGTCCAATACAAGATATCATTTTTAAGAGCAATGCAACTTCTGTCTAAAGTAACAAAAGAGAACTCAGCAGTTACCTAACTGGCAGACAAGTCAGTCATTTATGAGGGCATTAAAAAGTAGTTCAAAAGAGGCTTTCTTTCCAGGAATGTACTCAATCCTTCATATTGAATGTCCAGTTGTGATGTGGCCTTTGCTTGCCTGTCATTTGCAACTGTAGTTCTGGTGCTTCTTTGAGTAAGCTTTTGCAATGCAAAGTTGATATCAAATGTTAACCTTCCCTTCTCTTCTTAACAGGTTATGAGGTGCACGGCCTAGAAAAAATACCTGATGGACCAGCCCTATTTATTTTTTATCATGGAGCAACACCTATAGACTTTTTCTACTTCGTGTCTGTTGTTCTTGCTAAGAAGAAAAAATTCATCCATGTAGTTGCTGATCACTTCGTCTTTTCATTACCAGGTAAAAACTGTGAAATGTGATTATGATGCTTGTAGATCAGTTAAGAGTACTAACTGGACATCTGAAGACACGTGTTATGGACAGGGTTTATTTGTTTGTGTACACAGGTGCATTCATACATAAATTCAGTGAGCAAATATGCAGTTTGTAGACTTTGTCCTAGAGAAAAATGATGAGTCAATAGTTGCTTAAAATTATCACTATTTTGTTTTGAAAGTACCGTATTTTTTGCTCTATAAGACTCACTTTTTCCCTCCTAAAAAGTAAGTGGAAATGTGTGTGCGTCTTATGGAGTGAATGCAGGCTGCGCAGCTATCCCAGAAGCCAGAACAGCAAGAGGGATTGCTGCTTTCACTGCGCAGCGATCCCTCTTGCTGTTCTGGCTTCTGAGATTCAGAATATTTTTTTTCTTGTTTTCCTCCTCTAAAAACTAGGTGCATCTTGTGGTCTGGTGCATCTTATAGAGCGAAATATACGGTAAATGTTTTGATTAAGCCCAATATTGATGCAGGAGGATGTAAACAAGAGGTGGGTGCTGGACTGCATTTAGGTGTATAAAATCCAATTCTTTCATGGTTTTGTTCAATATTTCCATTTTTCTTTTTTGCCTACTGTTTATTCCAGATTTCTCTCATGAGCTATTTGTTTCTTAACTCTTTGCAGGTTTCAAAATCGTAGTTGATGTGTTTCGTACTTTGCCTGGATCACAGGAGGAATGTATAAAAGCATTAAAGAGCGGACGCTCATTGGCCATTTCACCAGGAGGAGTTCGGGAAGCCCTGTTTGCTAATGAATACTACCCCATACTATGGGGAAATCGTAAAGGATTTGCTCAAGTGGCTATTGATGCAAAAGTGGTGAGTGTTTTCTGAGCATAAATGCAATATAACTTCAGGCATCTTAACCAAACCAGCACCATCAGTGTTGGAATCTTTCTATATGTAAAATCAACAAAGTAAAGACAGATGATTTGCTTGCTCATGTTCTTCATCCAGAGAGAACTACAAGAAGCAGAGACAAGCAAGCGGAAATTGAAACAAAATGGATGCACTTAATGGCTCTTCAAAAAATGTTTGTATGGAAGCCCACCACATACATTGAGAATCTATATAAATAATGTTTCCATTTATCCAAGTTGATCAGATCTTACATATTCCAAAGTAGTTGTATAAATGGTAAAGTATTGTGTTAGTGCTCTGGTTCTTCTGTGTAACACCGTAGTGTATGCCAACAAAACCATCAATTTCCTGGAAATTACAGAACATCAAATAAAATCCTGAATTGTTCCTCCTGTCTTATCTTTTGAATGGCCATCTAGACTAATGTGAATAAATGAATGCGTTATATGCAAGGCTATTACTGAAGATTTCTTAATAGGTTATGTTGCTTTCAGATGTTTCATCTGATTGACTATCATACAGTCTGATGGGTTGATCCATCTTTTTTTTGGAGGGGGGCTGTCCTGGTACAAAAAAAGGCTTTAATTGTATCAGTCTTTTCATTCTGAAAATTAATTTCATTTGCCCTTGTTTTAAAAAAATAGAAGGCAAAGTCTGCTTTTTCAAATTGCATTGAGGATGAAATTAATGATTTTATGGACAAAATAATGTTTTTTAACAGGAACAGCTCACATAGAATGCTGAGAAGTACCGTATTTTTCGCTCTATAAGACACACTTTCCCCCCTCCAAAAATTAAGAGGAAATACAGGCTCCATGGCTTCAGCGAAAGCAATGCAAAGCCAGGAGAGCAAGAGGGATTGGTGCGCACCGATCCCTCTTGCTCTCCTGGCTTCGCTTTGCTGGAGAGGCGCTGTGCAGCTTTCCCTCTCTGCGCAGCGCTCCTTCAGCGAAGCGGGAGGAGAAATGGAAGGGGCTCCGTTTCTCCTACCACTTCGCTGGAGGGGCGCTGCGCAGAGAGGGAGATTTTTTTTTTTCTTGTTCTCCCCCTCTAAAACTAGGTGCGTCTTATGGTCTGGTGCATCCTATAGAGCAAAAAATATGGTATCAGAAGTGATAAGATATTGATTGTGATCCTATATACCTTACTTTTTAGCATTCCAATTGTTTCTGTTAGAATATGCGGCTATGAAACACAAGCATTTGGGTGAAATAGATTCTTGTTCTAGTTGTGAGTAGAGTGGTTTGGTTTTCCTTTGAAAATACAGATTTACCTTGAGGGTTTTTCTTACTCCAAAACAAATTCTTTCTTTCTCTACAGAATCACATTCTAAGTTTCTAGGTGTAATAATAGGGGATTCATATTATGCTGTGGCTAAAAACTCAATTTTGTGATAGAGACCCAGGTTCAAATGCCCATTCGCATATGAATCTCATTGGGTAATCTGTTTCACTGGACAGCTGTGAAAAGAGTAAGTGGGAAAATTGCACTAAGCTCTTTGGAGCAAGCATAAGATACAAATGTAATTAATGAATGGTTTAGCATGGTTCTCTCGGCTTTCTACTCATTTAATAATCTTATAATGATACAAAGTAATCGTTAGTGAGTAATCGCTGAGGTATGCACTCTGTTATTTAGGATGCAACGCCTTGAGTGTGAGACAGAAACTGCTAACGCATGTCCTTCATCTTTACAGCCCATCATTCCCCTTTTCACACAAAATGTTCGGGAAAGCGTTCGAACATTTGGTGGAATAAGTAAGCAACTTCAGTTTTTGGGGTTTTTATATTATGCTTTCAGTTGTTACATTTATTGCTTTCCTGGTTGAACCTTTGGCTTGCTATCTTTGGTGCATATAGGGGTAAGATTTTCTTTCTTGAACAATGTGGTTGACATTTTAATCATTAAATGCTGTGAAGTGAATATGTATTTGTAATCCAAAACATCTGGAGGGATGAGGTTGCTTTATGCTAACTCAAGCTCTACAAATCCACAAGTGTCAGTTGTCCTTTTGGAATTATTAGCAAAGCCTTAAGACCTAGATATATACTGTTCTGTGTAGCAAGGTGTTCCAGACTGGTTCCATTTTTTCTTAAATCTCCTATTTACATTCCCCCCACCCATGCCTTTGACATTCAATTTTGTAAAAAAGAGAGACAGAGAAAAAGTGTAATTCACAACCATTACAAAATATAACAGAAGGCTTTTTTGCCTTTCTATCCCCTGATCCTTTTTGTTGCTTTCCTTTCTATTGTTCTCTGCCTCCACCCTATTCATGCTCAGTCCTCTCATATGTCTGCTTCTCAGCCTAGCCTTCAACCATCCTTTAGGCAGCCACCCTGCATCTGTTTATCCCATACTTTAGTTTCCATATTTCATAAGTCATCTTTCTGCTCTGCTTTCCCTGTGCCTGCTTCCAGCCTTCTCTTTTTCCTAGGCACTATACAAGAGGTTTTCCCCACCCCACCCCCCAAACCAGGCTCTTTAAAAAAATAAATGGAGGGTCACTATTGTAGTTGTTAAGTAAATCTTAAAATATTAGCTAATTGCATGTATCATCAAAGATAAAGAAGGCAGACTAAATTTCATTTAAGGGTCTTCCTAAAAGGGGTGGGGAATTTGCTGCAGTTCTCACACTTGTTTAGATATAAGTTCTGTCCCTCTTATGACAATAGCACATTGATTGACTATGGTCCTATGAAGACCTAAAGAAAGGCTAAGCAGAGAATCTACTGGTATTTATCACAGGACATGCTCCCTGTCTTATAACACAGGTATTTAAGAAAGCAGCAATATGTTTCTAGAACAATGACTCTTTCCTCCAAAGCAACTTTTGGAATCTCTTTCTTTTACTATTCTACACTAGGGAAGAGAGGTTATGTAGGACCTAAGGCTTCATTCATACTTTATACTAAGCTATAGTCTTGGATTCCTGCACTTCTCTTTTTCTTCTCACAGTCATGCAGAAGAGGAGATCATAAGTTTTTGCTTCTGTTTTCAAGTAACTGTAGTTATTCAGTATGTTGAACCAAGAACTGTGGTTAGTGTTAACTATAGTTAAAGAAATGCAGTAGGATTCCCTAAACCAGAATTAATATCAACAGTTTGTCCAGATTCAGATATTACTGGTTGGTGGGAAATGGAAGCAACAGCTTGTGATTGGTGGTGGGGGTAACATTACATGCAAACACAACCTACATCTTGGAGATATTTCAGCAATTACTTCTTCTCTCTCATGACTTTTGGCTTAGAATGCATAATCTGTGCAACTAGCTCAGGATTGGATATACCTGTACATATTCCAGAACTGTGTAGCTTTTAGCTTGCATCAGTAATTTATGAGGCATTACTGTATAAACATGACTTGAAAGCCATTGCCTCCAAGATACCTTTAAAGAGTTGCATGATTTGGGCAACAGAACTTTATTTTACCTTCTATTCTCTTAAATATGTCTCCCCCCGCCTTCTTTTTAATGAACCAGAATTTCTTAGATGGGTGTATGAGAAGACTCGTTGGCCACTAGTCCCATTGTATGGAAACTTCCCTGTCAAACTACGCACATATATTGGAGATCCTATTCCATATGAACCAAATGTCACTGCTGCAGAACTGGCAGAAAAAGTAAGTTTTTGTTTTCATAATGCTGAAGTAGCAAAGTTACTATCCTAATCCTAAATAATTGTAGTGTAATATTCCTATGTTCTGAATACAGTTATGGAAACATCCCAAAGAGCCATGGGATGAAGCTGATTAATTTCATTGATTTTGGGGTGAACTGCCAAGATTGCCCAGCAGTATGCTAAATCAGTGGAGAACATTTTGGGAGGTTGTGATTTGAGAATGGGAATGGGAAAAGGTGAATTTGACCTGGCTGAGATAAAGATGCAAAGAACTAAAGAAACAAGAGAGTGCAAGGACAGTAGAATAAGGAATAATGAGAGATGGGAGAAGAGTGGCACATATCTCCTTTTGAAGATAGACCTTACAAGCTTTAAAATACATTTGTTGAAACATATCCAACTTGAATCTTGCTATACTGGACTCACAGCCAGAAATTTCTCTTATTCCATTCTTGGTCATGATGCTAGAGTGTATTGTGACTTCTCAGCTTCAGGTTTTTCTGGATGATTCAGCCTGTCATTAGGCTGGGTTAAGGAAGAGGACCAAGTTTACCTTGCTACACATATGGGATATTATTAGAGAACAAACATTAGACTTATTGTGGGTTTCGTTGCATATTTTGGGTCTGGACCCCATGTTAACTATTTAGCTTTGCTAACTATATGCTATAAATCATTGGATAGAAAGCATCAGAATTCTAACTTCAACCCACCTGACAGTTGCTAATACTTCGTACTCCATTTTGTGCATTTGCATCTCACAGTTGTTTTGTAATTTTGAAATTAAACTGCTGGTATCTTGGGTTTTTATTGCTACTAAAAGGGCTAAATGCTGGTTTTAATTTTAATCTGTGACTGACTGAAAGCTGTTACAATAATGAGCTATTTTCTTTTTGACCTTATAGGCAAAAAATGCAATACAATGTTTAATAGACAAACATCAGAAAATACCAGGAAATGTATTTAGAGCATTGATGGAACGATTTGAAACACAGAAAAAAGAAGACTAGTGTCTTTTTGGGTTCACAAATAGTTGTAAAATATTTTTAAATTATGTTTATGATGTGATGTAATATTTGAGAAAAATGCTATTGTATTTTACTTTCTTTACAATTGTACAGTTTTACAGAAAAACAAGTTATTTCCCCAAAAGATCCTTGTTAAATCTAGAACTTGGGAATCTTACTCTTTAGGTACCAACACAAAAATTTGATATATTTTTAAAAGCACAGTTGTACCTTGGAATAAGCTATAAAATGGCTTTTTTGGTTTGTTGAAAATATATGAAATTTCCATACAAATTTTATTTAAATTGAAGATAACATTAGGATGTATTTGAACATTATAGCTGTGTCCATTTCATGTCTCGTGTGGTGTAACAGAGATTTTCCAATCATGATAAAGTCCTTAATTATATTTATTAACATTTGTGAAATGAAGATGATGCTATTGCTGTCAAACTAAAACAGCATTAATACGCATGGGTACCTGGGAGTAAATATTACTGAACTCAATGGAGGCTGGCTTCTGAGTATACACGCATAGGATTGCACTGTAAGGGTGCTTAGAAAAGGCCCTGTGGATGCCATAATTTTACCATGTGTAAGGAACATTTAACTTGCATTACCTTCATTTGAAATCCCTAGAAATGCAAATTCCATCACAATTTGCTGTGCTGCAAAAGTATTTATTTGGAATTCCATGAACTTGCATTGCTGAGTTTTGCCTCTTTGTAGAGGGAGAGTATTCCCTCTAATACGTCCCTTCAAAGGTTTTCTCTTTTTTCCATCTTTGGTGGTGGCTGAAGGTTTAGAATTTCCATAGACACTCTATAATAAGGAAAGCAAGCAGGATTAATACTATACAATTGCACAGTTCTTTAGCCCAAAAGAGCAGTAGTTGGATAGCCATATGCATCAGAAAATTTCCAAAACATGGCAAGTTTTAGCACTTTAGAAGGATGTGAATGCACTGAAAATTGTGTGGACCAGTGCTGTGCCAGATGGAAACTTAGCTAATTCACATAGCAGCCGCAGTTATCTCTCCCCATATATTATGAAAGCTAAGTGGTGGGTGTATAGATACTGCCCCATTTGTGATGGCAGCGTTGAAGCCACTGAGAGTTGTTGGGAGACTGGCTCCACATAAGGGCCTTAACATTTATTTTTAAAAAAATTATGCACTGCTTCCGGATTAAAAACACACAGCTGGAAGTTGTTTACAAAAAAATTAAAACAAGCAAACAAAAAAATTAACAGCAATAATGTAAAACTTCCAAAAAGGTAAAATAACAATAGACCAGAAACATATTTGAAAAACCACCTGGCGCTCTTATGTAGAGAGAGTGCATTTTGGCACCAACTGCTGGCAGAAATATATGACAATACTGTGAAAGCCTGATAAATATCTTGCATGAAACCACGACCACACAAGCATTTTCCTGCCAAAATGGATCAAGAGGCCCTGGATACAAAATGATAGGTCAGCATATTTATCCTTGGAATTGTATTCCAAGTTGGTCTGTAGTAAAACTAGTAATATTTAATGCTTTAATTAGGTTGTTTTTTTTAAGTACTTTTAAAATTTGGTGGCTTATTTAACCTGAAGAGAGCTGGTTTGTGCCCCATAAATTGATGAGTTATACTGAACTTTCAGTGATGTGACTTCTTTTTAAATACCCGCCTTCAGGATAATAGCAGTAATTCTGATATTTAGGTGTAAATACTTGAGTGGTAGGGACACAGGTGGCACTGTGGGTTAAACCAGAGAGCCTAGGACTTGCAGATCAGAAGGTCGGCAGTTCGAATCCTCGCGACGGTGTGAGCTCCTGTTGCTCGGTCCCTGCTCCTGCCAACCTAGCAGTTCGAAAGCACATCAAAGTGCAAGTAGATAAATAGGTACTGCTCCAGCAGGAAGGTAAACGGCATTTCCGTGCGCTGCTCTGGTTTGCCAGAAGCGGTTTAGTCATGCTGGCCACATGACCCGGAAGCTGTACGCCGGCTCCCTCGGCCAATAAAGCGAGATGAGCGCCGCAACCCCAGAGTCGGTCACGACTGGACCTAATGGTCAGGGGTCCTTTACCTTTACTTGAGTGGTAGCTTATTTCCTAAATTTTTATGCTACTTTTAAACATTCCAGAATAACTTGCCATGCTCATTTGTACTTCTTAAAATTAATATTTATATATTTAGCTTATTTGTTATTTTGCAGAGTTTATCTTTATTTTGTAGGTTTAGCTTAAGTAAAACTACTTTAAAAATTGTCAGGAGCAAACGCCAGCTGAAGATGCTGTAAAATAGACCCTTTCAGTATACTTGAATACTAATCTGCATTGATTTGGAATATGTGAAATTGAGCTTTACATTACTTTTCAGATTTTAATATGTGTAAATAGGGCCTCACCCAAAACTCTTCAGGAGATCAATGTGTACTTCTTCTGGTCAGGGTAGGCCTTCCTGTTCAGTGAACATTTGAGCACTTATCTGCGCCTATCAGAAGATTGCTAGATTCAGGTTAGAATTGAGCTGCCAGAAAATTAAATTGGTTTGTTAAAATACATTTGTGGGCACTGATTTCTCTCTCAAATGCCTAAATAAATGGGATATGGTATGATTTTGCTTTTTAAAAATGGTCCCGTGTCACAATCTTGCAACAAATGTAAACCTGATGATAGTTAATACAAAGCTCAAGTGTGCTTCCTCAGTCCAGGGACCCAAACCTTTCTCTTCTGAGGCTTTTAGTGATTGTTTTTTTAATGGTGTTGGTACAGTTTCCCATTAACCAATTTTATTTATCCATCAAAAGTCATATTTATGTCATTTCATGTGGCTTTCTGTTACTTTTTAGATTCTTGGGTTTCTTTATCTTTAGAAAACTGTTTTGAATATTTTAATTAGAAAAGTGGCCTATAAACATATTAAATCAGTCATTTGGACATGTAAAAGAAATTTGAACATTTCAAAATAAACAACTGCAAAATACTAATATCTGAATAATGATGCAATTACATCCGAATCCGGTTTACTTTCTCTTGCATTAGAAAACAGTGGCAGCTCTAATACCGGTTATAAGTGAATGATAAGACAAATGACATTTTTAGAAACCTCTTTCTTTCTGTGATTGTAAGTTGTTTTAAACTGATCTTGACATTGTGTTTGAATTGCTGTAGCCAGTCCTGGGACCTTAGGGTGAAGGATGCATAATAAATTTTAATACTATATGGAAAACAGCTCAGGTGGTTTCTGTTGACTTGATCAGATGTCATACTAGTGCAGTGCAAACATTATAGTTATTTGTCCTTGCCCACAACTCCTTGCTGGAGTTCTGATGTGTATAGAAAAGCTGTCACATGCAGCAGCTTCTTGACAACAGCGCAGGTTGTAGCCAAAAGTGATGGAAAGAGCCTGTATGTATCTCAGAATGTATAACTGTATGAAGATATGTGTGCTCAAATGCACACATGGGTAGATGGTGCTCTTCAGTTCAGTAAAGTAAGCTGATAAGTAAAGGTAAAGGTACCCCTGCCCGTACGGGCCAGTCTTGACAGACTCTGGGGTTGTGCGCCCATCTCACTTAAGAGGCCAGGGGCCAGCGCTGTCCGGAGACACTTCCGGGTCACGTGGCCAGCGTGACATCGCTGCTCTGGCGAGCCAGAGCCGCACATGGAAACGCCGTTTACCTTCCCGCTGGTAAGCGGTCCCTATTTATCTACTTGCACCCGGAGGTGCTTTCGAACTGCTAGGTTGGCAGGCGCTGGGACCGAGCAGCGGGAGCGCACCCCGCCGCAGGGATTCGAACCGCCGACCTTTCGATCGGCAAGCCCTAGGCGCTGAGGCTTTAACCCACAGCGCCACCTGCGTCCCTTAAGTAAGCTGATACACAGGAGCAAAGGAATGCATCTGTAGATTGTCTCCATCCACTGAACTGAGAAAGCTCTTCAGGCAAGGAAATTTTGTATGAGCATTGGGGTTTCCACTCCCCAAACACATTGCTGGCTTGGTTTAGAAGTCACTAATTCACAATCTGTTTTGCATGAAAGTGGTTCTGTTAAATTCTGGTGTGTGAGAGACAGAGAAGAGAGAGAACGATTGGGTGGTGGTGGCAAATATAACAGTAAGTTGTTTTTAAAAATAATGCAATCTCATGCTGAACTGCAGTTGTTTGTGTTACAAACCTGAAAAAATGGTACTGGTACATTCCTTCGTTTTTAAAAAGTATTGAATTGAGTATCAAAGCAAAATGCAGTATAATTATTACGGTCAATTGACATATCTCAGTTAGTTTTTCCACATACTGTTTTCTGCATATTTGTATGGTATTCTGTGAAGTTTTTTGTTTTTGTTTAACTGCAGAATAAAGTTGAAATGGCAGTTACAACAAAAATCCTGTGTGTTTTCCTTAATGCTTATAGTTTTCTTGAATAATAAATAACAATAAATAACTGAATAAAATGAACTTTCAGCCAGTTTCAGATAAACCAGCACAGATGTATATCACTACTAGAGTAGACAGAAACACCAACAATATACCCAGGCATATTGCAGACAACTAGCCTAGTAAGTGTTCAGTTGTGTTAAATGCATAACGATTTTGCAGGAAGTCAATTATCTACTGTTAGAGTTACTCTCTTTTTAACGCTGAAAAGAAAGAATGTCTAGACAGTTTGTCAACTTCTGTCAGGAATGTGATAATCATTAGACTAATTAGTTTGAAAGCCAAATTAGGCATCAAATGTAGGATGGCATGGATAAGGTGAGGACAGCGTTCAAGAGTGTCTTCCTTTGCTTGTGCAGGGGAGCAGCACCAAGTTGACATATTCAGCTCTCTCCTTCAGAATCCAAGCCAATGGCGTCTGTTATATTGGAGGGAGGGGGTGGGAAATAAGTCATCTTATGGCATTTGAGGGCGTAAGGCTAGCTGCTACATTTTTAATGTTGGTTTGTTTCTCTATTGAAGATTTTTAATACCTCTAATTTGCATGCAATTTTAGCAATGTAATTATGCTATGTTATTTTGTTTTATTCTTTATGAACCTTTCAATTGTAAGCCAGCTTAAGAAGCCCTTTGATTTTGAAAGGCAACACACAATTTGCAATAATAATAACTAATAGTAATAATAATAATTCTGGCTATTTACTGGATCTAGGATAGTAAATTAATCCCAGTTGCTGGGAATCATAGGAAAACAGTGCTTTCATGCTCATGTCCAGCTTGCAGGCATCCCACAGGCAACTAGTTGGCCACTCTGAGAACACTAGATGGGCCATTGGCCTGATCCAGCAGGTTTGCCTTATGTTTTTAACTTGGGTGCAAACACTGATGTCTTCATATGTACTGCAATTTCATACAGCAGAAGGTTATGTTCAAAAGTGCATTTTACAGTCAGTTGGCCCAAACAAATAAGTACCGTATTTTCGCTCTATAGGACACACTGGACCATAGGAGAGGGAGAACGGGGGGGGGGGGGAATCTCCCCCTCTCTGCTTAGCGCCCCTTCAGTGAAGCGGCAGGAGAAACGGAGCCCCTTCCATTTCTCCTCCCGCTTCGCTGAAGGGGCGCTGTGCAGAGAGGGAAAACTGTGCAGCGCCTCTCCAGCAAAGCCTGGAGAGCCAGAGGGATCGGTGTGCACCGACCCCTCTCGCTCTCCAGGCTTCAGGCGGCTATCCGCAAGCCTTCAGAGCGCAGCGGGAACTCCTGCTGCGCTTGGAAGGCTTGTGGATAGCTGCCTGAAGCCCCCGGAGCGCAGCCTTTGAAGCCTCCATAGAGCAGTGGGTGAAGGCACCCCGCTGCCCTGTGGAGGCTTTGCGCAGCCATCCCCAAGCTAGAATAGCGAGACGGAGTGCTGTGCAGCACTCCGTCTCACTGTTCTGGCTTCGGGGACAGCCTTTGAAGCCTCTGCAGGGCAGCGGGGTGCCTTTTCCCCGCTGCCCTGCGGAGGCTTTGCGCAGCTAACCCCAAGCTAGAACAGCGAGACAGAGCGCTGCACAGCACTCCGTCTCGCTATTCTAGCTTGGGGATGGCTGCGCAGCCTGCATTCACTCTATAGGACGCACACACATTTCCCTTTAATTTTTGGAGGGGAAAAGTGCGTCCTATAGAGCGAAAAATACGGTATTCCTAGTAAAGAGGTTAGGATCCTACAAGCTACTTGGCATTGAGACACCTCAGCCTCACACACCATTGTCATTGTTAACATTTACTAAGGAGTGGAAACCTCAGATTTTTTGCATGAAAAAGAAAATGAAATAGTGGCACTTGGATTTGAGGATTGAAGATAATGTTTGTTTATAGAAAGTGGTATTGTTCGGTGTTATACTGGAACAGATTAAGTGAATATTGTTTATATATAGTGGACAGACAAAGAACAGGAAGTTCTTCAGTTTTTTCTCTCTCTTTTAATACCTTTTATATTTCTTTTTCTTAATCTTTCTTCCATTCTCTCCCCCCCCCCCTTCTATGTTTTTATCTTCTTTAATGTTTTAGTTTGGACAAAAAAGGATATTTTATATTAAGCTTTGTATTTCTCCTTATAAACTCTAGTAAAATCTATTATATATAAAAATAAATTGCTGCAGTTTTGGGAGGAAATTCTTTCCAGCAGAAACCGTGGTTGGATTGTGGAAGCAGCTAATAATTGTGTCTCTGATATATGGACTCTTTGTGTTGACATCCATGCCAAATCTAGATCCCTGAAGACTTACCGTTGCACAGTTGCTCAATCTTTTGAAACAGAATGCATTTACAAGTAGATGACAACCCATTAAAAGACTCCACGGCATCCATAAAATGACCACAGTGTACTTTATTTAATGATTTGGTACTTCGTGTTGCAATAAAAAAAAATCTACAAAATCGAAATATATAAAATTTTCAAGTTTTCCTTTGAAGTTTTACAAGAAAAATCAGGTTGTAACCAAAGAAATTTGTTAGTATGAAGCACTACTTTCAACTTCATTTCATCACAAATTGCAACTTACTTAACAGACCAAAAGAACTATGGTACTGTAGTACACCAAATACTTCACACACTGTGTTCTTTACTATAGCACATGTAACCACTGCCACACAAGACAGTAGTCTCTAGCTGATAAAGACACTCTTCACGATCGGGACTCTAAAGGAATGTTCGTATACATGGAATCTGAATATAGTTATTTACAGGAAGGATTTCATTTCATTTAACTATTTTTTGAATCTTCATTTCAAACAGAATACCAAATACATTTGTACAATGTTTACAATCCATAGCACAAGAACTGTCATGAATATCATTCAACTCGAGTCACTGTGCTTGTACCAAGGGAAATATCTACACTTTCCATAAACACAAAGGTGATCTCCCAGAACTTGTTTCTGATAATGGTTAAGTATTGAGTAAAATCACAGTAACAATTAGTTAACACAATCAGTGTATAATTGCAACAGTTTACAACAGGAGCTGAGAAATTATTGGTCCACTCTATTCCATTTGTTAGTCTGCTGTTGACAATCACATTTCATTGTTATGGCATGTTTTTCAGAGTTTTATATAATTACATATCTGGTACAGGAGAAACAAAATGAAAAAGACTCATGAGTGGAAAAAGCACAAATCTTTTAAGGCAAATTAAGCATATACAAGCAGTGACCGTTTCTGTTCCTGGGTATGTGGTTTTTGATTGTGGATAATTAAACAACACCTCACAGACCCATAGCTTCTGATCCAGCTATGCATGCACTGAGCTGAACAATCTACCCCACTAATTAAGATGGTTGATACTGTTGACTGTGGACACATCTATCACTATTTTTTTTAAGGGAGGGGTCTAAATTCATCTTCCCTACCACTGAAGTGATTGGTGCTGCCATTTCCTATCAGGGCTGTTCTCACAGTTCCTAATCTACCCCCTCCTGCCCAAAGGTAGATGAAGCTTGGAAATTCAAACCAAGCACTATGTTTCACATCACAACACAAGACGTGTGGAAGTTTGTTTCTGTGCATGCACTGTCCTAATTGGATCAGGTAAAGATTGTTAGCAACTACAGTATGTTCTGTTCAGTGTCTTCTATGAATAAATTGGTATGGCTTTGAAACAGGTTTCATTTTCTAAACTGGGAAGGGCTGGTTGAGACAGAAGCCCTAATAAATACAAAGTGCATGCTTTAATATCTAGAGGGAGGAGAAAAATTAAAGGTAGCTGAGGTAGTTTGATGTAAAAATGCAACGTGTCAGAATAGCAAAACAAAAAAAGTTATTTGGAATTTACTCACTTATATGTCTTTGGGATATTAATTAAAAATGGACACGACCCAGCCAGAGTTAAATATGTGTAAGTTCCATCTGGATTCAGCTGAAATAAGAGGAACTTAAACATCCTTAATGTTTCCTGGGTTATGCCCAGTAATCCCTAGGCATAATCACTTACTCTGCTGTAGTCCCATTTACTTGACCAGTTTTGTATCAGTAAATAACAAAGTCTCAGTAACTAAACTGTACAAACAAAAAGAACATTTAGAACTGATTTTCAAGTATTGATATGTTTTTGCAGGTCTTCTTAATTTTTTTCCCCAAATATGAGATAACAAAAAAATGACATGACTAGAATGCTGTGCTAACAATGTACCATCTGAACAAGCAATAGCCCACTTAGCTGAGCTTCAGCAGGATTTCATAACAGCATCTATAAGATATATTTTTACCACTGGAGACAGTCATACTTGTAGGAGTCTATATTATGTTGCATTGTTTGGTCTCTAGCAAAGGGATGTTGACACTGTTCATTCAGTTTAGCCCAGTACAGCTACAAGGATGAGCCCTGCAGTCCTCTGTTGTAAGGCACTGCATTTAGTCAAAAGGGCACAGATAACACTCTGTATTGTTTCCAAATAGGCCATGTCCACATTGGAAGGTGTCACTAGCCTTACTCTAGCATTTCATGCACATGTAAAACCTACACTCAAGCGGGGGCAAATGTGCTAAACTTTGCCCTCCCACAAGTTGAAGGTGGGTGAAGGTCTGAAGTGGGCAACCTCTTCTATTTATGGGTGCTCCCCTTGCAATATACCATGCTAGATCTTAAGCCACAGCCATGAGGACAGAAAGCACCCTGCTTCAGATCTTCACCCTCTATGAACCAAAAGGCAATGGGGCAGAGGTTAGCACTCTTGTCTATGCTCATGTGTAGGTTTTATGTGCAAGCAGAACTCCTGTTTAGGACTAGTATTCCCCACACTTCATTTCCTCGCTTTTAAAACTGTAGATTTCATATCCCCCCCCCCAATCTCTGTGCCAGTGTTGATGGCAACACAAGTAGTCAGGGCTAGCTCCACTCTTGAGGGGACCCTCAGCATTGAGTATTCTAGTGCACACGGTTCTATGCAGGTGGGGTACCCCATGAGCCCAGGAGGGGGTGATATTAAGGGGTGTAGCATGCAGCAGCACTCACTAAATGATGGTCAGCTACAGGGCCCTTGAGCACCCTGGTGTAGCATTGCTCTGTGGCATTGTGGGAAATGTAAAAGGCAGCTGTAACGTATTTATTTCTCACAAAGCCCCAGAGTGATGCTATGCCAGAGGTGTGCTGGGATATTGCAGGAAATGTTAATGTCACTCCAAGCCACTCACAGCAAGTTCAGAGTTAGGGATGTCTAAGGAGAGCAGGTGCTGAATCTGGACCTGCTCATAGTGCAAAGGCAGGACCCAGATGTTAGCAGGGAAGAACAGAGCAAACGTACAAACCTAGTAACATTGTTGTGGGGCTGCTTGATTTCAAGGATGGAAAACTGATAGGCAGATGGGACCCATGGATGTGTTCCAAGAGATAAAGGGCCAGAGTTCTTTATGGTAAAGGGGCAGATACAGATAACTAAATGCCCAGGAAAATAAAAACACTGAATTGGGGAGGAGAGAGAAACAGGTTTCATTAGAGTGGGGGACTGCATTGGAAATTTGGGGTGGGGGAGAAATAGGGACGGGAATTATCAATGCAATAGTTTCAGAATGATCAGTGTTGTTGTTTTTAAAGGACATCTTTTAAAATAACCAGACTCTGTTGCAAAATGCCTAGACCCAAGATCCAAAGGTAGCAATTTGATACTAGCTGTGATGACCCTGAGATTTAAACTTGCTGCCCTGAGAATGGACCCCAAAATCCCAATCTCAGCATCAAACCTGAGACCTACCAAACCTAGGCAAACTCCAAACAGATCTAGTGGAGTAATAGTGGAACAATGAGCATTATAGACCAAGTCTAACTATTTCTGCTCAGAAGGAAGGAAGTTCTATGGAATGTATTGACTGTATTAGGGCCCTTTCCCAGATAAGTGGGGTTATCCCTTAACCACTAAAACATACAGATAGTGTCCTGTTTTACTGAATTAGCTGTAAACTGTGGATTGTACTGTGCATCCATTTCTAGTTGCATGCTAGACAACTCTGAGAATTTTGTAATTCTAGTGAACTGACTGAGGCCTCCTGAACAGAATATTCTAAAATGCTCATCTTGGATTCATGTGGAATGGAAATGAACAAACCATATCCTGAAATGTTCATTTATCACAGCACTCTCTCCTTAGCAAAGAATTATTGCCCTAATATGGATTATGGTGGAGAGTATATTCCTTTTAATTTGACATTAAAAAGCCCTTTGCCCCATTTGTTTGCAATTTGGCAGGCTTACTCTACCCACTCTAGAGGGGATACTGTGCCTGCAAATTTCATCTACTCCTGCCAAGGAGAAAACATTATAGACATTTTTAGATTTCTCATTAGAGTGAAATTCAGAGCTTTACTGCACAAGAGTATATTGAAACCCATATCACAGATTGAAATGGACAGATCATGTCAGAAATATATTAGTTTGTTAGGATTATTTAAAAAAGAAGATCTACAAGACAAATCTTGGTGCCTGTGCCTACCTCTAAACATTTACTAAGTAGATCCCATGGGTTTTAATGAAGTGTTTTAATATTTATATTTATATTATTTATTTTTATATATTTATTTTCCAAGAATGTGCTTAGCTAAAGAAACAGGCTGATTTATTAATTATGATCCCTTGGATACCACATATGTTCAGCAATTGCCAACCTGCTGAACATAAAATAGCCATGTCTTTCAAGGATAGAACAACATTATGAAATGAATGTTCATTCATTATGGAATGAAAATCCATGGGATTAAACAACAACAGAAAACAGGTTGCAAAAGAGGCAGATTATTATGTTCTACACTGGGAAAGAAGGAGCTGGAGTTGGATGAAGTCACAGAGGAAAAGATTTGCCATGTTACACTTCCTCGCCCTTTAAACTAACCCTGATGCCAAGGCCATATAATTCTGGTACATTTGGAACCATTGTACAAGAAGTGATGTCTGGAATGGCTCCTCTTGCAGCTCACTGTCTTTGTTGTCCCTGTACCCTAGTTTCATGCTGACACCTATCATTTGCACCACCATTGTACTGCAGCTGCCTCCCTCCTATGATCTGACCTGCAGCAACAGCATGCCAGGTGATGTGGAAAGCCTGGACCAGTGGCCCCCATCATAGGCTTGTCCTTTGTCCCCATCCACCACAGCATCTGCCTTTGCATTAATGATGATAGGAGGCCATAGGATTAGGCAGAAGCGAAACTGCTCCCTTTCCAATGGCACATGAAAAAGATTAGGCACTGCATACCACAAGAGCATGATGGGCCTGGGAGCCCAGCTGCTGTGGTGCTTGCACCAGAAAAACATGCCTATGTGTAGTCATCACATGGAGGAGGAGGAGGAAGAGAGAGAGAGGTAAGCCTTTTGTAAACAGCACATGGTGTTAGCTCACAGTTTCAGAGGTATGATAATGAAAATAAAAATTTCAAAAGCTCACAACCAATGATAGTATGCATGCTATTACATACACCATTAAGTTGGAATTTAATCTTAAATCTAATTGCTTGCTATTGGTTTTACCCCCTCCTCTCCCACATAAATCTGAAATAGCATTTCTTCACATTTTTGTTGTGGCTTATTCTTTATGTTTCGTCATCATTACTTTGGATAATGTATCACCAAAAACCATGAACTAATTGCTTTACAACAGTTTAATCAGAAGTTATTCCCACTGAGTCCAGTGGGACCTGGAATAAGAGAAAATTAAGGCTACCTAGGAATAAGTGGGCCTTAATTCCTCTTTAGGGACGCAGGTGGCGCTGTGGGTTAAAGCCTCAGCGCCTAGGGCTTGCCGATCGAAAGGTCGGCGGTTCGAATCCCTGCGGCGGGGTGCGCTCCCGCTGCTCGGTCCCAGCGCCTGCCAACCTAGCAGTTCGAAAGCACCTCCGGGTGCAAGTAGATAAATAGGGACCGCTTACCAGCGGGAAGGTAAACGGCGTTTCCGTGTGCGGCTCTGGCTCTGGCTCTGGCTCTGGCTCTGGCCAGAGCAGCGATGTCACGCTGGCCACGTGACCCGGAAGTGTCTCCGGACAGCGCTGGCCCCTGGCCTCTTAAGTGAGATGGGCGCACAACCCCAGAGTCTGTCAAGACTGGCCCGTACGGGCAGGGGTACCTTTACCTTTAATTCCTCTTTGCCCCACATAAAATATTAGAAAGAAACACTGCCTTCACTTCCTGTTCCCATTTGAAAGCTGCCATTTGGGTGGAAGGTCTATGACACGGAAGCAGCAATCTAGAATACAGCATAAGCCCCACCTGCATGGCACTGACCTCAGTGTTTAAGTAGTATAGAAGCATAGAAAGCTGCCTTGTGCCAAGCAAGACCAGTGGTCCACCCAGCTTTGTCTACAATGACTGGCAGCAGTTCTTCATGGTTTCAGGCAGGATCTCTCCCAGTTAGAGATACTGGAGGTTCAACCCAAGACCTTCTACAGTCAACTCTTCATTCCCCCTACCTCCATTTGTTCAGAAGTTGCTATGCTTTAAAAGGAGAGTCGTGCAAATATGTATAAATTTATATGCAATAAGGCATTTAAGGAACCCATTCCTGGATCTCACGACACTGGGGCTTAATGTTAATGGAAAATTTGCAATCCATGTCCGAGAGAGTCGAACAGACAAGAAAATCACTACTTTTCAATCAACCTGGCATAGTTTTATTATACATGCGACCTCGCAAGAACATGCTTTTGACCTCAGAGAACACATAGCTATTTGTGGAAGGATACCTTTGTTTGAAAACTGAAATGACTTAAAAGATTAATGTAATTAAGTAGACATTTGGTGCTTCTGTGGGGGGTGGAAGTGGGATTGTTCCTTTTTTTAATCAGCTGTGTATGAATCACTATTTATGACAGATATATGTCACAAATAAAGATATTGGGGGGGAATCTTCATGCCTTCTGGGGTAAGAGGGTTTTTTTTGGAGAAACTGCACCAGGGCCCCTAACCACCTTTAACTGGCCCTGCCTGCTTGTTTGATATGCATCTGAATTTGAAATCCCTCAACTTTATGTAACTTTATCAATACTCTTAGTGCTTTGAAATAGTTAGAATGCAAATGCATTTGTGGGAGGAATAAAGCAGCTTATTGAGGAGTTGCTTCATTGAAACTAACAACTCAATCAGTTAATTAAGAATGGCAGCTATATAATTACATTCCTGTTGAGACAAGCCTACCCAGAGGTTTATAAAGTTCAGGTAATTTTAATCTGTTTTAGTATTTTAACCTTTGTATGTTTTAAACTATGGCTGTGATTTTTTTCTTGATTTTACTGTTGTATCTTTTTCTAAACAGCTTTGATGATTTCGACAACCAAGCAGTGTATAAATTTTGTGAAACAAAGAAATAATAAAAAGTAGGGAGCAATACAGTCCTGGGGGAGAAGATTACTAGAAATATTACCCTTCAACATTTACAGGGATTGCAAGAATTTAAATTCATGGTTAAAAGGATGTGATGCTAGAGCAATGCTCCACTTCAAGATACATTGATTTCAGTGGGATATGTAGAAGAGGAGTCTTTGTTCAATTGCATCAATCCATACCTAGAAACACACCCACTCTGGTTAAGGGCAAAACAGATGCATGTCCCTACACCAGGTTAATAGCAACTTCGAAGTAATACTGAGACGGGGGAAATGGGATGAGGGAAGGGGTTCAGCACCCACAGCCTCAGCACCGCTGCACTCATTCAAACATGAATTGCTCCTTCAGCCATGGATCTTCCATGTCACATTTCTTTTGGTTCTTATACAAACTCTGGCTAGTGTCTATAATGTGTTTGACAGGAAGGGAAGGCTAGGAAGGACAGAATCCAGAATCCTACTTCCTGCTCTGAACAGCTTCTGGTGCTATTTGGCACCTTTAATTACAGGTTTGTCCCAGCTGGTAGTTGCAGATATGGGATCCAGCTACGGAAACATACATGGGCACCCGCATCACTGAGCATATGGCAGGATGAATGTATGTTTTAATAACTAACTAGATTCTAATGAAGATGAACCTTTAAAAACCCACCCCAAACTGCTCACAATAGCAGCCAGTATCACATCACCAGCACAGTCCTATGCAGCCCACTCAGAAGTAAGCATCACTTGAGTTCGATGGGATTTTCTCTCAGGGCAGTGTATATAGGAATGCAGCCTGAGACATTCATTTCTTAACAGGAAACACCACCTTTAAAAGATCATTAAACTGATGGCAAGAATTTTCAAGGAGCACAAAGATCTCTCTGAGAAATTAAGATTTTTTTAAATGTATGGATTTCTCCCCTGCTCATTCTTTTTAATGCTTATTCACATTTATATGGCAGCAACACGGAATCTAGACCTTCTTCTTTTCATAACAGGTGATTCTATGGGTTACGATCCTATACATACATACATACCTTCCTTGAAGTAAGTGCCTTTGAACTCAGTTGGGCTTACTGTTGATTAGACATGCACTGGATTGCTAATGTGAACACACATGTGCCTACTGAGGCCTTTCCTGGTGCCCACAAGGTTTCCTCCCTGCCCAATTGAAATTAGTTTTGAAATAAGAGCTCTGCTTAGCCAATAGAACAGGTGGTGGGTCCAGTTTACAAATGGGTCCCAGAAAAGTTATCAGTCTCTGCCTTAAGTGATGTGAATAATATATATTTGCTAGCAAAGTAGCGCATAATGTACACTTTTAAAATGCAGAAACATGTTTGCAAATATCTCCTCTTATGCAGAAAGTTATGGGCAGTTTAAGGGTAAAAGTGCACCTTCTGCCTGCAAATGTGTGTATCTGTACAAATGGGAAGAAGCAAAACGAGGCAAAACGAGGAATGCTACATGTATGGCTTTCTGGAGAATTAAAAAAATCATAAGTTGACATTAAAAGCAGGACATTTTGGAAACTCATCTTGCCTCTAGAGTTTATAACTGAGATGTAAGCAAGAATGGAATGCCGCCCACAACACCCTGTTGAGCTAAAAACATGCTATGTTTTAAACATACTTATCAAGAACCTTGATGCCATTTATGCTTTCTGGAGACCAAATATGCATTTGAAATTATAAAGGGGAAAAAGACCACTGGGGGAAGATTTGGAGCAGAGAAAGAAATAAGTGCCAGAAGTGCCTGCCCCTCCCCACCAAGCATACTTGTTCAGATAATGATAAGTATACTCATATTTGGAAGGAGAAGTGGGATCATGGGGGCAGGCCCCACATCAACCTCCATGTGTGGATTGTGCCTTGTGTACTGGTGCAATGTGTGTGTAAGATCTGCTTCTCTCTCTCTCTCTCTCTCTCTCTCTCTCTCTCTCTCTCTCCTCCTTCCCCCATGTGTTTGCACAGGGCTTCAGCCAGGGCTGGTGAAAAATATTTTGGTGTCACACATGCATGCTGAGGCTGGTTAAGTTACTTTGATGCCTGAGGAAGAAAATCCTACAAGCACGTCTCCCCCTCCTGGGCAGCAAAAATACAGCAGTCATAATTTGGTGCCTTCTCATAACATCCAGAGTTATTTGTCTGAAGTGGCTGCTTTACTTTGCTACTGGTAGGGCTGGTTCTAGATTCCCTCACCACCTCCAAAGCAGCTTTTGTTTAAAGGGCATTAGGATCCAAACATCATTTCTTGGTTTTTTGTTTTAAAGAAAAGTCACTTTGGAAACGACAACTGAGAGAAAAGAAACCTTCAAGAAAGATCACTCTGAATCCTTTCTCAACTGCACCCTATACTTTTTATATAGTTCTATAAATTTATAAATACACAATAACACAATACCTTTGCCAACAGTAAACATCTTTTGGTGATATCACATTACTATATTATTGCTAATGCGTGACCAATATTAACAAATAATAAACTGCCTTTAAAGCTACTTTTCCTTTCCACTCTCATTTTCCGTCAAAACAAAATAGAAAATCTCAATGCTAACAGAATCTGTATACTTTTTGACATTTTCAGCAACATGGATGGGCAAACTTACTTAAAAATATTATTCAACCCTATGTTTACTGCTTTCTCGTAAGGTAAAACATATTACTGAAAACCCTCAGTTTAAAAGAACTGTGATTGACTTGAAGCTCAGTGAGAGGAGAAATTCAGTTTCTTCACAAAACCTTTTCAGCCTGTCACACAGGCACCATTTGTCACCCACAGACCATCGCAAAGAATAGTGCTGCTATTCTAGGGAGATAGAACTGTTTTTGAGAGTATAAATTTTCTGGGCAACTCCATCAGTTATACATCAAACTGTGGTTTTGGTTGCATGGGTAATTTATTTTGGCAGTAGTTCACAAGTTGCTTTTTGAAATGGGTTGCTTCACTCCAGAAAGGAACTCCAGAAAGCTCTACAAAAATAGACAATGAATACTGAAGAAATATGCAAATAAATAATGTGATCTCTGAATAAATTTTCAGGTTAGGTTTTCAAAATCTCTCTTATACACAGTGAAAAAGAAAAAAAAAGTTAACAAAGAACAATAAAAATACATGGCTTTGCCAAAAATGTGAGAATGCAAAAAAATTTATCTAATTATGCTATTCAAATCAAATGCTTGATTTCTACTTAAGCTTCCTGTGAAAGAGTGAGCAATTAAAAATAATTAAGGAGTTCAACACATTTCTCAATTCTGTTATACCATGCCAACATGTAAAAGTGTAGGCTTGTTGATTTATGAACAACTTACCACTATATAAAAAATAATGTACTCTCTGAAGATGCTTAACAGACACAGTGGGTTTGGAAGAACCACTTTCCTTAGGATGTATACATTTATTTATTTTTTGTTTCCTGACATGCAAAGGAGGAAGTGATGCAAGAGCAGACTTCCACCATTACATTACAGCCAGATTCCTGACATGTGAACAAATTTCAGAAGACAAGAGTCAAGGAGCAAAAACTCCTCTGAGCAGACACACTGAAATCAATGGACAAGTGCTGGAAACCACCCACTTTCATTTGCTCGTCGCCTCTCATCTCCTAAAATTGGTTACCACAATGTCAGCAGCTCTGATTAGAGATGGGGAAGGGGCACTCACAAAAAAAAAAAAAAATCCTCCCTCTTCTTTAGCAGATACTTCCCAATGGATCACATGCAAGGGCACTAATTGTATATAAAGCCCTATACTGCTTAGTACAAGATGTATCTAGACCAAGAGAATCCTGTTTCAGAGTGAAAGAAAGTTAGTGTGTCTGCTTTGATGCTGTGCCAGGCCACTAGCTGATTGACACGCATGGGGAATGCCAAATCAAGTGATAGCTAGGAGGAACGATTTCAATAGGCTTTATGTGTTGTGCAGATACTACAATTAAGTAATACAAAAATGTGTATGAGAGAGATGTATGTAAACATGTGTAGTCATAGCCACCCTCCTCCCAAACAGGAATGCACCTGCCACTTGTTCTCTGCATCCCTTTGCTAATTAGAGGCTAAAGAAGCAATTAGTTGTATGAATGCTCTTCTTTGGGAGGGCACTACTGGCTTACATTGGAATAATTATCAAATGATATCTTTCTAACTTGATCAGTTTTCCTAGTACATGTCACAGTGTGTTGGTCCCACTCTATCCAACTTAAAATTAAACAGCTGCAGATTTAATGTCTTCAGCTTAGCTGGGTGTGAGCTGGATAAAACAAAATCTGCAAAAAGGGAATAGGTAGCTGTTGAACCTGATTTGGAAAGTAGGTCGCACTTTCCCTGTAAGATCTTATGTGCCGAATATGAAATTTCAACATCACCTACATATGGCTGCTTTGTTTATACTGGCACCTCAGAAACTGGAATAATGGGCTAATTTGTGAATGCTGTAAATATTTACTACTCATTCATAATTACTATTATTACCACTGACATTTTATTTTTAGGTCTTGGTAAAACAAAATACCTTGAACTTCCAACCAACAGAAACATGCTTTTCATATACCTGCAGATTAAAAAATATACCCCCCATAATATTTTAACAGAGAAGACTAAATTTATGCACCACCAGAATGCATAGCAGAGACATGATGCCTAGTTCTTCTGAGATAGTTAATCTTGTATCTGGGGTTGTACCATTTCATACTGCATTATAACATTCTGTCTCCCCTCTTCACTCTCATACGAGAGATCCCATTTACATGAAACACTAATGTATCGGGGGGAATGGCTTTGCTAGAATGCTTTTCTGGCATCTATTTTTGTATATGGACCTTTTTGTGTGAAGGAGCCTTAAGTCGCGTGATCCTCCATCTGTATACTAATAAGTGTTTCTCGAACTTGGGTCTCCAGCTGTTGTTAGACCACAACTCCCATAATCACTTGATTACTGGTCCTGCTAGCTAGGGATTATGGGAATTGTAGTCCAAAAACAGCTGGTGACCCAAATTTGAGAAATGCTGTGTAGTACAGCTCAAACACAGGTTTAACACATCTGTGAGAACTAGGCGTGTCTTTAATTTCCATGACGCTGAAGATTAACATACCAGACTACAATCTCTTCTGTTCTGTGACAAATTTATCCAGAATGTAAGGTAGTATATCTTCTCCAACACCAAGTCAAATCTAGTGACATGCAGCTGGTGTGGATACAACAGGCCATATCTTAAGAACCTCATTGCTGACACAGCTGGTCAGACACAGACCAGTTCATATATGAGGACGTGGTTTAATTTGGGCTGGATTGAGATCAGTGATGCTCAAATGGAAATTTCCAGTTGTGTCCTACTCTTCTGAATGGGATTTACATCTATACAGGATTGTTTCTCATGAAACAAGTTGGCTACCTTCAAGTCATTTGTTCAACAGTCTCTGCCATATGCCCAATATTTGCTTATTTTAGTTTTTTATATTCCATTTTTCTTACTATGGTTGTTTATATTCCATTGCAAGTGCACACCTGAAATTGGTAATTATTGGGGTGGATTGAGAGAAACATCTGCACTGTCCACATTGTATATTTAAAGCATACTCAACACACAGGACTTCCCACAAAAAAACCCAAGAAATTGTGGTTTGCTAATTGTGCTGAAAATAGGCGAAAATTATGGGCCACATGATTCATTTGGGGTGCTTTAAATGTGAATTGAATATGCTTTTAAATGTATAGTGTGGATCTGCACATGATAAAGCCATCATGGGTGATTATTTCTGTGTTGTGGTAACCATTTGTTCTGACCTACTGCAGATGCATAGTGAGATAATGACTTGCTTATACCTAGAAGATGTACTGAATTAAAAGCATGAAAACTGTGATCTTACCATATTTTCTGTGAGATCTCATACTATTCAAACAGCACTCCTTCATGTTCCTAGTCTGTTCATCGTACCATAACTTTGCAATTTATTTCTGAAGCTTTTTATACTTCTCTCAAAGATCCAGGGGAAAATAAGTTTTTATCATTATATCCAATATACACATTGCACTGTACTTGAAACACTCATTTGAAGGCTTCAGTATTTTCAGAATATTCTAAAAGTACCCATAGAGGCTTTCATATGCTATTATGTTGCAAAACAAATTAATATGGCATCAAGAGTACATGGTCACGTCAATGTACAAAGGGCCAGCTGATATAATTTGTGGACTATTTTTAAAACTTGAAGCTATTAAAAAGAATGAGTTATGTGAGAAAAAATTCAAAGTCTATAAAATGTAACAACCTTGTATACTGTGTTTTGCTTTAGAAAAATATTGGCGTAATACATGAGTTATTCCAATTTGCACCTGGTTTTGTTTTTTTAAAAAATACTATCAAATTTTGACTTGCATCTGTAATGCAACTGAAAGCACCATCAAGGGATACTTTTAACATAAGGAAAGCTACAATTAGCTTGGCCAAGGGAAGTATTTCATACCTGAATGCCTGTAAGCAAAAGCACTTTTGTACAAGTGACTTTTAATAAATAGTTTGGATGTAATGCTAATATGAGAATGATCAAGTTTTTTTAAAAAAATCTTTCCCTTGTCCATGCTTCTTCAACATAGCAATGAGAAAATGTTCAGAAACTTATCTGAGTTCAACAGCATATTAATCTTAACTATGGTTAGTTGAAACCAGCCAACTTCAAACCATAGGTTTCAACTGATCATAATCACTGACAATAGTTTAGCATTCAGATGACATGGTAAGCTATGGTCAGTCTAAGATGGAAGTGGAAATTTCTGATCTATTTGCAGCTGTGCAGGAGTAGGAGAGGGAGCCCATGAGCCTGAGATTTTCTGAAGCTCATTTTCATAACATCCAAACACAGAGAAACAGGTTTTGGCCAGGATGCACACAGCCTGGTTTAATGTATGTTTACTTTAGATACTTACAGACAAGTAGCCAATTTTCACCTTAAGAAGGACCAAATAGTGATGTCTGCAAATGTGGAAAGTATGATTGCTCTTCCCAGCTTCTTGCTTAAGTACATGTGCCACCCATTTTCTGTCCCTCAAACAATAATATCAATTTTGCAGTTACAGCAATGTTTGGCACTAGAAGGGTATGACATTGTGGTTTTTTATCACATCTTCTGCTCACACAGAGTTATGCATCCCAGATCCTGAAAAAAATGTAAGTTAAAAGTCTGTTCATCTCTTAATATTGTCCTGAATATGATCGCCAAAAGTTCAATTACAGGAAATATACCTTCTTGTTTTCATGCCATTTCTCTTTCTCATTCTTTTTTTCTAATTGAAAATTTAATCATGATTATCATTTAATTAACATTGCTAAAGACTAGCTGAAAGCTGGGGAGCCATCTGCATAGAATTTCTGTTTCAAAAATGCCAAACCCCTGAAATTGTATGTATAATATTTCTGTTAAATAAAATAAAATAAAGCAAATAAATATATAAAAATGAAGAGCTCCTTAGATTACAACACATGTGTCAGGGGCTCAGGAGCAGAGGCACAGGGAAGAGAGGAGATGGAGAGCGAAGGGGAAGAATCCGAGGGGAGCGTAGGAGAAGAGGACAGTGGACCGAGGGATTCCATGAGCCTCTCCAGCGAATCGGAAGATTCACAGAAGGGGGCGCCAGTGGCCAGGGGTAGGGGGTTCCCAAGGGGAACGCCCCAGGAGCAAGGGGGCAGCAGGGACTCCCAGAGCAGTAGTTGGAAATCAGGACCAGCTTCCCCACCAGAGCAGAGTGGGGGGGAAGAGTCCCAAGTATCGGGGCCAGTGCATTCCCCACCAGGGAGAGATGAGGCAGGGCTGACCACGCCTCCATCAGAAAGTCGGACAACGGAGGGGAGGTCAGATCCGGCCAGTATCCCGGAAGAGGGAAGCAGTGACCGAAGTAGTGTAACGGTTAGGAGAAAGGTCACTGGGTTGGCGCGAGAGGCAAGTTCAAATGTACAGGAGCGCGGGACAGCAGAGAATGAGGATTGGGAACCGGGTCCTAAAGCCCGCAGGAGGCAGGGGGAGGAGCTAAGCAACTCAGCGTCGGAAGAGTCCAGAAAGGGCAATGCCCCAGCGGGCAGGAGGACCCAGAAGAGGAGAGAGCAGCGGAAAAGGTGGAGCAGGGCTAGGATCTTAAACTGGTGTCAGAGGGGAGGAGACTCAGATGGGACTTCGCCGATCTAGGGTTTAAGATGTAGGGCTGTGCGCTGCGGCTTTGAAATGGAAATTGAACTTCAATAAAGACTTTTGTACATTACGACAGCCTAGCGTTGGTCCTCTGTGAGCTGGGACCTAGAGGCAGCTCTGACAACATGTATTTTGCTCAGTTAGAATTTAATTTAGTTCTAGACTCAGAAAAATTCCTTAATGTCTTTTTCAAACTGTAATTCTTTTGCAAATGTTTTATGATTTACCTATTCAAAACCAGAGAATAATTTTTTTTTAAATAATTTCTTTTATAGAAACTAGAGTTCACGTAACATTGCCTTTTACAAAATAAGTTATTTTGACATCCCCCCGACTGTTTCTTCATTTTGTAAATGACTATGCAAACACCAATAGTTGAAGTTTCTCTAAAATAAAATAAAAATGCATTAACTAGTATGTTGATGCAACTCATTCAAACCTTCCTGTTTTACTTTTAAATACTGTGCAGTGCACTTTGAAAGAAATAGGAAGTAACTGGACTAGGTCTATTTCTCAGTCAGATCCTTTGAGGCTCTTGGATGCTGCTGCTTTATAGGTGTACTACCGACAGACTGTGGGACAGCGGATCAAATGATAATCATGATGGTAGCCAGATACTATTACATCTTGCTGCTCTGTTGTAGAATGCAGTTAAGTTATTGCCACGGCCCTATTGCCACCCTTTTATTTTGGATGTATTGTAGCCGCTGCATTGAGCTCTCTTTAAAAATTGCATTTATAATGTTGTTTCATATTCCAACCGCTCCTGTATAAGGGCATCATCTTTATATTGTAGCCGTGGAGGAGCAGGCGAACATTCAAAAGCTAAAATGGCCTTTCTCAGGCTCCTGTCCAATACATGTCTCTCCCATGCTGGATACCTGTTCCTGAAGAGATCAATTTTAATGACAGATTCTTCAATCCTTGGTGGCCGGGATGAAGGAGTAGAAGGTGCAGTAGGTCTCACCTGAAAAACAGGCACACACCCATCTCTCTCTGCAAATTTCTGATCCCGGTCACTTGTGACACTCCTGTTATTAGAAATAGACCTTAAAGTACTTGATGCTACTTCTGGAGGAAGAGTAAAGGCAGCTACAGAGTCCTCACAAGCACAGCTTGGTGACTGCCCAAACCTTGGTCCATTGGGATGAAAGAAGGCATAGTACATCAGCATAAAAACAATGCCGGTTAAAAAGCTGCTGAACACCACACATAGTGCCGGTATGGCAAACGCATCAGAAATCATAGGAGCCTTGTATAGGTACCAAAGAGCACTCAAGGCAGTGTTTTCCAAAAGGATCACAAAATAGTAAATGAAAAGCCTACAGCGTGTCCTTCCCTCCTTGACGTTGAACCAACTAAAGATATAAATGATCCCAACGACCATATCAAAGACAATCTCTTCCCACTTAGTGATGCAGAACTCCGTCTCGCAATGGACAATCCAGAAGGTCATGATGCACCAGTGGAGGACGATGAAGATCCCAAAATACAGTTGGAAAACAGAGGCAAAGAGAGCAAAAGTAATCACCCGGGCTGCAATTGTGAAGAAATGCCAGCAGAACTGGATTATCACAGCCATATAACTGATTGGTTTCTTGTCATCACGGGAATCACGAAGTGCTTTTTGATAGGAAGCCAAAGCCCATGCCAAAGACACAAGGGATGCTGCAGCAGTAAGTCCTAGAAAAATGGGGCAGGACAGGGAGGGAGAGAAAGAGAGAGAGAGAAATAGAGAATACAGTCAAGAAATGCAGAAGCTTCACATAGGAATGTTTTTGCAAAGGAATCTTAATGAACCAGGAGAAACACCCATGTCTTTTAGCCTTATTGCACAAATGACTAGGTAAAAAGGTAAAGGTAAAGGACACCTGGATGGTTACGTCCAGTCAAAGGTGACTATGGGGTGCAGTGCTCATCTTGCTTTCAGGCTGAGGGAGCAGGCATTTGTCCACAGACAGCTTTCCGGGTCATGTGGTCAGCATGACTAAACCGCTTCTGGCACAACGGAACACCGTGACAGAAGCCAGAGCGCACAGAAACGCTGTTTACTTTCCCGCTGCAGTGGTACCGATTTATCTACTTGCACTGGCATGCTTTCAAACTGCTAGGTTGGCAGGAGCTGGGACAGAACAACAGGAGCTCACTCTGTTGCAGGAAATCATACTCCCAACCTTCCAATCTGCAAGCCCAAGAGGTTCAGTGGTTTAGACCAGAGCGCCACCTGTGTGTCTTCAACACAAATGACTACGCTAGTTTGGTCTATGCTAGGAAGCTTAGCAGTCATTCCAATAGATGTTTTCCCTTCCTTTTCTTTCAATGGTCCTGCCAAGATGTAAAGTTCATAGTGCACTTTTCCCACTGTGTAAGCAAACCCTAAAAACTGATACAGACAATAAATATACATTAAGTATTTTAAAGCATTTACTTGTGTAGTGAGATTTAATTGCACAGTAACCTTTTGATTAGGTGTGATGTGCCAACCCAAATCACAAGAAAACTGCATTTCTATATTTAGCTTCTACTTATGCAGTCAGTTGTACAAATTAATATAATTATATAAATAGCATATAAAAGCAACCTCCACACCAACTAAATTCATAATTCCATCCAAGGCTGTCCGCTACAATGTGCAGTAGAAAGATGGGAACAAATATGAATCACAAAACCTGAGCAGAAACTCTATCTATAGATAGATTTGGGCCAGTGGACACATTTGGAATTTTGAGGAATGGACACCATGGGAAGGAGCCTATTCACAAAACAGTTACTTTGGTGGGTACTTCCTTTGACAGAACCTCCATTTCACAGAAGGCAAGTTACTAGAGTGCAAGGCAAAGGGCGGGGATGTGAATCCCCAAACTCAAACCCATTCATTTGAACTCATATTAGCAAGAAGATATACCTAATCAGTGCTTTTTCAGGAGGTACTCAAGGGTACAGAGTACAAGTACCTCCTTTTTTCTTTTTGTTAAAAAGTGTGGCACTTACTGTAACAACTTCATGGTGAGTACCAGAACCTATTTTTCTCAAAAAAAAAAGGGGGGAAAAAGCACTGACCTTAATCATCAAATTTCCCTATATACACAAAATCCCAACACCCCATACTGCAGAAACACAACTCCTCCCTCCCCACTCACACCACAAATTCACACACACACACAAACCACAAGCCACTCAGAGACATTTAAAAAAAATGCTTCAGGACTCTGCCTGAAAATCAATATTAATTCTTATTTCATTGGCTAAAATATGGTCTTGAGAACAGAAGTTAATAGAGGAATAGCAGGAGAGAAAGTAAAAGATCAGTGGCTTAAACATTTTTATCTTGACTTTCATATAGATTTCTTCCTCCATGGGAAAGAAATCAAATGAATCAAAGACAGGTTAATAAAATTTCCAATGAGTAAATAATCTAGGATCCCTGAAAAGGGATTAGTTATGCCTTAATTATCTGCACTGTCATACAAATGATAAAAGGATAATATCTATTTTGCTGGGAGGGAACAAATATATGAATGAACTAATCTGCTTTTAAGTACAAGGTCTCATTTATGACATCATGCATGCAGATGGTGATTGTTGCATAGTGCTGAAGTTGGTGACTAATTCCAGTTCCCTATTTGCATGGAAGTTCAAAATATAGCTCAATAAGAAAACTTCTAAAATAGCCAAAGGTTCCATGTCCCTGACCCTTAACATCCATTATGGTGAATAAAGCTAGCAATCGCTGCTAGCCACAATGGCTATGTTCTGCCCTCACAGTCAGATGCAGCAATTCTTCTGAATGCCAGTTGCTTGGAACCACAGGAGGGGAGTACACGATTGCACTCAGGACTTGCTCAAGGGTTTCCCACATCTGGTTGGCCTCTGTAATGTTCATAATTACATAATCCCAAGCAATGACAACAATGAAAGAACTGGGGCAGTCACGTCTACAATAAGCTTTTAAGCTACCCCAGATTATACACCTATGAATCCAGAAGACTGTCCACGAAAAGATTTGGTTGCATTGTGTCCAGCCCAATGCTTTACTTGTGAGTAGCAGACTGTTGAGGATGTGTGCCCATAATAATAACAATATAATAATAATTTATTATTTATACACCGCCCATCTGGCTGGGTTTCCCCAGCCACTCTGGGCGGCTTTCAACAGAATATTAAAATACAATAGTCTGTCAAACATTAAAAGCTTCCCTAAACAGGGCTCCCTTCAGATGTCTTCTAAAAGTCTGGTAGTTGTTTTTCTCTTTGACATCTGGTGGGAGGGCGTTCCATAGGCCAGGTGCCACTACCGAGAAGGCCCTCTGCCTGGTTCCCTGTAACTTGGCTTCTCGCAGTGAGGGAACCGCCCGAAGGCCCTCAGCGCTAGACCTCAGTGTCCGGGCAGAATGATGGGAGTGGAGTAGCTCCTTCAGGTATACCAATAATATACGCTCCTTCAGGTATACCGTGCTAATAATAGCCAAAATATTTAGAAAAGGATAAGGAACTAGGAGTGTACCTCCCCAAATAAGCTTAGGATCACTCCAAATAATACATTCATGTCCTGTAAAAGATGACATTGAATTGCATCTGGCCCAACTCTTCCATTGAGCACAAGACAGCTACTGTTCAACATTTCCCCCCCCCCAAAGGTTTCGGGGAAAACCAGATCCACCTCATTCCACCCCCCCCCCCGGACTTTCACATCATTAGGCACATGCAATTTTGGGGGTAATTTATACTGTCTGCACTGGACATTTTTGGGAACTAATACTAATTTAACTACAATGTATACATTTCTAAAGATAGACAAATGTCTCTGTTAAAATATGCATGGAAAAGATCCTATAAACTGAATATTTCTTTAGGTACAGTTTGAACACTTATGCCTATTCTCAGGAAATACAAGTATTAAATAAATATGTATGTGAACCTATGCCTATTCAGACTATAGGATGGATGCACAGGTGTGATAGTCTTTTCATGCAATCAGGGACCAAGGAAAAAGAGGGCTTTGTAGATGCTGTGTAGACATTCAATGAAATGCCTGTAAACTGAGATGTGCCCTTCTGCCGCAGTCTGTTCTCCTCACCTACACACATTAACTCACTGATTATTTGGTAAAAGCAAGGCACTTAACTCCCATCTACTACTACTGCTCATAAAGAGGTGCAAGACGTCTTCATTTTTCTTAATTATACCTTTGTGCAACAGTGTGACTCTTATCTTCTTGATTATAGCGGCATCATGGTGATCTGTCACACCCTGATGCAGATTGCTAAACAAGATTGCTACAAGGATCTGTTGTTTTCTTCTTGGACATCAGACACTGACACCTTTCAGAACAGAATACATCAAGGCTGTCATGTCATTTATCAAATGGTCATTGCTACCTGATCAAAAGACCTTTAAGCTTAATCCCATGGGAGACAACATTATTAATGACAGGATAGTGTTGAAGCCATTGATTGCAATGATAACCCCTTAAGAAATTGGCAGCCTGAGTGCAAAAGCCATTGATTGAAAAAAATTGCCTTTGATTTTGAGTATGGTTGTTTAATGAGGTGCAACAACTTAGATCCAAATTTCAATTTGGTTAGCAAGCATGTCAAAACCAATGAATCCATTATTTCAAAAGCCTCACAGGCACTGAGAGATTATTGTGCCAGCTCTTTTTCTCTCTCTATCCAACTCATGTATATTTGGTACCCTTTGTGTAGACCAGCATGAAGCCTTTTTGATCAGTTATAAACGTGTTTAGATGCTAGCTGTGAACAACTTTGCAGATTTACTGAGCTTGGAAGTGGGCACAGTGAAACTTTTGACCTCTGTGATGAGGTCAGCCAACACTATGCCAAGGTTGAGGCTGAAAGATATTCAGTTCTCTCAGGGATGTTACAGTACAATTATTATGTGAAAAACTTCCTTTTTTATAAGAACACTCAAGAGTCCTTCAAAGCACTATTGTAACATTGTTTTTAATTGATTGTTCCCTATTCATTATTGTTAGTGACCTTGAAAGTTTACTTGATGAAAAGGAAAGATATAAATACTTTATATTTATATCTTTATAAATACTTTAAATGAAATACTTTAAATGAAAAACGAACACATAGACAATTCTCAGGATGCGCTAGTGGCCCTTGCTTCACTGCAAATTTCACTGTGTTGGGATTTACATCAGTGCAAGGTTACAGATAGGTAGCCGTGTTGGTCTGCCATAGTCAAAACAAAAAAATTCCTTCCAGTAGCACCTTAAAGACCAACTAAGTCAGTTCTTGGTATGAGCTTTTGTGTGCATGCACACTTCTTCAGATACACTGAAACAGAAGTTTCCAGACCCTTCTATATAGTGAGAAGGTGGGGTGGGGTATTACTCAGAAGGGTGGTGGGAATGGGTGATTGGCAGATAGCTGTGATGAGCCTGTTGACGACTCTTAACGACTGCAATAGGTCTTACAGGAAAAAGCAAGGGGTGAAAAGGTGAAAAATGGCTTTGTCATGTATAATGAGATAAGAATCCAAGGTCTTTGTTCAGACCAGGTCTCTCTATGGTTTTAAGTTTGGTGATAAGTTGCAATTCAGCAGCTTCTCTTTCCAGTCTATTTCTGAAATTCCTTTGTAGTAAAACAGCTACTTTGAGATCTTGTATAGAATGTCCTGGGAGATTGAAGTGTTCTCCTACTGGTTTCTCTGTCTTGTGATTCCTGATGTCCGATTTATGTCCGTTTATTCTTTGGCGTAAGGTCTGGCCTGTTTGTCCAATATAGAGAGCTGAAGGACACTGTTGGCATTTGATGGCATACACAATGTTAGACGATGAGCAATGAAATAGTCCCGATATGGTATGTGTGATGTTGTTGGGGCCAGTAATGGTGTTGTCCGGGTGTATGTGGCAGCAAAGTTGGCATCTGGGTTTATTGCAGGCTCTGGTGCCAGTGTCCGTGTTAGGTCTGGTTGTAGTATTATTGTGGGTTAGGAGTTGTTTAAGATTGGGTGGCTGTCTGTAGGCAATGAAAGGTCTTCCTCCCAGAGCTTGAGAAAGAGAACTGTCATTGTCCAGGAGAGGTTGTGCAAGGGCCATTGGATTGTGCTGTTAATTACTGTATAGTCAACCAGAGCTGCTGAATCCCATGGAGAAACAGTCACTGGGTCAGGGTGTAAGCAAAGGTTGGTGTGGGTTGGTGGGATGTCCAATAGGAAATTTCTGCAGTTGGAAATCTGCTTTCATAAACCTATGGAGGAGAATTTGCGTTCCCAAATAGTTAAGTATGTGTATGGTGCGGCATTAACAAAACCCACTTCTCCCAAGGATGCTATGTGGGCCAATAGCCAAACACAAACTATTAATGTATAGAGATTGGCAAGGCAAGGTTACAGGAAGAAAAGAGGCCGTGCTGTGCATAATTCTGAACTTTTTAATTTTGGCAAGTTCTGAATCTGAGATTATTCTAAATTGAGTAAACTGGGGAGGAGGTTTGTATTTTTTTTTTTAAATAATATTTATTAAAGATTTTCAAATATAACAGAAAAAGAAAAACATCCAAATTTAAGACCTTATTTTCATTGGCATCTTTCCAGGACTTCCCCTTCCCTCCTCCTCTTGTATTCCAATTCTTTCAAATAGATTCAACAAATTCTTACCCCAAATTTTAAAATTATTATCATTGGCCCAATTTAAAAAATATTTTCCCATCCCCTAAAATCGACCTGTTCCCTTCCACGAGTTCCCCTCTTTAATATGCAGTACAGATTAAGATAAACAGAAAGATAGAAAAAAGAATAAAATGTAATTTAACACCCTTTGGTTTCCAAATTTGCCTCTCCCCTTTCCCGGTTGCGTTCCTAATTTCCGTCAATGTCTACTGTCATCCTGGAGCTCCCACATCTAAACCACAGTCCTTCACTAGTCCGCTTTGCCGTCTTTTTATTAGTCTTTGCCGTCTTTTAATCATCTTTGGTTTCACATGTCCAATCTTGGAAGGAGTCTATCTTCCAACTTTGTCCAGTTCTTGTTATTCTTGTTGTTCTTGTTGTTCTCTCTCCTCCTCTTTTTTTTTTTCCCCCTGCGCTCCTGCATAAATGTTCTAATTCCAAAAAGCTTCTAATTCCTCTGCAGAGGCTTTGTTATTCAGGAACAAAACATTACGTCAAGTCCCTTCCATTCTTCAATAGATAAATCTATTGTCTCCTTTAGTGTGTAGACCTCTGTAGACAAAATAGTGTTCCATTTCTGCAGTTTCCCAGGCGATAAAAAAGTCCTATTCAAATTCAATGCCAGCAATACTTGTAGTGTCCCACAGCTCCTCTAGAGGGACTATAATAACTCAGTTTCCTTCCCGATCACACCCAACAGTCAAAGTAGCTTATTATTTCTTGTTTTAAACAATTTATATCCAATTTGTAACAAATGTGACCAGCAAAGTCCTCGTAACAAAGTTCTCTTTTTGTTCTTCCGCTTTGACAGCTCCTTTGACAGCTGTCAAAACCTCTATTTCTCCTCTCCCGGAGCTCTTACGGATCGCTCCCGGGGTTTCGGGGGGGGGGGGTTGCATTTTAATTCACATTCCACTTTTCTCCTCCAGCCCAGTCTTATAATTTCCCATCGCGAAGTTAATAACTTTATCAGAAAAAGGTTGCACTCGATCTTAGTTGTCAAATCCTTTGCTTTAGCTCCTCTACAACAGGGGGGAGGCTGACTTCCTTTTTGCACCTCCCCCGCTCGCTCCGAATTTAAAAAGAATTTTCCCCCTTTTTTAATCCAAGTTCCAATTACTCACGGGTTATTCTTTTAAAGTCCAAATTTTCAATGGAAGAAGTCAGCGCTCTCCGTCAAATGGCATGCGGCTTCGCTCGGCAGGGGAAGCAGAGGACTCACAGCACCACCACCCCCTGTCACCCGCTCCGCAGCCTTTAAAAAGGCTCCTTCGCGGGTCGGAGGGGGGCACAAACGGTGCCCGCCGAGTCACCATGCCCATGGGTTTCAGCGCCCATGGTTTTTGAGGGTCCCCGCGTCGCCGGCGCGGTAGAACCCAGCCCCTGCCGAGCAGGCTCCCTCCGGAGCTCGGAGGGAGTCCGCCATTCGGCGATGGCGCCAACCCGGAAGTGGGGAGGAGGTTTGTAAAAACCAAAACCAATTTCTTGTACAGTGGTGCCTCGCAAGATGAAAATAATCCGTTCCGCGAGTCTCTTCATCTAGCGGTTTTTTCGTCTTGCGAAGCATCCCTATTAGTGGCTTAGCGGATTAGCGCTATTAGCGGCTTAGAAAAAGGGGGGGAAAGGGAAAGGGAAAAAACTCGCAAAACGTTTTCGTCTTGCAAAGCAAGCCCATAGGGAAATTCGTCTTGCGAAGCGCCTCGAAAAGCGGAAAACCCTTTCGTCTAGCGGATTTTTCATCTTGTGAGGCATTCGTCTTGCGGGGCACCACTGTAGTAAGGAAATTTCAGAAAGATGTAGGAAGTTACATCTTTCCGTGTCAGTGAAGAATCACTTTAGTGGTTTTCATGCATTACTAAGGTAAAGGTAAAGGACCCTTGGGTGGTTAAGTCCAGTCAAATTCGACTATGGGGTGTGGTGCTCATCTCCACTCTCAGGCCGAGGCAGTCAGCGTTTGTCGTCAGCCAGCTTTCCGGGTCATGTGGCCAGCATGACTAAAGCACTTCTGGTGCAATGGGACAGAGTGATTATGATCAACAAGCTCAAAAGGCTTGGTGGTTTAGACCATAACACCACCTGTGTCCCTCATGCATTACTATAGTCACACAGCACTGAGTTGTAGGCATTAAGCCCAGAGGACTATCCATGCCATTCATCAACATCCAATTACTAAGCAAAGGGGGATCAGAGGCAGATTTAGGGCAGTTTGATCAGTGTAGTTGCACCCAGCACACAAGCCAAGGAGGGAGCCTTCTTAAAGCCCAGTGAGCACTTGACTGGCTTCAGGAAGGAGGTGTGAGGGCTCTGACAGGGTCCTAGAGTCCTCCTGCCTCCTTCCCAAAGCAGGCAAGTGCTCATCAGGCTTTGGGGAGAAGGGCTCTAGGATCCTGCAAAGGCCTTGCACCCCCTTCCCAAAGCCCGGCTTAAACCAGTGCCATGAGGGCTGGGGGTATCAAATGGCTCATGCAGGGTGGCATTTTACCAAGATCCACCCCCTGGGGGGACCATAAGGAGGTCTGGTCCAGGCTTCTGTTTCAAGGTAGGGTTTTGGCACACTAGCCCCCACTGGTCAAACCATACATGCCAGACCTGTGTGTATCATGATTTGTTTTACTGAACAAAATCATAGGCCACTTAACAACAAAATAACCTCCAGTATAAAATATTTATCAAAAATACTGATAAATTGACTAACTTTAAAAACAGAAATAATAAAATTATCAAAATACAAGTGATGATTATTTGAAATTGTTAAGCACTTGCACAAAAAGTAAGTTACAAAATCATCTCACAAAACTTACAAGCAACTTACAAAATCCACAAAATTAAAAACAAGTATGCATTGTATCTCTGGGTAGGTTTCCAAAAACAAATAAGTTTTGAACAAGTGTTCAAAATAGTACAATGAAGACACCTGCTTGATATTAAAAGGCAGGAAGTTTCAAAGCATGAGTGCTGCTACACTGAAAGGGAAATTCCTTGCTAGAGGCAGTGGAAGACAGGAGTGCCTGGCGTGCTCTAGTCCATGGGGTCACAAAGAGTTGGCCACGACTAAAAGACTAAACAACAAAAAATGACAGAAGTGATCTTACAGGCCTTGGATGTGTAAATCCAAACGAGATATAGATGGCAGCACTATAACTTTACCTTTACATAGATTTGGAGATGATAATGACCTACATTCCACCTACTGCATTAATCCCTATAAAATTGGAATAGCTTTGCCTTATTATTAATGTCCTGTTGTTGTTTTTTAATGTTGCTCAAGCAGAGGCAAGCCTTCCAAATTTCTTAATGATTAGTTCTGAACATTGGTTGCACTAACAATTACCTCATCTCTCTGAGAATTACTAAACTATTCATTATGGAAAAGGATGAAGCAGTTTGCCAAGTTACAGTACTTTGAATAATAAATAATAATAATAATAATAATAATAATAATAATAATAATAATAATAATTTATTTATACCCCGCCCATCTGGCTGGGTCCGCCCAGCCACGCTGTGCGGCTTCCAACAAAACACTAAAATACAATAACCTATTAAACATTAAAAGCTTCCCTAAACAGGGCTGCCTTAAGATGTCTTCTAAAAGTTTGGTAGTTATTTTTCTCTATTATTTTTCATGGAATTCATAAATATGGCTGGCACGCATACCTTGGTACGAGAAGGTTAAAGTACCATGTGGTAAGGAAAGCGGTTTATGAAGTATCGACAAAATATAAAAAATTATTAGAACCAAAAACAACATGGTGACTTTCCCCACTGGAGCCAATATCTCTAGAAAAAAGAAGAAAAAATGAGAAATGACTGGGCATCTTATAAAGAACTATTAATGGAAGTAGATCATGAGTTGAAACGAAAGAGGTTTGAAGATATAACAGGATTATTAACTGATTGGTTACAACACCATCAGCTTAATGATATATTTAAGATGGACAATCAGAAAGGTTTCTCTAATGAAATCTCTAAATTTGAAAAAGTGTGTTTAGAAAATAAGACTAAAATACTTTCAAAAATGTATGAACTACTATTAGAATGGCATACGAAAGACGAACAGGTCAAATCAGTTATGATATACTGGGCAAGGGACTTTGGATATAATATACAACTAGCAACATGTGAGAGGTTATGGAACTGGGATTTGAAGTTTACAGGATGATATATTTTGAAAGACAATTATATGAAAATGATGTATTGCTGGTATTTAAAACCTAGCAAATTAGCTAAAATGTATAAAGCAAGGTTAAATACATGCTGGAAATGTAAGGAAATAGAGGGCACCTTTTACCACATGTGGTGGATCTGTAAGGTAGTAAAAATAAAAAATAAAAAAGGAAGATGATATATAATGAACTGATTTTTTTAAAATAACCTTTTCTTTAAAAATGGAAGATTTTCTTTTAGAAATTGTAGGTGGCGAAATTCCAAGGGACCAGAAGAGACTTTTTATGTACACGACCACTGCTGCCCAGATGCTATTAGCCCAGATATGGAAAGAAAACATGGGCCCTACCAGAGAAGAATGGCAGATTAAATTGATGGACTAGATAGATGATAAATTTTATTGTCATTGTCCGTATATACACAGTATACACAACAACGAAAATCAAACACCCAAGACCGGATTCACATACACATTTGCACGTATCTCCAACACTCTCATCCTATTCAGACATAATCTATTAAAACATACATAATCCAGAATATAACACAACCTATTAGAAGCATAGCATAACCTAAAACCTATCTCATTCCTTACTACTCACTGCTTGCTATTTCTTACAACTGGCCCTGAGATCATTGTTTAGTGCAATCAGAGCTCTTGGATAGAAACTATTCAGAAGGCGTGTGGTTCGTGTTTTCATTGTCCTATATCTTCTGCCCGAAGGCAACAGTTCAAAGAGGTTGTGAGCAGGATGGGTGGGATCTCTCAGGATATTGTGTGCCTTCTTCAAGCTGCGAGACGTGAAGATCTCATCCAGGGTTGGTAGTTGGAGCCCAATAACATTCTGGGCAATTTTAATTATTCTCTGTAAGGCTTTTTTATCCATTCCAGAGCTGCTCCCATACCACGATAATATACTATAGGTTAAGACACTCTCAATGGTACTATGATAATAGGACAGAAGTAGGTGCTGAGATAGATTCAATCCTCTGAGCATTCTCAGGAAATACAACCTCCCCTGCACCTTCCTCACAACCATATTAATATTTGCAGTCCATGAGAGGTCCTCAGAGATGTAAGTGCCCAGGTATCCACCTCCTCGCCATTTACACTTTTCTTTCGCCTAAAATCAATTATGAGTTCTTTGGTTTTTTTGGTGTTAAGCATAAGATTATTTTCTTTACACCATTGAATTAACCCCTGTACTTCTTTCCTATAAGCAGCCTCATCATTCTCACTAATGAGCCCCACCACTGTTGTATCATCCGCAAATTTGATGATTGTGTTGGACTTATACAGTGGGGTGCAGTCAAATGTGTACAGGGAATAGAGGAAGGGGCTTAACACACACCCCTGAGGGGCTCCTGTGCTTAATACTAGAGTAGAAGAGTGGTAAGGTCCCATTCTCACTGTCTGCGGCCTATCGGTCAGGAAATTCCTTACCCACAAGCAGATCTTCTGATGTATACCCAAATTGGTCATTTTAAGGAATAACCTGTCTGGTAGAATTGTATTAAAGGCAGAACTGTAGTCCACAAACAACAGCCTTGCGTAGGTTCCCTGTCGTTCTAGATGACTCAGTACAGTATGGACAGCGATGGAAATAGCATCATCAGTAGATCTATTCCTTCTGTATGCAAACTGGAATGGGTCTAGAGTGGATGGAAGACCAGCCTTAATATAATCTAGCACCAATCTCTCAAAGCATTTCATAACGACAGATGTTAGGGCTATTGGTCTGTAGTCATTGAGAGATACCACCACTGACTGTTTAGGGACTGGCACTATAATCGATGTCTTCAGGCAGGTAGGGACAGAACCCTGCAACAGGGATAGATTAAAAATGTCCGTAAATACACCAGCTAATTCTGCAGCACAGTCCCTAATAACTCGTCCCATAATTCCATCCAGTCCAGCTGCCTTCCTAATATTAATGCTCCGAAAAGCACGTTGTACGTCGGAGGTCTGTAATAAAAGTGGTTGTTTATCAGTAATAGTTCCTGATGGTGTGCTGGTAGCCAATGCTGTAGTGACGGTGGTTCCAGTTCCCACCTCAAAACGACTGAAGAATTGATTCAGCTGATCAGCCAGGTGCGCACTGCTGTTAGCCAGTTCGTTTTTAATATTTTGCCCTGTAATTTGTCGCAGGCCTTGCCATACACGACGAGGGTCGGAGCTCTCAAAATGCTTTTTGATCCTCCGGCAGTACATGGCTTTAGCATCCCTAATGCCCTTTTTCAGTTTGGCTCTAGCTTCTCTATACTGTTGCGCATCGCCAGAGTGAAAAGCAGCATTCCTTGCCTTTAGCAGAAGATACACATCCCTGTTTAGCCAGGGCTTGTTGTTAGGAAACACCCGTATTTGTTTGGTGGTAGTAACGACATCAATGCAGCTTTTGACATAGAACAGTACTATTGAAGCGTATGTGTCCACATTATTCTCCACAAAAAGTGACCATTCAGTGTTCCGAAAGCAATCTTGAAGTTGCTCGGGTGCACCTGCTGGCCACACTCGTATCTCTCTAGTTGATGGTCTAATTCTGCGTACGAGAGGTCTATATGATGGTATCATAAGTAAGGATATGTGGTCTGACTGTCCCAAATTGGGCAAGGGCTTGGTCTTGTATCCATGCATGATGTTGCTATATACTCGGTCTAGGGTATTTCCCCCCCTAGTGGGACAATCAACATACTGATGGAACTTAGGAAGCACAGTCCTTAAATCGGCTTGATTGAAATCACCAGCAACCACAAATGCTCCATCCGGGTGGGCCCGCTGCTGTTTGCTAATAGCAGTTAGCAGGTGACCCATAGCTGTAGTAGTGTTTGAATCGGGAGGTATATACACCGCTGTTATTATGACAACATTAAACTCACGTGGCAAATAAAAAGGGCGGCACTTCACCACTAGGTACTCCAAGTCAGGAGAACAATGCGTGTCCATTTTTTTAATGTCCGAGCTCCAGTTGTTATTTATATAAACGCAGATTCCTCCTCCTCTACTCTTCCCGGATTCGGCGGTTCTATCCGCTCTAATTACTGAGCATCCTTCTAGCTGCAAAAGTCCCTGTGGAAAGGAGGAATCCAGCCACGTCTCTAAAAGGACCATAACACAACAGTCCCGGATACTTTTCTGCCGAGAGGTAATAAGTTCCAACTCCTCTACCTTGTTGGGTAAAGATCTAACATTTGATACAAGGAGACTTGGCAGTGCAGGCTTGTGAGGATTTTTACTTAGCCTCACTCGTAGTCCGGCCCTACAGCCCCTCTTCTGCTTACGCCCTCTCCGTTTTCTTTTCTTTCTGGCCAGGAGAGCAAGGGGAGTATCCCAAGGATATGCAAGATATGGAGGCTCTCTGATAAGCTCAGCTGGAATGTTGTAGGTTAAGACCTCCTGGCTGCAGCCTTCTCTGCCGATACTTAAGAGCTCTTGACGACTATAAATTACTTGTCCCTGAGTGTTCACAGTCCATAGCAGCAGTAAGTTCACAGATAAAAATAAAACACAACTCACTGAAAACCGGTCTTCGGAGTGCCGAGCCGCTGCAAGTGCTTGCGCCGCCATCTTGACTTACCCCCAGGACTACTCAGAATTGGCAAAAATGACAAAAATGACCGAAAGAATCAGGAACCAGGAAGACTAAAATTTTAATAAGGAATGGGGAAAATATATAATTTGCCTTAAAAATCAGTGTAAACAATTAAAATTATTAGTAGGATGGGAATGACACTTGTCGTTAAACATTGGACTATGGTTGTAATGGATTTAATAGAACTGGATTATCAGGGAAGATGCAGGAGAAGAAAGTTAACGAAGGGGACGAGGGAAGTCCATGGGAATTTATTGAATTTTTTTATGATTTTGTAAATTTGAATATATATATATATATATATATATATATATATATATATATATGCAGGGGTATGGTGTGGGGAAGGCCAAGGGGGCTATAGACCCAGCTGCATGGTTTTGAGGGGGTGCGAACCAGGTACCCCCACCTGCCGCTGAGGGTCTTTGGGCCAGGACCTTGGCCTTGTTGTCACACCCCTGGCCCCCTCGCCAAGGGTTGCATTGTCCGGTTGCGCTCCCCACTGTGCAGGTGGTGTACCATAGCCCCATGAACATTCTGTGCCCCGTGTCACCCGGTGGCAGAGGCAAGGGTTCAGCTGGCGCGTCAGGTTTTGTTAACCCTCTGCACCCAGCCTCTGGTCCCGCCTTGGGCGCATGCATGCCCCAGGCGCCAATAAAAGATGACACTCCACTGCAAAAATGTACAGTATCGTAATACTACAAAGACAACTGTAGAGTAACTGGAACCACGACCACAGACCTCTAGAGCTTCCTTCCAGATAACTGTCACTCATAAGAATGTTGTATTATTAGAAACTATTCTGTATACATTCCCCCCCCCCATTTCATGATTCAACTGGATTTATTCCTAATAAAGTCAAAAGCATTCATGTAGGTTGTTGTTGTTGTTTAGAAGTTTAGTTGTGTCCGACTCTTCGTGACCCCATGGACCAGAGCACACCAGGTACTCCTGTCTTCCATTGCCTCCCGCAGTTTGGTCAGACTCATGCTGGTAGCTTCGAGAACACTGTCCAACCATCTCATCCTCTGTCGTCCCCTTCTCCGTCTGCCCTCAATCTTTCCCAACATCAGGGTCTTTTCCAGGGAGTCTTCTCTTCTCATGAGGTGGCCAAAGTATTGGAGCTTCAGCTCAATTTTTATAGCAAATGCACATTCCAGACATTCTTGCTTTATGTAAACAATTCTTGCTTTATGTAAACCAAGATTGGGTAATATGTGGCAAGCATCTGTTACTTACGTTTGTTGCTTCACCAGTCTAGGCAGGTGTAATTATCTGAAACTTTTTGCAAGGTGCAGTCCAGATTGCCACATTTTTGAGTGGGGAAATCTACTTCAATATACTGGCATATTGATTTGAATGTCTTGCAAGAAACATCATCAGAACAGTAATTAGCAAACCATTTAACAGGATTATGTTCTGATAATTCATCGCATAGTTTCATTTGCTAAGGTGGTTCCAAAATGCCTTGAATTTTTTGAGTAAATGTGGGCTGTAAGTATTTAAATGCATGTTATGAATGTGGGACACCAGCACCAACTTCTAGCAGGCAAAAAGTTAAATGGAATGTCCTCAGTGGTTCAAATGATAGTCTGTTAAGACTTGAATCAACTCACTCCTACACTGTGGATTAATCATGTGTCCTAGGACATATTTCACAGGAGACTTGGCACTCTGGCCAAAGAATGAAAAGGTTATAAGCACTTTGCACAATCAGAGGTGTAGCAAAACAGCTAAAAAGGTGACATAAGGTAGTGGTCTAATAATCCGGTCTGGGGAGGACAAGAGAGCCCTGAAAATGAACTGTCACAGGTCCAGTGACAGCACAAGGAAAGAGTAAAAAGTCAAGCATTTGTTTAGCATCAGGACAAGGAGGGAGGTATCTTTCTTCCCCTATAATAAACTTAAGTAAATATTAAGGGCAAGGAGGGAGGCATCTTTCTTCCCCTATAATAAACTTAAGTAAATATTAAGGGCAAGGAGGGAGGTATCTTTCTTCCCCTATAATAAACTTAAGTAAATATTAACTAGCAAACCTTGGTTTAAAAAACTGTAAGAGTAACAACATGCATTTGAAGCTAGAAAGACAGTGTGGGTAATTGTGTTTGTGGGGCTATTCAGAATCATTCCTAGTACTACAAAGGCAGAGGCTGTATTTGGGGTCTTTTGCATTGGAGTATTTTGCAGATGTCATGCCACTTCACTCTTTGAAAACTGTTTTTCTTTTTGGTACTTTGCACATGAGGAGGCTGCCACACTGTGGGCAAATTTGTGGTACTGGCCTGACCTTCAAATCTTTTCAGGTACCTAGAAATGCCTGTGATATCACATGTTCGATAAACTGCCTACAGGACAGAAGTCTTGGGTGTGTGCTTAGTTTTAATTCCCATAAGGTTAAGTTGGCTCTAGGAGTGTCGGCTTATGTCTGTATGTGGTGTGACATCACCATGCCCCACGACATGCTGACATCACTAACACACGCCACCATGTGTGGTGACATCACACGTGCATGCCTGGCAGTGTGCCCATGTGCCAGCTACCACACTTTGTGGGGGCCCAGGCCGGTCATTGGAAATTTTGAGGGTGCCCGCAGACTTGGTGCCTATGGTTGGCTCACCTGCAGAAAATGAAAGGAGCAGAAAGGCATGTAGGTCTAATCCAGACAAGACAGAGGGGCTATTGGTTAGTAAAAGAGGTGAACTGGGAGAGAATGTGTGTTCTGTTATTGATGGCGTTTTTGAACGACCGGGCACATAGCCTGGGAATGCTTCTGGGCTCTGCTTTGCTCCTTGATGCTCAGGTGAAGGGCAATATATAAATTTAATAAATGAACAAATGATAGCATCTAAACCACTGTAGCAGCTCTATGCATGTATTGAGGAAGGTCCTGCAGAAAGCATGACATGGGGCATAGAGCTAGCTAGTGTGACTGTGCTGACATATTGATTTTTTTAAAAATCAGAGGTGCCAGGACATTATGTACACACAAGGATGCACAAAGCAGCAGTGAGTGTGGTGTAGTGGTTAGAATGATGGGCAAGGATATGGAACCCCATTATTTCAATCCCCACTTGGCTATGAAGTTCATTGAGTGACCTGGGACCACTTGCTCTCAGCCTAACCTACTTCATAGGGTTGTTGTGAGGATAACATAGGGAGAACTACGTATGCTTCATGGAGCTCCTTGAAAGAAAGGTAGAATATAAATGTAATAAATAAATAAAGTGCACTGTCACTGATTGCGTAGGGAAGAATCTGTTAGTGAGCAGTGAAGTGTGTAATAAAGTGATCCCAGAAGGCTCAGAAACATATAACTAAAAACTGACATGGAAAAGCCTTTTAACCCACTGACGAATTTATTGTATTTCCATTTTCTTCTTTAAAAAAAATCACCGGTGGGGAAAATGAAATACTAATGCATATACAAAAAGACTTCATTTTCATGCACTGTTTTAGTATATTTTCAGCTGTGTCAGTGCACACCAATTTTGCCTGAACAGAAGAGAAGAATAGAATAGTGCAAGCCCAAACCTTAGCTACTGCCCATTCATTTTGGCAGCTTTACATAAGCACTTTTGGTACAAGTGGAAAAAAACTACAATGCAAACCAAGTCACCTTAATGCTTGGACTAGTATCTAGGGATTATTTGGAGCCTATGTCTTACTTCTACCTGGCTCTGTGCTCAGACAAGCTTTACATATGTACAAAGGGATAGTCAACACAATACAAAATCAGGTTCAGTGAAAGTTACATAACTAGACCTGAGAGTTCTTTTTCTTCTTCCCAAAGACAATGTTACTTTTTTCTCTAGAGCAGACATGAGTGTTCTGAGGAGGAGTGGAGGGCACTTTACACTGAAAGCATTTTAGCGCATGAACACTTTTTATTTTTATTAATTTTTTGTCTTACAAATATACTTATAACACACAGATTACATAAACATCTCTCCCTCCCCCCTTTTGGACTTCCCTCAGCTTCCGTTTCTGATTTATTTACCTCCTTATATATTCTGCTATCTTCTACAAATATCATACTTTACCCTTTTATTAAATTACCTATTCTCTATCCATAAAATTGTGAATGTTTTTTCAAATCCTACCATCAGATCAATATTCTTCCTTTGTTTCTGCAGATATAATATAAAAGGTTTCCACTCTTTTCCAAAGTTCCTATTGTCCTTTCTCTGAAGTCTGTGTGTCAGCTTCACCATCTCCGCATAACTCATCAGTTTTTCTTGCCATTGTTCTTTTGTTGGAATTTCTCTAGTCTTCTAATTCTGTGCTAGCAGTATTCTCGCCGCCGTCATTGCATACATAAATAGTGTCCTTTTCTCTTTTGGCAGATCTTGCCCTAAAATGCCCAACAGGAAGGCTTCTGGTTTTTTAAAACATGTCATTTGAGAGCCAGTGTGGTGTAGTGGTTAAGAGCGGTAGTCTCGTAATCTGGGGAACCGGGTTCGCGTCTCCGCTCCTCCACATGCAGCTGCTGGGTGACCTTGGGCCAGTCACACTTCTTTGAAGTCTCTCAGCCCCACTCACCTCACGGAGTGTTTGTTGTGGGGGAGGAAGGGAAAGGAGAATGTTAGCTGCTTTGAGACTCCTTAAAGGGAGTGAAAGGCGGGATATCAAATCCAAACTCCTCCTCCTCCTCCTCCTCCTCCTCTTCTTCTTCTTCTTCATTTTAAACATTTTTTAAAATTCATTGTAAATCATTTCCCAGTATACCTTAACCTTTTTCCAATCCCACAACATAAGATAAAAAGTCCCTTCAACCTCTTTACATCTCCAACATTTCCTCTGTTTATTTTTATATATTTTGGCCAGCTTCACCGGTGATCTATACATCATCTTCATATAATTTTCCTTTAACAATATACAGTCTGTGAATTTCAAATTTACTTTCCAGAGTTTTGTCCAATCTTCAAATTGTATGTTGTGGCCTATGTCTTCTGCCCATTTAATCATTACTGATTTCACTTCCTCATCTTTCGTTTTCCATTCCAAAAGGATATTATACATTTCTTTAATAATTTTGTGTTCTCTTCTATTACTTCCTTTTGGAATTTAGAAACTATATATGAAAAGCCTTTCTTATTATCCTCTTTGAAAATATCTTTTAGCTGCCTATGATGTAGCCAGCTTTGAAGATGTTCCTTTATTTCCTCATATTCTTTCAGTTCCAGTTTCCCTTCCTGTTCTACTAACAATTCTCTATATGTAGGCCAATCTCCCTTTCCCCCCAATGTTTTAAGTGATAATTCCTCAATAGGTGATAACCACCAAGGTGTTTTAGGTTCTAATAGTTTTTTATATTTATCCCATACCTTGAACAATGCTCTTCTTATTATATGATTATGAAATCCTTTATGAATTTTTGTTTTCCCATACCATAGGTAGGTATGCCATCCAAACATATTATCATGCCCTTCCAAGTCTGTTATCTCTTCTCTATCAAGTTTGATCCAATCTCGGATCCATATGCAGCTTCATAATACTATTTTAAATCTAGAAGTGAGAAGCCACCTCACTTTCACATCAGTAAGTATCTTATTTTTTATCTTCGGTTTTTCCCCATTCCAGACAAATTTTGAAATTTCTTTTTGCCATTCTTTGAAGCATGAAGTCCCTGCTATTATTGGTATTGTCTGAAAAAGAAATAACATCCTTGGAAGTACATTCATTTTTATTGCTGCAATCCTTCCTAGAAGGGATAGGTTCATCCTATTCCACATTTCAAGATTCTTTTTTACTTCTAGCCAAACTTTTTCATAATTATCCTTATATATATTAATATTTTTTGCTGTCAGCCATACACCTAAATACTTTACTTTTTTATGGGCTGCTATTCCTATCTTTTCTGTTATTTCTTTCTTTTCATGTTCTTTAATATTTTTTTAATAACATTTAGTCTTACTTTTGTTTAATTTAAACCCTGCCACGTGACCAAACTCTTGAATTTTTTCCATTACTTTAGGGAGAGAACTTTTTGGATCTTCTACCGTAATTACCAAATCATCTGCAAAGGCCTTTAATTTATGTTCACTCTTCTTTACCTTTATTCCTACTATTTCTTTATCTTCTCTTATATTTCTAGTCAGCACTTCTAGGACCAGAATGAACAATAATGGTGATAACAGGCAACCTTGTCTGGTTCCTTTTTGTATATTACATTTATTTGTTATTACCCGATTCTGCTCAGAGTAAACAGCCCGTATCCCCCTATTAAAGTTTACACCAAAACCCATCTGCTCCATCATCCTTTCCATGAAATCCCAAGAAACATTATCAAGTGCTTTCTCCACATCTATAAACATCAACACTGCTTTCTTCTCATTTCTAACTTCCAGGGATTCAATAATATTCAACACATTTATAATATTATCCTTAATTTGCCTTCTTGGAAGAAACCCAGCTTGATTCTAATGAATATGATCTTTTGGAATGTTTTTCAATCCATTTGCCAACACAAATGCCAATAATTTGTAATCATTATTTAATAATGATATAGGCCTATAATTTTGCTGAACAACTCCAAGCACGCCTGGAGGAAACGGACCATTTGGATCCCTTCCAATCGGGATTCAGGCCTCACCATGGGACTGAAACTGCCTTGGTCGCGCTGGTTGATGATCTCCGGCGGGCTAGGGACAAAGGTGAGAGCTGTTTCCTAGTTCTGCTGGATCTCTCAGCGGCCTTTGACACCATCGACCATAACATCCTTCTGGACCGTCTAGAGGGGCTGGGAGCTGAGGGCACTGTTATACAGTGGTTCCGCTCCTTCCTCCTGGGCCGTGTTCAGAAAGTGGTGGTGGGGGATGAGTGTTCAGACCCTTGGGCCCTCACTTGTGGGGTACCTCAGGGTTCCGTCCTCTCCCCCATGCTTTTTAACATCTATATGAAGCCGCTGGGAGAGATCATCAGGGGGTTTGGACTGGGTGTTCATCAGTATGCAGATGACACCCAGCTCTACCTCTCCTTTAAATCAGAACCAGTGAAGGCGGTGAAGGTCCTGTGTGAGTGCCTGGAGGCGGTTGGAGGTTGGATGGCGGCTAACAGATTGAGGTTGAATCCTGACAAGACAGAAGTACTGTTTTTGGGGGACAGGAGGCGGGCAGGTGTGGAGGATTCCCTGGTCCTGAATGGGGTAACTGTGCCCCTGAAGGACCAGGTGCGCAGCCTGGGAGTCATTTTGGACTCACAGCTGTCCATGGAGGCGCAGGTTAACTCTGTGTCCAGGGCAGCTGTCTACCAGCTCCACCTGGTACGCAGGCTAAGACCCTACCTCCCCGCGGACTGTCTCGCCAGAGTGGTGCATGCTCTGGTTATCTCACGCTTGGACTACTGCAACGCGCTCTACGTGGGGCTACCTTTGAAGGTGACCCGGAAACTGCAATTAATCCAGAATGCGGCAGGTAGACTGGTGACTGGGAGTGGCCGCCGGGACCACATAACACCGGTTCTGAGAGATCTGCACTGGCTCCCAGTACGTTTCCGAGCACGATTCAAAGTGTTGGTGCTGACCTTTAAAGCCCTAAACGGCCTCGGTCCTGTATACCTGAAGGAGCATCTCCACCCCCATCGTTCAGCCCGGACACTGAGATCCAGCGCCGAGGGCCTTCTGGCGGTTCCCTCATTGCGAGAAGTGAGGCTACAGGGAACCAGGCAGAGGGCCTTCTCGGTAGTGGCGCCCGACCTGTGGAACGCCCTCCCATCAGATGTCAAAGAGATAAAGAATTACCTGACATTCAGAAGACATCTTAAGGCAGCCCTGTTCAGGGAAGTTTTTAATATGTAATGCTGTACTGTTTTTAACACTGATTGGGAGCCGCCCAGAGTGGCTGGGGAAACTCAGCCAGATGGGCGGGGTATAAATAATAAATTATTATTATTATTATTATTATTTTTAACCAATGTTATATCTGAATCCTGCTTTGGTATTAGAGTTATATAGGCCTCTTTCCATGTTTCCGGGACTTCACCTGTTTTTAAAATTTCATTCATAGTATCCCTCACTGGGTTTACAAGCTGTTCACTCATTTTTTAAATAATATTTAGCTGTTATTCCATCTGGCCACGGTGATTTCCCTGCCTTTGTTTGGTTTATTGCATCTATAATTTCCTGCATGGTTATTTCTCGGTTTAAAATCCTTACTTGCTCCGTTGTGATTTCTGGGATGTTACTCTTTTTTACATATTCTTCTATCTGTACCTTCTTTTCTGTTCCCTTTCTGTAAAGATCTGTGTAGTATTTCATGAAGGCTTCCCTTATTTCCTTTGTTTTTTTCAGTTATTTTACCATTAAGTTTTATCCTATTTATATAATTTTTTTGTTCACTTTTTCTCAGTTGCCATGCCAGAAGCTTACCTGATTTGTTAGCATTAAAAAAAATATTGTTTTGTCTTTTTAATTTTCCATGCTATTTCCTCACTAATTAGCATAGAGTATTGCAACTGTAATAATTTAATTGCCTGTTTTGCTGTTTCTTTATTAGGAGTTTTATTTAACTCTTTTTCTTTCTCTGCTAATTTATTTATAATTTCTTTCCTTCTTTCCTCTTTTAACTGCGTTTTGTTGAATAAACAGTCCTCTCATCACCGCCTTGCTAGTGTCCCAGACTGTTTATTCAAATTTAGTTCAAAATATTCTCTCATCATTTTTTTTTTTTTTTGGGCCTTTTCTAAAAATACATTATCATTTAAGATTTCTTCATTTAGTCTCCATCTAAAAGTTGATTGGGTTTCTTTTTGAATTTCCATCACTATACGATTATGATCTGATAAAATTCTTGGCTCTATTTTGATTTTTCTCACCTTTAACTCTAATTCTTTTGAAACCCAAGCCGCATCCAGCTTGCCATGTACGTTAGAAAAAAAAGTGAACTGCCTACCAAACAAACACTTGACTCTCCAAATATCCACTAAATTTAATGTTTCTACCATTGCATATAAACACTTTAGAAAGAAGGGTATGTATTTCTCTTTTCTTCTCCCATCTCACTTTAATCCTCCTCCCTTGAAGAACTGGGGACTTAAAGAGAACATTAAACAAAAGGTTGGTGTTCCTTTGAAGAGATACTTCAATTCCCCATATCTATAATGTGCTTTCTGATCTGAGTGATCATATTGCTCTTCAAAATGGTAGCTTAATGTCAATAATGAAAGGAATGGGCATTCCTAAAAGACTTTGGGCTCAGATGTCTGCTTTGGAAAGTAAGCTTTGCTAACAGCATGATCATAAACATGCTTACTCAGAACCAAATCCTTTTCAGTTCACTGAGAGTTATTGCCAGTATGTCTATTTATTGCTGTCTAAATCTTATGAGAAGTTGCTGGTGTCTTCTCTCTGACCTCCTTACTTTGATTCATTCATTCATTCAGTGTGTACACCACAAAGTGGTTTGCAACTAATTAAAACACCAAATAAAACAATAGATAACAAAGCATTACTGAAGAAGGTGAAATATAAAGTATACATTCAAAGCAGCATAATGAACAGGAAACTGAAATATGGAATCATAGAATAATAGAATTGTAGAGTTGGACCAACTTCCTGAAATGAAGAAATCTCACCTAAAGCATCTATGGCAGATGGCAATCCAATGTCTGCTTACAAACCGACAAGGAAAGAGAGTCCACCAACTCTCATGGGAGTCTGTTCCACTGCTGAACAGCTCTTACTATCAGAAAGTTATTCCTGATGATTAGTCAGAATCTTCTTTCTTGTAACTTGAAGCCATTGGCTCGAGACCTAGCCTCCGGAGCAGAAGAAGACAAGCTTGCTCCATCCTTCATGTGACAGCCCTTGAGATAATTGAAGATGGCTATCATAACTCCTCTACGTTAAGGTTACCAGATTCCGGGGAAACTTTTTTTTAAAAAAAAGAGAAAAATATATTTTTAAAAAACATTTTTTTAATATAAAAAAAGGAAGTAATATCTTCTCTTCTGTGGTCTCCTCTGTCGCACGGGCTTCCTCTGGGCCCTGGCCTGCTCTCTTGGAGCGCTAGCAGCCGTGGAGTAGGCTCGGGTCGGGCCAGGGCTCAGCCACGTGTCCTTGCCCTCCCGGTGCTCTCCTACCTCTACTCCTCAGTGGTGCAGCAAGGTCGGGGCTCCTCTCTTTTTTTCTCCTTCCTCTTTCTCCTCACCTTCTTCTCTTAGCATTGGCTCCAGGATTTTTACTGTCCTGGATTGTCTCTGGGCAGTCGGCCGGGTGCTCTTGCTCCCAGCTCAATTTGGGCTGCGAGGGGGGGGGTCAGCGGTTCCCCCAGTTGATGCACTGGGCATCCCCGGTTCCCCCTCAGCAGTGGCGGTGGCAGTCTCAGCAGCCCGGAGCCAGCCTGGTAGCGTAGTTGGCTCTGGCTGGCTTGAGGAGCTGCTCGCTGCCATGGTGGCCACCATTTTGCCGCACCGGAAGTCCCCATATGATGTGTCTTGTGCTGCTGAACCAATCAGGCAACATTCATTCCCTACTAATAAATCTACAACATTTAAAATAAAAATCCAGGGACATTAAATGAAATCCGGGGACATTCCAGGGGCACTGCAAGGAGTGTCAGGAGTTCAGCCTACACTTGAGTAGGACCCTGGCAGAGACACATGCCCGACTGGCATGTTCTCTCCCTCCTGGTTGATCATTCGGGAGCTTCATAAGCTTTCTTCAGCCCAAACATCACAGCGACCGACGCCAACCGACACTGGCACACTTAGGGATCCGCAGAGTTTGCGCATTTCGCGGGACAGACCTCAGCAACTCAGCATTTTGGCTAATCTACTTTATTTACATATAAACACATTTGCAATCACTGTTTGGGAGAGAAAGAAAACTCACTATTTAATTAATGCATATGTATTATATGTGCAATATAGATGATCATTTAGAAAACTATTTCTATGTGCATGAAAGTTAACCAGGTTGGGCTATGGTCTAAAATAAAGTGAGGAAAGTATTAGTACTGTAATATAATCCATCCCCCACCCCCCGGCAAAATTGTTATATGCATGGCCCACTAGATGGCACTGCAGAACAGTTTAATTGATAGGTTCATTTGTGGGCTAAGGACATTTTTTGTTTCTATATTATCAGTCCTTAAAAATTTGTTAACAGCTTAGTCATATCCAATGGACAGACCTAAATGAGTGGGGCAGGACTGTTGATGATGTGCCTTTGAAGTCATAAGATCAAGCTAACCACAGCACCTTGTAGTAAGGATTTTTGGCAGGTGTCAGATCTACCTGTGGAAGTAGGAAAATCTGGTGATGAGGTAATCATGCAGGATGAGAGTAGTCAGAATCTATCAATGCCTGATTCAGGATCATTCCATATACAGTTGTAAATCAGAAAGCTGAACTGAATCTGTTCCAGAAGTCCATTCGACTTCTGAAATGTTTGACTTCCAAAGTGCGGCTTCTGATTGGCTGCAGGAAGCTCCTGCAGCCAATTGGAAGCCATGGAAGCCCTGCCGGACGTTCGGCTTCCAAAAGAATGTTCGAAAACTAGAACACTCACTTCCGGGATTCTTTGGGAGCCAGAACGTTTGACTCCCAAGGTGTTTGGGAGCAGAGATATGACTATACAGGTAAACAGAGAACATGGTCTGTGTGATAGTATATTGAAATTGGACATTCACAAACAGTCGATGCATTCCAAAGCCATATATATATGCGTCAACCAAATGATCTGGAATGGATTGATTATGTCTCTATCTCTCTGTCTCCCTATCCATCCATCACTTTTATCCTGCACTTATTGTTCCAGAAGGTTCAAGACAGCTAACTGTGCTTCCAGTGAAAGCAATGAGAATACAATAAGAACAATACAGCACAAATCACCAGAAGAGGAAACAGCACAGCATGACATCAGAATCTTAAGGAGGTGAGCATACAAAATACTTACTTTACTGTAAGTATGCTAATAATTTCTTATTTGCTGAAACATGATTAGGAAAGCACAACACTCCCATTCCACTAATCTATATGCTTCTTAATAAGCAGAGTGCACTAATTTTCACACCTTCCTCCATGCCTGGCTCATATCTTTACTATGTGGACACCCACTAAGGAATTCCCCTAAGTGAAATTCTACTGGAACTTTACGTTAAGCCTAACATTCAATCAGTCCACAAAGCAGAGCTCAATATGTACAAGACATCACAAATATGTCACATATATACCTAACATATATTCATGATTTTGTCTGTACAAAAGCACAAATGGATATTGCACTGGTGGGTAGTTAGGGCACATCCAAATTTCATTTTGTGTCATGTTTCTAGCCACAGGTCCAGACGGGCTTTAAAGCTCCATGTCTGATCTGGTCAGGGTTTTGGGGGTTTTTTGTCTTGGCATTTTCCACAGGAAAACTCGCATTTTACTGCTGAATCAGAACAAATGAAAACTGGGTTTTCCATGGATTTCTGCTTGCTCCAATTCAGGAATAAAACATGGGTTTTCCTGGGGAAAGTGCTGTGGCGAAGAGGACTCACTTAGACATGGAGCTTAAAAGCCCAGACCTGTGCCTAATTTCATTGCGCCAGTCATTAGGTATAGCAGAATATTGCAGTGTGCATGAGCTCCCAATAATTTTTCTCCATTCGTTTTGCTTATAAATGCCCACTACATTATACAATGCTTTCCCCTCTAGTTGTGACATAACTGGGATCTCTTTTGGTTCCACACACACATAAACACAATATATCACATAAAAACGAACATCACAGGTCACCAGGGAACTGTACAATTTTATTTTAGTTGTGTGCACAAGATTGTCAGCAAAGTAAAGTTTTCAGCAAGTATTTGCAAACAAATGCTAACAATGTCTGCTGAATGTTTACTGGAAGAGCATTCTGTACAATTCTAATGAGCAATATATTCTCCATAATATCCTAACTAGACTAAAGGATGTCGAGAGACAAAATATTATGGCAGCTGTAAACAAAATTTGCTCCCCCAGATTCTACGATTTAAATATCCTAGATTGCAGAGCCAATTACGTCTCTAAATTAATAATCCCAGCCCAACGTAGGGCTTTTATGCTGGCCCGTTTGAATGTTTTTCCCTCAGCATTTGTCTGGGGAAGATATCAAAACATTCCCAGAAGCAAGAGATTCTGCAGATGTTCTATGAATGTCCCGGACACTGTAGAGCATATCCTCTTTCATTGCCCATTGTACAGTACGCTCCGTCAACGCGTGCTGTCCCCCCTTTCGGGTGGTCTGGAACCCCAGCAAGCTGAATGTGTGGGACTCTACCTATCCGACGCTGACCAAAGGGTAACGGCGGGGGTAGCCGAGTTTTTGGCAGCAGTCCTCCAAGGAGCAGGTTAACAAGGAAAACCACTGATTCTATATGTATATATCTATATTTGTATGTAGCCAACTCCTGCCTTTTTATATATATCTCAAGGCTTTTATATGTTATTTTCCTTTTATGGTTTTACCTGCATAATGCCTAATAAAGGTTTGATAAGTAAGTAAGTATATTGCAGTGTGCATGAGCTCCCAATAATTTTTCTCCATTCGTTTTGCTTATAAATGCCCACTACATTATACAATGCTTTCCCCTCTAGTTGTGACATAACTGGGATCTCTTTTGGTTCCACAATCATTTCTTTCCCATTCATTTATCAGGATGAGCAGGAATATTAATTTTAAGCAGGTAAAAAAATTGTAAGCAGGTAAAACTAACCTAGATTTATTTCAAGGACCGTGAAAGATCCTGCCTTTCGTTTACCAATTCATAGCTATTTTTAGCAACAAATCTGGAACAGACGATTTCACACCATAGCTTTACTTGGTATTAATACTTTCCTTTTGTTTTGTTTTTAAAATCTGTCTGGAGGCAAGAGCTCATCAAACTGTTCACTAATAGCTGCAGAAAACTGTAAGCAGAAAAAGTGCAAATGTACAGAAGTGATGGTGGAAATATGAACTACTGTGTTCTATTTATTTTTTAAAAAATACCTTTAAGCAACTTTTCATTTAAAAATCACAAATTGGTGTAATAAAAAAGCAGTAAAACCAAGATTTCTAGAATAATAATAAAAACAAACAGATTAAGAGCAGACTGGTTTAAATTGCCAGCTAAGCCTTGAAAGTGAGAATGAGCAATTGTGGGTCAAGTCAGGCTAGTCTCATTGCTGACCTCTTTTAAATGAGATATAAAGGCATACGTTTTCACAAAAATCTTTGAGGATTAAAACGTGAGGTCGGCTCTTTGAGCATGTGTCCCATGATAGTTTTAGCCTGTTAATTTGTCTGATAGCAATGAGATTTCATTGCTGTATTTCACAGGTTGTTATTTTACTCCATTGTGTATAAAAATGCTTATATACTGCAATTTTGTAACAAAAATGTAAAAGTGGTATACACACACATAAACACAATATATCACATAAAAACGAACATCACAGGTCACCAGGGAACTGTACAATTTTATTTTAGTTGTGTGCACAAGATTGTCAGCAAAGTAAAGTTTTCAGCAAGTATTTGCAAACAAATGCTAACAATGTCTGCTGAATGTTTACTGGAAGAGCATTCTACAAGATAGTCAATAACACTGAAGGCTTAGTTTCATGTTGGTATCAGATGAACCTTACCAGGTTGGGAAACAACCATAGTTGATCTCAGTTATTGAGGTAGGATACAAAGGTTCTGGTGGTACAATCAGTGCCTTGTAAATTAATACAAGAACCTTGATCCAGGTTTGGTTGCAGGTGGGCAGCTGGTGCTGATATTAAGGATATATTTTAGTGACTATACATCACTTTGTATGTGACTATTCTGAAAAGCCTTATAAATTAATAAATGATAAATATGAAATTATGCTGCCACTTTTATTTGGTATAATGTATTTGGCCTGTGGTTTATTTATGTGTTTGTTTTTAAAAAATAGTCAAATGTTTTATTCCACTTCAAAGACTTCCCTAAGTGTGCTATTACGGCAAAATCACAGAAAGCCATCAATTCAAAATACTTGTTTTCCATTCAGGATTCCAGAATGGTTCCTATTAGCAATTTTCTGTCTGGATTTAAAGGAAGATGCTGTGTTCACTAACCAGCAAAGAGAACATTTTGTGCAGGATTATTCAATTTACTATCCCTGCATCCCTCATTTTGCTCAAAGCTCTTGAGTAAAAATTGCTCCAAACTGGACAAAAGATAAAATGGGGGAGGATGATAAGGCAAACATGTATGTGTGCATCAAGTCCTATTGCATAAAACAAAACAAACTATGAACACCTCAAATTGTTGCATAAGCAAAGCAGAAAACAGTAAACAGAGGGAAGAAGTGAATTGAGTAATATATGCGAGGGGCCAGTTCCAATCCTACTTTTAAAAGATGACAGATTCTTGCTAATTGTACTTGCGACCTACAGATCAAGCCAAACACAAGATCTGCTGAGATGAGTGAGTCTGAATTAGGCAGATCTTGGGCTTTCTCAGCTCAGCCAGGGCTCAGCTGGCAGAACTTACACCAGCATAAGTCCCCCAAAGGGCATTCTAGGAACATGGTGGGATGGAGCAAGGAGAGATTTACACTTTTTCTAAACCCTGTTCAGCTCAGTCATGTGGCCAAGGTGGGGGTGGGAACAGGGCAGCAATGTCCTCATTTTTTTAAGGCTCCTAGCCATGTGAGATAATCTTGATTCTTATCATGGCAGAGAAGTGAATAGAAACCTACATGCTCTGGATAAAACATAGCAACCGCCTTGGAACCCTTTCCCTGTATTTCTGTCTTATTTTGCTTTTGAAAATGTTTCTGTGGGTCTTTGGACTGAAATAAAAAATGTGTGTGAGAGAGAAGTGAATAGATAAGTCTCTCCTTCCCACATGCTGTCTTCCTAGTAAGGTTCAGGCTCTCATGCACCTGTAACTATTTCAGGAAAAACAAGATATGTAGATGCATGCTTCATATTAAGTAAATACCTAGGTTGGCTCTCTGTTGAACAAAAAACTGGTGTCTTGCAGTCAAAATGAGCCATGAAATGTGCTCCGGCTTTGTTACTTCACGGTACTAGCGAGAAAAGAAGCTACAGCATATTTTATTGTAGTTTGTGCACTCTGCATTTCAATGTCTATTTAAATCCTCTTGTTTTAGTTTAGCAAGAAAACAACAAAAACCTTTAACCAAGGAAAATTAATTCTGCTCCATGGGACCAAAACTGAGATTCAAGACTTTCAGTTAATTTTAATTTATATTCTTGAATGAAACCCTGAACCTGACTGTGACTGTGGATAATACTGCTTAGAACAATGAAGAGATATGACTTAATGCTGTGAACAGAGGTGTGTGTTTTTTTAAAGTGTTATTAAAGGTGCAATCTGTCCCTGCAAACCACTAAATAAAGAACCTGTGGAGAAATTTAATTAGGATTTAGGGTAGTACTTTTCTGTGATCTGAGATATTAAATTAGAAAACAGGGTTCAGATGTACATCTCTTGGCCTGATAAATCAAGATAAGAACAAACTTTATGCCCCAATGCATCAGTTTCCTTCTCCTCCCTTCTCAGCATGTTGTGATTAATGCTCACTTCGCACCCACAAAATATGCTCCAGAGCATAGGCGTTGTCTCCAGAGCAGATTTTGATGGCATGCAGGGAGAAGAGAGGAAGGTGGAGTCCCATTACTTGAGTGGAAAGCCACTGATGCAGTGTTGGATGCAACCTTTTACTTTTCCATTATTTCAGCCTTTGAACTCATCTCTGTTCCTCAAATTAGTCATTTTTTGAAAAAAATAAATTGATAAACAGCACTACAGCATACACAACACAGATATGCTACCTACTTCTTCCTCCTACTCTTAGTCTCAGCCAATTTACATATAGACTATATACTGCAACATTGTGTAAGAAGTGAATTCTGCACAAATACTAAAATGTGGTACATTAAGTGATTTACAGTGGTACCTCTGGTTACATACTTAATTTGTTCCAGAGGTCCGTTCTTAACCTGAAACTGTTCTTAACCTGAAGCAGCACTTTAGCTAATGGGGCCTCCCCACTGCTGCCGTGCCACCGGAGCATGATTTCTGTTCTCATCCTGAAGCAAAGTTCTTAACCCGAGGTAATATTTCTGTAACCCAAAGTACCACTGTATTCAATAAGGCTTCAGCAGTGATCATTTGTAATACTAATGCTTGATGTAGGTGCTATACTAAGCTAAAACTATAAATCATCACTTTATAGCTTATAGCCAAGAGCTAATTTACATGGTAACACTTGTGGGTAGGTGCAAATGAGTATGTATGCAAGTCATGAAGAGGAATGACTAAAGATAAGATGCATTAGCTATTCAATTATCACCATACATTTGAAGAGAAGTGTCATGCTCTGTAGGGCTAATACTATAACAATTCTGCATTCTGCCAGCCAGCCACTATTGGATTTTGTATATCTTCAGAAGGTGGAGATTCTTTGTACTTGCTATAGATCGCATTAATTAAGAGATTAATATTGGCCAATATTGAGCGGGACATAAAGGTAAAGGTAAAGGGACCCCTTACAGTCAAGTCCAGTTGTGAATGAGCTCCCGTTGCTCGGTCCCTGCTCCTGCCAACCTAGCAGTTCGAAAGCACGTCAAAGTGCAAGTAGATAAATAGGTACCGCTCCGGCGGGAAGGTAAACGGCGTTTCCGTGCGCTGCTCTGGTTCGCCAGAAGTGGCTTAGTCATGCTAGCCACATGACCTGGAAGCTCCCTCGGCCAATAAAGCGAGATGAGCGCTGCAACCCCAGAGTTGGCCACGACTGGGCCGAATGGTCAGGGGTCGCTTTACCTTTATCTTTACCTTTACTGCACACATATGAGAAGGGTTGTTAATCAGCATTACAGCACTTTGCAAAGCAGGCATTGATCAGACCAATGACCTATCTATTGCAGTGACCTTGCTAGTAGCCATTATTATCAGATGTCACAAATAATGTTGCAATAACATAGATTGACTAAATTTGAGAGAAATCCAGTATAGTGTATACTGGCCAAATGCTGTGACACTCCAGGGAACAGCTGATGAAAGAAAAATTGTCTCTCCAACTCATATATCTTAATTCCATTGTCATACTCTGCTTGGTTCTCAGTTATGATTGTCCATTCCTAACATAATAGTATTTCAGAGATAAGAAACTATAATACTAAGATTATCAAGCTTCATGGGTATGCTGCTATATGGAGGAAATATTCTCTCTCTCATTTCTTAACTTGCTATTTTTTGGTTTAATGAAATGGCCTTTTCTTTTTCTTTACTTACTTAAAAAGCAGAACAAACATCCCATGGTTTTTATTCTGTATTATCATTTTTGTCAACTGAAAAACATCATTTTTGTGCTCTTTTTTATTGATCTCCATCATAAAGGTTCTCGAGTTTCTTACTGGGGTTTTCCTAGCCATATTCAGCTTCCACCCTTAGATCACTTGATCCTTGCATGAATGATATACAGCAGGGTATTATCTTTGTAAGAAGACTGTAACAGAAAACATTTTCTGCTGATTGAAACAGAAGCTACATTTTCTTCTTTTCTTCTGAATGCACAAGCTTTTAAAAAAATGGATTGCAAGCCTCAAAACCTCTGTTTCCTCAATCACCATCTAGAAGTGATTTTAAAAAACAAAAACAAAACAGATGTTAGAAGTAATTGAAAACTAGCTGGGAATTAAAACGCTGACAAAACCATATCCTTGGCAGCACTTAGCACAGCCTGATGTATTGCAATCAGCTCTATATTGTAAGCTTTGCCTATGAATCTCTTTGATTTTAAGCTAAAAAAAAATGTTTAGATATCAATTCAATTCTATCCATTATGTGTCCTCTGAACTCCCATCTGGAGCCGATGCATAAAGAGTCTGAAAAGATTATTCTTCCTTCACTTACGTAATTGTAAATCTGAAGTACTGCCACTGCATTAAATACAGCTACACTATGCTAACCAGGTGCAAGAATATGCAAAGAATATGGCAACATGGCTCCATCATGGCTCAGAGTCCCTCTGTACCTTTTGCTTTCAAAGACTTTACTGTGGTGCAAATTCCTAGGGGATGTAAAATTTAATTTACTTTTTTAAAAAACAAACTGCAATGGACTCTTGAAAGTAGAACAGATCCAAGCCACTTCCTTTCCCCAACTCGATGTTTTTCACTAGAGACATATACATAATATCTCTTTAAAACATACAGTACATTTTTGCGGGCTGAGTTGCATGTAACATAAAGATCATAACAGCTCCTTCAGCAGTAGCAGCCAGTAAAGTGGAACAAAAAGCCCGGACCACTGCTGCTGAGCAGGAATAAACAGGGCAGGACTTTGGGGCAGAAGTTATAGAATCATAGAATTGGAGCATTGGAAGGATCCCCAGCCAGATGGGTGGGGTTTAAAAAATAAAATTGTTGTTGCTGCTGTTGTTATTGTTTAGGCCAGTCCCCTGCAATACAGGAGCCACAACAGAAGATTCTCTGGCAGATAGCCGCCCTCTGTTTAGTAGTTTTGGAGTAGTTTGGATTTGATATCCCGCCTTTCACTCCCCTTCAGGAGTCTCAAAGCGGCTAACATTCTCCTTTCCCTTCCTCCCCCACAACAAACACTCTGTGAGGTGAGTGGGACTGAGAGACTTCAAAGAAGTGTGACTGGCCCAAGGTCACCCAGCAGCTGCATGTGGAGGAGCGGAGACGCGAACCTGGTTCCCCAGATTAGGAGACTACTGCTCTTAACCACTACACCACACTGGCTCTCAGTTTAGAAATATCCAATGAGGAAGAGTCCACCACCTTCAGTCCAGCGTCCCCCCGCAACATAATGAGCACAGCAGCGGCCTCTTTAGGCAAGAGGCCTGTCGTAGTACATTCTAAAGCAGTATCCCATATTAAGGGAGGCAAATTACCAAATTGCACTGAAAAGGTACGTGGCAGAGACTGTAAAGGCAGAAAGTGGCTTGTGGACATGCTGCTGGCAAATCTGGTATCTGTTATGGGATACAGACATCACTGGGACTTTCTCATGCAAAGATGGGAAGGGGTGCATTTTTCCTCAGCTGCATTCAAAGACACTTGTTGGCTTAGTAGGGCACGAGGCTTCTCCTCCTCCTCTCTCTCACACCACTTTGCAGACGTGGCCATTTGCTGCTTTAGGCCCCAGCTGATCAGCCAGAGGGCATGCTAGCTGGAATTACAATCGCTGAGAACATTCTGTAATAAAAGATGCCATTCTCAATGTCCTCTTAACTTCCAAGTCATTTGGCCTGCTTTCTCTCTTCCTGGCAGCAGAGACAGTAGAAAGTACCGATACCTTTCCTGGTAGTTATTTTTAGTACCAATAAAGCAGAAGCAGTAAAATAAAAAAGTATGTTATATCCAGTCAGAGAAAAAGCAGCAACTTGAATAAAGTCATTGGTTGGTAAAAGGTCAAACCAACTGTAACACATTTGAACTTCCACTTTTGTTTGTCTTCCATGCATTTTTTTAAAAATTAAACAAAAATAGCTTCACTTCAGAAATAGGAACTTTAGCATAGGGGAGACCATGTAAATTCCACGTACGATGGTCATCTTACAGCAATGGAAACTAGCTGGACTGGCAAAAGGAAGCTGTGGTATGGGCAATTCTTATTTATTTAAAGTATTTCTATCCCTAATTTTGGGAATGCGGGTGGTGCTGTGGGTTAAACCACACAGCCTAGGACTTGTCGATCAGAAGGTCGGCGGTTAGAATCCCCGCGACGGAGTGAGCTCCTGTTGCTCGGTCCCTGCTCCTGCCAACCTAGCAGTTCGAAAGCACATCAAAGTGCAAGTAGATAAACAGGTACCGCTCCGGCGGGAAGGTAAACGGCGTTTCCGTGCGCTGCTCTGGTTCGCCAGAAGTGGTTTGGTCATGCTGGCCACATGACCCGGAAGCTGTACACCGGCTCCCTCAGCCAATAAAGCGAGATGAGCGCCGCAACCCCAGAGTCAGCCACGACTGGACCTAATGGTCAGGGGTCCCTTTACCTTTATCCCTAATTTTACTATGAGGCAAGGAATGATGGTGACTCCAGGCATAAGATTTCGGGTACCACTCATGCAAGCAGGTTTTGCTTTGTGTTGGTTCTCCCTCCTTCAATCCCTCTCATCCTTTCAACCCTTCCTAAATTCTATCCAGTTTTCACTTAAGTAATTCAGGGATGGATGTGAAGAGCTTTGAGGGAAGGCTGGCAAGGATGTTGGGGGAGGGGAAGCTGGCAACTTTTCTCTAGTTCAGATTCTGATCAGAGCTGGAGAAGAATCTGGAAGCTTTAAAAGCTCACCTGTCATTTGAGTCAGGCTTTTGGAATTCCTCGAAATTCTTTACCAAGCCTGGCTTGGGTGACCTTTGCTGGCAGATCTATTTTTGTACAGATGGTATGTTCCTAGGGCTGAATCTACACATATATAAAAAACGCTGTGAAAATGCTTTTGTAAAAAAAAAAAGTTTAAAAATATATATGGAATTTGCCAGTAGCTCACCAGTGCCATTTAGTGTCACATTTGTATAATGCATTTAAAACACACTTAAAACATTGTATTTGCTGCTGTACAGCTTAGTCCCTAGTGATGAAATCAAGAACACTTTAATCCTCTATCAGACATGTTGACTCAGACCTACCACATCACTGGGTGCTATAAATTATAAGGGAAGATTATTGTGTGCCCAAAAAGTCTTTGCCTTTATACTACTACAGACTGAAATGCAACTTTTCCAGAATAAAGATGTATGTTTGTACACTGGCACTTCAGATACTTAAATTATTAACTTTCTATTCCATCCTTCATCTGATTATCACAGGGCTGTTTACAATATAAAACAGAAAAATACATGACAAGCAAAAACAATAATGCCCACACAGTTTAAAAGATAATAGATTATTTAATTACTGAAAGGCGTGGGAGAAGAGGAATATTTTCACCTGAGGCTAAAGGCACCAGGCAAGTTTCCCTGAAGAGAGCTTTCCAAATTCTTTGGACATAATTGTTTTGTATGTTACTCCACAAAATGTCTTTCTTTAACCATTTCTTTAACCATTTCTATTCAAGTGTCCTGTAGCTAAAATCTCTTATTTCATTTTGGGTTGTCCCAAACCAGTTTTTGCTTATTATTATTTTAGGACCATTCCTGTTATTTATACAAACAAACACCAAGCATTTATCCCATTGAGGCAATGAAATAATTCTAAATCTACTGCAGTTTGGAAGAGTTTGCAGGGCAATAAGGTGAGCAATGACTTAGAAACCACTAAAGGTAATGGTGAGATCAATAAGCAACATTTTTCAGGTCCTTTGTGTGCAAATCTTCCTGTCAGCTTATTTAATGGACAGCAAGGCAGAAGGGCTTTGGTATAACTCCCATTTACAATATATAATTCACCAATACACATTTTCTATATTGCATTGTTTGTCGTGAAGTTTGAATAGAGCATAAATAACCACTTCATTAACTGATCTTAGTTTATGCATGGTGAACAGATTGTTAAGGACAGAGACAGCAGGAGGGGGAAGCACAGAAGAGGTAAAGTAGGTGACTCATAGGAATAACTTTGATAGTGTTCTCATGCTATGTATAGGGAACCAAGCGATTTTGCTGAAGCTTGGAAATATCAGGAATATCAGCAATGAAAAACTAGAGGGAAACTCCCTTGTCCTGGAAAATTGTCTTTTGTTTATAACTTAAACCAAGAGAATTATTACTGATGTGTAAATTGTGAATCCTTATCATTGTAAAAGCCGCTGCTTATTTTTTCTTGAACTCGTTGATATCTGTGGGTTTTTTTCTATTTTTTTTTAAACAATATGGTATTGTTTTATGAATCTTTCTGTTATTGTCTTTGAACACTACTACATAGAAAAATAAGATATAAATGTACTGACAAACAAATCATTATGTGTACAGTAGTACTTTGGTTTCCGAATGTAATCCATTCCGGAAGACCGTTCGAGTTCTGAAATGTTCAAAAACTGAAAACTCAATAGCTGACAGCTAGGCCTCAGGATCTTGCACTCAGTGGAAGCCGTGTGGCATGTTTGACAACCGAAGCATTTACTTCTGTGTTTACAGCATTTGAAAACCAAAATGTTTGTTAATGGAGACATGCAAAAACCAAGGTACCACTTTAAATTGTCTATTTTTTGCTAGTGTGGTCTGCATTATTCAGACAGCACAAAAACATGGTGCATGCTAATCGATTGCTGCAATTTACTTGAACTTTTAAAAACAGGTATGCAAAGTACGCGGGTGGCGCTGTGGGTAAAAGCCTCAGCGCCTAGGGCTTGCCGATTGGAAGGTCGGCGGTTCGAATCCCCGCGGCGGGGTGCGCTCCCGCTGCTCGGTCCCAGCGCCTGCCAACCTAGCAGTTCGAAAGTACCCCCGGGTGCAAGTAGATAAATAGGGACCGCTTACTGGCGGGAAGGTAAACGGCGTTTCCGTGTGCTGCGCTGGCTCGCCAGATGCAGCTTTGTCACACTGGCCACGTGACCCGGAAGTGTCTCTGGACAGCGCTGGCCCCTGGCCTCTTAAGTGAGATGGGCGCACAACCCCAGAGTCTGTCAAGACTGGCCCGTACGGGCAGGGGTACCTTTACCTTTACCTTTATGCAAAGTACACAACAATCTGGCTCTGAGTCTGGGGATTCTCAGATTAGAAAAACTCATATTCACAAAGTGCAGGATATACATCATGTAAATGTAACCTTTACAAAACATGTAGATGCATAGAACTACAAAACATGTAGTTCTCCTCCCCAATGACGCTGCCTTGACTGCATACTCTGAAAGGGCAATGAGTCTCAAATGTAGATATCCTTTAAGAAACATTTGTGGTTGGATGTGGCTTAGGTTGTTCTGCTTCAACTCTAATTAACTGTTCATAAACAAAATACAATGGAACTGCTTAACTACAAGTATTAGCAACATAGGAACCTGCCAAATTAGGAACACAGGAAGCTGTGCAAGAAGTCAGATAATTGAGCTCAGTGCTGTCAATGTACTAACTAGCCGTGGTTCTCTAGCATTTCTCTCAGTCCTACCTGGATATGCAAGGGTTTGAACCTTGGGATCATTAACATGCACAGCATGGGTTTTTATCACTGAGTCAAAGGAAGGGTTAGCCCTGTTTTAAATCATGCCCATGAACATTTGAGGAAAGGCGGTCGTCCCTTCATAATAAAGCTTACCATTTACAATTTTTCACTTTTCCTCTCCTGAAGACGAAACATAATAACAATGGAAAAATATACACTCAGAATATATTTTCAGAATATAAACCCAGAAGATCTGAAGGATGCAAGAAACAGCAACCCCAAAAGCAATGAAAACATTGTTCCAGTTTATGAATTATATATCTTTTGTCTGATTGACTGCCAAATAGACAGTTTTGCAGAAATTCTGATTAATCCAGAGCTGTCATTTAAACAAGATGAGAAAGATGTTTTATTATGTCTCTTCTTCATGTACATTCTTCAAACACAAGAGGCTACAAAGATCAATGAGCCAAAATCTGATCACAGCATTGTTCAATATCTGTTCACAGCCTGGCAGTTTTTGAGCTTCTCTGCTAAAAACATATTTGAGAAACCTCTAATTTTTAGCTGGATAGGTTCCAGATCTTAAACCAAGCTGTTCTTGGTTCTAGTCCTATAGTAAGTAGCTGAGGCCAGACTTTAACATGCACATCTTTAAGTTTCTTCCAGAAAAGAAAAGGCTTTGATTCTGTAAAAGATCCTCTGGTGTAACATGGGCAAATTGGTGCAATGGTCATACCAGCAAGGTCTGTGCCAGTTTCAGAATGTTTAATGGTTTCAAAGGTACAAAGTTCCAATTCAGGCAATCCTCCTGTGCGTGGTATCCAATTACAGTGAGCTTTTGGTGATTAGGATATGCATGCCAGCCCCAGGCCCAACATTCCTGTGTATGCAATTCCTACCCACTCAACCCCTGGCTTTCCCAGTATTGAACAAGAAGTTCTTAACAGTGTGTTCAGGGATTTGCATTTGTAAGCCTCTCCATGATTGGGAACTCTGATAACACAGGGTTCCAAATAATGGAAACTTGTTAGTATGTTGGTTCAAACATGAGTAGAATTCTCTTTCAGACCTTCCCACTCAACTTGGGGAGGAGCAAGGAGGGACAGCACACATTGAGAAACTGATGAATAACACCTGAACAAGGCTACTATCAAGCTATGAAATTCAGCTCTGTGTTAAGTATTTTAACCAATCTTTCTAAATTTAAACTTGTTAAATAAGAAGCCAAACCAAGCCTGGAACTTTACTGACCCATCTGTCTTTAAAAAGTGAATGTTCTGCCTTCTCAGGAGCTCAGTATTATTGGCATTTAATCATTTATGACAGATGGAACTGAAAGCATCATGACTGAGGCAACAGGTAGAAGAAATAACCAGGCACACAGCAACTATGACACCAAAAACAAGCCAACAAGACCAGTGGGAACAAAATATCTGTATATTATTACTGTTATTGAAGCAAATGTGGATTAAAGGGTTTTTTAAATATATTTATAGCGGTAGCACTTTGGTTCAGAAAAGAAGTCAATTCTTACAAATTTCATAGGATAAAAAGGTGGCACTGCATAATTTTATCCCTGCTTACTCAAAAGTATGTCACAATGAGATTTAGAAAATTGTTTTGGATTTTTAAAATTATTCTCAGCTTCATTCAAGAGACTGAAGCTGTGTGAGACAAGGTGAACACCATACACAGTAGCCAGTAAAATGTATTATTTGCTCAACTAGTTTCATTTTCATTATAAAACAATCCCATTGTTATTTACCTGCATCATAAATGTATTGTTTATGTGGTAAATAATTGTGTTCAGAGACTCTGACATATCACATCTACTTGATAACTAGTCTTCTCAGCAGCAGAGAACAAATTGCTAAATAAGTATTGTCATGCCACTAGCTTCTGAAGAAAATTAAAAGGATGTGTATTGATCACGGAAACAATAAGCATAGCAAAGATGTCACCCTCCCACCCCCCAAATTGACAGTTCACTGTGAAGAAATGTAACAGGCTATGCTGTGGGATTTAAAAATAAAATCAGCTGTAGCAAAGCACAGCTGTGAGAAATTAAGTACCATTTATGCAGCCCTATGATGTTTCTGTAAGCTGCCCCTCCTAAATGTTACATTATCTGAGGAACTGCACTGAATCATCATTATGCTCAATTCTTGAGTAGAAGTTTGCTAGGGGCAGAATTTTTCACAACTTTTGCCTTAAAAAAAAAAAAAGGATTGAAGTTAGTTTTTAAAATCTTTGGCACCCCATTCCCCCCATCCCAGTATTTGTTATATTTACTACTTCCTATTCACTAACATATTAGATTCTCATTCCTCTGCAGAGAGTACTCTCAGAGAGTGTTTTTTATTGGAAGGTGTATTCCTTCCAATACTATCTGCTGCCTTGTGTGGCACCTAAAATGAACTTGCAGAATCTGATTTACAAAGAAACAACCTACATGCAAATCCACCTACTTACAAATCTTTGGTGGCTTAAGTTTTTTACTCACTGATATCATTTGGCATAATTAATGGCAACCCAAACATAATAACTCAACGAGCCATTATAAGCAACTTATTATGGATGGAAATGTACCGTATTTTTCGCCCCATAGGACGCACCGCCCCATAGGACGCACCTAGGTTTTTTTTGGGGGGGGGAATAAAGGGAAAAAAATTTATTCCCCCCCCAGGCATGGGGGCTGGTGCGGGGGAAGCCTGAGCTTCCCCCGACCTCAGCCCCCAGAACAGGCTGCTGTCCCAAGCCTTGCGCGCCCGGCGGGACTTCCTGCAGGGCGTGCGAGGCTTGCCGACATCTGCCCGTAGCAGGGGGCAGGCTCCGCAGCTCGCCCCCTGCTTCAGGCTGCAGGCTGCCGCCCCAAGCCTCGCGCGCCTGGCGGGACCTCCCGCCGGGCACGCGAGGCTTGTGGATAGCTTCCTGAAGCCTGGAGAGCGAAAGGGGTCGGTGCGCACCGATGCCTCTTGCTCTCCAGGCTTCAGCGAAAGCCTGCATTCGCCCCATAGGACGCACACACATTTCCCCTTCATTTTTGGAGGGGAAAAAGTGCATCCTATAGGGCGAAAAATACGGTATATATTTGAGAGTGTTTGTGTATTCATTTAAAATAGAAAAGATTATCATGTATGCATTATCACCTATATGAATATGAAGCCCAGCCAAATGGCCTGGGAATCATAATCATAATTATAATGTGGTTAGTCTACCTCTAAGATTTACTAAGTTTTTAGCAAAACTAAGGTAGCTCACATTCAAAACATATCTGAAACAACTTGACATGCAGAAGTTGTTAGGTTTTTTTTTAATGGGGGGGGAATTATGTTGATATGCATGGCTATCAGAAATATTGCTAGAATGGAGCATTATTTTAAATCCAGGAGATCTTTGGAGACTTTTGTTGGAAGCTACCCAGAGTGGCTGGGGAAACCCAGCCAGATGGGCGGGGTATAAATAAGTTGTTGTTGTTGTTGTTGTTGTTGTTGTTGTTGTTGTTGTTGTCATCATTAAAAATAGTTCAAGTAGAAGGCTTGGAACAATCTTAAGAGGAATTTATGTCCCATTCTGAAAGAAAAGTGTGTAGTGTCATGTATATCAGTCTTTTCCTGTACAAGGCACTGGCATACAATTAGTAATATGTATGTTCACTAAGAAGTCTTTCTTAAAAGGACAATTATTAAGGATATCCTAGAGCAAAACGATTCACAGAATAAAGGTGAAGGAACTGGGCTATACTATTGCCAGGGTACATCGCAACTACAAGCATACTGTTTCTGTGGTATAGTGTCTGCAGCAAGAATGGCTGTATTTGTAAATCTACTAGACAGAAGAATATACCACTTCAGAATGAGCATATACTGCTTCTAGCCAGCATATGACATTTTGTACTTTATTATGCCCATATTTAAAGAAATGCAATAATGTTATTAAATAAAGTTTTTGAAGATGAGATTTTGGAATTTTATAAAAGGAGATTGTTAGATCAATAGACATTTGGGCTGTACAGTGGAGTCAGCTGAGTCCTTCGCCAAAGCGGGTCTATTTTGGAGGGACTTGGGGTAGAATGATTTGGTTTCAGACAGCCATGAATTGTATATGCAATCAGGAACCCTGCCTTTAATAAAGTCTTAAATGGCAGTAAGAATAAACTTTTAATAATGTCTGAAAATGGCCATGAGAATAAGCAATTACAACAGAATGGAATCTAGGTTGAATGTCAAATTCACAGAATCCTTGGTAATATCATGTCATGTGCTTCTTTTGACCTGGCAACACAATGAAAGTTGCAAATTGTTACTAAAGATGGATCCTGGCACTGATGTCACACAGCCTAGTTGGTAAGCAAGCTCTTTGGGTAACTATCAGCAACTATCAGCTTTGGCTCATTTTGGTTAGCCCTCTTTACTAACCCCAATGTTCATCCCATGCTTCCAGCCTGGTAGCATATCTCCAGATGTGCCAATTTTTTTGTTGACCTGGCAGCATCATGTCTTGTTTTGTACTGTGGAATAAGAGCTCACTCTTCAACCTAAATGCTACACTGTCTCCACTTAAAAACACAGAATTATAGAACTGTAGAGTTGGAAGGGACCCTGGGAGTCATCAAATCCAACTTGCGTTCATTGATCCAGAATGAAGGTAAAAAAAGCACATTGCCTCTCATGATTACAACATAAAGGCTGCTAGCATTTACCACCCATACATACAGGGAACTGCATTTCTGGTCTGGATTTCCCCTTTAAACCCTGGCCTTTTTGTGCAGGAAAATTGGATTATTTAAGTTTGTTAAATCCAAAACACATTAATAACAGCTTGGCAGAAGCTTGATGTATTTCTCCTTTGCTTTCTTTTAGCCCCCATTAAAAATAAATTATTCTTAGGTCTTTACTTCAGTATACAGTGGTGCCCCGCAAGACGAATGCCTCGCAAGACGGAAAACTCGCTAGACGAAAGAGTTTTCTGTTTTGGAGGTGCTTCGCAAAACAAATTTCCTATGGGCTTGCTTCGCAAGACGAAAATGTCTTGCGAGTTCCTGCGGGTTTTTTCCCCCCTTCCCCCAAGCCGCCAAGCCGCTTATCCGCTAAGCCGCTAAAAGCCGCTAAAAGCCGCTAAAAGCCACTAAACCACTAATAGCGCTAATCCACTAAGCCGTCAATGGGCTTGCTTCGCAAGACGAAAAAACCGCTAGACGAAGAGACTCGCGGAACGGATTCTTTTCGTCTTGCGAGGCACCACTGTATATAGCATTAGGTTGCATATATGCATACAGTTTTATCTGTACATATTAATTAAGACCAACAAATAAATAAATCCTTACCTTGGAGGGCCTGAAGAGTACGTGTCTGTACAACAATGCAGAGCTGGAGGACCAGTTGTGGGGCACTTTCTAGAAATGTAGCAAGCAAATGCAGCATACTCACATCTGCATATTCATAGACCATTTTCCAATAAAAGCGCCATCTGTCACTATCACCACTCCGTCTACTTCGGATGCCCAAGTAGATAGTGTGAAAATACCTAAAAAGAAGTGAATGAAAGGTATTTCAAAGGATGGTATTTTTACTCTAATGTAACACTAATATACTCTCTGCATGCATGTATTTGTAAAGTGTAGATTGCAAGATCATGGAGAGGGAGCAGACTGCAAGATTAAATTAATGTTTAATTCAAAATCAGAATAGTTTAGTAAAGCCTTTGACTTAAGCTACCAATGAGATCGGCCAAAGGAACCCTCTTCTGTACATGCACTGGGAGGAGTCTATTCCAAAAACTAGAAAAAAGATCAAACAAGTGTACACTTTTACAGACCAGTCTCATCACTGAAGTATTATTATAAAAGTTGGCTAGAAAACTCATCAGGTAAATATGAACACTAAAGCAATTTTTAATCCACCAAATACCCAACAACTAGGCTGTAGTCCTAAGCACGTTTTTCTGCGAGTAAGCCCTTTGAATTTAGTGAGGCTTACTTCTGCATAGACATGCATAGGATTGAACTCAACGAATAATTTCAATTATTCTGAAACGGCTTTTAGTTTTCTTCTCAGGCTGTAAGGATGTAAACCTCAGTGGGGCAGTAAGGGGGGGAAATTGATGTTCTGTTCCCTGTCAGCCAGCCTTCCCAGATTCATGTGCTGGGTTTTCGGAAAGGAGCCGCAAGGCTCTGGCAGGGTCCTAGAGGGCTCTGGCCTCTTTCCCAAAGCTGGCGAAGTGCTAAGTAGGCTTTGGGAAGGAGGTGGGAAGGTGCCCCTTTGGCTCGGCATACTGCACAGGGAAAACCTGTTGCACTGCCCTAAATCACCCATGTGCTCAATATGGATCGGTCTTGTGTAGCCTGGCCCAGAATTAATCTGGAGTTGCCAGATCTTTCAATAAATTATTGACTTTCAACTTCTTCACCAAATTATATACTATGCCTATGAGATGCTCTCTTCAACATTTTTATAGCAAGATGTTACTAAATAAATATGCTACATAGTAGTAGATAGAGTAGTAGAAAGACAACCTACTTTGCTTTCTTACAAGTCAAGCAAATGGTGTACTATGACCATTTGCTTGATTTGAAATTGCTATGAAGATACAGTTGACTAGAACAACATTTGCATTCTACAGAAAAATAGAAATGTACTGATTTCATGCCTCATACGCTCTGATATTTATGACAGCCACCCAAGTCAAGAGAGGGCAATTGCTTATAATATATAACATATTGAAACATTTATGAAAAGATCAAATATTACTAATGGCTTGTTACAGATACAGGAGACGCTTATTCCAATGTCTAATTTGCTTCCTGCACCAAACAGTACATTAAACAATTTAGCTACACCATAAACAGTTACTCTTTCTACCATCTCATAAGTACAGAGAATAAAAATCTCTACAGCTGGGATTTAAAAATAAAAAGTAAACAGCAATTCAGGTAAGTGGTGTTTTTTTTCCAGTTGCCTAGCTACCAGGAAAAAAAACTATGCTGTATTTTTAGCTCAATGGAGCTGACTGTTTAAATAAAGATATATTGTCCTATTTTCTTTCCGAAGTATTTGCTTATTAGCTGTACCTGAATATAAAAGTGTGGGGGAGTTAAAAAATGAACACAACTTACCATAAATAAGTAAATATATCTATACTAGAGAACCAGTTTTATTGGCATCTTAAACACTTGGTATTATAACCTTCAATCTAAATTGAAGCTGAAAAAAATGTTAGTGTTATATATAAACAGGAAATGTACCCATGAAAATGATCTGTGACAAAGAATGACCCAAAATTTGTAGGAGTATCACATTCACAACATTCCTGGCAATTAAGCAACATAGAACTAGACTATGTTTTCTTTCACTATTAAGAGGATTATACTGAAAAAATAAAAGTTTGTTCTTTGTCTAGAACAACTCCCACCACAACCCCACTCTTCTGGGTTAAAACCTCTGCAGGCAGAAGTGACCAACTAGAACACGCAAGCTTCAGGATCTGAAAATAATAAGTGGAATAAAATTCTAAGATTCTATGACCTCTGGTTTCACAAAAGAGTTATGGTGCTTATAAATTCCACCAAGGCACCAAAGAAAGTATGGAAATAGTGAGCTACCAGTCTTAACTTCAACACTATGGAAATTGAAGCAAACCGCAAACCAAAAACCCACACATTTGATTTGACTGTCTCACACACTGTTCTCACTGACAGTTTAGCCTTCAGCCCCAATCCTCTTCCTCTGGACATCATTGACACTGGGGTGGATTGGGGGAGGTTTGTGGCCTGTTGTAAGAACAAGCCTAATGAATCACACCAAAGGCATTTCTAGATGCCTTGCATAATCTTTCTGAAAAACATATTACCTGTTTGATCAGTTTTGTATTATGTGCTTGGAATCATCTGTGGAGAAATGCTGTGGGTAGGGGGAGCCACTAGGCAGAGTGAGTGGGCAAGACATTTGAAGGAGAAGAGAAATCCAGCATTTCAGGTCTGCTTCACCTGATCCTAACATGGTACTCTGAATAATCAAGCTACCCTCCCCCCATAAGTCTTACAATGCTGCTATTTAATGATCCTGAATGAGGAGACTGACTTCGCTTGTGCCACCAAGATTTGAAAGGACGATAAAGGTAGAGCTTTTTTCCCCAGACACAGACTTGAGGTTCAGGAAAGAGCTGTTGCTGTTGTTTTTAGGGATTTCATCCCCCAGTCCAGGCTCCCTATCAGATTGGGTGCACACTTTAAGTATCTGTACCTGGTTCTGAGAACAAGGGACAAGGTAGGGCTGCTGTTGGTGTAGTAATCATCCTGCAAACAGCACACATGATACAAATCAGTAAAAGGGAAAAATGTAACCCAAAATGATGTTGTGCATGACCAAGAACATGGTCAGAAACAGATAACTTCACCTTCAATGCAGAAGCTTTTAACTGCTAGAACTGTGCCATTTCCCCTCAGTTTTTAGCCAGACTATATCTCTTACCAATAAATTCTCAGTGAACTCCACCCCCCAATGAATATAAGAAATTATCTTGATGCTATGAAAAACAAAAAAAAATATGAATGTGTCATAATGGCAGGATGCTGAAAAGGATGCTGAAACTATGCAGCTGCATACAAATAGGTCTAGTCACTGCCATCATGCAGAAAGTGCCACATTTCATTATGCAGTGGAGGTTACCCGGTGACAGACACACATTATAATACCTAGAAGTGGCCTGCTGTATCTAGCTTATAGAATTGGAAATGAATGGGGGGCGGGTATTTTAACTTGCTATAATTATTTCTTGTTTTATTTTACTAGAAATCAGTGCTCTTGGATTTTCTGTCACCTGAGACCGAAAAACCCCAATATTTACTAACTAGAAAACCAAGTACTGTCAGTAGCATGCTGAACCTAGCAGTATGTCATCCATAGAAGAAAGCAGTCGGAGGAGCGTAGGTGCTCTCAGGGATATACAAAAGAATGGCTCACATGACACTTGCTATCCCCCAGCTCTCAATGTTACTTCACAGAAACATAACCTCCCTACTTTTTTTTGTTAGGTATTCAATAATGAAAAATGTGTTTTAGCGGGAGAGGGTCTGAAGGGTTAGGTTGCATCATTCAATTCAACGATGAATTTGTAAGCTAATGGCATCAGCTATGCTCCACAGATGATTTACCAGGGAAAACCCTTGAATTTCTACTTGAACAATGAACTGTAAGCTGTTTCTCTGTCTTGTGATGGTAATAAATATTGTATATTGTGTGTCCCCCCCCCTTGCTAGACACTCCTTTTAGGCCACATTATCTTTGCAACAGTAGACATCTAGCCATTCATGATTTTATTTGCTAAAATCCACAAGTTTCTACTAAAAGAAAAAGTTCCTGATGTGCTTTCTTAGTATCATGTACTATTAAATGCTTTTGCAATATCCACAAGCGGATTTAGGAGGATGAGCGACCTGGATCATAGACTCGTCTTAAAAGACAGATCCAAAAAGGAGATAATTATCCACAAGAGGAGCTTTGCTCAAGTCCATCAAGTCCGGCCCTAGGATTTTAAGACTGTAGACCTGACACAGTGGCTAATACCAGGATAAACATATGTTCCAAATATATCATCTTTATGGCTTCTGGTTCCACTCTGCCTTAATGGAGGCAGCCCTCACTTGAAGGTGAAGGAAAAACAAGGATGATTGAGGGGAAATCATCCCTGCAAATTCCCCCCAGGGATGGGGGGAATGGGCTACACTCACAGCTTGTCTCGGTACCTGGCTCTCACTCCGGCTTGGAATGCGGGGGGCAGGGAGGTGCTGAGTGCAAAAGCACTTCACCTGGTGAAAACCCTCCAATGCAGCCATTAGGAAGCAGAGGTTCTTCTGTTAATTAGAGCTTAATTGGACTAAAGAACAGGTGTATGCTAGAAGAGATGAAATCACAAACTGAGGAACAAACCAACTGCAAGGACTTTAAGGTATGAATTTGAGATAAGACTTCATTCGGTGCAAAAGACGGTGGGGAGGAGGGGAGCCTACAGTTTATTTAAAATTTTCTTTTCTGCATTTATGTTTCAACAACCCTCCTCTGAATATTAGTTCAAATTATATTTGAACAAGTGAGGATGGAAGAAATTGGATTATAAATATGGAATAAAACATGAAAAGGAACTGTGTGTGTATAAAAAAGGGAAAAGAGGGGGAAGCTCTACTTTGCAAAAGGTTTACGATGAAAACTTAGAGCTCACTCTTTCCCATCCTTTATGATCTACGAACTGAACTGAATAAAGCTAAGAGGACTTGGAATTTAATTTAATTGGAAGGATAACTGGCTGTATATCTTTAGCTGGAAGGAAGGATGAAAGGAGTCTGTGATCTGTCAAGGAATTGATAAGGTTCTTTATTGAGTCATCTGCAGTTCGACAGACTGCTCTTCTTCCCAGCCTGAGAGGAAAAATGGTGAAAGCAGTTTATATACTGGGACAGAGCGACTTTTGCAGCAGTTGTTAAAGTTCTCTGTGCAAAACAATGAAGCACGGGACGGGGGAATGAAGAAATTTCTGGAACAACAATGGGATATCAGCTCTGCCCAAGGGACGACGTGTTACAGCAACAATCGGAGTAAAGACAGACATAACATCTTACAAGGGCAGAAAAAAATACCATGGACAGAATAATTGCCACACACAGGAAGAACAAGGATATAGTTTGAGTTCCTCACTTGAAGATTCATAAATCATTTAATGTGTCAACACGAATAGAAGTTATTAATATTGCAGTTGCTGTATAAGGGATTATTATTATGACCGGGATGTAATTGAAACTAGTAAGATTTTGTAATGCAGAATTAAAGAAAATAATTAAATCATCAAATCTAGCATGCTGGGGGCCACTTTAACTAAATTATATAATTCAGTATTTGAATGATTGGTATTAATAATTGCATTATAAATTGGAATTGTTATAATGAGGCTATTATTGGACTGTAATTGAAAACTAATAAAATTTATTATATAAAAAACAAATATTATCTTTATAATACTGAGCCACTTTTAAAATATATTTATATAGGATATATCCATGCTCTAAATACTTTGCTAATTGATAAAATTTCTACTCTGCCATTCTGTAAAACACATCAAATATCTTACAGTGCCCTGGTTTGCACACAACACTAATCCATGGTGGACATAAACCAACAACAAACCACAGCTTGAAGGCATAATTTGTTCATGCTTAATAAACCAGAATTAAGATGCTGGGCCAGGTTTGGAAGATTAAATTAATTAACAATTGCAATGATACTGAATATCTGAAAAAGACTAAACCTGAAATCCGATAGTGGGGTTTACAACTTCAATAAAATATTGGAGGGGGCCTAGATAAACTGAGCCCTGCATAACTGATCACAAGATGCAGTGCACACACTTTTTTTTTTAATGAGGCAATTGCTTTTTGTGCTGGTCCCGGGGGGAAGGTTACCGTTGGCGTGGTCAAAGTCCGGTCCTGGGTCACGAGTCTGGAAACAGTTCACAAAGAGCGAGGCGGGGTCCGAAGCAGGAAGCCAGGCGTGGATGGGAACTCTGGAAGGACAGGTCTGGGTCCGGGCAGAAGCAGGTATTCAACGACGTTGCTCCCACAACCTGGGACCGGGCTGACTGGCCTTTATCTTCTCTGAGGCCAGGGGCAGTCCCAGCCCCCAGGAGACCCGCCTCTCCTGGCCTTAAGGCGAGCACTCCTCCTGGGAGAAACCAGTTCCCTCCGCCTCTCTGCCCTGAGCCTCTGCAGCTCAGGAGAGGCTGGAGGGTTACTGGACCCAGGGGGAGACTCACCTTCCCCTGACATGGCTGGGAGAGGCGCACCTGTAGGCACTGTGTCCTCAATCACCTCCGGAGCCAGAGTGGAATCACCTGGTGCCTGCTCCTGAGGATCCGGCACAGGTGCAGGCACTTCAGATCCAAGGCCCTGCCCCAGCTCAGCCGGCCCTGGAGGCGGGGACTCCTGTGCAGGCTGGGATTCCTCCGGTTCAGCCTCTGAATCGGATTCCCAGGCCATCACACTTTTATTTAAAGATTGTCAAGAAACACAAATTCCAAAAGCATCTATTCATACAGATTTCATTTGTTTGGGTAGACACAATAGGGATTAAGAAATCCCCTCTAGTGCCGTTGCTGAGTACTTACCGTATTTTTTGCTCTATAAGACTCACTTTTCCCCTCCTAAAAAGTAAGGGGAAATGTGTGTGCGTCTTATGGAGTGAATGCAGGTTGCACAGCTATCCCAGAAGCCAGAACAGTAAGAGGGATTGCTACTTTCACTGCTCAGTGATCCCTCTTGCTGTTCTGGCTTCTGAGATTCAGAATATTTTTTTTCTTGTTTTCCTCCTCCAAAAACTAGGTGCATCTTGTGGTCTGGTGCGTCTTATAGAGTGAAAAATACGGTAAGTGCGTCTACATTCCCACCTCCAGAGACAAAAGGCAATGATGGCTATATAGTTATACTGCAGATGGACATTCATTTTAAGAAATGAATCATAAGAACAGAAACAAACAGCAAAGGTTGTTGCTTATCTATCCTTCCAGCTGCACGAAACATCTGTATTATGACAAAAAGAATTACTGGAATGAAGATCACAGATCACCATGTTAGCATGCAATGAAGCTGAAAAGACTTCAACCAATTCCTTGAAATTTAGGAGAAAGGATTCCAAGTAAATTTGTTAATTCCCCCACTTCTGTGACCAGCAGCATCACCACTGGATCTCATCATCCTGGTCAGCAGCACTGATGGTGGTGGGAAGATAGCTCCATGACACCACACTGGTTGCTCTTGGCTATGCTGTTAGTGAAATGTCATATCTAGGTTGTCTCCACAACCTATTTCTCTGCATATCTCAATAACATTTCATGTGGCTGCAGCTGAGAGACAGGTGAGACAGTATTCATCAGTTCAGCTGTGGCCAACTGCCATTTGGTTCCTCTTCTCACAGGCCTGCCAGATCAGTGGCTACTCTGCCTGGTCATTACATATTACAGTGCTGCATCCATCTAAGTTTTGTTTAAGAGAGGACCCACTGAAATTAGTGAATCTAAAGGAGAATGTTAGCCGCTTTGAGACTCCTGAAGGGGAGTGAAAGGCGGGATATCAAATCCAAACTCTTCTTCTTCTTCTTCTTCTTCTTCTTATGTTCATTAATTTCAGTGGGCCTACTCTGAGTAGGACAAACACTGGATACAACCATCCATATATATATATATATATATATATATATATTGTTGTTGTTTAGTCGTTTAGTCGTGTCCGACTCTTCGTGACCCCATGGACCAGAGCACGCCAGGCCCTCCTGTCTTCCACTGCCTCCCGCAGTTTGGTCAGACTCATGTTTGTAGCTTCGAAGACACTATCCAACCATCTCGTCCTCTGTCGTCCCCTTCTCCTTGTGCCCTCCATCTTTCCCAACATCAGGGTCTTTTCCAGGGAGTCTTCTCTTCTCATGAGGTGGCCAAAGTATTGGAGCCTCAGCTTCACGATCTGTCCTTCCAGTGAGCACTCAGGGCTGATTTCCTTAAGAATGGATCGGTTTGTTCTTCTTGCAGTCCATGGGACTCTCAAGAGTCTCCTCCAGCACCATAATTCAAAGGAATCAATTCTTCGGCGATCTGCCTTCTTTATGGTCCAGCTCTCGCTTCCATACATCACTACTGGGAAAACCATAGCTTTTACTATACGGACCTTTGTTGGCAAGGTGATGTCTCTACATATATATATATATATATATATATATATGCCTCCATTTCCTAGCGTTCCTCTCAGCTCCTAATCAATTTTTCTTTGCTGTTATATTTATTTGTATCTTGCTCATTATATAGTTAGTAGGAATATGCTGTTCTCTTAAGTCTTTGCACAGTGCTTAGGAAACTTGGGTGTCTTCTAAATAATGATCATGATTACAACTATAACAGTATAATAGGTCTACAAAGCTATGCTCCATTGAACTCAGATTGTCATCCAAGAAAATGTGCACAGAATCAAGCTGCACTTTGGATTTTCTCCCCCCCACACACACACCTTTACTTTTTTTTAAAAAAACTTGTTTTTGTTAGCATGTACAAGAAATGCAATTTACTCTTTGTCAAAGATCACAAATTTGCTAATTATGTATACACACCTTCAGCATAAAAATGGTTTGCAGTGATTCAAAGCAAGTATAAAAGAAGTGGAAGCTGGTAAAAATGGAGATAGGTTTGCTGTAGTTTGCAGCAGAGATGAGTGAACTTGGCTAGTTTCGGGCTAAAAACTTTAACAAAAGATGAGACTCCTCATGTAATGCTTCTCTTACTTAAGATAGAAGGTGTGGTTATTCCACATCTGAATGTTCCCCTTATTAGAGATGAGACTTTCAATGGCCCACAGCAAGAATATTATTGACCCAAAAATGGAGCAAGAAGAATTACCAATGAAAGAAGAATGGTGGATGAAACTGATGGACTATGCAGAATTAGACAAACTAATGGGAAGAGTTTGAAGCCTGTGGGACCAGAGATTCTTAGAAGACTGGAGTAAATATACGAACTATTTGAAAAGTAATTGTAAAGAACAGATTATGCTAGTAGAACTGCAAGAAGTTTTGTAAGGAGGATTATTTGAAATATTGCAAGAAAGACTATGAGGAAAATTATTAGTTAATGATAATTAAGTGTAATAGGGAAATTAAGAAATGCAGAATAAGTGATAAAGAATGAAAAATCATCAGAAGTGTCGACTGAAGTCTAAAGCATTGTATAAGATAAAACGTTATGTTATATGATTGTTGGAAATGATACGTTAAAAAACCCGAGAGAGAGAGAGAGAGAGAGAGAGAGAGAGAGAGAGAAACTTTCAATGGCCCAAGCAGACATAAGAACTTCCTGAACAGGGGCCAATGCTGATTTCAGCCCCTATTTCATGGGCTTCATTTAAGCTAGGTTCATTGCTGGGCCCTGTAGCATTTTCAGATGCTACAGTTGAGTATGCTTACAGCTCAGGTTGAGCCTGGAGCCTAGTTATCACTGCCAGTCTTCAGGTCACTATCTCCTTGGGCTCCTATTAATTTCCAGAGAACAAATGCGTGAAACACAATGCACAGTCTCAAAGCTATTGAATTTTATTCTCTCTTGAATATGCTGCTCATTCAAGCAATCTTAGCTAGTAGTTTTCACAGCTAAAACTAATTTCTTGTTATGGAACTTTGCACATACATAAACCCAAAGCAGTAAGATATATAGGAAAAAAATATCAGAAATATTTTTGAGATATTGCTCCATGCATGAGTGGTGAGCCTCTATACAGAATATCCGAGAAAATAATTACAGCAATTATCAGCAAACATCTTGCACAAAAAGGCACACCAAAGCTCAGGTCTTTTCTGTTCAGGTTTTTTGATGCTCCGCCCAAAATATAATTAGGCAAGGGTAACAGATCATTAGAAGGGACGCAGGTGGCGCTGTGGGTTAAAGGTCGGCGGTTCGAATCCCTGCGGCGGGGTGCGCTCCCGCTGCTCGGTCCCAGCGCCTGCCAACCTAGCAGTTCGAAAGCACCTCCAGGTGCAAGTAGATAAATAGGGACCGCTTACCAGTGGGAAGGTAAACGGCGTTTCCGTGTGCGGCTCTGGCTCGCCAGAGCAGCGATGTCACGCTGGCCACGTGACCTGGAAGTGTCTCCGGACAGCGCTGGCCCCTGGCCTCTTAAGTGAGATGGGCGCACAACCCCAGAGTCTGTCAAGACTGGCCCATACGGGCAGGGGTACCTTTACCTTTACCTTTAACAGATCATTGACTAGATTAATCATTCTGATATTTCTAGAGTAGGCATAGTCTCAAGGTTCATGTAATCTGGTTAGAGAAGAGCAATGTTTCCTATTTAGGCTTCTACATTTTTATTTGGAATTTTCACATTTGTATTTAATGAAGCTTTTTTCCCCTGTGTAAATTCTTCTGTTTTAAAACATGTGATCGCTCCAAAGGCAGACAGCCTGAACTAGCAGTATGCTCCTATCAAAGGAACCTCTCGTGTTCTCATACAGAGAAGTTACACCCAAAAACCTTTCCATTCACTTCAGTGGAGTGCTGTATTCGGCTCCTTCCACAGAAGCAATACAGTATACAATAAAAAATGGGAAACCTTTCCTTGTAGATATTTTGGAAGGTGTAGTGCAAATATATATAGATATATAAAATTGTGTATTCAACGCTTCAATCTTGTGTTCATTATTGATATCAGGCATAGCTGCTGTCCATTGTCCATTGTTTTCAATAAGATCCTATTGCTACAGATATACCAGTGGTCTTCAAGCCAGTCACTGTTGAAATAAATGGTGCCCATCCAACAGCAGTGTGGGGATTTCAGTATTGTGTAGCATAGATGCTTAATGGCATGGTTAATTTTGTCCTAAGGGGTCCAATTCCAAGATGAATGTAAAGCTTACAGAATAATCCACTGGGATTCAGTCATGAGACACAAAGGGAATATTTGGTACAAATGCCCAGAAAACCAAACAATAATATTCCCAGCTGTGGTACATACATTCTTCCTCTCTCTTTAAATATTGTTGAAAATACTATTGAAAATTTCCCATTTATGATTTGCTTGTTCAGAGAAATATTTAAAAGGAAGACATTACCAATACTAACTTTAGAAGAAAATGGATCTGTACTTGTGTCCAAGGCTGCACATCACATTCGTTGAATTCAAAATTAGCTATTTGGAGTTGGGAATTGTTATTTTATTTGCTCAGACTAAAAGGTCAGCATTATTTTACCAGCTTCTTATTTTCTGTATTTAAAATGTCATCCAACATAGTTAGCCTGGGTAACATTTGTGCTTGCAACATTCCCTCTTCTGTTTCTTATTTCTGATAAGGTCTTTTATGCAAAAGGAATTCTAATTATGTTTAAGTATGGATATGGGGCTTTGAAAAAGCATCCTGTTTAAAAAGATAAAGGACAAACTTATATGTCCATCCACATCTTGTCATGCTAAAAACGTATTTTACACGGGTTACTTGTGCTTGAATGTAAATTCATTGGAATCAACACCCCTCTAGAAACCATAACCCATTTTGGAAGATTTTTAGTGCCTTTTCTATCTGAAGCTTGTTTAGATCTATAAGTTGCTTTAAGACTAATTTGTGTGAAATGTGACAGATAAATGAAATAAATGAAAATTTAAAAATAATGATTTGCTGCCATGTCTTTGAAGTCAGTACTGTTTTGCATAGTACTATAGTCTAATAATATAACATGCAGTGTAGTTCACATGATTGTGTTCATTGCAAGTCTTTTAACTAACCACATAAATTTCTGGATTTTTAAACTGCTATGATGGATGAGATCATGCTGTTGTGGGGAGAATGTCTATTACCAGCCATCATAGATCCTATTGTTTGAACACATTAAGCTTTGTAAAGGTTGACAGCAGTCAAGACTTCATTTTCTTGTCCACGTAATAATATGGCCCTAGGTGCCACTGGGGTGCCAGGGGACGCAGGTGGCGCTGTGGGTTAAAGCCTCAGCGCCTAGGACTTGCCGATCGAAAGGTCGGCGGTTCGAATCCCTGCGGCGGGGTGCGCTCCCACTGCTCGGTCCCAGCGCCTGCCAACCTAGCAGTTCGAAAGCACCTCCGGGTGCAAGTAGATAAATAGGGACCGCTTACCAGCGGGAAGGTAAACGGTGTTTCCGTGTGCGGCTCTGGCTCGCCAGAGCAGCGATGTCACACTGGCCACGTGACCCAGAATTGTCTCCGGACAGCGCTGGCCCCTGGCCTCTTAAGTGAGATGGGCGCACAACCCCAGAGTCTGTCAAGACTGGCCCGTACGGGCAGGGGTACCTTTACCTTTACCTTTAGGTGCCACTGTGTCAATAATCCTACTGATGAGAGGTGTGAATAATACTTAACAGCTAAATATGTGCACAACTTAATTCACCTCACAGTCTAGTTCCTCAGGTTACCAGGGCTGGTGCTGGGATAGGAACGGTTGCTTCAGCCATGCAGCAGCTCCAGCTAACAGCTTGTATAGGATGTGGTGGTTTAACCTGTGCCTGGCTGTGTCAGGTCCTGATCTGAACAGATATTTACATGCAATTTCCTTCCTCCCAAGTAACCTCATATGCAGCTACCTGGGCCCTTTAGTTCTGATGTCCCTGTCTGGATCACCCTTTCCTCTGCTCCTGTCACCATGGAAAAGATAAAACAGGGGAACTAGCCAGAAATCCAGGGACCTGGTTGGGGCAAGCCTCCAGTCCAGGGGCAAGGATTTCTTAATCTGATGGCTCCTTAGTGCTATTGGCAATGTGGAGCTCTGCTAGAGGGTCCTGTTCCACTCGCTGCTCACCTGATGAGGTCTCAGGTTTGAGATATGGGTAAGACAGAAGCCTGACACACAGCCAAAGGGTGAAAGCAGAAATCATATAATACTGTAACAATTTAGCTTGATGTTCCACCTTTATTGTGTAAGATTCTTAACAGATGCCTGCTTACTTAACTGGAAGTCAGGTAATTAAAGAAAAAAAGCACTCTGTACAAAGATTCTGGTCTCATAAATATGGTAGAGTGGCTAACCTGTTGCTATTCAGATCTTCTTAATGGGAGTTGTATTCCCACCACATCTGTTGTGGTCACAGAGGTCAACCATAAAATAGAAGAAGACTAAGCTGCTAATACTTGCCTTCTCAAACTCCTGTGTTATGGTACTCAGTTGTTTTCCCTATGCTACCACTTGTGAATGCAAGTGTCTAGTGGATGACATAACCTTCCCATTATCTTGCACACATGCATGGTTGATGTGTAATCATTTTTACCACATCTCAAACTTTGTAGCATTGCCATGAATCCTAGGGGGTAGCATCCTACAGGTTTGCCACATTATGTAATGCTTGGAACGCTGATTATTTCTTTTCAACTTTATTGCTGAGAGTGCACAGGAACTAGGCTGATACACTGATGTTAACACACCACAAACATAGCAGGACCACTGAATTTCTTGTCCCATCACCTTTTTAATATGCTTTTGCTATGTAGGTTTTTTTGTGGTAAAAGCAATAAAAGCTGATCCTCTTCCAAAGAGCTGCTTTTGTCCTAACAGTATTTTTATGCCTGTGTTTATCTGCTTTCTAAATTTCACCCCTGCCATCTGCTTTTGAATATACAGGTCATTGTAACCTTATAATATCCTTGTGAAAAATAAGATGTAGAAAAATGGCAAACAAAGAAAACAGGCACTGACAAATGGGGGATGAGAAATAACAAAATGAGAAGAAGATGGAAAGAAATAAAAGTAAAAAAGTGTCTTCTGGATAACATGGCAAAATAGATTTATTGTTTCTTTGCTAACACTGTGTCCAAATCTTAGCCTAGTTTTAGTGGCAGATGTTTTTGACTAAAACTCCCATCATCCACAACCTGGTTTGGATGATGACAGTTGTACTCCAAGACATTTGGAGGTTACCAGGTTGAAGAAGGCTGACTTGAATCACTACTTACTTCATGTGAAATACTGGTAAGAATAAACAGACACTGTTGCATTTCCCCAAAATGAGGGGAAATGTTTTTGGGGTTTAAGATTATTTGGAAATTATGCTCTCTGCTCCAAATTCTAGACAGGGAATTGCTGCAGTTCCTATGGAAATACACGTCACACATGCTCAGACCTATTTTAAATCATTTCATCTACTGTATTTTATGAATGATCCATGACATTTTCAACAGAGTCATGGCACCATTTTAGCCCAGATTGTGTGGCATCAGTACAGAACCTTATCTTGCCCAAGGAAATCTAATGAATTCCTCGTAAATGCTGCTTATACAGTGCATCACATCTTAAGTCCTTCATTTGAAAGCTGTTCCTCTCTGCTCATTCCTCTCATTTATTGCATAGATATTGAATACTTATTAAACATGCCCCTGCTAGTTGTTTCTTTAAATTAGCTTCCTACTTAAGGTTTGATATCATTCTGAAATCCCTCAAGAACCATTCAAGCTGTAATCTGCACTCAGTATTGAATTTGCACCAGATAAATAAATTAGCTGCAAATTATGGAAGGTTCCCTTTATGCATTATTTGAGTTCACTCAGCCAAAACCACTGTAGCCCTTGGCCACTGTAAAGAACTTTGGCCTCCTCCCAATAAAATCAGCCATGAAAGAAAAAAGAAAAACCAGGCAAACTCTACGGCTTCACAACAGCTGGAATCCCAAGCAAGTCCACTGTTATAATTGCCCTTTATCTGGTCTGAAGCCAGCTCAGCCAGTTTGCTTGTGTCCTGGCTTGTATTTTTTTTTTCTTGGGCAGGTTCAAAGTTAGTCCAAGGGTCAATACTACATGTGCATCATTTAAATAAATTGATCTGCATATGAGCAATGCTTTCAAACAATCTTGGAAAGAAAGCAATCCCACCCATATTGCCACCATATAGCATAATGCTATGCGAGTTTTAAAGGCATCATTTTGCACTAGCACATTAAAAAATAGAAAGCAAATGAAAGTTTGCAACTGTTCATAATTTTCAGTTCAAGAAAAATGTGAACAACCTACTCCCAAAGTATCCTATTTCACAGAAGTTTCTATTGTGAGGACACATTGTTTTGTATCTCTGTTTGGCTCAGAGAACACACCCAGAAATCATGAATGCTATTCTCTGTTGGTAGTACAGCTGTTACACCACAAGTCCTTTGCCTTTATGGTCACATATCCAGCTCATCTCTGCTAATCGAGCATGTTGAGGCTCAACAACAGTTTCCTTGGGTCACTGAGTTCTCTCTGTTCTTGCTCATCCATCCCTAATTCTGGAAGCTGCTACAAATATGCAGTAGTATCCATACAAAACATGCATTTTCCTGAAGATTTTCATTTATATGCTAAAAGAAGAGCCACAAGCACATTAGAATATTGCAAAAAATTATCTGAAATTATGCACCTTCAATGCACATTTATGCATGGTGCCATGCATCAAGCAGTAAGTGAACACTGAAAATGAGCCATAACGTTAGCTTCCCAGTATGTGACATAATATACAGGGAAAAATCCAACAACAGAAAGTTTTAAAGATACATAAAAATGAAAAATACTCCATAAGCACTAATGTGATCCTCAAACTGACTCAAAGGTCTTCACTTTCTAATATGTAAAAATCCAAAACCTCCCACAAAATCCCTGCAAATGTACCAGTGACTTCTGACAACCAGCTATATGGAGGCATAAGACAAGGGGTGGGTGATGGGTGGACAGGAAGGAGTTTGAAGCTGGTGGGACTTGAACTTGATAAATGCTGGGCTTAGTTAAACTAGCTTTTATCACATTGATGAAATACGTTGTGATAGAAAGGAAAATTGAGGATATCTAAAACAGTTGAGGTGTGAAACCAAGTATACTGTGGGCAATAACATAGCTATGATAGAGTGGTAATAGCTTTGGTGAGGGAAAGCCACAATGCTTGTGAAATCTCTCATGCAGCCTGGGGACAGGATGCACATCCTATGAACTTGAAAGGAAATAAGACAACTATGGCTTTCCCCCCAGGGGTAAAAGTGCTGTGGTGAGGAGAACTGATTTGCTGGGGCAGAGTATTGCTTCCTCTTTTTCTTTTGAAGAAAACAGCTTGAAACAATTTGTTTTGGAAAACACACACACAAAGATCATACATTAAGAATAAAAGTACATTATAAGAGAAAATTTCAAGTAAGGTGTAAAATGAAACATCTTAAATTGATGTAGTAGTTAACTATGAACCACCCTTGTATTTATATAGTCTTCTACTTTGCTTTAAGAAGAAGAAATGTTTATTTCTACTTGTTGGAGTAACTGTACATGGGAAGGTGTCAATTTACTTCATGAACATATATCACCCCATGGATGAGCTAATCACAGGTACAAGGTCAGCCAAGCCAGTTGTTATGGTAATAGCCCAGTGCCCTAACTATGTCTTTGATTAATGCATGTCAGTTTAGCAGTGTTCATTGGTGTGAGTAGTAGGTCAGATTGTCTAGCTTGAACTGCTGGAGTTTATTTGGAGCAATGGAGATACTTTCTCCTTGTATGTATCTATACATATCTGTATTTGCAAAAGCCTATAATATATATATATATATATATATATATATATATATATATATATATATAAGACGCAGGTGGCGCTGTGGGTTAAAGCCTCAGCGCCTAGGACTTGCCGATCGAAAGGTCGGCGGTTCGAATCCCTGCGGCGGGGTGCGCTCCCGCTGCTCGGTCCCAGCGCCTGCCAACCTAGCAGTTCGAAAGCACCTCCGGGTGCAAGTAGATAAATAGGGACCGCTTACCAGCGGGAAGGTAAACGGCGTTTCCGTGTGCGGCTCTGGCTCGCCAGAGCAGCGATGTCCCGCTGGCCACGTGACCCAGAAGTGTCTCCGGACAGCGCTGGCCCCTGGCCTCTTAAGTGAGATGGGTGCACAACCCCAGAGTCTGTCAAGACTGGCCCGTATGGGCAGGGGTACCTTTACCTTTACCTATATATATATATATATATATATACACACACACACACACACCCAGAACTATTTTACTGTACGGATTTTGAAGGAGGTTGCAGCTTGTTATTTTATCTTCTGCAACTGGAATGGACCTTAATCTGCTTCCATACTAGCACTGGGAGAAACTTGTACTGCATCTGGATCTCATATAAAATTTCCCACACTAGTGTACTGTACTGCATTCCCCCACAGGCCAACATGATACATTTCATATGTTGTTAGCACTCCTGTCAGCCCTAGCCAGCATAGGCAATGGTCAGGGATGATGAGATTTGTAGTCCAACAACATCTAGATAAAAGCTAACTGTTTAGCAGTCCTACTAACTAGAATTGGATCCTCTTGTAATGTAATCCTACACAATAGATCATATACATGTTTATTCATTAGTATAACAGAATCACAGAACCGTAGAGTTGGAAGGGACCCTGAGGGTCATCTAGTCCAACCCCCTGTAATGCAGGAATCTCCACTAAAGCATCCATGACAGATGGCCCCCCACCTTTGCTTAAAAATGTGTGTGAGATATTGCTAACTGTATTTTTGTTTTGCCTATACTTAAATCTAGGTGAACAAATAAAGTAATTATTGTAGAACTACTGTATATTACTCTATAGATTAATTCAGCAGTAATCTGATAGGGACAAAAACAAATGCATTTCTAAAACTGCTAGTGTTGGGATGAATCCAGGCTATGGTGAAACATCAGTTTTAAATTCTGTATACAATTTATTTTCACCTATTTTACTTCTTTTGCACTTTAGCCAAGAGGAGCAAAATGCACATTTCTAACCCCAAATTGGATCAGTTTATCAGAATGTTTATTATTTACTGATGTACTCTGAAGAAGACTTGCTTTTGTCATCTTTTCACATGGCTGCCATCCAATCAGCTTCAGGAAATCCTAGCTGGTACTTTGTTAACTTGCCCTGCAAACTCAGTCTCCATACTTTCTGCATAGTTTAGACTTGCCCCCATCATAGGCATATCTGCATCTGTAAAAAATGAGAAGCAACATCTGCCCAAGTTGCTTAATAACTAGGATCCTTCTCATTCACTGAACTGCTTAGTCTATCCACATTTCTCTTTCCACAGACCACTTAAATGTATCCTCTTATATTCAAGAAAGACAATAAAGCACCTGTCTAAACCATGAGAATCTACTTAAACCTTTCCCAGCAGGATCTCTGTCTGCTAGCAGAATGGATGCATTGTGGAAAAGCTGACAGCAAATTTCTGGAAGTGTTCCATAAATTCAGATGGGAAGATGTCTTAAATGAAATGATGACAGATGAAATAAATACAAAGGCTTTTCCTGTACAAGGTTATTTGAATCTCTGACAAATAAATCCAGTGATGTCTTAAGCCAGAATAACCAATATACAAAGCTAACATAGCCAGGATACAGAACACTTTCTTGGTATGATTTAATTAAGAAATTCAAAGCACCTTTGCATTTCTTGAGGTGAAAACTTGAGTAGTTTGCATGTCTGAACTGATAGACAGTTGATGGCCAGCAATTCTACTTACTACTTTACTTCACCAAATCTTTATTAGGCATTACAAATATAGTCCATCATAAAACATCCATATATATATATATTAAATATATACAAATAAACAGCCATGTAAAAAATATGAAATAATGAGGATTTTCATTAGAGTTTCTTCCCACTAAATAGTGCCATTCACCACTCAGCCACCCTTGCAGTTACTTCTGGGTTGATGTCAGACAGATAGAATCTGATATTTACATTGTGCCGTGATGTTAAACTACCCAAAAAAGGGGATACCAAATGTTTGTGTAGCTCTTTGTACAATGGACAGTAGAAAATAATATGTTTGACTGTGTCTGGCACATTAAAAAAACATCTGCAATGTCTATCATTTCTGGGGATGTTTAAATATCTGCCCTTGACAAAACTATTGGGAAAAACATTTAGTCGGGCTAACATAAAGGCCCTGTGTTGGACTCAAATTATTAATTTTGAAATATAAGCGCCCCTGCTATCTGTTGTATTTAAACAATAAAACTTGGGGGAGCAAATTTTTACAGGGTCAGCAATTCACTGTTGCTTGGATACACAGATCTCAAGTGGGGAAAAAACCTTTAATATTTGCAGGTAAGCAAACACCATTGAAAGTCACATCAGTTACATTAATTTTAATAACATTTTCGTTTGGGGATGTGTAAATCCAGACAAGACAAGTTAAAGAGATAAATGATATAATCATGTTTTTGGTTGAATGATTTAGTTAGAAGACTAGAAGTAGATTTGTAGACAACTGAAATTCCCTCAAGGCACAGCTCATAATAATTTGTGCAGACAAGATACATTCCTTTTCGAGTTGACCCATTTTCATAAAGAAAATCTTTGGACTCGGTCCTGCAAGGCCTAGTCATCATTGCAACACTGCAAAGTAGTTTTTACACATGCTTAGCTGGAATTGAATTGTATTTAATACTGAAGCACTATCACAATAACTATTTGCTTACAAGGGACATAAAGTAATCTTCTTTCCTACTGGATTGGAAAATACATCCATTCAGTATGTTAGGCTGAGGTGATGAGCTATTTATTAATTTTACTAATATGATGTTCTCTTACAGTCACATAAGAGTCCCATGGACTGCAAGAAGATCAAACCTCTCCATTCTGAAGGAAATCAGCCCTGAGTGCTCACTGGAAGGACAGATTGTGAAGCTGAGGCTCCAGTACTTTGGCCACCTCATGAGAAGAGAAGACTCCCTGGAGAAGACCCTGATGTTGGGAAAGATGGAGGGCACAAGGAGAAGGGGGCGACAGAGGACGAGATGGTTGGATAGTGTTTTCGAGGTTACCAGCATGAGTCTGACCAAGCTGCGGGGGGCAGTGGAGGACAGGAGTGCCTGGCGTTCTCTGGTCCATGGGGTCACGAAGAGTCGGACACGACTAAATGACTAAACAACAACAACAACAACAACATGTTTAAAGATCTACATATGTGCTCTTGGAGGAAATAGATTTTCTAGATCCCTTTCAGTTAGGGTTTTGGCACCGAAATTGTTTTGGTCACTCAGTATGATGACCTCAGAGATAGGGGAAATGTGTCCTTGTTAATTCTCCTCAGCCTCTCAGTGGCTGTCCAAGGCAGGGGTGTTCAAGGCTAACAATAGCCTTCTCTTCCATGAATTTGTCTTTTGAAGCCATCTAAATTAGAGGTCATTACTGTCTCCTGCATGGGACGCAGGTGGCGCTGTGGGTTAAAGCCTCAGCGCCTAGGACTTGCCGATCGAAAGGTCAGCGGTTCGAATCCCTGCGGCGGGGTGCGCTCCCGCTGCTCGGTCCCAGCGCCTGCCAACCTAGCAGTTCGAAAGCACCTCTGGGTGCAAGTAGATAAATAGGGACCGCTTACCAGCGGGAAGGTAAACGGCGTTTCCGTGTGCGGCTCTGGCTCGCCAGAGCAGCGATGTCACGCTGGCCACGTGACCCGGAAGTGTCTCCGGACAGCGCTGGCCCCTGGCCTCTTAAGTGAGATGGGCGCACAACCCCAGAGTCTGTCAAGACTGGCCCGTATGGGCAGGGGTACCTTTACCTTTACCTTACTGTCTCCTGCAGGAGATGTGGTTAGTGCCACATTGTACTGAATCTTCCACAACTCATATAGCATTTGTAGACTTCCTTCTAGTGTCTAGAACTTCGGGAAGAGAGACAATTGAGAGGTTGTCTGCATAATCCTATAGGTGAGTACTCAAAAGTAACTCCCATTGAGTGAGGATTTACTATCTGGTAAGTGGGTTGAAAGTAACAAGTTCTGAAGGGCCAAGTTAACACTAAATAAAAAACACTGAACTCAAGATGGAATTTCTATTACAGCTACAATACTTAAACTAGAATGTCACTGTGTTGTCATTACATTACAATCAGGCCGTAGTTCTTCCTGTGACAAAAAAATGAGCAATACCAAAATTTAAATTTGGCCCAATTAACTGGAAGTAGTGATGCTACTTACTGCATCACCAATCACATAGCATGAACAGCATCACACCATTACCAATTAGAGTCATTATTATTTTATAAAATGCTTTGATGGCATAAAGCACATTAGAGGTGCTAAATGAGAAGAATCATCATTAAAAGGTTTTGGCCCATTAATTAGAATCATCATTTTTTAAAAAACGGAATCATTCTAGGCACTTAGAAACTATTAAGCACAGTCAGCTAAAAAGAAAAGGATCTCTGTGGTACGGAAGAGGAACATTCGAATCACAGACTGGATATAGGGAAACAGTGCTGCTCTGCCAGGGTCAATTTCCTACACAGATATTGTAGCTATATGGGAGAGGACAAGGATCTTAGACCCTCGTTAAGTCCAATTCCATCAGATTTAATTTCTGTCAAACTCTTGTACAGGGTAGTCGGAAGGAGAAATGCGCTGTTTCAATGTGCAAACGGTTATACATTCTGCCTAGAGAAACAGCCAGTTGTGATGAACCCATACCCATTTTAAATAAAACTCCCAAGAGTCAAGCTAGACATGATTCCACATGCATTTGCCTGAAGCATATCAGGTTTTTAGAAATTAGTAGCAGGCACATGGGGGCAAATTGCATTTGGACTGCAGTGCATAGGAAGGAGATATTTAGCCCTTTTCTCCACTACCAGGATCCTGAGGAAAGTTACTTTCCCTCCACTTTTATTAGTGGTGTTTTTATTGTAATGATCTGTATGTGATTATAGATATAGATATATATTCTACCAATGTTTATTTTTTACGATTGCTTTTTTATATGTGTTTTTAGCAGTGAGCCACATTGAGTCCCTGTCAGGGGAAAAGTTGGGATATAAATAAATGATAATAATTAGCTGGGGAAACTACCTCCACTGGTATCAATGGGAGCTTTTCTCCAGGGCTAACAGCTGTGCATGTATTAGGATGATTTTAATCAGGATCTTGGATGGTATGGGAAGGGCTAAGCATCTCCTCCCCTCACAGTATGGTCTTAATTCATTTGCTCCCTCCCCTGCACCTGCTATTAATTACAAACAAACAAACAAACAAACAAACAAACAAACAAACCTTGACATGGTTTAGAGCAGGCATAGGCAAACTTGGCCCTCCAGATGTTTTGGGACTACAACTCCCACCATCCCTAGCTAACTGGACCAGTGGTCAGGGATGATGGGAATTGTAGTCTCAAAACATCTGGAGAGCCAAGTTTGCCTATGCCTGGTTTAGAGCAATGTGTTTTAGTGTCACATCTCATTTGGCGCTCAGAAAAACAATGTTTAAAACATGTATATACTCTTCAGCAAAATTGGCCATTAATTATTATCATTTGTTGTATTAATGATGAACATAGAATTCACGTATTTAGTATGAGTTTTCCAAAATGCAATCTGGCATCTCCTTGATTTAGCTAGCTTGGTTATTGCTAACCAGATGTGTTCATCCACTTTGGACAAAGCTTAAATACAGAACCCAGGTGGTATTCAGGCCTTCCCCAAAATGAACTAGGTCTTCTCCAAAGTAGTCCTAAGCTATGTGGGTTACTCTCAAAGCTTTGAGAGCTTCAGAAGGGTGGGTGTCTCCCCCCCATTAAGCACAATTGAATACTTGCTTTCACTCTCCCACAGGCAAGCTCACCATAAAAAATAATAATAATCAAGGCAGAGAGGAGGAGCTTGTAGTTCTATGACTGACAGCTTTAGGTTCCAACCAGGGAACAATTTTACCAGAGCTCTCAATATAACTTGCAATCACAATGCTTTGGGATGGAATGTAGAAGGAACTAACAGAAGGTGTTCTATCATATATATTTTTTCATTTACTTTTTAGCTGTAGCAATGCACAGCTTCCAAAGTGATATACCCATCACTAACAGGGATTTGTCTGGTATCCTACTTGCTGCCTGTTCAGTGAGTGGTTGATACCGACCAACCCCCCAATGATGCATTTGGATTTCTTTCCACCATCCAAGCTCCCTGACACTTTCTCTCTGGCTGCTGGGGCAGAGCAGTGCAGGCGGCTTCTACTGGCAACTGGTCTCACCACCTGAACTTCTTCCTTTCCCACTGCTCGTCATGTATAGCCACAGTGATGAGCTCGGCTTTTCAGCTGCAAAACTAATAGTGAGAAGGCCCCTCCATATGCACCCACCCTCTGCCTGAAAGAATAGTCAGATGGCACTCTGCTGACTTTGCAAGCAGGTATGTCTTTTTTTAAGGTTGCACTAAGGACTATCAATTAATTACTTAATACCATTTATATTCCACCTTTCTTCAAGGAATCCAATATGGTATACAATATGGTTCTCCCTCTTTTCATACTATCCTCACAACAACCCTGAGATAGGTTAGGTTGAAAGATGGCTACCCAAGGTCACCCAGTGTGTTTTGTGACTCAGTGGGGACTTAAACTCTACTCCTCCAGGTCCTAATCCATTGCTCTAACCAATGCAAAACACAGACTTTCTAACATGGTGTGTATTGCACATTCACACAACAAAGATTATCCACACCTTAAAACCCACAAATGGTAAAAAATTAAAAAAGAATGTTCCTTTTTAAAACACCCCAAACTTTAAAAACATTCCTAGTGGGCACCAGCACAATATTATACCCCTCTATGTTTTCTCAAAGTATAATCCATCCATTCCACCAAGGCATTTGTTGCCAATTCAGAGCAGAAAGCAAACACAAAACAAATAGCCTCATACTGTTTTGATATTATGCAGTAGAGTATCTCTACTGATGTTTTATTTTAGCTGACTTCCCAAAAGAAGTCAAGACTTCAAAAGCTGATAAATATGACTGGAGAGGAAAAGGAATAAACCAGTGACTTTCTATAAATCTTGATAACCCTTTCATATTTTTCAGGTAAATGTGAAACAAAGTAAAGGCTACCTCAGTTGCCAAAGAACAGAAGAAAAGATTGGTAAGCAGACGCTAGCTGGATACATGATGACATCATATTGTTGAGAAACAAATTCTTTAGCACTGAGCAAAATCTGAACAATGTCTTCTCTAATGCCCTCTGCATTCAGAACAGTTGAGCTTTCTCTTGCATGTATGCTTAGGTATATAGAATCTTTCATTTGTTCATTTAATCCTTTCTGTTTGGGTCCAGCTGCTCTCAAAGACTATATATTGGTAGCACTGCAGATTGAGAGTATATGGGTAAAAATTGTAGGAGAATGAATAGAAGAATTACTGTGGGTGTCTGCTATAGACTTCCAAGACAGACTGAAGACTTGGATAATGCCTTCCTAGAGCAGATTGCTCTAGGCCTGTGGCTTCATTGCGTCCTAATTACGAAATATCCAGACAAGACAGCAGATATATATTTTGGGTTTAATTAGGCCACAACTTTATTTGGGGTAGGGTGGTGTCGGTTTCTGTCCTGGGCCCACTGCTGTTCAACATCTTTATAAATCATAGAATCATAGAATCATAGAGTTGGAAGAGACCACAAGGGCCATCGAGTCCAACCCCCTGCCAAGCAGGAAACACCATCAGAGCACTCCTGACATATGGTTGTCAAGCCTCTGCTTAAAGACCTCCAAAGAAGGAGACTCCACCACACTCCTTGGCAGCAAATTCCACTGTCAAACAGCTCTTACTGTCAGGAAGTTCTTCCTAATGTTTAGGTGAAATCTTCTTTCTTGTAGTTTGGAACCATTGCTCCGTGTCCGCTTCTCTGGAGCAGCAGAAAACAACCTTTCTCCCTCCTCTATGTGACATCCTTTTATATATTTGAACATGGCTATCATATCACCCCTTAACCTCCTCTTCTCCAGGCTGAACATGCCTGGAGAATGATGTGGATGAAGGAATTGAGAGGATGATCATAAAAAATTTGCAGATGACACCTATCCGGGAGGAGTAGCTAATGCCACAGAAGACAGAATTGGGATTCAAGATGACCATAACAGACTGGAGAACTAGGGTTGCCGTATTTTGAAAATCAAAAAAGTGAACACGTTTGCCAACTTCTATTTTTAACTATGGATCACTATGAAGACTCTACCCATGAAAAGAGGATGTGTCCTGGAAAAAGAGGGCATATGGCAACAAAATGAAGTTCAATACAGACAAATATAAGGTTCTACACTTAGGCAGGAACAACCAGCTACACAGATATAAGATCTGGGACACCTGACTTACCACCAGCAGTACATGTGAAAAGGGATCTATGGGTCTTTGTAGACCACATGCTTAACATGTGTCAACAGTGTGATGAAGTAACAAAACAAACTAATGCTATTCTAGGCTTCATCAACAGAAGTATAGTGTCCTCATCAAGGAAAGTCACAGTCCTGCTCTGTTCTGCCTTGGTCACACAACACCTAGAGTACTGTGTCCAGTTCTGTGTGCTACAAGTTAAGAAGAATATCAGCAAGCTGGAACATGTGCAACCAAGGGCAACCAAGATGTTCAAGGATCTGGAAACCAAGCATTACAAGGAATGGTTGAGGGAGTTGGGTATGTTCAGGCTAGATAAGAGGAAACTGAGAGGAGATATGATAGCCACCTTCAAATATCTAAAGGGCTGTCAAATGGTAGAGGAAGCTTGTTTTCTCCTACTCTGGACTGTAGGACCCAAACCAACGGCTTCAAGTTACAAGAAAGGAGATTCCCACTAAACATCAGGAAGAATAATTTTACAGTAAGAGCTGTTCAACAGTAGAATGGACTCCCTTGAAATATAGTGGACTCTCCTTCCTTGAGGGTTTTTAAGCAGAGGTTGAATGGCCATCTGTCATGGATGCTTTAGTTGAGATTCCTGCATTGCAGGGGCTTGGACTAGATGACCCCCAGGGTTCTTTTCAACTCCAATTCTATGATTTCTTTTATCTATTTTTCCAGTTTTCAGGGTTATGGGTTCAGTAATGCATTTATCCCTGTGGCCTCTAATTCCTGAACTAATTCCTTTGTAGCAGTTCCTCTGTGCGTGTGATTATAGCTGAGTGAGTAATTTACAGTGAATAATTTATCTGCCTTTCCTGGTCACAAAATATCTGCAAGGAGATTGTAATTATGCTCACTTTATTATGCAGATGTATTTGATTTGTTAATTCTTACTCTCTGTGTTTATCACGATCAGAGCTACTATTATGAGAGCCATTTTGCTTATTGGCACTTTGCTTATTGGCATTGGCTGAAATAGATGAAAGAATGAAGCTCCTTAGATTTTGTGATAAAAATATACGGATATATTTAAAACCACCAAACTTGGTGCTACTTTCTGATAATAGATGTAAACTCTGGATACAGCAAATAAATCCAATTAGAAAATAAAGACAAATGAAGCACAACCCAGTATTGTCTATTATTTTCATTATCTCGGCTTCTCCCTCACTTTTTTTTATCGTACACAAGTCCATTGTATACAAACTCCTATTTAATCTTTTCTTCTATAGCTCACCCAGTGACTCTGCTTTTCTATCATAAACATTATAACTAAGTATCAATCTTAATGTTCCTGTTTATAATACAGTGGTACCTTGGGTTACATGCGCTTCAGGTTACATACGCTTCAGGTTACAGACTCCGCTAACCCTGAAATAGTACTTCAGGTTAAGAACTTTGCTTCAGGATGAGAACAGAAATCGTGCTCCAGCGGCACAGCAGCAGCAGGAGGCCCCATTAGCTAAAGTGGTGCTTCAGGTTAAGAACAATTTCAGGTTAAGAACGGACCTCCAGAACGAATTAAGTACTTAACCTGAGCTACCACTGTATTCTTCATTTTGCTCCTCTTTATTCCTGGGTCTTCAGTACGTTTCTCACCCTATTTCTCATCTCTTTCTGTTTCTGTTAGGTGTTGTTCTTATGTGCCAGATGTCTCACAATGTTGCTGTTTACTGAGAGGAGGAAGGAAAAGGCAGTGGGAGCTTCGTTTGGTTCCACTGCTTTGCATGCACTGAGTTCCTGCTGCCTTCTCCATCCCCGCCTCAGTAAGCAACAGCATTGGGAGGCACTGGGAAGACAGGAGAGCAAAACATCAGCACCCATGCAGCTCGGCCAGCCACTACTGGATATTACTGAGTTATTTGTGACAAGTGTATAATCAGTTGGTTTTTTAAAAAAATTTAATAAGATTTGTATATCACTTAATCATCAAAACCTGTAAGCAGTTTACATAAAATATAAAATCACATAAGCTCTCACACCTTCTTTCTAATGTCAAAGAACAGAGCAGAAATTCAGTCAAAACGTAGAAGCAATCCAGGTTCTGCCTATGGGTAGCTTAGTACAAAATACCTGGATGATTGCAGAGAGGAAGGTTTCACATGACTTAGTGTACAAGAGTGCAACTCTTTTCAGTAGAAAAGGCCTGAAAGGTTTTATCCGAGAAGATGATAACTACTTCATTTTGCCTCTCAAACAACTGCTTGTTGCCTTGTGCCTTCCCTCACAATGACTTCTCAGGAATGGACCCAAGAGATGTGTTGGGTCACGCAAGATATGCGTTCCGTGTGCTGCGCTGGCTCGCCAGAAGTGGCTTAGTCATGCTGGCCACATGACCCGGAAGTGTCTGCGGACAGCGCTGGCTCCCGGCCTATAGAGTGAGATGAGCACACAACCCTAGAGTCTGGCAAGACTGGCCCGTACGGGCAGGGGTACCTTTACCTTTACCTAAGCTATACCATGGCTTAATGTGAACTTTGTGAAAGATACAGCCGCTACTTATTTTCAAAATGAAATTCAGTATCTTCGTTACGCTTTATTTATAGAAGCTACTTAATTCTGCACTAACTCTGACTTCAAATTAGTTCAGTCTTCCAATAGTGTAGCCTAGCCTCCCAGCCTTCCCATAGTTTGATATCTTGTTGAAATAGAACAAGAATAATGAACATGGCTGAAATGAAGATGTGTAAATTTAGGGGGCTTTGCAGAAGCACAGGGCTGTCTTACCCTAATAATAATAATAATAATAATTTATTATTTGTACACCGCCCATCTGGCTGGGTTTCCCCAGCCACTCTGGGCGGCTTCCAACAAAGATGAAAGATACACTAAAATGTCACATATTAAAAACTTCCCTGGACAGGGCTGCCTTCAGATGTCTTCTGAATGTCAGGTAGATGTTTATCGTTTTGACATCTGATGGGAGGGCATTCCACAGGGCGGGCGCCACTACCGAGAAGGCCCTCTGCCTGGTTCCCTGTAACTTGGCCTCTCGCAGTGAGGGAACCTCCAGAAGGCCCTCAGAGCTGGACCTCAGTGTCCAGGCAGAACGATGGGGGAGGAGACGCTCCTTCAGATATACTGGACCGAGGCCGTTTAGGGCTTTAAAGGTCAGCACCAACACTTTGAATTGTGCTCGGAAACGTACTGGGAGCCAATGTAGGTCTTTCAAGACCGGTGTTATAAGGTCTCGGTGGCCGCTCCCAGTCACCAGTCTAGCTGCCGCATTCTGGATTATTTGTAGTTTCCGGGTCACCTTCAAAGGTAGCCCCACGTAGAGTGCATTGCAGTAGTCCAAGCGGGAGATAACCAGAGCATGTACCACTGCAGGCAGATAGGGTCTCAGCCTACGTACCAGATGGAGCTGGTAAACAGCTGCCCTGGATACAGATTTGACCTGTGCCTCCATGGACAGCTGTGAGTCCAAAATGACTCCCAGCTGCGCACCTGGTCCTTCAGGGGCACAGTTACCCCATTCAGGACCAGGGAATCCTCCACACCTGCCCGCCTCCTGTCCCCCCAAAACAGTACTTCTGTCTTGTCAGGATTCAACCTCAATCTGTTAGCCGCCATCCATCCTCCAACCTCTTCCAGACACTCACACAGGACCTTCACCGCCTTCACTGGTTCTGATTTAAAAGAGAGGTAGAGCTGGGTATCATCCGCATACTGATGAACACCCAGCCCAAACCTCCTGATGATCTCTCCCAGTGGCTGCATGTAAATGTTGAAAAGCATGGGTGAGAGGACAGAACCCTGAGGCACCCCACAAGTGAGAGCCCAGGGGTCTGAACACTCATCCCCCACCACCACTTTCTGAACACGGCCCAGGAGGAAGGAGCGGAACCACTGTATGACAGTGCCCCCAGCTCCCAGCCCCTCAAGACGGTCCAGAAGGATGTTATGGTCAATGGTAACAAACGCTGCTGAGAGATCCAGCAAAACTAGGAAACAGCTCTCACCTTTGTCCCTAGCCCACCGGAGATCATCAACCGGTGCGACCAAGGCAGTTTCAGTCCCGTGATGAGGCCTGAATCCTGACTGGAAGGGATCCAAATGGTCCGCTTCTTCCAGACGTGCCTGGAGTTGTTCAGCAACCACTCGCTCAATTACCTTGCCCAAGAATGGAAGATTTGAGACTGGGCGATAATTGGCCATCGTGGCCGCATCTAAAGATGGTTTTTTAAGAAGCGGTTTAATAACCGCCTCTTTCAGTGGGTCTGGGAAGGCTCCCTCCCTCACATGGTTTTTATGGAAGCCGCCCAGAGTGGCTGGGGAGGCCCAGCCAGATGGGCGGGGTATAAATAATAAATTATTATTATTATTATTATTATTATTATTATTATTATTATTATTCACCACCCCACGAAGCCCATCGCCCAGTCCTTCCCGGCTAGCTTTTATAAGCCAGGATGGGCAAGGATCCAGGAGACAGGTGGTTGGCTTCACTCGTCCAAGCAGCCTGTCCACATCCTCGGAGGTAACAGATTGGAATTGATCCCAAACAACTTGACTAGACAGGACTCTAGCACTCTCCCGCCCTGGCCCTGCTCCCACGGTGGAGTCTACTTTTTCCCGAATCTGAGCGATTTTATCTGCAAAAAACTTTGCAAAATCATTGCAGGAGATCATGTGGCCCTTACTGGGCCCCGATGTCGCAGGTGGTTCCGCTAAATTGCGAACCACCTGAAAAAGTCTCCTGCTGCTGTTTTCTGCAGATGCAATAGAGGTGGCGAAGAAAGTCTTCTTCGCCGTCGCTATCGCCACTTGGTAGGCTCGACGTTGAGCTCTAACCTGTGTCCGGTCAGATTTGGAATGAGTTATCCGCCACCGGCGCTCTAGCCGTCTCAACGATTGTTTCATTGCCCTCAGATCCGTGGAAAACCACGGGGCTCTCTGGGCTCCATGCAATCGGAGAGGGCGCTTCGGAGCCAAACAGTCATTAGCCCTGGTTAACTCCACATTCCAGCGGGCCACCAGGGAATCGGCTGAAAGGCCATCAACATGGGATAAAGCATCCCCTACCACTCTCTGGAAACCATTTGGATCCATTAAGTGGCGGGGGCAGATCATCTGAATCGGTCCCACCTCCCTGCAGAGGGGATGGGTCGCAGAGAAGTCCAGTTGCACCAGGAAGTGATCTGACCATGGCACTTCTTTCATTTCGCTTTTACTTAGTGTCAGATCACCAACATCCATAGAGGTAAACACCAGGTCCAAGGCATGTCCGCGGCTATGGGTTGGGCCAGACTTATTCAGGGACAGCCCCATGGAGGGCATGCTTTCCACAAAGTCCCGAGCGGCCCCTTGTAAGGCCGTGTCGGCATGGATGTTAAAATCCCCTAGGACAACCAAGCTAGGTGTCTCCAGGAGAACATCCGCCACGACCTGAAGCAGCTCGGGCAGGGAATCCTTGGTGCAGCGGGGAGGTCGGTACACCAAAAGGAATCCTGTACTGCCCCTATTGCCCAACCTCCAGAACATGCACTCGGAAAACTGGGTCTTCCCAATAGGACGCCTGGTGCAAACTAATGACTTCCTAAAAATCACTGCAACCCCCCCTCCCCGCCTACATGACCTGGGTTGCTGTGCGTAAGAGAAACTTGGTGGACAAGCAGTGGCAAGGACAGGCCCATCTGCTTCATCCAACCAAGTCTCTGTTACACATGCCAGGTCAAGTCCTCCATCCATGATCAAGTCATGGATGGCAGTGGTTTTATGAATCATTGACCTGGCATTGCACAGCAACACTTTCAGGTCATGTGGGTATCCCTTGCTGATTCTAGTATCCATCCGGTCAGGACCAGACCTGGAGGCAGGGATAGTCCTCAGACAACGACTAAACCTACCTCCTCTGTAATGACATGGTCTGGTCTTAGCGTAACTCCTCCTCCTACCTGTGATCACTGAGATCGGTTGTCCCAGTGCATCCCCCCTGTGGAACATGCCCCAGCCATTTTGTTGGCTGGGACCTACTCCCCAGCAGCCCTGACCCCTCCCCTTAAGAACAAAACAACACCTTAAAAAAAACAATACAATACAAACAAAAAACAATAAAAATTACAAAAACATAAAATCAAACAAATTCCCAGGCCCAATAAACATCCATCCCACCCCCACCCCCCCACATACAAAAAATTCAAAAGAAAAATTTAAAAACATTTAAAAAGCACTCTGCACCCCTCCAGCAGTAACAGCAACTGTCCTAGTGAGGCCCGTCAGGCCCCGCCCCAGGCCAGATGGTGAGTGGCAGGAAGGAGCAGGGCCCTCAGACACTCACACAGGAGAGTCCTCCTGGGCAGCAGAGCACAGCAGTCCTTATGGGGCTTCAGGCCCCGCCCTGGGCCAGATGGTGAGTGGCAGGAAGGAGCAGGGCCCCAGACACTCACACAGGAGAGTCCTCCTGGGCAGCAGAGCACAGCAGTCCCTGTGAGGCTTCAGGCCCTGCCCTGGGCCAGATGGTGAGTGGCAGGAAGGAGCAGTTAAAAAAACAGCGACTCCAAATCATTCTGTTTGGTTAGGAAACTAATCTGCATATTTACACATATGCAAGTCCCACTGAGTTCAGTTACACTTACTCCCAGGTAATTGGGTATAGGATTGCTACCTAATTACATTAACATCAATAAGATTTAGGCTGCAGCCCTATGCAACTTTGTCTGGAAGTCCCGCAGAACACTAGGCATACAGCTAAGATTTAAACACATGGTGTATTGCTCTTATATTAGCACAAGCTATAGGAAATGGGAAAACAATTGCCCAAGAAATGCTGCATGGAACAAATCACCAATAATGTATATGGCAGGGCCATGTAACCTGAACCTTTACTGGCTAATTATGGCTTGGTGTTTGAAAGCTTTTCCTGTAAATCTATCCAGGAATAAAATTAAAAGTAGGGTTAACAAAGCGGACAAGTAGAAAGAGATAAGGTATAAATTCAAAATATGTGATTCCATCAGCACTTTAAAAAGTAATCATATTCTAAAGCCATATCTGCCTGATTTAGCATACTATGCTTGAAGGAAAGAATTCATTGTCTTCTGTTTTCAAACTACTTGCGGCTATCAATCTGTAGCACTCATTATATATATTATATTGCCTATTGCATGCATTCCTCAGGGAAGGGCTTCATGCTGATATTTCGGCAGGAATCTCAACACAGAATAAGTGTGAGAAAATCTGTTATCTGTAATATAACAGTGACAACTTTGTAATATATTGGCTTTCTTTGGATCTTAGAAAATCAGATAGTGTTTTGCACACAATCTGGCACCCTTTCATAGGGAGAACTTGTTTGGCAATAAAATGATATTCTCCCTCTTTTACTGTTACTGGATCTATGGTTGATATTGCATTTGTCTCTGTCAGTGGGAAACATTTGCCTTATTTTTTTTTGGGGGGGGGAATGCATTTATTCAACATTTATACCAGGAAAGGGAAACAACCTGCCCATGAGGACTCCCCACCCAGGCACTTTCTACGTATCCAAAAATCATTGCTTTTGAATACCAGTTTTAGGCTTTGCCTGGGACACTTCTAAATTGGGCAAAATGAAATAAATGAAGGGGTTTGTGTATACTCACAGTGAAATAAAAGATGTCAACATTGCAAATCATAATCCAATGGGGAAATTGAGTTTTGAGAAACGGGCACAGAATCTGAAGTTGTGTTTATGCTTTATTTAATGCATTTTGAGTAGTACTAATGAGATAAGATAGAAGCCATACATTAAATAGGAATCTGGTCTGTCCTTCATGATACAAAGGCATTTTTCAGAGAATACCATTGTTCAAAATGCACTGGGTTATCATAATACTATATATGTAACGTACAGCAACATCAGATTTCACCATTTCTCTTTGAACTGTAACCTAGTGCTACCACTTAATTTTTTTTACTGTTTAGAGAAAAAAAATTATTACAGCTTTTCAATTCTGTGTCAGTTGACACATGATTGCACACAATATCCAACCATGAAGCCCTTGAGGTTTATTAAAATAGTTTAAGACACAGCAATTTCATTAAACAAGAAGAAATGCTAGTCTTATACTAGGAAATATCCTGTACTAAAAATCACAGCTTGACTTGGCATATTACAAGCTGAAGGGTCAAAGCATTTACATGCAATTTTAATAGAACTCACAGCCAAGTAACACAGCTGGAGCCCTGTCACTTTGCATTTTAGGGGACAGTATTGGCACTCTCAATGGAAAATACAAAGGATACCCTTGGAACATAGCTATGGAATATCACCTTTCCCCCTTTTTTTCTTATTTGGACCTGCTAACACAGCTTGACTAAAGCAATTAGGTCCAACCTAAAAGAATAAGTGCAAAATCATTGAAACCACATTTAGAATTTATACATTACATATGCTCAATATAATGTCACTCAGATCAGCCTGCAACAGCAATAAAATAATAAAGCAAAATATGGAAACCTAAAATATTTACAATATCAAATTAAAAAGCAAATTACTAAGCAGTTAAGACTTCAGTAACTTATATGGCATATAACTAAATAATAGTGTGTAAAGGTGTGCAGAGGTGTAGAAACATTTGGCTTTTGCATGACTGGAATGAAGGGGACTAAACAAAAGTTAACAATCACATCCATTGCTTTGTCCACTTTTCAGGCTTGGGACTCAGCCAGCTCTGGCATGCAGCCCACTAGGGGTGCTGACTTGGGCCAAAAATTGGGGGGGGGGGAGTGTGCAGTGGCATGTTGTGTGTGCAGCTTCAATGGCCACTGCTTCTCTCTCGTGCTCAGGAGGAGCATGCCTTTGATGCTGCACTGTGTTTGGCCTTCTCCGTCCCCTCAATAATAGAGGGGTTGAGTCCCTGTTAGGAATATTGAGGGGGCTGAGCACACCTCGGCCCCCTAGAATTGGCACACCTGCAGCCCACAGAAGATTGCCCACAAGAGAATGCAGCCCTTGGGATGAAGAAGAGTTCCCCACCTGCATTATAGTTAACTTGGTTAGTTATTACCACGGCAGCCCTTGAATTTCAATATCAGTAATATTTGTTACTCCACAAGATATTCCATTTTGCAAGTTGTACTGTACAACAGTCATTAACATACTGAGAATTCCATTCTACTGAAACTAATCTAAGAGATACTAAAGTCCAAATGCAAATTATGAGAGATGATAACAAAAAATGTGAAATATTTTGGACATGTACCTAACTTGAAAATGGTCCCACCAAATTTATTAGTATAATAATAATACCTTTCTTGTCAATGTACAATCTGTGTACAATGAAATTAACCAAGCCTCCCTCCCCCCCCCACATACACTCAATCACATTGCACTCTGTGTGCTTGTCGCACAACACACCAACCCTGAAAGTCTGTTGCACTATATTATTTTCCGTTCAGCAGCCTAACAGTCCACAGATAGAAACTGTTTTTTAGCCTGTTGCTACGACTGATTATACTTCTATATCTCTTGCCTGAGAGTAGAAGATTAAAGAGGTGCTAGCAGGGGTGTGAATCGTCCCTCCTAATTTTTCTCGCTCTCCTAAGGCAATGATCCTTGTGATGTCATCTAGTGGGCTCAGGGAACAGTGCTGTGTTCACCACCCTCTGTAAAGACTTTCTGTCCGTGGCTGTCAAGCCAACGTACCACACTTTGATACAATATGAGAGGACACTTTGTATTGTGGACCGGTAGAAGGAGGTCATCAATTGATGTTTAACATTGTTCTTTCGCAAGACCCTGAGGAAATGGAGTCTCTGCTGGGCCTTCCTAACCACCTGAGTTATATTGTTTTTCCAAGTGAAGTCTTCACTAAGGTAAACTCCCAGGAATTTAAAGGAAGATTCTCTCTCCACCCAACCCCCCCCCCCGATATACAACAGGCCTAGTTCCCCTCTCTTCCTCCAAAAGTCCAACACCATCTCCTTTGTCTTGCTAATATTTAGATGCAAGTTATTCTCTACGTACCATGTCAATACTTTTTGAACATCCCCCCTGTACACTGATTCATCTCCACCTATGACCCATTATGGTAGTATCATTTGCAAACTTAATAATTGCAATGGATGGATCAGATGAAATACAGTCATATGTATACAATGAGTACAGGTAGGGACTCAGCACACATCCCTGTGGGGTGCCAGTGCTGAGCTTCAGGGAGGTAGATGTAACAGGCCCAATCCTCACTGTTTGTGTCCAATCCCTCAGAAAGTCTTTATGAATGGTTTTGTTAAAATAAAATAAATCTCTAGAATTTTTGTGTGTGGTTGCAACCTCATAATATATGAGAAGCTCAATAACATTATATGAAGCTTAAGAAAAATGTCTGTGCATATTGATGCTAAAAATTATGTAAAGGTTTGCATTTGCAAAAGCATGGAAATTTACATTAAGTGAGAGGTTCCACTCTAGGTGAAAGAGGAGGTCTGGTGTTTTTTCATTTCACAGGCTTAGGCTACCTGATGACTCATCATTGCAAGAAACCCAAGCTGCAAAGTGCTCAAGAAGATAATTGCAGGCACTCTTGGGGGATGCTGATTATCCCGTCAGTAAGGTAAATCTTCCTGTTCTTTGACATTTGTGGGAAGGCTATGCTCACTGCACCATCTCTTTAAGAGGTAGGATCAGAAGAGTCTTTTCCAGTGGCCAGAGGATGTATCAGATAAGCCTCTTTGACATTAGAGACAGAAGTCCTTTCTGACACCACTTGCCTCTTTGAATCTCTGGCCCAACTAATGGATCCCTGGCAGCAGAAGGGCCCCAAAAGGGGGCATGTTGGGGAGCAGTTGTGGTCCAAAGGATTTTCAGGCCTTCCAGTTCCCTGGGACACACACCTAAACTTGGAGAAAATTTAGGCATACTTTTAAATGTATCTAAAACTCTTCCAACTCTTCCAATGGGAGAGCAAATGGCCAAGCCAGACATGGAGGGAGAAATGAAGACCATTTCTATGCCCTCAGTTTCACCTTGTCAGCAGGGCCCTGAATGAGGAAGTTAAACTGCCTTTGTAATTCATCAAGCTTCTCATTAGGATTGCAGCCTTAATCACCTTTTCTACCAGCTAGTTAAATTTTTGCTGCTTATAATACTTATTTCTTTTTAGTGCTTTAAGTTCGATTCTGTTCATTTCACTGAATGCTTATTTTTTGCTTTGTGTACAATGGAGATTATTGGGGAACTTTGTAAATAACTAGACAATCAATTTATGTATAGGTTCAGTTCTGTGCACGCACAGAGATCACCACACATATTTACTAGCCCTTTTCCTTCCCTCTTGCCCCTGCAGCTGATCTTGTTGCTCCCTACCACCCTCACCACACACTTTCAAGCTGCTCCTCTGTGGTCTGCCTCTCATATTGCATCACTCAAAATATTTTTTTGTAGATGAATAACTAGTTACTTGTACATTTTTGAACAATGAATTCTACATGGAAATGTAAGATCTGTGTACCATGGAAACATTTTTTTTAAAAAAATATAAACACTGATTACTGTCCTGCTATGATTTCTAAGGTCTTTCAGGTATTTGAAGCTCAATAAATATGTGGCTAAAGAGAGGAGGGAAATGAACATGTACTGTCAGTAACAATGAAGGCATTGCAACACCATAATATGAGCCAAACTAAGTGCTTGGTGTCTAAACCGCAGAACCTAGGGCTGGCCGATCAGAAGGTTGGTGGTTCGAATCCCCGCGACGGGGTGAGCTCCTGTTGTTCGGTTCCAGCTCCTGCCCACTTAGCAGTTCAAAAGCATGCCAAAGTGCAAGTAGATAAATAGGTACCACTCCGGCAGGAAGGTAAATGGCTTTTCTGTGCGTTGCTCTGGTTCGCCAGAAGCAGCTTAGTCATGTTGGCCACATGAACCGGAAGTTGTCTGTGAACAAATGCCGGCTCCCTTGGCCTATAGAGCAAGATGAGTGTGCAACCCCAGAGTCATCTGCGACTGGACCTAACAGTCAGGGGTACCTTTACCTTTACCTAAGTGCTTGGTGTAAAGAAAATATAAAATGTTTTGTCCAGACAGTTCTACAAATTAATAATTTTGTTGTTGTTGTTAATTATAGGAGTATCTCAGAGTATTTTGTTGCTTTTGCATCTCAACAGAATCAAAATATTCTAAGGGGAAACCAGCAACCATATGGACTCGTTCCCTAGGTTCATCCATGTGATAGCCCACCCTTTGATGAGGCTCACTCCAGGGGGCAGTGGGGTTGGGACTGCAGTCTAATTAACACTCTTACTCCAAGGATGAAGCTGGTCTGCCAAAACAGCAAAAAAAGAATTACAGTGGTGCCTCGCAAGACAAAATTAATTCGTTCCGCAAGTTTATTCATCTTGCGATTTTTTCGTCTTGCGAAGCACGGACTTTGGAAAAGCTTCAAAAATCACCAGAGTCTTCAAAAACCTCAAAAAAGGCTACCACACTGCGTGCTATGAGTTGCTCCTCGAAGTGAATGCACGGTTTTAAGAAAAAGGAAACAAACTTGCAAGACAAAGGAAACAAACTTGCAAGACGTTTTCGTCTTGCGAAACAAGCCCATAGGGAAATCCGTCTTGCGAAGCAACTCAAAAAACGAAAAACTCTTTCGTTTTGCGAGTTTTTCATCTTACGAGGCATTTGTCTTGCGAGGTACCACTGTACATGTATTCAGCTATTCTCATAGCTTGCTGTAACCTTTTCCCGCAATCTGTGAAAAAAACGAATTGCTGTTTTCCCCTGATTCAGCGTTAAAGAGTGGGATTTCCTGGGGAAAGTTGTGGGGCAAAAAAAAAAAAAAGTGCTTAGACACGGCACTTTAAAGTGCAGACCTGGGCACAGAAGTGTTGGGGGCAGTGGAGGTAAATGTAGACAAACCCTCACAGTCTATGGATTCAAAGGACAGGAACTGAAGTCCACTTTTGATAGTAATACAGCTATGAAGAACACTATAGAAAGACATGCTTATATATTTTGGCAAGAAAAGCTTCCCCAATGATGTAGGTACAAAGAAAAAGAAAATATAGGATTATTGTGAAAACAAGTACATAATGCAAGTAACTGATATGAATTTAATGAAAATATTTATTTAAATATGTACAATGGAGTGTGGGGGGGATGACAACTGTTATCCAAACAAATATATGTAATGCTTGTAAGTACGTAAATGAAACTAAGAATATAATTTATTGTGGTACATTCTGGTGAAAACACACACACTAATCCTAAATAATAATAAAAGTGATGATGATGATGATGGCCTTGTATTACAACACACTTTCCACCCTTCTGGATGCCTTCTGCTGATACCTCAACTCCTGTTTGTGCTTTAATGAGCAAACAGTGCTTCTTCACATGACGGCAACCCATTTTCTTGGTAGAGAGGGCATTTCTGAGCATGTAAAGAGATATCCCTTCCCTGTTTTCTGTTATAGGACAAGTCTTTGTGGATAAGGGACCTCTGTGTGCACACTGAATATTGCTTTCCCCCCCTTCTCTGCCTGCAGTTACTGGCTGGATCAGAATATGCTTGTGCTTTCAAAGATACAGACAATATCCCAAATGCTGCTGTAGATAATGACTTAGACTAGCAAGTTCTACCACAGATTCACTGCTGGACTCAATATGTGTTGCTTTCTCTCATACTCTGTTTCTCCTTTGTAAAGTGGCTATAACAAAAGATGTTTCAAACATTACACTTTTACCAAAATTATGTGTGAGATCATCCCAGAAGGTGACCTAATGCATAAGCTCTGAGGTGGTTCTTAGTGAGCCTGCCTTGGAGAATGGATTGTGAAGCACTTTGCATAGGCAAAGTTGAACAATGATTATGTAGCAGTTTGAAACCACACTCTAATCTTGGTAGTACAGTATCTTTACAGTCAAAGACTATTTTCTAGTGATACAGACTGATATATATCACACATATTAAAATAACAGTACCTCAATTGATCACTAAGGTCAGTTTGTAGGTCAAGGTAGGGGAAGCAGGCTATATACTTACAACCGTTAGATGCAGTGAGTCTACTACCAAAAGAAATATATTTAAGTAATTTGGTTGTTAATTTTCCAGTGCAGGGTCAGCAGCATCCTTGTTACATGCCTTAGGCAATATATGGTTCATTATGTAATGGAACCTGCCAGCCTGCCAGGTATGTTTATACATCCTGCACACTGGTACCATGTACTGAAGCAGATCAGAAATTTGACTCTAATTATGGCAGCTGTGTTCACTGATGCATCCAAATTAAAAGTGACCTGTGGGAGTGAAATCTGCATTGCTTTTAGTTTGAGCATCCTTTAGGGAATTGTATAACCTATGAAACATTCTTGGGTTCATTTCAAAAAGGAGCAGACTTCAAGATGCAAAATTTCAAGCACCAGTTGTCCAGTTCACACATAAAAGCACAGTGCATGCCCGCTGAGACATTTTGATCTTCAGCCAGCCAGTAAAGAACCAGATGGACAAATTTTCTAAGGCAATACAAAGTTTCTCCTTATAGCTTTGTATTTGATTCTGCCCAGTGTTCCCAACCCACCCTTCCCCATGTCCTGTGTAGTTCATTACCAGTGCACGGATGCTGTTTTCTCAGAGGCTCCTGGTGACTGTATATTCTACATTGTGGCACAGCAGTAGGGCTGCCAGGTCTTCACCCAGAGTTGGTTCTTGTCCTTTTAAAAGTTCCGAGGCACCAAGAGTGGATGGATAAAGACAAACCTGTGTAGTAGCAGTGATGTCCCAACCCCAGGCATGTATAAGCTGCAGCAGGGGAACAGAGCACATATATCAAATTGTGTGGCATGAAACTATGCCACTCTGCTCCCACACCTACCTAATCAATCTCTACCTTTCCCAATCACAGACTGGAGAGGAGGGTGGGGCAAAGGTTCTGTTGTAAATAGTGTAATGCAGGCATAGGCAAACTCCAGCCCTCCAGATGTTTGGGACTACAATTCCCATCATCCCTGACCACTGGTCCTGTTAGCTAGGGATGATGGGTATTGTAGTCCTAAACATCTGGATGGTCAGAGTTTGCCCATGCCTGGTGTAATGGGAGGTGGCCAGATGTCATCTACGCAAATCCTTCCTCAACACAACCTAAGCCTTTCCTCTGTTGATGGACTTCTTGCACTTGTGGACACCTGCAATTCATGGCGTACACCCACCTTTTCCCAGAAATGGTGTCTGTGAATTTGACATCGTAGGTAGGATACAAATGTGTGCCACTACACAATTTGTATGGTGCATTTCCAGCATAATAGCTCTATAGTTTTACATTTCTGCTACATAGGAGCTATGTATCTCAAACCTGAGCCATAGTCACCCAGGATGGGCACTGGCCAAAGGCCTGATGGCTCACTGGCCTCACCCAGCACTGCTGTCATATCCCACCCTCCCAGCTGGGCCCCCTAATAGCTGGTTTAGGGGTGGAAAGGCAGCAGAGCCGCTTAAATAGGAGCCAAGCTAATGGCTACCTACCACCTTCAATGCTCTAGTATAAGCTAGAGCATTTATATACCACCCTATCACATTCAGATGAATCTAGCAAGTGACCACAGGGCACAAAGCAGAAGGCCTAGATGCTCCAGTAAAATAGATGGGAGGACAAGGAGAGAGGGGTGGGTGGCAGCAAAGTGACTGCAGTGCCATCCATGTCTGACAATGTTTGAAAGACTGAATGAGCCTAGAAAAACTTTGTTGTAATAGAAAATGGAGCACAATTTGTCAAGAAGAGGATGCTGGATATACTGGAAGCCTTTGTTTAGATGCAGAATGCTTGAGGGAATAGTAAGATCTACATTGACAGACTGGCAGGGTTCAATGTTTTTGCAGGAAAGAAAAGCTCTTTGCCTGTCTTTTCACACAAAAGAACCTTCTATCAATCCAGCACGTGAGTGCCTATCAGGTATATAAAAACAGATTTTCTGGACAACTTATAAAAATGCTAAATGATATTTTTGCAACATTTCATTCCAATATCCTCAGATTTTAAGCACTGTTGTATGGATTGATTAATTAATTGTAGCAAATTTGTTTTAAATTGAGCTGTCATTCTTTTTTTGTCACTGGAATTTGGTAATGCACAGGTATTGTGTATAAATAAACTATGTTGTTTGTTATCAATGTACTACTAATGAGCTCTTGAAACGTTTTATTCTACTGGCAGTCCTTGAATAACAATTCATTGAATTTCCAGACTTATTTCCATGGTGAGTTTAGGAATACACACTTTAAAAAAACACAATACAAATTTCATCTAAATTATTTTTTATTTACTGGTTTAACTGGCAGCTCCACTGCACTCTGGATGGTTTATTTGCACTTGTTAATGTCAAAACTGCCGCTTAATGGTGGTTTTCAAATGCTGATTAATGAGGAGTTTTAAAATTTATTACAGATTGCTTCTTCAGTGCTCTTTAAGCAACTGTGTGATTTAAACAAATAAACTAAGAACTACAAAATACTCTGCATTTGTTAGCAGCCCTATTAATCCTTGTACCACTTAGGAGGGTCATACTAGTAACACTGACCGCACTGGTGAGAATGTATTGCCTCAGCAGCACATAAAAATTGTTTTTATAGGACTCATCACAGTAAGTGGCTTGCACCCTTTTCCACATTATGAACACAGCGTATCACCTTGCATGTGTATAAGCTACCCATTCCTCTCATTCTTTTATTGACACATATATTGTACTGTCAGCTCACCGGAACTCACTTGAGCTGTGCAACCCACAGCATGCACCAACCACTCACACTTTGTCTGTACAGAAAGGAATGCTTCAACATTCTCTCATTTTGCCTACTTAAGGGGATCACAGGCATTCTGTGCATGGTTTTATTTATTAAATTTGTATACAGCCCTTCATCAAAAGATCACAAGACTGCCCACAACGTAAAAATACAAAATGAGACAACACAAAACACATTTTTTAAAAAAAACCCCAATAACTTCCCCTCCCACATTATGGTATTGCTCAAGGACTGAAGTTTTCACTTGGGAAGTATGACATTCTCAGGACATCCATGGCCAAGCAAAACAGAAAGCAAGTACAGATGATGCACTGCTGCTGGAGCAGTTGCTAGTGGATGCACTATGGTGTAGCAAGAACATCCTGAGTGTACAGTCACTGTTGGACCTCCTGGTTGGTCTCCACCCTGAGTGCACCACAACTGACCACTCCAAAGAGATAGGCTTGTATAAGACTTCACATGGGAATTTACCTCATTATCGAGAGCAATGCAGACAAGTTCCTTATCAGTGGTGATAGGCCTGAGAGCCCCACCATCTCTTCCAAGGCCCACTACCCAAGGACCCTGGTCAGTACTGCATCTGGCTGAGCTGGCTTAAAAACAGAAATTATGTGTAAATTATTTGTATTTTAATGAACTGAACAGTGTGTGTATTAACAGTGCTCAGTTTATATTTTTTAGTTGCTATTTTATTAATGTTGCTAATATTGTTTTATAGATTATAAATGCCCTAATGATTTGTTTGATAAGACTTTTGGTGTAATTGTGATGCTTCGCTTATTTTTAGATGCTTTTTTTTGTTAATAGTGGTTTACAGATTTGTATTTGTTTCATGGATGATTTGTTAATTATTTTTTATATGATTTTTGCTGTATTTGTAATGTTACATTATGTTTTATCACTGGCATCCATCTGCCTTGAGAGACAATGGAGTGCTCCTCTGATAAATAATAATGCAATAATTAAAACTGAAATACCGTATATCTGGAATGTTGTTTCCCCATTCAGTCTGGCTCATTTTTGTGCTGTAACAAATATGCATAGTTATAATATATTATGGCCAATTTATCCACAACATTATATTTGCCTTTGCAATGACTAGTATGCTTTGACAGAACTACAGACTTTCTTAAATACTGTTTGATCATGTATCATTATATATGCTGGATTTTAAAAAGAGATGCCAGAAGTTATACACAGAAAAGTCTAGACAGATGTACTATTACTAGCTTGAGACCTCTGTGTAGGTAAATATTTGTGCTCCTGGACCACATGAACCCGGTCCTGCTACCTCTTCAGTTGTAGCTATTATGGAATTAGCAACATATGACTTCTTTTCCTTTCAGTTCCTGCTCGTGTAGTGGATGTATACTAGGGTGTGAGCACACAAAAGATTCTGGTGAATGTGGCTTGCCTGAGCTAAATGGGAATCTCTCCAAAGTATCCCAAACTGAAGCAGGGACCTCTGACGCAGTATCAATTGACAAAGTGGTACCATGATAATGGGATTATCTCAACATTAAGTACCTTACAGCACTATGTGGTTGATACAAGTCTCTCTAAAATAAAATGGCATAACTTCAGTTCAGCCTTTTTTGTCTATCTGTGTTTTAAGAATGTCCATACATAACAGAAAACCTTGGTTCACTAATATCGTATTCCAGAACATTTCTGTATCTGCTGTAGGATTCTATGTTTCAAAAATTAATTGGAAAATGAACTGGAAATTAAAATACAGGAAAACAACAAGGTGGGGGGGGGGGAGAGAGACATAAACATGCACAGAAGCTCAATCTAGCAATTGTTGCCCCTAGGTAAAGAGTAAGAATGGCAGTTTGTGTGCATAGGTCCCGTGTGATATTGCTGCCATTTATTCTATAATTCCAGCTGAAAGAAGATGAAAAGAAAAAATATTTTTATCTAACCTTGAGGGATTAGGTTTTGCAGCATGCTTTAGACTAGAGATGATTGCTAATGGGCAAAAGTTAAAGATGTTAAAACTGCAATACAGTGAATAATTCAACTGGCAAATGCATGACAACTTAAAATTATCTCCTGATAAAGGGGCCATTGGGGAAAAGAGAGAGAGAAATTCCTTGGATTCTTTGTTGTGAGGAACAAATAGAAGCTTTACAGCACAATAAAATCAATCAACCCAATGTAATGGTTTTTAATAGGCACAGGAGTCACAATGAAAACACAAGGGCTTTTACCTTTCTATAAAGGAAGCAGATACATGTGCACATTGCATTTAACACACGGATTATTAGAGTCCAGAAAAATGAATGGAGCAGCTGTTGTGTGCAGGGGAGGTATATGCGCTTATTGGAGAGGTTCTGATGTTTGCATGGTGTGCAGAACACGATTACAAAAGCTACAGGAACTTGGACCTCACTTTTCATTTGCTGGTTAGATACACATTCACCCCAGTATAAAATGCATATCCTCCTTCAAATGTGAATGGTGCACATATGCAGGATTAGGAAGGAGTGCCCAGAAGGAGCAGCTAGACTGCTGCTTCTACTCAGCAAACTATTTTGTTATATACATTTCACATTGACAGGATGCATGTGTATTTTTTCCTAAGCATACGTAGCCAAATAGAAAAAAGTGTTTTTGAAGAATCCACCCCATGGCAAAGAGAATAAACATACACAACTGGATACATTGTTCCAGCCAAGGTTTTTAAAAGAAACAAAAGCAAAATGCATCTTTCCTTGTCTCTTTTACTTTCATCATGACAGTAAAAATTCTTAATACAAACTTAATACTAGGTATAAAAACAAAACACTGAACAAAGATGGCATTCTGGGGGTTGGACTGATTTTATTTTATTTTCTACTAGGAAAATAATGAATTAGCTTTTAAAAAGGAAAAGTGAATGGGGGAAAAGTCACTAATGGTGATGGCTACAAAGATTATGATGAATCAATTATTATGGTAAAGATAGATACGTTTTTCTTGAGATGGATACTTGTCATTTTAAAAGCATCATAGCAAGAAAAAGTGGCCCATCCTGTCAGATTGGATTTAGCCCTGCTATGCATTTCCTCTTGTACCATTCCTCCCAACTTGGTCAGATATTGTCTCGGAGATTGATACTAATCCCAGTCCAAAAGGTGCAAAGGGACACTCAGCCAGCAATCCCCTTTCCTCTGTGCTGCAACACAAGCAGTTTTTTAATCTCCCATAAATGCAAAACAGGGTGCATTGCAGAGTGATTGAATGATAACAGTAATAGTGTCTGGATTTTATTGTGGTTTTTTTTAAAAAAAAAAATGATGTGGATGCAGGCATGACTGCATAGGTAAAAGGGCCCTCTGGATCAAAGTTCTAGCCTGGTTAAAGAGGGCTGGCCTATGATGACATCTTGCTCTCTGAGGCAACGGACAAGATGGCAACCCCTCCCTCATAGCACATGCAGAAGGTAACTGGATTGGCTGTTATACCACATCATACACCACACCAGAGGGTAGCAGGCCAGTGTAAAGCTCACACTGCATGCACAGCTTTGTCTTCCAATGGAGGAAAATAGTTGGGGGTGGAAAGACTTGGAAAGATGGCTGCCTCCTTGCCCCAATACTCTTTAGCATGTTGCCTAAGATGGCCCCTCACTCTACCTAATGCTAGGGCTGACCTTGAAGCTGAAGGAGCACCAGAGGTAATCTGATGGAGAGTCAGACAAAACTAAGTAACAGCTTCTGTCACAGATACAGTATCAGATCCAATGCTTATGCCAATTTCTATTAGAATATGCTCGCCCTTGATTATTTGAGAACATGGAACTATTATTTGGCTATTCACTTTGTGTAAGGGAGAGACACTACACCTGCCAGCAATTCCTCATTCTTTACATAATGTCTACTTCAGGCATAGGCAAACTCGGCCCTCCAGATGTTTTGGGACCACAACTCCCATCATCTGAGCACTGGTCCTGTTAGCTAGGGATGATGGGAGTTGTACTCCCAAAACACCTGGAGGGCTGAGTTTGCTTATGCCTGGTCTACTTGATTCATATGCATGTAGGGTCCCAGAGGCGGACTTTGGAAATCTTTTGTAATATGGCACCGTGTGTGAGGCCATTTGGTGTCCCCAAATGGATCTTCTCAGTTATGGATCTTCCAAATTTTGTGCCTCCTTGGCTTGGCACCCTTTGCAAGGCAACTACCTGCACTGCCCTAAATCTGGCACACAGGATCCTGTTTGTGAGCCTCCGTCAAATATGGTGATCCTGCATAGCAGATGTAGCTTACAGAGCAAGTGTCCATCAAGGAATGACTTGCTGCCTGAAGTTTTGAGGATACTGTTTTGATCCTCTGTAAAAGTAGAAAACGTTCTCCATCAAAAAAGAGATCAAACATTGCACTTTGTTCATCAATATTAACAGATTAAAAACAAATACTATTTGTTTTAATGTTCACCAATATATGGGGATGAGAGAGCTAGGTAACTTGCAGGTTCCACTTGTACCATCTTCATCCCAGTATTTAAATATATATGCAAAATACAGTGGTACCTCGGGTTAAGTACATAATTCGTTCTGGAGGTCTGTTCTTAACCTGAAACTGTTCTTAACCTGAAGCACCACTTTAGCTAATGGGGCCTCCAGCGGCTGTGCCGCCAGAGCCCGATTTCTGTTCTTATCCTGAAGCAAAGTTCTTAACCTGGAGCACTATTTCTGGGTTAGTGGAGTCTATAACCTGAAGCGTATGTAACCTGAAGCGTATGTAACCTGAGGTACCACTGTAATCTAGTAAAGTAGAACATGATAACTTTAAATTGTACAACCTAATTTTGTGCATCTTTCTTTGGCAACATGCCCAGATACATTCAATTAGACTTATGGAGGGTAAGCGTGCATGGGGTTTCAAACTCTGGTGCACTTAACTGTGACTGAACCTCAATGAATACAGTGAGTCTTGAAAAGCAGCATACGATAGTGCTGTAAAAATAACACTTCAACTGAAAGGTACCACTTTATCACAACACAGTACCTGTTTCAATATGTACATGTGCTGATCGATTCCTGCAAAAATTTCCATTACGTGGATATTAATGTTACTCCTATTTAACATTACACTAGTGACATGGTGTGCAAACTAGATGCAATATTATTGTCTGACACAAGGACCAAGGAGGCTGATATTTCGGCCAACAGAATTTACTAATTTGCTTGTGCGTTTGCTACTCATTTGAAGAATAAAAGCTAGTATTTCATTCCTCATAAGAGACTTATCAAAAAGTAAAAAGCTAAAGAATAAAACAAGAACAAATTAAATGGTGTTGAAAGCCTCAAGGGGAAAAGTAATTCAGTTTGCGTTGCTTGGGATTTTAATTGCTGGCAAATTATATTTTGGAATGCATTCAGGAGATGAAATGGTTTCTGCTCTGTTTTGTAAATCATTTTCATATTTTACAGGCATGCAGCCAACTGGTTATAATGACATATTGAACTCGAAGTCCCACATGATGTGTACTGATGATACACTCATACTGAAAAGAGGATTTCCAACTATGCTTTCTAACTATATCTAACCATCTGTCTATCTATGAACTGTTGACTACAAAAGAATATGAATATATGAATATAGCCTTGTAAATAATTATTCAGCAGATACTAATTCACCTGGTCCTTTACCTATCTGCACACCTGCCCCACCTCCACCATCATACAAAGGGACAACTTTTCTCCAGCTAGCACAGTAGCAGTAATTTGATTAGTAGCACTAGAAGTAATTGTTAGAGAGATAACTAGTCAAAAAACAAAGGTTGGTAGCTCTTCTCTTAGTTTTTCTCATTTACTTCTTCTTACTGTATTGCCGATTTAAGACTAACACGTAGGCTATTGAGTTCAAGAGTTGCTCAAATTTGCATCTCTTTGATGTTGGCCTTTAAACTGTTCTAAACTCAAATCTATAAACTGCATGCAACTTTTTTTGCCGTTGAGTATCTCCATGTTTTGTAAGTGTCAAATGCCACCAACGCAAGTTCCCAAATAGAATGTTGCACACCAAGTATCAGCCTGTGCAATGCAACATGCTGTCCATTGAAAAAAAGGAAAGACATGTTTTCCTCCTTATTTTTCCTACCAGCTATGATGTTATTCATGAATCTTGAGGACACTTAGCCCTAAACTGGGATTTTGGCACTATGAAGACAGGGTGCTTTTGAACAGGACTGCACCTCTTGGGATTATTCTGCTTCAGAATAGCCTTAGAAAGACTGCAAGTTCAATTTCTTGTCATGACAAAATCTCTCCATACCATCACTTCATGATAAGGCTACCCCAGAAGCCACTTCATTGACATGCTAGCTTTTACAGGCAGTGTATATTTGGTATCAGCATCCATTCATGCAATTTCCTTCTCCAAGAGCATTCTGAATAGCTAGATTCTCACTGGAGAAATAAAGAGGAATAATTTACGCTCACTTTCTCTAAATGGATAGCTTTTAAAGTACTGGAAATTATGGAGGTAAATAAACAGGCCAAATTCAAATGACCATAAGGAGTTATACACTTAAGTCCTACTTTATGAGAAGTCTGGGGACAATAATTTTGTACTTATAAAAGTTGCATTATTAATTTAAAAGGATATGCCTGTGGTTTAACATCTAAATAATTTTAAAGCAAAATTTCTTTTTCTTTTTCAAGCTATAAGTTCATAATGTTATTGAATGTGCTTAAAAAGCCCAGCCCTATGACAGAAAGAAGAGGCACATTGTTTTTCTGCCTTGCAACAGTGACCATAGGTTTTGAGCCCCATTAACCAGAGGCTCATGAAGTCTAAGGATTTGCCTGAAGATTGTTTACCCTTTTTTATCCATGCTAGCTAACTGCAGGAGGTAACCATCAAACAGAGCATGCAGACAATACGCTGAGAGGTCCTAGGGAGGTTGCAAGACATTTGAGATGGGGTACTTGCCAAGGACGCAGGTGGCACTGTGGGTTAAAGCCTCAGGGCCTAGGACTTGCCGATCGAAAGGTCGGCGGTTCGAATCCCTGCGGCGGGGTGCGCTCCTGCTGCTCGGTCCCAGCGCCTGCCAACCTAGCAGTTCGAAAGCACCTCCGGGTGCAAGTAGATAAATAGGGACCGCTTACCAGCGGGAAGGTAAACGGCGTTTCCGTGTGCGGCTCTGGCTTGCCAGAGCAGCGATGTCACGCTGGCCACGTGACCCGGAAGTGTCTCCGGACAGTGCTGGCCCCTGGCCTCTTAAGTGAGATGGGCGCACAACCCCAGAGTCTGTCAAGACTGGCCCGTATGGGCAGGGGTACCTTTACCTTTACCTTTACTTGCCAAGGTTAACCTATCTCCTGATGAAATGCTGATGAGCATGAATGAACAGCTCCATCCTGCAAGCTACTGCTTCCTCATTGCCCATAAATTTATCTTGGGGTATGGGAAGAAGGAGAAAGACATTAGTGAGTACTCCCCACACTCTGACAGAGAATTTCTGGGCACTTTTACTGAATACTCATAAAAGCTCACGCCTCTGGGGCATTTGATTGGAACACATGCAAAGGCTTGTCTTCTTTTAGGAATAACTTTCCTAGGACCTTTACTGCTAAGGGAGGTGGGCTATTAGAAGAGAGATTCAAGCATGTTGGGCAGCTGCTGAGACCCAAATGCCATGGCAGCTGTAATGTTGTGGGGTAATCTGGTTCTCTGCTAGTGCATAGTAGTGGTTTGTCAGATGTGGGATTGCAATAATTGGTGATGACTGCTGCCCAGTGGTATTGTTAGATACTTAAAGGACTTAAGTACCATGAAAAAACTTTTGCATAAAATTTGCATATGTATTGATGAACATTAAAGGCTGACTTTCAGAAGCAAAAACACAGCCTGTGTCTCTCGCTGTCAGGGTTTACCCTAAGCTATGGAGACACGGGTGGCACTGTGGTCTAAACCACAAAGCCTAGGGCTTGCCGATCAGAAGGTCGGCAGTTCGAATCTGCACGATGGGGTGAGCTCCCGTTGTTCAGTCCCAGCTCCTGCCCACCTAGCAGTTCGAAAGCACATCAAGTGCAAGTAGATAAATAGGTACTGCTCCGGCGGGAAGGTGAACGGCCTTTCTGTGCGCTGCTCTGGTTCACTAGAAGCGGCTTAGTCATGTCTGTGGACAAACGCTGGCTCCCTCGGCCTATAGAGCGAGATGAGAGCTGCAACCCCAGAGTCATTCGTGACTGGACTTAATGGTCAGGGGTACCTTTACCTTTACCTTATGGGATACCAACAGGATTTTCTGGGCCCAGCACATTACATGTGGATTGGGCCCTCCATAAACTGAGATGGGGAGTCTCAGCAGCACTGCACTTTACAGCCACCTGCCCTGTAGTTAAATGACTTTCTTTTTTAAAGTGTGGAGGGCAAAGACTGAGCCCCAGTATAAAATACCTAGGAGTTGGCCACCTGGGCTATCCTCAAACAATGCCCCTGCTGCTGGCAGAGTGGGGTCAGTGATGTATGGACCATGAGTTGGGTGATAATCATATGAAGTAACAGCTCATAAGTAGGCCTGCTGTCCATGGTACTGCAATAATGGTACAATTAACTAGAGTGTGGTTCAAGGACAAGCAAAATTGTGCCACACACACACATAGGCTGGCTACCCTTGCCAGACTCTTTGGTCATTTATTCAGGCAGGGTTTTAACCACCACACTTGATAACAGTGTGATCCATTTTAATCCCAGTTCCTGATGTATGCTGCATTATTTCTTTAATCTACAATTTGAACTTCTAGAACTTTGGGGATTTCAGTAAAGTTATAAATTCAAGGCAAAATACTGCAATTGCCTTATGTGCTTCCTTCCTTTCTTCTCTCAATTTTATGTTGCTTGTGAAGTTATTTGATTTCAGAAAATAACTAATCCCCATTAGACTAGACTAAACTGGAACAGACTAAAAACTAGCAATTCTGTTCATGCAGTGGAATTATTTTGCATATTGTTTCAATAATTCCAATCTATTTCTGCATGGCCCTACCTTTCTAACCACTTTTGACCTTGGCTGTTGTAGGAATTGAAAGCATCTGCTTATGTGAAATGGCATTAGATTGTTTTTTAGATTAATATAGTTTGACATAGAGTCTAGTATATGCAAGCCCACATGAGAATATGCACAAAGAGATAAACATATGGGATGAATAAGGCAATACTCTGTTGACAGCATTAACCAAAATAAAAATAAAAATGTTATCATGTGAATTGGCTCAAAGAGAATTAGGTTTCCTTCTGTATCCTTTCTAATGATATATTTTATTCAAGTTTGGGTTAGAGATTTCTTTCCTTCTATCAAAAGAATGCCTATCATAGGCTTACAAGAAACTTGTTAAAAGAGAATTTGATTAGACTAAATCTACTTGTTATTTGACAATAATGCAGCATTAATGGAATAACGCAACGAATAATGGAATTAAGAACTCTGAAACAGCTCAAACAACATCCCATTACACCAGACTAATTCCACTATTTCAGCAGTAATCTGTTTCACAGCACACCGGAGTGCTTATGCAGTCAAAGCAAGGAACAGTTGCCAGGGAAACCAATCAATTGAAGATACCTTGTGTGAAAATGCAAATCGGGGAAGGGGGATATGAAATGGCTGCACATGGTATTTTGCCAACTCAAGGTAAGTATGACTATTATTTCCTTATCTTCTAGTTAAGTTAATGATCAAGTAAATATTATCATCACCACCCTCTGCCCCAAAAGGAAAAGACTGGGTGGACGCAATAATGTTGTGAAGCAAAAAAAAAAAAAAGTTCACACTATATATTTAAGACAAAGGTCAACACATGGCACAGGACACTTTTTACTTAAAGCTGTTCTGAAGCTAATTTAACATGCTGTGAAATAAATTGAAGGTGCAGTCAAAGGACAGAGGCATAATATGAAACCAAGTAGGCACTATTCCAATGAACAGTCCTCATGAACTGGCCAGATTGAATTCTACTCTTCTGCAGCAACTATTCATTTCATTTCAAATCCCAGTGTGATTTGTTTTCAGATCTGGCTTTAAAAATAATATTTCACTTATATAGATCCCCCCCTCCGATTATTCCCTTGGCTGCCAATTGGAAATTTAGAACTATTATTCTGTGAACACATCAAACATTGCTGTATGTAGGAGCTCTATGGGTAATGTGTAATAATAGGAAGTGTATTTTTCTTACTAATAGTGACCACTTTATAGCCTCCACAGCAACCTATGAATAACCTCCATACCTCTTCTAGCTGATGATAAGACCACAAATCATGATTACATTATTTATGCTGCACCTAGGGTTGTCAAAGTGGTTTATATACATTGACAGGCTCCTTGCTTTAAAAACACACACACACACACACACACACAGCAAGCCAGAAGTTAATACAATTCAATTCTGAACTTCACAGTTGCGATTATTCATGATTACTCGGCTTTATTTCCAGCAAACATTTAGTACTCTTCATGATCTCTACAAAAATGCTCATCATGGTTTGATCTGCAAAGTGCAACTAGCATGCCTGAACTATAAAGTTTTGCACTAAGAAAATATTTTTTAAAAAAACAAATATGAAAAGAACATTACTGTACATTTAGTAAACTTTGATTATTCAACCAAACTATCTGGTCATCCTGTATTTGAATGGTAGATAAAAATACAGCATAGCTGATGTACCAAGACTAAGTGAAGAAAAAGTAGCCAAGAAAATGTCTTGCACCAGTAGCTTCAAATTGGCAGTCCCCATATTCCAAAAGATAGTTGCAGCTTACGTAATGGTAATGTGGTGCTTAGGTAATGTGGTGCTTGCAGGTGTTATTGAAATATAACTTCCATTATCCCAGACCACTGGCCATGCAGGCTAAGAACAATGCAGTCCAGCAAGTCCAGCAACAACTAAGGTACCCGTGCTGGCCATCTCTTGTGTGCGCTATTGTTCCACACCGTATTCCCTTCTAACTTTAGGACTGAATATGCTTTTTCACTACCCTGTGCCTTGACAACAAGAGGGAGGATGGGTTTGCTTTCACCTGTAATCAGAAGCCAGGCAAGAGGGGACATTTGAAAACCAAACAGAAATATGATTTAACAAACCTAACACAAATTGTTGTGATTTAACAAATTATCTGCACTGTTATCGTACTTATACTGCAAGTACATATTTGTAGATATCGAACAGGAAATTAAGTTTGCCTGAACAACAGGAATAGTGAAAAGAAAAAGGTATGAAAAATATAGAAAGAAAAGACCCTAATCCTAGCAAAACTATGCTTGTTTGAGGAGATATTTCATATCACTATTACTGAATTTAGTAATTTTCCCCTTTGTGTTATAGAAAGAGCTAACTAGAGAGCAGAAGAAATTCACTTTGCTGTTAATTGCACTGAAAAGCTAACCATTGCATTTCTATTTGGCCATAGTTTTGCTTAATCAGCCTGGATTTTGGAGAAATATAACTATTTTGATATTTATTTATTTTTAAATGTAAGTATCACATAAAATCAAAGTTGCCCATGTTGTTTCATGAATGAAAATGAAAATAGCTAAAGGTAGCTGATAGTGTAGCAATTTTCTGGAAACAAAACTTGCTCCTACAATTTCCTTCCTCAGCAAAAAGGGAAAGGAAAGGCTATTAATGCTTATAAACACAATCCAGCCATCTTTAAGTTCTATTGATTTTAATGGGGAAATTAACTAAATTTCTCACAGAAAGCAGTGGGGCCTAATTAGCTGAATGTTGGTGGATTGTCTCATATTAAAAGCCCTTCTGTGAGTGGATTCTACCTATAGTTTATTGTGAAGCTAACCTATGTACTAATGATATAGGAAAGTTTTACTAAACGTTTCAAAGTTGGAGAAGAAGAACTTGGCCAATCCAATGGCTGCTGTTTTCAGTGACAGTGCTGTGTTAATCATCATTTATCTCCTATACTGTAAATTAACACTTCCAAAGCAAGATACATTTTCCTACCAATTTGGATACCCATTAAACTCAGAAACAATTCTATGTCATTTTCAAATTAGAATACTGAGACCCCATTTCCCTCTTGAATTAGTGTCCTAATCTGCCTTGTCTGGAAAACAGGTGGCAGCAGCTGGTAAAGAACAGAGGTTTGGAGAGCAATTCTGCCTTGGGAGACTGATTGTTGGGGATGCTAACTGTCATATTTCACATGCTTTTATACAATTGATGATAGTGAATAATTCTGCTCAGAATATTCTATACTGGAGAATATTCATAATTCAGAAGACTATCTGCAATACTGGAAGCACAGTGAATGCATAGTGCGCTGAAAAGTAGTATTCTGGTATGTTATTGTAAATGACAACTCTAGATTCCCATAAATGTTAATGGAAATTGTCTGGTTATGTATTTGTGCGCAGCATTCTGAAAATTCAAAAAGGAGAATGATTTGTTTATCAGTTTGAGTTGGATACAGTATGAAAGTTGATTAGTGAGGTGGAGGAAGTAATTCTACACTTATGGATGTTAAAGATGGATTGCTAGTGTGCCCAAATGAATTAGAAGACTAGGTCCCTGGGGAAAGCACCAGAAAAATGCACTGAGGAAACCTCCACTGCACAAAAGACCTATTGAGCAAGTGTGTGTGAAGTTGGGCCATTCACCCCATTTTCCTGAAGCAACTAAAGTGTTGCTGAAGCTGGGGAGTTTTCTCAGCTCAGATTTTTAAAAGCATTTGTACAGTTAATTCTCTCAGCAGTAAAAAAACAAAACACAAAACCTAGCTCCTGGGATTGGAGGCTGTCGTTTCCAGGAAGATCTAAGACCTGATGTGTTATTTTGTAGGATTGGGCCTTTTGTAGCTCTACAGCTGAACTGTAGATGTGGATATATTTGTTTAGGAAAATCCTGCCCTCCACCTCATGACAGCATTCAGAATGACTCTTGTGTTTTGGATTTTGCTGCAGTATATTGTGTTTTTATTATGTTTCTGTAATTTTTGGTTGCTTGTTGGTTTTAAATTGTAAATGATTAGTGGTATATAGCAGCTTTAAAATAAATAGATGGGACTAGCTCAACCCACAGGATGCCTGTTTATGGCTGTTTCCAGTTGGTAAAATACCATCTCCCTAGCAGAAAAAACCCCTAAAATCACACAAGTATGAAGTCTGTTCAATCCTGCTCTATCAGAAAAATCAACACTGAATGTTAATGTAGACTTGGGTTTTAGAGAGCATAGATACTTAATAACATGTATCTGTTTAAATGATCACACAGCCCAAGACTGCACAATGTGTGAGAGTACTGAGCCTGGAATAAATTTGCAGGGAGTAATATGCACAGCATTATCCTGAATGCATCTACATGGACCCTGACTTCACTGGAGCTTACTTCCCAAGTGCTACCATGCTAAGAACTACAATGTAACATGTATACCATGTAAGATCCAAAGATAAAGTCCAAAACATCAACAACATAATTTACTGAAGCTTGCATCTGAGAGTTTTCAGTCTTAATCTTTTGAACAAAGCTATTACTGTAAATGGGATGTAGGTGGCGCTGGGACGCGGGTGGCGCTGTGGGTTAAACCACAGAGCCTATGGTTTACCAATCAGAAGGTCGGCGGTTCGAATCCCTGCAACGGGGTGAGCTCCCGTTTTTCAGTCCCAGCTCCTGCCAACCTAGCAGTTTGAAAGCATGTAAAAGTGCAAGTAGATAAATAAGTACTGCTCCAGTGGGAAGGTAAACGGCGTTTCCGTGCGCTGCTCTGGTTCTCCAGAAGCGGCTTAGTCAAACTTGCCACATGACCTGGAAGCTGTACGCTGGCTCCCTCGGCCAATAAAGCGAGATGAGTGCCGCAACCCCAGAGTTGGTCACGACTGGACCTAATGGTCAGGGGTCCCTTTACCTTTATTACTGTAAGGTTGGCTTACATTGTCACCATTTGTCCCTAAAATTCACTCTGATTTACAACAGCAGTACAAAACCTGTCATCCTCCAGATGGTGTTGGATGGCAACTCCCACAGCCCCTGACCATTGGGTATGGTGGATAGAGCAAATAGGAGTTGTGCCTCCCCAACATCTGGAGGACTACAGGTTCCCCACACCTGGTTTACAGGTCTACTTGGTAGTAAGCCCCACTGAATCAAAGGGGATTTACTTTCAAATAAACGTGTATAGGATTGCAACCTTAAGCTGTATATTTCGTTGGGAAGTAAAAAAAGCCACCGATTTCATAAGTTCTGCCCTTTTAATTAAAATCAAATATTTTAAGTGAGTCAGTAAACAGGAAGTTATCCCATTCTGTGAAAATCTAAACTGCTAGAGTACCTGTCTGTCTCAGGGCCTAGAGAGGACAAAGAAAGGCTGTTTCCACTTTCTTTGAGACATCAGATATTGTCATAACTAATGGCATAAATTAGTCGGATGCAGACTTTAAATAAGCAGTTTCATCTTATGTGCTGACAAAAGGGCCATTTTTCACCACACCTTGAGCTCCCTGTGCCCCCTGAAAAACTGCTGCAGTGAAGTAGCGATCCTCTGAAATAACATGAAAGATGGCACAGAATGCTGAGAGGAGACTTGGTGAAAATCACCACCTGCTCTTTCTCTAGCAAATAGGAAGGTGGGAAAAGTCTGGATGTAACCCATGTCTCTGCTTGGGATACTATGAAAATATCTGTGCTGGGTATTATGAGGCACAGATATAAACAACTCTGTAGTTTTTCTTTGTTTCATTAATACAACCTTTCTGCAGCTCTTAAGGCAGATCAGCGCAACAAGAATAAGCACATTCTCACTAGCTTTCTGATTCAATATGTAAGATTAAGGGAATCACAAATACTGTTGTTGCTGGCAAAAAAAATGTGCTCCTTTATGAGAGTCTCCAAAGACCCATCTCTCCACCCCAAAATAGCCATCTCTGCAGCCAGCAATTCCCACCCCTTTCCCAAAAGGAAGGCTTTTTGTATTTGAGACAAGGATGCAAGGCTGAGTTGTACTTAATCCACTCCCTTCCTGCTTTTTTATGGTTACATGCAAGCAGTTTTTTCAGGCATTTATAAGGAAATCAAAATTGGCTAAAATCTAAGCGAACTGAAGGGGAGTTTATCAATCGCTAAGGAGTATTCTGAGTGATTTGGTCCTTCAATCACAAATTCAATTTCTGAAAATATTTTTTTTTTGGGGGGGGGGGGGTCTACTTTAAACTAAGTAACAATTCCTCTAGTGCAGGATGCAATTTAGAATGGCAGAATATATAAACTAACAAACATCAAAGGAATAAATTTAAATAATATCAAATGCTTGTTTAGGTACATGCAGAAAAAAAATCATATATACTACTGCTGAAGAGCATTTGAATGGTCTTTTGCATATCGTATGACTTGCATTTTGCATTTCTTTTTTTATTATTGGTTTAGAAACTGAATAACATAAATAGTCATTGGAAAGCAAAAATAGAAGGAAACAAGTATTCAATCCATAATTAATAGACATTGTAAAAAAATTTAAAAAAATGGTGATTAAGTTCACTGTGACCTCCAATTCACTCATTGTGTTGCCCTGATTACATTTTAACTACACACTGAACTTTATCTCCTCTAGATTATTCCACTGCATTTGTAAGATTCTTCTGTTACCCACAGAAAGTCAATCCGCACCTGCCAACAAATTTAGGTTTCTACAGTGTTCTTTTAAATAAACTCTATATAGAGTTTATATAGAGCATTTTGCATTTATAAATGAGCTTACATTTAGAACACAATTTTTTTAAAACCTCAACTAATCAACCAATTCATAGTGTAAGAAATCATTGTTTTAGTGGTATAGCAACAATATTCAGGAACTCCCTGCCTATTGACATCAGACAGGCACCTTCAATATACTCTTTTCAGCCCCTACTGGATGTTTTTTTTAAAAAAATTGTCGAAGCCTATCTAGGCTTGGGGATGCGGGTGGCGCTGTGGGTTAAACCACAGAGCCTAGGACCTGCCCATCAGAAGGTCAGCGGTTCGAATCCCCATGACGGGGTGAGCTCCCATTGCTCAGTTCTTGCTCCTGCCCACCTAGCAGTTCGAAAGCACCTCAAACTGCAAGTAGATAAATAGGTACCACTCCGGCGGGAAGGTAAACGGCGTTTCCATGTGCTGTTCTGGTTCACCAGAAGCGGCTTAAGTCATGCTGGCCACATGACCCGGAAGCTGTATGCCGGCTCCCTCGGCCAATAAAGTGAGATGAGCGCTGCAACCCCAGAGTCGGTCACAACTGGACCTAATGGTCAGGGGTCCCTTTACCTTTTTATCTAGGCTTGTAGAAACTGTTGCTCCCATCAGATGTCAAGGAAATAAACAACTATCCGACTTTTAGAAGACATCTTAAGGCAGCCGTGTTTAGGGAAGTTTTAAATGTTTTGTTTAAAGTGTTTAAAGTTTTACTTTGTTTTTAATGTTCTGTTGAAAGCCGCTCAGAGTGGTTAGGGAAACCCAGCCAGAAGGGAGGGGTTGAAATAATAAATTATTATTATTATTATTATTATTATTATTATTACTACTATTACATGTTTTGATTTGGATTTAACTTCTTGTTTATTTTTTAATGTTTTAAATACTTGTTTTTATATTTTACTGATAATTTTCTTGTTTCATTCTTTTTGTAAACTTCTTTGAGGTTCTATTGCAATCAAGCAGTATAAAAATGTTGTGAAATAAATATTCAATACCCTGATTTTTAGAAATGGGAAACATAACTAAATGTGCTACTGACCACAAGACTCAACCTCTCTGACACAGCAAGATCATAGAGTGATGGAATTATATTGATCTTTACTCAAGCAAAAGCATTAAGCATTCCCAACTTTCTGAAAATAAAAAGGGATTTGCAGCATAGATAAGGAAGCAAAAATTGAATTTATTTACTGATACAAATATTGCATAGTTGGTGTGAAGACCATAGCATGAAATTAGAAAGCCTTAAAATAGTTGATACCCAATTAGTCATTTGCCTAGCTTTCCCACTTCTTTTGAACAGACATACTAATACAACTTAATGATATATAGATGGGGTTGCACACTACCTAAATGATCTGGTGTATAGTCTCGGGGTGTGGTGGAGATGGGACTCCTAGATTCTACTTTGACATTTGATACCCATCTCTCTCTTCAAGAGATTTTCTCACCAGTGGGAAAGAAGTCTGGATCCAAACCAAAGTATTTATACCATAGCATTTGTCTTCTGAATAACTGGCAACAATATCTAGAAAGCTAAAACTGAAAGCCCTTCACACATAACAGAATGTGCTTTAAATAGCATAATTTAATAGGAGGAGTAAGCAAGTTTTTTGGAATTCTGAGGCTGAAAGGAAGGGAAATTATGCTCTGATAATAGTATAAAATGAATGTGGTAGATATTCCCCATAATTAAAAGATGCATAATCATTACTACTGCGGCTTGCTTTATCATTCTGTGCATTTTCACAAAAATAGCTTTGTTTTCAGAATCTATTATTGCAGTTAAATGAAAAGCCAGCATTTAAATTGCATTTTCCCTCTGCACCTGTTCTTCCAATTTTGTTTCGTTTCCCCCCCACAATGTAACACACACTATGGTTATTTATGTAGATGTTTGAAACTAATGGTTTTGTCTTAAATGTTCTTTTCTCTCAGGCTGTGTACACACTCCCATTTGCCCTGCATCCAGACGACTCCCACCACTAGTTTAGTAAGTGGTGTACACGTTAGCCACAATCCATATCAACCCTGTATCTACCTTATTTCTTACAATATACTGTGTTCCGATGCACTTCTCCCCCCCCCCCCAGTTTCAATGTAATTTTTTTTTGGGGGGGGGGGGGGACCCGAGCTATTTGCATTTTAAACCAGTAATGTGTCTACAGGCTCAGTGTCTAAGAAACATGTGAGAAAAAACGAGTAAGGTTAGAGTTGCCATCAAATGTCAGTATTTTGTGGTGAGGGTTTCTCACACTACAGGAATTATGAGGCAAGGTATTGGATTTTCACTAAAACTTGCTAGGATGCCTTTGCCGTCAATCTGGATTGGATCTGAGAAATCATTTTGTCCACCTTATGCTTTGGAGGGGGGGGGGGCAAATAGCAGCCAGACACGGGGTTCATTTTCAGCAGAAAACCAGTAAGCCTGCTCTGATCCAGACGAGGAGTATATTCAGGATCAGGACCCTTGAATGCTCTTTCTCCAAAGTAAAAGCAGCCAGGTTAAGCACATGTGACTAACATCATATGGAATGTGGCACTGAGTTGTCTCACTCAACTAATTTGGTTTGGATCCAGCCACTATCTTTTGGGGCCGTTAAGAAAGTGTACTAATATTATTAGCAGCTTTTAATAGCATAGCCACGCAAGTTTTTCATAAAAGTGTAGAATGCCATAAAGGGTGATGGGGCTGGGGTACAGCCACTTCACTGGTCTAATCCATGGAGAAATGTTTGTTTAAAGCATTTGCTGGTGTCACTTGGTCCTGCGCTGGCCTGTGGTATAAGGCTTTGTTTTATTTTCATTTGGTAATGATACAGGGTTTCCCCCCCATAGAGTTCTAGAAATGAGCAGGACAATATGACCAATGGAAATTCCACTGGAGCCTTTGTAACTTGGGAGGAAATTTACAGTTGGCTAATTGGTAAAGGATGCTTCTCAGAATTATTTTTACACTTATTTAAATATGGTTAAAATAAATAACCGTTAATGTTTTAGAATGCAATGTCATGTATAATAGAGAAAAATGGATTCATTGTCATCCCAATCCTGCTTAATGCATTTTTCATAGTTCAAAAGATGCCTTCTTGAACTTTGTAAAATTCTTGCTATATAAATAGCCTGCCTAATGCTTGTGTTCTGACTTAAATTGATTGCTACCTTTACCCCATAGAGTATGTTAGGGGACGCAGGTGGCGCTGTGGGTTAAAGCCTCAGCGCCTAGGGCTTGCCGATCGAAAGGTCGGCGGTTCGAATCCCTGCGGCGGGGTGCGCTCCCGCTGCTCGGTCCCAGCGCCTGCCAACCTAGCAGTTCGAAAGCACCTCCGGGTGCAAGTAGATAAATAGGGACCGCTTACCAGCGGGAAGGTAAACGGCGTTTCCGTGTGCGGCTCTGGCTCGCCTAAGCAGCGATGTCACGCTGGCCACGTGACCCGGAAGTGTCTCCGGACAGCGCTGGCCCCTGGCCTCTTAAGTGAGATGGGCGCACAACCCCAGAGTCTGTCAAGACTGGCCCGTACGGGCAGGGGTACCTTTACCTTTACCTTTACCTTAATGCTTGTGTTCTGACTTAAATTGATTGCTACCTTTACCCCATAGAGTATGTTAAGATAGAAATATGGGTAGAATAACTAATTTACTATTTTAAGATTGGTATATTCTTATACACTAGCTGGCCCATCTATTTTTCCTGTTCTTGCTTATTTACCGTCAACTCAGTGTTTGCAATTCAGTGACAATCATGAGTAGTTTTTGCCCTGTAGCAGCACCATCTCGCTATTCCTAAGCAACTGAACCAATTGAATAATTGTTGAGCTGGTTGTGGATGTCACAGCCTCTAGGACAAGCATGGGCCTGTCTCAAATTGCCATCAGGCCAACACATGACTCACATCAAATCCTTAATTTGATCTTCGCCCCAGCTTGAAAGTGACAAAGGATAGACATATTTGAAGTAAACCTATTGTTATGGGCAGACCATCTCCTGGTGACAATCGGCCTTTTGGTGACAGTCTTCCCTATGCAGAGATGGGAAATTCCTCAAGAGTTTGGAGTGTTAAACTGGGTGCCAGACCCCTCTAATCCCTGGATCCAGCAACTGTTCAAATTTAATCAAGGTTTCTAATTCTTGGAATAGCCAGGCTAGCCTCCTGGTGAGGTGAGAACCTGGGTGATGAGACATTAAGGAGGATTAAGGGCTCAATGCATTGGGAAATGTATGGTGCCCCCTTCCCTCAACAGTAAAAGCTAGAGTTTGGAACAGTGGGAGCAGTGGTGTGAACTAAATGTAAAGCAGCAAGCTGGAGAGTGTCAAAGCAATGTTTGAGAGGAATGTTTGATTTCAGATTGAATCCAAGGCTGTGGCTATGGGAGAAACAAGGCCTCATTTGGGGTTTTAATGTTGTGAACCCTTCCATTAAAGGTCCAGGTTTCATATATGTCATAGAACCATATATCATAAAGACACCACATTCTCTGCTGTGCCTCATTTCCAAAAGGAAATATGAACCCTGGAGAAGCATCTGGGACCCCTGGAATCTTGCACTGTTCAGAAATTGGGGTGGTGTGCGATAATCCATTTTTTTATTAGAATGGAAATATTTCAGAAATCTTAGCAATTAACAGTAAAGTGAGTCCAAACTGGGGGTCATATTAAGGAAACGTAAGTATGAACTATGTTCAAGAAGGGAAGAAAACGAAGGGAAGAAAAACTACACAGGTCACTGTTAAAGGGCCTGAACCAGGACTCTTTCAACAGTTATTACTAACCAGCTCATGAAGAATAAATCATATAGCTAATGAATCTCAGTGCTGAGATATTTCTGCTCCTCAGCCTTGACTTCTCCTTTGTGACAGCTGGAAAATCAGCTAGGTACAGTGGTACCTTGGTTCTTAAACACCTTGGTTCCCAAACGCCAAAAACCCGGAAGCAAGCGTTCCAGTTTTCAAATGTTTTTTGGAAGCTGAACATCTGATGCGGCTGTCGGCTATTGTTTCCATGGCACCTGCACCAATCAGAAGCTGTGCCTTGATTTTTGAACATTCCGGAAGTCAAATGGACTTCCGGAACAGATTAAGTTTGGTGCTTTTGTTTTTGCTATTTATTTTGCGTTTTTGTTTTTGAGGCTTTTCGGTTAATTTTGTTTTCAGCTACTGATTGACTGATTGTGTGACTGTGGAAATGGATAAAAGCCCGCCATCCAAACAATGACTATCATCAGTACAGGTAGGGAAAAAAATTAATTTAATTTTTTTATCATCTACAATACTGTCTTATTTATTTTATAGTACAGCACATTGATTATTGCTTTCATTTTATGGATCAATGGTCTCATTAGATAGTAAAATTCATGTTAAATTGCTGTTTTTTTAAAGTCTGGAACAGATTAATCCATTTTGCATTACTTTCTATGGGAAAGCGCACCTTGGTTTTGGAACGCTTTGGTTTTGGAATGGATTTCCGGAACGGATTAAGTTTGAGAACCAAGGTATCACTGTAAATCTTTTTGATTTAAACGCATGAGCTTCAAAAACCCCTTGAAAATTTTGACATGTGTTTTTGCTGGTGACCAGCGAAAGCTACACTCTGATATCACGTCATATATATTGTAAATATTGTTTGTTTGTTTGTGTGTGTGTGTGTGTGTTTGTGGGAAAGTTAATTCTTATTACATCCCTCAAGTTTTTTTTTATTTAAAAACATAATGTAAATACAATATTTGTTTGGATCCACAAAAGAAAAGCAAGTGTGTTTCTTTATGAGTGATTCTCACAGATCCTGTTTAACACAAGAAACTCAGTTTACTTAGTTACTGCTGTATGACCACTAAAGCAAAATGTGACAGCAATTGATTTACATCAAAATCCAATGACAGACCACTGGTATCCAAGGTCAGGGGTGCAACACATAACGACCCAACTCTCATTTTACATATATGAGTAAAAAAATGTATTTACTTATTAAAAGATTTATATCTTCCCCTTCTAATGCATTTACATTACTCAGATCAGCTTACAACAACCAAAATACCACAATCAATGCATGCATGGTCCATTAAGTGTGAAGGGCATGCACCTGCAAAATTATGAGAACATAAGAGCCCTGCTGGATTATAGTAAAGGCCTATCTAGTCCAGCATCCTGTTCCAACAGAGACCAAGTAAGAGGCCAGTGGGAAGCTCACGAGCATGAGTGCAATAGCCCTCTCCACATACTGCCTCTGGTGCTTGAGGTAATGTAGCCATCATGACTAGTAGCCATGGGATTTCTCTAATCCCCTTCTAAAGCCATCCAAGTTGGTGGCATCCCAACATTTTTTATAGCAGATAATTAAATTCGCTACTATGTGCTGTGTGAAATAGTACTTGCTTTTGTCTTCCTTCCCCCCCAAATTCAGCTTCATTGGACGAACCCAGATCTAGTATTTTGAGAAAGGGGGATTCCCAGGGGCGTAGGAAGGGGGGGCAGGAGGCAGTCCCCCCCAGGTGCCATCATGGAGGGGGGTAAAAAATTATCAAGGAACAATTACTGCCCTACTAGGGCGGTTCATAAAAAACTTTTTTTAAAAAATGCCTGCTCCAAATGTCTTATCTTACTACATAGCTATATTATATATTATATAGCTTATTATATAGCTATATATGAAATTTCATGCATATCAGTTAATATCTTGACCCTCCTCCACGAAAATAGCTGTTTACTTGCCCATTTTCCTATGTCGTGAAGGCTGAAATTTCAATTCAGTGGAGCAGGGTCAAGATATTAACTGATATGCATGAAATTTCAGATATAGCTATGTAATCCCTAGTTTAGTAAGATAAGACCTTTGGAGCAGGCATTTTTTTAAAAAAAGTTTTTTATGAACCACCCTACTGCCCTACCCTCCGCTGGGCTTCTCTCCCCCACCTCCAGTCTCTGTTGTTGTGTCTTTATGCATTGTGTGTTGTGGCTGAGGGGAAAAACAGAAGAAGGGTGGCCATCAGTCAGGGATGGTCTAGTTGAGATTCCTGCATTGCCCCAGGGGTTTGGCTAGATGACCCTCAGGGATCCCTTCCAACTCTACAATTCTCTGGTGCAGGCTTGTGCAGAGTTTTAGGTACAAGTTGGAAGCAAGGGGTGCATAGGATTGCAGTCCATCTTATGCACCTTCGGCTCGGGAATAAGTCCCACTGATCATGATGAGACTAGATTGCTGCTGTGCAGTCCTGTTTTTTAAATAAATGTTTTCGTTTACAGATAATACAGAGCATGGTGAAATCACAATAAATAAAACTTCCCCTTCAGTAGTTTCAAGCACTACTACAGGTTCCACATAATATCTGTACTGCATTGTTTACTGTGACAGCACCTGCACTTTGGAACTCCCCGCCTATTGCAACAAAGCACGTGCCTTTGCTAGACTCTTTTCGGGCACCTGCTAGAAGCATTCTTCTTTAGGCAAGCATACCTAGATGCTTAGGAAGTTGAAGTAATTTTAGCTTTTGTATGTTTTAAGGTAGGATTGTTAATTTTTCTTGATTTTACTGCTGTGGTGTTTTTTTTGTTTTTTGTTTTGGTAAACCACTTTGCAGGTTTTTTAAAACAATTTTTATTAAACAAATAAACAATAAATATAAATAAAATAGCACAAGCCAAAACACAACCCATCCTGTAGATTTAAATATCTGTCCATAGTTGCCTACTTGTTATCAGAGGCTCAGAATCCACATTCCTTTGTAAGAAAAGATGAAATAACGTAAAACCATTTTTGCAGGCAAAAAAAAGAGAAATCAATGTGGGGGGTGGTGACAAGAAATTTTCCGCACCGGGTACCACCTGACCTTCCTACGCCTCTGGGGATTCCCCCCCCTGCCCATTTTTTCCACCCCATGCATGGTTTTATATACCTCTATTATGTCTCGTTTCCCACTGTAACTTTTCCTTTAGGGGATGCACTTCAGTCCCTTTATCATTTTGGTTGCCTTTTTCTATACCTTTTCCAACTCTACATAATATTAATATTAATATTCATTGTGAAATTTATTTATTAAATGTGTATCTCATACTTTTCCCAAAGGGAGTCCAGGATGACATGATTTCTGAGGTGCAGCAAGCAGAAATAATACACCATGTATACACACAATATTCCATATATTTGTATAAAAATATTATGATATTGGTAGTTTTATTTTCCTTTTCCTAATGATCCCTAACATGAAAACCACCATTTTCACAGCTGCTGCACCCTGATACTATGCATGTGTTTCTTTTCTTTTCTTTTCTTTTCTTTTCATTTTTAAAGGTAGTAATACTGGGAAGCAGCAGCTAGGAAAAGGATTCACTGCTTCCCCTGAGTGGTTGGGTTTTTTTTTGTTTTTTTAAGGTAAGAAAAAAAGGTAAGAAAAAAAGGCCTTTCAATTCTACATAGGCATCCAGGAATTTTCCTACCCAGCAGATGGGGAAGATACCTCGTCCTGCCTCAACGTGATAGCACTGCTATCAGATCTATGATTATATCACACATATTGTATATTTTTCAATAGATGCTAGAGTTGTTGCCCACAACTCAAGCCCTGATAGCCAATGTAACACATACTCTCCAACATTTCTCCTATGAAAACAGGGACATCCCATTCCATAATGATAATTTCACTACAGTAGTACCTTGGGTTACATACGCTTCAGGTTACATACGCTTCAGACTCCGCTAACCCAGAAATAGTACCTCAGGTTAAGAACTTTGCTTCAGGATGAGAACAGAAATCGTGCAGCAATGGTGCGGCAGCAGTGGGAGGCCCCATTAGCTAAAGTGGTGCTTCAGGTTAAGAACAGTTTCAGATTAAGAACAGACCTCCAGAAATAATTAAGTTCTTAACCCGAGGTACCACTGTATTTATAACCCCCCCCCCACACACACACACATCTTACTGGCTTGCCCCAGCACTCTGGGCAGCTTCCAACATATATAAAAAACCATAATAAAACATTAAACATTTAATAAACTTCCCTATACAGGATTGCCTTCAGACGGCTCAGGGGTTGGATAACTCCACACCGTCCAATGTATCTCCAATGAAACTAGGGACACTCTAAAGAAACACAGGACATTCCAGGATTAATTCAGAAATCGGGACGGCTTCTCTAAATCAGGGGTGTCTGTGGAAAACAGGGACACTTGGAGGGCCTGGCAACATTGGTATAAAAAGTGTTAGTGTATGGAGTGATCTGCTAGTAGTTTGGGCTAACAAGTCGTGCAAGTGCTAGCACAACAAATAGTGCAAATAGTGCTTGAAAATGAGGTGTACAAATACATGTTCTGCACTAGGATTTGTGCAACATCTGGCACAAATGGAAATTAATAATTTCAGCTGTTGCACAAGGCTGCCTCTATTCTGCCTCTGTGCACGCTTTGCACTGGCAGAATACTACTGGATACAAAACACGTTATTCTGTTTGGCATATGGACAATCATTGGAAGTGTAAGATGAATTCTACCACTGTTGTCACCAAATGAGGTCACTGGTAGCAAGTAGGTATATGAGCAGGAAAGAGGAACTGAGAATTTAGAAAACAATAGGAGATCTTATGTTTACAAGATTATGTTTACAAAATAATGGGGGAGGATAGGTCTTTTAAATGCCCAGCTTTCAGAGTCTGTGATGCACAATATCCAATAAATGTTATACTGTATAATGCTTTCTTTTCAACTCAATTATACTGTGGTAGCATGATGCATCTGTTATGGCTTTGCTGAATTGTATGTCCTAGGCTTTTTCTAAAAAATAAGTAGGTGAAAGGGATTTTTCAGGTTCTTTATTCCAGACCTGTCCTGCATTTCTAGCCAATCCAAAGAAAATTGGGTTTCATTAACCCTGCTTTCCATTTAGAATGTCAAAAGCTGTATTATAATTTTTACTCTTAATCATTTGGGATTAAGTATGCATATGACATTAAGTGTAGTATAATTCTACACATTCATCACCTTTTTCTTAAATGGTGGCAAAGGGAAGAAGAAAGGAGACAATGTTATGCACTAGAGTGATTAATAGTAGGTTTATTTTCAGAAAACCTGACACATGCTAGTATTAGTTTTGCTATATATTTCAAAAACTGTGAGCATATACACACACACTTAGGCCAAATGTTTTTGGGATAATATATCTATTTATTTATTTTTAAAAAACACCATTGGGGCAGAGTGAAATGTAGAAAAAAAAGAATAGTTTTTTTTTTCTTAGTAGGAATAAATTTTAGGTACTTTTATGGGAATGCTTAAAAAAAAAAACAACCCTGTTCTGCCACCTTAACAACAATGGAGCCACAGCTATCGGCACCCAGCAGGCTGCCATGTCTTCCTCTCCCATGCCCCACTAGAAATCATTCTACATTATGATGTAGCATCATTCTAAAGGCATTGTGAAGGTGAAAAGATGGGTCTCCCACAGGCCATTGTTGGAGCAATTCAGTTTAAGAAAGAAAAACAGCCAAACAGCTGCTTCCACAACTGCTTTTTTCTAGTAAGCCCTCAAGACAAAACTTTATAGTCAGTACCAATGGAAAATAACGCCTATTGAAATATATTTTTAGTACTTTGGCTAAGAAAGTTATAGCTAAAGAGCAAAACCTTAGGTTACAAACTTAGAGTAATTCGTTCTGGAGGTCCGTTCTTAAGCCAAAACTGTTCTTAACCTGAGGCACGCTTTTGCTAATGGGGCCTGCCGTGTCGCCAGTGCACGATTTCCGTTCTCATCCTGGGGAAAAGTTCTCAACCCAAGGTACTACTTCTGGGTTAGCAGAGTTTGTAACCCGATGCGTTTGCAACCCGAAGCGTTTGTAACCCGAGGTAACACTGTATTGTACAGTTGAGTTGTAGGAAGGCAAAACTCTGTTTTGAAAGACATAATGCTATGCATCTTCAGGGAGAAAAGGAGGAATTTAAATACTTCTGCCTACAAACCATGCTTTCTCCTCTGAATGCACCTACGCACAGGTAAAAATGTGGCATTTGACCACGTTCTCTTGGCTTGTTATTTTAATATTGTTCTCTTTATGGTTGTTTTATTACATGTTCTTAAATTTGATGCACATAGACCTGCCCACACATTCTCCATCACTCACAACATCCCATTTTGTTTTTCTTGTGAAATCTTCTGCGATGCAGGCAAGGTTCAGTTTAACATGCTAGCCGAGCTATCAGTGTTTTGTTTCTTTTTTACAGCTGCCAAAAAAGTCAGTCCTACTGTCTCTGTATTTTAGGGACATATATACCTTTGACTCACTGTGGGAGTGAGTGTAGGTATGTTTGAACATTTTTTAAAAAAATAATATTTATTAAGATTTCTTTTTTTATTATTAAAATAATTCAGCATTAATACACACATATTGCTAATATACAAGCATACTTTGAATGCATTTTCTCATATATTTTGAGAGGCTGGAGAAGCTTAGGGGCTTATTAAAGGTGATTATGATGAGAACAAACCCTGAGCAATTGTGAACAGTAGATATATACATGTTTCTGTGACCTAGAAACTGGAAAGGTTTGATTTCCTAGCCTCAACTTTTCTGCACTGATACCAGTTAACCCTTCCATGTGTTTCATCCTACATTTCATTCCATGTGTTTCATCCTACAAAGCTTTCTTCTCCTATTACTTATGTCATGTTGTTCCTTCCTTATAATTTACTTTAAAAAATATTTTAGGGTTGTCTACTAAACAAGAGACAAGAGGTGAAATTCAACATTGCTCCAAGACACGTGTTTTGTTTTTGCAAGCATTTCAGTTTGCTGGACCTAACAATGGCCTGCTCTTTCTCCATTCACTATTCTGGGGGTTCTCCTGAACCCTCCTCCCAGCCAGTTTTGGGACTCTTGAGTGTGTGCATATAGAAGAGATGGAGGAAATCCCATTGCAGTAGTGCTTGTGCAAGGCCTCTGCTGACAGGACTTGTGAGGTAAATCCTCCCCAAGACATATAGAAGCTCAGGAGAAACCTGAGAGTAGATGAGCAACACTTTTGTATTTGAGCTATAAAATGAAGGCAGTGCTCATCCTACATTGTTTGTTAAAGTGAAATAAATAACAACAAATAAATAATATGAGTATAATAAGTGTGTTTCACTGGTCATCATTCCTGTCAGTCACTAGTCATTGTGGCCTGGCTCTCATATATCTGTGGTGGCGGCCTTGATCTAAGATTGTATTCTAAGGAGATCTCAAAGCTCCTGAATAATTCAGAACCACAGTATGTGGTCGTACAACTAGTTTATCCCTCCTGACTGGCAGAGGAAAAAAGAGTTAACAAACTAGGTATTCTAATTCAGATCTTTCAGGTGTGGAGTCTGACTAGACCAGCTAACCAACTTATAGACTCCCCTTGAAGAAGGCAGAAGACTAGTTGCAAAAGCAATCACAATCCAAAGTACAATAAGTCATGCACTAGAATTTATGCAGTAGAAGCAGTGGGCTTTCTCCCCTATTCCCAGTAGCAACAGCTTATTACATTGTTTGGTTCAGAGTTTGGTTCTAAAGTTATCCAGTGTCTAAGAACACATGATCAGAATTAAGAAAACCTGGGAGACTGCTTGTTAAATAAACAGAGTTCTTCATATTGCCCTCTTTTCATTGTTTTGAATGAATGCATAGCTTTGCAAATAGTGCTACAAAGATTCATTTGAATAATGGGGTGTTGATGGAATAGCAATGAATTGTTGCAATAATTAAAAGGTAGAGGTGTTTGTTTGTTTTTTGTTTTGAGGTGCTTAACATTTGATAATCAAGCCAGTTGACTGATGCTTCTATTGTTTAAAAAATGAGTGCTATGCTTGTTATCATGATAGCACATTATAAAACCACTGAACATTTCTACCCAGCAGCCCTAATTTATCTAGGGACCCCCAGCCTAAGGAATCTTTCCCTAAGAACTCGAATCCTGTTTGACAATATATTTACTGTAAGCATAAATTCTACAGTCTGATGTCTAAACTTCTTGATTTCATAGCATGTGACAATATATATCTGTGGGACAATATCAAAATGTGGAAGACCTGAATTTGTTGTGACTGTATTTCTACCAGCAATTTTATTATCTGTTCAAAATCATGCCTGGAGAGTAAACAAAAAATCAGTAGACTTGGACTAGACTGTAAGCATGCAAATCTCTGTCTGCTTCAGAACTTAATTTACTTTGGGAAGATAAATATTCACCCAGCAATATTCATCTAAAGATAACAGTCTTTCTGTTGTTTTATATTTGATTCTGAAACTGTTTGCTACAACATGCATATTTTCAGAACGTACATATTAAGATGTGGAAATCCCTTCACAATGGTGGACTATTGACAACATAAAGACAGCAGTGAAGTTGTGGTGTGCAGGTGTTCCAACTGCACAAGCACCTATCATACTGGAATAATGATGCCCTGAAATAAGATATTTCCAAATACTGTTGCATTTATAATTAAGTGCTCTTCCTAAAATAAATCTAGTCTATGCATTAGCTTTGTTCATATTTCAGTAATAATGATGATGTTGTTGTTGTTGTTGTTGTTGATGATGATGATGATTATTATTATTATTATTATTATTTATTTATACCCTGCTCATCTGGCTGGGTTTCCCCAGCCACTCTGGGTGGCTTCCAACAAAATATTAAAATACAATAATCTGTCAAACATTAAAAGCTTCCCTAAACAGGGCTGCCTTCAGATGTCTTCTAAAATCTGGTAGTTGCTTTTCTCTTTGACATCTGGTGGGAGGGTGCCATTACCAAGAAGGCCCTCTGCCTGGTTTCCTGTAACTTGGCTTTTCGCAGCGAGGGAACTACCAGAAGGCACTTGGCACTGGACCTCAGTGTCTGGGCAGAATGGTGGGGGTGGAGATGCTCCTTCAGGTATACCGGACCGAGGCCATTTAGGGCTTTAAAGGTCAGCACCAACACTTTGAATTGTGCTCAGAAACATACTGGGAGCCAATGTAGGTCTTTTAAGACCGGAGTTATGTCATCTTGGTGGCCACTCCCAGTCACCAGTCTAGCTGCCGTGTTCTGGATTAGTTGTAGTCTCCAGGTCACCTTCAAAGGTAGCCCCACAAAGAGCACACATTTAGTACATTTATTCAAAGCGCATTATTAAAGTACAGATACTGGCATATAACTCAATAGGCTCTAAACTGATCTCACTTAATGGATCTACTCAGTAAGCCAAAGTGGTTTCCTCTACATGGACTACAACTCCCATTATCCCTGACCAATGGCCATATGGGCCTGATGGGAACAGCATCTGGACAACAACACCATTGGCTACCCCTTCCTGAAGGCATACAGTTTCATACAGCTTGGAAAAAGACTGCCACCTTTAAAAAAAAACCACCGTATTCTAGTTTCTGTGTCAAGTTACTAGTTTGACATTGCATTTGAACTATTGTACTGAACATCTAGTTTATGAGTGAAACACAAAAAAATCACATTAGCCTATTAAAGGCAACAATTACAAAGGGATGTAAATTGGAAATGCAGACTTATCGTCAACAAGCAGACTAATACCATCTTTGAATAATGCATCTTTCATTCACTCTTCCAGAAGATATAAGAGCACTATAGCCACTTGCCAAGTTTCATACTAATGTGCCACGGGGTGAATGGAGACCCTAAACTGTCACACCTTATTTAGATCATACATGTTGGAGAAAAGCTACTTCAGTTGCTTCACATATTAAATTACTATTACTTTACTCATATTTCTTTATGGACAGTCTACAAAGCCAAATAAATTATTAAAGAAGTGGTTTTTGAAGAGAAGATTATTTCCTTTTCTGCACAAAATACAGCCTAATATGATACTGTGCAAAGGTAACAGTCAAAAAGAAAAAGAAAGAAAGAATCAATTTATGTATCCAAGGATACAATTACATGCCAGAACATCCGGTTTCCCATTTATTTTGTGGGGGGCACTTTTGTATTTATATTACATTGTCACCTGCATAACTGCACAAACAAGAGGAAATGTCATACTTAAGAATCCTAGCATAGCCCTTATTTCAGTAATCAGTTATCACAAATTCTTAATTAACCCATAGCAAATTGTTGCTTACAGTAATTAAAATCTGTCCTTCTGACACATGCATTCATGCACTATTGTTTAGAGTTCAAAGTAGTTATTATTGAGTTGTATCAGCGTCATTAATTATCCTCTACTGTATTTGGCTTCATTCTGGTAAATCTTTGTTAATTGCTTTGATTGCAGTAGCATTTTCTTGCTTGACACACTGTGTATAAAATGTTAAGGGATTTATTTTTCCTAATAAGGTTGTGTTATGTGTAGTTTTCAGTTATTGTATTAAACATTTGTGCAAGCAAAGTGCACACACATAAATGTAACTTTAATATTAATCACTTTTAAATACTTCACCGACATGCTCCTTGAGCCATTCAGCTTCATTTAATTAAATTGCATTTGAAGTCCTTGCTACAAACTGTATGATGGTGTCTATCTAAAGCAATAATTCCATATTAAGTCTTAGCATATAACTGTGCTATTTGACAGGTATTTGCTCTTCTACACAAGTTCGTCTTAGATTATGTTGTGTGGATTTACCCCTTTGTGAACTGCAATCCTCAAAACATGCAGTCCTCAAATACATTGATACAACACAACCCCTGCAGGTACAGGTGGTGAACTGAATTGCACAACAGTGCAATTTGGTAAATGTCTTCTGAGAAGGCAGTCCCACTGATTTCAGTGGGGCTTATTGCTAGGGAAGTGTGTATTGGATTGAAGTCCTAGTTAAATTTGCACCATGGTGCTTTAGCTGTATTCCTGTCATGCTACCTCACCAAATATGGTCAGCAACCTGAAGTACTGACTTCATCTGCAACATCACATCACCACAGTGATGTTGCACCAGTAGAGCAGTGACTTAATCCTATCCAAAATGCTTACTAGCCTATGCAGCAGCCAATGGTATCACGAAGCTCAGCATTTCAGCTGCCTGGAGTAGGCTGATTTTAAAACATGTTCTGCAGAAACAGGTAGTTCTCTTAGTCATGATATATGAGGCAGTTAAGTTAGTTAAATGCAACTGCTACTGTTGTTTTGTGACAACTCAGGTTTCACTCTCATTACTGTTAATGTAAGGAAAAATGAACTGTCACTATTTATGCTTTCCCTGATCTACAACAAGATAGATGGCTTTATTTGCCTAGCTTCACACATGCCACACTACCACACCATCTGTTTGTTTTGTTAATGGCACTTTGTAAAGTCCTTGGAGTTCCTCATGGGTAAGTTCTAAATCTCTCTTCTTCAAAGTACTTGGGATGACTAGGAATGATTGTCAGTTTGGGTCTTAAGTTCATTTTCCAGTCTTAAGTTCATTTCCAAATACCATATGTTTGATAATTTGAAAGTCGATGTGAAATGTCATACAGTGGTACCTCTGGTTACGTACTTAATTTGTTCCAGAGGTCCGTTCTTAACCTGAAACTGTTCTTAACCTGAAGCACCACTTTAGCTAATGGGGCCTCCCGCTGCTGCTGCTGCGCCGCTGGAACACGATTTCTGTTCTCATTCTGAAGCAAAGTTCTTAACCCGAGGTAATATTTCTGGGTTAGCGGAGTCTGTAACCTGAAGCATATGTAACCTGAAACGCCTGTAACCCGAGGTACCACTGTACACATTTTCCTAGTATTGGCAGTCTTGTATGCTGTTTTTGCCTAGTGTATGCATTTTTGCAATCAGTTTTCTCCTAATAGCATGCATTTGTGTGTGTTATTTTCATGAATAGGTTTGTTTTTGTGCACATTTCACTAATGTATACACTTTCCTATGCGTTTTTAAGTTAAAGAACTGCATTGCAGTGCAAATTTTGAAGGAGAGTTGTGTTTCAGTTTGTGCATTGGCTTAGTAAGTGTGCCTTTGGTAGGGGCACATGAAACTGCGGACTGGACAAACTTCTCTCCCATTCCCAGTGATGACAATTGAACCCCCTCTGGCAGCATCTCATTGAACTCACTGAACTGCCCTCAACCAACAAAATAATCCCTTACTTCAGGTTACCTGTTTTACTGGCACTTTCGCCATTCTGGAAAAAATGAAAACAATAAGCTTGAAAATATTTATCTGCCTTGGTCACCTTAATCACCTCTTGCAGCCATCACATCCTTTCTGGCATTGGTCTGTGAGCTTTAACTGCCCCTGCTAGCAGAGACTGTCACGTTGTGTTTCGATCCCAAATTATCCCATTGGACTTCATGATCATGTGTCTGCTATTAACAGAACTTTCCCCCAGGAACAAGTTCAGCAACTAGGTTAAACTACATCAACGGTGCTTTCTCTGAAAGAAAAGGGTACCTTTAGTTGTGGCTGACAGGCAGCTTGACTAGCCATGCCTTATCTCTGACAGCCTTACATCCAGTTGATATTGTGAGGTCATCTGGCCACTGAGGGAAAGGCCAATTCTAATCTAGATTGGTGTCATGTGGAAGATGACATACTCGTATGCATGTCACAGGCAGCAGCTCTGGAGGCCTGTAAGGGGCAGGGGTGAGGACAACACACTCTGGGTTGTGAAACTTGCTGGCAACAAGTTTCACCCCGTACTGTATCTGATGGTTTCCACTAATTGATTTTTCTGCATGGATGGTTTCTTTTGTTGGGACTCTTTTCATCAGTCACATCCAGAAGTTACATCCAAGTTATTTCTGAACTCTCTTCTTATTTTTAACCATCTTGGGTTCCCTTGCCATTCCTACTGAAATGCAAAGGGTTGACCCTCTGAAAGTTCTTTAAGAGTTAGTACACAATTGGCCTGCACCTCTGTATAATCATTCTTATGACTCCTATGAGGCGGCAAAATGTTTGAAAATGTGGTCAATTGGCATAGATTAGGGAAGAGGAGTGAACTACCCCCATTTCCCAGAGAAGCCTTGTTGCTAGGCAAAAACTAGCAAAAAATTCCTTTTGATGATTCTGTCAAAGTTGAACCTTTCCAGAGCAAAAACTGCAATGGCAGAGAGTCCTGGTGTCTTTTATTATATTGGTGACATTATATCAGATTATTATTGAGAAGAGACTAGGCCAGAATTAACAAGGAACTGAATTATAGCTTTATAAATTAGAACAGAAGTAATTATACAGCTAGCTTCCTATTTCTGGTTGCAGTGCCACCTACTGCTGGAAGAGCAACTGATAGTTGCTGCTGTAGAGCAGCCCCTTAATTTGGCAGTTTTATCCCATTTTTAAAGTGTATGCTGGCACTATTGTGTTGTTTTTTTAAAAAAAGACATTGCTATTATAGCCTTATTATTTTCTGCCAAATATTATATGTTTTTGCAATGTAAAATTTAATAAAGTATTTAACACAGAATAAGTTCCTCGGTTTGCTGCAGATGGTATTCTCAAATCATTTGGTACTGAGAAAAACAGCAATATTCCTTGCATGGCAGTGCCAGCTTGAGCAGAATATTTCTTGCAATATTATAAGTACTATGAGTGTATACTCAACAGAAGATTTAGTACTACAGTAAAGCAATTAGGAGCTTTGAAACACAGCCTGCCTTGGTCCAAAGTAATTCAAAGGCTGCCCAATTCAGTTCAGGGTCCCAGGCCAAATCTGTTTCAGACAAAAGGCCCATTCACTATGGGAGAAGGCAATTACTATATAACTTTTTGCTTTTGCAAAAAATCAATGAAATTTGCAGGCACAGTAGCCCTTCAGAGTGTATTAAACCTACCAAATTACAAGCGAATACAACCAGGATCTTTTGTGTTGAGCACTTTTTTAAAAGTTTGATGATGACGACTTTCTTTTAAAAGGAAATATCTATAGATTTTTTAATTTCTAGCAGAATTAGATGAAATTTGCAAGCAGATTTGACCCTTTGGAAGAGATTGATCCTACTTAATTTTGAAGGATAACTGCTTTGGTTTTCCTGCAAGGGTAACCTTTACAGTTTTGGGATGGATAAAAATTATTAATTTAATCTCACCTAGTGTTTTGTAAGTAATTGTCCTGAAAATAGTGGGCATGAGAGGTAACAGTGAATTGTTTTATAAACCATTCACAATTAACACGAACTCTCACAACCTCCCCTGTCAAATGCATAAACCTTGGAGTTTGGAGTTTGGTACTGGGGGAAAATAAGATGCATCCCTAACTTCCCTATCAGCTACCTCTGGCTCCTCGGCTCCTCAGGAAGAATCATCTTATCATTAATATTCTAATGTTAAATATTTATATCCAGTTACAACATGTTCTTTTTCAGCGACTTATCCATCAAGGAACAGAGAGCCATAAGAAATTCTAATTTTCCTTTGAAAGCAACAGAGCAAACCATCTCCCATGTTTACCAGGTTTGGGTAGGAGGGACTTGGATTGGACAGAGGTGTTCCTCCACCCAGCTCTATTGGGCAAACTGGCCACCTGCTGCATGCTACTGGTTCAGAGCTTTCCATTCTGCCTGCTGGTGGTGGGTATGCTGCTGGTAATAGCCTGTAGAAAGCTCTAAAACAGGGTGTTCCAGAGGCTGGGAGGGTTGTGGCTAAGCCATCCTGGGAGCCATTAGATCCTGAGCTGATCCTACTATTGTCATGTTATGATATCAGACCTAATCTGTGCCTGATCACTATACCAGTTGCATGTTGGCACAGTGATCATCCTGGCCTTGTTTTCTGATCATCCATCATCACAGGAGGGCTGCAGATGCAGTAGTGGCCTCACCATTCCATAAAGAAGAAGAGTTTGGATTTGATATCCCGCTTCATCACTACCCTAAGGAGTTTCAAAGCGGCTAACATTCTCCTTTCCCTTCCTCCCACACAACAAACACTCTGTGAGGTGAGTGGGGCTGAGAGACTTCAGAGAAGTGTGACTGGCCCAAGGTCACCCAGCAGCTGAATGTGGAGCGGGGACGCAAACCCAGTTCCCCAGATTACGAGACTACCGCTCTTAACCACTACACCACACTGGCTCCCTTGCCAGTCAGCAGTGGGAAATTTTATTTTCCCCTAACAGGCAATGATAAGCATCTCTCTTACGTACTCAGAGAAGAGGGGAATGTGAGTTGCCGTATTACCCCGTGGATGTATCTGTAAGGTTTTGGGTTTTTTTTTCATAACCAAATATAACATTCTCAAAAGACACAGAAACTTCAGACCCAGTCCAGTGCACACATCAGCTTGACAACTTGGGAAAGCTTTGTGTAAAAAGATGTGGGCAGGGCATATTGATCTAGAAGAAAGTGAAGACTTTGTGCACAAATGTTTTGAATAATATACCCAGACAGTGCAAGAGTGGCCTTGGCAGCATTCAGCTACTACCTTTAAAAAGCTCATTCATATCAATAAATTACACTCTACATAAGCATGAGGCCATTTTCAGCATTAGTTCAATTCCCATTCTTACTTCCTTGAGTGCAAAAAAATTTCTCATGCCAAGAAATAAACAGCAGCACAGCACTGAAGTTACCTGTCTTGCTAAAGTTAATATTCATAAATATGATGCATCATTAATATAGATATTTCAGGAATATATCAGGTGTGAATCTGTACTTCTGAGGGGTCATCTACTTTTCTCTATCTGCATATTTGGCCTTTCATGAGTTACAACATGCATAACTGACATACAACACATTTTATACCCACAGTATCCAAGAAGCAGAGGGTAAAAGCAAGTCCTAGACCAGCAAACCAAAAGAGGGATAAATTAATGAGAAGTACACCTATCCATCAGACAAAGCACTATGAGAGAGACAGAAACAGAGATTGGTGCAGTATGCACCTATGTGGAAACCACATGAAGTCCTCCTCTCTAATCCCAAATATCTGTGGACTAACAGTGATTAGTAATGGAAAGGCATTCTCTCTATGAACAGATGCATTCTCTTCATAACTATTGCTCACATATGTATTATTGATAGTCAACATTCCAAGACATTCAAAGTATGTTCTTCTGGGGTGAGCCATGGTAAGTCCTAGCTCAGATTAAACTTGGGGGTGGGGCTACTTCCATGTTGTGAGATGGACTGTTATCATACCTAGTAGCAATAACATGTCCTAAAATTAGAATAATATATGAATAAGCAAAATGTTTGTATAAAACACACTATGTGAAACATGTCCTAATTACTTCAGAAATGCAATGCCATCTTGTCTTCAACATTAAATCTTGATTTAATGTCACTATAAAGCGCGGCCCACAAATAGCATCTAGGTGAGGCTCATCTAAAAATCAATGTAACTTCTAATTACTGTGGCAAAATGGACCCAGTCAAAAAGGAGGGGAGGAATGCTTCAAGTGATGGTGTCCCAGTAGACATAAATGTAATGTTAACCAGTACTCACATCTGAGAAATTAAAATATTGGCTGAAAGGATTGACAAACAATTGACAAACATACAAATACACCCTTGGAGTTCCATGAGTTAGACAAGTTATTCTAGAATTGGACAACATGTGAAAACGTGTGTGTGTGTGTGTGTGAGAGAGAGAGAGAGAGAGAGAGAGAGAGAGAGACCAGCATGAGTTACAGTTGCTGACAAGGATCACGCAGCAAGAGGGAAATGTGCTGCAAGCACCATGAATTGAAAGCACTGAAAATATAACTGGGATAGACTCCAATTCAGACACAGCCTAGAGGGACAGGGCTCAATGAACATGCACATGATCCTCTTGACCCTTGCTGTCACTGAATATGGTAAACAAACAAACAAACAAACAAACAGGCTATGGAGTTTGAGTGGCCTTTGTCATTTCACTGTTTACATGTACCATTTTAAAACTAGTTTTTACACATTCCCGAAAAGAGGGAAAAAAGAAAAAAAGAAAGATACTACAGCCTTTAACCTTGAGGTCATAGTTGATCCCACACATTTGGGTCATAGCTGAAACACCAAAAAACAAAACATATTTCCCCAGCTTTTAGCACTTGGTATCCAATGTATGTGATCCAAAGAAATATGGAGTCCAAAGAAGCTTCAGAATGCTTTTTCTTGAACTCTGAGCACTCCTGTGTCAGATGGAAAACATATTTTAAAATTCATGTGATTTTCAAAACAGTGTTTCAAAATTCAGGTGAGTTGTTTGCAACATGATTTGGGTGTCCACAAATAAGTAATAAAATTCGACTAATCTAGAGCAGGCATGTCCAACAGGTAGATCGCAATCTACTGGTAGAGCGTGGGGTGTTCCTTGTATATCCTGGTTGATCTCTGGCCCCTCAGTGACCTTTTTACAAAGAAAGCAAAAAACTTTGGCTTCCTAAAAGAAGCTCCATAATTTTGGTGAGATCACTGCCAGTCTTTTTACGACAATGGGTAGATCACTGCCAGTTTTTTTATACTGTGAGTAGATCACAGTTTATTGGGAGTTGGACGTCCCTGGTCTAGAGCAAGTATTTTAAGGAACTTTTTTGATTCTGGACTGTGTTATTTTCTTACAGTACAGTGGTACCTCGGGTTACAAACACTTTGGGTTACAAACACATTGGGTTACAAACACTGCTATCCCAAAAGTAGTACCTTGGGTTGAGAACTTTGCCCCAGGATAATGAAAATCATGTGGTGGTGGCGCGGAAGGCCCCATTAGTGAAAGTGCACCTCAGGTTACAAACAGTCCTCCAGAATGAATTAAGTTTGTAACCCGAGGTACCACTGCAATTGTCTTGTGCTTTAACCTCTTTCCTAAAACATTATGGATAAGTAAAAATGTACAAGTCGAAATTGAGAATTACAGACTAGGAAAGTGGTTATTCTGACTTGTGAAAAAGAAAATTAAAAAATTCCTTCCAGTAGCACCACACGAAAGCTCATACCAAGAACTAACTTAGTTGGTCTTTAAGGTGCTACTGGAAGGAATTTTTTTATTTTGTTTTGACTATGGCAGACCAACACGGCTACCTATCTGTGAAAAAGAAGTTCCTTATATATTCAAAATAGATACATTTGTCTTCAATTCCATACACTACACTTATGTTCAGCCCATACTACAATCCATGCAGGTTTAAACTACATTTTTCCAGCATCACAGTGTAGGACCTTCATATGTACAATGAATGCATCCCACAAATCATTCATACATGTATAGAATGATTTGGGTCCTTCTCACCAGCATACAATCACCTTCCTTGTACCACAGCTGTTCCCTGTGTCATTCTAGTTTCTGTGTACTGATGCAAACATAGTCCTGGTTCTGATCATGCTTTAGGTGAGTAGAAATGACCCCTGGGTTTACCTGCATGAAAATTGAAGCTTTCACTTTTTACTTAAGAACAAACTGCAGCTCCTTGTTTTGCATCAATTCAGGGAGTTATGGTTTGTTCTGAAAGAAGTTAGTTTAAGAAAATCAGATTAAATTGTGATTTGATATCCAAATTAGTTAACTAAGGGCTTATCCACACTTTGTTTCCCCGCCACTTTTCCCTGGGAAAACCCATGGATTAGTGTTGAATCAGAGCAAACGGCAATCTGGCTTTCTGTGGACTGCCATTGGTTCCAATTCATTGCTAAAGCAGGGGAAAGTGGGGGGCAAACGGTAGTGTGGAAAAGCCCTTATCCTAGCAAACATGGGACAAGTGAGAAAGCTCTCAGACCCATGCTTTCTAGGCACAGGACAAGTGGAACTGTGAACGAACCCCCTCTTTAGCTAGAACAAACCTCATTTTCTTGTATGTAACATGGAACTGAGGTTTGTTCTAATGTGAATGCAGAAACTTATACTTTGCTCCTCTCAAGTTCAAATGGAGAGCATGTGAGCTTGACATTCACCATGGTTTGTTCACAATCATTTATTAGGTGGTTTAGAAGTATCATCTGAACTGGGCCATAGTCCCGGCCTACTCTAATTTTTCATCACATCCTGCAGTGTTTCTTCGTGTTCCCAAAATATACACTCCGATCCATTGTTCTAGATTTCCCCAACCACAATACTAAACCACTGCTATTAAGCACTAATCACTATGGCAAACTTTACTGAAATAGGTTCAGCTCAGACCTGAAAGAGAGCCTCTAATTATATGATAAACGCCCTTATTATATCCAAATCAGGAATTTTATATTACTTAGGACTTGTTTGATTTTTTTCCAGTGGTAAAAAATGCTGCGCAGATCATCAGACACTATTACTAGCCAGTATTTCATTTGTAGAAATCTAGGCACAAAGTGGCATTGATTGTATTTTTTCCCTAGTCTGGAAAAGAATTGATTATCACTGACCTCATCTACTTGTGTCTAGGACATTGTACCATGAGCCTTTCCCACAACTTCATTATATGGTTCATTAACTTAACACCTTTATAATTTCCACATTCCTTGGTGTCTACTTTGTCTTGAAAAACCGGTGCTAAATTATTAGCTCCCTGTGCTTTAAACATCCCCACCCATTAAAAGTTGAATTCAGGAGTTTCACTCGTCCCCAACCACATCCTTTCTAGTCCCTGCTGTGTGTGCTGCTCCATGCATAGAAATCTCCCTAGTACTGCTCCCTCCCATCCATAGCCCTCCTGCACACAGATATATGCATTTGTATCAGGGTTACGTAATGCTGTTGAGTGCCTTCAGAGATTTACTGGGGATTCCATTCTGCCCCAGGGATTGTTCTCTCTTTGGTGCTACTTCCGTCTCATGCATTACAGCAGCAAGCCATTATTATTTCTAATTTAGATGATACTCCCCAGATAATGCATTGAATTGAGAAAGTCATGAAAATATTTTTCCTTATCAGTTTTAATGAACACTTTTATTACTATACTTAATAATTTCCACTTTATTCAAAAATTGAATTATTTTATTTTAATTTTGCCAGGTTTCCCTTTTTTCTCTTCACTTGTTACCTGCTCTTTTATTTAGCATATAGTAACTTATTTGAGGAGCTTCCTCTAATATCAGCCCCTGCCACTTTAATATTTTCTCTTTTGTTTTGTTTTTCCCCACCTGTAAGACCTACAGGTCTTATCTATACTACTAGTATGATCTGATTTTGCACTGAACAAGAATTGAAATTCCACAGATTCTTCACTCAATAAAATTTGCAATAATCACATATGTTGAGGTTTTGAATACATTAGAATTAGAACAACACAAACTTACTGAAGAGAGATGGGAGGGGAACTAGGAGAACTATGGGGCCATGTGCAAGAACAGGAAATGTTCCTAACACAAATCACAGATCACTGTATGTCTTACTCATACAACATCTATTTCTGAGACAGTTTCAGACATTCACCCTAATGCAAAGTATCATGTACACTCATATGCATACATGATTTTCTTGTGAGCACAAGAAAATTATTCATTCATACACAAACTACAAACACATTATTTTCTGCTCATGGGAATAAAGGAGAATGGGATGGAGAGAGAGAGAGAAGGAGAAGATAAAGGGACAGAGGAAAAGGATGGAGTGCCTTCTTTGCCAGCTGCTGCTGTTGAAAAAGGGAGCAACAATGTCAGGAGGAATTGCTGATGCACTAGCAGAAGCAGCCAGGAAGGGGTTGAGGAGCTCCTAGGAACTTGGAAGGGAAGGAGTCAGATTATGTGGCATTCTCAGTGATGCCCAAGTACCAATTCAGCTTGAATTGGGGCAAGGGATTAATCAAGTTATTTTTGTGTCCTCACCCTGTCCCAAAAATGACTTGCTCTACCAAACACAGTTCAAAATGGAATGAAAGGATTCCCGAACCATGATTGGTCTGTGCTTTAATTCATCATGCCCATATACAGAAACAAAATGAACAACCCATTCCCCTACTTTAGAAATACATGATAAATTTGAATCCATGAGTGGCCAAATTAACAGTGAACTCTTGGTTTGTTTCCAGATTCAATTCAAGGTGCTAGTGCTAATTTTTAAAGACCTAAAAGCTTGTGACTGGGTTACTTAAGATTTACCTTCATATGTCCCGCTGCACATGCTCTGTCATCATCTGTTGCCCTGCTCTAAATCTCTCACACCCTGAGGCACAGCTTCCAGTGACGAGGGCAAGGTTAGTAGTTCCTGTCCTCTGGAACACCTTACTAAGTGAGATGCGCCAAGCCCCATCACTGCACTATTTTTAGCTAGTTGGTAAAAAATGTGGCTGCTTATAGATGCATGTGGCTGATTGTTTAATCTCTGATGTTTTGGTTCTGGTGGTTGTTTTGAAATTATTTATTGTGGTTTAGATTTGATATACAGTGGACGCTCGGGTTGTGAACATGATCCATGTGGGCTGCACGTTCGTAACCCGCAGCATTCACAACCCACAGCGGCGCGTCTGCACATGTGTGGGTTGCGATTCAGCACTTCTGCACATGCGCAAAGTGCGATTTAGCACTTCTGTGCATGTGCAACCGCCAAAACCTAGAAGTAACCTGTTCTGGTACTTCCAGGTTTTGGCAGGTCCGTAACCCAAAAAAACGCAACCTGAAGAGTCTGTAACCCAAGGTATGACTGTATATTGATATTTTCATTTTATAATGTAATGTTGCAATAGGAATATATTTTAATATGGTTGTTGCATTTGAATTCATTAGGTTCCTTGAATTTCTTTTGAAAATTGGGCAAGGTATACACTTTAAAATAAATAATTAACATTATTTACACTCGAGTGAGTGGCAGGCTTGGCCATCATAGCCCCTGTATGTACTAAATTACGCTAGTCTGGCTATGGAGTTGTTGTTGTTGTTGTATAGAAGCCACTTTGAGAAAGTATGTATGTATAAGTTAAGTGAGTAACTTTCAGTCTCAGCTGGGCTTTGTAATGTTCTCTCCACTATTCACACCCTGCCCCCCCCCCCGCCAGCTATACTATGCAGCTATACTGGACTAATTTCAGATGCAGATTTTTGCAGATATATTTTGAGGAAGCCATTCCCCACTCCAAATAACAGAAAGAAGAGGGGGAAATCTCTACTTCAGAGCTAGGCTGGGTAGCTAGAGCTTTCTATAGTGTGGTAGTAAAATATATATTTGTTCACCCAAAGAGAAGGACAAGAACAAAAGGAAAGTCAGTGGCAGACCTCGGCATCTCAAATTTCAGTGGTGCCCTGTGCAACACCAAAATCCGGTGCCCCCTCACCTCCCGTTCAACATCATAGTTGTGGTGCTTGCTACACCGACCCAGAAGCTCTGCATGTGGTGCGACCAAATTGGCTGTGCGCCCCTAGATCTGCCTTTGAGGAAGTGCAGGAAAGCAAATTTTAGCTAACAGGAAAAACCAGACAGCCTCATAAGGTGATGAAGTCTTCATCACTGGAATTATTTAAGCAGAGACTGGATAAACATTTGTTAGGGATGCAGTGGTTGCATCCTGCATTGCACAGGGGGGGGGGTTAATTAGATGACCTCCTAAGTCCCTTCCAACTCTGTGTTTCTATGAATTTATTTATTTTTACATTTGGTGGGAAAAGAAGCCAGATTAGGTAAAAATCAGAGAAAGAAATACACATCTCTCTACCTTCCCACAAGATAGGAAGATGCCTCCACCTGCCTGCACCATTTGAATACTTCCAAATGACATCATTGCTCATGTTGTGCTTCCCAGAACCTTCATTGAAATAACTGCTTCTTCCGGCACTTGCTGAAAGCACATTTATGGGGTAGATTCTCATTTCCAGTAAGTCTGTTATAGCACACACAAGATGTGAGTTAAGAGTGCTGCATGTACATACACATACCATCAATACAACATGCATATATTTGTCAAAATATCCATAGCTTTATACTGAGAAATTCAATAGGAAGGGGACGATAAAAGATAAGAATAAACAATAAAATCCCATAAGGTGATAAGACTTTGACTCCTGGCTGAAGCAAAACAACTATCTGGCTGTATCAAGTATTCAGACTATAGCAGGAACATGAACTCCCTGATCACCTCCAATACCTGTTTCAACTTTTCGTTTGTGCATTCTATGCCAGAGTTCAGCATTGACATTTGTAGAAATGAGAGGCAGAACACAAAGAAGGCAGTTTTAATTATTATTCATAAATCAAGTGTCATCAGTGGCAGGCATCACTTTCCACGCACCCTAGTAAAATGTTCATTTTAATCATTATAAGTAGCTTTTTCACAGCATCACCCTGTGCATGCAACATTAAAACCCCCATTAATTCCCAATCAGTATGTTTTAATTAAAAATAATAATACATAACTGTTTTCAACAATAGCATTTATATTTGTAAAGAAAATTTGAACTTAGCTGTATTACCAAGAATAAATGGGTTCCAACAATTCAGTGGCTTAACAAATGTCACAATTATAAGTGAATTACATATTTTATCGTGAGATTATATGAGAGGGCAAATATACCAAAGAACCAGCAATTTACATCTCTAGGGAAGAAAGAGGGAAAAAGTGGGGAAGGGGAACATGATATATCCTCTCTACTTCTGTCCTCCCTCCCCAGCCATCATTCTGTCTCTCCTTGCAACCATTTCAACAGATGTCTCCTGCAGTTGCAGCTAGGGATGTCAGAAAAAGTCTTCACATTTTTGCACAAATTCCATATGTTTCAGCATTTCAAAGTGTATCCTGGAACTAAAGCTCCTCCTTGTCTTATATACCCCATTAGCCTTTGAATGAATTTGGTGTGGTGTAGGTTATGTGGGCATTGTTGTTTCCAAAAAATATTTCTTACCTTTAGTAACTGTGGCAACAAGTCACTCTTTAGTTATGCAACAGTATGTCCAAAAAGGGGGAAATGTCCTAGGCTATTGACTTTACAAAAGAAATTGGTTTGACTAAGATTAATATAGGCACTGCTTGGACATGATTCCTTAGGTAATGAAAGTGTAATGAAGATGTCTAACCATAAATATGAACAGTGCAAAACATGCAGTTCACTGCACAAGGACAGGGGAGGATAGACTTTTGCATGCAACAGGGGACAACGAGAAAGATTCAGTCTACGCACAGGATGGTGGGATAGGGATTCACACATGCCTACTGATAGCCATTGAGGTGTCTTGCTAGAGGAAATCATCAGCCACCCCTGCAGGGCAATCAATACAGGAGAGGAAAAACTGCAGTTTGTTGTTAACTGTCATGAGGTGGCAGGGTGTGTCTCAGTCAGCACTGTGGAAGCACATGGTTGCTGTCCGACTAGCACCACCACCAATTGGAAGCCAATTCTAACACTAGGAACTATTAGTCACTCAGCAACCATGCATTCACATGGTTCTGGATTCCTGATAGTTACTAGTAAGAATGAGCTTTGCTGCGCTGGATGATTGCTACTGGGTGCCAGCCAGAGACCCACCTCACTGGCCAGTGCTGCTCTCTTGTTCTGTTAGTGCAAAGTACTTTTCACCATATCCTGTGCAACTTCCAAAGTTCCAAGTACATTAAGATGATAGGATAGAAGACCAGTGCTACTGCTGGGAAATATCAATGCTTGTCTCCTGAATTCTTGCTGATATTCATCCTTTTCCACTTTCTCTAAATGACCCACAGCACCTCCAGCGCTACTGCTAAGGCCAGGAAATGTTAGCAGGGAAAACACAGAAATGAGAAGTGACAAAACTGTTACTTTACTAGGCTTTGCTTGACTGTTAACTGCACCAAGTGTGGTCAGAAATAGAGCCAATATAACAACATCATCAACAACAAATGCTAGAATAATTTGTCTGCACATGTAATAATACATATTAAATATATCACATAAAACAAATTTCAGCCTAGATTTCCAATGTATCTACATGATTCTTAATAATATTTTTATTAATGATTCTCATGTGCTTTACCAAACGGGGTCTAATATAGTATTATGTTTAATTTATATACCTTTTGGTCCAAAATATCCTGCAACATGGAATGGATATATATATATATGAAATTTTGAAATGATGAGGAATGCCTACTTTTGAACCCCAAGCTTTGCCATATATCTGCTTTTCGTGTATTTTTAAAAAACAACTATTAATGCCTATCTTTGGTGAAAAAATGATAAACAATGTACATATCAAAATTATAAAGTGTGTAAATGTGTGATTTTTAAAAAATAGTGTTGATTCTCATGGTGGGGAAAGTAATAAGCCCTCATTTTTAAAATAAAAGCAGATATTCTGATAAGAATGAGGAGGCAATGCTAAAGTGTCTCAAAGGCTGCATGTAGTTTCCAATTCTAGCATTCAACAATGATGCCATCTTCTCAATATCATACAACAGTAGTGGGGAACCTTCAGCCCATGGGTCAAATGAGACTCACCAGCTTTGGGAGGTCATTTTGGCTAACCCCATCTACATTTGCTAGGGCTGACATCATATATGAGATCAGATATGGCACATATTGAAATTTCAGTCCATGGCCAAAGGAATAAAAGTGCACACTTTCCCCACCCCCCTTGGAGCTAAATGTCAGTGCTTTTAAGATTTTGGTATCTTTTCCTGACACCCTGCTCAGTGGCAGGAAAATTTTAAAAAGTGCTGGCCTTTGACTTCAGGGGAAGAAGGGGTGTGAGCATAGCTAGAAAATGCTGATGATTCTTTTTGTGTGTGTCCCTAAATTGAATTCAGAGTGGAGATGCAAAAGAACATGTTTTCTCTGCAGTTAAAACCTTCCTTTGCAGGTGTGGTTTGATTTGAAGAAGTGGCTACAAAGAAAGATTGTTCCTTTGCAACCACTTCTTGAACTCAAGATATGCCTGCAAAGAAAAAAAGGAAGAATCAGGAGCACTCCCGATTATTTCCTTTGAAGTCATGGTGGTGCCAGGTGATTTACAGTTGGCTGGCCCCACCCACCTGTCAAAGTGGCCCACAAGGGTGGGGGAGTTCTGAATCCACTCCACTGGCTGAATCCAGTTCCCCTCCCCTGCTGTACAACCTTAGCTAGGGAGCACCCTTAGTTTAACAAATCCTCACCTGGAAGTCCTGACGGTGTCCTAAACAGTGAGCTGCTTTGTGCTCACCCAGGTCACAATGCCCCTCTCTTTCTTCCAGGTCATGACACAACATTTTGAAATCATTTATCTGGATTACAGTCCAAATAACTAAAGTATGTGAGCAATAGGGTGTGGCCAGTTTAATAAAAAGATCTTTGACTAAAATAGAAGTAATGGAGATAAAGGTGGATGTCATTTTGGAATGAAGAAGTTCCATATTATGTTACAGCAGAATTTTAGAAATATTCTCTTCCTTCAGAAACATTATAAGAAAATATCCATGAACACAAAGATTTATTGAAATATACCTTTAGTCACAAAGCCAGAATCTCCAATATTATCATCAACTGTAAGCTATATCATATGTTACTTTTTATATAGTTCTATATACAAGTTCAGATATACTTTAAAAAACAAATATCAACTATCAGTTAAAATTCACTGCAGCCATTCCACCTCAATTTTTAAATAAATCACTAAAAACACTTGCTGTCGGAATTAAGTAAGACCACCAACCAAGATCTCCAGGAACAAAGTGACTATAAAAAGGTAAAGGTACCCCTGCCCGTACGGGCCAGTCTTGACAGACTCTGGGGTTGTGCGCACATCTCACTTAAGAGGCCAGGGGCCAGCGCTGTCCGGAGACACTTCCGGGTCACGTGGCCAGCGTGACGAAGCTGCTCTGGCCAGAGCCAGAGCCAGAGCCAGAGCCGCACACGGAAACGCCGTTTACCTTCCCGCTGGTAAGCGGTCCCTATTTATCTACTTGCACCCGGAGGTGCTTTCGAACTGCTAGGTTGGCAGGCACTGGGACCGAGCAGCGGGAGCGCACCCCGCCGCAGGGATTCGAACCGCCGACCTTTCAATCGGCAAGCCCTAGGCGCTGAGGCTTTAACCCACAGCGCCACCTGCGTCCCCTCAAAGTGACTATAGTCCTCTATTTTTAAGTGTTCTAACACTTTTTTACACATTGATTCAATCAGGCAGCTATGTACTCACCTGCAGTGTCCTTCATAGCTACTAAGAAAGGAAACCCACTGATCCTAGTCAGTCCCATAATAAAATCTGCAGTCATTTCAGCTGGATCACAATTTCAAGCTTAACCAAGGTTCTTGAATTCTACTTTGATCAAGTAGACATACATACATACATACACACACACACACACACACACACACCCCTGAAGTTACATGGAGCCTTTTAAAAAGTACAGTAGTTTAATGCAGAGGTTAAATTAACATTTCTCTAAATTTGTCCAAATACTTTATTACACTTTAAAGTGAATGCTAATTTATTATTACTATTAATTCCATTTGTTGGTCTCAAAGTGACTTAACAGGGTGCACATACGAACACTTTTATTTTTTGTGGAGAACCAAAGTCTGCTGACAAACTCATCTTACAATAGAGCCGGGTCCACCTTTACTCAGAAGTGAGTGCTAAGTAAATGTGCAGCCTTCAACACCTATTCAGGATTTTGAAACTACAGTCCTTTACAATGCTCCTCTTCTCTAAACTTCTTGCATATACCTTTTCATAAGGTGACTTTATGGCACCAAAGCCATAGGACCCTTAAACAACTAACCATGCGCTTGTTCCCCATGTTGCTTTTTAACAAGTAACAGCCTCAGAAATAACGCCTTGTGTCTGAAGCTGCGACTGGAATTTGCGTGTGCTCCTTTTTAAGCAGACACATGGATTATCCTAGTGATATGGTATTTCCGCTTCAGAATTTGGAATGACCCCACCCATTATTACCCGCCAAGCGCATCTCTGCTTTTAAAGCTCAGGAGACAAGCAGGGAAACAGGCGAGGTCTCAGCATCACGCAGCCCAACAGTGCAAAAACAAACGAGTCTCCTAAGGGGCGTGGATGCCATCTCTCCATTGTGTGCCTATTCAGCCGCTCCTGAAAAGCCCTAAGTGGCAGCACGGGCAAGCACACGCAAGGAATCGGTGCCTTGACGGGTCAGTTAATTCAAGCCCGGGAGTTGACACACAGAGAGTTCAAGGCGCACGACACGAGACCGTTGCCCTTGGGGTGGGCAGACTGTGCTGGGCCCCCACCCCGCCTCCCCAAGAGTTAAGGCAACCGGGCCTCGGCGTCAGACCCGGCTAGGCAAGTCGCCGGCTCGGAGCCTCTTAGGACACTTTCCCAGGCGACCGAGGCCCGGCTGCGCGCCTTCCTTAGCGCAGCGTGGCTGGAGGGAGTTCAGGGAAGGTGAGCGTGGTGAGCGCGCGTGCCTTACCTCCAGATCTGCCCCAGCTGCAGGAGGTGGATGAGCGACTGCATGAGCCAGATGCAGAAGGCGCAGGAGGCGGACCGGCTCTTGGGGGGCCGGATGCCGCCGCCGCCGCCCGCCCCTGCCGCTCCTCCGGCGGCGGCGTTGGTGCTGCTGCTGCTGTTGGTGCTGTTGGTGGCGTTGCCCTTGCTGGCGTTGGACGCCTGCCTCTGCGGCGTGCCGGGCCGGGCGCCGGCCTCCATGTCCCCCGCGGCGGAAGCGCTGCTCACCAGCAGCTTGCTCTCGCCGTGGCCGCCGGCCGACGAGGAGCCGGGCGCTGCCGCCGCCGCCGCCGCCGCCCCGTCCTCGCTGCTGAAGTCGTGCACGAACCAGCGGAAGCTGAAGACCTGCACCGAGAGCGAGCCCAGCAGCACGAAGAAGAGCGTCAGCCCAAACCACCAGCGCTGGCCGCGCAGGTAGTAGTCGACCGCCAGCCAGAGGTCCGTGCCCACGTCCGCGAAGTACACGGCCACGGCCGCCAGGATCCAGAGCCCGTCCCACAGCGTGTAGCGCCGCTGCTCCCGGCCCAGCCGCAGGCACAGCGAGGACGAGCCGCCGCCCGAGCCTCGCGAGCCCCCGGCCGCCCGGCCGCCGCCGCCGCCGCCGCTACAGCAGCAGCGGCAGCCGCCGGATGAGCAGCAGCCGCCGCCGCCGCCGCCGCCAGGCGCCTCGTCGTCTTCGGCGCCGCCGGGCCCCGCCGCCGAGGGCAAGCCCGAGGCCAGCGCCTGCACCGAGCCCGAGTGCTCCGAGTTCTGCAGCGGCGTGAACGCCACCTCGCTGCCCTTCTTCATCTTCAGCCGCCCCCCGTCGGACTTCGCGGCCATGATGCGGCTGGAAGGCTACGGCAGGAGCGGCGGCGGCGGCGGCGGCAGGGAGAGGGACCCCGTCCGGGAGCCCCTTGGAGTCCGCCCCCTCCCTCCCCCGCCGCTGCTGCTGCCGCGGACAAGCCGCTCGCTCGGCGGCTCTTCTCGGGGCGCTGACGGGGCTGGGCCAGCGGCGCCTGCGGGCGCTGCTGGAGCGCCGCCTGCCTGCGGGGAGACCCGCTCACCCGCCCAGCCCCAGGCGCGAGCAGCCCGGGGAGCGGTCCCCGAAGCAGACCATCCTTTCCTCGGCCTGGCCCGCCCCGCCGCTTTGCCGCCGCCGCCGCTGCCGCCGCCACCCAGCTGACTGACGCCGGGAAAGAGGATGACCTCATCCCTCTCCCCCCTCCCCAATACACACACGCGCGCGCGAGCGCATACACACACACAGAGCAGCCGTGGCGCCCAGGAGGGAGGGAGGGAGGCGATGGCACTGGGGAGGGGACGCTGTGGAGCAAGCAGCCGATGCAACAGGATGAGGGGATTTGAGGGGAGAAAGAATGAATCGCCTAGACGAGGCGCGCTGAGGGGTGGTCTGCAGAAAACGTTCCGGGAAGGACGGGCGGGAGAGGCGTCCGCCTTCCTTTGCAGAGCGGAGGGGAAAGGGGGGCTACTTGTATTCAGGGGACACGGGGAGGGCTACCAAGATTGCCCTCTAAGCGGGGCGGGGGATTTTATTTGACGGGAACACACCTGTGGGGGGTATTTCGGCGGGTGGGAAATATATAAATATGTATATACGTGAGGGGAGAGGTAGAGACTGGAGTTCCACCACAGACTTGCTGCCGCTGCCCGCTTAGGCTGTTTAGTGCCACGCCGCTGTGGCCCTGAGCCTGTTTCGAGGCTGCAAGCTGGGCGCGCGCGAGGAGACAGCCGCGGGGCTGCAGCTGAGATGATGGGGCCGCGTGGGAGAAGTTGCAGGTGCCCATCCGCGCAGAAGCGCGTGCTTGCCGCGAGTGGTCTAGTTGCCCTTCCGGACGCCAGTCAAGCGGAGCAGGTGCTCGCGGGGCGGGCGGGGAGGTGGGGGAAGCTGGTTTCCCGCCTTCTCGGTACGGGCGAGTGAGCGGAGCCGCGCAGGCGGCTGCCTCATTAGAAGTGCTTTGTTACCTCAGGCCGCGTGGCGACGAAGAGGAGGGGAGTCTTCCGCAGCGGGTGGCGCACGGGGGTAGGAGGGAGGGGACCGGGAGGCGGCTCGCGTGCGACGGCCATGCCCGAGGAGGGACCTGCTCCTGTTACACGGATGCATTATGTATGTGTGCCACGAGGGAGGGAGGAGGGGCGGACGCGGGAAAGCCTTTCTTGGCCGCGCGCCAGCTCCACGCTGGTGGGGACGCGGGCGATGAGTGACGGGGGGGGGGGGGCGTCGCGCCGCTGGAATCAAACGGCTGAAGCAGCAGTCGCGGGAGCAGAGCGAGTGAGTTTTCGTGGCGCTGCCTTCGCACAAGAGGCGTCCTTATCCCCCTCTTCCACAAAGCCAAGTGAGCAATCCCCGCCTGAGGCCATTTGCTGGGGATTGGAGACAGGCACATTAGCATGAGGATGTCGGTTAGGACGAGCCAGACCAACAGCGCAGCTGACAAGAAGAAAGGCTACGGAGGATTAGCGCCTCCTTGGCGAGGCGCGTCGCTCGTGGGCAGGCAGGCGAAGCGCGAAAGGACAGAGTCGCCCACCTGGCAGAAAGAGCCCATTGTCTCTTAGAGACGTCTTAACTTGGACCGGTGCAAGAGACGGGGGAGCTCCGTTCGCCACACAGGGAAAACCCAGCGCCCGGGTATCGCGTCGTTTTAAGGCTCATTGCACTCCTCACATCTTAGGCACCTTGTTGAAGGTTCCGCTCCCACAAGGAGACCTGGCGGACGGAGCTGAGGGCTCAGCTCATAATGTTGAATATTGCACAGTTTCTTCATGGCATCCCTTTAAATGGGTGGCAGAAGCCCTATTAGGATTTGGGTTTGGAACAAGAGCCTGCCTCCGAGCATGTTCAGAGTGCTGCCGGATGCCTGATAGGCTTGGGTTTAGTAGCAAAGGTTCTTGTGTTCGTAGCACCCGAAGCCAGGGCATCAGGTCCAGGGTACAGATTCTAGAAAGTATTGGCTTCAGTACCACTTCGCTCTTAGTTTTAGAAACTAAGCCTTCTATATGGACCATATGCAAGTGTCTTTGCACAACCATGTATCTCAGCAACCAATAGCAACTACATGAAAGAGCATACTCAGGAGGAAATACTGGCACACAGACCAAGCACCTTTCCCTACATGAACCTTCCCAGAACCTGTGTTGCATCTTTGTGTACCCCCTCCATGGACAGTGCAAAATGTTTTGCACTGCTCTCCCCAGAGAGATGCACCAGGCACCATCATTATCAACTTGTAGGTAACAGGCAAAAACATTCTTGTTCACTCAAGTATTTGGCTTTTTGTTGGGGTCATATGTTTTGATGATACCCAAGCCTGTATTGGTGTTTGTCTTTTAGTATGGTGGGATAGGATTTGCCCTTTTATTTTATTGCAGGATGAGTACTCTTCTTCAGCTGATGTTCTTTTATAATTTTGATGTCTTTTAATTTTTGTATCACATATGCTTTTATTATTGTAAGTCACTTTGAGGCATTTTTGTAGTGACAGATAAATGCTATCATCATCATCATCATTAAATGCATTTATATCCTACCTTTCCCCTGCAAGGAGCTCAAGGTGGCATGTGTGGTTCTCCTCCTCAATTAATCTCCACAACAACCCTGTGATGATACTAATGAGAATGGAAACACAGATTTCTGGTGCCTGCTAATGGAGTCAAGTGTGAAGATCTACCTGCTAATTTATATTTAGTTTCATTTGTTTGCATTTCCTTCTTGTACCCATCAAAATTTAGGAGCTTTGCAGTGACTGAAGCTTCTAGATCATAATTAAGGCAGCCCTACATATAACACGGGATGTGGGTGGTACTGTGGTCTAAACCACTGAGACTAGGGCTTGCTGACTGGAAGGTCAGTGGTTTGAATCCCCACATCGGGATGAGCTCCTGTTGCTTGGTCCGAGCTCCTGCCAACCTAGCAGTTCGAAAGCACGTCAAAGTGCAAGTAGATAAATAGGTACCGCTCCGGCAGGAAGGTAAATGGCATTTCCGTGCACTGATCTGGTTTCGCCAGAAGCGGCTTAGTCATGCTGGCCACGTGACCCAGAAAAACTGTCTGCGGACAAACGTTGGCTCCCTCAGCCAGCATAGTGAGATGAGCACTGCAACCCCAGAGTCGTTCGTGACTGGACTTAACTGTCAGGGGTCCTTTAACTTTACATATAACACATTATGCCATTATGGGAACCATTGGCCCCCAGATGTTGCTGGACAACAACTCACATCAGTCCCAGCAGCATGGTCAGTGGTCATTGATGATGGGAGTTTTAGTCTAGCAACACCTGGCTGTCAACAGGTTCTGCATCCCTACATTAGAATAATCCAGTGGAGAGGTTGCCAGAGCGTGCATCACCAGTGCTAGGCTAACCCTGTCCAGGATGGTCACTGCTGGTTAACCGGATGAACATGGTTAAAGGCTCTCCAGGCCACTAAGACCACCTGGGACTCAAGTGACAATGCTGGATTAAGGTGTTCATTCAAACTGCATACTTGCTCTTTCAGGGGGAGTGCAATGCTGTCCAGAGCAGGATGAACATCTTTGTATTTCAGCCTCTGTTTTGTTCTATAGAAGAATTGCAAAGACTATGCCAGAGGTACTTCACATAACTCTAGGCTTCAGTTTACTGAATATGTAGAGTAGTAGTATGGGAAGTAAGGCTAGGTGAGAATGGGAATCTTGAAGTTTGTTTTGGAAGATGCATTGGCATGTTTTTGTTTTCTGTATTTTGCTTTGTTCTGTTTTAGTAGTTCTCGATATTTCATTTTTTCCAGTTATCTTTATTTAGAAAGCATCTGTTTCATCCTGATGTTTTTTCTGCAAATGTTTATGTTAACCAATTCACATCCAAATTCTCTGTTTTCATCTAATTTTCTAACAGGTGTCTCTTTTATAAGTTTTTTTCTACAGCATCCTCAAAGTCTCTGTGTTCATCTGCTTGGATTCCTTCTATTTTACTTTTTTTCCAATCTGCAAAAGCAACAAGTCACTGTACAGAGAGATTGTGACTGGCCTCCCCGTATAAGACTAATCAGTCTTTCAATAGTACAGTAGCATTGTTTCATTTATGCCTCACACTGTAACTGTCAATCCAAAAGAAAGTCCATTTCATACGGGCACTCTCCTTGGATATTGGCTTGCAAGGATGAAGAAATCAGAACTGCTACAGTTTAATGAACAACAAACACAGGAATCATGCTGCTTTCCTTAAAACTATTTACTGAAAAGCAATAATGAGCACATAAAAAGAAGTTTGTAAAATTATGAGCGATGTCAGGGCCGGCCCACACATGAGGCAAGGTGAGGTGACTGCCTTGGGTGGCAGGATCTGCATGGACAGCAGATTCAGCCTCCAAGGAATGCATCACCTGCTATTGCCCAGTAGCAGCAATGGCTGTGGCACACTCCTTGGAGGCTGGATCTGCTGCCTTCTCAGCAGAAGCCTCCCAGTGCCACCTCTACAGTGGCCTCTTGGCAAATAGGAGGCGCTGCTGGTCTCCCACCCTTGTTCCTGATGTAGATTTTTATTCCCTTTCGTGCTTCACCTCAGCTGTCAAAATGTCTCAGGCCAGCCTTGAGTGATGTGGAGAAAGTGGATCAACAGATTTCCGCCAACTTTTCCCCTTTCCCCATGAAAAACACCCTCTCACATTATAAAGAGCTTATAATCCACCTACTCTCAGCAGCCTGAAGCATCATAGCCAGACACTGGAGAGACTTGACAGGAGTGAACATGGACCACTGGTACCAAATCGTATGGGAAACAGCCTTACTAGAAAAGCTAACCCACAGATTGAAACTGACATGGGGACAAATAAAAGAGGACACCTTCACTGCGGTATGGCTCCCATTTATTACATACACAGCAACAAGAACAAAACAAGAACCCACCACCAACATATGAATCGATATAGCTAACTTGACCCAACTTGACACACACCCCACGCAAACAAATCTCACTGCAGCCAACCAACCATGCCCTGGCCATCCCAACCTCTCTCACTACCAAGGAAATATAATAAACGAATAGAAAGAGAACCTACTCAAGAGACGTTGACATAAAAACCCTGCATATACACCAAGTATTACCACTCCTCTCCCCTCTACTTTATTCTGTATACAATACTAATGTCTCACTTCAAGTGTGAAAAAATCTTTACAACCTAAAAAAGGGACAATGTATGTGCTTTTGTAAACCAATAAAATCCTTAATAAAAATTGTTTATAAAGGTGAAAAGCACCCTCTGTCCTCAAAGCCGTTCTTTGACGCAGAATGAAAGGTGTCCCTTGTGCCTGTGTTTCCCATGTCAAACAGCAGCTTTGGGGAGACAGTTTTCATGACAATTGCAGCACAGGGGCAGAGAGTTAAAACAACAGCAGCAGTACACAACAATTGGTTTCCTATGCTTAAATGGCATTTCTGCTCTGTAAAAAAATAAATGTATGGAGACTCAGAACCTTGTAAGGAAGATTGTGACCTGAAAAGCTACTCCATAAAGTGTAGTAATTCAGGAGGAAATTCAACTCTGTACATGTTGAAAGGTAATGTTTTGCATAAATTGCTGCATTTTACAGAGCTGAGTCCTGGCACAGGAGATGATTGCCACAATACTGCTCCAAATTTGGAGTGCACAACATCACACTATCTACATGTGTGACACTGCTGGCACCAGCTCATTAGTCCCTGTCCTGCCCATTCTCTCACTTAATTTGCTAATAGGAAAGAAGCTTTAAAATATGTTACCTGCGGCAAGGGGTAGGACTAAATGACCTTCAATGTAGTGGTGAAGCTGTGGCCATTTAACAACTGCAATTTGCAGCATTTTTAAAGCTTAAGTGAACATAGAAAGCCCTTTCCACAACATGTTGCATGGAATGGTTTTTTGCTAGCTGAGCAGAATATTCAAATGATTCCATTTAACTAGTACTCTTCCCACCTCTCTTTCTCACACACAATATAAAATTTCCTAAATCTCTAGCAGAGTTTTGGGGTGGGTGGCTTACTGCTTTGAATAATTTGACTTTATTCCATGACTTCATCAAGATGCCAAATAATTCCTTCATTTTACTCTCAATATGCATTTATTATTCCCCCATGAAGCTACACAACATAATGTGTAGAACCATCTACACATAATTCAGTTTATTTTAATATGGTACACAAACTGTGAAAACATTTGCCAAAGGATTACGAGAGAACACTCTGTTCTGTGCCAGAGGTAGATATAGTCTGCTCAGTGTAGAATAGTTTTTTAGTAGTGTTATAGTGGGAACACACAATACTTTTGTTGTGTATTACTTCTCTAATAAGATTGCATTAAATGCTTAGTGAATTCTGCTTTACCAGATCAGCACTTCGAGAATGCTGTCTGCTTTAAATGAAGTGGAAGCTGCAGCCAAGTACCATTTTTGAACAGCATTGTCTAAGTTATTTATGGCTAGAAACAAACATTTCAAAAGCCCCCACTGTCTCTATAGAAACTGGCTGAAGACTAGATTTCAGAGCTTTCTAGTAGGAAATTTACTGTTGTCTCTCATGCTTGAAGAATTCAAAGAATTTTTTATATTATTATTATGAACTGCTAACTGAAAGTTTAACAGGGAAAGGTCTTTTCATTTTACATTTCCTTTGTGATTAACGGCAAACTGCCATCCTAAATAAATTTATTTGGAACCCCCATTGATACCAAAGGGGTTTAAAGGTAAAGGTAAAGGTACCCCTGCCCGTACGGGCCAGTCTTGACAGACTCTGGGGTTGTGCGCCCATCTCATTTAAGAGGCCAGGGGCCAGCGCTGTCCGGAGACACTTCCGGGTCACGTGGCCAGCGTGACATCGCTGCTCTGGCGAGCCAGAGCCGCACACGGAAACGCCGTTTACCTTCCCGCTGGTAAGCGGTCCCTATTTATCTACTTGCACCCGGAGGTGCTTTCGAACTGCTAGGTTGGCAGGCGCTGGGACCGAGCAGCGGGAGCGCACCCCGCCGCAGGGATTCGAACCGCCGACCTTTCGATCGGCAAGCCCTAGGCGCTGAAGCTTTAACCCACAGCGCCACCTGCGTCCCACCAAAGGGGTTTACTTTCAAGCAAATATAACTCGGGTGGAAACTGTTCACATAGAAATCACCTTTCTGTCATTTCAGCCAATTCAGCTTGTGTTCATTTTTCATGCTTCCATTGAACGAATTTTGATAAAAGATTTCAGTACTTTGGAGTTACACTTGTACACAACAATATAAGCTGCACACTATAGTCAGGAATTATTTCATAAATTGAAGTTCACTTTCTTTTTAAAGAAAATTATAGAATGAATTATAATGGTACACATGAGTAGTTCTAAGTCTCAGTATACCGAATCCAAGAAATCATAGAACGATTTCTTGTAATGATCAGTTGGATACTACTGATTTGGGCACAGTGCATAGCATTTGTTGGATGGGGCTGCACTCCCTGGAACAGAGTACAAAACTTTAGGTCCAGAGACTGAATGTGGCTCTGCAGGCCCCTCTATCTGCCCCTCAGGATTCTTCTCAAGCCACACTTCTCTCTGGTCCTGGTCTACACCCACGGGAACATCTGCCTGGTTTTTGTGCTGCTGATTTATGAGTTTGAATAACTGCAGTTAATGAAATCATAAAATTGTAAAGTTGAAAGGGACACTGATGGTCATCTAGTTTTGCTTCTGAAGTGTCCCAACAATTTGTAGCTCACTCAGTAGGCAAGGATTAGTGGATCTACTGCAATCTGAAAGAAAATCTTACTAGACTTGCTGCCCAATTGCGTAAAGAATAAAATTCAAGTTGAAAATTATGATCATGAGAAAATCTGAATCCTGGACAACATCTGAGGAGAGCCAGTGAGTTTAGGGGCACAGAGTAGGCCATGAGGCACACACTTCGGTTCACTTCCAGCACTTCATCACTGCTACCTGTGTCCCAGGGACTGCTGCCTGAGGTGGTTGAGTCACTCTGCCTAATGGTAGGGCTGGCATTTTTTAAAACATTCACCAGATTGCGGCTGCTGTGTCTAGACTGGTTGTCTAGACTGCAATGGACAATTGAGGAAACAATGAACATTGGAAGTGTGCATCCAAACAGACATCAGGTAACAAGTTTCCCATGAAAACCTACTACTTGGGACCAGCAAAATGGAGTGGCCCGTGGAATTCCTCTTATGGGCTTTTCAAAGGCCTGCTCCTGTGCATGGCTTTCACTATGGTTGTTCTAAAGAGTGTGCTATATTCCTCATAAAACTTAACCTGGTTTCTTATTATAAATAGCGCAAGCTTGTATGTGTGTGGGAGTGGGGAATAAGCAAATAAGCTGTTAGGAGATGCTGTTCAGTGTTAGTAGAAGCAAACAAATTAAGAAGGCATTATTTACACTTAATAAACTAGAAATGGCATCAGGGTGAGTTAATATTACAAACTATTAATGAAAGACACTCTAAATGAAACAAACCACATAATAGATCACAGCAAACTGATTCTGTGTAATGAATACTGATACTGACTAAACTCATCTGTGCACTCTGGGGATAGAGTTTTAAATTCATTTCAGCACGTACCTTAGCAATGTAAGCACAAAGAGAACCATTGGAGAACTAAATTAACCCTGTTCCCTCAGTCAATCAGAAGACATTATACTGTAGGTCTTACAGCTAATAATCTATGAGACAAATTAAAACTAAAGCAAGTCATCTGCAAGTAGGTTAATAGCCTTTATTTTAATTTCTAACCAAGTACCACCTTACCTATTACTGTCTCTTTCATTTACTGAACCTTTACAATAAAAGTCATCAAAAATCTGGGTCTTATATGAGGCACATGGAAATATTTAAAATATGACTTGTCAATGTTTCCCTGTAGCACATTCTGAACCATTCATTTTTAGAAACTCTGCAAGGACAAGGGCAGAGATGGACCCCAACTTGCAAGAATTTAAAACAGGAATAGACAAATTCATGGAGGAGAGGGCTATCAGCAACTTCTTGCAATGATACCTATGTACTGCCTCCACTTTCACAGGCAGTATGCCTCTGAAGGCCAGTTGCCAGGAGTCACAGGTGGGCAGGGTGCTTTTGTGCTCATGTCCTCCTTGCAGGCCTTCCAAAGGCAACTGGTTGGCCATTCTGAGAGGAGGATATGGGCTAGATAGCCAATGGTCTGATTCAACAGGCTCTTCTTATGCTCTTAAGATAAAAAAGCAGAATTTCTAGTACATATTGTTATGCATTACAGTGGTACCTCGGGTTACAGATGCTTCAGGTTACAGACTCCGCTAACCCAGAAATAGTACCTCAGGTTAAGAACTTTGCTTCAGGATGAGAACAGAAATCGTGCAGTGGTGGCAGTGGGAGGCCCCATTAGCTAAAGTGGTACTTCAGGTTAAGAACAGTTTCAGGTTAAGAACGGATCTCCAGAACGAATTAAGTTCTTAACCCGAGGTATCACTGTATCCACTTCTCCAGTCTCTTTACTGTAGTTAAAAGCAGGCGATATCATACAATCATAAAGACAGAAGCCAGCCTTCTAATTGCTCCCCCTCTCAGATCTAGAAAACAGTGATCTGCACAATTTCTTGTTGGGATTTGAACTAGAAAGCATTTTTTTACAAGACCACACCAATACCAACAGAAGGCATGTGACCACAGGGAAATTTCCATAGCTATCAAGGTGACATTTGGTCCAGTAGAATGACTGGGCAAAACAAGTTCTGGGAAAGTACTTGTGTTTCTCATTTATTTAAAAATATCTACCTTGGAATATATATATTCCTCACTACATAAACTATATTTTCTTTTCTTTTTTTAGGTAAAGGTGAAGGTACCCCTGACCGTTAGGTCCAGTTGTGGGTTGCACGCTCATCTCACTCTATAGGCTGAGGGAGCCAGCGTTTGTCCGCAGACAGGTTCCAGGTCATGTGGCCAGCATGACTAAGTCGCTTCTGGCAAACCAGAGCAGCGCATGGAAATGCCGTTTACCTTCCTGCTGGAACGGTACCTATTTATCTACTTGCACTTTGATGTGCTTTCGAACTGCTAGGTTGGCAGGAGCTGGGACCGAGCAATGGGAGCTCACCCCATCATGGGGATTCAAACAGCCGACCTTCTGATCAGCAAGCCCTAGGCTCTGAGGTTTAGACCACAGCGCCACCCACGTCCTTTGACAACAAATCCCAAATATTGTGAAATGATGGGAAACAAACTTACAAAACCAAGTTGCAACAGTGTATCTCTGCTTTATTCATGTTTGGGTACAGGTGTTCAGAATTCCTGGTAACATTCTCACTCGAGTATTCAAATATGATGTATTGTTTTGATATTTCTTCATGATAATTATCGTTCTTTCACAATTAGAAAATACAAATAAACCCAATCAGCTTGATGTTGAGGGAAAGCATGTTCAAATAGGATTCTCGGAGTGCATAATTACACGGAAAGCTGCACTATGGTACGTCCATCATTTTCATCTTTAGCCAGCCACCTGGTGAAGAAAATATGCATTGCTGATGGAAGAGATGGTTCACACATAAAAATAAAAATGTCTGTAAGGACATGAGTACTGAATTGTTTCTAATCTTAAGGAACCTGGGTAGCACCTTGTACTGACAGTGGACTAGTTATCCATCACTTAAAACCCACATCTGGGAATGCCCATTCGAAAATAAATAGGGGGAGAAGATTGGAGTAGGCAGAGATATGGATCCATTGACCAGGGATGATCCCTAAACTCACTTTAAGAAGAACTGGGAAGGCCAAGTTACAAACAAGCACGAAACCTTTCAAAATAAACCAATAAACATAAAATATCCTTTATTTACTGGGTGGAGTAAATCTGGCACATCAGGAATCAAGCTTGCCTTGGATTGTTGACATATAGGGCACCTATGCAAAATTAACACTCTTCTGCCACTGCTTTATGCTGCTTCTAACATTTATGTATGTAAAATCTTTTACATGGACTTAAAGCCTGCAATTGTCCATTGCATGGACGTCTCCCAAGGGAGCTGAAGCCAGTTGCTTTAGATCATGGGTAGGCAAACTAAAGCCCGGGGGCCGGATCAGGCCCAATTGCCTTCTGAATCCAGCCTACGGATGGTCTGGGAATCAACGTGTTTTTACATGAGTAGAATGTGTGCTTTTATTTAAAATGCATCTCTGGGTTATTTGTGGGGGCATAGGAATTCATTCATCCCCCCCCAAAAAAAATATAGTCTGGCCTCACACAAAGTCTGAGGGACAGTGGGCTGGCTCCTTGCTGAAAAAGTTTGCTGACCCCTGCTTTAGATGGTGTGTGTGTTTTGCCAAATCACCACAAGGCAACCATACATGTACTAGCTAAGAGCATGGAAGCAGCATTGTTAAATACTTAAGTTTTATGATCCTGTCTTGTGGGTTTATACATAAAAGAAAAGAAAATTTCCCACTCCACTTTTCTCATGTGTTTAAGTAACCAGGCTGTGGATTATTGACTTGCCTCTTTTCTATATGTGAAACAGAATTTTTATTGGAATTGAAGGGAAGTAGTGAGGGCCAATGAAGCAAATTCTTGATTATTTGTAGACTGAAGAATGGGCATACTGATTCTTCCCATTTCCTTTGGTCTGCTTGTTTTTGGAAATGGAAAGAAGACTGCCATCAACAGAACTACATTGTCTTCCCTGAATTTTAATGTGGGAGATCTGAAAGTTGCATTTTTCTCTAGTTTGAATAGTATCACTTTACTGATACTATTATTTTTGAAAGTTGTAACCATCTGTAGCATTCATGCTATAATCTTAATCCCACATGCCTGGGAGTAAACCCCACTGAATTCAACAGCACTTGCTTCTGAGTAGACATGGTTATGATTGTGCTGTGATCAAGTTTAATAACTGGGAAACAAACCGGTTGCAACTGAAGGAGTATAATTCATTCGTAGACACATCTGTGATTTCTACTTTTTCCAGAAACCAGCCACTTGCTGTAAAGAAAGGACAATAATAAAGTATGTTCACCTCTGAGTACAGATAAACCCAAAGAAAATAATTCTAAATTTATTTTTAAGTCATGGCGACACATTAAAATCCGAGAAAATTTTCTAAATGAGAAAAATTATTGGCTATTTTGACAGTGATTGTCAAAAACTCAGCAAATGCTAACATTTACCATTAATTCTTAAGGTATTTGGTTACAGTGGCCAGTGCTTCCAGAATATTATGATATTTACCAGTAAATCACAAGGCCTACTCCTGACTATATAAATAAGGATGATAAACAGTTTAATTGTAAACTTGGAAAAATATGTCACTGACCATATCAGTCTGGTAATTTTTAATTTTAAGCCCTGTGGCACAACCATTGTTGACCAGCTCTCTTTTAGAATATCCAATTTTATCAATGACAGGCATTTACCTGTAAAATATACTGGTCACTAGGGGACAGACACAATGGGGTGGGTGGGTGTGAGAATGGCAGGTTGGGGTACTTTACTGATCAACTTGCAGACAGAGAAACCAGCTTGTTGCATAAAATTGAAGTCTGAGGTGCTTTCTTGTGAACAAATGTAATTCTGGATCAATGCAGTAGCCTGGCACTTGAAATAACAGGCTAACTACTCATTTGTAGATAGAGTGATGTGCCACCTGCAGCTCAAATCAAGCTGTAAAACATATTTTCAAGTTAAATTTGAAAACGGGTCTCACTACATTATATGCCATAGAGCAGGCGACATGTACCCAGAAATAAGTGCCCTGCCATTTCAAATGACATCTGCACAGCAGACGTTTGTATATAGAGAGAAAAAATATCCTCTGACTGCAATGATTGTTTATTGGCACTGATTTCTTGGAATAAAATAAGTCAGTTAATATATCTGCAATAGCTTCAGATAAATCATAACATAAAATGTCCGAAAAGCAATTTATTCCCTCACAGTTCTGGACATTCCTCACTCCAGCCTGGTAAATACTGACATTTACACATAAATGATGGAAATCTGGGTGAAGCTGGGTCATTTATTGAAGAAAAGTAGTGGTTCTTGAAATGTACTGGTACATGTCAAAATTGATTGTGTCCTGAAGTTTGCTTTGAACATTCTCTGACAGTTATGGGAAAAACATCGTGATTAAATCTTTTTATCTTTTTTCTTCCAAAAACTGGTTTGAGAAGTTAGTAAATGAAGCAAAGAATGAAGCAATATGGGGAGAAATAGTGGAAATCAGATTCAACTTCCCCCCTCTAATTTAAAATGTAATCTAATAACACAGTAGCATGCAATTAAATGGATTTTGAGAAATTTCTGAGAAAACAATACTGAATTCTTGAGACATACAAGTAAAGAGAATTAATTTTCTTAAGGAAGGAAAATAGTCTTAATAAGCAAAAAAATACATTTCTTCTTGATAGATGTCATGTAGACTTGTGTAAATCAAAATAAGTGGATTAAAAAACCCCAAATGATTTCCCTACATAATATCTGAGAGTCAAGCCATATGTTATTCTGAGGGCTCTATAATATGTGGGATCGGTTCTGGCAATGTTATAATTCTTTTTTATTACATTTATATCCCACCCTTCCTCAAATTAGCTTATGGTGGCATACATTGCTCTCTCCCCCAGTTCACATTCACAACAACCCTGTGAGGCAGATTAGATTGAGTGAAAGTGACCAACCAAAGTTGCCCAGTGAGCTTCATGGTGGAATAGAGACTTGAACCTGGATCCCTCAGGGCCTAGCCCTAGTCCAATACTCCATCTGCACCATCCTCCTGAGGGAGATTTGAGGCATTTCAAAATTGAAGGTGTGGATTCATATGCATATAAATGACAACAAGGATATGCAATAAACCTACAGGTATACTTACCAAATCCTTTGCCATCATGTCCAATCTCAATTTTCTGCAGCCTTCCAACATCCTTTGTTTTGATTCTGAATGTGTCAGTCTTCAAAATAAGAGAAGCAGCTTTCAAAATGTGACAAGTCTATGTCTGGAAAACAGTATGCTTATCTGGGACTGGTTTAAATTCATCTGTGTATAGGGGGTAGTGGATGGCTGGAGGAGTGCATTATTGTTACTGTTCCTTTTCTGGTACAGTTATATCCTGCTAATTTTCAGCTCTTCCCTGAAAACATAAAACATGTACTTTCCACATTAGGTTTTGAAGGTTTCTTGCCATTTTATTGGTTTCAGAACCCAAGAGATGTTTTCTCTCTGGTAAGTGCATTATGAATTGCCAGTCAGGTGAAGAAACAGCACCTTTTGTTTTCATTTTTTTAATTTATCTTTTGTTTATGGTACCCAAACCTACCTTTGGAAACATAAAGATAAGCGATTTGACTCTAGTTACAGCCAAATCTCTCAAGTGGTATACAATTTGGTTCAGAATATAGTTTCACTTCCAGTGTTCTTGGCAGCAGCAGCACTTTATGTGCATGGATAGTACATTTCCAAGAAGCACCACAACCTCCCACAACTGCATCTTTCATCTATAGGTAGAAGATGCCCTAAAGACAGCAGTGAAGACGGTTTTAGACAGATAACTAAAACAAGGCTAAATGGAAAGTGGAATCCGTTCCCTTTTATAACCTAAGGCTTCAGCACTTACTTTCATTTGCAGGCAAGATGAGGTGGAATCAAGTCACAGTCTGGCCAGTATTTTACAGGTTTGTAACTTAGGAGCACATCAGGGTTTTGATCATTTAAAGGAACATTCTACACATGTGGCAACAAACTCAGGATCGCCCCAATCCAATAGGAATCTGCAGCTAATCATGACTGAGGGGCAACCTGTAGAATCCAAACACGTGCTTGTCTCATTTGCATCACAGTCTTAATTGTGTTTAGTCAGACGTAAGCCAGGTAAGTGGTGGACTTAAGACTGCTGCCTAAATGTAGCACTTGTACACCTAAAGGTGTAATGTATGAAGTGCCCTGAGATATAAAGAGTGGAAAACATAGACACTGAACTATTTACCTTTGCTCTTTCAAAGGGATCTCGATGATCTAGAGACTCCTTGAGTTGAATTAACTGAGATGTGTCCTTGTCTCCAAACAAAATTATATGCACATTTGCGTCAGTTCCTGCTCCCCTTTTGTCACCGGTGTACACTTTAATAATATGCTCTATCAGATTTTCTGAGCTACTGCCTTCTTTTGTAATAAAAGAGAGAGGGATTTCTTTCCTTATTTCAGGTTCATTAGCATCCAAAAGGAATATTCTAAAAGGAAAAGGAAAAAGATTGAGATCAAGCCACATAGTGGTGGTTAAAATTCAATATGGAACTTAATAGAGACAGAAATATAGTTAATTTCTACAGATGTGTATTAACAGGGATATTTAATAAATATTCTGTCACATGCTATTGGCTACCATGCTAGGCAAGTCAACAAACATTTAGTGTGATTTATATATGTATAAAAACTCACTCATTCACTTCAAATATGTATACAGGTTCGTTCTTTGGGGCTTCCTTCAGGTGGAGTGCTTTAATATCCAGTTTGCAAGCTACAGCAGAAGCAACAAGCAATGAAAACAATTTTCTTCACATCAAATATTAATTTGAATCTAGTACTAATATAATAATATTAGATATCAATAAATGGTCTCTCCACCCTATTAAATCTCAGCCTTGCACTGAAAAGGTGTACATTTGGGCCACAATGGGAGCTTTTATTCAATTGTGAACAGCAAGCCCATGTCTAAGTGTGTGGTGAAAATTCTGTTTGAGACCATGGAAGGGCCAAAGGGTTAAAGTCACCTACTTCTGCATCATGATCCCCATACAGCAGGGCATAGCAGGGCAAACTGAGGGGCAAATATCCAAGACCCAGACACTCCTACATGATCAAGTCCTATTAGGAGGATAACTTTGAGACTATTTTATCATACTGATTTTAAGAAGAACAGTTGAGTTTAAATGTATTCTTTTTGTTCAGTCACTCTGCACTTGTGCAATGTAAGGATTGAAAGAAGCAAGTTCGTCATCACAGAGAGGCACCCTGGCTCTACCTCTATACCAGGAGTTGCGTGTTGAGTTCCACAGTGCCACCCCCCAAAAAAATTCACACATCACACGTTAATTTTTGTTTAAGGTTTTTGGCATAATTTTTTGGCCACAACTTTATTCAAATACAAAAAATGTGAGTGGTTGCTTAGGCATTGGTTATGACTGTCTGTCCTTGCCCCCCAAGGACAGAGCTGGCACTTCCGGGCACCACCGGAAGCCAGCGTGGGAAACAAGTATTGGGAGAGAAATGAGGCTGGGTATCAGTCCAACACCTCTCACCCTCATGTTCCGGTGGGGCTTGCACGGCCCAAGCCCGGCACCACGGACAAGGACGAAAGAATGACAAGCCCCTGGATTCCTTTAACGGAATTCCCTTTCGCATCATTTGGAGGGATAGGCACCTTACCCCTCCAAGCACCAATTTAACCAATGCCTAACCGCCAACCTTACAAGTTGTGACGATTTGCTACGCAGTAGGCAAAAACCAAATGGCAACAGCCAATCAGCCAAATGGCAGAATTCCTACCAGGCCCCCGCTCAAAGGCGAACGACCCCATGACAGGCATAGCAAGGTCAAATGAACCCAAGAACCACCCTATAAAAAAGGGAGGGGGGCGGGTGATCCGATGCAAAACGGCCAAGAGGGCGTCCTCTCGTCTGTCTCCTATATTTATAGACTCTGACCCCTCCTCCGAATTGGCAACACTCAAAAATCCCCAGCAACCCATTTAACCCTTTACAGGCTTGGGTTCCCCACCAAATTTGCCTAGTCATGATGGTGGCCTGTTCCCCAACCGCAACACGTGCTCTCTGCTAGTGAGAACACGCTTTGTAGCCAGGCCCAGCAACCACATGCTTGAGAAATAAGTAAACAATTGTTTTATTTCAAGCTGCTTTTCATGAATATATGCAGTGATCTGTCTTGTTTTAACTTCTGCTTCTTTAATACTTTACACCACAAGCCTATGCAAGCCTACTAAAAAATAAGAGTTCAATGTGATTTACTCCCAAGTAACTATGACTTCAACTTTAGTGTTTTAAGCTTGTGGTTATGATCTTCATGCCAGTTCAGCACAATGAAGTCTTGATATGATTTTATTCACCAAGAAAAACAGAGGAAAAGTCTTGTTTACAGTAAAATGATCTGGTCATTCTCCCCATTTGTAAATGGGTGTTCACTGAGCAGTTTGAGAAGATCTTGAATTCCAAAGGTGCCTAATTCAGAAACTGATAGGACTTTGATAGATTCCTTCTAATAATGGTCACCCCCAAAAACAAAGGATGCTTCTTAATGAATAAAGCACCCAGAGTCCTAGCTGCATCCCTACCCTAGACCTGATCAGGTATGTATGTATGTATGTATGTATGTATGTATGTATGTATTTATTTATTTATTTATTTCAATTTGCATACTGCCCTTCATCTGTAGAACTCTCTGAGGTTCACAACATAAAAATACAAGATAAAAAACACAAAATACAGAATAAAAACAAGAACAGAAACAAACCAATAAGCCTCCTGCTGGTGTTGGAAAGGCAGCTTTGCCTTGATACATGTGCAGCTACTGCTATTCACATTAATGTCTAATGTAAATACAAATATTAAGAAGCTATTTAAGCAGTATCTTCATAATAAAAGAAACTTACATGATTTGCTTCCAATGAGTAGTGTAACTTTGTGTATCTCCCCCAAATCCACAGCATCTATCTGACCTGTAAATGACTAAAAAAATCCAGCAATATTTAGCTTATTCTCTCTCTCTCTCTCTCTCTCTCTCTCTCACACACACACACACACACACACACACACTTCTGTAATAGGTTTCAGGCACAAATATAAATGACCATTCCAAACATCTGTGAAGAAGTGAATTACCTCCCTGTCTTTTCCTAGCTGAGATGGCAAGAAAAGCTTCCTGTTTTCAGTGTCGCCATTGGTTCCGTATATACACAGAGACATATGTATGGAGCTGATTTTGCTTGAGGCATCATTGAAGAATACTTTTACATCATATGTAACAACTGTAAAATAGAAAGGAAAGCCAAATCCAAGAGAACACCTTGTGTAACTATTTTGTAATTCATTACTTTATAAATTTGCTTCCTTCCATTTGCCACATAGTAGTCTTGACATTGTGTATGTGTGAAATTATCCTTAGAGAGGTGTTTAATGGTGGTATTCAACTAGGTTTTACTCAGAGCAGACAAACTGAAATTAATGGCCCAACTGAGTCAAGTTCACTAACTTCAGTGGGACTACTCTGAGTAAAACATAGGGCTCAATCATATACACTTTCATTTGCCCCATCACTTTCCCCTGGGGAAACCCAAGGTTTAGCACTGAATCGGAACAATGACCGCTCCCCACTTAAAACGGGGGGGGGGGCGCCTTTTGCGTGGACGCGTGCAGCCCTGGATCTGGAGTGGCCCCATCAGCATAGGCTTTGCCTTCCCTCAGGTGGGATACCTGGAGGTCCCCGCCAACCCCAGTGAGTTGTCCAATCCCACCTGGGGGAAGCGTTGCCAGGGAAACCAGGCCAGGTAAGGGGAGGGATTACCTGCCCACAGGTTTCTGCAGATTGCCATCTGCTCCAGTTGAGTATTAAAGAGCAGGTTTTAGCAGGGGAAATGGTAGAGCAAAGGTAAAACTGCTTGGACCCATCGCTAGAAAGCATGGGACAAGTGGAAGTATGTATGAGCCTTTAGCTGAGCTTCACCCCTATGTGATTAGGAGCAAAGGCCTTTTCAACTCCCACTTCTTAGCAATTCACTGAGGAATAATACAGAAGACACATCCTGCTGAAGAGCCCCTATCCCCCAATGCCTAATTCTATTTACATTCTGTAAATAGTTTTGTGCTCATTTTTGTGTTGTTTGCTTCAAGAAAAAAATCTGTTTGCAAATAATATGGAAATGAGTGCTAAACCTGTACTATATTCCACTATAGTTCCAGAAGTGGCTTTTGCATCATATGAAAGCTCAGATATAACACAGAATTTGACAGGGAAAAGTTGTTTAAAAGGAATAAACTGCCATGTGAATGCAGTCTAGTTCATGGCCTTAATGTACAAAATGCTCTGTCTTCCTTATCTTATTAATTTTTGTAGAAATTCACTGGGGTAGGTAATTAATACTACTATTTTGGGCAACTGAAGCTCAACCAACTGCACCATGCTAGATAATGACTGTGGAAGATGTGGGTTTAATGAATGTCTAAATGTGATGAAGAGCTCATGCAACTGCTTTATAACATTCCGAGATTCAGATTTATCACCATGAGTTTTCATGGCATTATTGCCACTACACTTTTGGAGTCTCTGCAAAAGCTAGACAAATCTGAGGGTGCTGTGGAACAAAATATGGATTTGACAACATGCGAAAACAGCCACACAACTACTGCTCATGACACCACAAAGGAACTGATCTTTGGGCCAATCTATCTGCACTACTTTATGCACTCTGGCCCCTGGGTGTTTGTAATAATAAACTAAGTGGCTTCTTGAGAATACAGTCCTTTGCCCAGATCTGGATGAAAAAAATGAAACAGCAGATGGTTGATTGGCTTACAGAGTTAGGAACTCAGATATATTGCAGGGATAAGAGCTACAACTGCAAGAGTACTGGGTTGTCAAATTCACAAGCCAATCACTACAAAGATTTTAAGCTGCTTAGGTCCCTCTGACTTCAGAGAAAGTGAATTACCTTAAACCAAGTACTCTGACTGAACTAGCTTGGGCACCCAGCTATTAATATTCAGGATGTAAACTGTGTTTCCAAGGTGCATTCAAATGAGGAGTTTAAATATATACATTTAGCATTACAGATGATACATATTCAGAAAAAACATATTTAACATTGATTTGATTTTCCAGAAAGAGTTGTGTGTATCCAGTTGAATATTTTGGTTAATTATATTTGCTTGATGGTGTACGTGAGTGAAAGCTCTGAACTTCGGTAAAATTTCCACAGGTAAAATAGTTATTGTAGCAATATGTATTATACCCTTATGTATAAAATCTCTCCTGCTTCCCCTCTCACTTTGAAATACTCTTCTGGTTCATACGTTCACCATAGATGAGTTATATCTATAGATGAGTAAAACAGATCCCCCCCCCCTTTCAGGTGTTATGGGTCAAATTTCCAAAGTGTGATTCAGAATTCATATATGCCCCGTGTAGTTCACTGCATACTTATCTCATCCAGATCTGCATAGCTGCCAGTGGATCTCATTTAACAGTGGAATTTAGTGGTATTATTGGATTCAGTATGGCTCATTATAAATTTGTGTCATAAATAAGTGTAAAACTAGTGGGAATGTACATAAATTAGGCATGCCATATTTAACACAAACATGCCTCTCATGTAGCTTTTATTGCAATTATCTATTTACCTATAGTTAATTTATCACCTGCTTTTGAACTGATTAATAAATTAATTAAGTGACTAATGTGCATATTGCAAATAAACTAACATAGACATCATTTTGATATATTGGAAAAAATGAGATAATATATGATCTAATAAAGAAAAGTTACTACTCATTACAGCTGCTTGAAAGTTATCTCCATCATTCTTTCATGTGATGAAACTATGGTTGAAAACACAGTGAGGTCACTGGCCCCCACAGCATTTCAAGTCACATTTGCATGTTGCTGTACACACTAGAGAAGATAGAGCTGTTTTCACCTGATGCATACTGCCTGTTTGGTTTCCCTAGGCCTGCAACTGCCCCTAGCTCCTATTCATGAAGCTATCATCTACACATGTGTAAAGTCTGTCTCAAATGCACACACCTCAGCTTAACTGAAAAGTGAATGTGGCTTACATTTTCATATTGCATGGAGGCTGATTCGTGGGGAAAACACATCAAACAGCAGTATTTCTCAAGAAAGTATAGGATTGTGCAGGATTGATATGGATTGTGGACATCAGGTGTCCACGACTTCAGACACCAGTGGTGAGGCTGCCTTGGAGCCAGAATGTGTACACAGCCTAAGAGTGAGTTTCAAGCATTTTTCCTTTATTTCCTTACATTCACTCCATGTAGAAGCCAATGCCTCCACCTGGAAATTCTGTGCCTAACTGAACACTGTGACCATGCTGAATACAGGGTCTCCCCAGATCCTGGATATTAGGACAGCATCTCTAACAGTATAAGCTTCTATGCATAGCTGGAGTTTGGGAGTGAGAAAAAGAAAGGTGAAAACCTGAAGCCATTCTCTAGCATTGATGAACATAGAGGTGAAGGGAAAGCTATTCCCTTAGTTAGAAGGCAATGCTATCTTTCTTTACTTTAATATGTCAGAATCAGCATAACTACAGAAAACAAACCTACTCTTAATTCTCAGCCCAATAAACGATAATGTTCCTTTAACATTTAACCTACAATTAAACCAATCAAAGCTCGTAACTCTAATTGCTAGACAAATTCTCCATTTTTTTTGTGTTGGGGGGTTGTTCACGCATGAGAGACAGACTGAGACTGTGTGTCCATATTAGGGCCTAATATACCCACAGTCTCAGTCTGTTTCATGTGCACACATAACCCTCCCCACCACCACAAGTGGAGGGATAACTTGTGTTGCTCTAACTTTAAGTATTTTCTTAAAGTATTTTAAATGTGTGCTTAAACCATATTATTTTATTACAGCAACTTATCTTGGTTTGAATTGTAATAACAGAGGTCTTTCTTCTATGCCTGATGCCAATATATACCTACCGGAAAGTGCTTCCCTTAATGGCCACTCTACAGGGAATTCAATCCATTGGTCTCCATTAAGAAGAGGAAGCGTTTTATTTATGGAGAGACTAAAGGTGTCCAGGGTTCCTGTGTTCTGCATTTTACAATGATAAAACAACTGGGATATGCTTTCTCCCAAGTGATGAAGCCCAAACGTCACTTTATAGAGCATTCCCAAATCAGCTGGGAAATACACCTAGAAATAAACAACAAGGCAAGTTGATCTTTTGAGTGATTCTGTTGGCTTTAAAGGACATTTTGATATGCTATTTTCTTAAGCATTGTACATCCCTGCAGACCTCAGAAGGAGCACAAATGGCCAATATAGATTGTTTTGAGATTCTTCCTCTGAGAGCCCAGTCTTCCTTCTCCCCACTAAACAGCTAAATTTACTTACTGGCTTTGCAAAGTAAACCCTCAGTATGGTGATGAGGACACACACTGGCCCAGATACAGATGCAGTCATGCCTTATCCCCACTGAAATCAATGGGACAAGTTAGGCATATCTTAAATCACATTGATTTCAATGGGACTATAGTATCACTAACAAGCAGAGGAATCCTTTGGTGGTGGGGATGGAAGTTAATGGTGGAAGAGCCGGCAATTCTTCCACCATACAACCCTGCCAGCCTCCTGCTGCTGCAGTGGATGTTGGGGGAAGGGCAACTGGAGAAAAAATAAGCATGGCAGCTCTAGGACTGGTGTACTTTCCTTTCCCGTCTCGGGGGTACATCAGGGGGAAAGGATGGCTTTGGATCTGGTGACCCCAACAGGGATATATTCCTCCTGTCTAATTTTTGGCTGAGGTCACCTACCAAGATGAACAAAGCCATTTCAGTACCACAACCAGGGCAGAAGCCAGGCTGCAATGGGTCTAGAACATCAGTTCTATCTAGGAAAACCTGGAGCAGAGACACTATCCCTTGTTCCAACACTATGCTCACAAAAGGAATATTTGGGGTTGGCCAAACACCATCGGGTCTTGAGAGGACTTTTCTTGAGAGGGTGGTATAACCACTGTCTCCTTGAGGCCCGATGGTTTTATGCCATGCTGAAGAGAGGCATTAACCACAACAATAACCCACTTGGCCACTTCCTCTCTGGCTGCTTTTATTAGACAGGCTGGGCAACAGACTAGAGTAAAGCCAGTGGGTCGCCTATCTCCAAGGAAACTATCGACTTCCTCATGTAACACATGCCAAAAAGAATCCAGAGAAAAAGAGGGAGCCGATGATGAAGTCACAGAAGAACCAGCACATTCATTCAAGTAAGAATGAAAATTAGTGATTTTATCTGTAAAGTGTCTTGCAAGCAGGCCAACAAGGGATGTGAAATAATTCCTCTCTGGGGAATTACCCCCAGAGAGGGGTAAACCTTTGATCACCTGAAACAATTATGTTGGATAACTCTGCACAGATGCAATGGTGTTGGAGGAAAACAATTTGTTTGGCAACTACACTGCCATGGAGTACATTCAAACTGGGCTGTTGCCTGCTTGATTCACCACAAGTTTTCCACCAGTATTGCTCTAGTCAATATCCTTCCAGTTTCATTGCCCAAAGCTCTGAGGAAAACCAGGGGGCACACCTGGCTTTGCTTAAACATAATTCCTACCATATTGCCAAGAAAATCCCCAAGTGCTACCATAAAACCATTGGGATTCACCGGACTCCTCAAACAGGCCATTTTAATAGGTCCTTCACCCCTGCAATAGAGTTGGTTTGTTAGCAACTTAACCTATGCAGAAGTATGCAGCTGCTAAATTAAGCCTATAAAAAGCTCATCTACAAAAAACATTGGCAAAGATGATAAGAAGTATACATTATTTTACATCATATGTTACTTGGTCCTCAGCTTGATCTCCTACTTTATCCTCCAAGGAAATTGGTTCAGATTTGCCATTGCACCCATAAAATACCAAAACAAGTTTAGAAATGTTTCCCCAAGACGTCTTAAATTCTTTTGATGAATTTTCATGACATTCAGTGAAATAAATCTTCCATGAACCTTCTGAAAAAATAAAATTGAATAACATTATGAGAAGACTAAACAAGTTTTTGTAAATAAAACCAATGGGAAAGAAAACAGTAGGCTAAAACGTTATGGACTCTTGTTTAAACCAATTATTTCATGAAGGGATAGCTCATTCTGTAGAGCATAAGACTCTTAATCTCAGAGTTGTTGGGTTCAAGCCCCATGTTGAGCAAAAGACTCCTGCATTCTAGAGGGTTGGCCCCTTCCATCTCTACAATTCTTTGATTCTAGAGAAGGCTTATATTAGTAGTAGTAGTAGTAGTAGTAGTAGTAGTAGTATTAACTTTGAGATACTAGAGAGGAATTAACAATACTTGAAAAATAATATGATAATAAATAGTAACTGACAAACAGACAATTGCATTATATATATTATAAACAATAGTATATTTTTATCTACATGTATAGAAACCGTTAATGATAGCATTTAAGACTAAATATTCTCAAACAGGGTTGGATAAAAACAAACAAACAAGAGAAAAAGATGAAAGGAAAAGGAAAAAAATAGCTTAATTGATTCTTTCTAGAGTAAGCCGCTCCAGGGATGCATAATTGACTGCTATTTGAGATTTGCATCCAGAACCTTCTTTTTTTTCTTCTTTCGTTCTAATTTTCAAATTATATTTGGTTTAGAAGCTTTATGAAAAGATTGACAGTTCACTTACAGTATTCCATGGAATTGCATAGAAAATAGTTTCACATTTTAAAATACGAAATAAACACAAAAGTTTAAATGAAAAACCATAACTCCATAACAAAGAAAATACTTTCTGTCTGGCATTGAATGGAAGTGCTTGTTATAAAATCAGAACTGATCAAATTACATCCTGTAGTGATCATCGTTGTACTGTACAATGTCCTTTAGCATATCATCCAGTAATATATTAAGGATTTCCTTTTCTGTTTTATACAGATCATTTTGCCATCTTCCCTCTCTTACTTTCACTATTTTGGCAAATTCAATATAAGCTGTGCTCCACCCTCTCATCCGTTGATCACCAGTGGATGGTGAACTGATCTTTTCCCATCTCTGGCTAATAGCTAATTGTGCCACTGTCAATGAATGCAATATGATCCCTTCACCATCAAAGAGTGTTATGTCTTTTAGAACAACCAACAGGTTCATAGGTAATTAATAATTTATTATTTTAAATTTTTCACTTTTTATAAAGACCCCAAAAGATTGCAAATTTAGAGCAAGTCCCAAAATATGGTGTATGTGTGTGTACACACACACACACACACACACACACACACACTTTTGATAGAAATATGATATTGTTGGAGATAGAATTCTGATTGACACAGCTGCAGTGAAGTAAAATACCTGATTTCATCTCTTGCTTTTGTAACAGTGAGGCAGTGGTGCTTCTCCTTTCCTGTATTTCTAATTAAAACAAGATGGAAGGCTGCATTAGTTTTGCATAAGAATGTCTAGATAACCACAAATGTCTATATCATAGATGGGGAACCTGAGGCCCTCCAGACATTGCAGCACTCACTATGATTGCCATCATTCCTCACCATTATCTATGCTGGCTGGGACCAATGGGAGTCCTACAACATCTTGCGGGCCGCAGTTTTCCTATCCCTTTACAATTTATTTTAAAATGTTTTATTTAATATTATTCCTAAAGACTTGGGAAATGATTCCTGGGGTGAAATTAACGAATTTTGCTGTGGGCTTGAAAGATTCCAGTCAGCTTCCCAGGACTGGTTTAGCATGCTGGCAGAGTCTTCCCTGCCTCAGGTGACACAAAGGAGGTTTCAAACTCTGAGTAATAAAACTGAGTTATTTCCAGAGTTCAAGCCTGGAAAATCCAAGACAAACTGAAGAGAGGGAGAAAAAAAGGACCTACCACTAGCAGCCGCTAGTTTAATCAACAATCAGATTAATGGTGCTTCTTCTCATACTGTAGGTGGAATGGCTGTGAACATTCCATGCCATTACAGTAACTCAACCAGTGGTTTAGAACGGGGTGGCTTGCAGAGAAATGACAGGAAATCGGTGACAGAAAATTCCCATAAAAATTGTATGCCATTTGGTTGCAAGTTCTAATAGTTTATTAATATTCTTTATTCTAACTGCTAAGCTGGCCAGGGGCATTGCTGTGGTAAGCAAAGATTCTGCATGGTGTGCTTTCTGTTATAACAGGCTTATAATAAATAGAAAAAGTGGCATGGTCTGCAGTTCTGAAGGAGATTCTCAGCAAAATAAGTAATGTCTCAAACAATACTGACCTGTACTAGTCAGAGTTACTGAGGCACATCTTTTCCTATCAGTTCTGTCTCTCAGCCATGTTTGAGCCATAAAAAGTATCTCCTTTCCTGAAAACTTTGGCTCCTTCACAATAATCTTCTCAAGGTGCCAATCAGAGCCTTTTCCTTTTTCCACAAGCAGCTCAAATAGCGTTCCAATATCTACAGCTTCCACTTGAAAAACATCCACCTGGAGGGATCACAATTAACATTCAGAGGGCTTAATAAACAGAATAGTTAGGCTGGAACATCATAAAATGAAACTGCCAAGCATCTAAAAGCAAAAGGATACCAAAGCTTAGTGTTTTATTATTTAATGCTGACAGACACTAATGAGGAGACTTGGGAAACCCAATTCACTCAAAGAGCAAAACTAAATTAGAATACATTGACTTCCAAACAGAATGAATTGGTACGATCCAATGAAATCAATGGACCTCTGTGGGCACATGCATGGATAGAAAAGAATGAGAATCTGCAAACACATGACTTGGGGGTCACATTCATTGCTTAGCTGCATACACATATCCAATTGTTAAGGGTTACACAGAACTGAGGGACAATTTACAAAGACAGATTTACACAAACACTAATAACTATAAGAACTATGCTTCTGCTACATAAATTGGTCTTATTTGGAGTTAGCCACCTATTAAGGTCAATTGAACCACTTGTCAATGAGCAGGTCATGGACTGCAGTTTAATACTTAGAGAAATTTGCACATTGCAAAATCCCTTCAATTTATTGTTTAAACTGTAACCATCACCTTGAAAACATCTTGGCACTGAAAGATAAATTTGCTGCATAACATTCTCTTGGACTAATTTACCACTAGAAATAGAAATGGGCAAGATGAAGGCCAATAAAATGAAACACAGTGCAGTCAGCTAAGTGGTACTGCTGGCAGGTGCAGCTCAATTGCTGGGGTAGAACAGAAGAAATAGCCTCTTGGTAGTGGCATCATTGCTGCTTACCAAAAGGGACAAGATGATGGTGAGGTTGGGGCTGCGTGGGCACGATAGCAAAGCCAATCCAGCACTACAGCCACTGTGCCTGCATAGTCCAGGTCTCTCTGTGATCTTGCACCTTCCGCTCCTGGAAAGTGGCAGTGATGCTGCAACCAGGAGGCTATTTGCGCAACTCCACCACACTGGCTGAGCTGCTCCCACCTGCTATGGTCTGTCTGAAACCCCAGCAATGAAATGTAAGATATTTGTCTGGTATCATATCATTTGTCATCTATGTGACAGACCACATAGAGGATTAATATGAATTCTCTTCCACTGTTTTACTGCTAGTTTCATTCATTTTGCTGTTTTACAGTTTAAAGATTTCATTATGGGCTTGCCTTCAGTTGTAAGCCACCTTGGGGACCTATTGAAGGAAAGTTGGAGTACAAAAGATATCTTAAAGGGGGGGGGAGCAATAAGTTTTTAAAGATGTCCAGCTGCTTCTCTTGTTGAAATCATATTGCTTTGAAGTTATATGTGTTTTATCTTCTTGGTCACAGAGAGAAGTCCCAAACCGAAATTTCAATTGTTCTGTCTTAGAAAGCAAGCAAATTCCCTTAAAAATCACAGCAAGCCCTTTCATATTTTCATTTCCACTGTTATAAACTCCATATTTTTTGTGATATCCTTAATGTACCACACATTACCTTAATGCACAGAAATGTTTCCCAAAGCCTCATGTTCTGAAAATGCCAATCAACTTTCTTTAACCTGAGTTGGCTTTATCCCGCATTTATCAATGTCAGCTCCGAAAGCTTTCTCTTTCTGTTTATGGCAGCAAGTAGCTGTCTTATCAGCAACGGATTCAAAATAAACAGTCTTTGCATAAACATCAATCACATATCTTCAGTACCGGTAGTTCAGATTTGATGGTTAGTTAGCAAAAATATTCCCAGCAAAAATGGAAATGAAGAATCAGGCACACCATACCCCTCATCTGCAGGTCTTGAATGTCAATTGCTTCCCATAGCCCTTAATTTCTACTCATTTTCCATAATCCCCACTTTCAATTTTAAATACTTCCCTAGAAGCTAAAGGAAACTGTTATAGCCAGGCTTGGATTTTTTTTTAAAAAAAAAATTATTTAAGCTGAGATTCATAACTCCTAGTTTGTGGCCTGATTATTCCCCTCTTTCTTTTGGAGATACTTTATTCCCTAAAATAGAATTACAGAGATGGAGTCTGGTGGAAGTGGCATAAAGAGCATTGTCCTTAATTTGAAAACTGGGACGTCTATGAATAGAAATAGCAGTAAAAGGATCCCACAAATGGCTAGTACTTGCCAATCTTCCCCTTTAACAAATTCTGATATATATTTTTCCTCTATAAGGATTTGCATTTAACACCCTTTGACATCCAAATGATAGAAAACAATATAGATAAGATGAAGAAACAGGAGAACCATTTTTTTAACAAAAGAAATACCCTACTTAATATTGAAAAAGTAAGGATTTGAATTTATTTCAGAAGGTACTAATGAGTTTAAAACAAGATTTTGCTAAAAGTAAGAGTAACATTAGCCCTATTAACACGTCACATTGATCACATTGAGGGAATAAGCAAGGAGCAGGGGTGTGCTTTTAGCCACACCTGGCCATCATGTCTTTGCCTTTCAGTAGCCACATACCACGTGTGGTTGTGGGAACAGAAAATTTAATGCATGAACTCCTGCTCATGAAGAGGGGCTCATTGCAATCAGGTTGTGAGCAGGAACTTGTGCATTGGTTTTTGTGTCCACACAACCACATGTGACATATGGCTACTGAAAGAAAGAGATGCAACATTGGGAGTGTAAGATTCGTGTGACCAAAAGGCAAAAGTGTTTCTTGAGAAAAAGTTGGAACTGAAGTCTGCATTCTTGGGAGTCATTCCTATATGGATGCTAGACTAAAAATGGTATAAACAGAAACTGGTGTAGCCTGCATACATTATATGGAGCTGGGCTAAAAACATGCCCCCATTCTTAGCTCTGTGCAGCTGTGCTCTATAAATAAGAAACACATGAATAAAGTTATTGATTTAAAGAAAGCCAATAAAGAAAACTGGAATGACTACAACAGAAAAATAATCTAGGGGGAAATGCAATCTATGTTATTGTCACTAGAATAAATATAGCTTTATTTGCTTTTGGTAGAAAACCAGAGTCACAAAGACCTGTAACCTTTACTTTACAATAGGCATTGCCTCAAATACACAGGCTAGAGGGCTTATATACATGTTACATCCTCTTTGGCAGGGGTTGCTGGGAAATATCCACAAGTGGTGACCGTAACGTGCAAGAACTACTCCTGTGGAAAGTCACTGTGCCAGCACAAGCTGCTACAATTATATGGAAGAGGGCTGCTGAAAAATGGATAAATTATTACTTTAAGAGTTGCCGGAGAAAGCACATTAAGCTTTATTGATTACTTAGTTATTTGTTCTTTTGGAGTTCTCAGGAAGCTTACTCATTGGGGGGGGGGGTCCTGACACTGAAAAAGATAGGGCATAAATATAATAATAATAATAATAATAATAATAATAATAATAATAGTGGGGCCTTGCACTTCAGTTGCTCTGGTCAATAGCTCAGTTTTGGGAGAGCACATCCCAGATGCTGCTGCTGGGGGAATGCTACTCTGGCCTTTGGGACTGCAGGGTTTCAGTTTGTACATAATGAAACTGCTAGGCAAGGTTCCCCCAAGATTTAATCTGAAGTGTTGTCTGGATGCTGGTGATAGCCAGCTCTGTCTCTCTTTCTCATCTGATCGCAGGAGGGGACTGGTGGTTTTGAACTCTGTCAGATGCAGATAGGCTGGATGCAGGCAAACAAGTTGAAGCTTAATCCAGGAAAGATGGAGGTAATGGAGGGTTTCTACTGATTTGCGCAAAGTGCATAGCCTTTGTTGGATGGGGTTGTACTCCCTATAAGAGAAGTACAAAACTTCAGACCCAGAGGCTGAACGTGGCTCTTCAAGCCTCTCGATTTGTGCCTCAGGATTCTTCCCAAGCCACACTCCTCTCTAATCCTGGCCTGCACCTGCAGCAGCATCTGCCTGGTTTTTGTGCTGCTGGTTTATGCTATTTGAAGAACTGCAGTTAATGGAATCATAGAATTGTAAAGTTGAAAGGGACACTGAGGGTCATCTAGTCCAAATGCCTGCAAGGCAGGAATCCAAGCTAAAGTATCTGTGACAGATGGTCATCCACCTCTGCTTAAAAACCTCCAAGGAAGGAGAGTCCACCACCTTCTGAGGGAGTTCATCTCACTGTTCAACAGTTCTTACTATCAGAAAGGTCTCCCTGATGTTTGGCTGGATTCTCCTTTCTTGTAACTTGAATCCATTGGTTCGAGTCTTACCCTTTGGAGTAGGAAAAAGCTAATAGGATCACACACATAGGATCACACAACAATAATGCTGTTTTTCAGATGCTGTCAATCAGCCAAATGACTTGATGAACAACTTTTTGTTTGTTTCTTTTCAGACAAGCCAATAGACATGTGAAGCAATATATTGACTTGCTCATCTGCTCCATAGGCTCAACAAGGTCTTCACCTGGTCCTGTCACACACAGCTGTAATTTTCAGAATGCTAAAATGTAATCAAATTTTTGACTGTCATTTGTGAAGCAATCTTCAGATTACAGATGATGCTCAGCCAGTGCAAAGGGCCCCAGTTTTCTCATATCTTGAAAATGTATTTAAATATTTCAGACTTTCTGATATATTTCTACATCATTAATCTGCTGTTTATAACAGTCGTGGCATTTGTATGAGGCTAATGCCATATTTTGACATGATATTAAACAGGAACTTGGTTACATTGAGTGGCAGTTACTGTAGAGTCAGGGGGGAAATTATTGCTAGGCAAAGCACATTTTAAAATGTCACAACAACTGTTAAGGTGTAGCATGCAAATTCCACACCTGAGATAATGTAAAACCCTTCACTTCCCTGTTTCCAGGTTCCCTTGCTGCAGAGTAGAAAGGGGGGGGGGACTCAAGGTACATATCTGCTTGACTAAAAATGAGTCAATTCTACTGGAGTTTCTTTTCTGTTTTTAGTTTAAGGGGGAAAAACACACATAATATACAAACATACAGTTTCCAAAAGTAAACATATTAAAAAAAAAATCACAGCTAAGGCAAGGATCAAATGATCCCATCATATTTAAAGACTGATATTTTTCAGTCCTGACCATATAAATCAATCAGGAGAATGGAACATTTTTATAGGCAACCACACTTACTTAGCGAGATAATTTTGTAGGATCTCTGTAGCAAACACCAGGCAATATTGATAAGGATTTATTAGGAATGCTTCTATCCAATTATATATCTCCTCACAGTTCCTGTGCAATGTTGTATCAAATATGCGTGTAATGGGTTAAGGGGCTGCTTGTGCGTAAATGGTTGAGTTCTCAACTCATGCAATCAGTTTCTAAACTCTCCCAGTCCGCGGAGCCATGGATGCATGGCTACCTCAATCGCTGGCAGAATCCGTCAGTGGGCGCTTCCGGAATTTACGCCAACATAAGTTCCTTAACGGAAACTCTCCTTCTGGATTCTCTGCGTGACAGTTTCCTGCGCGGAGTAGGTGTCCCCAGCGGAGGTCCTGAAACCTCTCCGCTGTTCTCACTGGAAGTATCTTGGAGCCATCCCTCCGACTGAGTTTCTGCGGGAACTCTCTCTCTCCCCCTGCTGGTTCCTTCCTCAGCATCCGAGGGTCTCCTAGCCTCCTTGAGCCCTTCCACCACCTGACTCTCCGATGGCAGTTCCCTGACATCCACCTCCCCTCCAGGACCCCCCTCACCCCCCGTTTCCCCCTCTTCTCTGGGTGGTGAGGCTGGGAACCCCCTGAAAGAATCCTCCTCATCTTCGGATGACTCGAAAACCGCCCTCCACGTACTACTGTCCCTTCTTCCCGAATACTCTTCCCCATCTGATTCTTCTTCCTCTTCTTGTCCTGATTCTGGGAACCCCTCGAACTCCCCTTCTTCGTCAGTGGTGCCGAAGTGTTCCTCCCAGAACCTAGCCAAGGGCTGAGGCTTCCTTGGGTGCCGGAGATGAAACGTTCCCACTAAAACCTCATCATCAACCGTTTCTGCCGGTACCCAGGTATTTTCGGACTCTGGTTCCCCTTCCCATGCCACTAAGTACTCCACCTGTTTACCCTTCCACCGAGAGTCGAGTATTTCTGCTACATGACTGCTGCTTTCCCTCTCTTCTACTTCCGGTGCCGCGGGAACCTCACCTTCACGTCCCAAAAATTCCCGCCCCTCCCGGTATGGTGACAGTAATGACCTATGGAATACTGGATGCAGTTTCATGTTGTCTGGCAACCTGAGTCTGAAGGCCACCGGATTGACCTGTTGTATAACTTCGAAGGGTCCCAGTCGTTTCGGCCTCAATTTCTTGCACCCGCCCTTGAATGGCAACCCTTGTGTTGACAACCACACCCGGTCCCCCACCCTTATGGTCTCTCCTTCCCTTCTGCTCCTATCTGCCTGCTTCTTGTATTCTTCCTTGGCCCTATCCAAATTCATCTTGAGCTGTTGATGTATGGCTTCCATTTCTTCCACGAAATGTTCCGCTGCCGGTACGCTCCATCTTTCCCCTCCTTCCCCTGGAAAGGCCCTAGGGTGACACCCGTAATTGGCCATAAATGGACTCATGCCCGTGGACACATTTTCCGCGTTATTGTAGGCGAATTCGGCCAGGGCCAATTTCTCTACCAATCATTCTCTCTGTCATTTACATAACACCTCAGATATTGTTGCAGAATACTGTTTGCCCTTTCCGCCTGCCCATTTGTTTCTGGGTGTCTGGCGGTCGAGAAATTGACCTCTACGTGCAGTAAGCTCATGAGCTTCCTCCAGAACCTGGACGTAAATTGTTTCCCTCTGTCTGAGACCACCCTCAAGGGGGCGCCATGTAACCTAAAAACGTGTTCTATAAACAACCTGGCTGTTTCTTCCGCTGTCACCGCATGTGAGCAAGCTATAAAGTGGCACATCTTGGTTAACAGGTCTCCCACTACCATTACCGCAGTCTTCCCCTTGGATTTTGGTAAATCCGTCATAAAATCTATGGAAACTGCCTCCCATGGCCATTCGGGTGTGGGTAATGGTTCCAGCAACCCCGCCGGTGCCGCCCTCTCCCCCTTTGCTCGCTGGCAGCGGTCGCACCCCCTTACATACTCTCGTACATCTTCCCTCACCTTGGGCCACCAGAACTGCCTGGTAACTAACCACATGGTTTTGTGTTGCCCAAAGTGCCCTGTGGTGGGGCTGTCGTGTAGTTGTTTGAGTACTCTACCCCTCAGTTCCCCTTCCGGTATGTACAATGCCCCTTTGTAATACAACGCCCCGTTCCTTTCTTCAAACCCCCCTGTGTTCTCCCCGGCTCCCCTGAGCCCTCTGAGCTTATCTTGGGCGTATTCATCGTTCTCTGTCCCTTCTACCAGTTCCCTTTGCCCCACCAATGCTGCTCCACAAACCCAGTGGTCCTCTGGGATAATATGCCTTTCCTCGGGCGCTCCATATACTCTGGCTTTCGAGAGAGAGCGTCCGCCCTGACGTTCTCTGGTCCCGGTACGTAGCGAATCTCAAAATGGAATTTGGAGAACTCCTGTGCCCATCTCACTTGTCTCTGGTTCAGTACTCGGGCCGTTCTCCAATATTCCAGATTTTTGTGGTCCGTGCACACCTGGACCTTGTGCTGCGCTCCAATCAGCAGGTGTCACCACCGCCGAAACGCTTTATGAATGGCGAGCAGCTCCCGGTCGTACACTGTGTAGCTCCTTTCGGATTTATTCAACTTCCGCGAGAAGAAGGCACACGGTCTCCAGTCCGACGCATCTTTTCCCGGCTGGAGAAGCACCGCCCCTACCGCTCGATCAGATGCGTCCGTCTCTACCTTCATCGGCTTCTGTAGATCTACGTGCAAGAGCTGTTCCTCCGACGCAAACACTTTCTTTAGCTGTTCAAACGCTCGCTGCGCCTCTTCCGTCCAGGCGAATTTCTTCTTACTACTGAGACAATCGGTGATGGGCGCCGTTAAGTGGGCAAAGTTTTTGATGAACTTCCGATAGAAGTTTCCAAACCCCAGGAATCTCTGCACGTCCTTCCTGGTTCTGGGTGTCTTCCATTCCAGTACCGCTTGGACTTTACTGGGATCCATGGCCAATCCCTTGTCTGACAAATGGTACCCCAGGAACTCCACCTCTCTGGTATGGAACTGGCACTTCTCCAGTTTTACCCACAGCTGGTTTGCTTGCAGCCTGCTTAGGACCTCCCGGACATCTCGGACATGCTGCTCCTCGTCCTCTGAGTAGACTAACATATCATCTAAGAAGGCCACACAGTTCTTATAGAGCAGAGGTCCCAGGACGTGATGCATGAAGGATTGGAAGCAGGCTGAGCCCGCCTGTAATCCGAAGGGCATAACGAGATACTCAAAGGCCCCCAAGGGGGTGAACATGGTGGTCTTCCATTCATCCCCCTTCCTCATCCGTATCAGGTTATACGCCCCCCTCAGGTCCAGCTTGGTAAAAATCTTTCCCTTCCTCACCCTAGTCAGAATGTCGTCAATCCTGGGCATGGGAAAGGCTACTGGTTCTGACACCGAATTGACGGCCCGGAAGTCCACGACCAACCTGGGTTTTTTCGAGTCCTTTTTGTTCACAAACAAACACTGGGCTACCCCCCACCGCTCTTGACTCCCTGATGAACCCTCGTTTCAGGTTCTTGTCTATGAACTCCCTTAACTCCTGCATCTCCCTGTCCGACATAGCATACAGTTTGCCCACTGGTAGCTGGGCTCCCGGGAGTAGGTTAATTTGACAGTCAAAGGGTCTATGCGGGGGCAGTCTATCTGCTTCCTTCTCACTGAAAACATCACTCAGGTCTGCGTATTGTGGTGGTATTTCTCCCTTTTCTCCCACCACCATCCCTGCCAGACTTGCCCTAGCCAACCCCTGAGTTTCTCTTCCCTTGCAGTGTTCTAGGCAATGAGCTGACCCAAAAGAGACTGTCCGCTGGTGCCATCCCACTAGCGGGTCATGTAACGCCAGCCAGCTCATTCCTAATATGATGGGCGGCCCCGCCAGGGTGGCTACGTGAAATGCAATGACTTCCGTGTGCCTTGCCACCCTCATTGTCATGGGGACCGTTTGTTGGCTCACTTCCCCTCCCAGAAGTTCCCTCCCATCAATCGTGGTCACCTGCAAGGAATTCCTTAAGGGCAGTGTCTGTATCTGGTGCTCTGATGCAAACTCCTTACTCATGAAATTGCAGGAGCTGCCTGAGTCTAACAGGGCTTTTATCGTGAGTGGATGTCCATTGGGTAGCTCTAGCAGCACCTCCACGATTAGAGCCGCTCTTGGGGGTTCAGGCTTGGGCACGTTCACTGATCCTTGGCCTGGCTGCTGTGCCCTGTCGCTGGCAGCCAGGCGTTGGCTTTTACTTGCTCCTTAACCCCCTCCTCCTCACTCCCAACAGCTCCCACCATTCCTTGCCATCCCTTCCTTTGTGGGCACACTCTGGCAAAATGTCCTGGCTGTTGGCAGAGGAAGCATTTTTTGGCGCTCTTCCCCTCCTTCTTCCGCCCTTCGTTGACGTTTGAAATTCCGTGCGCGTGCGCAGTCCCAATCTCCATTGGTTCCACTGGCGGGGAAGGTTGCTCCGGCATCTCAGGAATGCGGAAATCACTCCAACGCTCTCCTCTCCCTTCCCGCTTCTCCAGAGCCCTTGCCTCTTGGCGTGCTCCAATCGCAAGAGCCGATTTGGTCAGCTGATCCATAGACTCCGGACGGGGCGCGTGGGAAAGTTCATCTTTCACCGCCGGGGCTAGCCCTTCTTCAAACAGCATTTGAATCGGGTCCGAAGACAGGTCCCACCCCAATTTATGTATGAGCATGGTAAACTGTGTCCAATACTCTCGGACGGACTGATTCCCCTGTTTGCATGCCATTAACTGTCTGCATACCACGCCCTGTTCAATCTGGCTGGAAAACATCAAGTCCATCGCGATAAAGAATTTCCGCAAGTCTTTTAGGGCATCATTATTCGATGCCATCAGGGGCCTCACCCATTCTCTAGCTCCCCCCTCGAGGTGCCCAATCACAAAAGCCACTCTTGATTCCTCATCTGCAAAGTCATCAAACTGCAGGTTCAGTGTGTACTGCATTTCTGTCTTAAAGGCTTGGTAGCTTGTGGGTCACCCCCAAATTTCTGCACCAACCCCAGTACCTTCCTTGCGATGGGGGTGGGCTTCCCCTGTGCATCCTGAGCTCTCCTCTCCTCGAGACACGCCGTTAGCAGTGCCAGCTGGTGTTCCAACGCTCTGTTTCTCTCCTCCAGAGTTGGTCCCGCTCCAGCTCCTCCCGCTGCTCCGTCTCCAGTTGGGTTGCTCATGATGCCTCTCTTTCGCACACGCAGCGTCGAAGACTGACGGATTGCTGTAATGGGTTAAGGGGCTGCTTGTGCGTAAATGGTTGAGTTCTCAACTCATGCAATCAGTTTCTAAACTCTCCCAGTCCGCGGAGCCATGGATGCATGGCTACCTCAATCGCTGGCAGAATCCGTCAGTGGGCGCTTCCGGAATTTACGCCAACATAAGAGTTCCTTAACGGAAACTCTCCTTCTGGATTCTCTGCATAACAGTTTCCTGCGTGGAGTAGGCGTCCCCAGCGGAGGTCCTGAAACCTCTCCGCTGTTCTCACTGGAAGTATCTTGGAGCCATCCCTCTGACTGAGTTTCTGCGGGAACTCTCTCTCTCCCCCTGCTGGTTCCTTCCTCAGCATCTGAGGGTCTCCTAGCCTCCTTGAGCCCTTCCTCCACCTGACTCTCCAATGGCAGTTCCCTGGCAATGCGTTTATCTCAGATTTTAATCTTTAAACTGTTGTTGTACAATGTTTTAAATGTATTTTTTATTCTTGTGAAAGCTGTCCCAGTTGTGCTTTTCAAGCTGGTCTTTGATCGTAATAAAATTATGTTATATTATGTTATCAAATAATGAAAACAAATGGTGTGTATGTGTGTGTGTGTGTGTGTGCGCGCACACACACACACACACACACACACACATGCTTAGTTCCCTTATGGTAACAAAGGGGAGTATAAGAAAAATGTATTAATTAAATAAACCCATGACCTTGCACTGAAATTCAACCCACAATTTCAGCACACTTCTGAATTGGCATGCAGTATTCCATGTCTTCCGATTCAAGGGCTATAATATATGGAAGGATCTGTTTAGCTATGGGTGCCCTATAGAACTTCTGCCTTTCTTTCTAAATCAATGCAGCCAGCCCCTACTCCTCCTGTGTCACATGACAAAATGCTTTTGATGCTTAATGGAGTTTCAAAAACAGTTACCGAGGTGATAGAGTAGTGGAGGCTGCTGCTTTGGGTTGCCTGTTTTTTTAAAAAAAATCCATAAATCTCACTGGGTATCTGCAACCTCATGTGCATGCCTAAAGGACCACTGTGGATTGTGGCCTTTTTCCAGAAGAAGGGGGAAATGTCCTGGCATGTTCACAGACAGTGAATCTGTAAAGGTCAGTAGAAAAATCCCCCGGGGTGTGGCCCAGCAAACTGGTTTAGTATCCTAATGTTGAAGAAAGGGGTTTGTGGCTTCATGAGCTTACGATCCACCCATCACCGGTATATTTTAAGAAATACCAAGAAAGAGACAAAATTATCCTATTGAAAGTACTCATTAAATTGCAGGTAATAATTTTATTTTATAATATTGTCTGCATATGTAAAGTATTGCTCAAGGTAGTTTTCTTCATGAGAAGCTGAATCTTTTAGAAGCTTGAAGGCAGCAGAAGGAGATGAAAATAAAAGTGCATGCAATAAAGAAAATAATATATTACCACAATTTAAAGCCGTGGTATAATTACACAGGCAAAGACCTCTCTCATGACATCTAATTAGGAAAGCAACTGCTTGGTAGAATGTGATTCATTCTCCTTTGCATGTAGGGGAATGCTTTCTACTATACGTAATCCGCCAGTAGTAAAGAGCAGGCTTACCCTTACAAGAACAACCTATAATCTCACATACAGCCATGACAAATTTTATAGAGGAGCCTGCTCTCCAGACATTTTGGACTACAACTCCCCTCAGTACCAGCCAGCCAGTGAATTCCAATCTGAATGTGTGTTTTCAGTATCCATTGTATTCCTATAATTGTTTTTTCATTCTGAATTTTAAATTGTTGTAACCCGCCCCAGAACCTGCTGAAGTGAAGGTAATAAATTTTATAACTATAATAATAATCCAAAACATCTGGATGTACGCTGAGGGTCAGGGTGTACCGCTGGGCAGCCTGATTGGATTGCACACGCACAGCAGCCTGATCGGACACCGTGCGAGTGGCAGCCCGTATGGATGCCCGTGCGTGAGCGGCAGCCTGATTGGGCTGTGTATGTGTAACAGCCTGTACGGATGCTGTGCGAGCATCAGCCCATACGGATGCAGCAAGCGGCGCCCATACTGACTGCGGGTGCACACTTCGCTGCTCCACACCTGGGGGGAGGCAGTGGCCCATCGTGTCACACACCCCCTGGGTGGCACCCGGGGTGGCCCACTCCCTCTGCCCCCCCTTCGTACGCCACTGTGCATCTGTAGTTTCTGTAATGCAAATCATTACAAAACAGGTATTGTTGCAAGACAGTGCACCTGGCAACCTACCTTCCCCTTGGCGAAAATGTCCTTTCCATTCCTAACTAATTTCCTCTTGCCAGTGTCTCCCATGGATCCTTTCAAAGTGACGTACACATCTGAGTCTGTTCCTGATTCTGGGGAGGAGTCCGTTGAGATGTACAGAACATACTGTTTAACTGTAGAAAAAGCAAGAGGTATTGACTCTCACTCAATAAACACATACAAGTTAATAGCACTATCCTTTTATTAGGAGACTGCTGGGTGGGCCTCAGTTTGCACAGCAACTGGCAGGACCTCAGGGAGGAAGCCTTGGGATTGGTTCCTGAGCACTTTTTACAATACTAAGGGTGGCATGTAACTAAGTTTTGCTCACAGTAGGCACACTGAAATTAATAAGCAGGAGAAAGGTAGGTCCATTAATTTCAGTAGGTCTGCTCTAAGTTGGCTGCTACCCTAAGAGCCTTTCTGGAAGCCCCTTATCACTCCCAGGCAAAAAGGCAGGTTGTGTGCATATAAGTGTGCTGGCCATGTGCTGGTCTGGAGAATGAGTGTGTGAGTGAGAAATGAGGTTGTCCTTGTGGGATAGTAGTGAAAAAAGACATGCTGCAGACATTTCCTGCAGCATTGCTAAGCCCTCTTGGTGGTCAGGGATTATACACAAGAGCATCTTCTCTTCTTCTAGCTCTTCTTCCTTGAATAACTTGTTTGTGTGTGTGTGGATCTTCACAAGCGGCAAGTCTACTGGTCATAGAGCAACAGAAGAAGTGGCTTTTACATGGATTTACAATGCTGGCATTAGTATCCACTCTGCGTACTGAGGACTTACTGAGCTATTCCCAGCCTGTGAATGGTAATTTTAGCTAAATGTTGCACAGTAAAATAAGCAGAACTATAAGATTTTCCCTTTTCTGACTTTGCCAATTCTCATGTGTCACCAGCAGCAGCCTTTCTTCAGGCTGTAACAGAGAAAAGCATGAGATGCAGGGCCACCCCATTGGCTCTGCTGAGAGATCTGCTCCATAGGACTTCTCTCCCTGAATTGTTTCTATTCCAGCTGATCAGAAGCACCACTGAGGAAATTGGTGTCAGTGTTTTCTTATTTTCCTCTTCCCTACTCTTCCCATTTTCCTTTTTTTATTGTGTATTTTAAATCTTTAAGTCTGCAGGGACGTGTGTGTGTGTGTGTGAGTGTGTGTGTGTGTTACAAATCTGATGAAAGCAGCTCTGAGTGCCCTTTTAGCTGAAGAGTGAGGTAAAAATGCTTCAAATGAAATAAACAAGCAAACAAATCTGTGTGGCAATTAACAAACCTGCTAAAAAGTTGCAGCCAGCTGTGAGAACTGGAAGTTCAGCCACTGTGCTTCCTTCAGCATCTGAAAAATCTTGGACACACGGGAATTCCAGGATTTGTTTGCTTTTTCTGTGCTGAAGTTTCACCTGTACAAAACGAGATATGTATAGATCAAACCAAGCTCCATGTAGGCCTGTAGTTTGTTTCTGGGAAGCTCACAAACAGGGCATGAAACCAATGGACACATTCTATGGCAGGGATGGGTGGACCCATGTTCTCCAGATGTTCATCATCCTTGATTGTCAGCTTCATGGGCTGGGGCTCCTGGGATTTGGAATCTAGCATCATCTGGAGGATGAGAGATTTTCCAATCCAGTCCTATGGTTTGTCCCCAGCTGACATACAGAACTCCATAGCCCTTGAAGACAGCAATGGGGTCTACACCAAATTAGCATCTTCCAAGCGGACACAACCACGTGGCAGTCATATTGTGAGAATCAGCCCTAAGTCCCAGACTCCAGCCATCAGTTCAGATCACTTAAGCTCTACTGGTTCAAAACTAGAGCATGCTATATCCTAAGCATAGTTATTGATTATCTATTGTGTACAAATAATGAGATATTGAAACATTAGCCATGGTGCAAATACAAGCGTTGAGCCACAATTTCAGGCAGCGGCATAGCCGGGGGGGGGCACCTGGGGGGTGTAGCTTCGGGTGCATTTTTAAGGGGGCACAACTAGGTGCCCCCATAACAGGTTTCCTCATTGAGAGAAGCCGTGCCTGGGCCCGCCCTTTGGGGCTGGGGCAGCGGTAGCACTGGCTCCTTCTCCCTAGGGCTGCCCCGGGCCATCTGAATAGAAGAAGGAGGGCGCAGCCATCAGCTGGCGACAGCTCCACTCCTGGGTCAGGCCTGACCCGGGTGACCTGGGAGAAACTGGCAGTGTTGCCGCCCCTCTCCAACGCTAGAGGGAACTGCAGAGGCAGCTTCCTCAGATGGTGGCCCAACACTATGAGCCGGCTGCAGCTCCACCCCAAAGTCAAGCCTGACCCAGGGGCAGAAGTGTTGGAGAGGCGGCGGCAGCACCCCTCTCCAATGCTGGGACCTGGTGCACAAGGGAGCTGTGGAGGCAGCTTCCTCGCATGACAGCCCAATGCTACAAGGCAGCCACAGTGCAGAAGCAGCGGGCTCTGGTGGGTGAGTGCAGTGCCTGGCGGCACACCCCACCCACCTCTGGTGCAGTGTGTCTGCCCCAGGTGGTGATCGCAGATGCTGCACCCCTGTATGCAGGGGACATTGCCACCAAAGGCAGCACAGAAGAGTTCATCTCCCTACATATATAATACCATCTATCATTCTCTGAGGGGACGCAGGTGGCGCTGTGGGTAAAAGCCTCAGTGCCTAGGGCTTGCTGATTGAAAGGTCGGTGGTTCGAATCCCTGCGGCGGGGTGCGCTCCCGTCGTTTGGTCCCAGCGCCTGCCAACCTAGCAGTTCGAAAGCACCCCGGGTGCAAGTAGATAAATAGGGACCGCTTACTAGCGGGAAGGTAAACGGCGTTTCCGTGTGCGGCTCTGGCTCGCCAGAGCAGCGATGTCACGCTGGCCACGTGACCCGGAAGTGTCTCCGGACAGCGTTGGCCCCTGGCCTCTTGAGTGAGATGGGCGCACCAACCCCAGAGTCTGGCAAGACTGGCCCGTACGGGCAGGGGTACCTTTACCTTTTTATCATTCTCTGAATGTTTGAATCAGTCCAGCATTTGCAGGAAAAAACATTCCTTCCTGTAAATACTTATGAAATGTGCATTTATCACCCTCTGTGGAGGATGTTTCTTGAAAACCCTACTTTAAAAATGACTTCAGAATACACTGTAGAAAACATGGTTTTGTAAGAGCTATAAAAAACAAACCACACACACACTCCAATATCCAAAGATTGAGTAAAGCAATAAGTCCATTGATGGGTCTGCTCAGAGCATGACTTCATTGGATATCACCTATTGAAAGTACCATATTTTTCCATCTATAAGACGCCCCCATGGGGGGGGACTCCAATTTAAGAAAATGGGGGGGGGGGAGATCTATGTATAAGATGCCCCCAAATTTTGGACATTATTTTTTTTTGGGGGGGGGAACCTAGTCTTATACACGGAAAAATACGGTATCTAATATTTCATTTAGACCCAATATATTTTGTGTAAATGCTGTTGGGGAAAATGGATTTTCTTGATTTTCATTTCAATCAGGGTTTTGGCCTGGTTTCGGAACAGAAATTGCTTTCGTCACACTACGTGATGACCTCTGTTGGGAGAGAGAGAGGTAAATATGTGCCTGTTAATTCTCTTCAACCTCTCAGACCTCTTTTGATATCATCAACCATGGTATCCTTCTGGAGTGGCTGTCTAAGTTAGGGGTGGGTGGCACCACTTTGTGGTGGTTCCAGTCCTATTTGGAGGTCATCCCCCCCCAGAGGGTGATGCTTGGGGAGTGTTCTTCAGCCCCGTGGAGCCTTCAATGTGGGGTTCCTCGGGGTTCAATTTTATCCCCTGTGCTGTTTAACATCTACAAGAAACTGCTGTCTGGGGTTAATTGGAGTTTTGGAGTATGCAGTCAGAAATATGCTGATGACACACAACTCCTTTACATCTACAGGTGAGGCAGTGGATGTCCCTCTGAGCTTTGCCTCACCCAACCTTCTCCCTGCAACTGTTGGCTACTCTTTTACACTCTTTCTTTGTGATTTCTGCTTTCTTTCATTTCTTATATAGTCCCTTCTTCCAACACAGCTCATCTGTAAGCTTTTTATGTGGTTTATTTTGGTGCCTCCCACTTTCCTTTCTTGTTGGAATTGCCAGCCTTTGTGCCTTCAATAGTTAACCTTTAAGAAACTCCCATCCATCTTGGACTCCTATCTCTTTGAGTGATTTTGACCATTGGACTTCACCTAGTAGTTCTGTTAGCTTTTTGAAATGAGCCTCCTTAAAGTCCAGAGTGTATGTTCAACTACACTCAGATTTCCCTTGCTTGTGCATCACTTCCTCCCAAGGTTCTCTGTACTTTCACTTCATTGATCAGTTCCTCCCTGTTGGTGAGGACAAGGCCCAAAAGATATGACCCTCTTTTTGCATCTTTCACCTTTTGGGAAATGAAATCATCAGCGGAGCAATTTAGAAACAATGCAAGACTTTCAATTACAACTATGAATTAAAAGCTATTCCCCAGAAGCATTTTGACTTTTATTTTGTCAGGGAAAATTCCTTATATTTTCTGCAACACAGCTATTTTGCTGCAATTGATGACGTTAGCTTCAGCATCCTAGACATACTTGGAGAAGCTGTCACTTTGGTGCTCTGCCTCTTTCCTGGGATGTCAGTTTACATGGCAGGTACTTTTGTCAAGGCATTGTCACTGTCTCCCTTTGTTAGTTGCAAGACCAGAATATAATAGCCAGTTTGAGAATATGTAGATATAGAGCCATGTTTTACTAGGTAATATTGAAGTCAGCACCTTGGTGCAGCTGATCCAAATAAATATATGAGAACGTTTCTTACAGCTGCCGACTAGCTACTGAGCCATGTTCAAGCTCTAAACAACTTAGGACCAGGATACCTAGCAGGCCAACATACCTGGCTGATCACTAAGATCTTCAGAGGAGGTTTTGCTGACTATACTATGATCAGTGGAATGTCACCTTGTGATATCTAGAAAGCAGGCCTTCTCAGTTGGTAACACTCACCCACATGCAATCCAGGAAGTGGAAACAATAGCTACTTTTAAGCACATGTCATGTCCCTAGATAATAGATTTCTGTATATGTATATACACACACACACACACACACACACACATATACTCTTTCATTGCTATATTTTGTTATTTTTAGTTTTAATATTTTATGCAAACTCTTTAGGGATCACTGTATTATAAACAAAATAAATAAATAAATAAATACATAAAATGTTCAAATATGTTAGAGAACAATGTCACTCCTCTGCATTAGAGAGGAAACAGGTTTACTCCAGCCCTTGGAAGGACTGAAGGAGCGCAAAACACAATCATTCAAAGACATCAGCTGGAGGTGAAGTATAGCCAGCCACTAAGAAATAAAGCATCTTTTTTCATCCATCCAAACTAGGGATGGGAAGGCAGTAGCCCTGCAGATATCGCTGGACTCTGGCTCCCATCAGCCCCCCCAGCCCCCCCAACCCCTTGGCTCAGCCAGTGGCAATCATCACAGTGAAATCATACTACCATAGTGAAATCGGTAATTGTGTTATGTAATAACACTTCCTTCTGTTTTCTTAACCACCTGTCAACTACTTCACTGAGTGACTCGGGGAGGGAATCTTTCCAGCCCCCACCATTCATGTTTGTTTTTTTAAAAAAGAAAACATTTCTTCCCAAATAAATTTTTGACGCATACTATGGAAACCATAATAGTTCTGCTATAAACAGATATGAATATTATGTGAATAGTCTGATATGTGACAAACAGATCTGAGCATTATGTTACATAAGACTGTTAGATAACTGTTGAGCACAACTAGAAGATGCTTTCTGAAAATCACATCCCTTTAAATAGGAATATGTGGGAGTGTGTGTGTGTGGGAGAGTAGGTTTGTGAAGGATAGCTGGGGACAGCTCTACAATACCTGTATTTTTCAACTGCTCAGAGGCAGACGCAAGGCTTGCCAGTAAAGTGTGGCTGAGAAGACAGCCTGCTGGTGGACAAGATAGGCAGCTTCCTCTCTGTGTGCAGAAGGCAGATAGGAAAAAGGGGAGCAGGGGGACAGAGTGGAGGTCTTGTGGGAGAAAAAAATGAATTCACACGACCCATGTGTGTAGGGTAAATAACAAAAGAATTGGCTGGGCACATAATATAATAATAATATAATATTTTATTATTTATACCCCGCCCATCTGGCTGGGTTTCCCCAGCCAATCTGGGTGGCTCCCAACCGAATATTAAAAACACAATACAGCATTAAACATTAAAAACTTCCCTAAACAGGGAATGAATTCAAAATGTGGGGCTAAACTCATTCAACAGCAGGAGAGAGGCCTCAGTAGCAGAGTTAAACTCAGAAAAGTTAAGCAGCAGTATAATGTGGAAATATAGACCTTTTTATCCCATTTAGTTCACTTGCAAAGTGCTCTTCTCTTTTCTACCCCTCTTGTAGAAGTCATAAAGTAAGTTTAAAACACTTTACTTACAAAAAGTTCCAAAAGTCAGATTCATGCATTTATCCAAGCAGCAGCAAAGACAGAGAACACAGGCAGAATATTAATGAGTAGGAAATACAGAAAGATAGCTTTAAACAAGCAGGCAAGCAAGTGGGGAGGCGTGAAGTTTCAGGCTACACCTAACCAATGCCTTGTGGCTGGGAAGCTGACTGGAATGAGGCTGGAGGAATCTGGGGGTCTAGTGGGCTATGCCTGAAGAAAGGATTGCTCTTGAGTCCCTGGAGATGCACTGACACAGAGCTTATTTGCCTCAGCCTCCAGAGAGGTAGAACAGTCCTGCAAGGGAAAAGCAAGAGGGCTCCCCACCTCCTTCTGCATGCTAGTAGGAAGGAAGGTAGAGGTAAAGCCGGCCAACAAGGAGCTGTTGGACTACCTTTACTGGATACCCAAAAGTTACTGAGTGAAAATTCTGGCTTACTATTGGAGGGGACTGTCTAAATCCCTAATCCAGGAGGCAGTCTTCATGCCCTGGGGGATCTATCTTTGTTGGGGTGTGAAGTGTGCTGTAACATTTAATCCCTAATAAAAACCATGAACAGAATATCCTAGTGATTTGTGGCCATTTGTGCAAAAGAAGAGGAACGAGGGAATGGACACGGGGGCCTTTGATTTAGCCTTGTCCCTGGAAGCCCAACAAGGTTATATAAAGAAGTTTTTTCTTCCAGTATAATATACAAATGCATAGTTAGGATTTACCTCACGACAATGCCACATTTCCCCATCTGTGTCTTCTACTTCCAAGCGAACTTTGCATATCATATTAGACTTCTTATCCAGCTCCAGTGTTGCCTGATAAGCCTCAGCCCTCTGAAATGATCCTTTGGGAATAAAGACTGAAGAAGATGTCCCTTTGTCATCACAAACCGTAAGAGTCAACTTAGGGTTCATAGCATTGCTTGAAATGCCTCTAGTTGTAACAGTGACATCCCAAGTACCTAGAAAAGCAGATCAGTAGGAAATAACAAATTGACTGTAGTGTTGCAGAAATCTGAATTTGCTCCACAATTTTGAACTTTTGTTAGCCACAGAGTGCATGAAATAAGCCAAAAGTTAAACCCTTGATATTTCAATACTAGCAATAGTGCCGTGATTGTTAATCATTTATATACTATTCTGAATTTGTACATTGTTTTACAATTTTAAGTGTTTCTGCTCATATGATATCAATGGGATCAAAAACTGCTGAGAGATCAAGCAAGAAGGACAGAGTAATACTCTGCATGTTCCAGGGCTCATCCGGTCTTATGCTTGTCCCGTGCCTAGAAAGGATGGGTCTGAGCAGTTTCCCCATTGTCCCACACTTTCTAGGCACAGGTCCAAGTGGTTTTGCCCTTGTCACACCACTTTCCTCTGGAGAAGTAATTCTTTAGCAATAAATCGGAGCAAGCATCAATCTGAAGAAAACCCAATTGACATTTGCTCCTATTCAGTGCTAAATATTGCATTTCCCCAGGGAAAAATGGTGGGGCAAGAGCAAGTAGGGATGAGCAGCTGCTCTCAATGCACTTCATTCATCATCATCATCATCATTTATTATTTCTATCCCACCCATCTGGCTGGGTTTCCCCAGCCACATCAGGGCAACCAAGGTTGATTCAGTGGTAAAACTGCTCCTAAACCCAAACTGAAATGGATCCAGATAGTCTGTAGCATCCAGGAACTGCTGCTACTGCCTCACCAACACTCTCTCCACCCCCTTGACCAAGAAAGGGGTTTGTGGGCATGTTTCAGTTCATCACATTTTAAAACAACATTCCTAAATGGGGTTTACCTTTACTTTTTTTACCCTAAATGGGGTGTAGGTGAGGTAGAAAATACTGCTAGAACAGATTAGATATATCAGAAATAGCTTCAGATACAAGAGCCTTTGGTCTGTCATTCATCATGCCTGAAGAAGTCTCCTATTTGTTTTTCTCTCCTCACCACCTTCTGTTGCATCTAATCCCCAAATCTAATTTTAAATCATTTCTTAGACTTCTTAGTCTCTGTATCTCTCTCTCTCTCTCTCTCTCTCTCTCTCTCTCTCACACACACACACACACACACACACACACACTAACTGTATTATCCCGCTTTGCAAAATGCCATGAGGATACATGAATGATGTCACTTAGAATAAAGGTATATTATATTTGAATAGCATTTTTTTGTTTCAACAGACCCATCCCTGAAAGACAAAATAAAATCTATCAAAACAGAATCTTTAATATATTTTTATAATTTTGCATCTCACCATGAAAATTTTCAGCCAGCTTCTCTTTCCTAACTTTTCCAAGAAGTTGCACCTCTCGTTTCACTTTTCCATCACCAACTCCACTGTCCAACCATTGCTGGCACAGGAATACATACTGGTCACTATTCTTCTCTGATTCTTGTATCATTATTCGGTCAAGGTACCAACCCGCTCCATAACCAGATCTATTGTGTTCCACAACCACTTTGCTCAACATTCCTAGATCTATTGCTGGGACACTGAAGGTATTCAACTATTGGGAAAAGGAAATAAAGCAGGGCCAACATCCACTTAATAAAAACATATTAAACATCGCTCAGTTCAACTACTCTGTTAGAAAAGAGAATCGTTTTCCTGTTCAGTTGTTCCTTTTACTGGTACTTAAACACAAAACTGGTTCAATAGCTTTTAGATACCTTATTCATATACAGAGGTCTTCTTGTTCAGAGACTAGTAGAACTCTGTCCTGCCTAAAATGCTTTTGGGAACTTGAGATTGAGATACATTTATTAACTAAATGATTTATTAACTAAATGCAGCTGTTGCTGTTAACTTTACAGGTAGACCACAGTGGCTGAACAGTATGTGCAGCATAAACCCAGCAAATCCATAGCTGTTTCAGGATTTAAACTCATTGGCCAGCTCCCTCTCTCTGGTATTTTGGTCTAAATTGATGACTTTCAAACTGTGTTGTTTGGAACCATGGAATTCCTGCAAAGATTCCTGAATTAAAGTATTAGTAATAGAAGTTCAATTTCCACCGCACAGCTTGTCATACAATACAGAGCTGCAGGGGAGTTCTGGGTGTATTCAAGGATATACACTCAGTTCACATGGGCCATTAGGACTCTTCAGTATCCCATATGGACCCTACAACACCCCCTCCCCGATTCTTCTGCAAAGGTTCTTTGGCAGGAATCTTGAAATGAGAAGGATTCCATGGACACAGAAAGCTTGAAAATGACTGGTTCATACTAATACCATGCATGATTTTCTCCATCTACTCAGCAGCAACTCTGTGAATGACAGCACAGTGCAATACAACAAATCAACCAATTTGTGTGTGTGTGTGCTTAAGTTTTACTCCTTATAGTGTTTCAAATTCTAAGTATAGATGGCAATGCTAACAATGGCCAATTAGACTGACCACAGAAAGCTATCAGTCTTCTGTGCATGAGAGTTTGATAAAGACAAGGAAATGGTGTGGGTTTTTTAGTGCAAATGAACACTTCTAATACTATTCTAGCTTCCAGTAAACAACAGTGCAGTAGCAGCTGCAGAGATGCATGTTGGGATGAATAAATTATATTAGAGGGAATGAATGTGTGCCCATTTGAGAGAGAATATGAGCGGGTGGGTGGAAGTATGGGCACATGTGGGTAGCAAGACGACCAGATGGATGGAAGAAGCAGCAGCAGCAGCTATAATTTTACTTGTTGACAACTTCTATACAATGAGACAAAGAAGAATGAAATAAAACATGAATAAATTAAAATAAAATGGAAATGCTTTATGATTTTAAAAATCAGATTCTTACACATATCTTTTGGTCCAGGTATATTCTACAAATACTCCCAGGAAATGTAGCCTGGAGAATATAATTTCAACTAGAAAAATAGAATTTCTGACATTTTTACCTTCACATATTTATACTCTTCCAAAAAACAGTTACCATGACAAAGTACAGCTCTTAATGGGAAGTATAAAAAGCCCCAAATAGTCAATAGTCAAGAAGAATGTATTGTAAATAACTTCTGGAACATTGCACCACTTTTGATTTTGTTATTTGAAATGGCAAATCTTGTTATGATGGCACACTATATGCAGAGTTGTACATAATAGGCTATACCAGCAATATTCATCTTTCTTTCCTGTTAGTACTTTTCAGTTTGAAATCTATCATTAATCCCTTTCAATAGGACAATAAATCAAAGTCCTCCGGAAACAGTGGTCAAAATCACCCCATTGTTATCAATGAATTTGCCTTATGATGCATTAAATTACACAGCTCTCACTGTTAGCCAGAATGTATTTTTGTCCTATGTTATTTCTCCCTTTGTGTAAAGACACATACACTTCATTGGAAATGTAATTGATGAAAAGCAAAACCATTTTATTAAATTGGCTCGCCTGATTTAGATTCTGCTTTAGTTAGGCAAAATGACAATTTCCTACTCATTTAACCCATTAAACCAATGAGAGCATTTAACTAGAAAGATAATTACTTAAGCAATACAAACCAGCTTCATTCACTGTGATTTGATTTAATTGAATTGCTTCATCTTCTTCTATCATACAGTTGTGACAGCTACAAGCAGTAAATTCAATTTAGGCTTATTAATGTGGCTGAATCAGATTCCCAATTTTTGGAAGGGATCTCGTGAGTCATGTAGCTCAACCCCTGCAGCAGCAGGATTCACTACACTGACAGATACTTATCAACTCTCTTCTTTTAAATCTCTAGGAAGGGAAATTCAACAATTTTCATGTGCAAGTTGTTCAATTGCTCGGCTGTTTTAGTGGTTACAAAGGGCCAAACTAGCCAAGGCGTTGCAGTTCTGTGATCAGATATTCCATCTCTTCGCATTTCTTTTAAAAGCAGCAGTGAGATATCTGCATCGGATTTGGATCCTGGATTTCTGTTCAGAATTATATGCAAATATCTAATATCATAGGCGCAATTCACCAAGTACTGCTGCTGTTCAACCTCAATTTATTTCAGCAGGTCTTGCATTAAGCTCCCAGACAAACCCCATTAAATGAATGGAGGTTGAACTACAGCAGTGCCAGTTTAAATTTTATATGCATGGTATTTATTTCTATACACATTCCTTAAGAGAAGTGATTTGTATAGGAAAGAGTCAATAGAAATTAGAATTATGGCATCCTGCGCTTATAGTTCCAGGAATATTCCCTTAAGGCTGCAGCTGTAAAGCTTGAGAGGCTCTCCTTTCTCTGTCATTAAACACAGTTGTTTCAGCAGGGTATTGATGCACATCACAGTCATCTGCAAATTGTATTTAGAATCCTTTAAATATATAAGGTTATCTTAATATCCTCAGAGTCCTTGGGAGCTATGATATGGGAATTCCTGGAGTTGCAAGAGATTTTCCAGTTGGCATGCAGCTACCCTGTGGAATAGCAGCTGAAGAAGCCAGATCCGTCTTCATGGAAAGCAAAGGAGATGCAGATCTGAATGGGGAAATAACTCGGGTCTGGATCTGGACTTGGTTATGTTTAGAACAGACTCACTGAAAGAGCCCCAATGTCTCCATCTAGCCATGTCTAGGTCTGGACCCAGCCCCCTCAGCTTTGCAACTTCATGACTCCTCCAAACCCCCATAAACTTGTACAAACATTCCCAGAGCTCCTTTATCCACCTCTTTTTTATTTTTTTATTCCAGCCCTTTGGTTATTGAATGATAGAAGGTGGCTATTTCTGACAGCATCAGCACTGCTAATTTGCCAGCATTTAAGAGTTGTTTTGCATGTGTGTTTTGGATGTGGCAGCTCCTTTTTCTTTGACTTTCGCAAGCAATATAGAGAGGGAACACCTCTTAAGTGTCTTTTCTGAATTTTTCATGATTGCACATAGCAATGCCAGTGAAAGCAGAGCTTGAGGTAGCTGTGTTGTGAACACTGATTGAAGTTTACAAAGCCCCTCAAAATAGCAGCTAGACAAATTCTAAGCCTACCTGACCCTTTGCAAAGTATGCACATGACTCTGAACACCTAAGTCTTCTTTTGTAAGAGTCCCCATTCTCCCCGAATATTGTAATGAAGACATCTGCTTCTGTTTCTGCTGCAGGTAACGTTCCTGTGTGGACACTGATTGAGTAAGTAACCGCTGTGGAAAAAGATAAACAATAGAAAATGTGACAAAGAAACCTATGAGAAGCATAAAATTAATATGTGTGTAAGAAATAAAACCAATAAAACCTTCCTCTTTCATAAACAAACCACACAGGACCTGCTTTATGAACTTAAGTTATGAGAAAAATCACTTATCCAAAAACAATAAATTAGTACCCAAACCTTGCTATACACACCACCAATTTATATATAAGAACAGAGTATTTTACTTCATTGTTTGCTTTTTGATGGTTGGCTGAGAAATGGAGGGAAGGAGTAAAGGGGAGCAATCAGACAAACCAGAGAGCATTTTTTTCTGGGTTTTTGGGGGAGTGGCTTTTGGGGGTCAAACTTCCATGGTCATGAACACAACCGCTTCTGGCACAACAGAACACCATGACGGAAACCAGAGTGCACAGAAACACTGTTTACTTTCCAGCCGCTTACTTTCCAGCCTACCGTTTACTTTCCAGCCTACTCACACTGGTATGCTTCCAAACTGCTAGGTTGGCAGGAGCTGAGACATAGCAATGGGATTCCAACTGCCGACCTTACAATCGGCTACTTCATCTATTTTTAGTAGGCAAGCAATTAAGTTTTAGGGCAGCCCTCTACAGGTCGACTCAGAAGTAAGTCCCACTAAGCTCCATGGGACTTACCCTCAAGTAAATTTGTATGGAAGTGCATATTTAATGAAAACAAACAGGTGTACAAAAGAGTATTTATGGCATTTGCTTCTATTTCATCTTGGTACTTATCTTCCTTAATTCCTGATTTACTGTATCTCCCCAATAACATCCCTGCTCTCAATATAATTTCTTGCAATACACCACACATGTGCACACTTCCAAAACCCATAATACATGGCTACTAAAAAGTAGTTCCACTTTTTAGCCCAGTGTTACAAGTTTATAGCATTCTGCTTATTATTCAAATATGAACATCAGATCTATACTGTCATTCCTGACTAGAACTTTTGTCACCGAACGATGCCAATATGACTTAAAAGTGCAATTAAATAAAGCTTGATTCATTTCTTGCAGAAGCCAAGAGAAACAAATCCCCTTTTTTCATATTAATTGCAGGACTTAACTCCAGTTAGCATCTATTCATTGCTGCTGATGTTTCTGTAGAAAAAAAGAGTAAAGTTAACAGGGCTAAAGCCCTGCTGTTTGTTCCAGATCAGCTGCTTTCCCTTTGAGCCTGCCAGTTAGATAATTGCTGCCACTACCAATTAAAGTGCTATGAGGAAGTAGCTCAACTCTTCACATCGATCTGCATTAATATTATTCACTACAGACAGAAATCATCATCTAGTATGATGCCTGGATGACAACACATAGTTTTGTATACGTCTGCATAGTAATGCATACGTCTTTAGGCAGCATGACAGAACAATTTTTAGAGCAGTAGCTGCATGAACTCTGCATAGCACTGTGCAACTAAATTTGCTAATTTATCAGAGTTTGAGTTGGGATGTGAAGGAAATCACTTTTAGTGAGACCCAACAGAACCCTTCATTTCAGATGCAATCCTGCAAGAGTTAGAGGTGCTTAAAGTGAGATGGACAGAACATAATTACTTAAATAAAAGTCCTACTTAATTTAATGTAACTTAAACATGCCTTTCTCCAAGTTTTTAAACCCAGTTAAACCAGATTGCCTGTACTTAAATATTTTATTAAATTTGTATACTGCCCTTCATCCACAGATCTCAGGGTGGTTCACAGCCAGATCCTCAACTGGGAGAAGCCAGCATGGTATTCCCCATACATTCCAAGTCCTTATTCAGTTCTTATCAGTGCAGGCAGAACGTTATCTGCATTGGGAGTGCTGGTGGAGGTTTTAATCGACACCCCCCCCCCCCCGCATTCCGTCTCGCACTCCCAACACAGACAAGATAGTTGCATATTAGCACACTAATTGAAGCTTTGAACTGCTGAACTGGATTGCTGGGAAATCGAATGGGAAAGGGGTGTGTGTGTGTGTGTGAGAGAGAGAGAGAGAGAGAGAGAGAGAGAGAAGGAAGGAAGGAAGGAAGGAAGGAAGGAAGGAAGGAAGGAAGGAAAGAAAGAAAGAAAGAAAGAGTTGAATGTCTATGTGTGTGTTGAACAAGTGTGTTAATGGCATTGCCCATGACTGGCCATCCCTTCTGGCACACAGCCAAATGTCCACCCACCACATGAGGCCCTTATGAGCAGGAAGGTTGTTCACCTGCTCTAGAATAATGTATAGCCCTTCCTACCATGTTTTTCACAGAGGTAATTTCTGGAAGACAGCATGTAGTTTTGCTTGTTCTGTGGTTGGGAAACATACCCTTAAGTGGTGCTTTATCTGGTCTGACTGCTGCTAGCTCTGTCACAGACTCAGATCCATCTTCTTCAAAAAGCCATTGATTTAAAGGGTGAAAGCCCAGTTCTTCTTTAGTGTCCAAGTCTTTCATCCGGAGCTGCAGCCAAGAGGACATGGAGGACCACAGATTAGAACAAGCCAATTCCTACAAATGCCTCAGGATGCAGTTTCATGACTCCTATACAGTAAGAGCAGGATTTTGATTTTTATTCACAGAAGGAGGCAAATTTGTTCCAGCAGCTCCACAGGCTTTCATTGCAAAAGCTGAGAACCAGATTTTGTATGGAGCCTCAATCTCATTTCCTGGGCTTAGATTTTCCTTAGAAGGAATTCAGTTCTTCTTCCTTAGAGCTGTAGTTATTACAGCTAGTACTGTGTTGCTAGTACTGCCATGAACTTGAAAATTGGACTTGTCTCATTAAGTAGATTGTCATGGATGCTCTCTATTCAATGCTGGCTCCATTGCCTTGCCAATGTCTCTGTTGTAGCAGATGTTGCTAGATTCTTTTGTGTCTACATGGAAAAAATGAATCAATGAGGGGTGGGGTTTTTATCTGCTATCTTTGGATCTATGTGTGTTTATACAATAAAAGATATGGACACACAGGAGTCACATGCATCACTAATGGGCCATTTATACCACCAGGTCCCTGTGCCTGACTTGGTCTGTTTCTGACAGATATATGCAATCCAGCAGTGGGTCGAATGGTCTGTATGTGCTGTAGAAGGAAGTGAGGGGCAGATGGGGCTCATGAACCTGGGAAGGTAGCCCATCTAGGAGAAAGAAAACTTTGATCCTTGTATGCCTCCTCCTGGCAACTCCTGCAGCCAAGCTGGTGCCAAACATATTACTCTGCTTTACTTTTGACCACATCAGCAAGACCAAGAAGGGGTCTTGTCGTCAGGGCAGCCCAGGACCTTCACACACACTTTCCAGGCTTGCAGTCTGACTTCACCCCTGGAGGTGCACACCATTGTCTCTCAAGACAGGCAGATGCCAACAACAATTCCCTTATGAGGCAGTTTTCTGGCTGATACTTCTAGACTCTTTCTTGAGGAGTCTAATAAATCTACTAACGTATATATATCTTCAAGCTGTGATATCTCTTAATTTGCTATTATTGTTAGCTCCTACCTCAGGCATCCCCAAACTCAGCCCTCCAGATGATTTGGGATTGCAATTCCCATCATCCCTGACCACTGGTCCTGTTAGCTAGGGATGATGGGAGTTGTAGTCCCAAAACATCTGGAGGGCTGAGTTTGGGGGTGCCTGTCCTAGCTTGTCACTTTTAATAATTCAGCATTGAGGCAGTGATTTTGTGCTTCTTTCTATTTTGTACTTTGCTTAATGGTTGATCAACCGTAATAAACATTTGATTGATTGATCATAATGAAATAGTGCCTCAGTCTCTCAGAGGGTTAGCTAGGAAGAGGAATTCCTTACTGTCATTTAAATTGTGATTCTGTATCACAAATAGTGCACCAAGAGCCAGGCTACACATTGTTTATTTATAGCATTTATTCTGCCTTTTCACGAAATGAGCTCAAATGTACGTTTCCTTGCATTTGTTGTAAAATGAAATTACGAGATTCACTTTTGATAAAACAATTAATTACTTTCCTGGAGAATGATTTTGTTTTCCTGAGTACAAAAAGAAAAAAATCCAATTCCTCTTAATGTTTTTCTTCTGGAATGGATTTTACTAATGTTGCAGTAAGAACTTTTAAATACTGATATGATATCTGCTATGATATCATATGATATATATATGATTGCGCTATAAAAAGAGAATAATCACTGTAGAAAAACTGCAGCTCCTGAACAAAAAAACAGCAGATGTAACAGCAACACAGATGGATCTCCACACTATCCCTTCCCTTCCTAAGTGTGATAAAAGACAATATTTAGGGGATGAAATGTCTTTGCACTGAGACCACTAAGATGTGTGGCCTTGTTTGTGCTTTTAATTTACCTGGCTGACAAACTACTGTACTTGAACTGGTGTTCAAAAACTTCTTTTACTATGATTCCTCTCACACACTACATTTTATGTGCCTTTCCATCATTCTTTTGTGCTGACTTAGTTGTTTCCTTTGCCTCATTTCTCTATGCCACAGTCCATGAGGTGCTGCAGAACCATGGGGCTTTCTTGAGTTATCCAATTCATAATCAGCAGAGAAATTCAAAGGGTAGTAATGGCTGATTTGTTGTCAGCACCCACAGACCACATCCTCAGGGGTGATCCAGGGGTGCTTCCATACTCTCACTACTTTGGGGTGGGATTCAATATCACTCCAGAAAAATCAGGCTGTGCAATTAAAGCTGATTTGGAACTCTGGCAAAACAACCTCACTTCCCCCAAATTTCTTCTTCTTCTTCTTCTTGCAATGACACAAAAATGCACTGCAAAGTGGGAGTTAACGCTTGACGTAAAGTTATCTAATATCCCCACAAACAAATCAGGATGGACAGTTTTATCCAGTCTTCCTGTGAACAAATCGAGCTTCATTAAACAGGTTGTCTGGAAGTGACCCAGGGCTCTGTCTTGTACCCTCTCCCGTTCCATGTATATTAGGCTACTGAATATGATCATAATGAGAAAGGGAGGTTGGCTCAGTTCCCATGTTATGCTTTTAGTTATCTCTCTCCTTTCATCCCATCTAGAATTTGCAGAGTTGACACTTAACGTTGTGCCGAGCCACAGAGGCAATTGGATGCAAGCCAGTCAAGTGAAGCTGGGTCCAGGGAAGGCTGAAATAAGGATGGCTGACAGGTTGCATAATGGGAGAGAGGGTGGCAGCACAGGGATTCCCCAATCATTCAGGCTTATAACCTTGTTGTGGGTTTTTGATCCACTGCTGCAACTTAAATGCACATGATGTTGTAGTATACACAGGAGTGCATGCTTTTTTCTTTCATATTCAGATCAGTCATGCCTTTGTAACTATCAATCATGCCTTGGTAACCTTAAGATTCAGTTCCACGCATAGATCTTCATAGGGCCATTCTGATGAGAATGAGCTGCTAAAAATTACATTAGTTTCCCAGCATCTGCAATGGCTTCTTATAGATTTGTAGAAATTTTGGTAAGAGCTTGTACATAAAAATGATTTGAGCAGTGTATGTTAAACTGTGTTTTTTTAAAAAAAAATTATTAACAGGCCAATCACATCACATTATCCAAATCACATTAGTTCCAAATTATACAGCCGAATTTTAAATTTTGTTGGGGGTACCCATACATCAAGCTCCGAACAAGTCCAAACATCACTTATATTGCTGCTTTAATTAAACAGTTCTATCCAGTTCAATCCAGATAGTCCTTTATTACTTTCTTCATCTTCTTGTTGTTATCATATATTCCTTTCTTTGCGATTTCTGATAATTTTCACAAGCAGATTCTAAACAGGCATCCTCTGTTTGGGTTTTGTACTCTCTAAAGGTCATATTGCTCAGGGACAGCCGCTGTTCCACGCTTCCATAAAAAAAATAATCTTCGGTCTGTCCTTTACTTTTCTCAGACTTGCCAAGTATATCAGGAGGCTCTGTCAGGTCAAGATTACATTCCAACATTCCTTCTCATTCCAATGGTCCTGATTCTCCTCCCCCTGTCTTTCTTTCTCCGGCAAGCCTGTCTTGGAGAGACGCCATTTTTCAACTGCGTCATAAAATTGTATGTTAAACTGTTTTAAGCAAGTTTGTTACCTGGCCTTAGTCTCTGGGGATAGGCAAGTTATATAAGTCTAAATAAAACAACAACAAGAACCTACAAGTCAATTTTCAAGCTCCTACAGTATTACATAAATAGAAAACTTGTATTTTAAAATCCAATACCACTGAAGTACCAAGTATTGTGCTGTAGTACAGAGAGTAACATAAGGTCATGTGAGGCAATTGTAACATACCTTGAGAAGTTTAACTCCTCGGCTCAAACTGGTGTTGGATAACACAAAGGATATCTTTGTTATGCTGCCTATATCACCAACGCTTAACTGTTCAAGAAAACAAAATGTTGGCTGAACTATACGTGTCACACATTCATTCTGATGATTTTTATTATTTTCTCTTTCACCTTAGCTCAGTTTGAATCTTGGGGGTGCAATACTATACACACTTACCTGGCAATAAGTCCCATTGAATTTAGTGATACTTCTGTGTAAGATTCATAGGACTGCATTGTAAATGAAGTTGCTAAAATTAGTTTTTAATGTGTCAAACCACTGCATATATTTTATATGAATATTGTTGGTAGAACAATAAAACCCAGTTAATTCAAACTGTTAAAAGCAAAGGTTGAGGAGAATACGCAACACGCAACAAGCAACATCTTGGTAAAATTCAATTTGTCAAAAGTGTATTTCTTTTCTCAACCTCAGTTTTTAACAATCTCACACTTTTTCTTTAAACGCTGTTCACTTTATCCTTAAATACTAGCAAAACAACCACCACCACAATTGTGGTTTCCATATGTAAGTTAAATAAATATGAGTTTTTAAAGGGTTTCCTTCAGAAATTAGCATCAAAAGTTACGAGACTGCAAATGTAAGAACTTTGGGAATGGATATTATTATTATTATTATTATTATTATTATTATTATTATTTACCATATTTACCCAAATCTAATGCTCACGTTTTTTGGCCAAATTATGTTGCAAAATTAAGGTGCACATTAGATTTGATGGCACATTTACATTTGCCAGCAAATACTATTTTTGGTTTCAAGGTTCTGAAAATTGATTCAGATGCGATGGCACATTAGATGTGAGTAAATACAGTATTATTCTTTCTTTATTTAATTTCTATACTGCCTTTCATTCAAAGATCGCAGGGTGGTCTACAATATAAAAACACCTTAGCTAAACCTACTATTTCCTGTAATAAATAAAGTTGTGATCTAATTGAACCCAATACCAGTTTCCTGTGTCCATTCTTTGAGACCTCCCTGCACTGGACATCATGTGCCTGTGACAGCAAGGCAGTAGCATTGTACAGTAGAACATACAGCGTATGCTACAAAACGAAATTAGAAACCCACCAGAAATGGATCATTTTTCATACTCTGGGCATTCTGTGGAAGAGATACCCCATTGGTTCCATACACAAGCACTTTTACAACAGGAATCTTTTCTGGAACATGGGCACAATCCATCCACATCTTCCATTGTCCTTGACTTCTAACATCAAACATTTTCACTGGGCCAGATGTTACAGTCATTTCTGAATGGAAAAAATACCCAGACAAACAGCATGATGCCTATTTGAGTTAAATATTAATGTCAGTTCCAAAATGTATTACAGTACTCAGCTATATTCAGTATTTCGTATTTTCAGCCTCATCTTAATCTCTTGAGCTGCCATGTAGCAGGCAATACTGGAATAACATCACAGGAGAACACATGATTTGTGGTCTGAATTGGTCCCTAGGATTGCAATATTGGGGTTGGATCTTGTGCAAGGGTACCATCTGTGCCGTATCTTATGTGCTTTGAAAATGAAGCCTCTAGATTATTCTGAATGTAGGAAATTGGGGGAGCTTAAACTGCATTAACTTCCAATAAATCTGAGTTCAAGTTGGGAAACCTTTCTTGAGAATGCCTTAAAGGCTGTTATGCAAGTGATTCCTAAGCAGTTAAGGCTTTAGTTCTTTGTACTCATACTTGGGAATTTCTGTGGGACTTCCTTATGAAGAAACTTGTGTTGGGATTTGGGTGCTGGTTCTTCAGCATGGACTTTGGCAAGTACCATAAAACAAAAAAGATAAGTTACCTTGCAGTGGAATTGAAATCTCCGTAAAATCTTTTTTTGAATGTTTACTGATCCAGTTATTGTGAACAAAGGTGTATGTGGTAGAAGGGTAGCTTCCTTCTTTTATTACAATCTTCTCTAGGAACCAATCATCTAGAAAAAGAGAGAAAGAAATATGTTTCCATTTCTGTCCAGTGACTGTTTTTGTGCATGGTCTAAATGATTAAGAATTGAAAAGCAACTTGCATATGCAAAACTCTACAGAAAGGAATTAGTTAATAATAAGGATGATTATATGCATTTCCATTGAATGCTAAAAAAAAAAATAAGCCTTGGGGAATTCAAGGATTCAACGAGAATGCTTGAAGGATCCAATCAATTTCTGGGGTGAGTATCAAGCTCACTGATCATGTTGGCATGCTGGATGCATATATGGATATACATCCATATATACTCTCTCTCTCACTCACACACACAACCTAGCAACAAAATTCACATAAACAGCCTTGATTGCTAGATGCAGAAGAGTGACTAGAAGATCTTCATGTATACCATAATTTGTTGTACAGACAGTGCTTAATTCAGCAAAGGATTTTGTCTCTTGTTATCCACACTCATTACATGTAGTATCAAAAAGTTGACTCACATACTGGCAAGTCAAACTGGTGAGATAGCCAGTCTTCTGTTCTAAAAGTAAGTGACGATTCAACCCTATAAATGTCCACTCAAAAGTAAGTCCTGTTGAGTGCAATGGAGTTTACTCCAAGCCAGGTATGTATAGCACTGCAGTCTCAGTGAGTGAGTGTATCTGGTGCTGCTGGGAAAACATGAAAATATTTTTTGCAGCTATAGACTAGTATAGTCACCTTTCTGGTATTTGATACAGTATACTCAATATATATACATGTTTTCATTTTGTACCTTTGTTAAAACTTTTTAAACCTACAAGGACATGGCTCAGCTTCCCAAGGTGCACTGCTTTGATTGTGAAAACATCCACCTGTAATTTGAGGGGAGTTAATAGTATTGGTTTAGATGAAGCGAGATGCAACTGCTATTAACATGCAAGAACTGTAACTAAATTTTAAGCACTGCAAAAATCTTTCTTTGGATTTTTTCACTACATAGACAAACTTTTCAGTTTAAGAAAAGAAATAACATTTTCTGTAAGTTCGTCGTAAAAAAGATCATTAATGAGAGTGATGTTCTAAGTGTCAGTGACTAGTAAGACTTTATTGGAAATATTAGTGTATCACATTATTAAGAAGTGCAGTATTTCCTGGAGTGGATTAAAGTTCCAGTAAACTGCTCATTTGTAACAGAGCTTCTAGAATGAAACAAATAAAATCAGATGAATTATAGTTATTGCTCAAAGTGACCTTGCCTTTTTTCTGAAGTGTCTCAAATTAGCTTCAGATAGAGCTTGGGTACTAGGCTAGATTGGCCTAACCTAGGATAGTAAATATATCAGTCATATTTCTCTATTTTCTACAGACAAATCTTCTCTATATTATAATATATGAAAATACCTCTATTAAATAAGATGTTTCTTGGTAGCAGTAGTTAAACATTCTATGTTGCTCATTTCCCCCCATGAATACTAATATTATTTCCTTGACATTTATTTATTCCAGAATTAGTCCCCCTCCCCTCAGTACATCTTCCATCTCATACAACCTTCTTATATTAGAAATATCTTCTGTCTGTGAATCCTGATATTTTAAATTGGACCTATGCATTCAGTTGCTTCTGACCAGTTTTCTCCCTGATTTATTCTCCAGGCATGCAGCAAGCACATGTTGAAATGATGACTACATGATGGAACATATTTGACCGATAGAGCTGGAATGACTAACTGCACATTGTATGCATATCTACTTGGAAATAAGCCCTATTAAGTTCAATGAGTCTTACTCCCAAAGTGGAGTTCAAATCCCCACTCAACTCTGAAACTCACTGGGTGACCTCGGGCCTCGGGCCAGTCATTCACCCTCAGCCCAACCTACCTCACTGGATTGTTGTGTTGAAAGTATTGGGGGGGGCAAAGTATACCACCTTGAGTTCCTTGGAGGAAAGGTGGAACAGAAATGTAATAAATAAGGACTGCAACCTAACAGATATGCATTGTGATTTACCAAATACACGTGATCTCAATCTGGGATTAAGCAGCACAAACTATAGACAAAATATGGGATTTACTTGCACATGTCACTGATCCAGCACAGGATTGGTTCAAGAAGCTTGTGAGACCAGAAGCAGCTTGCTAAGTGGGGCAGAGTTGCTATTGCTTACCAGGAGGGAAAGGGAGATTGGAGAGGTTGGTGCAGCACAAACATACTGGCAGAGCCAATCAAGTGTTCCTACAGGTGTGTTTGCTCCATGCCAACCTCCCTGCCATCTTGCCCCTCCCCATAAGCAATAGCAACCCACCTGTTGGGAAGGTAGCATAGAGTCTCGGCCCCACTCATTGAGCTGTTTCTGCATAAAACATGTATGTTTTAAATGTTTATCTACCAGCTCACTGAAGAGCAGAAATGGGTACAATTCAAGTTTTTAAAGTCCCATTGATTTTGATGGGAGAACTGTCAAACAAGTAATTTAGCTCTCTTCCACTAAAATCAGTGGGACCTATAACCACTTAACCACTTAACTTTGGCTGGATAATAATGTTCATTGACAATAGTGGGTTCCCATATGAATATTCAGATTCTTTTTGAGCGAAAATATTCTGTGTACAATGGAAGAGATGTTTATGTGTGCACATTTGCTATGAATTAATTTTACCTCTCCTCTGCTGAAAGTGACTGGACCACTTTTTGAAGGATTAAGCCATCGTTTCCCAGAGTCTCCCCTGCCTCCTTGAATACAAATATAAGCCTCTCCAGTGGCATCAGCTTTCTTTTTGTCTCCGGTGTGTACATGGATGGAATATTTCACAACTGAAGTAAATAAATATATATATATATATTTATCTCACTCTAATGAAAGAAATCTTTGAAACTGTTTGTCACTGGCTATAAAGTAGGATTACTCGATTACTTACCAGGCTGCTCAGCTGTTGCAAAGTTTTATGGACAAGCCACTAGACATACATTATTAACTAAAGGAAGAGACAAATCTCATTTTAAGATTTTCTCTCTGATACTGTAAATATGCAGTTGTTCCAATATCTGGATGAAAAACCTATTTTGTTGCCATTATTTCATTGACTGTATTGCTGTTTTTTTTCTAATCAGTACCCAGTTTATAGAATCAGGGCCCATTCATTCTGGTTACCACAAAATCAAATGCTAGAATTAAAAGGCTGTGTCAGTCCTAAACCTTCCAACGTATAGCAGACCAGGCTGAGAAAGTAAGAGGGGAAATGTTATGAACCCCATTACACATATGGGAGCCTCATTCAATTGCATTTTGCAAGTTCAGAGATACATGCCAATGTAAATTCATGAAACTTATTCTGAGAGAGATCTGCTCATATATGTAATTGGTCACAGGGACCAACATGTGTTTATTTCTTTTATATCCCAACACTTTCTACCACCATGGAACTCAAAGCTGCATATATGAAGTTCCTAGATAGTTTCACATCTAGACACTGACCAGATCCATTCTTAGCTGCACCAAATCTATGGCTTGGGGATCTCCCTAGGATCCTAGCGGGGGAGACAAGATATGTGGGGTGTTAGTGCTGTAAGCCCCTCCTTCCTATGCTCAGGTTGCAAATATGTGCAAATAAAACCTTATATCCTATTGACACCACAGTCTCCATTTAGCTTCATTATACAGACACCAAACTCTGGGAAAGCATCTCTGGTGTCTCTCACCACTTGGAGATTGTGGTGCATGCAACAATATTCATGTGTCGTGTGCTTGTCTGACTTGAAGAGTCCTCATGCTCTGCATTCTTCCCTAAACAGTTTTCTTCTCTTTATAAAACGTCACTGACGCCTTAGTACCCTAAAGTGAGTTTGCTAATTAGCTGCTCTGGGGGGAAAATAACCTAATTAAATCTGCATAAAATATATGATTAACTTGCTCGTATGAAGCATCTCTGAAACCAAGAACAACCTGTTCTAACGAAAGGGGATAGTTGCTAGGGAAGTAGTAAGTTCCGCCCTTACTCTGTCCTCCCGAAATATATGGGTACTGCCCACTCACCCTCTGTCTGTTTTCAGAGATTCTTCACACAAAAAAACTTGAACAAACGTGATCAAGCTGATCTGAGCTGCAGTGTAAACTGCTCACAGATCCTGGAACCATTCCTGCAGAGCTTCTGTGGCATTGCTTCTAATCATTCTTTCCAAATCAGCAGGGAAACACTAAGGATTGAATCAGTTGACTGGCTCTGAGGAAGAGGAGTCAGACCCTCCCAAGACCTCTGGGGCTGCTGGGGCTGCTGTTACAGTAAAGGTAAAGGTACCCCTGACCAACAGGTCCAGTCGTGACCAACTCTGGGGTTGCACGCTCATCTCGCTCAAGAGGCCGGGAGCGGGCGCTTGTCCGAAGACAGCTTCCGGGTCACGTGGCCAGGATGACTAAGCCGCAGCTGGCGAGCCAGCACCAGCGCAGCACACGGAAACGCCGTTTACCTTCCCGCTGGAGAGTGGTCCCTATTTATCTACTCACACTTTGAGGTGCTTTCGAACTGCTAGGTGGGCAGGAGCTGGGACCGAGCAACGGGAGCTCACCCCGTCTTGGGGATTCGAACCACCAACTTTTCGATCAGCAAGTCCTAGGCTCTGTGGTTTAACCCACAGCGCCACCCGCATCCTGGGGCTGCTGTTACAGTAGAGCATCCCAAGTTACCAATAATAATATAATAATAATAATAATTTATTATTTATACCCCGCCCATCTGGCTGAGTTTCCCCAGCCACTCTGGGCGGCTCCCAATCAGTGTTAAAAACAGTACAGCATTACATATTAAAAACTTCCCTGAACAGGGCTGCCTTAAGATGTCTTCTGAATGTCAGGTAATTCTTTATCTCTTTGACATCTGATGGGAGGGCGTTCCACAGGGCGGGTGCCACTACCGAGAAGGCCCTTAGGACATGGGCGGAGCCAGGGGCAAGGAGGGGCAGCTGTCCCCCCACATCAATAAAAATCAATAAAAATACATAGCAAACTGAGGTTCTCCCCTCCCCCCCCCAACAAAAGGCCAACTCCCCACAAAAAATATCTTGGCTATGCCCATGCCTAATGACACCTTGGACTCAGCTATACAGTTGCAAATAAGTGTGTTGTAAAGTGTAATATACAAATGTGACACTAGGTGGCAACAGGAAGTTATAGCAAATTCAATTTATTTTTCAAAACATTTTCTTAAAACAGCATGTTCATAGCTTTTCTACCCCACATTTACTTCTTTATTATTAAATGTATACCCCACCCCTCCTCTGAAAGGGGCCCAGAGAAGAAAACCTTCCCCCATATACGACATCTGGATCCCTTCCTTGACTCTAGACACACACACACCCTTTTATCCCCAGCCACCAGTTGATCTCAGTTGAGACATAACAATAAAAAAACTCTTCAACACCTAAAGCCATACCACATGATAATCCTTAATCAACATAAAATCTCAAATGCTCAAAAGCACAAGCCAGCCAAATACAGAATGACCTTCAACATGATCCTCACGAGTGAAAAAAAAAGTGAGTTATTTTTTAAAATAGCACCAGGATTTGACCTTTTGGAGAAGACCTCTTGTGAAGCTAGGCAATGCCTATAGTCTCACAATCTTGGGAAAGAGAAGAGGCAGAATTACTTCTTGCAGCCCATCTGTTTTCACAGCACAGGCAGGAGGACAGGAAACGCCTGTACTTTGCTCTGGAAGATTCAAATGAGAATTTGTGCTTTACCTAGTCAATCTGCTCTAAACAGGCCTCCCATTCTGAAGTCTGAGGGCATGGCAGAGCCGGCCTGCCCATGAGGCAGGCTGCAGCAACCGCCTCAGGTGGCAGAAGTAAAAGATGCAGTGCTCTGCCAGTACCACTGCTTCTGCCATCACCAGTAACTAACATCCACTACTTTATGCCCATCTTAAAAGTGAAAGCATGTGGAGATTCTCAATGCTAGTTGTGTGTAGCAGCAGTGTGTTGCTCAGTGCAAAGATCTATGGACTTGGTGGGTATGTATCTAGCACTAGGATTAGAAGAAGACTAGGATAGTTCTGACCCCCTGTGGACAGAGCTATTGAAACTGAAACAGTGGGATGATAGCCTGAGATTCCCAAATCAGGCTATCATCCCACTGTTTCAGTTTCAATAGCTCTGTCCACAGGGGGCCTGAGATTCCCAAATCAGGAAGACTTCCAGGGTTGGCGCCTCCAGCAATGGTGGAGCTCCTCCGATCGGGAGGAACTTGCTCCGTGAAAAGTAGGGTCTGACCGCCACGGTGAAGGCAGAGACCCATAGAAATCACAGGCGGAAGAAGCCTATGAACTTGGGATTTGGCTGGCACCATTCGCGCCTCCCCTACTCGCAAGGAAACCCTGTTTTGGGGATCCGGAGCGACGTGGGGTGAGTGGCGCGGTGCTTTGAATCGACTGCTTCTTTCACGGAGTGAAGCCGCATTGCTATTGTCGGAGAGCACTGTGGACAATTGGACTCTAAACAACAACCCATGAGTAGAACGGAAAATTGGATTTTTAAACACCTTAATTTGGCAACGAGCAGGGAAGGTTCAAAACAGGAAGTCCGCCTTCCCTTTTTGTAAATAGACTGAAGCAAAGAGGTTGCAAGCTAAGGTCTTGGAAAGCCTCATGTAAAGGATTAAACTTCCATCGATTGAAACCATTAAACCCCCCTTGGAAGCAGGGGAAGAGGGGGAAAACTGTGGACTGTGCATCCTGCAGGAGAGAGTGATAAAAACTAAATTATCACTGCTCTGAACTCCTGGGAACCGGCTGCCAACAGATTGACGTTTGAAAGAGTTCATTGACAGCGAAAAACAGTCAGTTAGTAAGAGAAATATATTGCTTTCACTGTCTGCTTCTGCGTTTTAAAAGGAAGAAAAAGCAATTGAAAAAGTAACTGAAAACTGAAACTATATTACTTTTGGAATTGTGTCGGAAAGGATTGATACAAGTGGAGATTGCTCCCCCCTAGAGGGAGTCTTTGAAACTGTTACAAGAGTCGAGCTGAGGAATCCAGCTGTACGATAAGAATTGTGAGAACTAGAGACTGACCTTGGACTAAAATGTCGGCAGATGAGATAATAGTGTCTGCTTTTTGCAGGATAGATCATTTGCTGAAACAGCTTCACAAGAAGATAGGTGCTATGGCTACTAAAATTGACATTTCGGGACTAAAAGTGAATACCAACACAGAAATAACTCAGGATCTGGCACAGGAATCTATTTCAACAGGGCAAATTGTTGAACAGGAGAAGGAGAAAGTTGCTGTTGTCGAACTTAAAGTAATACAAGGGGGAGTCTTAACCTTACAGAGGCAGGTTGAGGGTTACAGGTCGGGGCCCTTTGTGGCTGAAACTGGAAGAGGTCAGATTTTGAGGATTGGAGCCTGGCCTGGACTGGAGGGGGAAGGTTGGAGAGATCCCCTTATGCAGGGGTCAATTGACATTTGGGACATGGATTTGGGTCGGGAGGGGATTGGAGCTTTGGGGGCCTTTGGAGTTGGAGGAACCTTGAAACAAGATTTGAAATATTTTATGGATTCAAGTTTTAACTATGGAAATCTGGTTGACCTGTTGAGATGGAATAAAAGTGCTGTTGGGTCGGAGCTTCCCCGAGATCTGCTCTCTAGAATTAAAGAATATGAAGAAGATTGGCGGAAGGGGTGTGGAGATGTTAAGAGCCTCGGACATAAGATCTCCAGGTTGATAGACTATATGGAATTGACGGAAAGGACTGGCAGAGCCGAGACCAGGAAGAGGAGACGGTGAAGAAGATTGGAAAATTTAAAGTCTATATAGGGAAATTTTGTAAAATTTAATGAGGGATAGAAAAATCTTGGAACGGATTTTTTTGGGGCCTTAGTGGAAATGTTTTAAGAGGTTAAGTGTAAATAGGTATATTAGATTTAATGGGGAATAAGATTAAAAATATTTTAAGATAAAGGATTTGCTGAGATAACGTATAGAAGTGGAATACAAGGAGGGAGGTGAGAGGAGGTCAACGAAACAAGGGAATGAAAGATAGATTATGGTAAAGGTATGATGTGTGTTAAATTGTTTTTGTTTTGTTTTGTTTTGCTTTGTATAGTTTATGGTGTTTAGATGTTAAGGTTGTGTTTTGTATTGTCTATATTGTATTGTTTCTTTTGTTTCTTCTTTCTTTCTTTTTTTGTAAGCTTTAAAAGTAATAAATATCATTTAAAAAAAAGAGAGAGATTCCCAAATCAGGTTGAGATAACTGAGAGGCTGGAATTAAGAAAAATTAGTGTTGGGCTGTGTTCATACTCCCATTTACTGACCCCCACCCCCTTAAAAACCTACAGCAACATTACTGTTTGATGCATCATTTCTTGAACAAGCTTAACACCAATTCAAGTCATTAGGTAAAGATAAAGGGACCCCTAACCATTAGGTCCAGTTGTGACCGACTCTGGGGTTGCAGCGCTCATCTTGCTTATTGGCCGAGGGAGCCAGCGTACAGCTTCCAGGTCATGGGGCCTGCATGACTAAGCCACTTCTGGCGAACCAGAGCAGCACACGGAAATGCCGTTTACCTTCCCGCTAAAGCGGTACCTACCGTATTTTTCGCTCTATAGGACGCACTTTTTCCCCTTCAAAAATGGAGCAAAGACGCTATAGCCCCGTGCCCCTCTCCCGGCTGGAGAGTTGACATGCGGCTATGGCAGGAGCCTCTATAGCCGCGCATCACCTCTCCAGCCGGGAGAGCGCGCGGGGGGCAAAAGAAGCCCCCCGTGACCCTCTCCCGGCTGGAGAGGTGACGTGCGGCTATGGAAGGAGCCTCTTTAGCCATGCGCCACCTCTCCAGCTGGGAGAGCACGTGAGGGGCTAAAGAAGCCATAGCCCCGCGACTATGGCAGCAGCTCCCTGACCTGCTCTTTGGGGCTGGTGGTGGGCTTCCCCCGCCAGCCCCAAAGAGCAGGTCGAAAGGAACCTGAAGCCTGGAGAGTGAGAGGGAAATTTTTTTTTTCTTGTTCTCCCCCCTCTAAAACAAGGTGCGTCCTATTGTCCGGTGCGTCCTATGGTGTGAAAAATGCGGTATTTATCTACTTGCACTTTGACGTGCTTTCCAACTGCTAGGTTGGCAGAGCTGGGACAGAGCAACGGGAGCTCACCCCATCATGGGGATTCTAACTGCCAACCTTCTGATCGGCAAGTCCTAGGCTCTGTGGTTTAACCCACAGCACCACCCACGTCCCTATTCAAGTCATTAAACTGGTCTTAATCTGTCTCTATCCAAGGTGTGAACACCTTGACTTAGGTTAAAGACATTCCCACCCCGTCAATACCCCCTGGTGTGTACAGGCAGTGAATCAGGCACTAATGAAACTGGGCATGTGAATTGCAGTTGTTTAACCAACTAGAACTCATTTGATTAAACAATTAACTGATTGGTTAAAGACTGCATAATTTAAATTGGGGAGTGACAACAGCGGGTTATATCCAACACAGTACCATGTGAGCATTCTGTCACCGGCGCAGAGGAGGCCCTACTGCTGCTTTTGGCAACTGATCTTATCTAAGTCTGTCTATTGTTATACCAAATCTTTTTATACAGCTGCTCTTTAGTGTGATTCCTGCTCTTTTCAACATGAGCTGCATATAATGAAGTTCCCATTAGATTGCACCCTTGGCAACTAGAAATGTATGATTTCCCGTTATAAAAGCAAAAGGTCTACTACCTGTCATTTATCAGGGGGAAGGCAGATAATGTGATGCTCAATAGTTCTGATTCCATGCACGCATGCTGGAGCACACATTTTGGAAGATTTACATGCACAAAATATTAAAAGCCACACTGTAAATCCAGTGCCAAATTTCAGTGGGTGTCTTCATCAGCTTATTTATTTGCAACTGGGTGTGACGAAGGAAAACATAAAAATAGTGGCAAAGGACTTGAAATTTGTCTCCAGGTCTTGCTCAGTTTTGAGGGATTTATGTTTAAATTCCAACCCCAACTTCTCCTGTCACATTTATTTTTGACTGACAGCAGGAAAGCTTGAGGCTTGGTTTTTGTATCCCAGTGTAGTACGGAATAAATGGAAACTTTGGCCCCATCTGCACTGCACATTTGAAGCAGCATCATGTCAGTTTAAACAGTCATGCCTGCCGCCAAAAAATCCTGGAACTTTAGTTTAGGGTGCTGAGAATTGTTAGGAGATCCCTAGTTCCTTCACAGAGCTGCAGTTACCAGAGTGGTTTAACAGTCAATTCCTTTTCCCCAGGGAACTCTGGGGATTGTAGCTTTCTGAGGGAAATAGGGGTCCCCTAACAAACGGCGTTTCCGTGTGCGGCTCTGGCTCGCCAGAGCAGCGATGTCACGCTGGCCACGTGACCCGGAAGTGTCTCCGGACAGCGCTGGCCCCTGGCCTCTTGAGTGAGATGGGCGCACAACCCCAGAGTCTGTCAAGACTGGCCCGTATGGGCAGGGGTACCTTTATCTTTAACAACTCTCAGCACCCTTAACAAACTGCTGGATTTACATTCCCTTACCCCCCAGCCTAGACCTCCACCCCTCCCTCTCTTTTTATTTAAAAATATATGTTCATGGTAAAGCATTTCAAAATGGAGGGAATCTGGAATTTGCAAAGGCACAAGAGAAAAAGACCAGGAGAAACGGTTTACTGTGGTTTACGATTTCAGATCTAAGCACATGGATAGCACAATAAAAGCATGTGTCCACTCAGAAAGTCCAACTGAATTCAACAAGGTTTATTTCAAGGTTGGCGTGTAAGAACTGCAGACTTAGTAGAAGTCACTCTCACAAAACTTGATGGGATTTACTTCTGAGTAATATGTTTAGGTTCACTCTGTAAAACCGATTATGGAAAACACCATGAGTAGGAATAATAAGTAAGAATGGTGACAGATGACACATTTAAATACAGATGGTGGGGGAGGGTAATAAAAAAAGTGCTTGATTCATTTCAAAACTTTTCCTACAGCTCCTATTATAAGCCTCTGCTATTCATATCGAGTAATACATAATAAAAAGGGATGAATTTAGATATTGTGACATTTCATGAAGTCATTCTTTAATAACTCTGAGGTATATGTATAGAAAGGATTGTATCATGATTGAAGTAAGGATTTTAAAGGCCAATTTTGCATCGAAATGTGAGAGACACTGGCACATGAGAGACGTATTGCTAATAATGATGGGCACCAAGAAAAGATATTCTGGTTAACTGTACTTAGCTTATTTTCAATGCACTTACTTTGAAACAGAATATCAGCAGAAATTAGTGTGGAAAGAAAGATGGTTATTTTAAATGACATCTTTCCCCCACTGAGCTGTGCCTTTCCTAATTTGGCTGGGGGCGGGGGTCTTCTTTATGTCTTTCCCCCTAGCATTGTTGAAAAAATTATGCCTTGCTCCCATTAAAACAGACCTACACTCAAGAAAACCTAGCATTTTGTAGCAGTTTATTTGTTTCTATTCTACTATATTTATTTTCTCACATTTATACTCCACTTTTCCTCTAAGGTGCTGTGCATGGTTTCCCACTCTCTCCATTTTATTGTCACAATGACCCTGTGAGGTGGGTTAAGGCTGAGAGATTGCGGCTTTGCCCAAGGTCACTCTGCAAGCTTCATGCCTGAGCAGGGATTTAAACTGTGGTCTCTCAAGCCCTAGTCCAACACTCTAACCACTATGCGGCAACTCTTCATTGTAATACAGGGAAAACAAAGGAAGCAGGGAGAAGCATGGTGAGCAAAAAGGAAGTTTCTGTGTATGACCATTACTGCAAGGATATTATGCCATTATTTAAATGGCGATATTCTAGACTCTAGAGTAAAAGATAGTTCTGTGCTTGGTGTAAAGGCAGATCAACATATCATTTGAAAAACAAATAAACTTAAATTGGAATAAGTATTGGAAAGTTTACTTTTGAGATATGAAGCCAGGTCTTTCAATAATTTGGGCAATTAAGTGGTATCTTAAAAATTAGGATGATGAAATCATCATCATCTGTGGTTACTTAGAGGGTGTCTCCTCCTGTGTTTGATGCTCACTCCCTACATAATAATAATAATAATAATAATAATAATAATAATAATAATAATTTATTATTTATACCCTGCCTATCTGGCTGGGTTTCCCCAAGATGCTACTTAGTTTTATTAGACATTGGGCAGTGTGCAGAGGCTTTCTCACATCCTCCTTTCAGCCACAGATCATTGCTCACCTCCAGCTTCTACTGCATGTGTCAGAAATAGTAGTTTGTGGGGATGCAGTTGTGTGTACATGCATGTAGGGGAGGAGATTGGCAGACAGCAGATATTCCCTTCCCCTTGTGCTTTCTGCTTGTGCAAGGGGCATTCTCAAATCATGCTAAAATTCTGTGGAAAAGGACTGCCACCACATTCTAAACACATTTGCTCACAAGTCCCAATATTCAAGAGAGATGGCATCAGACATCCTAGATCACATCTTAGAACAGGGTGGACCAACATGCAGCCCACATACGGCCCAAGGGGTCTTTTTTGGAGGCCCTTGCTAAGTACCAAAGCTGCAACGAACACGAAGTGACAACATGAAAGCCTTGCCCTGGTTTGTGACCACCGCAGGTCACCTGTCCCAGCTGCGGCTGAGAATTCTCCTTGGGGGTGGGATGCGGAGAGAGAAAGAGGGATGAGAGAGGGGGGAAAGGAAAAGAGCAAGATGTGTTTTCTCCAGCCAAGCCACCATTGTTTCTTTTGGAGTAGTGGGCATTTTGAGATGATCCCTAACTGGACCTGGAGAAAATGAGTGCACACATGAATGAGAGAGTGTGAGTTGCATATTTTCTCAGCAGCAGTGCTGGAAGCTGGAGCAGCAAGAGGAGAGAAGGGGGAAAGGGGAAGAAGCATAGTTGTGTGTGTGTATATGTGTTGCATATGTTAAATCTATTAGCTGTGTGTTTAATTATATATATTTAATTAAATATATCATTTGTGTATACAGTGGTACCTCGGGTTAAGTACTTAATTCGTTCCGGAGGTCCGTTCTTAACCTGAAACTGTTCTTAACCTGAAGCACCACTTTAGCTAATGGGGCCTCCCGCTGCCGCTGCGCCGCCGGAGCCCGATTTCTGTTCTCATCCTGAAGCAAAGTTCTTAACCTGAAGCACTATTTCTGGGTTAGCGGAGTCTGTAACCTGAAGCGTATGTAACCTGAAGCATATGTAACCTGAGGTACCACTGTATTAAATAATATCAACTACATTGCAAACATTTTAATTTATAGTATGGAAATTTAATTCAGCCAGTGGCCCCAGCTTATTTGTCAAAGAACTACTGCAGTCCACTTCATCTGAGAGGTTGGACCATCCTGTCCTAGAACATGTGCAAAAGATTGCAGCATTTGCTTTGGCTGTAACCCCATGCATACACACAGTGGTATTTATTTCCTTGTGAACAGGCATAGGATTGTTCTCCTAGTTCCATATAGCAGACTATTTTTGGAGATGAAAGAATAGATGCTCTGAAAAAAGCACTTCCAACCGTCACTTTACAATAAGGTCAAAATCATTCTCTTGGAAGGTTGCACCAACAGCTGCACAGGGGCATCCAAGGTCTTCAGCCTTTGTAATAAAAAAAAGAGCAGATTTCTCTTACCAGGAAAGGGATCCTGTTCGGAACACAATGCTGGCAGTTCAACACAGGTCTCTTCATTGGGTTTGAACCAACAGTCAAAATTTAGCCACATCTCTTGGTTGGTGCCTGTATGTTTCATATGCAGCATGGCTAAATGCCAAGACTCCTTTAGCAGAGCATGTGGACCAGATACTTGAATTTTGTAAAGGGAGCCAATGTTTGCCAGTTCAGCCTATGTGAAAGGAAAAACAAACAATTACCAAAACTTGCCTTTTGGATCAGCATAAAATAATTATTTGCCTGTCAGCTGTGTTTGATGTCTTAATGGTTTCAACCACTAAGGGCACAGCAAAACCTCCCCCTACTGGCCGAGGTTTGAGGTGCAGTGGGGCCACCACCACATCCACCCACAGTCCTGCTCCTCATGGTGGCTGTGTAGAAAGTGGGGGCAGGACAATCAGGCCCAGATTGGACAATGCCATGAGGCCAACACAAGATCCAATGGACCCCAGCTCAGCCCTTCCCTTTGTCCAGTTTCAGGGCTTTCTCCAGGTAGCTGTTGGTTGGGTACCCTGAAGCCAGCAGTCCCATGTGTTTCATAGATGAAAGGGGGAGTGCTGTGACACTTAGGTCAGTCCATTGGTTGGAGCTAGCTAGCAAAGCCAGCAGAGCTAAGTGGAGAGACATTTCCACTTAGTTCAACCTTCCACCTCCCAGCCCAGCCTAACACTGTTTATGGATTGCTTTGATCTATAAGAGCAACACATTAACATCATAGTACAAATAGGATTTAAAAATAATTATCAGCCTTTAAAATAATTATAAAAGTCCTGGTTAATCTTTCTATGCACAATATTGTTACAAAGGTTGGGTGCTACCCTCACTCTCTGCTGAGTGGTAGCAAGATTCCAGGGGGTTCCAGGCACTCACAGGGTGTCAGTTTCTTTGGAGAATTGAGGCATGGCAGAGACTGTCGTAGCCTTATGAAATATGGTTTATTCACCTATTTACACCTTCAGGCTGCACAGAGGGAGTGCAGATCTTACAGCATGGTCATTTCAAGATGGGGTTGTCCCCCACAGCAGTGCAGCCCTGGAGTCAAATGGATTTCTTCAGCCAGCCTTCAGTCAACCTACCCAAGATGGATCTCTGGCTTCGTTCTCTCCCTTCTTCCCAGAAAAACTTGCTAAAAACACTCTTTTCCTGTCACCTCAAACACACACCCCATCACCTTGGCAATCGCTGTGTGTCTAGGCCCAATAATTCCTTTTCAGTCAGGCCATCAACACCTTTTGTCGTGTTAATGCATCTATCCCAGGCGAGGGAGGCCCTGGCTTTGAAAGGAAGCTTAGCCTGTATTTTTCCAGTGGCCTGCAATCTTCCCTACAATACTCCAAAATAATAAAAATCCTACCATTTTTTAATTTCTATGGTTTAGGTGGGTCCCCCCAAATCTATAACAATATTATTCACATGGACTGTTGTGAACAGAGGATGAGGTTTTCATTTGAGTTAGATAAACAATAGAAAACTGAGAGTCCCTTCGTGCATCACATTTTTTACACCTCCTAAGATGTTTTTGCATTCTGCTGAAAAGTATACAGCATAATTTCAACAAGCCCATATTTGCAAATAAATACTGGTATCACACATGCACAAGAATAAGGAACTCAAGAGATGGCTTCTGCAATACCCTGCTGTATAGACATATAACGTGTGGGAGAAAAAGCTTTATCTTTGCCTTTATGTTCTTTTGTGGGATTCTGAACAATGTTTTCATTTTATCTTAACACCAGGAAAATTAAAAGCTATTGATCCTTTGATTTATAATCTACCATTTAGACCCCTGTAAACAAGGCACTTTGATGTGCTGTTTTTATGAGAAGCAATCTAGCTGCAGTGATGTTAGCAAGGATTCAAGTGCTATTTTCATTCCTATCAGTCTTTTATGGAAGAAACATCTTTCCAGGGTGAACAGTAAGTAAAGTAGCTGAGATCAGCAGGGTCAATGTCAGCCCCCAACATACCTGAGCAACTGCTATCTCAATGGGCCCATCACTGTCCTAGCCAGACAGCACCAGACAGCTAGGTCTAACCCCCATTTAAATTCTCCACAATGCTCCCAACAGGGCATCATTCTGGGGTGCTGTGAGAAATTAGTAGGGTGACTAGATCCAGCTGCTTGAAGTGCTGCTGCTACCACTTGCTGCCAGCTAAGGCTTTCCAAGGCCCTTTCAAACCCGGAGGGAAGTTCACTAAAGAAAAAGCTGAGGACACATATTGGCAATTCAGTGCTTGGCATGTGTGCAATTGTGTCCCAGGTTGTGAAAAGCAAGTATAGTTTCACTTAAAATGTGTCATTGTTTCTTCCAGTGGTGCATTACTGCACCTGCAAAATTGCTGAGATCATAGTGGCAGTGGAATGGGAAGGGCCCCCAAAAGGAATTGTTTCATGATTCGACAGTTGCCAGTTTGTTTCCCAACCCAATTCAAGGCGCTCATGTTAGCGTTTAAAGCCCTGAACAAGTCAGGTCCCAAGTACCTGAAAGCAGCGGCGTAGCGTGGGTTGTCAGCACCCGGGGCAAGGCAAGTAATTTGCGCCCCCTAACCCGGGGCAAGGCAAGTAATTTGCGCCCCTAACCCCTAACCTGCTGCCGCTGCCAGCTTCTTCTTGCTGCTGCCTGGGCTGGGATATTTACAGTAAGGTAGCCACGGCGACGGCGGGGGGTCCGTGTCAGGTGATCTGAGGTGAGTTGCCGCTGGTGCTGCCACCCAAACGACGCCGCTTGCCCAGAGGAGGAGGAGGGCAGAGAGGCGAGGAAAATGCAACATGGCCCAGCAGCTGCAGCAGCAGTGGCGGCAGCGGGGCTGTGAGGAGGGGCTGCCTGGCGCGCCCTCCACGGCCCTGACGCGTGGGACCGCAGCGAGCGCTGAGAGCCGCTGCCTGCCGGACGCCTTCAGCCCGGACGTGCGCACAGCTCGTTGGTTCCACGAGACATGGGGCTCTGCTACAGCCTGCGCCCGAGGCTCTTCAGCGACTCCGGAGGCGGCGAGCGCCCCCCCCCCCCCCGATGTTGCACCTGGTGCGGCCGGGGCCCCCCCCCACGCTACGCCACTGCCTAAAAGACCGTCTCCTTCCCTAGAGGCTACCTCAGGTGCTAAGATCTGAGAAGGGTGCCCTCTTGGTTGTTCTACTGCCTGCAGAAGGTTGGGAGTGATGGCCCAAGAGGTGGCATTCTCAGTAGCAGTCCCTCAGTTGGGAAACTGGCACCTTCACTATACAGCTTTTGACAAATGCTTTGGATACTTGAGATGTATATTTTTTAGGACCCACCATATTGTTTTTAATTTTAAGTTGTTTTAAAATGCTTTTGATACTGTGTAATATTGTATTTTAATATAAATGTTGTGTTTCAATTACTGCAGCCCACTCTGGGACATAATGGTAAACAGTGGGTAATAAATAGTAGTAGCAGTAGTAGTAGTAGTAATACATAGAATGAGTTCACTGATCTTTGGGTCATCTTACAGCTTTAAAATGGCACACACATGTACACATGGTATAGCCCCCAAATCATCTACTCTAAGCAATGTCTTTAGCCTTTGTATTTTTGTTTCTTGTAAAAAAGAAAAAGAAAAAAAGAATACTTGATTACTTTGATTTCTGTTGCCGTTCCTGAAAACTGATGTGACAGCTTTTTGCGGTCTTGGTCTCCATAGAGAATGAAAGTCAAGTTTACAGGTTCAGTTTCAGCATTCATATCAGACCCAATGATATCCATTATCCATAAACCAGAGGACTTTTTGTTGATTTGAGGATCTTTTGTGCAAGAGATCAGTTTTTTACCTTAAAAGGGAGTAATGACAAAATCAGTAATCGGATATAATTGGATCCAGTTTGGGTGGTAAACAAAAGGTGTGATAACTCACTTTAAGTTCTACTTATTTCAACTGGAGAATTTATATATGTATTTAACTTTTAAAACTTCAGCAACTCTGCCCCCTCCAAAAAGCTCAACAACCCTACATTTACTTAAGATTGGCTAAATTTTACCCCAGTGCTATGTTGCTTTGCTACAGCCATGACAACAGTAGTATTGCACCTACAGAGTTGCTCTTTAATAATTCAATACTATAATGTTTTCCCTCATAATTTTAAATCACAGATATAGAGTCCTTTTAAACTAATACCATTTTGGTTTCACTGTCCATTCTGAAGTTAATTATTAAGGAACAGACAGCATCCTTCAGAGTCCTAATTAATTGTTCTCATAGAAAACACCAATGCTCTGCAAATTCCACTATATCATCCACAAATACTCTTTAGTGTGAGAGACAATGACAGGTGTAGATAACAAATGGCTTCAACAAAATACTCTTGCAATCAGGCCATAAATAGGAACATGCTGTGTGATAGTGACAAGTGAACATATAATAAAGCCTAATCTGCTCAAGATCCTAGCACAGCAGGGTTGAATATTTGGTTTCTGTCTGCTATATCTGTACCATTAACCCTGCAGTAATAATATCTATTAATGTATTTTTGTTGTTCCCTGCAGGAGGGTTCCTGTGACTTTAACAGTTGCACGAGGCAGGAATACAACAGGTGATAATTTTCTTGGCTCAGGCACGTAGCTGTGGGATGAAATGTCACCCACTTAATTTGTTAATGAGACAAGAGCATCACACTTTGGCTCTGTAGTCCCAGGGCAACTGGTAGTTGGATGTAAGCATTTTTTGGGGGGCAGGGAAGGCAAAGCATGGAGCCAGACTGGTCTCCCCTTTGATGCCATTCTGTTCTAAGAGGCAAGGCAAGCAGCCTCTTAACAAAAGCCATTACCTTGCCCATGGAAGAGATCAGATTTTGCGTGTAACATTTTCCCTTAAAAATCCAAATGCTTATTTTTTATTTGGTCATTTTGAGAAATCATCGTTATAACTGGGCAACTAATAAATCCTATATAGATAAATATGTATTCTTCCAGATTCAAAAGTTCACAAGTTGCAAACTGTGGTATACTAGTTACTAATGCATTTTGTCTACCAATACTGTCAGCTATTAAATTTCACTGTATTGTGTATTTAAAATACTTTCTGCAAAAAACAAAATACCATTACATGACAGCTATTAGATGGTGCAATATAAAAAAATGCTTTTCTGTGCCAGCTATCAAATACAGTGGTTTTCAAACACAGTTCTGACTGGTGGGCAAGTATCTTAAAAAAAAAAAAAAAAAGCTTTTCTAGCACAGTTGATCTTCCTCTTCAATGTGCAGCCATACCAGAAGATCCAGTGTATTTGGACAATCCTGTCTTTTTGCCCTGTGTAATGGCAGACCCCAAAGTATTCCAAGTGAAATGAATATATGCTTTAGGGCATCCCTGAATTTTCTGCAACACTCATTGTTATAGGAAGTGCAACTGAAGAAATAAACTCTGCTGTTTTGGTTCTTTAAAATGATAATAAGAATAGCTACAAATCACTGGCAAAAAGCAACTGTCAGCTATCAAACTGAAACATGGTGAAGACAGAAGGAACTTATAGAACAGAGTTAGAATTGTTTCAATCTCATACATACCTATTGTTTCAATCTCACACACAGTGTCACAGATTCCCAGGTGAGTATCCAGCCAATTCCAACATGGGAAGACCCATTCTTTATCTGAGTTCTCAGACTTCTTAACTGTTACCATCTTCAAGTATATTCCAGCTCCATATCCTTCTCCATCATGTCCTATAACTATCTTTTTCAAATGGCTCAAGGAAACAGCCTCCACGAAGAAGGAATCCACCTGAAGAAGAGCTACTTTTTAATTTACAAATATTAAGTAATCAAGTCTAGACATAACAATTTTGGATGTGTGTGGAATTTGTATAGAGAACAAGATCTGGATGTCATGCCTGACTATTGAATCTTTAAGCACTTCAAGTTATTTTCCAGATTGAGGCACATTGACTACTTAGTGAATACCATTTAACAATTACATTAAACTCCATCATGTTTCTCATACTCAGGAAATTATCCATCCCCCATGTGGTCCCTTCCAGATCTTGTTGGGCTGCAGCTTCCAACATTTCTGATCACTGGTCTTGCTGACTAGAACTGATGAGTGTTGTAGTTAGCTGCATTCTTAGTATCCTCGCCATTTTGCTAACCTTTTCATATCTATATCTATATCTATATCATCTATATCTATATCTATATCTATATCTATATCTATATATCTATCATCTCTATATATCTTCTTGGCTCCTCTGTGTTTCAATTCAGGACAGTTAAAAATAAAAGTTCCAGAGAGAGTAAGGCTCCTGTCTTTCTTCTCCTGCAGCCCTATTTTAGGATACTTCAGCTGACTATTTTTTTAAAAAGAAGAGTCCCTTGCTGGCTGGGACACACCATTGCTATGCAATACCACTCATCCAATACTCATCCAATCCAATTATAATAAAGGAGGGGGGAAGAACTGAGATTTCTCCCCAGCTAGTCTTTCTTCAAGCGACGAATCTATTTGCTACCACTATGTAGCAAAGTGATAACTGTACAATGTAATTGTAATATTCTGTTGCATTTGGAAAATGTATAGGAGAATAAAATGAAACTGGAAACTGGGTAGTTACATGTAAGTAAACAATGAGGTTCATAATATTTACAAGCTACTTTGTAATCAGGTTTTTTGTACCTTCTCCATTTCATTGCATAAAATGAGGGTTTGGGTGTTATTGTTTCTTGCTATGTTACCTTATTCCTTGTAAACTGTTCTCCTGCAGTGAAAGAACGTTGCAGTTTCCTGATACCTGTGTCACCTCTATCGCCATAAAGTATTACGTAAATGTTTGCAAAGGTTTCTGCTCCCCATAAATCTCCAGTGTGTACAGAAACAACATATTTATGCACTGAGAAAAAGGAAAAATAAAACAGCATTCAATAATACACTATTGCTTCAAAACTACAAAATTACACACAGAGAGACCTTGTATTTCAGTGCTGCCACAACAAAGTAAAATATCCAAATAAAGTAGATATAATTGATATCTACTGGTATTCAGAGATCTACTGACTTTTTTACTAGAATATATAGCAATCATGATTATATATAGCCAATATGGCATGGCATGGATTGGATCAGGCACAAAAGTAGTTTGAGGAATAGATGCATGAAGGCTTAAGGTTCTTAAGGGGACAGCTAGCTGAACTTAACTGTTCCAGGAACGAAAAGGCAAAGTGACAAAACCAGCCTATTTAAACAGTGAACCTGAACTAAATGCCCCCATGCCAGTGATACAATGTGGAGTAGGTGAGAAAACTGACCCACCAATGCCAAAATTCCAACTCAGCCCTAAAAAGTGACCAACAAGTCAGACTATGAACTAGGGATGTGGGCAGGTGCCACCAACATAGGAGAAAAGAGGCATAGCCAGAGCTTAAATAAAATCCACTGTCCTACCCTCTCAGGCCACAACTATGTCCCACAGCCCAATATATCAGACTGATAGGAAAAAGGGAAATAGTTTTTGGATAGGTTGAATAAGTGGGTAAGAGGTTTGAGGGTCTTAGAAGGAGAATAAGTTAAAGCTGTCTTCATATTTTAAACATAATCAAGAGTCAAATTCTGCAGCTTGTTCCCAAACCAGGAAATATAAATCTTCACCACATTTCTATTTATAATTGCACCCGGTAACTTAATTAATTACAGCCCATACATTTTACTTGTGTTTGCACTTGGAAATGTAGGTAGCATTATGAGAAATAAAACAATCCTTTTTTAAAATTATTATTACACAAGGAAATCATTCCTAATAATCACTTCAGCCATTCAAGTTCAAGTAAGTGAAAGAATCCAGTGTTCCATGTTACAAAAATGACTTTCCATTACTCCCAATTATGTGCTTTATCTTTTGCCAGTATAATTCTAACTCTTTGGTTTGCACACAAAGTTGTGCATAGAGTATAACAATGGCCAAGCAGTTTCTCATTTAATTAAGAGGGATTTGATTTGAGTACTTGTGAAGCATTGCTTCAGATCCACAGTAATTTTCAAGCACTGAGAAATTTAACAAAATACTTAGTTTTGCTGCACTGATTTCTTTCAAATGTTAGTTCACCTTGTTCCTGTCTTCTCTGCTATTTTTACCTGGTAAAGGCTTCTGGTTCTCAGTCACTGCAGGGAATTCTTTCACCAGCTCTTGGTGTTCTCGGCTAAGAGAAAACCAGCAGTTACAGTCAAAGTTCACTTCTTGATTAGTGTGCAGCTCTTCCATCTGAAAAGACTTCAAATGCCAACCTTCAAAGTCTGGCAAATCATCACAGCTGACCCGAATCTTATACACATCTCCAACATCTCCAGATTCAATCTGCAGTGAAGAAAAATGGAAGAGCAGGTTACCTGAGCAGAAGGAGGGAGGACGCAATATAGATTTTTACAAGCTGGAGAAGATGCCTCACTATATTGAAAGCATGGTCTGAAGGCATATGAAGCCAACCACTTATGGAATGCTTTCCCCATTGAGATCAGGCAGGCACCAATTATGGGGCTTTTTCTGCCATCAGTTAAATACATGTTTGTTTACCCAGGCTTTCCCTGACCACCAGTACCATGGAATCATAGAACTGTAGAGCTGGAAGAGACCCAAAAGGCCATCTAGTCCAACTCTCTGCAACGCAGGAATTACAGATAAAGATAAAGAATCACTGGCAGTCCCTCACATCATGGTGCCTTAGGTGTTTCAATGCATGATAGATACCATTTCCTTGCCCCACAAAAAGTTAGGTTTTGTGCCTGATCATGAAGTATGTGAAGACTAAGGCTATATTTGCGCATTGCATTTTTAGGACAATGTTAAACTCTTTTATAACTCAAACTTTTTTGTTTTATATTATTTAATCAATATTTGTTACTCATAGTGGACATTACAGTCTCCCTGTGTTACTGATGGATTGGATGCTGGAACTGAAGGTTCTGTCATGACCTTGCTACTTCAGTGGTGAAGGTCATTTTTGTTGCTACTGCTGCCGATAGTTAAAATGTCAAGAAAATCAATGTAATGTCTTTCGCTGCTCACCTCCTCCCTAGATTTTTTCAGTTTATGTAGGCAGAGAAAGAATTGATGGTGAATAATGCCAAGATGAGAATACAGATATAGATAAGGAAAAATCATTCCCAATTACTTTCATCCTCCTTTGTATCAACATAGACAAGGCAGAAAGAACCACTCCCTTTTTGCAGCACTATCACTTTATTTGTTCATCCATATATTTTTTTCACTTACCCATATACCAGAATCATACAGTGGTGGAATCTACACACATATAAAAAACGCTGTGAAAATTCTTTTTTTTAAAAAAAGTTTTGGAAAATATCTTGAATTTACCATAGCTCCCCAATGCCATCTAGGGCCATGTTTGTATATTGAACTGTACAACACATTTTAAATGCTTTATTTGTCACTGTATAGCTGAGTCCCATGTAACTCTGGTAGAGTACAGCACTTCAGTTCACAGTAAGGGAATCACACATTGGAATGCTTCCTCTTAAAACCGAAAAAATCCTCTGCACATAGAAGATGTACATGCAAGATGCATGTGTTGTAACCATGGGGCATTTAAATGAGTCAGTGACTGCATATTTACGGTATACTCTTTAGAAAAGCAGTGAATGCCTTGTGGCAGGAAAGCTTGCCATGCATTTCACTGAAGCAGTTCATTCAATGTTCTTCAGGCTGGCCTGTTTATTCCACATCCATCCTGATTCATCTGCATAAAGCTTACACACTAGTTAGACTAGGCCTTTATTGAGCTATTGTTTTGTTTATAGAAGGAGCAGGGAACCTCTGGCCTGCAGACCAATCTTGGGCTGCCAAGGGCTCCAATTTGGAAAGCCAGTCCACTTCCCCAAAACCATGTCCACCAGTGACATCAGCTGATGGGTGGCAGAACAAGGTTTAATCCTGCATTGGCTGCCCTGCCCTGACCCCAGCAGGAAACAGGACTGCCCAGCCTAGGCAGTAGGAATTAATCTTCTCTCATCTGCTGATGAGTGGAGATTTGGAGAGAGATCAGAGTGAGACTTTAAATCTCAGGGATTTAAAGGGAAAGCAGGAAGTTTACTGGGTTTTGCAATATTTGCATTTATTTACAACTATGCAAGTTGAGCATAAGGTGGAGGTTGGTAGCATTAACACGCGAACAGATGCTGCTCCCCCATTAAGTTCTAGGGTGGCAACTAACTCCATAGGATTTTTCCAGAGTGCAACTCAACCTTCTGTGCAACTCTGTCAGTTGCAGTCTCTGTTACCATCTGCACCTGATGACACCATTCCCCACAGAAAAAGAGGGACTGCCTGAGGAAGATGTGCCCCCCAACAATTCCCCAACCATTAGGTCCTATGGAAGCAAATTGCTTGCACTTGGATAACTGTTTTACATAATAAAGCTAAACCTGTCTGCCAAGTTTGATCACTCAGGCAGTCCCTCTGTCATCCCCAGACCCCAATCTTACAGGCAGTGGGGAGAATCCTGGAAAAGTCCTTTAGTCTGAACACAGTCCCACAACTAAGGAATAGGATTGATTATCTCACAAAATGTATTGGGCCTCATATTGAGATGATACCAATGTTTTTAAGGACTGTGGTGTAACACAGTAAATGCCTCCCTAGTTCCCCTGCTACACTGGTTACCCAGGCCTGTTGCTAAAATACAGAAATTCAAATGACATGCAATGGATATAAAACAAGGGGGAAAATTCATAGCAGTAAGCACCTTAAAATGATCCCATAATAGTATAATACCAATTTCCATTATGTTGGTTTATTATATACTACTAAGAATGTTTTTCCTACTTTCTATTAGCTGAAAAATTATCTTCCAATAAGATTTCCAATAAATAAGAATCCCTATTTTGCCCTCCTGAACCTAGGCAACAATCTTAAAGTTTTCTCAGGTTTGCTGGGATATGCCTCATGCAAACTTTCCTGTCTGACTACCAGACAAAAATTTGCACTTGTGGCTTGGCCATCAGGAAGCCATAGATATCCATGAATTTGCAAGACTATCATGATGTCAGTCATTTTTCTCTGGCTCCTATTGATAGTTTGATAGCAATCCATCTGATTAGTTTGACTGGCGGTTGCATCATCAAAAATTGCTTTATGAACTAAAGCTCAAACAGCCCAAACTTAGATGGCAGATTTTATGAAATTGGGAGTGCATCTAAATTTCACACCACGTGGATTAGTCACTCCTAATGCCACATCAGCCATTTTGCATATATGGTCAGGATGGATAAAGGGAGGTAAAAAGGTGGATTATTTTTCAGTCTTTCAGGGCATAGAGTACGAATGAGTAGATTAGGAACTTTCTTCAGTTCATCTGATCTTTGTTGTGGCCAGAGGTGAGGAAGTGGGTCTGTGGCTAGCATTCAGCAGCACCTTCTGAGTCTATGATACAATCATTTCCTTTTACGTCCCCTGACTCCACAAAAAATATTAGTCCACAATTTCTTTCTCTCCACTCTGTTCTTCCACTTGGGTGTTTTTAAGTCAGTTAAAATAACTGCACTTTGTTGTTTTGTTGTTTTGATTTACTTGGCTCCTGAGGATAAAGTTGTATGTTTCTGTTTCTCTATCAGTCTGTTATTTGATCTGCTCTTGAGATCCTAATAAACTCTTTTATCCCTTTGATTCCCATTAGCCCCAAATTAACACAAAGTAGCTTTTAAAGTCAAGCCAAGCAAATAGTTTATTTAAAAAACTCTAACATGATCTCTTTGAACTGATCAGATTTCGATCCAATTTTTCAGTGCTCCACATGAGCTCTGTTTGTAGTTGTGCCAGACAACAAATCCTCATCATGTTCTAACTGCCCTCTTCCTCTGAACAAGTCTCCAGGCTGGTTGTAATAATTATGTTGACTAATCCATTAACCTGAGGAGGCTTCATGTTTACATCTTGAGCATAGCGAACAGCACCACCTCCATTTAGCTCAGCTTTACAGCCTGAGCATACATTCCCAATAAATTCAAGGGAGGTTACATTTCAGCAACTGTGCCTAGGACTGGCAGCATGCATTATAAAGAAATATCCATGAAACCAGAATGTTTGCATTTACTAATAAAACTGTTCCAGGACACCTTCATGACTGCTATGTGTCGCATTAACATGGCAACAGTCCTCATAAGCACTGGTTACATAATGAGCCGCTGTCTGGAATTGCTTCTGGTTTTTCCCCCCACTGAAATAACAACACTTGAAAGTCAGTGTGCTAGAAAAGGCCATTGTGGGCAGAAAAGGCAGGGTTGCATCTCTCATTGAAAAAAAGCAACATTCTAAGTGACAATGAAAACACAGAATGGTGTCTTGAAATCTTATAGCTTTATATTTTCATGGCTGTGGTGTTCTTTTCCTGAACCAAGTTGACATCTTTGGCTACCTCTCAATATGCACAAGTTGCCCCATTTCACCCCACTCCTAATAACCACACTCCCATGAGAACCATCTCCATCTCCAAGTATTTTGGAGTATTACATTTATACCTTGTTTGCTCTCCCCTCCAGGTAGTGCAGGGTTGCATACATGGCTATTCCCCTGCACTAATTTTTCCTCACACAGCTTGCTGTTGTTTATTCGTTTAAGTTGTGTCTGACTCTTTGTGACCCCATGGACCTGAGAATGCCAGGCACTCCTGTCCTCCACTGCCTCCCGCAGTTTGGTCAAACTCATGTTAGTAGCTTCGAGAACACTGTCCAGCCATCATTTCCTCTGTCGTCCCCTTCTCCTTGTGCCCTCAATCTTTACCAACATCAGGGTCTTTTCCAGGGAGTCTTCTCTTCTCATGAGGTGGCCAAAATACTGGAGCCTCAGCTTCAGGATCTGTCCTTCCACTGAGCATTCAGGGCTGATTTCCTTAAGACTGGATAGGTTTGATCTTCTTGCAGTCCATGGGATTCTCAAGAGTCTCCTCCAGCACCATAATTCAAAAGCATCAATTCTTCGGCAATCAGCCTTCTTTATGGTCCAGCCCTCACTTTCCCTGATAGAAAGGCTTTACTGAAAGATAGTGACTGGCGTAGCAGGCATCCACTGAGTTGAAATTTAAAACTCCATCTCCCCAATACAAATCCACCACTCCTACCATAAAACTATGCTTTTTTTCCAGCTAGAACTCACTGGAACTCAGTTCCAGCACCTCTCACGTGAATGCCATTGCCATTATAAGAGAACAAGGGAAGCATTCATGGTAAGTTCTGGCACCTCTTTTTCTAGAAAAATAACACTGCTCTTCACTGTCAGGGAACACTTCATATCAGCAAATGCAATACCTCATTGCCCATGGTGGAGAACTGTCAAACTCATAGATGAGAGTGGGCAAAAGCTTCATGTTCACACGGAGATCTGTGTATGCATTCAAGGTTCCTATGAGCACTTAAGCTGCTGGATTGGTGCCAAATATATGTTCAAACTTAAGCAAATCAACACCCACAAATTCATGGAAATAATTAGAAATCAAATTTATGGATTAAAATGAGGCCTGCCATTTTTAAGAAGCTGACTCTGTATAAACAGTACTATATTATTTGTATGTGAATCCTGACTAGGTGCTATCATACTGAATCCAGATCTTTGTTGTTCTTCTGCTCCTGCATATTGCTTTGCTGAATTTGCAGTCTTCTGTTAATTGCAACATCACACAGCCATTCCCATGGCAACCAGTTTTGCTGCCACAAATGGGAATAGGTGAACTCACGCAACAAAAGCATATGATCATTCAAACAGCCTCAGCAATAAGGTATAAAGAGGGCAACCAAGCCTTGATGTTGCTTAAATGGTTTGGAATAGAATGGCATCTCAAGATTTTCATGCCGCAGCTATTGCTCTTAAATTTCAGACTGGCTTTGTGAGCTGTCAGATACTTGAGCTGCACAGCCAGGGGTAGCTCTAGAAAACAATATTTAGGGAGGAGGGGAGAGAAAATGCAAGGTACAGTATAACGGAGGGGGCAAAATCTCTGTATTGCACATGCAAGATTAACATGCAGAAAGCTTGTTTGTTTATTCAGCGGTTGCAATTGTTCTCATGGAGCTGTGTCAGCATGGGGAGGGATGGGGCAGAGAAAAGAAATCAGGAAGGTCACATTCCCATGTGTGTGACCATCTATTTTAAAAAAGAAACAAAAACAAATTTGTGCACAAAGAATATTGGCCAGCATTACTGGATTTGCAAAGGTTTTATGCAAATAATCACAAAGAAAAAAAACGTACTTATGTTATCCTGCTGTTCTCTGGCAAAGTAATGTAGCACACTACTGAAGAGCATGAGCTCTGAGCTATGAAATTCCACATTCTTAGCTCAATTGTGAACACAACTGGGAAAGGGGTCAGGATAGGCAAGCCCTTACCTCTCATGCCTCTCCTCCCAATTTGTAATATGGAGATAAAATATGGACTAGATCACTTTTGGGATTCCTTCCAACTCTGCAATTCAATGATTGATCCAGTTGCCTGGTGATGCTCAAAGTTCTGGGCCCTTGGCAGGCATCCCTATTGGGCCCTGGCAGGTGCCCAAGGATACTAGGTACAGATGCCAGCCCTGATTCTGCAGTTTACTAAAATATGTGCTTGCTTAGAATGCTACAGAATTACTAAAGTATGTGCTTAGTTAGAATGCTACAGAAACACAAACTATTGCTACTATTAGTCAACTGTAACACGAGTCATTTAGGAACCAGATGCAGTAGGATCCCACTATGTTGAATGTTGCACATTCATGCTCTACCATGATTGAGGGCAAAACAATTACAAAGTGTCTGAAAAACCAGCTTTTCCAACAGCCTATTGCTCTATTATTGAAATGAGGCATTCTCCCCAACAGACTCCTGCTGTAATAGATTCCACTCTGAGTATGCTATAAAGGTCAGATGGGACTTGAATTAAATTGCTTCACTGTTTGAAAATCTATCAGCAAAGGTAACAAGCCAGACTATGTTTTCTACTCCAGTGCCCCAATATGAGGCTATGCAAGGAAGGACTCTTGGTGAAGCAGTCAATCAAAAATAATAAGAAAAAATGTGCCAGGCTTCAGCAGGGGAAGAGATGCACAGGTATTTGGGGAAGAGCTGTAGCTCAATGAAAGAGCATCTGCTTTGCATGCAGAAGGTCTCAGGTTCAATCCCCACATCTCCAGGTAGGTCTGGAAACCACTCCTGCCTGAAACCCCGGAGAGCTAATAACAGTCAGTGTAGACAATATTGAGCTAGATGGACCAGTTAGGTTTGACTCGATATAAAACAACTTCCTATGTTCCCATTCAGCAATTGGGCAAGGAAGCCACCAACAGTGAACATAGCAAAAGTACTCTGAGCAATAATCCCTAGACACAGAAACACAGGAAGCTGTGTTATACTGAGTCAATACGTCTATTATGCTCAGAAATGTCCAAATTCACTGATTGCAGATTTCAGACAGGGATCTCTCCCAGTCCTACATGTGAATGCAGAGGACTGAACCAGGAACCTTTTGTGAGAGATTTTATGCAGTCAAAGATAACTGTGCATAATTGCCAGTAAAGGACAACAGAGCTGTAAATTTCTAGAGAAGACTGTGTGGTGCAATGGGTCAGTCCGTCTGGCTGTTAAGCAGAAGGTTGGTGGTGCAAGCCCACCCAGTGATGGCTGTGGGCAAGATTCCTGAACTGCAGGGGGTGGGACAAGAGGACCCTTGGGGTCCCTTCCAACTCTACAATTTTATGAGTCTATGATTCTATGTCACATCCCCTCTTCTCCAAGGAGCGGGGAAGTAAGGGTTGTTTCCTGCCTCCCCTCCCTCCTATGTAAGATCAGCACATGTATGAGGCTGGAGCTCCCAAGCCCAGACTCCATGTTTGAAGATACTTTTTTGTATTTTGTAACCAAGAATATCCGTGTTGTTTCTGCTGTAGCATTGAACAATGCATGGGCAAATAAAGCATTTACACTTACTTAAGTTTGTGGTCTATTCACTCTGAGAGGGGTAGAGGTGGAGGAGCTCAATTGTAAATGCTTAATACAGTGGTACCTCAGGTTACATACGCTTCAGGTTACATACGCTTCAGGTTACATACTCCGCTAACCCAGAAATAGTGCTTCAGGTTAAGAACTTTGCTTCAGGATAAGAACAGAAATCGTGCTCCGGTGGCGGGGTGGCAGCAGGAGGCCCCATTAGCTAAAGTGGTGTTTCAGGTTAAGAACAGTTTCAGGTTAAGTACGGACCTCCGGAACGAATTAAGTACTTAACCTAAGGTACCACTGTATGGGAGAGAAGAATCTAACTGTGAACAGTTGTGACACAAAATCAAATAGATAGTGGCTCTTCTTCTGAGCTACAACCCAATACAAACAATGGAAGTTAAATGCCCCTAAATGGGAAATTAAAAGGATGGCTCCCAGACCCAGCCACTCAGCACTGATAAAATGAGAATAAAGAGAGACCCAGGGCAGACATCAGGGCACCCTTGTGGGGCCCTAGTAATGTCATGGCCTAACACTGGGCCAGCTGTCACCAATTTACCTATGTTCTGTAAATTGTCAATTTATTTCTTCTGAAAATGCATAGAACCTACCTTTTCTGACCATAGGCTGAACACGGTCTTTCAATAGATATTTCTATGATTCTCATTGTTTCTGACTTTGGGTATGTGTTGCATTCCATATTGGCTGCATCCAGCTTACAGATTGGAAAATATATCGAGAAAAACTAAACCACAAATCAAGCCATCTTTGTAAATAAGAGATGGCATTTGCTACAGTCGTAATAGGATTCCAAATATATCCTTTGGCTAGAGCAAGATGCCACTGCAATCTCTGTGCTGTGCTGTAGCTGCAACTTACAAGGAATTCATCCTTTGCTCCTGGTTGAAAGGGCATATCTCCCAAGCTTTGGGAAGAAAGGAGAAGATTGTCACTTTTGCCCTTTGAGCCGTAAATCACAAGGGTTCTTTTACACTCCCGTGACAGTGGGGAATCTTGAGCAGTCTTTACCAGCACTCTCCACTGACCTGTGGAATAAAGGTAAACAAACAATCAAAACAAAATTGTATTTTATAAGACTGAGGAAGAACTATCAAGGGTTTCTTGCTATTTTTGTGACTAAAATGAATTTCAGCAGTGCTGTACACAAGGAAAGGACTTTTGAAGTCAAGTACTCACACATTCACTGCAGTGATTTGGTTTTTTTTTTTTTTTTGCAGAAAATAATAATTGCCAGTATTCATAGCTTGATAAAAGTGCTGTGAGTGCCAGCACAAAACAGCTGCCGCAAGCAGCAAAAAAAGGGGGTGAAGATGCTCTGTACCATCACAAAAAAGCACTGATTCACTAAGATTGTGTCAATGGCAAGGCAACACAAGATCAGGCTATGAGATGTTGGAGACCAGTGTATTATACACTATTATACAACTGCATTTTAGGCAAAGAGTAACTTCATGTTATGCAGCTCTGTGACATTTTCAAGTAAGTTAATTTATGAACTAGCTACATCATCATTTGTCAACTTCATTTTCTGTCGTCCCCCCCCCCCAATTATGGTTTTTCTTAACAAGCTTAACATTAGTTAACAGTGTGATACAGCAATAAAAAAATCTAATGCTATTCTAGGCTGCATCCATAGAAGTATAGTGTCCAGATGAAGGGAAGTAATTGGACTGTTCTATTCTGCATTGGTCAGACCACACCTAGAATACTGTGTTTAGTTCTAGGCAACACAGTTTAAGAAGGATATTGACATATTATGCCAATAAAGGATGAATGAATAAATACTGACAAGCTGGAATGTGTGCAGAGTAGGACAACCAAGATGATCAAAGGTCTGGAAACCAAGCCTTATGAAGAAGGGTTGAGGGAGCTGGGTATGTTTAGCCTTTTAAAAAAAAAGCAGACTGAGAGGAGATATGATAGCCATCTTCAGATATCTAAAGAGCTGTCACATGGAAGATGGAGGAAGTTTGTTTTCTCCTGCTCTAGAGGCTAGGACCCAAATCAACCCAAATCAACCCAAATCAGGAAGGACTTTCTGACAGCAAGAGCTGTTCGACAGTGGAATGGACTCCATTGGAAGGTTGTGGACTCTTCTTGGAGGTTTTTAAGCTGAAGTTGGATGGTCATCTGTCATGGATGCTTCAGTTGAGATCCCTTTGGTGAAGGGGGCTGGACTAGATGACACTGGGGGTACCAGTCAACTTTACACAATTCCATGATTCTTCCCCATTTTCCCATTTTTAAAATTCCCATTCCCACACATTTTTTCTTTTGCATGTGCTGTCCTGGCTCATTACCCTCCACCATACACAACTCTTCTTTATCACCAGTGAAGAGCTAACAGTTATGCAGGTCACAGGAGCAAGCCTCATGAAGGGAAGAGAATCAGCAATTATAGAATGGAAGAGTCAGATCTGCTGAGTCAGACATAGTTTTCCATGCTATCCTGCTCTAATTGATCACTTCAATCAGTCAGGATACGGTACAGGTGTTCCCTGGCACAGATAAGGCATCATACTATATTCTGTAGAAGGTGGCAGGGGGTGGGTTTCCCATAGGCAATCACAATGAGAGGCTTCCATAGCTGTTTGTGGCAGCAAAGGCTCAAATCCTAAACATTTGAATTAATTTCTGCTTGTTTTAACTCCTCTCACTAAAGCCCTTTGCTGTAACAGACATTTTGCTTCTCCTCTCATGTCATTTTATATTTACTTGTTGACATAGATGAGGGAGATCAGAACTGCTACTAATACATTGATGGTGCTCTGTCATCTTTTTATTTAGTAATGTAGCAGCAGGAGAATGAAGGGAAGTGCAGCTCCCAGAGCAAAAGCGATTACACGATCTAGCAAAGCAAGAGGGTGAACAACAAACCCACCTTGGGGTGATAATGAGGGTTCATGACAGATTAGCACTGGGAAAGACAGTAAATGCACAAAATAATAATAAAAAAGGCTGGGTACTGCTCTCCTTTTCTTTGATGGCATTCCTACTTCCTGCCAGGAAATTTTAAGACCTCTTTGCAAAATGCAAAATCTAATAGAAAACCCAACTTTGCATTTCACCTAGCTGAAAATCTTTTGTTAAAGCTCAATGTGTTTTACAAGTTGAATCGAGGCAATCAGAAGTACAGGCCGAGACCATTTTAGGTCTCCATCCATATTTCTATGAATATGAAAACAAGAAAACACAAAACAAAATAAAAAAATAAAAAAAATTCCTTCCAGTAGCACCTTAAAGACCAACTAAGTTAGTTCTTGGTATGAGCTTTCGTGTGCATGCACACTTCTTCAGATATCTGAAGAATACCCAGATATCTGGGTATCTGAAGAAGTGTGCATGCACACGAAAGCTCATACCAAGAACTAACTTAGTTGGTCTTTAAGGTGCTACTGGAAGGAATTTTTTTATTTTGTTTTGACTATGGCAGACCAACACGGCTACCTATCTGTAACAAGAAAACACAAATTGGTCTGTGTAGCAGCAGGCACTCCATCAGATGATGCTAGATCCTTAAAAGTAACAATGAAGCCATATCAAATTAGCAAAATAGGTCGGGATGGATAGATTGGTCCATGTCAGTCTTGCACGTGTTCATTCTTAAAACATCAATTGCATTCCTTTTCTGCATTTATCTGTGAATATTTTATCTGTATGAAAATTATCGTTTAAATATGGATCTACATATAATTTTATATTAAAAATACACATTTAAGTACTTGTTTTAGCTCAATGTGCATTTTCCTAAAAAAAATATTATCCTAATACAGTATAGGCTTTTAAAAAAATGATCTTGGTACATATTTTTAGCTGAGAACTGTATTACAAAACTTGGAGAAGTTACATTCCAATTGGTGTATTAGTGCAGGAGGTGAAAATTAGTCTACTTAAAAATATGGACTGAATGAAACATCCCTCTATCCCTAGTAATAGCAACAGCCCAGCATGGACTGCCATCACTGATATAAAATAATATGATGAAACAGAGCATGAGCAGCAGGAAAAACTGGTGACCAAGCAAGAGAGACTGTTACTGGGGCAACAGCAATAAGCAGGTGAAAAAGCAGAAATTTGACAGACTGTCTGGAGAGGCTCAATGGACTTGGTGGTGTACATGGACTTCAGGGCAGGGATCTGCAAAACGTGGTTGTGCATAGTAGCTGTATAGCTTAAGTTTGCATTATTTCTGGATACTATGAGAATACCCTGATGAACTCTGACCTGAAACTGCTTTTGCTGTCACTTCACAATACATTTTTTCCACTCGCTTGCTAGAGTAGCTGTCTCCAATTATTAAATGACAGTGATGTTGGCGTAAACAAAACAAACCTTGGATCTGCTCTCAGAAGAACTTCTGACTCATTTTAGAATAGAACAATAAATATGAGGAAAACACTTTGTGAGAAATCCTTTTCGCTACTCAGCTAATTGACTTATGATGCCCCTTCTACAGATCATTATCAGACAATTTGTATTTTCCATGTTAGCAGACGCTTTCCATGAATGGCTACTTGTAAAAGACAATGACTGTATTTGCATGTAACACTAAACCATTATTGAATGCTAGATGGACAAGCCTGAATAAACGCAACCATGTGTTCCTCCTTTTTCCCCCCTTATGTGTCTGCTTCAGCCCAGAATGATGTTTAAATTCAAACAGCAAAGACTGTTTCTACAGGAAATGAATAGAGAGTGTAACTTACCTCTATATGCCATTGGTGCATTACTGTTTTCTAAAATAGAAAAGCAAAAACAATCTTATTCTTATTCACAAGAAGAATCTATAGTTTTAAGTTTAATTAGCAATTTGGTACCTAGGATATAATTATAGTACAAATGATCTTATTTTCAGTACTTACTTCTGGCAATTAGCTCTCTTTCTGTCTTCCCATCATCCTGGTACTCATCTAGCCATCTTCCATTGTAAAAAAAGAAAGTAATTACAGTGAAGGCAGTTAGTAATTAGTCTTGGTAAATCGAAACCCTGCATTATTTCCCTCCCCCCAACTTAACAAAGTTTCTAAGTATCACTTGTCAAGTTACATATTGTCTCTCCAGATATAAACAAGGGTAGCTGTTCTTAATACAGAGGAATGGTGTAGATTTATTTACTGTAAACAATTTTATGTTATGCTTCAGCCTAACAACTCCCAGGGTGGTGCACAGCAATTACAAAACCAACACACAATAAAAAATAAAACATAGCAAAACAATTTTTATTTAAAAAAAACTGCAACAAAGAAGAGCATTCTACATTCAAGATGACACACCTTGAAAGTTGTTCTCTTCCATTACCGCCTGTCTCACTTAAGCAGGTTCAGAGAAGTATTTTTGATTAAGATTTTAATGTTACAGCACAGCCATAGGGAAGATAGTGGTCCTTTGGTTCCGGCTTCCCAAGCCATTTAGTGTCATCCATTAAGACCTGGCAAAATGTGTTCCCTTTAGCCTGCCAGCATTAGTAACCTAGTGGGTGTATTAAGTTTTTGGAAAAGTCCTCAAAAGCAAACCCACATATAAGATATTGCAGTAGTCTAGTTTGATGGTTGGGACGCAGGTGGCGCTGTGGGTTAAAGCCTCAGCGCCTAGGACTTGCCGATCGAAAGGTCGGCGGTTCGAATCCCTGCGGCGGGGTGCGCTCCCGCTGCTCGGTCCCAGCGCCTGCCAACCTAGCAGTTCGAAAGCACCTCCGGGTGCAAGTAGATAAATAGGGACCGCTTACCAGCGGGAAGGTAAACGGCGTTTCCGTGTGCGGCTCTGGCTCGCCAGAGCAGCGATGTCACGCTGGCCACGTGACCCGGAAGTGTCTCCGGACAGCGCTGGCCCCTGGCCTCTTAAGTGAGATGGGCGCACAACCCCAGAGTCTGTCAAGACTGGCCCGTACGGGCAGGGGTACCTTTACCTTTACCTTTAGTTTGATGGTTACCAGACCATGGCCAGGCTATCTCTATCCAGGATAAGTGGCATCAGCACACCAGTCTTAGCTAATAAAATGTGCTTTAAATCATGGAGTTTACTTGGGCCTTCTATAAGAAGCTGGATCTCTCTCAGATATTTCAATGGGAGCACAAGCCCATCCTTAGAAGGTTCAACACTATGCTCCTAGTAAGACAAACAACCCACCAACAGTGACCTGTCTCATGAGAATTCTGCTTAATTTTATGGACCCTCATCCAACAACCCCCTTACTGATTCCTGACATCAGTTCAACACACCACTACAAACATTTCTAGATTTAATAATAATAATTCCACTGCCTCACCTGAATCAGATGAAAAGGAGAATAGAGCTGGGTGTCATTAGCCTACTGACATTCATCCTAGTCCAAATGCCTGGATTACCTCACCCAGCAGATTCAGGTAAACATGTCTCATGGAACGCGAGTTGGAACTTTGCAGAGCAGATTGTCATAAGACCAAGCAGTAGCCCCCTAACACCAGCATTTGTACATTGTCACTGAATGACAATGCCCCTGAGCCACAACCCAGAAAGTCTGTTGAGGCTTATCATGCTCAAGAATATTAAAAGGCACTGAAAGATTCAGGAGGGCACACTCCTTCTTCTGACAACACAGATTATCCATCAAGGCAACCAATGCTTTTTCAACACCAAACCTGCTCTTGAACCCTATGAGGTCCTTCAAGTTTCTGCCTTTTTACTGTGTGCATGAAACCCCTGAGGCCATGCAGGGATTTGGAGTGACTTGTCATCATGTAGAAAACACTCAATTGTATTTCTTTTTTACACTTGAGTCAGGGAAGCAGCAGATGTGCTGAACTGCTATATGGAAACTATCATGAACTGGCTGAGGATCAATAAAGTGAATCCAGACAAGACAGAGAAGCTGCGATTCATAGAAGCATAGAATTTTAGAGTTGGAAGGGACTACTAGGATCATTTTAGTCCAACACCCTGCAATGCAGGAATCACCTAGCCATGGAGATGTGGTTCAGCCTGTTCTGGTTTATATTATCAATATAAATCCTTCCATTTTGATGAGGAACTTGCACATTTTCCACAATAGCATACCTATTACAGGGAAACACTACTTCTTCTTCTTCCCCTTCCTCTCTCTCTTGAAATTTGATGACAACTTTTTCAAGGAACCAACCACTGCCTGTGATTCAATGACAAAAACATCCTATGCTTAGATTGCTTGTGTGTGAGAGAGGGGTGGTAGTGGTGGCTAATTCAATCATATCAAACTCAGATAATCAGGACAAAGGGATTAACACAGCTCATTTGTGCAAAGCCAATAATTAATACTCTCGACACTTTATTTTTCCTCAAAAATAAGAAACCTTTACATCTAAGGAAAAATATTTTGTCTGAGATGGTTTTAACAGAATATTTGATGAGCTAAACACTGCATCTTTTTTACAGTTTGCATTGCATATGGGTGAATGATGAAATGCTTAGCTTTTGGGTAGGGTGGGGGAGAGAGTTTTGTATTGTGCAACAGAAACTCAAGGAGGTCAACAAATTCATTACTATTCAAACATATTTTAGAACCTTCCCAAATTATTGTTTTAAATAATAATATAATAAATTATCAGCTGATATTTATTTCAGATGTGTTTACAGTAAGAAATACATTCATTGCAGGGGTATTAACTTTTCCCAGCAACCAAACCACATTTTTTATTTAATCTGGTTACATGACTGTGACATCCAAACTCATATACAACACAACTCCTCCACAATACCCACACAATTTTATCATATGTTAACAAGTTATATTTTGGGATTTTAAAAACTAAGAGGCTGAGCATTTCCCTGATTCGATGCTCCAAGCTGGCAATCTTGGTATTTTAGGATGAAGCCTTCACTGGAGACAATGGGAATTCCTTCTGGGTAGACACATCTAGGATTGCACTGCAATTACTTTATTGGTGAAATATTTGAACAAAAATGTTCACTAAACTGACTGATTTGTGGGTAAATTCCACTCTTTGAAAAAGCAATATATATTTTTATTACTTCATCAGTGTGGAACTTTTCTTTTTAAAAAGGGATATAATACATCAAACGTTTGTTCCATACAGAAAAAAATAGGTCTGATTCACATTTTATGTCGCGGATGTGTATGCCTACTACATACAAACCTGTAACGGTTAACAAAGCAATGTCTTTCATAAGCATGTAGTATATATGTACCAAGAGTAATAGCCAATCGTAGTTTCTTGGTGCATGTCTACCACATGTCCCCATGTTTGGAGAGAAGGGGACATCACCTTAAAACATTGCTGTGTTTATTGGGAAGCATGTGAAAGACAAGAAGTGCACATGCTTTTCCATAAATTATGATTAAGCCTTTAGACAAAACAACAACTATAATATGGGAGAAGTCAACATTAATGCAAAGGGAGAAGGCTCACCATTGCTTGAAGTTCTTCTATAAAATTTCATTATCTTTATAAAATATATGTTATTATATAAGATGAATAAACTATACGCTCTATATACAGCAAGAAAAAAATAATCTTGTCTGATCTTAGACCATGGAACTACACAGAAGAAAATGCGTATGCACTTTCAAACAGATTGTGAAACTGATCTGTCAATAGGAAATTAGTTCTACCTGGACCAGTTCCATCATGGCTAATGAGAATTTTATTCACAACTCCAAGCGATACAGCCATCATGGAGAACACATCAATCTGCAGAAACACGAAAACGAGAATCACAAACTGTTTTGTTTGGGGGGTTTTAACGATAAAGCGGAGTATAAATTTTGTGAATTTATTTTTAAATTAAATATAAAATTTCATTGCCAACCATCACTGCTGTACTTTTACCGGGGCAGGCAAAATGTCAAGGGTTTCTTCCCCTTGCAAGTGAGCAAGTGAGCCTAGCTGATTGAAATAGTAATCACTGCAATGTTAAGGGCACCAGTCTGTGATTTATGTGCTCTAGTTCAACAGAGTCTAGAGCAGCTCCAGTCCAGATTTTATAAAAAGCTCAAGAGCTCTAGCGACCAGGGCCCTGGGGCAGTTGAAGGGAGATTTCTGGTGGGTTTTTAACATGGCTAATGTGTGTTCCAGCAAGTTCTAGAATAAAATGGTTTGGTTACCATCCTTCATGTAAAGAATACTGAGCATTTAAGTAATTGTGTTTTAACTATGAAAAAGAAATACTTCACCATATTGTATCTCTACATTTGAAACATATGGAGTGGATGATCACCACATAATAAATCTTCCCCATAGTTAACTGGAACATAATGCTCAAGTACAATTACATAAGTTTAAGTAACCTCAATGCAGACTGTCTTGCCAGAGTGGTGCATGCCCTGGTTATCTCCCACTTAGACTACTGCAATGTGCTCTACGTGGGGCTACCTTTGAAGATGACTTGGAAACTACAACTAATTCAGAATACGACAGCTAGATTGGTTACTGGGAGCAGCTGCTGGGACCATATAACACCGGTCCCAGTGAAGGAGTGTCATAGCGATGCCGCACATGCGCCTTATATAGCGACGCCCTGCCCTGGGTGTCACGACGCATTCATTTGCCCCTGCTGAAGTCAGCCCTGTTTAGGGAAGTTTTAAAGGAATGATGTTTTAATTATGCTTTTAGATATGTTGTAAGCTGCCCAGTGTGGCTGGGGAAACGCTGCCAGGTGGGCAGGGTATAATAATAATAATAATAATAATAATAATAATAATTACTGCAATTACTTTTAGCATCTTTTTCTTTACCTGACCACACTGAAATGAAACTTTATTAGTCCTTGATTTATGAAGTTTTCGTTTTCCAGAATCTCCTCTGGTTCCAAAGAGGGTAATGTACACATTAGAATTTGTTTCTGCACCAGGGATTGTTCCAGTGTATACACTGACATTGTAGCATACCACTGAAAGAGAAAAAAAGCATTACTACTATGTGGTATTCAACTACGTTTTACTCAGGGCAGACCCACTGAAATAAATTAACATCACCAAGTTAGGTTGATTGCTTTCAATAGGTTTACTCTTAGTAAAACTTACTTGAATACCAACTATTATCATGACATTTCCATTATGTCCATAATCTGTCAAAAGACTGCTTCATACTGCTCTGTACTGACTTGAAGCTTGTGGCTCAAGCACTAGGGCAACAGAGTGATTTAATCCACTTTAACTGTGCAAACTTAAATTTCCAACATGTATTTGAATCCCTCCTGCAAAATATTGACAGTATGGAGGTGACTCACTCTCTGTCTCTGTCTCTGTCTCTATCTCTGCCTTATATACCCACACTTTTAAAAACTTGCTTTCATTTCCTGCTCAGGACAGAGACTTGGAGAAATTGGAAGGGATACAGAAATTAGTAATACAACTGTTGTTACTGTGCTAAATTCTTAGGCTGGGCTGCAAGGCTATACAGGCTTACATGGACTAAGCCCCACTGAAAGTGTTACTTAATTCTGGGTAAATTTCACAATCAGTCTTTAAAAGCTATTATATTTATTGTATTTAATATATTTCTATACCACCTTTCAAGAATAAAATCCTTATCAAGGCAGTTCGTGTGAAATACAACAATGAAATTCCATAGATCACATTTTAAAACAGCTCAATAAAACAATCCCACATTGTTAAAATTAGCAATCCAATATAAAATGCAGCAAAATACAGCCACCAGCAACAGGATACATAATGCCACCCTGGGCTCCTTTGGGAGGAAGAAAGGGATACAAATAAAGAATCAGATCCCCCAGTTTCTGTAAGCCAAGGTAAAATGGCAGGTTTTAAATGCCCGTTTGAAAATACAGTAAGCCCACAATTTACACACATTTAACGTGCTCATTGATCTTTACACACTTGGCAAAAATTAAAAAGGGGGTGAGGTTTCAGGGGTGGGGGATGACTTTGGCATCCCCTTCCACCACAGAAGCAATGTTTTTTGACCATATGTGATTTTGTTTTTAGGTATGATCCCTGGAACATAACCCCTGCATAAATTGAGGGCTTGCTGTAACTAGGCATGAGGCCTGCCTAATATTACACAGCATAATGTTCCACAATTGTGGGGCTACAATTACTAAGTACCTAAATACAACAAGCAATTCATTTAAGGTGTAAGCAACTTTGCTTGGAAGTAACAGGACTGGACTTTTCCAGCTGGCTACTACACAATAAGGCTTAGGTTAATAGCTCCAGCCACGGTTTGTAGGCAGCCATTAAAAAACTAATTTTTTGGATGCATAGAAAATTCCAAATCTTTTACTCACAGTTCTGCACACACTGACAGGATTCAATAAACAACAGCTGCCATGGTGAAGTTAGTGGGGAAAAATTATGATTCATTAATAAACAAGTGCCTGCTATGAAATATTGTACTGAAAAGCTTGGGGAAAAGGGGAAGCTTCTCCCTCCCTCAGACCACCCCTCACTCATGCACAGACACACTTCAGAAGATGAACTCTACATGTGACCATCAAGTGACACCAAAAGCACCCCAGCTTCCCAAAAAAATCTACGGTGCCTTCATTGGCTTGAGAACTGCTAGTGGAGCTTGTGTGTGGTAACAGCTTTACCCAGAAGTCAGCTTCTGTTAACACTGATCACAGTGTATTTGATATCCCTTTGATATTAACACTAAAGCCTGTCTGAGCCTGTGCATGCTTAAGGAAAGGAATGCTGGAGGCAGAACAGCTTGCAAAATGAGAGAATGAAACTGATTGCAAGCTAAAAGGACGGGCCACTTTTAGCTAGGATTTCTGCAGTGATCCCTCCATTCTCACCTAAGGTAAAACAGAGGTCACATGCAGGTCTTCGAAAAGAGATGTGTTGTTGATTTATTTATTTATTTATTTTGCACCAGCCACTTGAAAAACCTGAGCATGAGCTGGTGGGATGTACTGTGGACATTGTGTGGTCCCTTTCAGCCTCAACACTCACTGATATTGATCACCTGTCAACAAATCAGATGGCGCACAAACTCTAGGCTGAGCACCGAATACCAACTTTCCACACATACTTGAAAACTTCAGGAACCTGGTTGCCTGACTTAAAACACACACATCTACACAGTAACATGACAATGCCTGGGCATATCAGACAGGTACGGCTTACCACATTACAAACTGGGTGTATTAACTTGCCCAGGCATGTTAACTGGGTGTATTAACCTGCCCTCTAACTAATGAAGTTTCTAAGCTGCAGAAGCAGAAGTTGTGACATGCTGCTGCAGCTGAAATATGTATCTCTGGCCAGAGGAGCAGAAAGCTGCTAACTAGTTGTACCCCCATTCCCAATAAAATACTACTCACTTCTAAAGTTGTCACTGAACCAGAATTTTACTAAGTAAAACAGATATTAATTCCCTTGTGCATTACTAGGACAGGCAAACAAACAAGCCTCGGTGTGTGCATTCTGTATTACTTAACTTTGTATAAGCTGTAGTATTCAGAAAGATAGCGTCATTCAGGAAAATCACTCTGCACGTGCTCTTTTGACTCCTGAAAGTCTTCTTATTGTTATTGGAAAAAGACACTCTGCATACTCATTTTGACACTGGGCCCTTAAAAAGAATTTTTGTTCTCTTCATGGGAAACGTACTTGTTCAAGGACACTTGGTCTGAGATGCCAGGTTTTGTTTTGTTTTGTTAATGAAGAAGTGATTTCTTACTATACGAAGTGGATCAGATCATGCTCAGTTCCCAGCTGCATGGAAGAGTCTATAGGAATACAGTTCTATATACATTCCCACGTCCTCTGAGCATGCGGAATTTTGGGGGGAAGGGGGGACACAGACATTTTCTGAACACATTTTGATGATGTGAACAGACCTGAGGTCTTAAGAGTGCAGTTTCACTCAACCCTGCTGAAAGAAGGTGCTTTTTTTCAACCCTGCTGAAAGAAGGTGCTTGGTTATTTACTCTTAGCAGCAAATCTTATGAGTGTAACTGCTCATGGGATTGAGACATGTCTCTTTCTCCCCCCTGACTTCCTCTGTAAGCGGTTTGGAACACTCCAATTCTCCCCAAACCACTATTTATCAGCACAGGAGAAACAATACTGTAATGGTTTAAAATGTCTATTTTTTTCTTGTACTGCAGCAGTAACCAAAAGCAATATATAATACATTGCAATCATCATTCAGGGCCTGATTCCTGGCTCTTCAGCTTGAGGTCATTGTACCTTGAATTCAGTGACATTACATTAGCATTAAACTGCAGGGAAACAGGGTATTTCCATATCCTCAGTCAAATGGGAAATAATATAGGCAAATACCATTAAAAACCCAAAATCTGGATAAAACCCAAATCTGGAGATGCTATTTTAGCATGCAGAAATGACACTATATTTAGACACTCATCTGGAAGCATACAAGATCATGAAAAAGAAATGAAGGGCAAAAATTAAGTCAATTAATGTAAATATCACGATGGTGCTTCCTGGAGTGAAAAGGGGTGATTTTTATTTTTATTTTAAAGAAAATATGAGATTCAAATGTGAGATTCATTTTTTAAAGGTGAGCATTAATCAAGCTCTTATATCACACAGAAACAAAATCACCACATCACTAGGCAAAAGAGCAAAGGAAGAACAGGAATCTGTTAAATGAAGCAAGGGGAAATCCAAGAACGAAGGTTTCTTTTTAATAGGTTGCCAATGATTGCCCACTTCGCCCTTCCAATCAGCTATTTCTTGACTATTTGAAAAGGCAAACAGAACTAGGCAAATGTTTTTCTTTTCCCACTTCATTTCCCTCCCCCTTGCCATTTTGTAATATTTTGAAGTGTATCTGAAAAATTCAGGGCACTCTAAAAGCAAACTCATGAAAACATTATCTTGAAAGTCCCTGCTATGCAGACTGACAGTCTTTGAACTTAAATCCATCTGCTGGGACAAACTTTGTATACTTTTATTGGACATATAGCAATAACAGGTTTACTCTGAGCATTTGAACAGTATTTTCCTTCAAACGCTTTGCAGGCTTATAAAAGCAAACATCATAATTGCTGGTGAGTCAAACCAATGCCCTATGTAGTTTCAATGGTAGCAGAAGATGAGGTGCTCTAGGGAAAATGTCACGGCTAGGGACACAAGAACAGGCCTTTTAAAATCTGTTGAGCTCAGTCTAGAAAAAATAAGAGTAACCTTAATTAAGTTCCCTCAACCAATGGTCTAAAAATGGACAGAAATTGGCTTCTGCTATATCATGGAACCTTCAGGAAGAATCAAACTATTAAGAAGCGGTTGACTAGGAAAGGGCGAAGGTTAGGCATTTCTGAGTCAGTGAGATTAGAAGACAGGAGTGCTAACTTTTAAATAAAGATCTAAATTCACTGCCAGATCTTGAACTGCAGGTCTCTAGTTATTAATGTATCTCTTGCAGTTTGTTAAACATTTGTCACAATGACCACATTCAGATAATCATGTCTTGAATAAGAACACTCCAGAATTTCCTCTCAAAACAGGTGCATGAAACCCCACCAGCTATATGTTTCAAATGTCTTTTAAAACCTCATTTATTTACCCAGGCCTATTTTGATACTTAGGAGGGTTCATAGGAGCCAACTCCCAAGGGCCGAAGTTCCATTCTGCTTTCCCATTAAAATATTTGAGGGAGCTGGGCCCCCCAAAGTTGATGGGCATTGTCACTCAAATGGTGTGTGTGCGCCACATCATGTGATTGATTATGTGGGGTGGGGCTTACCTGACTCCTCAATATTTTATTCAAGCTGGCACCCCTGGGATGGTTACTCTGTTTTCTTACTGACTGCTAAATTTTTATCATTTAAAATAATGCATTGTATTTATTATTGTTTTCTTTTTTAAAAAAATGTAATCTTTTTTGTGCTGTTTGGAATAGTCATGTACTGCTTAGATATTTTTCTTTTCAAAATGTGAAACAATATATACATTATCTAAATAAATAAATTTAAAGCAGCCATTTGTACCCTTTAAAAGCAGCACATAGTCTTACTCCACACTTTTTATAGTAGGATCAAATAAACCAGGAATTCTTCTGCTAACCATAGATTCCCATATTGTCCAATATAGGAAACCATGGTTGATGAGCTTTGGAAGAAGCCAGCATATTAAATAGTGGTATGAAGATAGTTTAATATCCTGGCTTGATCCAAAGAATAACAAAACAAGAACCTATGATTAGTGGAAGACATTTGAATTTGTTTGTGCCCACCAGAGAGGGAGAAGCAAAGGGGCTGCATGTGCAGTCAAAAGGATTCTTACATCAGATTATAATGCTGATATATGATTGTTCAAACTCTCCTACTAGGAACTACATTACAATGTTCAAACCAAGTTCAAGGTTAATGCTGCAGTTCTTCAAGTCTACCTGTCTGTGAGTTATGATTTAAGGATCACAAATCAGTTGTCAAACAGAGTGAAAAAAATAACCATATAAAACTACTAGGAAATGATTTCTGGAAAGATTTAAAAAGCAAAAATAAAAATGAACCTGGATATGAAAATGAGACATAAAGGTCCAGACAGACACAAAGCATGACAGGGAGATGAAAAATTCAATGGCATGGAATTATAGGCAAAATAATATAAGCCTCGATCTATGAAGAATACAAAACTAACATTGTTGGGGAAAACATACCATGCTGGGTCAGAGATTCTGGAGAAATAGTATTTCATTGTCAGCATTTTGCAATGACTGGTATAATGAAAGAAGACAATCAAAAAGTGAGAACCTATCAATGCAAGATGCAGAGAAATATGAAGGTGTGTCAAATATTATGTTTAAAAAAAGAACTACCATTATCTAGAGATAGCCAGACAGAGAAATTACACAGCAAGAACAGAAAAATTAAAACCATCTTCAAGCTTTATGGTTCCATTGTGGCAGAATATAAAAAGAAGCAAGATCTTACAGCAATAAATAATGAAGTAAGGACAGTAGCAACTTGAAGCCTGCTAACACCTCAGTTGAATTTATGAAATATAATTTATTCTACTACTTCATATTTTGTACAAAATAAGTTTTTTATAATTAAGTGAATTGATTGCTGGAAAAATATCCAAATTGATCTGAAATTTATATTGGATTGTAATTATATATCATGTAATACATCATTTGTTTTCTGTAATATAACAACCTATAAAGGCTGCACATTTGGTGCTTCTAAGCAATTATCCATTTTAAATAGGAATGCAGATGGCAAAAATTTCCTTCTCAGAGACAGCGGGGGGAAATGCAAAAGTTTTTGGTTGGGCTGTCTATTGATATTCAATTGAAATGAACCAAAAATCAATAGGTAATTTGAAGTCATAAACTTATGAATTTAGGACTTGTCTAACAGCAATATAATGTTTCCATTTGCATTTATTTGTCAAATATATTTCAATAAGTATAATGTGCCAGAGAAGGAAAATATAAATATACCATTATAACACCATTATTAATAAAGCTGAACAAATGTTCTACTTTGAAAAAAATACTTCCAATGAAAAATACTGGCCACAATGAAAACTCATTTACTCTAAAACATTATTATTGGGCTGGATCCAAAGGTGCCCTTCTGCGTATAGAAGCTGTCTTCTACTCATGAAGGATACCAAAGATGTTCATCTGGAGGTGCAACAGCTTGCACAAGTTCTTGTTCCAGCTGAATCAAGAGAATGGCTACAGACCGTACCTACTACAATATCTCTGTATGAATTCTTGTGCAGTACCTATTTTGCTTTTATTCATTCATTCATTCCAGTGTTTATTTACAGTACACCCTACATTTCAAGGCAAAAAGCCTTCACAAAACAGCTTACAATAAAGCTAAAAATGGTATGGTAGAAATACAATTACGTATAAAAATAATAAACTTCAGCACAGCTAACACATGGTGCCTGTCTCCACTACTCCAGATGTGAGGACTTGAACTCAACTCCCTTTTGAGCAGCAGAGGGCTGTCACCTACTCCTTGGGGGCAGCACTTGTCTGCCTTTTAGGACAGACTGATCCCATGCTCAGCTGATGTTCACATGGAATGCTTTCCCACTTTGGCCTCACAAAGTTCTCATTCACCTTCCTTTCAGTGATCTTAGGTGAATTCTACTGTACTTATCCTGCCTTATAAATAGTTCCTAGGCTTCATCTTCTCATTCATTCTTATTGTGGTATACTTTATACTATGAATGTCCTAGTCCATGATGTTAAGTTGGTATGCAGAAGCTTGACCTTGGTGCCTTTCATTTCCCTTCTAGGCCTACAATTCCTGGATTCTATAAATAATTCAGTACACCAGGACGCCAAACATAAACTTACTGTATTTTGAATCTCTGAATACCCTCAGATATTTTACTTCAGCTTGAATAACATTTGCCTAACTGATAGCACATGTATTCCCACCAGGAGGCACTACTCTTTTCTTCTATATTTATTACATTTATATCTGGGCTTACTTTCAAGGAGCACAAGGTGGTATAAACAGTTACACACACACACATTCATCCTCATAACAACTCTGTGACATTGATAGTGAATGGGCCAAGGTCATCTACTGAGATTCATGACTGAGTAGGAATTCAAACACAGATCTCCCCACTCCTAGCCTTACAGTCTAACCATTACACCACACAGGTTCTTTTCTTGTCAATTAAACCATATTTAATAATAGTGAAAAGCTAACCCATCCAGATCCCACCGGTGAAATTGAAGGTCATAACTCTTTGAATAAACTTCTGTTTCCCTCTCTCTAAACAGCAAGAAGCTGCTAAAACAAATAATTGAGCTTAAGGACACTTTGGTCATAGCTCCAGGAACAGTGCCTGAAAGAGAAGGGGAAAGGGTAACAACGTACGTTCTAACAGTTTCTGCTGTTTATTTTGGTTTCACTTCTTTGCAATGATGAATCATAAAAGATGCTCAGTGGAGCTCAGTCCTTTACACGTGTAGCTTAATATATGTAATTATATACTCACATGGTAGAAGTGCTTTGTTAGGCCTCCCTATTGCTATTTCTTTCCATGTTTCTCCATCACCTTGGCTTTCAGAGAGCCAGCAGTTGACAGGTAAACAAATTTCTTGGTCCAATGGCGAGTTCATTCTAATCTCATCAAGGTACCAACTAGGATCTGGTCCACTACTGTCATGGCCAATCCGGATTTTATACAGCTCTCCAACATCTTTTAGATTAATCTGCAAAATAATAAAATAGCAAAAGCTATTATTATAGTTCATTGGCCCATTATAATTCATTCACCCATCACAAAACTCCCCTAATTAGTACGTATTACCAAAGAGGTATACAAATCATATTCCCCCCTAAGCGCAGTAAGTCATCCATTAGTGATATATAAAATAAAAGCTATTTATTTGACTGCCTGCACCAGTACCTTCCTGCTTGCACTTTAAGATCTGCTTAGGAGGCTCTCCTAGGCTGGCTCTAGACACATCAAAGAAGCATTTCAGGAAAACGCATTGTAAACTTTAGTTACAGGTAGGTAGCCGTGTTGGTCTGCCGCAGTCGAAACAATAAAAAAAAATCCTTCCAGTAGCACTTAAAGGTAAAGGACCCCTGATAGTTAAGTCCAGTCGCAAACGACTCTGGGGTTGTGGTGCTCATCTCCCTTTGCTGGCTGAGGGAGCTGACATTTGTCCGCAGACAGTTTTTCTGGGTCATGTGGCCAGCATGACTAAGCCGTTTCTGGCGAAACCAGAGTAGTGCACGGAAATGCCGTTTACCTTCCCACCTATTTATCTGCTTGCACTTTGACATGCTTTCGTGCTACTAGGTTGGCTGGAGCTGGGACCGAGCAACGGGAGCTCACCCCATCGCAGGGATTCAAACTGCTGACTTAATTTGTTCCAGAGGTCCATTCTTAAGCTGAAACCTTTCTTATCCTGAGGCACGCTTTCACTAATGGGGCCTTCCGCTGTGCGTGCGCCTCCGACACGTGATTTCTGTTTGCAAGCAAGAGCAGCTACTTCCGTATTAGTGGAGTTCGTAACCTGAAGCATTCATAACCAGAGGTACCACTGTAAAATGCTTTTTCTTTACCAATCTAGCTGAGTTCCAAGTGTACCCACACCACAAACTAGCAAGGATGGCAGCCATGTGATAGAAATTCATCTCTATGGTAGTCCCACAGCTATGGATATCCTTTCTCTTGAACCTGTGTGTAATGCCTACATTACAGGCAGGGCCAACCATCCTTTGCCAAAGGTGGAGGTGGAGGAAGGAGCAGCAGCAGATCTGGTTCCAGTGGTGCCATAGGTGACATCTACCTCTCTTCCTCTTCCCAGTGTGGGTATTTTATGCATGTTGTAGGAACCCGTATAATTTGGGCCCACAGCCATGCGGGAGGAGTTTGACAAGTGAGTAGGTACAAGTATTCTGCACTCACTTTCTCCAAACTATCAGCAACTTTAGAAAATGAAAAGAAAAAAGATATCTAATTTGGCCCACCAAGTGGACAAATTTCAACATGAAATACAGCACTAATTTTCACAGCACCCTTCAAATCCTTTACCAAAAAAAGAAGGTGCAGGCGTTTTATTCATGGGAGTTACTAGTGAATTGCATTTTAACTAAAAAAACACAAGCATTGTGTCATGCAGAATACAGAAAATAGATCCAAACTCCACTTTGGCCTGGACTGTGAAAGGAGTGTGCTAAGTAATTGTAACCTTCATAAGCACGCTTAAACATGTCCATGACAACAAATGATAGAAAATGAAAACGCAATGAACACACCGCAGGAAAAATAAATATGATATTCTTGCCACACAGTTAGATGGGAAAATTCTTAACCCCAGTAAAATTATGAAGGCTGAAGCCATGGTCTGGGTGACAGCAGAACCATACTTTGATAATCCAGGGTAAAAGAGGCCAATGGAGGTGCTGCCCAAAAAATCACGGAGAAAGAACCAGAACTAATCTACTCCTACCTAGTGCCTCAAGGCAATCATTGAAACATTAACTCTCTACAGAATATACCATGGCAGATTACACAAGATGTGCCTGCAGGCAAGGAATAGTCTGCAAAACAGACAAACGGACATAAATGCCTTTGGTTTTGAATGGTGCACTGCAGCCTTTTAAGAGTGTTAGTGCAGGCTCAGTTCTTCTATTCAGAACACTAAAGCACACTTCATCAAGTCAGCACCCCCTTTCCCTCCTCTTTCAGTTATAGCATGTGATGCTAAAACTGGGGATAGCTGGGGATTCTGACCTGTGTTTTGCCATAATATGGCCACAGGCAGCATTTGGACAGTAGTCCTAAATGTATGTACTTGACAGCCTACCTCTCCACAGCATTCCTCCTGTTGAAGTACAAACACAGTAGTCATGCTCAGCATGAACTTTAGCAAAAGGCAAACACTCCTTAGCTTTCATTTTGTTACCAGGGGAAACACTGCGCATACATCTGAAATTACTACATGGAATTACTTCTGACAGTTGCTTGTTATCATATGAAATCTGCTAGCCTTTTTGCTATTGTACACCAGATAAACTGTATTTCTGAAATAAAAGGATATGCTTATATTTGCTCAGAGTAGTTAACACAAATATTATCCTTAGTAGACAGAGGCCACATTCACACTGTGCATTTAAAGCACTTTGATGCCCTTTTAAACAATCATGGCTTCCTCCCAAGAATTCTGGGAGCTGTAGTTTGATAAGGGTGCTGAGCATTGTTAGGACAACCATTCATCCCTCCTAAGCTACGATCCCTGGAGTGGTTTAACAATCCATCCCCCTTGCCAGGGAACTCTGGGAATTTTAACTCTGAGAAGGGACTAGGGAGCTGTTTCATGTTCATGTCAAATGTGCTTTGCCAACTTGGGGGACAACCAACAAAACTCTTGCAGATGACCTCAGTGATTAAGCTGGGATGTAAGGCTTTAAGCAGTCCCTAAGGTACCCTGGACCTAAGTTGTTCGGGGAGTAATAAGGGGACCTTTAACCTGGTTTGGTAGTAGATGGGCAGCCAGTTCAGATGTTAACAATGGTACCACATGTTGTCAAGCCATAAGCACCCTGACCAGTTCCAAACCAAGCCCAAGAACAGCCCCACATAGAGCTCATTGTAGCAATCCAGCCTTGAGGTTACCAATGCATGGACTACACTGGTCAGGCTATTGATTGAGCAAGCATCACTAGAGAAAGGAGAAAGGTTCCACAGTTGTGCAATCTAGTGAATGGGAGAGGCATATTTTCTATCTGATCCTAAGGAAGTGCGCACTCCATCAATGCTTTTCCTCCTCCCTCCTTCCACTTTCTTCAGTGTCCATACAGCAAAAGTCCCTGGTCAAAATGAAACCTTGTTCAGTAAGCAAATCTAATTAAATGTATCACCAGATTGGAAGGAATAGAACATGGTTTCCATTAATGATTAAATTGTATCTAAAGAAGAAGAAACATTTGTGGGAGAAAGTTCAACTTGTTCTCACATTAAAAACAGACTTAATATTTTTTCCAAATTTATAAATAATTGCAGCGTATTTCCTTGCCAACAAATCAATGTGTATTTTCTCTTGGAAATTCAGTCAGACATTTCAGTGGCATGTGATGAGTTCTGAAAGGATGTACAAATTGTAGTGCTTAGTATTGCTGCAGTTTAAGGTTGGAAGAAGCTATCTTACTTATAAGTCATTTAGTACATCAACATCTCAGGAGTTTGGACTTCATGAAATGCAGTTGTTTGCCAATGAGGAAGCTCTCAGAGGAGTGTCATCTGTGGTGTGGTGTAGATGAAAAGGCTCTCCCAATAGCTCTGCACCACTAAACAGTTTTTATTTGTTAAGTATATTATATTTTGCTATTTCCCCCCTTTTTGTTAATGACCAACACAACTATCCAAATTCTTGATTTTATTTACACAATTGTTCATGGCTGTTTTGCTATGGCATGAGACATAAGAACATAAGACAACCTGCTGGATCAGGCCAATGCACTATCTAGTCCAGCATCCTTATCTCAGAGTGACCAACCAGATACCTGTGGGGAGTCTGGACATGACTGTAACAGCACTCTGCTCACCTGCAATAACTAACAACTGGCATTCAGAGGCATAATGCAAATTCTAAGAAGCATCGAAAGACTATTTTTACATGACCTGAGTCTACAGTTATTTGCAATGTTGATAAACATTGCTCTAGGTCCTAGGACATTATTTTGGCTGCAAAGGTAGTTTTCAGTTGATGTGATACTAAGGTGCTTCCAGACAGAAGTTTGTTGTGGGGACAGAAGTATTCACACATACAAGTTTTTTGCAGCATCCACTATGACATAACTAGCATCGATATGCCAACCCATATTTTCTCCCATTTCATCCAGATTTACCCTTTGGGAGGGAGGACCCCCCCCCCCAAAAAAGAAAAAACCCTGTTGCCAATGACCTGTTTGGAATAACTCAATGATCAGTTTGAGAATGAAGCTCCCATCTGGAAGCACCCTAAAAAAATGAAAAAGGGGCAAAACTAGGGAAACCTAAAGAACACTACTGGCATTCCTTTTTAAGATACAAACTGTAAGGCCTCTGTATTAAGAACTATCTAAATATTATATAAAGGAGAAAGTCTGAGTATATCCATTTTGACAGCATTTGGCAAATCTTCAAAAGCCTTGGAGCAAAGAAAAACTTGCCTTAAAACTAATGATACTGTGACCAGTCCACCTTCTCCAATGAGCAATTGGAGATTTGACCACTGGAGAAGAACAATGTATTTGAGAAAGGGGGCTGAAGCATGTGAGCTCACACCTTGAGGTCTCCAACCCAATCAGAGATCCATGTCTTCCAATCTCCTGTCCAAACCCCGCCTGCTCATTCATACCATATTAGCAAGAAAGATTGCTCTCTTCTTCCCCATGATTTAATTGAGAAAAATTCCAACCTCAAAGGTATTACCAAGACAATAGTTAAGTGGACCAGTGCTGCTCCAGGTACTTGTTCTGAAGCATTTTGGAGTTCATAGTCAAGAAGGTAGGGTGGCTTTGATTCACTGTGAATATGTTTTTCTTCTGCAAGTATCAAGCATAGACAGAATCCAGTTTTCACTTTGTGTCCATTGTGTTGAGTCCCAGGGTTAAATGTATTAGCAGTTTCAGGATGGGGTGGGAGGATTTCACTTTGGGAATTGGGCATCCTCTACCCCAGTATCACTGCACTGAAGGAAATTCCCCCCACACATGCTGCTTTTACACAACTCCCATATGCTGTGGTCCCATGAGACCATCTTTTAATAATAATAATAATAATAATAATAATAATAATAATAAATTTTATTTATATCCCGCCCTCCCCAGCCAAAGCCGGGCTCAGGGCGGCTAACAACACTAAAACAGTACAACATTATAAAACATTATAAAAATGAATTAAAATCAAAATTGATGGCAACCATAAACTAAAGTTTTGTAAAGATTGCCAAAGGAGGGAGTCAGGCTGCGCCCTGACCAAAGGCCAGGTGGAACAGCTCTGTCTTGCAGGCCCTGCGGAAAGATGTCAAGTCCTGCAGGGCCCTTGTCTCTTGTGACAGAGCATTCCACCAGGTTGGAGCCGCAGCCGAAAAAGCCCTGGCTCTAGTTGAGGCCAGCCTAACCTCTCTGTGGCCTGGGACCTTCAAGGTGTTTTTATTTGAAGACCGTAAGTTCCTCTGTGGGGCATACCAGGAGAGGCGGTCCCGTAGGTACGAGGGCCCTAGGCCGTATAGGGCTTTGAAGGTTAAAACCAGCACCTTAAACCTGATCCTGTACTCCACCGGGAGCCAGTGCAGCTGGTATAGCACCGGATGAATGTGATCTCTAAGCGAAGACCCCATAAGGAGTCTCGCTGCGGCATTCTGCACCCGCTGGAGTTTCTGGGTCAGTCTCAAGGGCAGCCCCACGTAGAGCGAGTTACAATAATCCAGTCTGGAGGTGACCGTTGCGTGGATCACAGTGGCTAGGTCAGGGCGAGAGAGGTAAGGAGCCAACTGCTTAGCTTGGCGGAGATGAAAAAATGCCGCCTTTGTTATAGCTGCAATCTGCGCCTCCATGGAGAGGGAGGTATCAAAGATTACACCCAAACTCTTAACGGACGGTGCTGGCACTAATTGCACCCCCGCAAGAGATGGGAGTTGCCCCCTCAGTCCCATGTCGTCCCGTCCCAGCCAGAGGACCTCTGTCTTCGAAGGATTTAACTTCAACCGGCTCCCACGTAACCATCCAGCCACAGCCTCCAAGCATCTGATCAGTGTGTCTGGGGCCGAGTCCGGGTGGCCGTCCATCAACAGATAGAGTTGGGTGTCATCAGCATACTGATGGCAGCCCAGCCCAAAACTCCGGACAAGCTGGGCGAGGGGGCGCATAAAGATGTTAAAAAGCATCGGGGAGAGTATTGCACCCTGGGGCACTCCACACACCAAGAAGTGGCGCGATGACAATTCCCCCCCAAGCGCCACCCTCTGTCCCCGACCAGAGAGAAATGAGCGCAGCCATTGAAGGACTGTGCCCTGGATCCCCACGTCGGCAAGGCGGTGGTCCAGGAGTTCGTGATCGACCATGTCGAAGGCTGCTGACAGGTCTAGAAGAATCAGCAGCCCTGACCCGCCTCGATCCAGCTGCCTGCGGAGATCATCTGTTAGGGCGACCAGAGCCGTGTCGGTCCCATGACCAGCACGGAAGCCGAACTGGAATCGATCCAGAGCCGATGTTTCATCCAGAAACCTACCAAGCTGTTCAGCAACCGCTCTCTCAATCACCTTACCCAGGAATGGAAGATTCGAAACCGGGCGGTAATTGGATCTAAGGGATCTAATGATGTTTTCTTTAAGAGCGGGCGCACCACTGCCTCCTTCAGTTCCCCTGGGAATGTCCCGGTGCCAAGGGACAGATTGATGATATCCCCCAGGGGGGCCCGCACCTCGTCTGGACACGCTCTAATCAGCCAGGACGGGCACGGGTCGAGAGGACAAGTGGTGGGCTTTCCAGCTCGGAGGAGTCTGTCCACATCGGCTGGGGATATCCAGTCAAAGTGGTCCAATACTGAACCCGAGGACAGTTGAGGGGCCTCCAGTTCCTTTATTGTATCCAAATTGGCAGGGAGGTCATGGCGGAGCAACAACCTTTTAACAACCTTATCATGTCATTCTGCTTTCCTGTTCTTTACTTATATTACTCTGCCACTGGTAAAGAGAGTAAGGAGTAAGGAGATTCATTCAGTCTGCTGCCTTTGCAGAGGAAATTTCTCTTTCTCACTGGTTCTTTTGTTTCATCATCCAAGGAGAAGTCACAGTTGTGCAGAGTGGGTAGGAGTAGTTCTAGCTCCCAATTCTCAGTGAAACTTCATATGCAGCACCACTCTGTATGGCTATGGAACCATCAAGATCTATGGAGCCTTGCCTTACACTGCTTCCCCAGCAGTGCATATGCCTCTTTTGTATGCGACAGGGGTGAGAAATATCTCCATCTGATAGTGCTGGAGAGGGGTGAGTATTCCAATGCTCTGTCTCTCTGCATGCACATCCATCCATCTCCAACTCCTTGAAAGCTTCCATCAACGGTGTCTCCGAAAAAAAATTTACACATCACTTGGGAAGACAGGCAAACTAATATCAGTGTACTGGAAGAAGTAAAGTTCACCAATGTCGAAGCAATGATTCTTCAACACCAACTTCGCTGGACTGGTCATGTTGTTCAGATGCCTGATTATTGTCTTCCAAAGCAACTACTCTATTCCAAACTTTAAAATGGAAAGCGTAATGCTGGTGGTCAACAAAAGAGGTTTATAGACCCTCTCAGGGAAAATCTTTTAACAATATATTATAAACACCAGCAATTGGGAAACACTGGCCTGCAAGTGCTCCCATTGGAGAATAGCCCGTACCAAAGGTGTCATGGACTTTAAAGAAACTCAGGATGAAAGGGAGAAATGAGCTTAGAGGAGGGCATGTTTGGCAAACCCTCACCATCATCAACTCCCACCTGGAAACCTATATCCCCACTGTGGAAGGACATGTGGATCCAGAAATGGCCTCCACAGTCACCTATGGACATACTGTCAAGACCATGTTCATGGAAGACAATCTTACTCAGCTACGAATGATTGCCAAACAAAGAAATAAGCCATCCAAAGTATACACAGTATGTTGAACATGGAGCTGATTTCCTGCTTTAATTTGGAATATTGTGATTCCCCTCCCCCCTATAATATTTCATTGATCCAACTTCATCATATTTATGGACTCCAAGTCTGCATATCACTTTGGTTTCAGATTACATTCAGGAGGAGCTCATATGTGAAAGATTTGTGAAAGATCTCCTTGCTCTCCTAGATATTGGGAAATATTATTTACACTTAAGGTGATTTCTTCTGCCAATATAAACAATATTTCACTCTATCAGTACAGAAGAACTTGCATGTTGTTATTGGGGGTTTTTTCAAAAAAAAAACAGCTAAGGAAACCTCTAAACACCTAAGCATTTATATTTCCCAGTCTCTTCTGAATCCTTACCCAAGGATAGCCAACATGGTAACCTCCAGGTGTTGCTGGACTACAATTTCCATTATCCCTGTCCTTTGGCCATGCTGACTGGAGCTGATGGGGTCTGGAGTCCAGCAACATCTGGAGTACCACACTGGCTCTTTTGAAAATCTATGCAAGGTCCCAGAATTATTTTACAACAGGCATCATTTGAACATCCCACAACAGAGCTTTGTAAAACACTTCATTCCTTATCACCTGCTACTTCAGTTCCAAAACTATCTTAAGCACAGATTGCCAACTGCGCTGATATGTGCCAAGCTATGTGATGTGTTCTGAAGGGGCAGACAGCTTAAACCTATGCAGCCACTGCTTATGCAAGACATTCTGTCAATACTTACTAACCTTCAGAACATTACTGTCAGCACAGTACAGTGACGAGAGGCATCCCTTCTGTCTTCTTACATTTCATTTCACTGTTGCAAGCAATAAGTGTACTTACCTATCCATCACTGTCAACATTTCTTACATCTAAAACAAGTATTTTAACATATCAACAACACAGAGAAGGGAGTAGAATTCCCTTCCATTTCCCTCACTCTAATTCCAAAACCAGAAAATCAAATCTCTACTATAAAAATAAACTATATACCTTTTGCACATTTAATTTTTTAAAGAAATGGAAAGGGGTGAAAGGGGGTTATATGTGGCTTTTGGCTCATAAAGCCAAATGAGAGAAATGATGGCATGCTTTATTAATGTAGAATAACCACAGCATCCTAGTTCACAATTGCTAATGGAGATTGAAGCAGCCAGATTTTTTTATAGGTGTCAAACAACTGAAGATATGGGTAGTTGATGCTGCCTCAGTGACCTATTGGCTGCTTCAAAACTAGGATCTGTTTTCTGATTGTCATGTTCAAAATTGTGGGTGATTCCTGGATAAGGATGCCTGTAAGCTTGAGGACTAGTGGCTGAAGTGGATGGTTCAGTCACCAGGTCAGGCTCAGTCCTGGCAGGCTGTAATCTTAAAATCCTGAAGTCAGTATAATAACACTGTACTGCAGTAATAATAATAATAATAATAATAATAATAATAATAATTTATTATTTATATCCCGCCCATCTGGCTGGGCCTTCCCAGCCACTCTGGGCGGCTTCCATAAAGACCAAAAATACAGTAAAATCACACGTTAAAAACTTCCCTGAACAGGGCTGCCTTAAGATGTCTTCTGAATGTCAGGTAGTTGTTTATCGCTTTGACATCTGCTGGAAGGGCGTTCCACAGGGTGGGTGCCACTACCGAGAAGGCCCTCTGCCTGGTTCCCTGTAGCTTTGCTTCTCGCAATGAGGGAACCGCCAGAAGGCCCTCGGCGCTGGACCTCAGCGTCCGGGCAGAACGATGGGGGTGGAGACGCTCCTTCAGGTATACTGGACCGAGGCCGTTTAGGGCTTTAAAGGTCAGCACCAACACTTTGAATTGTGCTCGGAAACATACTGGGAGCCAATGTAGGTCTTTCAAGACCGGTGTTATATGGTCTCGGCGGCCGCTCCCAGTCACCAGTCTAGCTGCCACATTCTGGATTAGTTGTAGTTTCCGAGTCACCTTCAAAGGTAGCCCCACGTAGAGTGCATTGCAGTAGTCCAAGCGGGAGATAACCAGAGCATGCACCACTCTGGCGAGACAGTCCGCAGGCAGATAGGGTCTCAGCCTACGTACCAGATGGAGCTGGTAAACAGCTGCCCTGGACACAGCTTTGACCTGTGCCTCCATGGACAGCTGTGAGTCCAAAATGACTCCCAGGCTGCACACCTGGTCCTTCAGGGGCACAGTTACCCATTCAGGACCAGGGAATCCTCCACACCTGCCCGCCTCCTGTCCCCCAGAAACAGTACTTCTGTCTTGTCAGGATTCAACCTCAAGTAGAAAGTAGAAAGGAATGGGGAAGTAGATATCCAATATTGGCTTACAATCTTCCTGGACTTGAATCATCTGCTTGAACACTAATCTTAGTAATGTACTGTTAAGTTGATTACTGCCATAAATATACAATTACTCTATTCTCCCAGGGATGCTGCACGCCATATCAATGAACAATTCAGAAAATGAAATGTGGAACTGAAATCATTACAATGAAATCATTTTAAGTATCTATTACTTATTCACCTTGGAATAAACCTGTTCTGCATAGCTTGTGTAAGTAAACTCTCCATTATTTATACACAGTGTAATTGTACCTTGAATGTATCTGTACTGTGGGGATTAAACAGCTGGTGTTTCCCAGATCCCAGAATAAGAGGACCAGAAGCCTTATTTTCTCCATAAACATACAGGGACACAGTTGCTGTTGTGCCAGCTGTTTCAAAACATCCAGTGACTACAGTGATTTTCCAATCTTCTCCTGCAGGTAAAAACAAAATGAAAATGAGTGCCACTGACTGAGCAGTTTTATCTCGGGGACTGCCATGTGCCTGGAGATGTGTGTAATACTGGCTTTATTGCAAACAATGCATCACTAAGTTTACAGAACAGGAGTAATTGTTCCATTAAATAGGGAAGGTGGTGCTCAAAGGAGAGATGGGTGAATGAGAAAATGCTAAAGACAAAGGTTGCGTTGGATAATAATAAATATTTAAAGGCAAGATTGCATTAGATTCTAAAGCAATGAGGTGCTCTTCAGATATGGTTGGATTATATCCCTGGCCACTGCCCATACTGGATGGGGCTGATGACAGCTGGTGACCAACAACACCTAGACATTGGCCATACCTGTTCTAGAGGGAAAGCATCATGCACCTTTAACACTAATGCATTGCATATGATTAGCTGCTTGTAATTGCAGTTGGCTGGACAATGACATTTCTAAGTAACCCCCTGCATGCTTACATGTATCCCTTAGTTTACAGTATCTAGAATTTAGCAGGATAATACAACCATAACTAACTGGGACTAGGTAAGATCACTACTGTCTAGTATTGCATTCCTACATCAAAAAGCAGAAATTATGTTCACTTCAATCACTTTAGAGATTTTCTGCCTTTATTTGCAGCAGCCTCCATTTAGCAATTACAATTCAGTCTGCAGAGAGCAAACACAATTAATAAAATACCAACCCACAGACTTGTTAGTAATAAATGTCACAGTGTGTACTTCAGCTATATTAATAGGGAGGGAAAAACCTTTTGCTTGTTAATTGGTGAACAAAGGTGGAGTCTGGAATCACAGTCTCTCTTTTCGCCCACTTTTGCTTTCCTTTGAATGTCTTCTTTATCGCAAGAGAGGGATTGAGTGGCTGAGGGTTTGATGGTCTCCACGCCCACGTAGGTGGAAAATGGGGCAGTGCCTCACTGGTAGATGGTTTAGTCTTCCCAGTCAATGCTGTATTATACTTATTATGTTTTAAAATGTTTGCTCTCTCTCTCTCTTTTTGCAAGCCACAATGCGACTTGGAAAAGCATCACATAAATATTTTAAATAACTTGTTAGATGTTCCTTCCTCTTGTTAGAAAGCTCACTCCACTATGTCAACCAGAGCTTTCCTATTTCCTAGAGCTGGTATTTTCAGCAGAGGAGAACACCTTATCCTCAACTCAACCCTATGGATTGAAGACCCTAACATCCTGCAAGTAAGTGCCTCCTGGGTGCATTCTTCCCCGTGTATTTTTTCTCCTGTTCTCTCAGTAGCTTGCCAGTCTTTCCCTCATCTCCCCCTGCCACTGGAGAAGCGGGCAAAAGCCAAGCAAGCACCCTAGATTTCTTTTGACACAAATAAATGAATCTACATATTATGGCAAGGACTGGGATCACTTGCCACTCAGCGGCTGCATTCTACAAATGTCACATGTATGCCATCTGTAAATTGGTGCTCTTGAAGATCTGGGGATGTGAATAGATGGCAGCACATGCCTGAAAGTAGGGATACTGCAGAAGATTGTGATTTGGGGCATGGGGTTACAAACACTTGTAACACTTGACTATGAGTAGGTCTGTGAGTGTGTACCTGATGCCAGCCACCTAATTTAAAACAGATATGATCCATAAAAAGGTACTCCACTGTCAAAGAAATAATATCTCTTCTTAGAAATACATGCAAGTACTGAAGACAAAGCTAGTTGTTTGAAAATACTATTTATGCATCTATGTAGATGTTTACATAAGTAAGCTGTCATTTTGCACATATTTTTGCATAATAGGTTCGAATATAATTATCAATTCATCAGACAGACTGCATTTGAAATAAAGATAGTGGAATATAATTGCATATTAGGAATACATGTTTTCAAAACTTTCTCTTGACAATATATTAAATGTTCATCAGTTTAGGGGCCAATGCAGGATACTACTTCAACTGTGCTTACGGGATCCAAGATGGACCAAATCACACATTCTCTTCACTCTAGGATACAAATTCCACCCACCTGCTGCTGCGCTTAAATGTGATTAAGTTTAGTCACTACTGTTCACTTCCTAGGTGGGGCTGCTTTTTTGTCCAATCTGCTGCCTGGCGCCATTATTATTTTTTCTTCAAGTGCCTGTTAATGAGATCCCAGCCAATCCAGGATCATGTCATGAACACAACGTCACAAGGTCAGAGTGAAAGTAGAAAGCCTTGTACACTTTCTGAATCAACTTTGTGATGAGATTTGAATTTATGATGACATCAAAAGGCTAATTCAAATTGAGGGCAGGAATGGGGACTGTGGAGGTAATGGAACTATGAACACTTTCACCCCAGTTTGCAATCCCCCTGCCCTCAAAGGTGAGACTTTGGAAATAATCACAGAAAGCCCACCCCTACTCATTTCAGCTCAGCCTTAAAGGTAAAAGGTAAAGGTACCCCTGCCCGTACGGGCCAGTCTTGACAGACTCTGGGGTTGTGCGCCCATCTCACTTAAGAGGCCAGGGGCCAGCGCTGTCCGGAGACACTTCCGGGTCACGTGGCCAGCGTGACATTGCTGCTCTGGCCAGAGCCAGAGCCGCACACGGAAACGCCGTTTACCTTCCCGCTGGTAAGCGGTCCCTATTTATCTACTTGCACCCGGAGGTGCTTTCGAACTGCTAGGTTGGCAGGCGCTGGGACCGAGCAGCGGGAGCGCACCCCGCCGCAGGGATTCGAACCGCCGACCTTTCGATCGGCAAGCCCTAGGCGCTGAGGCTTTAACCCACAGTGCCACCTGCGTCCCTTTCAGCTCAGCCTTAGTCTTGATTAAATGATAGAAAGCAGAAGATGAATTTACCATTTTCTTCCTCTTGCATTTTCAGCTGATGATTTATTTGCATTTCTGCCAAAAATAAAACATCAGTGCAGTTAATAATAGAGTTGTCAGGTTACAATGAAAAGTGGAAGGAGGGAGGAGGTGTTCATATATTAACACTTCTGCTTTTACAGAGGAAAATGTATTCTTTCACAAACCAATATGGGGATTGTAGAAGCATTTGAAAACAGTAACCAAAAATGGTCCTTTGACATGGTACACTAAATAAGTGATAATTACTGCTTTATACTCTGCCCATAACTCACTGCAGTATAGAAGATCTGGAGGTATAGGTGCAGAAATACCTGAACCATTATACCTGTAGTGGAAACTGATCATTGGCTGGTCACTGGTACTCCTGCAGCGATGCCCCCTTGCTGCTATTACCGTAGAATAGCTATGCAAGGCAAGGTCATATGCAGTGGTTTGCAGGGATGAAGAGAAGGCAGAAAAGTCATGTCAGCTGTTGGTACATATGCTCATGAATCATTACTAGCTGGAAGGCCAGAGGTGAAAGGGGCATTGCATTGCATTTACCGGCAGCAACACAACTAACTTATTGTGCAGTTGCAGATAAGACACATACTATAAGTTTTAAGGGAAACAAGGGTTTCTGTCCTGGTGTTACGTAGTTTCCATCTTTATGCTAATACAGGAGCAGAGGGTAAAGGCAAAGAAAAATTGCAAGAAGGAAGGGGGTGCTTAACCCTCCCACCCCAACCTGGAAATTCTCCCTTTGTCCCAATTGTTTTATAACCCCCACCCTGCTAGCTTCTAAAATCAAGTGGGCCACTTGGCTTTCATTTTCCTTTGTGCAAACAGCAAATTGATTTACAGAGCAGTCCTATGCAATGTTACTCAGACGTAAGTCCCACTGTGTTCAGTGGTGCTTACTCCCCTCGTGTTTAGGATCTCCACCTCCACCTCCATATTTTAATTGTATCATTTACCTTGAGCAGAGAGTTCTATTTCTGAATGAACTGTGCCTTGGGAGGTAAATGGCAGCCACCTGAGAGTAGGAGAAGAGAAAAAACAAAATGAAATAAAGAAAATGAAGTAAGTTTTGTTATTTCCATACGTAGCATTAGTCTAACTGGGATAATTTCTTCAAGTGAACATGTTGCACAGGATAGGAATTGTTCCATAAGTCCCACAAAGCTTTTAACATTGATAATGAAATATTTGCATGTGAAACACATGCAATTATCATACAGCAGCCCTTAATTTATGGGAAGCTTGGGCAACACACCCTTGCAGGAGCAATGCAAAACACAACAGACCATTTCAGAAATATTAAGTTTTTTGAAATGACTATCATTATGTCACCTTTTAATATGGTAAATAAATATATGGTTTCAGCAAACAAATCTCATTCTGGTACAGCCCTTTGAATTATAGAATGCTCTAGCTTTTATCTCGCTAAGTACTGCTAATTTGCCCTATCATACAATGGCTTTGCTAAACTTCAGTTATAAGCCCATCCTAAGCAGGAGCAGAGCCATGTAGGTCACAATAAGCATAAAGAAGGTAACTGCAGTATCAGAAACTCAATTTCCAATGAAACTCCAGATGGCGCATACATATCTGGAACTATCTAAGCATTTTTCCCTTTCCAAGGATGCTTTGTATCAGAGATGTTTCAGACTGACAAACCACATCTATCTGCTCACTTCACAGAATGGAGAAAAACAGTACAACAGCCAAGGGATCCATTGCAAGGAAGGGCCCATGAAGTGAAAAGAGTCTTGTTGTTGGCACCATGTATAGTGAGAGGTGAGTGGATGAAGACAAAAAAAAATGGGGTCTGAAAGGTGAGACAAGGCTTTTTAAAGTTTTGGCCCTAGCAGGGGAGTGAGCAGCACCATTTGGTAGCTCTGTTTTAAGGAAGCAAAATGCATCACACATCCTCTAAACACCAACAAGTACATTTGACTTGCAAGAGAACCATTTGGAAGGGAAATGAAAGAACTCAGTACCCTGATAGTGATTTTGAGCTTCAAGCAGGAAAGGGCCCTAGCTAATCAAATATATGAAGCGGCTGATTACTTCAGTGCTAGATATTGTGAAGGACTGATTACTATATATGCACATATTGCTCATGCAAAACTAAAAGATAAAAAACCGTTAGGCTTCTAAATATAAAACCAGACAAAAGAACAGTTAGCTGAAATTCTTAAAGGTTATTCAAAGTCACGCATTTTGGCAGCAAGAAATATCTTGGCAGTCAACAGGTTAAGAGTGGTAGGGAAGACATGGTCTATGCTGGATGAGTTTTTACTGAATAAGGTAGCTGGATGAAAAGGAAACAATGGGGTAGTATTTGTTAGAGCAGGTGTGGGAGCTTGTGTTGAAAAGGGTATTGTATTTCTGTATTAGGGAGGGAAGGTCCTACTGTAGTCCCATCTGTCCTAGTTCCATGTGGATCTTTAATCTAAAAACCTTTCAAACTCCATACAGAAATGCAAAGTTGCTTCTTTTATAGTACTTATGAGATGGTCCAAAGGCTCCATCACTGCTTCTGTTTGTATTTCAAAGTTGTTATTTTTTTAAAAAAGGTAATCAATTTAAAACTTTTAAAGAGGCATTAGCATCCACTTAGGAAATAAGGTGTTGGGAAAGTTACTTTTAGATGAAGACTTTTAATGAAATACAACCTTTCACAGTTGAAAATATATTCTGAGTTTTTCTCAGGTTCTCTGATGACTACTTTCTCACAGTACCAATACTGTGACATGCTATAGGCCTTGCAGCACAACAGCACCTTCTGTAGTCTTCCAAGTGACACAGCTTGTATTTCAAACCGATCGACCTAAAAGGCAAGAAACAGGTTCCATATACATTTATGCAGTCAATAATAACCAAAGGTCACAACCAGCTCAGTGCTGAAACATTATGCTGCAAACACTATTAAGAAAGCTTGATTAACCACTTCCCAAAATTCATGCAAGAATTCACATTGGCTTTAAAAGGAAATAATATCTTCTTGTTAGTAATAATTAGTCTCTCTTTATATCCCTTCTAAGCAAAGAACTATAAAATATCTCAACAACAGTCCAAAACATTACAGAGGAAGTTATTATTATGAGTGGGAAGATGAGTGAGAATTACTGTGGATTAGCTCTCCCTCTCCAGGAACAGCCATATCTGGTGAACCAGACAAATAGGCACGTCTAGCTGAAGCCTCAGCCTCAACCTTAGCCTCAAATAACAGTGCTGGATTGAGGAATACCCCCATTTTCAATGGTACACATTGAGATGATCTATCTGATCAAAACATATGAAATTATGGTTCTATTCCCATTCAGAAATATTATTTAATGGAAGTTTTACTGAGGTTCTCAACTTAAAATAGAGTTTCTAGAAGTGTGACTAATAGAGCTTTTCTGATTCTGCCTGCACTGTTTGGCTTGCGATTCCACAGGTGAATTTCTAAGATACTGAAAGTGCAAGCCACATGAACAAATCAGTTAACCTGAACTATCACATTCTCTCGTCTACCTTTTCTTCACTTTTCACAACCATCCCAAAAGTCTTTCTCGCTGCCTTATTTTTCTTTTTTCTCTTTTTCTTCAATTTCTTTTATCATTTATAGGATCCTGCTTTTCCTGATACTGATATTCTCTCTCAAAAAAGGTATGCAAGGTATTATAGTTTACCAAGTGTTAGTAAAGAAAGTGATGCAAAATTTGACTCAATTTCCTTCAGAACCTAGTGTTAAGTATGCTGTGTATTAAAACCACTTTCATTTGGTCTGAAATGGGAGTATACTGATTCTCTTCAGCAGGCTTACCATTCCTCTCTGAAATTTCACCGCCTTGTCAGCTTTGTGAAGAAGTCTCAAACCAGAATCTCCTCTTTCTCCATATATGCATAAATAAACAGAAGAATCTGTTTCAGCATCTTCCAAGTGCCCCGTGTACACATAAACCTGGTAACTCACAGCTAGAGAAGACAACCAACATTTTAAAAGATGCAAATAATCTGAAACCATACAAACTGAGTGTAATGTCATGTTACACTTAACCTTCAGGCTCATGCTTAAATACACAGCATGCATCGTCAACCTAGCACTCATGGGGCACATAAGAGGCCCTCCCTGGGACCTACCAAGTTCTATTCCTCCTGCTCCTCACACCACTGGGGCCAGGCTTGAAAGAAATCTTCTTTTGTGCATGTCCACACATGCACATGTGGTACATACATGCACATACATGGTGCATGCATAACTGTGGTACATACACATTGTTGTGCCCACAACAGTTTCGAAAAGGTTGGCAGCACCTTCTGTAAATACATGGTGTGGGTGGGTGTGTAATTGCTTTTAGTTTGTTTCTGTTGGTGCTTCATAAAGCGATTCATAAATGAAATCAAATAAATAAACAAACAAACATGGATACTATTGTGAAGCCCCACTGATTCGAATGAGTGGTTGGCATTGACAGGATTGTGTGCAATGATCTTTGTGAAAGCCATCTCATTTGGTAATAGTTGTAATATTAATTATTATGGTTCTTTGAAGAAAGAATATGCTATTACATGGATAAAGGCTTCTTCCTTTTTCCACTACTGGAAGTTCACATAGAGTATCTCCATTCCCTCTGCTCCTTGACAACCATTTGTTTGCTGAAAAATTCAGAATTTTTCCACTCTTTAGATGTTGTAGGGTTACCTATGAAAGGAGGAAGAAAACAGCAAAAACCTTTATACTTGTAGTTTTATCACTGTACTTCTCTGCTGCACTGGGATGTAACTAATGTAAATAAATAAATAAATAAATTCCACTTCATAAATTGTCAATTACTACCCATTATAACTATTAACATACCACAGGATTTTTCTGGAAATAACCTGAGGATTAATAATGGAAAGGAAAAACAACAACACAAGAACACCCACGTTCATATAGTTAACCACAGAAGGGAGTATCAATTTAATTCTTTTTTTAAAAAAAGTTGTATTTAAAAATTGAATATTTTCATTTTGACATAAAATTTTCAGGTGCAATTTTGATGGCTTCATTTAATGGCTAGAATTTTGCATGTTTACTGGTACAGCTTCTCCGCAAGGGCAAACGTTAGCTGCAATGCTAGAAAACACAGTTTTCCAATATGTTATTTGTTGCCTTGATTGAAAGTCACCCTTTGAAAAGCAAAAGCTACTGTTTTGAGCCTTGGACTCAGATGTTAAAGAAAAGTGAAGCAAACAAGACAAGGTGTGGGGGGGGGGGAGGGGGAGAAGAATCCCTGAAATAATTGGAGCTGAACTGAACTGTTTCCAGTACATCTGGGCTTACTGTTTCTAAAGTTCTGAAGTTAAGGTCCTTTGAGCTGATGTTGGAAACTATTGTTACTACATGATTCAAGTTTTAAGATTTCAGCTTGTAAGATAAAATGTCAGAATAAAACATGGGCATGGTGCTACAGGAGCCAGCTACCCAGGCAAGACACAGATATGTATTGAGTTCCGAAAGTGTACTACATTGTAGCATGAATAAATATTCCAATATAATACCAGATGCTGTGAGCAAAACATGAGAAAATAAGTGTTTTGTTTTATTTTTTAAAAACATATAGACAGGGTTGTGGCACTGGGGCAATTTTATGACCTTCAGCACTATGCCATGCTTGTGAGTCAAAACAGGATGTCGCTCCCAGCACAATTGCCCTAAACTAAAGAGGCAGGTTTGTGCACTGAAACAGACTTTTGCACACAAATCATGTACTGGATTAGAACCAGAAGGCCTGCAAGTTCGATGCATATTGAAATGCAGAACTCATCTATCAGCATCACATCCATTTCAACAGGGTGCACGTTCAGACACTCATGTGATGCAGAGAAGCACATTCTGCATTACAGAATGCATTTAGATGCACATCCATTTTCACCCATGCTTCCTGATCCAGAGAGTGATAGATAAGAGCAATTGATGGGTAAAGGCCTTTACTCAAGTCATGGACACCAGAGTCAGACGCCATACAGAGCAACTGTGCAAACTGTGCAAAAAGTAAACTGAGCAGAGAAGGGGCGTAGTTAACACAAACAATGATTATGGCTGTCGTTCTTGAGTATTTAGAGGGCTCACTTTGAGTGCTCAAAGCACTTCACAATCAAATACATTATCATGTTGTAATCTTTGCAACAATTTTGCAAGGGAAGCCAATATTATTAATTTCCATATTGCATAAAGGAGGCTGTCACTTTGCTTAATGCTACTTAGGCAGCAATCCTGTGCACACTTACCAGGGAGCAAGAGCTATTGAACTCAGTGGGACTTCTGAGTACAGAAGAGTAGGATTTAGTGATTTTATGGCTAAGATGAGATTTGAACCAAGAACTTCTCAACTCACATCTTCGGCAACTACAGTATATAAGCATGGAATAAGCACCACTGAAATGAATACTGATTATATTACAGCAGTGCTTGGTGGAGTGGGGCCATTAATGCTTTGAAAGTTTTAAATCAATCACATGAATCAGCATTTATAGATCACATACACTTAGGCGGTAGAAATGCATGTTATGAATGAAAACATATCAGTTTCTTGGGTGCCTCAAATAAGAAGACATTATGTAGAGCTCTGAGGTTGTGCTTATTTATAAAAACAAAACTAGTACCAATAAATCACCTGCATCCCTCAACAATCAACAGTGAATTCAATAAGTAACCTGTGCTTTTAAAAATAACTGACAAATGTTCATATAGTATACTGTATTTTATTAATGGAATGAGTCCTGAGCCTTAAGAGCACAGTCACAACTGGAAAGTGTTTTCTTTTTTAAAAGCACTTTTTGTTATGTAATTGCATGTAAGGAGAAAAATTGATTGGGCTTTTAGTTAGTGGGTTGAACCTGAGATTCAGAGTATATCAAAGCTCCCTTTGCATTGTACCTAATACTGCATAGTGAAAAGCTGTGCTTTTCTTCTTAGATAGAAATGTTATATAAGCACTGCTGTTTTTAGAATGGCTAGTCTAACATTGAGGGGGGGGAGAGTCAATAAAATGAATCATTAACCAACTATAGAAGCACCCAGAAAATAGACCAGAAATCTTGCCTTTTCCAACATCCATTCTGGCTGTTTGCTTGTTCCATCATGCCCTATTCTGATTTTGTAGATGTTTCCAATATGTTTTATTTCAACCTGAATTGTGAAAAGACAGATACAATATATCAACTATGGCATAACAGAAAAAAACCAGCGATTCTGTACATGGCCTGCAGCATGGAGTCACCATTATGCATACAAAGTGCCATTTGATATGGACATACATACATACATACATACATGCACACAACAATCTACTTTTTATTATTTTTCCATCACATCCTATATATGGTTGTGAACACCTGATTAGGATGGTTAATCAGAATGGTTAGTCTATCACAGTTTCTGTTAAAGTATGGGATGCCAGTGTTCAGTGTCTCAGTGTCTCAATATGGGGTCCTTCACCCCTAAGAAGGTGACAAAGTCAGAGAGACTGACTGATAAACATCAAACTTTGGTGCAAATTCGACATTAAGAGGTGTGTTGCAAAAGAGAGAGAGAAACCTAAGGCCTCTTTCAAGCCCTCTTCCCCAAAGCAGCAAACAACTCTCATCAAAACAAAATGCAACAATTATTTTAGCCTAATTTTCTGTGGGGTGAGAAGCATGGATTTGGGGGGTTGAGGGTGCCTGCTGGTTTTGTTGTTTCAACAGGTACTCAGTGTAATTCATCCTAACTCCTCGGGTGAAAGAGGTGTGTACTTGTAGCCCAAATTCTTCACTAGCCTGATTTCTAGCTCCTTGTGGTATTCTGACAGGGCATGACACCTGGCATGAGCAGCTGGGCATGTGCCAAAGTGTAATGCTGCCACGTGCACTTTTGGCTTTGCACGGAAGAAGCTGTTTGAAGGAGTCAGGTTGGAGACTGTTTGTGTCTCTTTGATATATTACCTGTCTTGGCCTTGTGAGCTGAACAAGACAGAGAGGAAAGACAGAGGAAAGATTGGGTGTTTGAATTCTGAATATCAAAAGGCAGAAGAAGCAGAGAAGTGGTGATTTAGACCACAGTGATATAACTAAGGGATAGTATGGATTCTTATTGAACCAAGGTAGCGGATTACCAATGAATTTAAAACAACCAATTTACTAATAATTAGGGATAACTGACTATTTATGACAATATATTAATTTATTATGGAACTGAAACAAACTGAGAAAAAAATTATTGGTTAGCTTTTCTAGTAAGGCCGTTTCCATACAATTTGATACCATTGGTCCATGTTTACTCCTGACAGATTTCTCCAGTGTCTGGCTCTGAGGCTTCTGGCTGCTGAGAGTAGGTGGGTTATGAGCTCTGGATAACATGAGTGGTTGTTGTGATCTTGGAAGATGTTCAGTAGGGCCAGTTCTGGGGTGAGTTCTAATCAATCTTTTTTTTTTTTATCTGTGTTTTAATTGAGGTGTATGTGTGTTGTTTCTGCTGCACTGGTGTTGCTTTTATGTTTTCTTTTGCATTTGTTTTCTTAAGTATAAATTGCAATTCATCTTATGGGGGAGCATACAAATGCTGTAGCCAAATAAAATCAATCAAATGAAGAAAACCAATGACTAAATTATTAAGGACCCAAAGCACATTGATTATTCACAAAAAGCCTCAAATAATAATGATATAATTGTTTCTTAACTGACTGATACAATTGTCTACTGATACACTCAGATTAACTGGTTGTGACGAATCTGAATAATATTAATTGCTGGTAATTGAACACAGATAATTGACAAAGATTAGATGAAGATGATAAGTTTTGTTACACCTGGGATTAGTCATTAAAATTCCCATTTGTTGTTGACGAGCAGTACAATGTTGGGGGGGAAGCCTCTTATTTAAATGCAGCATCAAAGAAGATTAACAATCAATATAAAGAAAAAGGACCTAGGATAGTTATGAAGACTGAAGAAATTTCCAGGGTCCACCAGTTCCTTCATCAGATTTCAATATGCAGTTGACCCTCTCCCTTTTGTGACTCCCTGCCCAGAAGACAGGTCCTGTCTCAAGACTTTTCAACTTGTTACAGAAACTCAAGCAGAGGGTGACTGCTTTTTGGTTACTCCCATTTATACTCTGGTTGCATTTGGAAAGGAGGTACAAATGGTACAAATTTGAAGTTGTAATGAATGCTTTATATAGTCACTAGGAATATTTCTCTCTCAGACATACCAGATCTTATGGCACTTTTGGCAAAACAAACAAAAGCATTTAAAACGCAAAAAGACAGGCTGTTTTCAAAAAAATCCTGATAAAAAAACAAATATATATACAAGTCAGAAATATATGAAGAAAGATGGCAGAAGAAATTCTAAAAAATATATCAACTAACCCTAAAGCAAAGTGGTAGCATGATTCTTAGGAAACCTGTAAGTTGGTTGGGAGATGAAGTCCAACACTTTGGTGAAGCAGATAGATTAAGCAAAGATACATACAGGGGGAAATATTGGTGACAAAACCATAACATTTTAGTTATGGACATACTACATGTGAACGGAAAAGCTTTCTGCAGTTCTCCGAAGACAAAGGACACTTTTTCTAGTCCAGCTCTATTCCATTTATCTCAGGTGTTTTTGAAGCTAAACTACTACCATTATTAAACCTGAAAATAAACCACTTCATGTATGCACTGCACTACAAGAAGAGGTTTTCAACACTTAAAAAACAGCTCTTCTGTCAAATTATTTATCAAATGATTGCTCTTCTGAATAAAAACTGGAGGCAGGTTCCTCTGATATGTTTTCTTACTTTTCCTGCTCAACCATCACTTTCTACCTTAAAGAACTTATTAGAGTAGCTTTCCTCTTAGTTCCCATTTTAAAAACCCCTCAGTAACGCTGTCCACTTATCCTTTCTGCTCATTTATTACAGTACTTTTCTTCATTGTATAGAATGTTAACCTACCAAGACAGTGTGCTGCCAAACTATGGTTTGGTATCACATGAATGTGCCTTGCACATGCAGCCCTCTCCCGCCCCTCGCAAATTCTAATTTTACTCAGTTACTTCCGCTTTTGCAGAAACCACAGTTTAGTATCACATTTGAACCAGCAAACTATGGTTTAAACTAGGTTTGTGCACCAGATGTGGCTGAATCTGATTCTAAACCAAACCAAGTTGATTCAGATTGATCCAGGAATCAATTGGATTAGGTTGTGGCAACCCTGGTTCACTGCAGATAGGATCAGATCCACCTGTCAAGGGGGGTGATGTCTGCTGGTAAGGAATTTCGCAAGGAGCCTGTGTGCATCTTCTTCTTTCCTCCTCCCAACCGACTAAACAAGGACTTGTGTTGGGGGGAGAAGATGTAATCTCACTTCTCCTTCCTGATTACATGTTGAATTAGAGTTTAGAACTCTGATTAAGCACATGGTCAGGAGAGGGGGAAAGGAGATAGAATCATAGAATTGTAGATGTTTGAAGGGACCATAAATGTCACATACCCAACCCCCTGCAATGCAGGAATATTTTGCCCAATGTGGGTCTCAAGCCCACGATCTGCGAATAAGAGTCTCATGCTGAGGTGCACATCTTCTCCCCACCCATGACTACATTAGTGTGCAAGGCCCCAAACTCCAAAGTGCTGGATAAGACCCCGAATAAGATTAAATTTAAATAAGTTTAAATTATGTAATCAAACCAAGATCATGCACACCTGTTTCCATTTCTGCATAAGTGGAAATAACTGATTAAAAGGGAGTACCTGAAGGAGAGGGGTGGAAGGAGCATGGCATCATAAGGATTGCTCATGCAATTTCAAAGCTCACATTCACATTGGCCATGAACTAATCTAAGCACACTGATTTCAATGGGTCCACTCTGAGTATGGATACCACCTCCAGAGTTTTGTGTCCAAGCAAGCCTGCTGCTACAAACCTCCTGGAACTTTAATTGGGCTCCTTTTGTTCAAGACCTATTGAAATAAATTGATATTGCAGAACAGCAGTTCTTGCTAGATCGTTTGTGCTGTTTACTTGCAGGGTAAATTCTGCCATTATGCTGGGTGCACACTTCTTGGCATCCAATGCTCCCTGTGAAAAGCCAGAGACTCAGTTCATCCATGGTTATTCTTGTTTCCCAGAGATTCATCTCTCACTCTCTCTGTTACATTGTCCATTGTTTTGCAGACCCTTCCTTTCCAGGTCTGCCTTGTATGACTGCTTCCCTTGGGTCTTAAGCCTTCCTAATTTCTCCCACTCAATTGCAGTTCCTATCTAGGTCACAGCTAACTCCATGCTTCCCATGATGAAATACAACCACGTCTAATTGCTTACAACGTTAAGGAACTAAGACTCATACCCTGTGCCTGCTTCCTAGTTACTGAGACAAAAAAAATGTGTTTGCAGCCTGACAGCTATTTAGCAAGTGAGAAGATCTGGGATGTCAACTAAGGAGTTCTTTGCGGGAGCAGCTGCTGCAAATAACTCCCCTACCCCATTCTTATCTATTATTATCTGTGATAATGCCAATAACTTTCAAATCCTACTTCAAATTTCTAATCCCTCTAGCTTGACATGCATGATAGCAAATCAGAATAAAGAAAGTGGAGAACAGCAAATTTTATAATTAAAAATAAATGTGGTTTCTGTGGCTTGCAATATTCATAGGAATCACAGGTACTAGATAATGGTGTAATTGAAGAGCCAGTCAAATCCTGGTCACATTCCCTATCAGATCATCTTTGTCTCTTTAATGGCAATCCTTTATAGAGGCATTAGTTATATCAGGCATAAAGCAAAATCAGGCCAGCACGAAGAGCTTGAATGCCCAGGGTACTCTCTCTCTCTCTCTCTCTCTCTCTCTCTCTCACACACACACACACACACACACACCGGTAAGATCAATATCCTCAGAACACAACAATACTAGGTAGTATCTGATTTGTGGCAGGTCAATATACTCGTATCTCAGGGAATCCATGTATTCTGAGGAAAGGCAGTGCTGCAGACATGCTATTACCTATATTGGTTATGAATAATTCACTAGCTGAGGGAGAGGAAATCCCAGAGATCTTTAAACACAGGTTTCAAAAGCAAAAATCTCCAGAACTTTCACTGTGGCTATTTATGCTACACAAAGCATATAAAAAGTATGTAACAAGAACAACTATAAACATCCCATCCATTCTACACAATCAGATTTTAAAAGTCCCTCCAATACAAGTTTAGGTGAAAGTTTGTAATTCTTTTCAGTCTGTGGAATAGAATAGCTGGGCTCTTGACTTGGTATTGTTTAAAAGCATTGGGTTCATTTGCAACAAATGTGGTGAAGGCTTTTAGCCATCCCTTCTTCATGCCAACTTATAGGGATGACTGTATCTTTACTAGCTGCATGTAAATCCTGCTGAAGAAAATTCATTTTGTAGATCTATTTTTCTAATTTTGAGTAGCAGATATCCATGACAAATCTGGTTGTCAGTATGAATTCTGGCATGCTCTTACTACACATAAATTAATTTCCCTATTCTCTGTTTCCTATTATTCTTTCTTTCTTTCTTTCTTTCTTTTTAAAAAAACATTTACATTTTCTCCAATTGTGTTTTGCTTCTGATTACACTGTTTCCTGGGTTTGAATTTTAAAGGCTTCAAAAAATAATCATTCCTGTTTTGAGTGAGAGAGAAAATATAATTTGCTCTGTGGCTCATGAGACTACAATTGATTTGGCTTGTAATGCAGGTGTCAAGAAGCTACGTAATGTTTCTTCATGTGGGCAGATGTAGTAAGTGGAACTGTCAACAGCTTGCTGGATTTCAGGATCACTACCAGATTTTTCAGATCAACATTTGAAGGTGGCACAACAGCAGCAGTCAATTCACATTCCAGAACAGTTTGAACAATTTTGGCAGCAAGTCTGACCTTTATGCCTGGCAGCCAAGCCACAAAAAGGTAGTTCAAATCACCACAATCTTTACCTCTCTGGATGTTCAAGCAGGCTGTTTATGAAGGTCCCTGGGAGTGAGGAGAGAAGAGAGCCAAACTACCTCAGCCAGAGATAGGTGAGGCCAGCTCAGCAAAGGCCAAATCCCTACACTCTCCCCTACATTACTTGTCCCACAGGCATGCCATTGAAAACAGAATTCTCAACCATCATGTGTAATGGGAGGAACACTACACCCTGTGATTTTGCAACATCACCTTGTTAGTTTCTGTGTCCCTGAGTCCTAGCAGTGGCATGGCAAGTCACAATGGGTAAAATATCCCTAAACATTAAGGGGGGCGGGGGAGAGAGGAGAGTGTCCACCAGGGGTTATGATGCTGTGGCAGGCACAACATGCAATGTGGCCCTAGCATTCAGGTGGTAAAAGCCAGCTAGAAAGGACCAGGTCTTCCAGATTTGATAGTGTTGAAATCCACCAATAGAAAGCCTAAGTGAAACATCAGCATCCTTTCTCCATCAGTACAGCATAGTAAGGATGCTATAATCAGAGGGGGCGGCTATTCCTTGGCAAAGGCACAGAAAGAGATTTTTAGTAGTTCAGTGCACCCTATGAGCTACATAAAAAATTCTTTCTAACCTTCAGAAAGGGTTAGTCACTCCTGCTGTGATTAGAAAGGGTTCAGTTTATCCTGTCCTTCCAAGGACAGTTCCAATAGTTCCAAGACAGTTCTAACATGAAAGCAGTATGGTCCAGTTCCAGTTACTGAAATATTTTAGTAAAGTGGGTCCTAAAATTTCAAGCTAGCATAATCTGCCTACAAGTACCTTGTAACTTCTTATAATGAAGCCCTTTTCTTTCTCTTCTTATTTCTTTCTGGAAAACAACCCTTTTATCACTCTTCACAGACCCAGCTATGAATTACCTCTTTTACATCACTGTTCACAAGATGACATTTCAGTACCAAAAAATGTTGCAGAAGCGATATAGGCCTTTCCTTAGACAAGATGTTTACTTTCCTTTCATTACCTATGATTTCAACAGAGGCATATTGTTTTAAAGACAAGTTTTCAACCAATTGCCTATAACTAATTGTCTTAATGAAAACAATTTGCCTCTGCAGTTTCCCCTGCTCTCAGAGATATGGCAGGAAAGAGAATTCCAGCTGCCATTTCCTATATACATTCAGCTGATTTAATGATGAATCCAAAGACATTAGATAAATTTATTTGAGGCAGTAAATATAGGAGGAAGTTCTTTTCCCTACCACTGGAAAGAACGATCTTGTGTGGGTAGGAAATATGTTGCAAAATAATATTAGCTACCTGGAATGCATCTTCCATCCTGGGTAGAAACAGCTGTTCTCTGTTGTCCTTGCCAAGAGCTATTGGTCCAGCAACCCCTTTGTCTCCATATATCCAGAGAGTGACATTTGCTTGGGTTCCTGCATTTCCTGTCAGCACTGACACTTTCCATTTATCAGCTGAAGGAAAAGGAGACTCGCCATCTTGGATATTTCTCATATCCTCTGTGAAGTACAGAATGTCAATAGTAGTTATAATAGGATAAACATGAGTCTGAAGGCCTTTTCCCAAAACACAATGACAGAGAACTAAAAACAACCACAATATGTGCAAATCACAGTGCTCTGGATAACTGATGTAACTATCATGGAAAGCTTGGGAAAGGACAGCAAGTGCAGTCCTTGCAAGTGCAGGACAGTGCAGGCACCTTTTTGAGTCTGTAGTAAAGTACTCCATGTTGCAACTGCCACATGTAATTAAATGTTTATGTGCAGCAGGTTGCCAATTAGACATTGATTTTTTTTTCAACATCCCCACCCCTTTTTTCAAGGGTCTACAGCATGGAGCAAATAACTCAATCTCCCAAAAATAACAGTGGTGCCCAACATAGTGATAGTTGCCATGGGAAACTATCATGCTAAAGTGTCTGTTTGAGATGACAGAGCTGGTCTCGGAGACTGTGTCGAGGACTCCCAGACTGCTGGTTCTGGGAGACTTCAACATCCATGCTGAGGCAGCTGGCTCTGAGGCAGCTCAGGACTTCATGACCGCCATGACAACCATGGGGATGTCACCGGCCCCACATACATATCTGGCCACATTCTGGACCTTGTTTTCTCAAATGTTCAGGAAGAGGGTGATTTGAAGGTGGGGGACATTGACATCAGTCCCTTGTCATGGTCAGATCACTTCCTGCTGAGATCTAGGCTATCAGAACCTTTTCCCCTTCTCAGAGGTGGTGGTGGGGCTATTAGGAAGGTCCACCCTCAGAGGCTGATGGATCCAAAGGGACTCCAAACAGCTCTGGGGGTTTTCCGGCTGATATGACTGGCGCCCCTGTCAAAGCCCTGACCGACCTCTGGAAAACCCAAATGGCTCAGGCTATTGATACAATGGCCCCTGAGTGCCCTCTCCCACTTTGTGGAGTCCATTTGGCCCCCTGGTATACTCCAGGGCTTAGGGCGAGGAAACAAGCTGGGAGACGGCTTGAATGCAAGTGGAGGAAAGATCTGAATGAATGCAACCAAACACTGGAAAAAACGTTCCTTTTTAATCAGGACTTTGGTTGATTTAATTGACATTCTATGCCCTTTTAAAATGGGGTTGAGGTTGGGGGGGGGGTTATTAGGTTGTTGTTTTTGTTTTATTTATTTTGTAGTTTTATATTTTGATTTTATTCTGTGATCCGCCCTGAGACCTCCGAGTCTAGGCCGGTATATAAATTCAATAAATAATAATAATCTCTGGATTCAGTATAGATAAAATCTTCACCCAGCTCATAGTTAAACTGTGGAACTTGCTCCCACAGAAGACAGTAACAGACTCTAACATGGATGGCTTTAGAAGAGGATTAGACAACTCCATGGAGGACAAGGCTATCAACAACTACTAGTCAGGATGCCTATATTCTACCTCCACTGTCACAGGCAGTAGGCCTCTGAATATCAATTGCTGAGGAGTGCAGGTGGAGAGAGCGCTCCTGTGCCCATGTCCAGCTTGCAAGCTTCCCACAGGCATCTGGTTGGCCACTGTGAGAACAGGATGCTGGACTAGATGGGCCCTTGGCCTGATTCAACAGGTTAGTCTTATGATCTCATAAAATAAGAACATAGCATAAAAGGAGCCTGCTGTAAACATAGTGAATGGACACCTAAAAGTACCCAACGGCATAAGATAAGAAGCAGTTGAGCTCAGGTCAAGTGTGCAATCACCTGACTGATGAGCATTGAGAAACCTGAAATCTGAAACATGGGTTACAGAAAACTGAACATGGGAGAAAGACAGTAAAACTGAAATAGCAGCTCTGTTTTAAAACCTGTACAAGCTAATTATGGATTATTTGAATCATTTATTTCTCGAAGAATGAGGGTGTGTGTGAAGTTTATGATTCAGAATCCGTTGGTGTCAGGAGTAGCAAATGAAGCTGACAGCAATCTTGTGAAATGTGCTATTGCAAAGTGGTTGCGGGGAATGGATAGCAGAAGCTCTCAAAGTGTGATTCCACCTCATGTGTGATAGCATATCCACTGTTAGAACAAACACTTTCCTACTTCCACAAAAAGGTGGGAAAGTATAAGTACCATTTAACATTTATGGTGTGGAAGGCCTAGTTCTGTGCTCAAAACTGACTGCTAAAAAAGAAGAAGAAGCAATCTTTCAAGTATACATTTTGAGTATCGGAACAAAAATTAATAGATTGCTCAGTTTGAAACACATAAATAACCTCATCACTATTATTAGAACTTCTAATCTGTTTTTTAAAAAACAAAAACAGAAGCAGCAGAAGAAAGAACTATTAAGCAAAGGGCTGCAACATTAACTGATTAATCAAATGCAATCATTTAATATTATGGAGCTCAATTAAAATATAGGACCCAGTTAACTGGGCATTGTCCTACCATCCACTGAACTCCCATTTAAGATCACTCCAGACTTCCCTATGACAATTGTAGAGAAACTATCATCAAGAAATGGGAAGGATGCCTAGAGATGGCTGTTGGCTCTGATTTTCTCAGCCTTATATGAATGGAAAAGAGCTGTGTTCTGCTGCCTCCTCCTGCCATCCCTGCCACTGGGAAATGGAGTGGGCTGCCACTCAACTGAATTCTCCTCCAGGTGGTCCTCCCATTTCCAATGAGAGGTGGATTTAATGGCCATTTGTCATGTAAGCTCTAGTTGAGATCCCTGCATTGCAGGGAGTAGGGCAAGATGACCCTTGGGGTCCCTTCCAACTTTACAGTTCTATGATTCTCTAAGGCTTTTGCCAACCTGCTGTTTCTCAGATGTTTTGGACCACATTCCCACCAGTTGATTGGGGCTGATGGGAGTTGCAGTCAAAAATACCTGGAGGGCACTAGGTTGGTGAAAGGTGGCCTACACCATTAGTGATGAGTCAGCCATACTAGCTTAAATCTGATTACAATTGAGAATGTGTGTATTTAGACCAGAAACCTGAAGAGGCTGGAGAAAGAGGAAGGAAAATAAGATTATGCTATTTGAAGTATTGAGGCAATGGGTAATGTGATGTGACCAAACTGTAGATAATGCCTGGGTCCTGCCATAATGATGAACTTTCCTTAGAAAATCCATACGCAAATAACGCTCTGCAAGTTCTGTGTTATAAATAGTTCTTTGGAGACATGTAAACCAATGACATTTGTTTCCTACAGGCTAAAAATGTTCTACTCTGAAAACTGGATTTGATTGTTACCCTGGATTAGTCACACTTCAGGGGATCAAGATGCAAATCCACCATGACAAAAAAAAATATTCTAAAGGCTAAATAGATGGGTAACTCAGGCTGCTTCATACAATCTTTTTTCCTTTTGTCTCTGGTTATAATGCATCTAGATCAAAATAAATAAACAGAAACTTATTCCCATAGAAACCTTGCAATCTAGTTGCTTTATATTTCCTAGCTGAAATTGTGAGCTAGTTCTTGCTGAATTTTTCATTGCCTTGTTTCTTGGGGCTAGATGCTTTATAATATAATTTATGCTCCTTTGTTTGAAAGAACATTAAACTTTATCAGGTTCCCACAGTCCAGCTGTATGCAGGTTCTATATCAGACTTATCTCTTTTTTAATTTTTGCCTTAAGCACTTGCATTTGAAGAAGAGTAGCTCAAAAGTAACTCCTAACATTATAAACATTGGTCGTTTGAGTAAAGGTATTGACACTTAGAGTGAATTCTACAGTTACAAATCAGGATTGTGTTAACTTAAAGGCTAAAGGCATAACATAGAAGCCAGCACAATCCACACAAAGAGAACAACCGTGCTACTTTAGATTTTGAAAAGACCTTGTGCTTTACTCAGGGTTCAATCATAAGAACATTTTTTTCCATTTTTTTCTCTCCTCCCCCAATCAGTTTGGATGAATACATGTTAGGAGGATAGCAACAACAGAGGTAGAGAATGTACTTTGTATGCAAGAGACATACCCAATCCTGATTCAAGATAAAAAAGCTGCTATAACAATTTCCTGTGTGTAAGAAGAATACAAAGAATGTTTAATACACAACAAAGAATTGTGTACTGAATTAATTATCTAAAACAAAGCTCTGCTCAATCTCCTAATAGCTTAGTTTCAAATGCCTAGCAACATATGACAGAAAGTTCATAACTAGGAATGGTGGAAAAAATTCAGTTCAGTCAACATTTGAAGACAATCTTACTTAGTTTGCACTTTCCAAAAGAATACATGAACTGAAACACAACTGTCTATGGAAATTCACACTTATCCAGATTTTGCAATGTTGTTTTTCAGCTAAGTGTACAAAAATGCATCTACTAGGGTTGGATGTGCATATAAATGCATATATTTGTTTACAAAAAAGAAAAATACATTGTATTAGGGAAAATTGCTTTGCAGAACAAACATTTAAAAATAGGGGAACAAACATTTAAAAATGTGTGTAGTAGGAGAAACCTGCACAAAAGTTGTGATGAATTTTCATAAGAACTTTTATTTTAAAAAATTGTAAACTGATGTGGAAACATGGATAAGTGAACTTAAGATTGGAAAAATGAGAAAGTGAAAGAAAGCAAAAATATTTGGCCAGCTCTAGCCATAACTTGGAGGGATTTCAGATGACATAAGCTCTATGACAGCATAAGGTCACCATCTGCAACTCATTGTAGAGTTAAAGTGGTAAGAAAAATCAAGTCTCATCAATTAGGTGCCAAACTGAAGCAAGACAACATTAATGCTGCACTATAGGGCTATTGTTTTACATGGTCCCTTACTTGAGGGAGGAGAATCTGGACATCTGTAGGTCACTAAATTTTGAGTTCCTGCTTGTTGGTGTTTGGATTCTCTGATCACTTCTTTCTGCTGAGCAGGCGTTGCAGGTGTTCCCATAGGCTTCTCTCTGCCAACTGAAATTTAATTAAAAGGAAGATTAAAGGTCATAATATTTTATTTCTCTAGAAATGTCCCAAAAAATCAAGAAGGCAATAGGTCTTGCAGTTTTCAATATATCATATTATTAATGCATGTTTTATCTTTATGCATTGTGGAAGATATACATATTTGAGTTTGGTCTTCTAGAAGCTCACTCCTTAATATCTCCCTACACAAAATGAGATGGTAATAAATTCCTATTACTGCTTTGGAAATCCAAGTCATGTGTTATCAGCTATGTATGCTTCAAGTGGCTTGTCCCTGAGGTATACCACTACCACATAATTCTGTTTCCTTCTCTTTAAAAAGAAAACACTGCCATAAGCCTTCCTCAGCCAAAATTAAATGTGTGCACAGTCCACCAAGCTCTGCTCCTATACATACTGCAGCAGCAAAGAAGAATCAGATGTAGAGTTATAGATTTCAAATTGGCAACATCTTCTTTGAAATAAGCTGCAACTTTTAAAATCCATTGAAAAATTTAAACTTACAAATATTGCAATAATTAAATCTGGCCATGATGGAGAAGAGGTCTAACCACTCCAGTTCCCCTGGGGCTGGGCCTGGCTGTACCACTGAGTGACTCCATGGTCCAGCTCAGTGTTTTCGGTCAAGGAGGGGAGTCCAGCCACACAGCCACTGACAGGTTCTACAGTCCAGCTAACAAACCCTCTCCCATCTCTGAACAACAAGGCAGCTTCTCTAAAGGTAAAGGTAAAGGTACCCCTGCCTGTACGGGCCAGTCTTGACAGACTCTGGGGTTGTGCGCCCATCTCACTTAAGAGGCCAGGGGCCAGCGCTGTCCGGAGACACTTCCGGGTCACGTGGCCAGCGTGACATCGCTGCTCTGGTGAGCCAGAGCCACACACGGAAACGCCGTTTACCTTCCCGCTGGTAAGCGGTCCCTATTTATCTACTTGCACCCGGAGGTGCTTTCGAACTGCTAGGTTGGCAGGCGCTGGGACCGAGCAGCGGGAGCGCGCCCCGCCGCAGGGATTCGAACCGCCGACCTTTCGATCGGCAAGTCCTAGGCGCTGAGGCTTTAACCCACAGCGCCACCTGCGTCCCGCAGCTTCTCTACCTGCTCTCAAATACTGTAACCCCTCACACCAGTCTCTAATAGGAGCTTTCAGCACTCATCTACTTGCCAAGTTGTGACAAGAAATGCAAATTGAACAACTGATTTAATTTTCCCCAACGCAATACCCCCAGGAAGTCAAAAAACATGATAGGAATAGTTACAAATGCAAGGAGGTTAATGGCTTGGCCTAAATATGATCCTAAATGAGACCATTTCACAGGATGGATCCAGACTCTGCCTTTCACAGATAGAAAGGCTGTTTCCATCCATGGAATGCCTTTGATCCAGCAAAAGGGGGAAGCCGATGTTTGCCTATTCCCCTCACCCCCTGCAGTCCCAGAGTGACTTCTTCCCAACCCTCTAGTACTATGCAGGAGGTGTTGTTGGGGAGAAGAAAATCAGCAAAGTTACTTTGCAGGAGCAAAGTCTGGGATGCAATATCATGCATTCATTTATTATTTCTTCAGAATGATAAAAAATATATCCTTTCCCTAAGGGCTCTGGCCAGGTAGTAATATTGTGAGATAAAAGTATGTGCATATAGATAGATAGATGTGTGCGCACACACATTAAACCTTGCTTACTTAGTCCACCTAAGAAAGTGCTGCAGTGCTGCATTGCCTCCTAATGATGCTTAAATGGAAAGTAACTGTAACGGATCTACCACCGCTGACTGCCCTCAGTTAAACCTGTAGTGAACCTATTGTATGGTACGCCAATTAATTTAATTTCTAAATTACCACCAGTTATCTTTTTGGGTTCTTGTGTGAGTGAAAACTTAGTTCGGCTAAGGTATTTTCAAATTGTATAATAGACCCTGGGGATCACCACACTCTTTTTAACGGGTTTGGGAGTTTTCTCTTTCTAGAAGATCTCTCCCCTCCTGACTAAGATGAGACCCAGGTAGACTGTATCTGCACACCTGCTATCTCCCCTGGCTCAGACTCAGCCCTCTAGTTAACTTCTGTCTGTATACTCCCCCAAGACACTCACTACAGGCTTACTATCTAAGCTATGAGGCTCCTTCCTCTAACTATAGATAGAACAGATGTTAAACTCAATTCTGAACAAAACTCCCTCAGACAAACCCTGTCCTAATCCCTGTCTCCCATCTCAAATAAAGCCCTGTCTAAAAACTCCCTCAGAAACTGCTCCTCCCAAAGGGCTGCTCCGCACCTCCTCTTTGGTTAGCTGTCTTGGTAGCGAATCAGAGAGAGGTTCCAGCACTCTGGTGGAATTCTAAAGGACTGCATCACCAGACTCTGGCTTGGCTCTGAACAGTTACGTTCAACTAAAAGTGCCCCTCTAAATGCAATTCTTGACTGAGCCTGGTTCTAGGATGGTATATTTTGTAGACTGCATACTGAGAAACTGCAATGGGATACATGAAATGGCACAGTCTCTTACCTGGGCTGTTCCTGCAAATCACCTGGGCTGCCTGATCAACACAATAACACTGAGTTGCATTAATTAAAACAGTATTAATGTTTGATTATTGCAGTAAGATAAAGCAAATGCTTCATAAACAGGCCCTGCATTAGTGCCTCAAATACAGTTTTCATCTTTAGTTTCAATCAATGTCTTTAAAAAGACTCCAAACAATATTTTTAATGTAAAAGACCAACCGTTTAGAATGTGACATACATTTGACAACTTGTGGGTAAAACCAAATGTTACTTTCTCCAGTATGAACAACTGGTTTGGTCTGACCATTAGGCAGGAGACCTACATATATCCCTCTGTTTCGTGCAGATTCTAGGCTTACAGACCCACTTTCCAAATTCTTTTCCACTTTAAAATGACAGTCCACATCTCCTGTGCCCTGTAAGAAAGCAGCATAATAACAAGAAATCAGCTGAATGTGTCCACACATCAAAACAAAGATTATTTTTCTGGTAAATTTCTCATTAAGGCAAGGGAGTTCATAGAATCATAGAGTTGGAAGGGACGCCTAGGGTCATCTTGTCCAACCCCCTGCGATGAAGGAATCTCAGCTAAAGCATTCATATACATTTCAGTGGTCAAAAGATGCAGAAAAGATGTTAAAGGCAGAAGAAATCTGATTAATTAAATAAATCTGTGCAAACCAAACAAAGAATGCAGCCTACCAGAATCTCTCTTGGCTGCTTGACCCTGTTCAACCTACAAAAAGCAAAACCCTAAGTAAAGCCAAAGATAGAAGTGCTCCAAATTTGGTATACTGAACGACTTTAAAACATGGAGTGGATTTCTAAACATAACATTTCCTGTAGAATCTTGACACAGCTTCCAAAATAAGATAGATAGATAGATTCTTTATTGTCATTACACAAGTGCAACATTGCACAAGTGCAACGAAATTGGATGCCATCCCTTAAAAACAACAAAAGCAAAACAACAACAACAACCAAACAAACCACATTCCAGCCACACCCACACCCACACCCATCAAACTCCCAGGTCACACTATCGAGTTACAGCATTTAAAAAGGCCACAGCTCTTGGATAGAAACTATTTTTCAGTCTATTTGTCCTTGACTTGATGTTTCTATATCTCCTGCCAGAAGGCAGTAGTGCAAACAGACTGTATCCCGGGTGAGATGCATCCTGCAGGATGTTGTTTGCTTTCCTAAGACAACGGGAACCGTACAGTTCTTCCAAAGATGGGAGAGGATGACCAATAATCCTTTGGGCTGTGGTTATGACCTTCTGGAGCACCTTCCTCTTCCTAGCTGTACAACTGGAGAACCAGGCACAAATACAGTATGTGAGAATGCTCTCTATGGAGCCTCGGTAGAAGGACACCAGCAGTCTCTCACTCAGATTGTTCTTCTTTAAAAGTCTGAGGAAATAAATTCTCTGCTGGGCCTTCTTCACCAGAGCAGTGGTATTTGCGCTCCAAGTCATGCCCTGATCGATAGTCACTCCCAAAAACCTGAATTCCGCCACCCTCTCCACCCGTTCCCCTTTGATATACAAGGGCTGAATGTCCGCCTTTTTTTTCCTGTAATCCACCACCAATTCCTTGGTCTTAGCCGTATTAAGAGCCAGATTGTTCTCTCCACACCAAACACAAAGCCGCTCCACCTCGTCCCGATAGGCGGACTCATCCCCTCCTGAAATGAGCCCCACCACCGTAGTGTCATCAGCAAACTTGATGATTTTGTTGCTGGGATAGATGGCTGTACAATCATACGTATAGAGAGTATAGAGCAGGGGACTCAACACACAACCCTGTGGTGAGCCGATGTTAAGGCTAAGGGCTGTGGACATATGTGACCCCACTCTAACCCTCTGAGAACGTTCTGACAAAAAATCCAAAACCCAGAGACAGGTGGAGTTGGAGAGTCCAATCGCCTCTAGCTTGGACACCAGTCTATGGGGGAGGATAGTGTTAAAAGCAGAGCTAAAATCCACAAACAGCAGCCTCACATAACTCCCCGGCTGCTCCAGATGGGACAGAGCAGCATGGAGAGTGATAGTGATAGCGTCTTCCGTGGATCTATTTGCCCTGTATGCAAACTGGTAGTTGTCAAAAGTTGATGGAAGACAGGAAATTATATGACGGCGCACCAGTTTCTCAAAACACTTCATGATGATTGGAGTCAGTGCAACTGGTCTGTAGTCGTTCAAACTACTGATTGTAGATTTTTTAGGCAGAGGAACAATAGTTGACGACTTCAGGCAGGGTGGGACAATAGACTGGTGTAAGGACTTGTTGAAGATCTTAGTAAAGACCTTCGCCAGCTGATCCGCACAGCCCTTCAACACCTTTCCCGTGATGCCATCAGGTCCAGCAGCCTTCCTCGGATTCACCATCCTCAATACCTGTCTCACCTCATGCTCCTCTACAGTGAATGAGGGGCCCCTATGGGCTGGTGGCTGTAATACCGGCGTCTCAGGTGGCTCCTTCTCGAAGCGAGCAAAGAAAAAGTTAAGCTCCTCCGCCAGCAAAGGGTCACCATCGACAGCACCAAGGTTAGGTTTGTAGTTGGTAATATGCTGAATCCCCTGCCACATCTGTCTTGTGTTGTTACTCCTTAAATTATCCTCAATCCTCTGCCTATAGACCAGTTTTGCCCGTCGAATACCCCTCTTCAAGTTTGCTCTTGCCACACTGTAAAGCTGCACCTCGCCCGACCTGAAAGCCCTATTCCTTTCCCGCAACAGGCACTGGACCTCTCTATTCATCCAGGGTTTCTGATTGGGATAAAACCGGATGGATTTATTTACTGTGACAGTGTCTGTGCAGTGATTGATATAGCACAGAACTGCCGCCGTGTGCTCCTCCAGGTCTGAACGATCGAAAATATCCCAATTGGTTCTCTCAAAACAGTCCTGCAGCTGGTGGATAGCGCCTTCAGGCCAGATTTTAACAGTCCTTGATATTGTGGGAGCCCGTTTCCTGAGTGGGATATATGCTGGTACCAGGAACAGAGACATATGGTCGGACTGGCCCAAATGTGGCAGCTGTAAGGCCCTATAGCCGTGATTTACATTCGAATAAACTTTATCCAGTGTCTTGTCCCCCCTTGTGGGACATTTCACATGCTGATAGAGCGTTGGGAGCACTGTTTTAAGTTCAACATGATTGAAGTCTCCCGCAATGATGTGCACAGCTTCAGGATGCTTGTCTTGCTGGCTGCTGATAAGGCTCTGCAGGCATCCCAGAGCCAAGTTGGCATTGGCATCTGGTGGCACGTACACACCAGTTAGCATAACAGCTGTAAACTCCCTAGGGAGATAGGCTGGTCTGCATTTAACAGCCACATATTCCAAATCCGGTGAACAGTAACTGCCCACGGTCTTAGAATTATTGGACCAGCATTTGTTCACATATACACACAGCCCCCCTCCTTTGGTTTTTCCGAAGTCCATGCCTCGGTCATGACGATGTACCACACAGCCTTCCAACTGAATAGCCGTGTCTGGTATGGACGGTTGAAGCCATGTCTCAATGACAAATAAGACGCAGCAATCTTTTACGAGACTGTTCTTTGCTGCCAGCAGCCTCAATTCATCCATCTTGTTGGCAAGAGATCTCACATTAGCAAGAAATATGCTAGGGAGTGGTGGTTTAGATGGACTCCTCTGCAATCTTACCAGGACGCCGGCCCGACAACCCCGCCTTTGCCTCCTGTCTCTACGCCGCCTTCGCCTCCTCCCTGGAGGCATAGTAATCCATGGAGAGCCCGGTGGCCTGGCTACTCCCACAGGAGCGTTATCTGGGCAAACCAAACAAAGAATGCAGCCTACCAGAATCTCTCTTGGCTGCTTGACCCTGTTCAACCTACAAAAAGCAAAACCCTAAGTAAAGCCAAAGATAGAAGTGCTCCAAATTTGGTATACTGAACGACTTTAAAACATGGAGTGGATTTCTAAACATAACATTTCCTGTAGAATCTTGACACAGCTTCCAAAATAACAGGTCTCCTACTGGCTTCCCAGGATAATACTTAAAGTAATATTACTATTTATCCCTCTAATAGTCTATCTCTATTCTGAAGAAGCCATTATTAAGAGCCTGAGAGCTCAGCCATCTTATTAATAGTACTGTTTGACCCAACATTATAATGGCCATTTCAGTATATTCATTGACATTCACATTACTAAAGATCTACTGATACTTATTAGATGCAATACTTCAGGCATATTATAGGCAGCCATCCAGTTTTAATCAGCAATTTGCACTGACCTTAAAACCAGATTTAACATTATTATTATCAAGAAACCCGCAGTTAATCAATTTGATCCATGGGGAGGAGAGAGACTCATAAGGTAGGCACACTCTATCTACAGGAATTACTAGCATGACTATTTGAAACATTTTACATAATCGTGGTTGTTATAAAGGTTGTTGTATAACCCCTTACAGAATAAAACAGGCCTTGTTTTCTAAAAAAAAATTAAGCTTTCCTATTTTTATTATTATTTATTACATTTCTACACTGCCCTTCATCTGGGGATCACAGAGCAGTTTACAATATTAAAACACAAAAATACATAACATAATAACAGTTAAAGGCCATAGATTATTTAATTAGCCAAAGGCCTGGGAGAAGAGGAATGTTTTTGCTCGGCACCTAAATATATGTAATGAAGGTGCCAGGCAAGCCTCCCTGGAGAGAGCATACCACAAGTAGGGAGCCACCACAGAAAAGGCCTGCTCTCGTGTTGCCATACCTCAGAAGGAGGCACATGAAAAAGGACCTCCAATGATGTTTGCAGGGCCTGGGTTGGTTCATATAGGGCAGGGGTAGGCAACCTAAGGCCCGTGGGCTGGATGTGGCCCAATCGCCTTCTCAATCCAGCCTGCAGACGGTCCCAGAATCAGCGTGTTTTTACATGAGTAGAATGTGTGGTTTTATTTAAAATGCATATTTGTGGGGGCATAGGAATTCATTCATTATTATTTTTTCAAAATATAGTCCGGCCCCCCCACAAGGTCTGAGGGACAGTGAGCCCCCCCTGCTGAAGAAGTTTGCTGACCCCTGGCCTAAGTTGTTTAGTTTTGGTTTTTTTTTTGCTTGCCTGCCTCCTTTGTGTCCTCTCCCTGCATGCCTTGTATATGCCTCCCCCACCAGACCGGGAATGCAGGGCTGTAAAAACGAAGGCGGGGGGGGGGGGATTGCCACAGTTCCCACCCTTCCCCACATGGAGCAGGGTAGGCGGGAGTCACAGGCGAGCAACGCACTGAATGTCACCCCCTTCTGAGATGACACCCAGGGCAGTAGGCCCCCACCGCCACCAGCTTGCTCCGCCCCTGCCTCGTTCCGCCCAGGAATCCCACCCTACTCAGTGGTTCTTTCATATTATGACACCTGTCTCATATAATTGTTACCATATTGCTGGGAAACAAAAATCATAGTACTGTCAAGTTTTAGCCAGATTCTTCTATGGTAGCACACTTAAAATTGCTTCTTCTTGTGGCAAGTTATATTCACATCCACAGAGAAAGCATGAAAAAGAGCTCCTTACCGTTCCATTACACTGCCCATCCTTGATCCTCAGATACATTCTAGGGTTTTTTACACTTTCAAACATGCAAACCCCAGAGCTGATTTTATGTACTCTCCAGTAAGAGTCGTCAGATTGATTTCCTGCTCCACTGCAGCTCCCATCAGGCCTCAGGCAGAGAGACTGGCAGTAGCTAGTAGTGAGCAAAATTATGGCACTGTTGTGGAACACTCCCTAGAAATCAGCAAAAAGAACCAGCTGTAAAGAATATGGCCTTTCAAACAGTTCTGTACTTCTTCACCCTTCATCCCAGTGCAGTGACTGTCTAATCCTTGTTACCCACAGCAAATCACAAAATGTTTTCTTTTTTTATGGTGCCAGATCTCCCACACATTTGATACAAGCCAGTAAGGCTGCAATCCTATACCAGCTTACCTGGAAGTAAGTGTCAAATAACTCATTGGGACTTACTTTTGAGGAGATGTCATGTGTAGGATTGCACTTCCACTTACTTCAGCCGGATTAGTAGATGCTGGGAGAGGGGGTCTGAGAGATAGTGGCTTGCTTAAAACCAAGCCTAAGTATTTCCTTGTTCTCAGCTCTAAGACAAATGTGGTACTTGTCAAATGTGGCACATATCTTTATTTTGCTCCAATTAAATAAAGTTTATCTTTTCACAGGGAAATAAAACTTGTGCTCCACTTTGCAAGTGACAACTTTTTTAAAAAATAGATCTTATTTCCATGTAGAAAAGGGGGGGGATCACACACAAAGTGTGAAGCAGTCCTACATAGCAGACTTGGTTGTTTTTATACCGTATGTGTCCGCACACAACCTCACCTGCCTTTTGGTTGTGTATGGCAGAATTATTCAGGGCCACAAGGAACAACAAAGGGATTTAAAAAGAAACCCTAGCCTCACACAGTGATTCTGATGATTGCAGTCTTCAGCTCCACCTAGTGGGTGGAGAGATCTCTCTCATCTGTTGAAACCAGTTAAGGCAGTGGCTTATGACACACACCACCCAATTGCCTTTCTCCTCCAATCTTACCTTAACATGAACTACAAACTCTTTTGTCAGTCCTGCATAGCTTGTGGCATCATCAGCTACAGTGCCTTGGAGACTGAAAGTCACCATTTGCCCTGGGTTCTGGGCAGATTCCAGAATTGCGCAACGACTTGGCTGAACGTGAACCTGCAGCTCACAGTGGACGTCACCATTGTTCTAATAAGGGCAAGATGGGACTAATTAGTATATTAGACTGAAAACTGAGCCAGATAAAAAGTCATGGTTTTCTTTACACCCAAACTGCAGGGCCAACTGCAGATTGCCATAAGCACCAAAGAGCACCCTGTGGTTATTCATTTATTATTCGTTATTTAGTTCAATAATTTATAAAATCCTTAACACGTTAGTTTCTATGGGGACATTTTTCTTCTGTTGCCTTCAGGCTTGCATTCTGACGCTGCTGGATGCTGCAGGATTTCAAGTCTCAGATTTTGCTATCTGGAGATATAAAGTATCCAGAGAATTTCACCTCTCTTTAGCACCTTCAACAACAACGCTGCAAAAGGTCACATAGAAGGCTTCAAATCAGAAGGTCATACTCTAGAACCAAAGTCTCTTGGCAGTTCAGTTCAAATTCAAGATTTCCACCTTATCATTGTCTCCAGTAGAAACTATCTGTGACTTCTTATAAGAGTGAAATCCCGTTACATTGCATTTATGAAGAAAAAAACAGACATTATTAAGGCCAAACCAGCAAATATGATTTGTGGGATAATCCTCCAGCATTACAGGCATCGCTGTGGTTTTATGGATGGTGTTCTTAGCTAGAATGCTAAAAGCATAGTATTAAGTAAATTATAACGGGTACTAATATGCAATAGTATAAAAATACAGCAGCACAGTGCACAGCTTTGGAATAAAACACTCTAGGCAAAGAAGGCTTCTTTGTGGTACAAAAGTTTTTAGAACCACACCCCACTGCCCTCTGATTCTCTCTTTAAGCTGTGTTGGCTTTTGTCAACTTGGTGCTCTCTTGATGTTTTTGGACAACAACTCCCATCAAGCTGGGAAGACTGCACCGCATATTAATCAGTTCCTGATCTTGCCATATTTCATCCTATCTACTGAATGCAATCTGTATGGTTTTTTGTAAATTCTCAATATCAGCAGCATTAGAAGTTTTGGTTATGCCAAAGAGAAAAGATTGAACCAAAATCATGGAGCCCAGTACGGTAATTCAAACCCACCCGCAAAATGTAAGGTATTAACCTTTTATTTATTTCCACTTTCTCTGCATGATTTCAATCCAAAAGGCCCTCAAGAACTGTTAATATGTCACAAATATAGCTTTCCCACTATGCTTCAGTGAGAATGCATAAAATGCATTGCTATTTTGTATAGTGACAACAAGCAACTATTTTACTTCTTTCTTATTATTCACTCTAAAATAGTATGTATCACACATTTGCAGGGACAAATCCTGAAGGCTTCAACAGTTTGAGAATAGTCATTTGAAACATACTGGCACAATTTGTCCCCTGTAATCTCATACTGAAAACAAACTTCTTAATATTTTGATATTTAGCTATTTATAAACAAAAAACTGATTACAAATGGGGGTGGGGAGGCAAGGTTTATGAGAGTCATCACATACGTCTGGTTTTGGTGACCACTATATTTGCGACACGGGACGCAGGTGGCGCTGTGGGTTAAAGCCTCAGCGCCTAGGGCTTGCCGATCGAAAGGTCGGCGGTTCGAATCCCTGCGGCGGGGTGCGCTCCCGCTGCTCGGTCCCAGCGCCTGCCAACCTAGCAGTTCGAAAGCACCTCTGGGTGCAAGTAGATAAATAGGGACCGCTTACCAGCGGGAAGGTAAACGGCGTTTCCGTGTGCGGCTCTGGCTCTGGCTCTGGCTCTGGCTCTGGCCAGAGCAGCGATGTCACGCTGGCCACGTGACCCGGAAGTGTCTCCGGACAGCGCTGGCCCCTGGCCTCTTAAGTGAGATGGGCGCACAACCCCAGAGTCTGGCAAGACTGGCCCGTACGGGCAGGGGTACCTTTACCTTTACCTTTATATTTGCGACACAGTTTACATTTTTGGAAATTCATAGACACATGGGAAAAACCTGGGCAGCTTCATACCTTTCCAGCAACTGAACCATGAGCAAAGCCAAGGGCTAGGTGTGGCACTGGGTGACTTTTAAACACACACGTGTTTCCTTTTTTGATGGCCACATCGAAAAGACCTTAAAAAAAACACAGAAGCAAAAAAACCTGATCAGCTGTTTTGTAGCATTTTATCTGAGGTGTTCTCATTCTTAAAACCCAAAAAACATCATGAAGTTAACTCTTTCCGAAATATATTGTTCCTCTCACAGATAAAATGTGAGGCTTTTAGATTCTCTGGTGATGGTCCTGGTGGTAAAATTGCTATATCAAGGTTGTTCTCTCAGGAATGTTTATCCTTGCCCACTAGTGTGACTAGACAGTGGGTTACATCGAAACACACCCAGCCATACTGATACAAACAAGGATGTGCAGATACAATTTGAATCACAGTGTGGAGAAATGACCTTGCTGCATTTGAAGCAGGTAGTGTACACTGCTGCTATCAGCACTTAGGTCTTAGGTCTTACAAGCTACCTTCTACACACACACACACGTAGAATTACAGAGGAAAGTGTCTGAGATGAAGAGATCAATTTCCAGGCTTGATCTTTGCTGCTTCTCATTTGTGAAGCTACACAAACCCAATGTGAGCATTTCTGTGTGGTTCTACAGCCCGTACAACAAAGGCTCAAGGAGCTGCCCTTTCCTCTTAGCCTTAATATGTGTAATGATATGACAAAACAAAGAATTTCATTTAAATACTCTATTGTCTTAACTCTGTACTGTACATCTACAAAAGTTTAGAGAGTTCTCTTCACAAAAAGGGTTAACAAAAATTTACCATGATAACAAAGAAGAGACAACAAAGTTACCATATTTATCTTTCTTGTCACCACGGGCATGAACAGTTCCATCAGGAGACAGGCATATGAATCCATGGGATACCTTGTTGTAAAACTGAAGTGTATTGCCTTTCTGAAATTTCCATTTTTCAGCTGCCCACTGGTTAAAGAATGACAGACGACAAATCATCACACAAATGGCAACACATCAAGTATCCTACACTGAATTAATATAAATTTCAACCAGCCTATTGCTGTCTGCTCTGACTGGCAGAAGTTCTTCAAGGGTGTCCATCAGAAGCATTTTAGCCATGCAACCCATGACCTTTTAGCTTGAGATGCTAATTAAGGACTGTACCTTGTGCTTGCACAGTGCCTATTTCTACTACGAACCTATAGCCCCTTCCAAAGACTGCTTGTGCGAAACAAATGGACAGCCACAGATGTTGTACAGCATGATTAAAATGGGTCTAATAATTTTGTTTAAAGCTTTAAAAAAGGATAGAAGGTAGAATTTTACCATTTCTGCTCTTTTGATTTCCAGCTCTTGTCCTACAGAAATAAAAACACTAATATGAGTAAAGTCTAAGGGGCAAATTTGCTAGAATCAACAAGACTTAAATCCTATATAATTTCAGGGAAACTTTGTGACCCTACACATGTTGATCTGGAAGTAAGTCCCAATGCATTCAATAAGGCTTACTCACAACTAAACGTGCATAAGAATACAGTCTCAGACTGATTAAGCTTAAGGCTTTGAAGCAGGGATCAGTGCTAAACCGTAAATATCAAAGAAATTATATACTGGTTGTATGCACAACCAACACTGAAACACCCAGAATGTGACCTTCTATAGACACACCACAAAGTGCCATGGCTCATGAAACGTTCTTGTCTGCCAGTGGTTTATACTTACTCCCAGCAAATGTGTCATCAAGAGTGGCATACAGTTCTCTAACAATTTTGCCATCATCTTCTCCTTGATCTAGCCACCTTTGGGGGGGAAACACATTATATAATAACAATACATATTTCCATGCTGCACTTTATAAACTCAAGTATATTAAAATGAGCCTGGGTTATTAGTTTGGCCAACTCTAGACTACATATCAGAAACATGTGGTTGTGGGACCAGATAAAGGTCTACCTTTAGGGAAAGACAAATATTTAAAAAGAGCAACATTTTTGTTAACTTCTCTTTCAGAAGTTTAATAATGAGTATTTCTCCCTAAAAAAATTGAATCTCAGTATTGTAAAAGTGGTGCACAGCTGTGCGAAGAATGAAAGCTACTACACACACAAGTACAGGCACAAACAATTATTGTGTTTATGGAAAAAAATGTGATTGCCATAAAATTAAAACTGTACTGAAAGATCTCTACTGGATGAAGCCATTACCATCTTGAGCAGTGTGTGATTTCTATCAATAGATTGGGGGCTAACATTAATATAGGAAGATAAAAATCTGTATGTTAAAGAAAATGAATGGGTACAAGAATAAAATAGATATGAACGGGTCATTCATAATGTTTTGTTGTGAAAATCCTGCTCACCCTAATAATAATAATAATAATAATAATAATAATAATAATAATAATAATAATATCTGGCTGGGTTTCCCTTGTTTGGGAGCAGCCTTATTTGAGAACAGCAAGTCCCATTGCAGTCAAATGACTTACTTCCAAATAAACTTGCATAGTACTGGGCTGCATGGACAAGATTATATTTAGAACAATTCATTCAATACAGCCTCCATAAAAAAAGGATGGCCAAAGCTTGAGAGGGAATATTAGCTGGGGGTAGGCCTGTGCTAAGGTCTATGAAAAGAGGATGAGTTCTGCTTTCATTGTTTTATGTGGGTGACTGAGGTAAAGAAATAATTACTTGTATTCCCTGACACCCCACAAGAAACTGTGGAACTTCCCCCTCACATTGTGTTTAATGAAGAGGTGTGAATGGGGCTGACTGCCCAGGAGGGGGCGATGTGGCATATCTAATCTCTCTTACACCACGACTGAGAAATCTATGGCCCTCCAGAGGTTGTTAGGCTCCAGCTCCCATCAGCTCCAGCCAGCATGGTCAATGAGCAGAGGCGGTGGAAGTTGTAGCCCAGCAATACTGCAAAAGGCACAGGTTCTACACCCCATGATTTGATCAAAAGATCATACGCAATGTTACCACCCATAGTATTTGACTAGTAGATGCATATAACAGGTGCTTTATATCCTTGAAATTTTTGCTTCATGTTTTGAAACAGTAAGCCTTTTCCCAACCTCATCAAATAGAAACATCTTCTTTTATAATGAAAATACAAATAATTGTCAAAAGATGATAAAATATTTGGAATCTGCTGGGGAAGACTCAGTTTGAGCCAGGTCTTTTCTCAGAACCTGTGAGGTAAGCCCCAGAATCTTCTTTTAAGTATTAAAGGCTATATCTGGATCAGGTGAGATAATAAATGTTGAGTGTGCCTTTGAGTGGTCTCAGTGCATTTTCTTCATTATTGAGTAAAAACAAACACTATTGCAGGGGCGCTGGACTAGATGACCCCTGGGATCCCTTCTAACCTACAATTCTTTGATTCTATGAAATGCAGACTATGCAATTCTTCTAACTTAACAACAGGTTCTTGGAAGATCGTAGCTGATCATCATGTACAATGAGGTCTAACATTATGAGTTGGTTAACGCAATCTTTTTCAAAATTATAAACTTCACAAACCTGTGGCACGCAAAGTTATAATCCGAGCTGGTGATAAAATCCTTGACTACAATTTTCTCCAGAAACCAACCATTTCCTAGGAGGAATTATGAAGATGATAAACATTCTATTCTTAATAGTGAATTAATCACACACACACAAATGACTGTTACTAAGATCCAGATAAAATGTGCATGAACAATGCATGGGATGCTGTAGATATGCAATTGAGTCATCACAGGGCTAACAAAACATATCTTACTCAATGTCACCTTGAATTCACCTTTTCCATTCAATCTGAGCACATGCTCACCTGCTAATAATCAAGTCTTGTATAATCAAATAATCAACACACATCTGTGGACCATTTATTTGTACTACATATGAATAGCATTTACATATTAGCAAACTTTTCTCCATGATATTTTTTGGGGGGAGGGAATCAAATGTGAATTGTATGTAGAGGAAAAAACCCTAATCCGACAGTTTATGCTGTAAAGGCTGCAGTGCTTACTGAATGATAAACTGCTGTGAAGCAGTGTAATTTTGTGGCATACTCCAGGAGCACGGAAAAGTAATGGTTCAATCATCAACCAATCAAAGCAAAGGTTCACAATGCAGATTGTCACCAGTTTGGGAGAATTGTATATTGACAAGCACAAAGCATAACTGAGAAGATTGATTCTTTTATGCTGCAGTTCTCAGTAAAAGGCTGAAAATCAGTTTACATCTTCAAACATTACAGTTTCCCTACACAAAGTTTAAGAAAAAATATGTAAAAAAATGTGTACGCAATCATGTGTGAAAACAGTTTGAATGTCCAGTTTGTCACAGTTCTCACAAATGATGGTAGGCATATTTTTCCTAAAATAACCCGCTTGTCCTAAATATTGATCTGTCATTTTAAAAATAAAAATAAAAATATGTCGCTTCTGTGAGTCCAGCAGTCATATAAACAGGCTACTTGTCATCATTTCTATGTCAGCAAAACAGGTTGACAGAATTCACTGCATTGACATTTCTGACCTGAGCCAAGTCCATTGTGTCCTATAACAATTCTATGCAGATTTCCAAGGTGCACGGCTTCAAGTAAAAATATATCAGTCTGCAATCAAACAATTAAAGTGTGATTAGAAAAGTTTCAAGATTAAAAACGTTAGATCTCTCTCTCCGATGCATTATCAGTCTATGTGGTCAGTGAAGCACATAAGTATGAATGGATACCCAAAACCAGTTTCTACCTGTGTAGTAAATGGCAAAAATAATTCTTGTTGATCACAGTAACTTGCCTGAATTAAAATAATTGTTCAGCAGGCTCAGATCCCTTGGAAGCAACACTGAGGCTAGGTGGCTGGCAGCTGAGGAATCCCCTGGCCGGCTGCTTGGATTGGTGGGCTTTCCCTCCAGCTAACCATTTGAATCTTGGGCTAATCCAGCTGTGGCAAGTGGGTGGGGCTTGGAAGTGGAGCAGGCTTCACTCCGGTCTACCCCCCTCCCCCCCCAGCCTATAAAGGCTGGCTGCACCCTACCCCAGGGACCTCAGTCTGCTGAAGAACATCTCAGCCAAACTACATACACTAGCGGATCTGACTTTGGCAGAATACCTTCCTATTTGAACTGTCCCTACTGATATGATTTTTTAAAAAATGTCCTGACATATTGCTAGTAGCAATATTGGGACAAATGAGTTTATGGGTTAGAAACCTGTGCTTTCTGAATGCATGAATAGCCCTGTAGAAATATTCACAATGAAATGGGGACAGAAGATAAGGACGCATTGCTGTAATCCACTCACTTGTCCTTTTACACATTTCCTAGGTTTCTTTGACCTACGGAGCTGTCGGGAACCGGTGTCACCCTTTTCTCCATAGACAGCAATGTAGATATCAGCTTCTGTTCCAGCATTCCACAGATCACCTGTTACCACATGCACCTCATACACTGCCACTGATAGTAAGAGAAGGCAGGCTTTTACAAACATACTATTGCATGCACAACACCAACAACTGATATAGATGCATCATCCTATTGGGAAGTTTGGCTTACTATACAGTAAGAAGAGTTGCCCTCATATTAGCTAGTGTCTATAAGAAAACAAATCATATATAGGGTGTTTCTTATGTGTCATCAACATCAGGATGTATGTGTTTATGGAAAAATAAATGTTTGTACTCTGCCTCATTCATGAAAAGGTGTGTGCCTTTTTCAATATGGAGGAGCAAGTACAAAGCTTGAGGGTACTGCTGTCACTTGAGGCACAAGTGGCCTTGGTGGCCTTGAATGCCTTCCACTGGCTTTGGCTGGTGGCCCAGCTACACCCCTATCTGGACAGAGATAGCATAACTTCTGTCATCTATGCTCTAGTAACTTCTAGGTTAGATTACTGCAATGCAGTCTATGTGGGGCTACCTCTGAGGATGGTTCAGAAACTTCAGCCAGTGCAGAATTCAGCGGCCAGGTTGCTCACTGGGGCAATATGGTTTGAGCATCTTACACCAGGCATAGACAAACTCAGCCCTCCAGACGTTTTGGGATGACAGCTCTCATCATCCCTAGATAACAGGACCAGTGGTCAGGGATGGTGGGAGTTGTAGTCCCAAAACATCTGTTGTCCCAAAACATCTGGAGGTTCAAGTTTGCCTATGCCTATCTTAGAATCATAGAATCATAGAATCATAGAGTTGGAAGAGACCACAAGGGCCATCGAGTCCAACCCCCTGCCAAGCAGGAAACACCATCAGAGCACTCCTGACATATGGTTGTCAGGTTGTCTTACACCGATCCTGGCCCGACTGCACTAGCTTCCAATTACTTTCTGGTGCTAGTTTTGACCTTCAACATGGCTCAAGGATCACCTGTTCCTAAATGAACTGACCTGGACCCTGCAATCATCATTTGAGCCCCCTCCTCATGTGCCTCCTCCACAAGAGTTCTGGTGGGTGGCAACATGAGAATGGGCCTTTTCTGCACTGGCTCCCCACTTGTGGAATGCTCTTTCCAGGGAGGGTTATCTGGCACCTTTGTTGCATACCTTTAGGCACCAGGCAAAAACATTCCCTTCTCCCAGGCCTTTGGCTAATTAACAATTAAATGGATATGGCCTTTTAAACTGGGTGGGGGAGAGATACTATTTTTGCTATACATTTGTTATGATGTTATACATTTTTGTGTTTTAATATTCTAAACTGCCCTGTGATCCTCAGAGAAGGGCAGTATACAAATTTAATAAATAATTAAGATAACAATAATTCTCTACAATAATGTGGAGAAAGTGTTGTATATCAAGGCAAGCAGCTTCTGTAACATCTGTCTGGGAGCAATGACCCAGAGGCATTAAGCTGATTTATACAAGGAAAATATTAAGGTATATAAATAAATGTGGAAAAGAAACCAACTAGGCAAAGTTAAGCATCTTGAAGTTCATCCAATTTCACTGGGAGAGATTTAAACATATGCTTAATTGTCCCTCTAAAATCAATGGGTTAGTGGACCATTAAATCCCATTGATTTCATTGGGGCTGTTCTAAGCATGACTAAGTTGGTCTCCAACCCAATAAGACATAATTTCTAAATTAACTTCTTTATCTTGGCATATTTCCACATCTACTATCGGAACTCAGAGAGTAGAGAAGGGGGAATGCTTGCTTGTACCTAATGAGGAGAATCTCTGTTAGCAAATGTAGCTACCAGATATAACACTGAGTAGGAAGCGATCAGAGCAGTATATGAGGGATGTGGGCAAAGCCCTAAATGGCCTTGGTCCAGTGTACCTGAAGGAGTGTCTCCACCCCCATCATTCTACCCGGACCCTGAGGTCCAGCACTGAGGGCCTTCTGGCAGTTCCCTCACTGTGAGAAGCCAAGTTACAGGGAACCAGGCAGAGGGCCTTCTCAGTAGTGGCACCCACCCTGTGGAAAGCCCTCCCACCAGATGTCAAAGAGAACAACAACTACCAGACCTTTAGAAGACATCTGAAGGCAGCCCTGTTTAGGGAAGCTTTTAATGTTAAAAGTATTGGGCTTAAACATGTATTTAATGGTCATATATTTCTATTTATCATTCCCCATTAAGTATTTTCCATGTCTAAGCAGTTTCCTATTGATTGCAGTTATAGGGACGGGAAGAGTCCCCATAACTCCTGCTATTTTTGTATTCCTTACCTGGAAGAATGGGCTGACCCAGATGTAAAACAGGAAGTTCTTGACTTATTTCGCCATCATCCTGTTGTGCCAGCCACCTATCTACAGGGAAATCAAACTGCTCCCCTGTCACAAGATTCTGCAAATGCAGCTGAAATGCAAACAATCAAGTCTACATTATTGTGGTATCTTTACAAAAATGGACTAATACTTTTCAAAAATGAACAAATGCTGTTACAGTCTCTACTGGAACAGACCCCGAGTATGTGAGGGTCACTTTTTATGCTGCATTGTAAATATATAGAATGAGTTTTCCAACCCAAACCCATGTCAGAGGTTTCCTGAATTTGTACTGTAAGTGTAAACCATACAAATCTCTCTAATCTACCTTTCCCCCCTCAGAATACATGATAACTGTGTCTGTGCTCTTTAGAAGTCTAAGATGAGTATATCCAAGGATGGAACCTGACTACACTCCCCAAAAATGCACAAAATGTTTCTCTGGTTTTTTTACTCAGAAATACTTTTCATTTATTCTGAATCACACCAAGAGCTTACTTGACCAGAACAGTCTCCCAACTGCAGACACAATACAAAAAATTCAGTTCATGTCTGAATCTGAATCTATCAAATTTACACTTTGATGACAACTAAAACACAGTCATCCTTCAAAATTTGCATTTATCAAATTTTGCAGTTGTCAAGCCAATGTTTTAAAAAATGCATATATTAGGGTGAAAATGACATACTAAAATGCATTGAGTGAAACTGCTTATAAAGATGTTTACATTAATCAAAACAGCATACAAAGATGTGTAACTAGATAGAAATTAACAGTAAAATGCTGAAGAATTTTCATGGGGATTAAATATGTATACAGTGGTACCTCGGGTTACATACGCTTCAGGTTACATACGCTTCAGGTTACAAACTCCGCTAACCCAGAAATAGTACCTCGGGTTAAGAACTTTGCTTCAGGATAAGAACAGAAATCGTGCTCTGGCGGCACAGCGGCAGCAGGAGGCCCCATTAGCTAAAGTGGTGCTTCAGGTTAAGAACAGTTTCAGGTTAAGAACAGACCTCTGGAACGAATTAAGTACTTATCCTGAGGTACCACTGTATATTGAAAATGATTGCAGAAATGTGCATAATTGAATTTAAGATTGGAAGAATGAGAAATTGAGAGAACGAAAACTGGCAGGTCCTTCCATTTACAGGAATGACAACAGGTGTGTGTAGAAAGAGGCAGGAGCAAAGGAGTCATTCCCACTCTCCCAATCACATGATAGTAATTGTGGTGTGAGGGGACAGAACAAGCGAATAGAGTCCTTATCAGCCATCTTGTGTCGATGCAGTACTTGGTGGATTATTTTTATTTTAGATTGCAGCCTTCATCTTAAAAATCCAAAACCTTAAGATGGCAGATATATAGGGCTATCTGATTGTTATCCTCACTACAATCTAGGGTATTTTTTAAATAAAAAGGTTAGGCTGAGACACAGTGACTGTCCCAACCTATTGTTGAAATTCAAAAGAAGCATGTACTCTTCCTCCACTTCCAAATCTTGTAAAATGGTGGTGTCACTGTTTCTTTAGAGCAGTCTCTAGTGAGCTGAATAGCTGAGAACAGGGATTCAAATAGAGCTTGCTGTCATCATAGTCCATTGGCTGTGTGGTGTTCTTCATTGTCTTTAGTAACTTGGCATTCACTTAAAAGTACAGTGGTACCTCGGGTTAAGAACTTAATTCATTCTGGAGATCCGTTCTTAACCTGAAACTGTGAGTAACCTGAGGTACCACTTTAACTAATGGGGCCTCCCGCTGCTGCTGCTGCTGCTGCCGCCGCCGCTGTGTGATTTCTGTTCTCAGCCTGAAGCAAAGTTCTTAACCCGAGGTACTATTTCTAGGTTAGCGGAGTTTGTAACCGGAAGTGTCTGTAACCCGAGGTACCACTGTATATCACTAACCATGAGTCTGTGGTTACCAAAATCTTGTTTACTGGATAACATTTTCTTCAGCAGCAACAATGTACTATTCCAATGGTGTAGCTATGCAACATGTGAACATATAGTATGTGCATGACTAAGGTTTTGGCAAAGCAGCAAAAGTGTCATTTGCCAAGATCTTCAGAAAGGATGATTGATTTTAAGATATGGACATAGCTCACCTCTTTGCAGTGCCAGGCAGGGGTTTCTCCAGAGTTATTGTGCCCTATCCGTATTTTGTAGAGCTCTCCTAGGTCTTCCGTTTGTATCTGTTAAAATAACCACACACAAAACAGCAGTTCATCTAGCTTCTTTGAACATAAAACTGCTCCAGTAACTTTGGTTCAATATGTTTCACATATTACTTCAGAATACTATTTCATCTTTGTAAAGCATTTAGCTCAAGGAGGACTGAATAAGTAGGTCCAGCTGTGAGTCTGCAAAACTGAGTAAATCTACTTGAAATAGAATTCAAATGAAGTAAATGTGTTTAGGATTTTTGTGTCAATGGGTTCAATCTTAGGGCATCAATGCAGCCTACAACATATTGAAGCAGCAAATCCTTGCTTAGAATGGTGTGATAAATAGAGTGTTTCATCTTAGGACATTAGCCAGCTTATCAATTTACAGTCTGGAATGACTTCATTACTTATATGAACATCACTGTTTATTTTTATATACTTGTAGTCCTTGAAGCGTGAAGCCAACCTCTACAGGGAAATGTGATGAACTGAGAGTTATATGGGTTGAGGTTGCCTCAGATGGACCAAAAAAGCAGAAGGCTAGCCAGCCAATGGAATATAATCTCTTGTTCTCTGGCCTCAACTCTTCTTCCCAGCCCAGGGGGAAATCAGAGGAGAAGGAGCGTTGTCTGGGAAGCCTTTGCCCTTCACTCAAGTACCTTCTAGAGGATGTTGCTTTCCCTGACTTCTCAGACTCAAAGTGTACCCCCTGAACCAGTCTTCACCTTCCACATGCCATTGGAGGCTGCAACTGCAGAATCATGAAATGATCCTTTAAGAAACATACAGCTCCTCATAGGGGGAGATGTTAAAAGTAGGTCCAGACCAGTTGGCCTTCAGAAGGCTTCAGTATAATTCTGAGGTAGCAGTTTCTGCCTGTACTTGCCGTAGTCCAGGGTTCTAACATACTGTAATTTACCTTGGCAGTTATTATCTTGTACAGCTTATTAAATGTGATTCTGCCTTTTCAGATTTGGCTTTGCTCTTCAGGATGTGACCTTACCCTTCCAGTAAGTGCACTGCTTCAATCCAACCTCCCCTGGGTACTATAAGCCAAGCTAGGACAGATCATACAGGCTGATGCATACTTCACTCATTTTTCATTTCTACTGCTCCCTCTGGGGACTGGGCATTTCTGATGGTGGCAACCATGGATTTCAACTGCACCCATCTATCTTAGGCTACATTTCTCATGGTTTTCCAAAAGCCAACTGGACTGAATTCACCTTCAATAAGTATCACTGGAAAACATAGAGCCATCTTGGCCTCAGCTGATATGCTGGAAGTCATGAAATGACCCTGGGAATACAAGTGAGCTCCATCAGGAAAACCCCATTATTACTGTTTACCCACCTTAAATTCAAGTCATGGGTTGTATGCAATGTAGCACTACATAAACATTTTGTCCATGCAAAGATTTCTGTTCATGCAACATATTGCTCTCCCCATCTCCTCCCCCTGCACCCCCATATGTGTTCTAGGGGTTTTCCCAACCCTCTGGAACAGAACCGAGAGGGTTCAGGGCATGCAGTGGAATGAGAGGGATGGAAAAGTCACATCGTGGAAGCAGAAATCTTGTGCTGACAGCATGCAGTCATTGAACACCACCCAGTGGGTTGAGAACTGCTTCCCCATGACAAAATGTTTAGAACATCCATTACAACTGATCTGCAGTGAAAGCAGTTTTTGAAAATTCAAAATGCCATGCGACGGTGGCAAATAATATAATTCAGTAAACAGGATTATGTGGAGCAACCCTAAAAGAATGGCAGCCCTAAAACCACAAAGAGCTACTTTAGAAGTGTACACCACTTTTTGTTATAGTCTTTTCCACTCCACACAACTGGAGAATGACTGAACTGTGTTCTGGACCTAACAATAAAGAAATGAAAACTTTGCTTAACAAAAAAAGTTAACTCTTTATTTTTAATCATGTGCTATCCTTATAAAAAATAATATTTTGATATAGTAATAACTTACAATGAATGTATCTTCATTTCCTCTTTCAAACACCTTTTTCTCCTCTCCATATAGAAAGACAGCTCCTGAATTATTTTGATCCCCATATAGTACAATATAAACTTGTGAGCTGGTGCTGGCAGATGGTAGGTCACTGGTAAAAACTGTTACCTTCCATTTCCTAGCTAAAGAAACATATAAAATCTATAATTAATGGGAATTAGAATTTGCCTCTCACCAGGTAAGAATTGCCCTTCATTAAAATAATCACAAATTACTGGAAGTTGTGCCTGAAATACCCATTTTCCACACTCTAGTTTCAACTAGGCAGTAGCAGATGGCGTCATAGGGCAGAGGTGCTTACCTGACCTCCTAGTCACTGCTGTTCACTAGCAGCAAGGGCAACAGGGGATGCAGCAGCTTGGATGGCACAGAGCAGATGCACCAGCAGGAGTGCCAGATTAGCTCCTCTGGTGTGTTTGCTCCATGACACCCTTGTCATGACACCCTTGTCATGAAGCTTACCCCTCCCAGTAAGCTTCATTGACTCACCTGCTGAGAGATCAGGTCAGGTAAGAGGTCTACTCCACTACACTGTCCACTAAGCAATAAGGCTTTAATGATACACATTCACACAAACACGCTCATGCTTCCGTGAACCTCAGACAGTCTTTCTTCCTCATGCGTTAATAGTTTCTTTTCTTCGCCAAGGTCAATTTTGATTGCCTTTTGGATCCTGATTCCAAAGAAAGTTGATAAGAACATGAGAAGAGGCCTGCCGGATCAGGAGAAAGGCCCATTTCGTCTGGTCTCCTGTTCTCACAGTGGCCAAACAGATGCCTAGGGGAAGCTCACATGCTGGACCAGAGAGCAACAGCACTGTGATTCCCAGCAAGTGTTATTCAGAAACATACTGCCTCCAACAGTGCAGGCTGAGCATAGCCATTATGGCTCATAGCCATTGTCCCAATTCCAGCACAGATTGCTTTGTCACACAGATTTACAATTATTGCAGCCAGATTCAGAGGCTGTCTTCCATCACATTCAGTTTTAGCACAGATTTTCTACAGTGATTTTCTCCTTACGGGAATTATCCATGAAATGAATAGGAACACTCAACGGGTAGCCATTTAGTTTTTCTCATTCTGTCCCTGTACTTGTGCCTTGATAATGACTTATAATGTTAATAATATAGCACCAATAAGACCTGTACAGCTTTGCTTTTATTAAATCATTCTCTTCACTAGTTGTAATTGAATATTATGCTCATTTGTTTAATCCAATTTAGCAATATCCATGAGATTAAAAGAAGAAACTGGTTTTAAGAATCAGCGGTTAAGAGATAAATGACAATGGGTTCTTTGGGGCAATAGTACCTGTGAAAGGGAACTGAACATCAGTGCATAATGGCCTGCAATTCTGTCAAGCAGAAATCATTCTCTGCATCATCAAATGAAACGATGTAATGCTTTCAATATTTAGTCACTACCCATTAACCACTTGCTGCAATATTTACATTTAGAAACTTCTATAACACAAATACTATATGTATAATAGAAGTACCACATTGGTTATCATACCTACGGAGTTCAAATAGTTTGTGCCCTAATAATAAAGTCTTCAGATTTTTCAAACAAGTTTTTCATCTGAAAATTTCCAGACATTAATGGCAACCTTTAGGCAATCTCATTAGTTAATGCATGTGTTCATGATGGAGTAAAAGAAGAGTAGGAAACATTTTTCTACCCAGGGGCCATTTCCCCTCCCGAGTGACCTTCCAGGACCGCATGCCAATAATGGACAAATCCAGAGGCAAAAAGTGTGTGTAGCACATGACTTACCTTTGTACCGTAGGCTACATTCCATCTATAAAAAACAGAGTGGTTGGGCTGTACTGCTTAAATGACCTCCTTCCAGTTCCAACCATTGAAGTGCAGTCCAGCCAGCTACCATCTTGCCTTTCTCTACATTCCAGCTATTCACATTCCATCAGGGGACTTACAGCCTTCATGACTATATTTTGTGTATAAAATTATCATGATGGAATTTCTTTGTTTGCTTGACTTATATACCACCCTTCATCTTAAGATCATCTTAAGAAAACAATTCCTTCTGTTTGTTTTAGCACTACCTAAGTTACTTATTACAAAATGAACAGAAGTGTTAATAAATGATTACACAGTCATGGATTATTTTGCATTATGGACTTTTCTTATTGGTTCTTATTGGTTCAGCATTCTTAAATAGATCTAATACAAGCAGCATAGTCTGGTTGATGTTGGACAGAATTCAATGTTATATGAGTGGACCTCTGCTTGTGCAACAGGAGTTAGCTTTCCATTATTCAGCACATACACCCCAGTCTTTTTCAGAGGATCCCCCCCCCAACCCTAAAGAGCAGGTTTTGAGGGAGTGCAAGGTAATGCAGGGGCATGAGAAGAAATTGAGGTCCTGTTGTGTGACTGAAAAACCATTCCATTTGTGCATTGGCAGCAACATTTACAGCCCATTGGGTTGAACATGCAACTTCAAATACATGCTCAATCATGAACCCTCTGGTTGGTCTCTGGATGAATCACATTCCCTCAGAGTCGGTTTTCTATCCATAAACTGGAACTGTTATTGTGAAAGCCTGATTCAGGGATTGTGAGGATAGATTAAATAAATGCTGTATTGTGTTACAATAATTATTCCTTTAAAAATTGGTTTCAAAAATTAGTGCAACATATATGTAATATCTCCAAGACTGGTGTTGTCATCCATGATGCTTTCATTAATTATACAAGGTACAGATTGAGGTCAGGCTATTCAGCAATTTTCCATTTTTCTCCAATAACAAAGGGCTGTTCTTTTAGCTTACTTTATTGTTCATAATACAGATTCATTATCATAGAAACACAAATACAAGGGTAATGATAGCTATTGCATTGAAACAAAGTATAACAACCAAGTATCTGTAGAAAAAACACACATAGTCTTCAGTGTGGGCTTCCTCAAGGTTTGATTTTGTCCCCAATGCTGTTTAACATCTACATGAAACCACTGAGTGGGGTCATCAGGAGTTTTGGTATATGCTGATGACACACAGCTCTACCTTTACATCTACAGGCATGGCAGTGGATGTGCTAGAGCATTGTCCTGCCTCAGAAATGGACCAAATGAGAGCCAATAAAGTGAAACTCAATCCAGACAACACTGAGACACTGTTAGTGGGTGGTTCCCTAGATCAGATGGATGAAAAGTTGCCTACTCTTGATGGAGCTACAACTCCCTCTGAAGGAGCGGGTACACAGCTTGAGAGTACTTCTGGACCCACTGCTGTTGGATGAGGTTCAGGTGGCCTTGGTGACATGGAGTGCCTGGTTAGGGATAGCATAACTTCTGTCATCTGGGCTCTGGTAACCTCTAGGTTAGATTACTGCAATACATTATACATGAGGCTGCATCTCAAAACAGTTCAGAAACTTCAGCTGGTGCAGAACTCAGTAGCCACATTACACCAATCCAGGCCCAATTCAGAGTGCTGGTTTTTACCTATAAAGCCTTAAATGGCTCAGGAGCTAATAATAATAATAATAATAATAATAATAATAATAATAATAATTTATTTATACCCCGCCCATCTGGCTGGGTTTCCCCAGCCACTCTGGGCAGCTCCCAATCAAATATTAAAAACACATTACAATATTAAACATTAAAAACTTCCCTAAACCACAGTACCTCAAAGACTGACTCTTACATAAGAACCAACCTAGACCCTGAAATCATCATCTGAGGCTCTTTGTGTGCTTCTTCCGCAAGAGGTCTGGAGGATGGCAACATGAAAATGGCCCTTTTCTGCGGTGGCTCCCAGTTTGTGGAATGCTCTCCCAAGGGAGGCTCACCTGGTGCCTTTGTTACATATCTTTAGATGTCAGACATAAACATTCCTTTTCTCCAAGACATTTCGCTAATTAAATAATCTATGGCCTTTTAAATTGTGGGGAGGTATTGGTTTTGTTTGTTGCTATGTTACATCTTTTGTGTTTTTATATTGTAAACTATCCTGTGATCCTCAGATGAAGTGTGGTATAGAAAATAATAATAATAATAATAATAATAATAATAATAATAATAATAATAATAGCTGCCTTTGGACTTTCAGAAATATGAAGCAAGTTCTATTACACTAGCTACATTTAGCTATTGCAATGTTAGACTAGTAGTTTCTATCATGATTATCTCCAGTAGAAATGCAACAGAAGTGGTAATGTATATGATGTTTTCAATTTTTGACCATTCTAGAGTAGTCTCCATAATTGAAGACTAACTAGTGTCTGATTTTATAGTCATTAAGACAAAGGGCAAACTTGGTAAAAAACAACAACCCAACCAAACTAGAGAGTGGCCTGGTTACATACATAAATGAGATCAGTTAGCCCTTCTTAGAATCATGCCTTTGTGTATTTTCTAAGTTTCTCAGTGTATGGAACACAAGTGTAAAGTTAACCGACATCATACATAAGAATATTGCCTATAATTGCAATACTTACTGTTGCCCATTTCAATATACATTCAATATACAATATTGTTTTTACAGTTTGTTAGAAAAAGTATCTTTAACACCTGTTTTGTAAAACTAAAATGTTCTGTATACGGATCTCCAAAGTATTTCACGGGACAAATTATAATTATAAACTATGATAAGAATAATTATGAAGATTTAGAAATGTAAACTTAACAGTTTTTTCAGGTAAGTTAATTACACTTGCAGTTTAGAGAAAAATAACAATAAATAAAATGATCACAAATGGCCTCTCTAATAAAATAAACTTAATATCAGTCCTACTCCCTGTCCATGCTAGCATGATGGGCTGCATTTCTAATGTTCAATAATATGGGTCATGAGTTTAATCTACCATCACAAAAAAACATTATGAACTAATATTTCCATAGTTTCTCATGCACAAAATTTTTGTAATGTTATTTTGCATTTGTTAAGGAAAATATGTAACAAGAGTGAGAAAAACAAACAAGAACAAAAAAACCTTTTCACAGAAGAATTATTAATAAGAAATTAGGAATATGTATTCCTCAAACCAGGGCATAAATTCACTGTCTTTATCATTTGTGGTTTTGTTTTGTTTTGTTTTAATATATATGCAGTGCTATATAATTCTTAATAACTTTTTTCGGAGTCTGAATACTCATTGTCACTTTCATCTTTTACATAAGATGAAGTTTCTTCTTTGATACTGAGGGCATTTTCACCTTCCAAGTTTACAGTTAATTTCAAGCCAGTACTATTTAAGAGTGCCTCATGATGGTGAAAATTTTCATGTTTGCACCTTTTTGTTACATCTGCTAATGAAGAAGCAGGTTTCTCTGCAACCATTTTGTTTCCCTTGTCTTTTGAGTTCTGCAGTACAGATAAATTATTATTCTGCTCCACTGTTATCTCACTGAATGCATCACTACTGGCATTATTTTCATGACTGTTGATCTCCTGTGTGCCTACATCAATATTTTCTGTGACATATAATTTCTTTAAACCTTGGTTTTCTTTCAGTGCTGCTGACACAAGTAAACTGAAAGTACTGCCATTCATGAAATCTAAAGTATTGTCAGCATAGAGTCTGTTAAAAATATTATTTGCAATGTTATTAATGCTGCTGTTCTTCAGGTCTGTGTGATATTTGTAAAGTCCAGTTATATTTTTGCCTTGCCATACGAAATATGGAGTATTTGTTAACAAATGTGACCCCACTTGGTTCTCAACATCGGAGGCTTTTTGGTAAGCACATCCTCTGATCTCCTCATTAGTTGGCTTTATGATGGCTGTCAATATTGGACAATGTTGTCCACAGATAGCATGGAGTTTATCCAGCGAGTCTTGATCTTCATGGCTATTCCTGCTTGAATGAGTATTGCTTATTGGTTGGGTTTGAATTGGCTCATCATTTGAAGACTGTTCTGCAGGATGCACCTTATTGTCTGGTAATCTAAATTCTACAGAAGTAAGAGCTGGGGAATTACTTTTCACTTCTGTATAACATTGCGTGGAACTGTTACATGCTGCCTCAAAAAGCAAGGAGCTACTACACTGGTTGTTTCTGCTTTGTATACTTAAAGTATCAGGAAACGGATCCGAATCACTGTTATGAGGCATGTTGAAGTAGTTGCATCCATTGTCATATGGCTTAGCCATGTCTTCAAGTTCAGAAGATGATATTTCTTTGAGTGGTGGCCGGAGATTCAGATTCCCAAAATGTGAATATGGAATTTCATCACTATGATTGTCAAATGCCGTGTCGGCCGATGTTGTATCTGTATTGCCATACATTCCAGAGTTCTCAGGTGGTGACCTCCTTATTAAATGGTTCTCCTTAAGAAGCCATTTTCCTTTATCAATCAATACTCCTTCATCTTCAGCAATGTGTTCCCTAGATTGGCAGTAATGGTTTGTGTATTCCACTGAACAGTCATCATTATAATATGCTTCTTCCCCATTAAGACTAAACTGTGGTGCTGGCAAGGTAGCATTTTCTTTTTCCCACATGTCATTATTTGCGTTTAAATCTTCTGGGATTTTAGGTGATGCAAATTCATCCAGCCAGGTATGATTCTTTTGACACAACAAAGGAGCTCCCTCCATTACATCATGACAGGGTTCTTCTACAGCATTTCCTTGTAGTGTTTGAGTCAAATATGGAGGATCAAGCTTAGAAGGGGACTTAAAGGAAGCTTCGGCTTTACCATAAAGTCTCTCAATAGTTCTTTTCACATACCCTTTGTTGTACTCTTTTTCATATATTGCTTCATCTACACTTTCATTCGCCAAGTCACTGGAATGCCTAACATTGTAATCACTTTCATCAGTTTCTGGTCGATAATCTGACAAGTCAGAAGTGGCAGGACTTTTCAGGCATTTTTTGAATTCCAAAGAAGAATTTGAGTAGGATCCACCCTCAAGTTCCTTTACTATCAGTTTTACTCGGGACACCTGTTCCTCTTCTCCTGGAATTTGCTTAGATTCATAACAAAAAGATAATGGTGATGGTGTAGACAATCGTTCTGAAGTCTCCTCACAAGTACCATCTTCCTCCATGTCTCCCCGTACAGAATTTTCTACAATGTCGCCATTTGTGGTATTATCAGCAATGGAAGTAAGACACTCACTTGCATTTTCCTTTAACAACACAGAGTTGGTCCAGTTTAAATCTTCTGTGCCTTTTACTTCCTTATCATCTAACTCTGAAGTTTCTAGATCAAACATGTGGTCTTTATCATTAGAGGTCATGCTGTGAGTGCTTGACTTAGGTTCTTGTGATATCTCTGATTCTTCATTATTAAATGATGTATCTGTGGTTTTATCCTGTGTGCCATGAAATGAGCTATGTTCAAATGAACTTTGTTCATTTTCTGTAGGCAGATCCTCATTTGAAGCCAAGCCACAGCTATTCAAGTCAGCATTAATGCAGTTCAAATTTTGCATTTCATCATGAACATCCAAATCATTTAGATCTGAATTCTCTACTGGACTACTGCAGTTCTCCTCCCCCTCCTCCCCACTAGACCTCTCCAATTCTCCTGCTAACACTTCTGCATCAATAACTTCCTCAGAACTCAACCTATTCTTAAGAGTTAAATTCTTGTTTACTTTTCCTTCTTCTTCAAAGACTGGTATATGTTTAATTTCAGCTTGAGAAAAAATTTCTTTGTGGTATGTTGGTTCCTGTTTCTCTATTTGCATTCCGGAGAATATTAAATGGTTTGCTGTGCAGTCCTGAAGATTGGAGACAGCAGTCTTCAGGTCTTCAGCTTCCTCTTTAATTGCAACTTGTTTCAAATACTGCAGGAGTGTAAATACTTCTGAACAGCTACAGGTAGTTTGTACCATGTCATCTTTATTTATATTGGATAAAGTTTCTTTGAGGTTAAGTAAAAGGAGCCAAGCGAGGAGGAGATTGGAAGAAGATCCAAGAAGGGAGGAAGAAGAAATGTCTGTAATGCATCCAACATGGTTCTTTTCAGCACTGAGCAGTGTTGATTTCAGCTGGTGCAGCAACAGACCACTGACACAATCCTTCTGCATATCAGGTCCTAGAATGTTACTGGTGCCATTGGCAGCAATTTCAGAAATGTACCTTTGATCACTGGTTTCTAGCAGAACCTTCTTTTTGTCATTTTCATGTATAATATTACACATGGGTATTTTATTATTGCTCTGGATATCTGACTGTAATAAATACTTGGCTTCTTCTATTAAACTTGCCTCAGCATCTGTCAAACAGCCAATGTGTCCTTTGTACATTTTTTTAACTGATTCTTCAACAGTTCCTAGTTCACTGAGATGATTTAATGTACCATTGGATAGTTTACTTTCATTAATATTTTTATTCCCTGATAGGCACGCATTCTTTCCTACTAACTGACTTTCTTTATCTGAAAAAGACTTGACAGACAACTGATGCATTGTTCTGTTATTTGAATTTATGGGAGGTAAATGCTTTTCAGGCATTGCGGCATTTGGGAATATGTTCTGCAACCAGTTTTGGACATAGCTTTCAAGAGAAAGTTCTGCAATCTCATTTGTCAAGGCTGCATTCCTCAAAGAATCCAATGTTCTAGTCTCATCCAACACAGGAACTTTACTACCTGAAACACTTTCAGGTTTTTTATTCTTTTTTACTTTTTTATGTTTCAATGATGATTTGTGTGATTTGGCAGAAGTTACCGTCTTTTCTTTTTCAGCCTTAGGACCACTTCCTGTATCAGTCAATGGCTTCCATGAAACTATGCAACCTGGTGTTTGTTCTGTTACATTAGCTGTGTCACATGTACCTTCTTTAATCTGTTCAATTTCATTTTTAGGGTGATCTTTAGCCATTAACACTTCTTCTGCTTTCAAGCGAGGTTTTTTGTCTGATTTGGCTTTTAGCTTAGGCAACTGTCTATTTAGATTTTGCTTCAGGTTAGATTCTAATTCATTTTTCTGGGATTTCTTAGAAACTTGACTATATAAATCTTCTTTAGGACCTAAGCCTTTATTAGAACCTTCTAAGTTGGCAACAGGCAAAGCAGGCACTCTTTTATGAACTGTGATTTGAGGAGAAGAATGTGGTGCACTTTCTCTTTTGATATGCATCTCACAAGTCTTCACATCATTCTCAGGGGTTGCTTCGGCTGATATATCATGCAAGTTCTGTGGAAAAGCTGTGCCTTGTTCCACAATATCAGAGGAAGGTTTTCTCTTTTTCTTCTTTTTCTTCTTGCTCTTCTTTTTACTACTGGAAGATGCAGCTTGGCTTCCATCAGAGAGATGAGTTGCTGAGTTCTTGACAGTGATAGAAGAAGATTCTGTTATCGGGGGAGATCTTTGAGCACACTTGCATACTGTTTCACTGCTCCCAGGAGGTGAGTCATGTATGGAAGTTTGAGAAGAATGCAATCCCTTGCACTGGTTGCATAGCACCTCCTCACTTCTTGACTGAGATAATTCGGGGTGGTCGTTGAAGCTGCCAACTTCCCCTCCAGTTTGATCACTTTGATTAAGCAAAGGCAGTCCAGTTGCATGGGATTTCTTTAGAGAAGATTGAGCATGACTGATGCTAGAATCATAACCAGATGTTAAATTGTTATCTAAGCCTTCCTCTGCAACTGAATTCTCCAAAATGTTCTGTAATAAGCCATCCTCACAAGGCAAGGCATTGGACTTTTTAATTGTGACCTTGTTTGATGTTTCTTCCTCTGTCTGGCCATCCTGAGATTGATTGAGCGTATGATTGCTGCAAATTTCACTTAGTTTTGGTGTGGTAACACTTGATGTTTTACTGCTAGAGTGAGTGACCAGGCAATATTCAGATTTGGTATCACCATTGTCCATTTCTTCACTGTAAGAATACTGCCCAACCATCTTTTTTTGGACTGCTGTGTCAGATACCACAGTTACACTTTCAACCAAGGATTTCTTTTGCTTGACTCTTCTAGGCCCAGGAGTAGGTGGTCTATAAAAAGGAGGTTTGATCTTATCATTCTTTGCCTGGCTCATATCTACGTTCACAGAAGAATTCTGCCATATGTCATAATTGCTAGCTTCCGTTCCACATGAAATATCTTGACTGATCACTTCTGTGTTGATGGGCTGCAGTGAGACATCATCTTCAGCCCCGTTGAAGTTTTCTGCATTTTTTCCACATGACTCATCTTCTGCAACAACTGCAGAAGTGCTAGCACGGCTAACTGTGGTCGTCCATTTTATAGTTTCCTCTTCTTTTATGTTGAATCGAACTCTCATCTCAACTGTCATGCTGCCATCTTGATTAAGATGAACAGACTTCTCAATGTCATCTTCAGGGGGCACCAAAGAGAAATCTTCCCCAGTATGTGAATGATTTTCTGCTAAGCTTGTGTCAATATTAGGTATGTAAGAAGACTCTGAGTTGTTATCATTACTGTAGCCTTTAGAAGAAGAAGCAGAAAACATCTGTGATCGGGAGCTTGAGTCTATCTGTACACTCACTTTCAAGTAATTTATTGAAAACACCCCAAATGATAAGATTAGATGGAAAGTTCAGAAGACAGTCATCAGAAATAACCATCCAGGGACAGAGGCAGCAGACAGGTAGGAAAGAGACAAGAGAAAACACAAAAAGAAGGTTGTTAGTACAAAAACATTCAGATAAAATAGCATTGGGAAGGGATCCAATTATATAAAACATTAGTAATAAATGGTCAGCCCTGCTGGTTAAAAGGCTAAAACTTGAAACAATGAAAACCTGTATAGCTTAAATAGTAGGGAGAAATGAGATATCTGTCCAGACACATCAGCTACTATCACCTAGTAAAAAAAAAAGAGCAGCAAAGAATAGACAAATATTTACTAGGTTTATGCATAGTCTTAAATATTAACAATGACAGATATTTTGGCCAGAAATAAACCAGGGATTACAAGTTTTAGCCTTTTAAAATTAAGCAGGTGTGCAGTGTGCAATTCTATGCATGATGGTGTGGAAGGAAGTTTCATGATGCCTAATCATGTTTTCTTCACAATGACGGCATTTACCATCATTTTTGAAAGTTCCAATTTATTTATTTAATTAAGCATAATTTATACACTGCGTCATTGTAAATAGAATAGAAATTGCTTAACCACAGTCTAAACAGAGAGTTCATATGAAAAAATAACAAGTGCTGCTAGCAACGTTTCCAACCATTCTTCAGACTCTGGCAAGGAGGGAGTTCATGAGTTTTGATACACACACTCAGAACATCCCTCTGCATACCCTTGTTTTCCTACCTACGTGCATCGCGAATGGTCAGTGGATTTTAGAGATTATAGTAAGAGATGGGAATGATTTTTCAAACAGTGTATTAGATTGTGCTTAAAGGGCATTAGGGAACCAGTACAGTTCCTAGAGTGCTGGTGTTACAAGCACTACCACTACCAGGAAAACAACTGCTGCATATAACAGTGTCTTCAACAGTAACGGAATTTAGTCACTAATATCCTAGACTCACAATTATAAACACAAACAAATGCATTTGTTAGTCATTAACAGTGCAAGCCTAACAATGTTTACTTAGAAGTAAGTGCTATTGAATTCAGTTGGGTTTACTCCCAGGTAAGTGCGGTTAGGATTGCAGCCTAAGACACTACAGGACTCTTCTCTGTTTTAGTGATAGTCTTTAACAATCCTATTAGCGAGGTTTCATATATTTTTGCTTTTTTACTTATATTATTTTTTTGAAATATCTATTCTTGTATCCAAAAGAATCATTACATGGCTTAACATCAGTATGAACCAAAACAAGACAATTATAGAACCAGAAGCAATAAAACAACAGAACAAGATAAGGACATAAAGGCAACAACTTGTTATGTGCTATTCTAAATGCCCTGAAAAATAGCAGAAACAACTTGCCATCTGAACTCCACTGGTGAAGGAGATGGGTGTGTGTGCGTCTGTTTCTGTCTCTCTCTGAGGGGGAATTCCATACCCCAGGTGTCACCACTGAGAAGGTAGCCCCTCTCACCACCTCAGAGAGCAGGAGAATATAAAACAGGGTCTCTGAAGATGATCTAGTTGAATGAGTAAATTGCTGCTGAGACAAAGTTGATTCCTATTTTACGTCTGGGGTGTTTCCTACTAAAATGCCGATATGCAATATGTGTTGATGCAATGCTTTTTTATTTATTTATTTTTATTACATTTTTGTTGACTTTTGTCTGTGGGTATCATACACCCTACTCAGGCATTCATGTGTGGCTTAAAATGAACAGGGCAGGGCCCATGGAGGCAAAAAAGTTCCTCTCTCCTGGTTTAGATTCATGTCATGAATCATGAGTTAGGCTATGTACACACAACATTTGAAAAGAGATGTAGATGGTCCTGACAAGTGTGGTGGGTGAGTCCAGACCTGCCGAATGTCACTGTGGGTAGGCATATATTAAGGTTGCCATGACCTCTTTCTTTTTCTTTCACTTGGCACATGTGCAAGGAGGAAAAGGCATGGATAACCTAATCAAGGAGAGAATTTTCAAATAGGTATCAAGTAACCACACCCAACCTTTTGGAGAGCAGACTCTAGATTCAATCTAGATTGAAAGCAGCATGTTGAGGACTAGCATGAACAGTGCTTTTTTTCTGGGGGTACTCAAGGGTGTGCAGGACCAGCACCTTTTTTTTCTAGAAGAAAAGCACTGAGCATGAATGATTCCCAGTTGAGAAAAACTACATTTTTTTGTGCTGCAAATAGATTAGTGTGTACACAGTCTTACTTAATTTTATGTTTCATGACAAAGGGTGGCATTCATGCTACAGCAACTGGAAATGAACATAAAATGTAACTTCATTACTTTCTAAATTAGAGTACTCACATTGGAGAGGAAGCGTTGTAGCAAACTAAAGTGCACTCAGAGTAGACCCACTGAAATGAACCTAAGTTACCTATGTCCATTAATTTCAACGGGTGTGTTCTGACTTGGACTAACACTGAAAATAACTGATTTATAACAGGTGAGTTAAAAGATGAATGAGCTGTTAATAGGTAATGATAGTTTTAATATAGTCAAAACCTTCATATTTAGAGGAATAACAGAGACTGCTGGTGCTTAATATTCTCCCCTTCCCTCAGGCTCTTTCATTTTCCTCACTTGTGAGGATTTGGCTAGGGAGTCTGTAAATGGTTTAACTGGCCTTTTTTTAATATACCGATATCTAGGCAGACCATTCCTTTTTTTCCATTTCATTTTATAGAATAATAAAAGAGGGAGAAGGAAATTAGAACTGAGAATCATTAAAGACACTTACTTTTTCTACCCTCCGACTTGGCATTTGTTCTGGGGTATACACGACTGGAGACCCCAGGCAGTTTGCTAGGTAGTGAATACCGACGAGGATCATAATTAGCTGCTTTAAAGGGCTCTCTCCCTGCAGCTACAACAGCTCCAGAGCAGAGTATTAGATCTTGAAGGTTGGGGACCTGAAAGAGAAACAGCAGACAAGGTTTCTTATTGTGAAAAAGAAAATCATCATTCTGTGGTCCAGGATTTTGATTAAAAGCCATGCTTCTATGAGCACTTGACACCTTTAGAAAACCCAAAGGAGAACTGCAACAAAATGAGGCATAGATGGAAAGTCCTGTTCAGTGTTCTAGTCATCCACCCATGCTAATCCTTTACACCTTCTCCTCTCTGTTTTTGTTTTTATCTGCCAATCTGTCCCAGCTCCAAACAACATTCTGAGGTTACTTGAAGATGCTCAGTCCACATTGGGCTGCTATTAGTGTGTGGCACTTTTTGCCCCTTTAATTTCACCCCTCCCAAAAAATAATTTTCTACTTTTCAAACCTTGATGATCCTGAGCATAATATTACCTCTCTTATTTCATCATTTTAGCAACATAGCTGTCACAACTCAGTACTTAAATTTGATATTAGTATATATTTGAGAAGGTAAAGAAATAGATGTAGCTATCAATATGTCTTCTGTGAAATTTTACAGTCTTAAATAATAACAAATGTCTGTCTTATTCATGGCCACAACAGTTCCACATTAGAATTTCTATTTGAGAAAGTGGTGTGAAATATTTCTTTTCTTCAAAGCTTTGCTACAAAACTGTAGATCTTGTAAAATTAAAGATACTCCAGCCATCACTGACTGGGTTTATATCCTGAAAAACAGAAACATCTTGAAGCACTTCATTGGAGTAAATAGGAAAGTCTGTTGCAAGAACTCAAGGTGTGCAGTACTGGGATTCTCTGACCATGCCGTAGCTTCATAATTGCTTTCCCCTCAACCTTAGATTTCAAATGTGGGGACATCACTTTTCAAATTTTAAAACTCTGCATGGTAGCATATAAAAACCATGAGAGGCAAACTGACATGTTACACACTGATGCATGTTATGAAGCCTCAACTCTTTTCTTTAAATAAAAAGAAGCCATGGGAGGCTGTCATTTTAAGTGAAGGAATGGTGGGGAAAGGAGATGTATAACCCTTTCTCTGCCAACGGATTTTCTATTTCATATTCCCCACCTATCTGCTCAAGAACACAGTGTCCCAATGTTGCTTTGTCACCCACACTTACATGCTACTGTGGCTTCCCTCTAATACTGGCTTTATCCCCAAGTGAAATGACCCTCCAACATTTCTTGACCCACCCAGGTGGGTTAGAGAACCTGCTTTTGTGTTTTAATTCTGTTATCCCCCCCCCCAAAAAAAAATGAAAATAAAAGGTTGCGCTGCTTCCTTCAGGGACCTTTAAGCTCTTGGCAGAAAGAGGTAGAATAATGCCTCATGAGCAGCCTAAACATAATATAGGGCTTCAAGGGATTATGACATGGCTAGAGCGTGCAGCACGATTGAGGTCGCTCCTGTGGGTGCCCTTAAAAGCTCCTTAGCAAGCAGGAGTGTTACATGCTAGAACAGGAAGCTACAGTTTAAGAGAAAATTGGGTCTTCATGGATACCAGCACTTAAATTCCTCTCACTTCCATCTCCCTGTCATGCCAAGTTTTCCTTTAAGGGCAAGACAGTTATTGTGGCTCACAAGGGCACTGAAGCAACATACACCAGCCATTTGAATTTAAAGAGCAGCAGGTGTTCTTGACCAGTGTAAGAAACATAAGAAACATTTTAGATAGCATGGTTTTGGTGAAAACAAAGCCACATAACTGCAGTAGTATAGGAACAGCTCATATCATACCCCCCAGATGTTGCTGAATTCCAACCTCCATAAGCCCTAGACAGCGCGGCCAATCATCAGAGGTGATGGAAGCTGTAGCCCAACAGCATCTGAAGGATACCACATCCTCCTGCAGTAGAACCTAACAGTCTAATGACTTGTGATGCTAAGTGTGTCACTGCAAATCACTTTTTCTTATGCTAAATGTTATTACAGGCATAGGGCCAGTTTTAATTGACAACACAGTGCACAGGGATGGGAGTCTAATTCCTTTCCCCCCAAGCCACCATTAGGCTTAGGGGAAATGGTCCCATTCGTACTAATATGAGTCCTGCCCCCAGAGAATGGAGAGGAATTGTCATTATTCCAAAGCGACAAGCGTTACATCTCCCCTCCCTGCACACTGCGTTCCCAATTAAAAGTGGACTGCCTGTAATTAGGTTTTTTTAACCACAAAGTGTTTTGGAGCAATGCAATTGATGCCATATGTAGTATCTGTTTATAAAGGTAAACGGAATCATGATCTAGCAAAAACTGGGGAAGTCGTGGGTTGGAATTTCTATATTTTTTTAAGGTAACTGCTTACCTCCCCCTGCCACGTGATCTGGTCTCTGATCACTTGATCTCATAACTTAATAGCTGCACACTGATGGCTGACAATGGGAAGCAGCTCTATTTAAGCAAGCATTTTGTTTGATATGATGTTTGATGTGAATGTTCTACCGATCACATCCCCTCTGCAATGGCTCATTCATATCATCACTTAATGTTGCAGTTATGTGTAAACCAGCCCTAAGACCACCTGCCCAAAGATAAATATTTCAGAGTATCTTCTTATATTCTTACCTTTCTCCCATCTGTCATATACAATTTCACAACAGGGTACTGCATTAGCTCACTGATGTGGTCCAGAAAGGCCTCAAAGCTTTGTGTGTTCTTCTTACCCAAGACAACAGTGCGCCGGATTCTTACATTGCCATTTTTGAAAACAAGCAGCTTCTTAGGGTTACTGAGTCTGGCTGTGCTTCCTTGCTGGAACACACCACCTTCGCCCTCTCTAGCTAACTGTACAGCTCTGCGGCGAGCACTGACTGGCCTGCTGATCTGCCATGGCAATGGCTTCCTACTGGCCTTCTCCAGGTTGATGGGCTTGACTTTCCTCTGTTGGGAACAGATGTATGACTTGCCATCTTCAAGGTCTTCCAAATTATTGACACTGTGTATCCCTCGTGGTGTAGTGATATTTCTCACCCCAAAAGGCAATGGAACTCTTTTCGACAAGTTGTCAAGCAAGGCATCAAATGATTTGAAAGAGCGGTTATTGACCACCATTTTTACCCCATTAAACTGAGGGTCGCCACTCTTGTAAAAGCAGATCCGTTTGGCCACAATGGGTTCGGTGACATTGAAAGGACGAACAGACAAAGACTGTTCACTCTCTGAAGTACGGGGCTGAATCATTGAGTAGTTGGTTGAAGGCGTTTCACTCATTCTGACAGCAATCTGGAAATAAGGAGGCAGAAGTAAATGCTCGCTTATGATCACAACAATAATGCAGTCCTCATTTCTATAAAGTCACAAAGGAGGTTTTAACAAAAGCAACCAGCAGTAAATCTTGCCAAAAATCAGTGGCTTAAATAGGTCCAAGCTGTTATCTCTAAATTCCACAAAGACTGGTAGGATTAAGCTAACAAAGCTTTACTTGCAAATATGTGTAGAATTCTCCCATGTATTTTAACATATCTTATCATTTTGCTACAACAGAACATTTCACTTAGCAAGGGGTATTTTGTCACACCAGAATAGTAATTAGACTTTTCTGTTGTTGTTTTAATAGCAATGGCAACATTTTCTATTTTTACACTCTAAATGCTTTCATATAAAGGATTGTTTGTTGTTGTTCCAAGGGTGACCCAACCAACTAGTCCAGGGCTAAATGTGTCCTTCCAGGCCTTTCTATCTGGCTGTTGGGACTCTCCCTAGGTCACACCCCTCATCAACCCTTTTCTGCATCCTCATCAAGTGCCAGGATGAAAGGTGTCCTTGAACTATGATAATGCCTCTTGCTTCCCTGGATGGAGAAATGTGAGGGTGGTCAGGTTGGAAGGCAAAGAATCCTCTGGCTTTTGCACAGCTGGAATATCATGTACTATATAAACATGGCATCCATTTGTCCAGCCACTTTTTGCCTATGGCCTCCCCGCAAACTGGCATGTGGTTTCTGGAATATTCCCCATGGGGAAATTTCAGACCTTGGCCTGAAAAATATTCCCCAGCTCTGAACTAGTCAGACATTGCACCCACACAACATGTTTAAAGTACATTCAACACACACTTAAAACACACGTCTTCCCCCAAGGAATCCAGGAAACTGTAGTTTACCCCTCACAGCTACCATTCCCATAATTCTTTGGTGGAAGCCATGTGCTTTGAATGTGCCTTAGATATGCTTTAAATGTATGGCATGGATATGACCAAAAACTGACAAAAGAAACTGGGCACAATCTAGAAAAAAGAATTACAGTGTGAGTTTACATAGTTCCCTCTAATTTCAATAGCGTTTGTGCAGAAGAACTTTCTGGTGGATTTTGCCTGTGATCCCAGGCATATTTGTTTTGTAGCACTGCGGTCCTACTGATTCCACCAGGAATTCTCTTCAGTAAACACAGTAGGCTACACAACAGCACAAACATATTTTAAAGTATCACTGTTAAACCACACAGTCTGGACTAGTCACATTCAGCTTAAGATACTCTGGAGTCAAGATTTTTAAGATTAATTTATCACTTTTTCATTTACACCCTCACTTGTAAATTAAGACCATATTAAAAATATGATACTAAAATCAGTAAGATAAGCTTTTAAAATAGAAAGCAAGATATAATAATACTTTATATTCATGTGTAGTACTTTGCCTTAAATTACATCCTATGCTATATCTGTAGCACCTACAACTTCCTCATAAGGTAAGCCACTAACTTGATCCCCAAATTGCAGAAACTGAGAATAAGAGAGTGTAGCTTGCATAAGATTGCCCAGTGAGTACAAGGCTTAACCAAGAGTTCAACCAGAAAGGATGAGGGAGAATTTACAGCTTATGTGTTTGAACCAGCTAATTAGAGTTACAAAAACAGATTGTAATAAATGACCTAATTCATACTTAGATTGAATGTTTAGAAGGTACCAAGAAAAACATGGACTAGTAGAGGAAGAATGGGAAACCTAAGGCCCATCATAGGTTCCAGTAATTTATATGTTGATTGGTCTGGAAATTCCTGTATATGAATAAATAAATAATAAACTAAGAAAGTTCAACTATTAAATTGAGAAAGTTGCCCTACTCCTTAGAGGCAAAACAATCCTAACCTTTTTCCTGGCTGTTCCCATGTTGTTGCTGTCTCATAGGTGAGAGGGACCCAGTGCAGAGGCATTACTATTATCAATATCATTATCATTCTTTTCCTACTATTTCCCAAGATGTTGGAGAGATGTTATCATTGTCACCATAATTTCTTTTTTCCTGATTGTTCCCAAGTTATTTTTTTTTTTTGAGGAACCCATTTCAGAGGCATCATTATTATCCACTACAGTGGTACCTTGGGTTAAGTACTTAATTCGTTCTGGAGGTCCGTTCTTAACCTGAAACTGTTCTTAACCTGAGGTACCACTTTAGCTAATGGGGCCTCCTGCTGCCGCAGCACCACCAGAGCATGATTTCTGTTCTCATCCTGAAGCAAAGTTCTTAACCCTAGGTACTATTTCTGGGTTAGCGGAGTCTGTAGCCTGAAGCGTATGTAACCTGAAGCATATGTAACCCGAGGTACCACTGTATTATTTCCTTCTGCTTGGCCCACAGCAGGGATTGTTCCCAAGTTGTTTGGGGAGAGGGGAGCTCAGCACAAAGGTGGGAATATTGTTATTATCATCTCCACATACATCCCTAATTGTGAGAAACTTGTAAATTGCATTCAGCCTCAAATATCACAATAGTCTAGGCCAGTGTTGCTCAACAACTACTTTGGTGAGATTTTTTTTCTATGTATTTCTATTCTTCTCTATTCCATATAGTAAAAAGATAGTTAAAAAAAATACTTGCCAGACAGTATTAAGTGTGTGGCAGACTGTAGTAATGCAAAATTATTCCTGGATTTAGTTATATTTTATTTTCTAGCTCTAATCTACAGCAGCCAGTGGCGTAGCGTGGGGGGTGCAGGGGGGCCGGCCACACCGGGCGCAACATCTGGGGGGCGCACTCACAGCTCTCTGCCCCTACTAAAATCCACGGGTTAGGGGGCGCAAATTACTTGCCTTGCCCTGGGTGCTGACAACCCACGCTACGCCACTGATAGCAGCACACCAGCAATTTAACAAGCAAGACTTAACAGTGTCTGGAAAAGAATAAAGTTTTTCAAGCTTCACAACAACCATGAATGGTTTTTCTCATATTTGAAACAATTTAAGTTCCCATCTCTTTTCTATTTCTGCTCTTTAGGCGGCAGTCATTTTGTGCTAGTCCACACTCCTGATGGCAACTATTTTCTAACTGGTGCCTTTGGCACACTCTCAAAATTTCAAATGTTCTCTGGGACTAAAAAAATTAACAATCACTGAATTATGATGTTGCTTCTGACTACATATCATAGTGGCGACACTTCCATTTCTACCCAATTCCATTATACTGTGACATGAATTCTCTTTCATAACACTTGTTCACAATCATAATAATCAAGCACACCTCTTGAAAAGAGTGCTTGAAATCAACAGCCTTTTCACATAAATAATATACAAAGAAATTGCTGAAACTTCAGCACATGGCATAAATTAATGTGTCATTGCTATAAATAGTTGTCCTTCTTAACTTCAATTAATTATACTAGGATAACTGAGTTTATTGTGTGGCTGAGCCAAAATTTCTCAGCAAATAATTTCTCTCATTTTTTTGAACTTATTGTTTGGAACTCTTCCCGTCATATTGGAGAATTCAGTCATCCTTTGGATTTATCAGTGAAATGACCTCTAATTTTGCCATCCAAATTTTTGGGGGAACAACTGTGGATCTAATTTTAATATTGTCTAATATTATTTTAATTCCAGTAGAGGAAACAATGACCTATACTCCTTTCATTCCTCTTCTCACAGTCCACCCCTTCTTTAATCCACCACCACCAACAGAGTTTCAATAAAGATTAAGTCGACTTAAATTTCTCAGAACATTTTCTGAGGAAAAGCTGTTGGATAATTTTACCTTGCCCCTCCCCGAATATATCTGGTGGCTTCCTCTGCCCCATTTTGCTACCCAGAGAGTTTTTTTGCAGTGGGGGTGGGGGATTGGACGCTATTTTACCTCAGCCCTAGTTTTTGTACTTACCCAGAATCATAACCTATATGCGATAAAGGAAGAAGAACGAGAAAGTCGTCTGAAGCAATCTGGACTTCCTTGCAGGTCAAGTAGCTAGTATTTTAGTCATGTAACCTTTTCACATTGTTTCCCTTTAGATCTTCTTCCATTCTGAAAGGAAACAAACACAACTATTGCATGTTTCTTCTTGATATTCGTTTTCTATGGGAGAACATCCCCAATCACTGAACCTTTGGAGTTGCAGGGGTGGGGAATCAAACTTTGATCATCCAAATCTTTGCATGACTGCAATAATGTTGTCGTCAGTATTCCCTCGTGTAGCAATTCCCTTTGGTTGTAAATCATTTCCAGGGGTGGAACTTCCAACTCTTAGACTGAGACGCCATGATTCAGCCTTCTTTATCACAAAGTCGAAGCTGTTCTTTCTCCTAATAGCCAACCCTTCCAATTATTATGTGTGATCAGCCAAATAGTAAGAAGTTCTTCTTTAAAGTGGTTTAAGATTATTGGTGATTTCTGGAGTCCCAGAGCTGCAGAGCATATAATTCTAGATCTTCTGGTCCTGTCGCTTTTGCCCTGTATAGTCCATATCCATCCCACAGTGGATTCCAGTTCATAGAGAGGCTGGATCAAGTAGAGCTGGCAATCAAGTGAGAGATTTCAATGCAATATTTTTGCAGACATAGAAGGATGGCATTGTTTTGTGCCTATGGAATGAGCTGGCTCTTCTTATGGAAATGTATCTCCAGATGGCAAATGTTCTATCTAATTACTACCAAAGGTATAATAAGATTTGTAGCTTCTTCCCTTAATCCGGATTACAGCAAGATTGCCTTGCTGACTGTAAAGCAGTGGCAATAACAATTCTCCTCAGCTGATAGTACATATCACAACAATTCTTAATTGGCTTTCCCCCTTTAAATGTGTTTATTATATATGCTTATGCTGAGCACTGATGGGAACACTATATACATTGCTTTAGGCTAGTTTTGCCACCCATTTAAAATAAATAAATGCACAAGACTGATGTGATAATATACAACGCTCCCTTGGAACAAGTGTGCATTTTTTACACTGCAACCTGGTTTAACCAGCTTATTACAACAATAATTTAGTGTCCAAAGTACATGTCAGTTGGTATAGCTGCACACTGATCACAGCTCAGGCAAACGAGTTTATGTTCTGTTCAGTTCAAAGTTCTTTAAGCTACTGAGTACTATTTCTTAAATTTAATATAAATATCTCCACAGACCCTTTTAGCAATAAGTGCATGCCTTCTGGCTGAATTTTTAAATATTTGATGGGAAATGGCTCCTTTTTAAGAATCAAGCCTAACAAGTCAGTGCTACCTGCATATAAACTCTGAATACAATTGTTTGTTTCCTTTTTCCTCCTTCAGGGAAACATGGGCTTCCAACAATTCTACCACAAAGACATTGATCAGACCGAGACCTCCTTAGCTTGAGCAAGGTTGCTGTGCCACAGACCTTCTGATCATGCCCGGAGAATCAGTGGCTATTCAACATTATTGTTTTGTAACTTGTCTTTTTATTATTAATCTCATTATTCAGGCTGGTTGTAACATGCATACATACATAGTGAATAACTGTTTTTATTTCAGTTTTCTAATAACAGTACAAAATACAACAATGCAATGCAGAGCAGTTGTATGAATCATAGTGATATCAATTTAAAATTTCATTGGTCCAATCATGTAGAAGAATAAAAATAAACTGCCTATTGAGATTTAAATATAATAGGTCTAGGTTCATAAGATAATAAAGATGTACAATTTATCCCAGGAGATGCCTCCATAATGTTCCATATGTAGTATACATTCTATGCAGCTATGTTAGCCTAAATGTGTGTGTGTGTGTGTGTGTGTGTGTGTGTATGCACACACAGTGGTACCTCAGGTTACATACGCTTCAGGTTACAGACGCTTCAGGTTACAGACTCTGCTAACCCAGAAACAGTACCTCGGGTTAAGAACTTTGCTTCAGGATGAGAACAGAAATTGTGCTCTGGCAGAGCAGCGGCAACAGGAGGCCCAATTAGCTAAAGTGGTGCTTCAGGTTAAGAACGGACCTTCAGAACAAATTAAGTTCTTAACCCGAGGTACCACTGTAATCTGATTTGTATGTACTGCTAATGATTGGATTTAGGCTGCTGTTTTATTATATTTTGTTTTTGTTTTTTTATTGTGAGCTGTTTTGAAAAGGCCTTGGTTCTGAGTTGTAACATAAAATCACTTCCATATACAGGCCCACCGCACCTGCCTTATGTGCGATCACCTTGTGCACAACCACATATAAGCTAGGCAATAAATAAAGGTAAAGTAAAGGGACCCCTGGCCATTAGGTCCAGTCGTTACTGACTCTGGGGTTGTAGTGCTCAAGGGAGCCGGCGTACAGCTTCCGGGTCATGTGGCCAGCATGAGTAAACCGCTTCTGGCGAACCAGAGCAGCGCATGGAAACGCCGTTTACCTTCCCGCCAGAGCGCTACCTATTTATCTACTTGCACTTTGATGTGCTTTTGAACTGCTAGGTTGGCAGAAGCAGGGACTGAGCAACGGGAGTTCACCCCGTCGCGGGGATTCAAACCACCAACCTTCTGATCAGCAAGTCCTAGGCTCTGTGGTTTAACCCACAGCACCACCTAGGCAATAAATAAATAGTTTAATTCAAGCCCGGAAATGGCAGGAGAGAGGTGGGAAGTCATGAGGAGACGCTCCCCAGAGCCTAAAGTGGATTATCAGTGAGGGTGGAGGAAACCCCAAAGAGACTTGAGGTGCAGCAGGGCTTTGTTTAGGCTGCTCAGCCTCCCTGCTTAACAGCTGACTTGCGTGGTAGTACAGCATTAGTTCCTGCTTTCCCACGCATCCTACAGCCAGCCCCAGGGCTTCACAACCATATTTTTTGGTCTGAAGTGTGGAGAGAGGAAGAGAGAGAACTGGAGAACAGGGGGAAAATGAGTATTTGGAGGCATTTTAGAGGGTGCTCCCCACTTACATACATAAGTGGGGTGGGGGAGACACCTGTATAAAAACAACTAATGAAAGGAGAAACATTTTGACACTGCTGTGGGGTGCAGGGAGAAGCTGACTGAGAGAGGGCATCTCAAACACAAAAGAAGGGCTGATGTAAGCACTCCCCTGCTTTGTCATTGAAATTCCCCTTTCCCAAAGCTGCTTTTCTATAAAAAAAAAAATACATGTGTGCCCACATAACATGCACTTAGCCCCTCAATGTCATGAAAATTCAACTGAATGAGAGTTAAGTCACTGACATCTATGGGATTTCAGGGTACATCTACTTTTCTGGATTCTGTTTCAGCCTCACACTGTCCTAAGCTAAATGGGAATGATTTCCTGAGTGCTCACTTTTGGCCGAATCATTCAAAGCAGGGGTGCAGCAAAATGGAAGTCCACGGAGCTTTTGAACTAAATTTTTGTGATTTCACCATCCTGTGCCCTTTGAATGACACTCTTTGTTAAGATTTGCTAGAGAGGACAATGCTTAGCAGAATATTTTTATCATTCATGTGTGAGTCACTCTATTAAAATATTAAGTTGCTACAACAGTTAAATGAATATGGCTGGCCTTGTGACACAAGAAAAGTTGATAGTATGCCTGACAACTCCAAGTCCTTTCAACCTCTGAAACCCTGAGAGGTGTTTTTTTAATTGAACCATTCACTAAGGTATGGAACTAGGAAATCGTTATCCATTTGAAAAGGAAATTATCACATTAGAGATAGGACCTGAGTTAAATTTCTCTGAATGTGCCCAGCCTACTTACATCCTTTCCACAAAGGTTTCGGGGGGGGGGGAGTGCTATTATTAACATTTTTGGCTGATAAGATTGAGTTAGCACAGCAGTTTGATCTACATGAACTTTTAATCATGCTAATCCCTTCATTTTTCTTTCTCCAAAAGAAAAATGTAATAACCGGTAACACAAAGGTAAAGGGAGGGGGAGTGCTATATAGGAGAAGAACAAACACATGGTTGTTGCACATACTGTATACTCCATCAGCTCTGCTGTGACAGGCCGGCTCCATCAGGCCTCCTCCCCCTTCAACTGTCATCTGAGGGCAGCCATTCATCAGTTTTTTGGCTGGGCCCTACTGTTTGGTGGTGGACATTGTCCCCTTAACCTAAGGGAATGGGATATCCCATTAGAAGGCTCCAGGAGGAGGTGTTTCTATCCAGATGCTCTGTCATGAACAAATAATTAATGAAAAGATGTGTAAACCACAAGCAAATTAGGATCTATGCTCAATAAAGAGGTCATCTGGAGGAGCCCTTGCTTGGTTGGTTGGTTGGTTGGTTGGTTGGTTGGTTGGTTGGTTGGTTTTTGGTCCTGGGTCATAGAATCATACATATTTTTTTTTTTAATATATTTTATTAAGGGTTTTCTTGTTTTACAGTGTAAGTGTAATGCCTCGTATTTTTTTTTTTCCCGTGTAACATTTTTACAAATCCATTTCATTTGTTGAGGCATTAGGGGGAGAAGAAAAAAGAAAAGAAAAAAAAAGAAGAAAGGAGGGTGGAAGGAGGGGAGATGGATGGGGGTGGGGTGGGGTAGCGGTGTTTCTATTATGCTTAGTGTATGTAGTTTGGTGTCAGCGTGCTTGTGTTGTTCACTTGTGTTCCTTTGGTGGTGAGAGAGGTTGGGGTCATACATATTAAGAATCATACATATTAAGTAGTGGGTGGACATAGCAGACGACACAGAGATTTCTCCAAGTAGTTCTTTATAAGTAAGCTGGAACTGAACTGAACAGCAAACAGCTCAGCCGGCTTGCTTTTATAGGCAGCAGGCTGTCAACATTGTAACAACAACAGCCCAGGGTTTCCCGCCCAAATTAACTTATGTGGACCTGAATGAAAACTATATACACAATACCCCTGGTGGCCATGGTGAGAACTTCAATACATAACAATACAATTGTTGAGCTGGAAGGGTTACCATGATTCATTTAGTCCAATCCACTGCAATGAAAGAGTCACAGTTAAGGAATCTCTGACAAGATGGGCATCCAACCTCTATTAAAAAAACCTCCAATGAAGGAGAATCAACTACCTTCCGAGGTACACCATTCCACTGTCAAACAGCTCTAATTGCCAGAAAGTTCTTCCTTATGTTTAGTTGGAATCTTCTTTCTTATAAGTTCAATCCATTGGGTCAGGTCCTAACCTCTGGAGCAGTACAAAGCAAGCTTGCTCAACCATCCATGTGACAGTCTTTACTCTTCAGTCACGACTATTGGCTTGTCCTATGGCACCTGGTTTACCTCAGACAGCTACCCATAGCCCAGGCCTCTCTATGTCACTCCCCTGCTCTTTCCCACAGAGACGTTCTTGGTAGATGGCTTAGTGGAGTGAGCCAGGGTGGGTAGTCCAGCTGGAACAGGAACAGGCTCTGGAATCTTCTTCACCTCTCTCCTCACCATCAACATTCATTACTGTATGTCACTTTAAGTCTTCATGAGAAAAGTGGGGTGGAAGAGTTCTAAATAAATACTCTTTGCTATGATAACTAAACAAAACCTCCATGTTCTGCATACTAGATGCTGACAACAAATTACAAAAATACAAAAATAATAATGACGTCATGCTTATTAGCTTCCAGAGATAACTGGTTGGACTGGTGAAAACAGATGGCTGGAACAGATACATCTTATGTCTCCTCCTCATATTGATATTGATACCCTATTATAACTCCTGTTTGCTTTAAAGAGGCTGATGTGAAAGGAGCTGCCACACTGCAGTAATCTGGTCATGCAAACTATCTCTAAGCAATTAGATAGTCTTATTGGTTTAATGCTATTTTGAGCCCATGCCTGTATTCCATCTCGCCTTTGAAAAACAAAACAGAACATATTGTTTGTGCAAGACTTCTACTTATCCCCATGCTGGACTCCATTATCTTTGGAAGATAATATTTTTTAAACATATCATACTGAGATTTCTAGAACTAGTGCATTCAGTTGATCTACTAGTTCAGCAATATGAATCCTTTACCAAGCATTCCTCTAATTTAGAATTCACTTTTTGGTTGGAGGAAAATAACATGGAGAAAGGCAGGTGAGGAAATATTGCTTGGTCAGGTTCAGGATCATAATTCTAAAGTCACTGACACCTATTTTGCATAAGGGTGCCAAAGACTTATATAAAAATAAATGAATCCATGAATTTCTGGTTTAAAAGTGGGGGAAAATTATTAGCTCCTTCTCTGCTGAGACAAATCACTCTCACTTGCCCAACTAGGCTTTCCATCTCCCCTCCCCTCCCCACCAATGCCCCCCCCCCAAATGCCCAAGGAGAATGCCCAAGAGCAGCACAGGGTGGTGAGAGAAAGGTCAGATCATTCCTTCTGGCAAGCTGCAATGCTTGTACATCTTAGTGCTATATTAAATTCCACCTTATGTTCCAATGTGAGTGTAAGGGAAAACAGGGAAATTCTGCTTGCCTTCTAGAATTGTTGGCTACCCACAAGATTCCTGAAGTCATTTGCCTGAAGAGAAACCACGCAACTCAATGTGAATTTTGGCTTAAGGTGAAATGCAATGAACCCAGGCATGTGAGCAGTGCTGGGCCAATACACTTAGGTACCTCAAGCAGAGTTAAAATGGTATTTACCCACCCCACACTCTCTCAGACATGAACAGCTAGGGTTGTTTTAAAAAAGCCTTGCAGACCCATTCAAACAAAAATTCTTGCCTTTCTCTACCCCCATGTGTCATTTGAAGGAAATTGCTTTATTACACTGGATGGCAGGTCCAGTCCTGCAGGATAGCACGACCTCCAGGTTTTTTGTTACTCTTACCGAAACTTTTCTGGCTTCTGCCAAAATTTTCTCAGATATTATGCTAAGTTTGCCTTATGTGAAATTTGGGTCATAACATAGATCACAAAACCACTTTCCCTTCCCATTTAAACTTGTCAGTGGTTACAGAAAACTGAGTTGTATGTTATAGCTATTGGTTACAGCTATAGTTCTGCGATCTATGTTTGTTAGAATTTGGTCCCAGGCACAGAGGAACACCACCTTGTGGAAGCTAAGCAGTTTGGGGTCTGACTAGTACCTAGATGGGAGATCACCTAGGAACCACTTGCATGTAACCTTGGGTTATGTCTCAGATTTTTGCGGACATCATCCTCAAACATATATACACTGGTATCCCATATTTAAATGTAATTATGTATGTGTATATGTATGTGCGTGCTTCCTAATTCTACAGCTATAGATGCTAGTTCTACATTCAAGATAAATTGAAAGGCCTTCTTGCTGTGATAAGTAAAAATATCTTTATCACTTAAGTTCATCAAGAAACCTATTTTTAACAGATGATCAAACTTGCTCTTGCGAAAGCTCTGACTAATTCTGTCTCCACCCACCAGACTTTTGCTGCTTTGTATTCAGTTTTGCCTAAGGGTGCCAAAGACTTATCTAAGAAATTAAATCCATAAGTTTCCGGATAAAAAGTGGAAAAAATGATTAGCTCCTTCCCTGCTGAGATAAATCACTTCCCAATGTTTTCACTTGTAGACTTTACCATTTTTTCATTTTGTGCTTACTACAGCCACATTTATAAAGGAATGTGAATGTCAAAACTAATTTATTACTGTGTGTTATGAACTCTCAACTCTGCATGAGAGTCTAGGAGCTCTAGAGAGTAATGGCCAAGCTAACTTTACATATATGCAGGCATCTACTTAACAGCAGGGCTTTTCCTATTTTTACATGGTGAAAATAAATTGACAATAAAAAAATCGTAAGTCAGCTGTCAAATCATTATTAACTAAAAGATAATTAGCAAAAATATGTCTGCTTATCTTTGGCAGCTCAAAGGGCAGACTAGTGTATCTATGGGATCCATATGGCCAATTAGCACTATACTTTATTTTTAGAGTAGGCCTCCATGTGTTGCAGCTCACTGGCAGAAGGAGGATTTGGCTATTATGGAAGGGAATGGCATGCTATTCCATCCAGTCCTGTGGTTCATTGACCTGAGGCACTGCAGTGCACACTTATCATGGCAATACTTGGGGAGAGGCAGCTGCATCGTGCCCTTGTGAGCAGAAAGGATGACACAGCTTCTGTCATGTCAGTTTGCTTCCTATGCTAACTGTTATTTGGGGGTTTATAAAAACAGTAGGCAGACCTAACCCTCTTATACACTCCAGCTTGTAAAGGATTCCCATTCAAATAAACATCACATCCCTAAGACCAGGATCCATAGCTGTCAACTCTCAGATTTGAAAATAAGGGATCAGCAGCCTCAAAAATAAGGGATCAGCAGCATAGCTGTCAACTTTCAGATTTGAAAATAAGGGATCAGCAGCCTTACCTGTCCCGGAGACAGTCGATGGGATATCTAACAATCCTGGATAGCAGCGGGAAACGGCGCTGAAATAAGGGAATTTTCCGCAAAAAAAGGGAAGGTTGACAGCTATGCTAGGATCCCTTTGAAAAAAACAAGTGAAAGGCAAAGCCAATACACCATTCAAACTGCTGTGTGCCTCACTGCCTGGAAAAGGAAAGGTGATGAGTGACTTATCTAAACCTAATGAAGTCATCTGGCTCTTTCAGCAGCCTCCTTTGTAATATATGGCCATAATAATGTGGCAGGCGGATGCCAAAATTGTACAAAGTACAGCACGGCAGTAGTTCAATTTTGAACTGTCTTAATTTTTTTTCCCCTATTAAAGCCTCTCTAATTTTAGCACCATTTTGACTGCCAAGAGCCAGAAATAAAAACCTATCTGTGACTGAAGACAAAAGATGTAAACATGACTGGAGTTTTATCTCTGTGGCTGCCACGCTTACTGCCCATTCTTATGTATGTTTACCCAGAAGTACTTCCCAAACACTTAAATGGGTTTATTCCCAAATAGGTTTACAGAAGATTGCACAGGAACTTTCTCAGATCCAACAATAAAAAGGACAGAGTAGACTAGAAAGAATAGTGACAGAAGGGAGCCTCTGTCTCAGGTCTGTCCTTCATTTTGAAGCAAACAACCATCTTCCCTCAAGGTACTAAGGCACTTGCCCTTCCAAAGGATCTCAGGCAGCCTTAGAAAGCTGTTGCTTTTAAACTGTCTGCTGGTGTTTCTGTTATTAATTGCTGTTGCTGTCGTTAGTCACTTTTTTCCAAAATTGTATCTCAATGGTAATGTACTAGTGCTGCTATAGTTGTGTTGTATTTTGCTATTTTTGTAAGACACCTTACATTATGTGAGGGAAGTTGGGGTATCAATATTTTTAAGCAAAATAAGCCACATATACACATATATACATGTCAGGAAAGGTACTTCATTTCCATAAAGTTACATAAAACTAGTCACTTGATAAGCACTTTTAGAAACTGCTATTTGCTTGAAAGCCCCACTCACCTTACATAGATCAGGGATGGGAAACCTTTCTCAGCCCAGGGGTGGATCTAGACACAGGAAACGATGCTAAAAATAAGCCAGAAATTAGATAGTTATAACAAAAGAAAGAAATCCCTATGGAAAACCGCATTTCAAAATTTCCTGCTCTCTGGCACAATTGGGTGTTGCATGTTTATAGCACATTCAAATTGCTGTTTCTTTACTAATGTAGCTGAGTCCCAAATCTTCATTCCTTTCTGGGCAACCTTTTGCAGACCACATGCTAGTGACTGGCAAAATCACAAACTAGATTTCTTCTTGAAAGTTCTTTGTTTAGTTTCTGAACATTTTCCAGTCACATCAATGCCAACTTTTCTGAAACCATAACAACGTCTATTTTCCCCAACTTGCTGAATTCTTTAAAATTCAACCAAAGGATTTTTCAGATATCTATAATCATCATTTTAAAAGTGTCTAGAAGAAACAGGTGTGTGAACAGGAAAATTAAAAGCCTAAGAGATTTCAGAGTTCCAAGAAGAACAGAAAAGCATTTAATGATATAATGCTATAAAAGATAAACATGTTACAAAATAAGTTTACCTGGAAGTCTGCTATGCAACAAAGCAGACCTTTAGGATTCCAGAGACAGACACACACCAGAGCGAAAATATTTCCCATGTTTTCAGAAGAATTGAAAGAAACAAGTTGAAGTTTTACCTCAGTCTTTCTTTTCTAGAAAGGTGGCAGGGAAAGTTTAAAGGTTTCATAAAAGAAACATATGTGACTGTTAGGAATTAAATTAAATCTAATGATGAGCTTCACATATTTTGGAAGAACTGCTCACACAGTCAAGGTCAGGATAAATTGAAAAGTAAAGCACAAATGTATTGTTGTCTGCTGCAGATTGGCTTTTCCTTGCCAGAACAAAGTGTATGTGCTCTCCACAGAATTTTTGGCAAAACTGTACCATGTCAGACTTGTGAGCTTTGATTAGCAAGCAGCAATCGGACTCACCAAGCAACAACTGGCTGATTGAAAAGACAGTTAAGAAAAGAAACCCAATAGATGCTCATTTAGATTTGGATTGAGAGCATCCTCACATAGAGAAGAATAGCACAGTATAAAAGAAAGCTATCAAAGGAACAGGATAATAATCAGAATGGCCAGACTGTGGTGTTTTTTTAAAGGTGCATGAACAAGTTCACCCCGAACACACAAACCCCAATGTCTGTCACATACATCTTTCATTGCAGGTAACTGAGAATGAGGGGGCTTAAGGGAACCTATTTGCATACATTGTGGCATGGTCTTCTGATGGGTAGGCCTGACACTTTTTCTTTCTATAATAGGATGCACCGAGAATAGCAGGCCTTTATCAGGCTTTATTGCCACTTGACAGGATAGAAAGCCCCTGCTGTGGTAAGCTGTGAACTAATGCAGCACACACACAACCTCACATTTGTATTCTACAGCAGTTAATCCAAAAATAACACCTCCTTGGGTCTCATCCATAAATATGCATTGAAAGGAACTTGGGGCAGGATCTCCTCTATTTATCTAGATCACAAAGGTAGTCAAGGCTATTATTATTATTATTATTTCTTAAAGTTGCATGCTGCCCTATACCTGCAGGTCTCAGGGCCGTTGACAAGATAAAATCACAATATAAAAACATAAAATACATAATAATTGTTGATAATAATAACCCACACACACCCTGCACACATTTTAAAAGAGCACTAGATGTCAGTCAGTCAAAGGTCTGGTTAAAGAGGAATGTTTTTGCCTGGCACCAAAAGGTGTATAATGAAGACATCAGCTGAAACTCCCTGGGGAAAACATTCTACAAAAAGGGAGCCGCCTATATGACTCTGGCTATCAGGTTCCCAGCTTCCAGTGCAAACCTATGCACGTTTATTAAGAAACAATTTCTTTTCAGTTAAATGGGCTTACTCCCAAGTAAGAGTGATGCACAGAGGATTGCAGCTAAGTTAGTCTTCCCCTCCCCCCTTTTTTACAAAAATTAAACCTCAAGTATTAATGTGAATTTTACTTGTATAAACATGACAAGGACTAGTGCTCCCCTTGCATATTAATAGAATTTAACTTAAGCCCTATCATTTTCTTACAACTGTTGACTATCTGGGTCATGCTCAAGGAACCTTAACAGTATGTCACTATGCTTAAGTCAATCAGAAACAAAGAACCCACCATGATTTCATATTCCGTTTACAGTTTCTAAGGACACTGTGTATTCTTACTAACCTAAGTGATACCATACCAAGGCAGTGGAATGCGTATAAACAAAATCTGGAGGAGTATTGCCATGGTGCAAATAGTAGAAAAAGTCAACAGGGATTACAACTTGGCAAATGTGTCAGAAAACAAAGAAGGGCAAATGATTGCATGGGCATGTAAATAAGTGACACTCGTTTGGGAAATAAATTGCATCTCAATAATAGCAACAAAATATTCATAAATGAAACCAAACAAAGTATTAGCGATTTGTTTCTTGACTCAAGTCTCCATCAATGCAAGGTATGGTCCCACTGAATGCAGTGCAGTAACACCCTAGTCCACAGTATTTTGTATTGGTGTACTTGTGATAAGAGAAGCTACAGTAATGTCTTTTTTTCTGACTCTGTACAGTTTTAGAGTGGTAGTGGTGGTCTGTCACATACTAAATATAAAATTTGTGGTTTAACAGCTTTTGGGATTGGGCATTAAGCCAGCTGCACCACAAGTATAATTGCAATAGTGATTCTTGGACTGGCATTTAAAAAGTGATTGCCTTGGGTGGATTCACCTAATGCAGGGGTCGGCAAGGCTTACCGGGGGTGGGCCAGATCACTCCCTCAGAGATCCTTCGTGGGCCAGACCGGCACAGTGCGACACCGGAAATCATGCCTGCGCATGTCTGCAGCACTGGAAATCGCTTCTCTGCATGCCCAGATGCTGAAAATTGCTTCTGCTCAGGCGCAATTTTTGGCATCTGGGCATGCGCAGAAGCGATTTCCAGCACCGTGGACATGTGCAGATGCGATTTCCGGAGCCATGGAAGAGAGTCCCCATGCCATGCTACACCAGTTTAGCGCAGCATGCGAAGAATTGCTGAGTGGGCGGCTCAGTTTGGGGGTGGCTCATGGGCCAGTTAAGCGACCCTCATGAACCACTTCTGGCCCATGGGCCTTAGGTTGCGACCTCTGACCTAATGAGTCCTGTCGGGGGATGAGGGTTTCTGCTTTGCAATGGGGCTTGCATCTCCCATCATCCCAGCTCTGGGGGAATCAGGAGAACCCCTAGGACAGCATGCATGGAAAAGAGGGGAGATCATTGTCTCAGGCAAGCTGCAATGCTTGGGTTGACAGAATGCTCACCATAGTGCAATGTTGAATTCTGCCCCATGACTTTATCTGCCTTTTCTTGGCATTTGTTAAGTTAGACTACAGTATTTTCAGTACATTCCACAGCATACCAGTGGTCTAAAATAGCCATGGGTGGACTCTTGGCTTATTATTATTATTATTATTATTATTATTATTATTACTATTTATTATTTGATTTACAATTTATTATCAAAAATATCATTGATCATAATCTCTAGTGTCACATTGGTTGTAGTCTGTACATTGTAGTACCGTACATAATCAACTATTATTATACAATTCTACATAGTAATGCTCCTGCTCTCTCATGCTTGATATTTTGCTTTATCTTATTTACCATCCTAAGTTTCTTTTCTTTTGATTTTGTATTATATTTGTTGTATCATTGAAAATCAATTAAAATAAAATAAAATGGAAAAGAGACAGGTTTACCCTGATTAATCACACTGCAAGCTGATCCCTCAAAGTTTATCCTTATGATAAAACCGTGTGTGTATGTGTGCGTGTGTGCGTGTGTACACATACATATACATATACATATACATATACATATACATATACATATACATATACATATACATATACATATACATATATCCAACAACACAGCCCATTTTATGCAAGAGAAAGGAAAAATAGGTTGTTAAGTACTAGGGTATTACATTTGTGAAACCTTGTACTTCATAGTCCAACCAGTGTGATCATATAGGGTACTTTAGTCATGTTTAGAATAAGGATGCACTTGCCCCATTTTAAACATTCTCAGTCCTTCCTAAGATTGACACAGATATTAATCTAATGCCAGGCAAAGAACAAAAATACCAGAAACATATGTAATGAAGCCGTCACAACCCAAAGTAATCACAGAACAGCTTGCTCCCTGGTATCCAAATGTGGCCACAATAAATTCCCTGAGATAAATATTTAAGTATGTATCTGATATTCCCAGGATGCACTTAAATTAGGAACCACTTACAGGTTTGAAGCTCTTTGAGATAATATAGGAAGCTGTAGGGAAGAACTTTCTTAAAAAATCAAAGTTGCAAGATGTTCCTGTAGAACTGAAGCTCTCACCTCACCTGTGCTGCTATGATACACTGTAGACACTCGCCTTGTGCAAGTGTGTTGACACAATGTTAATGCCAGCATTACCTATAGCAACAACAAACAAGCTTCTATCAACAGAGGAACTGTGTATTATTTCCCGATTATTGCTGTAGTCACTCTCCTCAATTTGGTACATGAATTAAACATCATCAGGATCAATACTACAGGAATACTACACCTACAGACTCACTGATGCCACAGTCCTAAATACATTTAGCAGATCTTCAGTAGAATGCGCTTCCAAGCCACTGTGTTTAGAATCACAGCAGTGTGGTCTGGTCCTGTGGGTGTTTACTTGGAAGTAAGTTACACTGTGCTCCAGAGGACATGCTTCTCTGTGGTGTGCACAGTCTTGCAGTTCTAGCCTCTTTCCAACCTACTGTATCCCTCACAAACTGCAGTTGTTTCAAAGGAAGTATAACTCTGACTTGCACTGGAGACAAAAATGGAAAGGGCGGCACTTTCACACCTTGTTTGTGAGCTGCTGGTTGAATCAGAATGCTTGACTAGGTGAAAGGGGTATACTATTTTCTAAAGGTAATGCTGTAGTCTTAGCTGTCCATATATGGAAATGGTACACTGTGATCATTGCATAGGAATAATGTGTTTCGAAAGCTCCTCGATTGATGTAATCCCAATCCTTATTGGGAGCGAGAAGGGGGTTGGAGTAATTTTTTTGCAGTTGTATTTTTTTGCATGTCAAAACTACTTTATCATAATGTGTCTTCTGTCCCAAAGTCCTATTGTTTTTAGTGAAAAACAAGTCTACATTTTTGTGTGAGCCTCCTGCTGTTGTTTGGAAATGTCTGTGAATGTGGAAAAGTGTCACATATCATTGATATATGATCCCAGCAAAGGCAAAATATGATAGTTCAGAAGCCATGGGGAAAGAAATAGAAACGTTCTAATAGAAATTTTTTAATACTGTATTTCAGTGATATTATAGGCAGTTCCAAATGAATAACCATCCTCATCAGCTACAGCAAAAGCAAAAAACTGTCATGTGATATGATAATAATGACTGCAGCTAACAAACAACAAAAAAGGTTTCAGGTTTCTAGTAATTCAGAAAGAAATTAGCTTGAGGGCGTGAGGACTTACTACCTCTTAATTGCAGCAATTACAATTCAGGATTTCAAGCCACATAAAATTATATGTGAATGTGAACCAGCAGAGGCGGATGAAGCAAAGAGTTTCAGCAAATAAAATCCCTGGTAGGAGCAATTGTCACGGCACACATCTTGCTCCCCAATAACTATGAAATACCACCCACCCCAAAAACTGGAGGAGCCAAGCATATATCCCTCACACATGCTATATTAATGAGTTTGTTTCAACAAATTATCCAAACGATCGAGCAGTTTTCATTCACCACTGGTAAGTCTTCTAAATATCCCCTTATAAACTCTGGAGATGTGTCATATATGTACATCATATAAGCATTTTTTTAAAAAGTGCTGATCTCCACAAATAAAAGTTTTTCTTAAACAATACATTTAAAACACTATTATAAAGAACGCTCACTGACTTCCACATCCAATTAAGGCTGATTTAAAATAGAAATAATTGCTGAAGTTTTTATCTTGCAGCAGACATCTGTTTCATCCATTTCTAATTCTCCACCTGCACTTGGAAATGATGCATAATAAACACTTCTAATTTGGGCATCATGCTTTCTGTAGAATGCATCAATAAAGGCAACATCAGAATTAGGTATAACTTCACTTCTGTTCAGCTGTGAATAATTAAAAACTAGTGCTTTACATAGCTGCCAGCTTCAGCTTCAACGATTTCACAGATACGCTGGGCCTGTTCATGCAGCCAGCCTTGGTTTCCTTATGTGCTCATCCACAAGAGCATGTGCAGCTTGGGGTGGCATGCCCTCCTGGCTCAGCAGAAAGTTCATGGAAATACCAACTGTATGAATTGTAGTCTCCATCAGGGACCAACATGCCAGACACATATCAGCTGGATAGCTCAGTTGGTTAGACCATGGTGCTGATAATACCAAGGCTGCAGGTTTGATGCCTGTATGGAACAGCTGCATATTCCTGCATTGCAGGAGGTTGGACTAGATGATCCTTGGGTCCCCTTTCCAACTCTGCAATTCTATGTGCATAGTGGCCCTCAGAAATTATGGTTTCACACATAGCAGGTGCTATATTAGCTCTACATATGAGTAGCCACAGCTTTTCGTCATTTGCAATTACATAAGGTAAACGGCGTTTCCGTGTGCGGCTCTGGCTCTGGCTCTGGCCAGAGCAGCGATGTCACGCTGGCCACGTGACCCGGAAGTGTCTCCGGACAGCGCTGGCCCCTGGCCTCTTAAGTGAGATGGGCGCACAACCCCAGAGTCTGTCAAGACTGGCCCGTACGGGCAGGGGTACCTTTACCTTTAAGGTAGTGGTGGTGGGAGATATTAGTACAAACCAGGTGGGTGCTGTTGCAGTAATGTTATAGTTGAACAGTGGTGGACTTGGGTAATATGGCGCCCTGTGCAAGGCCAAAGTTTTATTGCCCCCCCCCACCCTTGTGCTGCCTTCCCAAAGCAGAGTAAGAAATCATGGGGCTTTGGGAAGCAGGTGTGAGGCTCTGGCAGGGTCCTAGAGCCCTCCGACCTCCTTCCCAAAGTGGGAAAGTGCTAACTAGTCTTTGAGAAGGAGGCCTCACTTACCAGGCTTTGAAAAGGCTCCCCCCTCAACTCATCACCGTGTGTGTGTGTGTGTGTGTGTGTGTGTGTATGTCGCACTTGCACAACCCTAAATCTGCCCTTGCGCTGAAATAACCTTTAGAAATTGCTATTCTCTGTAACTGGCTACAATCCAATTCAAGTGAATTTATCTGTTGTAGGAATACAAATTAGAGGGCAAAATGTGTTTGTGTGTAGGCAAATGGGAGCATGTGAACAGGTTGAATGGAAAAAACACACTACTGCTATTGCAGTGGCAATGTTTGGCCATATCTCTCAAAACCTTTCACAGAAAGTGGCATGAGCTTCAAACTAATGTACCTCAGGTACCTCAGGTTACAAACACTTCGGGCTACAAACGCTTCAGGTTACAGACGCTGCTAACCTAGAATTAGTACCTTGGGTTTAAAAAACTTTACCTCAGGATGAGAACAGAAATTGTGCAGCAGCGGCGTGAGGCCCCATTAGCTAAAGTGGTACCTCAGGTTAAGAACGGTTTCAGGTTAAGAACAGACCTCCGGAATGAATTAAGTTCTCAACCAGAGGTACTACTGTAGTAGCAATAGAGAGCACACTAATCCACACCAACTGTGGTATGGACATTGTTTCTCTGTGGTGCTGTTTGCATGGATCTGGTGGGTGGGTGTGGGTGCGGGGGAGGGGGAGGGGGCAGGGGAAGTGTGGCCAGAAGCCAAGCATGTGGGCTTTTCTCATGATCATGGCTGAACAAAAATAAAACAGGCGAGGCAGAGGGAAAACTATACTTAAGAAGAGCCAAATTCAATATGACACTAAAGGTGTCGCTGAAAGAACACCAGATTTTTGTTGTTGCTGTTTTAAAACAAATTAATTACAGGCATGGGGAGCGTTTTCATCATGGCTGCTATGTGCAGTGAGGGAGAGTTTTTCAGATAGGATAACAGAAGAATCGGGTGAAATTTAACATGGACAAGAAAGCTTTCATCAGTGTGAATAGAAACCTTTCTCCAATGCCAAATAGGAGATGGGGGAGCATGATCCAAATTGGGAAAATGGCAAGGAAGAAGAGGTTAAATTTGCTCTACATGACCCCCACCATGGCCTCTGTCTGGATTGGGGCTGCTGCACCAGCTATTGTTTTTCTTTCTTTTTTAAAAGAAAAATATCCCAAAAAATATGTGGTGTGGGCATTATAATCTTTCCAGCACCAGGTTAAAATGTGTCTATTTGTCCAGGCATTTTAAATGGTTGCATTGCCTTAGACTGCCTTACAATTTTAATAATTTTAATGCTGCCTCCAATTCTGACATTCTGTTAGGAATATTTTCTTAGTACATCTTGTATTTGGTATGAATAATTCTTATTTATACTATTGTATTTGGAATCTGATTGAATGAAATGTGGTCTAAAAATATTTTAAACAATAAAAGCAAGTTCACACATGGTGTCACATGAGTCCCTTCCATAAACAATGTGGGTCCTTTAAAAAGGGGGGAGGAGACAATATTTTAAAATTAAGACCACCTTGTTGTGGTTTGGATTAGTCACTGATTTCTTTTTACAAATATCTCCAGTATATATGTATATTTAAGTAGTATATATTTATATATTTATACATTTATTTATATATTTAAGTAGTTTCCCCCTCTTAAGTGCAGTTAAACCTTTGAGAAGAGAGTGGAAAAGGGAGAGGAAACAGAAAAAGAAGAAGAAAAAAAATGGAAAGAAACAAAGGAAAGAATAGTGGCAAGTGTTCTCAGTCAAACCAAGGGCATATATTTCCATCCACTGCTTCGCCTGATATCATTCATACTCACATTTTCTAGGCTCACACAGTCTTCTCAGTTAGTGTGCTTGTAAAAAAGCTAAACATTCCTTATCCATGCTTCTTTGTCATACGTGCCCCTCAGGAATTTGATTTTTAAAAACCAAATCAGAATGCCGCATTAGGATTTCTGGCTTTATCAAAACCGCAGCAAGTATTCCACCTGCTGGACAAAGGCAGCAGTGACGCTTCCTTCACAGGAAACAGATGTAGCCAATATCTGCAATCTACACAATGACAAACAAAGGGGGAACAAAATCAAGGTTTCCCCTGTCTCGATATGCTAAGAAAATAAATAAAGTGGGATATGCAACCATCTGATTATAAGGACGTAAGAAGGTCATGTATTTGTCACAAAGGTTCTAAGTTCCTAAGAAATTCTAACATTTGTTCAGTGTGTTGCTGCTGTTGTTTTAAAAAGGCAAAATCATATTTGTTGCACTCAAATACAAAATTGCAAAACAAACATAAACAGCTGCCTCCTGGTTCTCAGCACAGGTACTTTTTCTGAGCAGTTATAAAATACAAGAGCAAACTCAAGAAAAGCCATCAGAGAAGCTACATACATGCCATATATTTAAAGTGCTTAAGCCACATGACCAGCCCCAAAGAATCCTGGGAGGTGTAGTTCATTACCGGTAAGTGTGCAGGGAATTGTATCTGTCTGCTGAATAAAATACTGTTTCCAGATTCCTTGGGAGAAGCCATATGTGTTAAATGTATTGTCTGTATGCAGCCAGACTGTTTTGGCAATAATATTGGAGCTACGCACAACCACAAGCTTCTACTCCCCTGGTGGAACCTGCTAATTGTTGAGTTGCAGTACAATGTGATCAGAGGTCACTGTTTCTTTTATGGTATCCTGCCTAATTTGCCTGACATTTATCTTTTCTCTCCCGCTTATTATACCTTATTTTCTTTCCTTAAACTATATTCCCCCCCCCCATATGCTCGCAAAAAATTGCTGATGACTTCCTGGTACCTTTGCATTACTGTATTTCTTTATCAACTATCAACACGGTGTGAAACCTGCATAAAATGACATTGTAAGATATTGGGCAAAAGAGGAGGCCTTTCCAAAAGATGGAACAAAGCCCTCACATTCTTTTCTGATCCTTTCCTTATGCCCACTGACCATCCAGTTTTAACATCCCCCATTGTTCTCTTGACCTTTTCCCATCAGACACAATACTTCCCCTTTCACTTCCTTCAAATTTTGCCAACTCTGCATGGCCTTTCTGGCAGAACAATCCCATGTACAGTGGTACGTCTAGTTATTGGCTTGATCCATTCCGGGGTGCCGTTCGCACCCCAAAAAGTCCATAACTAGAGTGCTGCTTCTGCACACATGTGCGGCACAATAGAGTGCTTCTGCACATGCGCGAAGCATGCAGAACACTTCTGCGCACGCACACACGGTGAAACCCGAAACTATACACTTCCAGGTTTGCCACGTTAGCAAGCTGAAAAGACGCAACATGAACTTAACAGAACATGAGGTATGACTGTATAGGAAGGCAGTGGAATTTACACCAGCTTAAGTCAAGTCAAGCTTAGTTAGGTAAAGGTAAAGGGACCCCTGACCATAAGGTCCAGTCGTGACCGACTCTGGGGTTGCGGCACTCATCTCGCTTTATTGGCCGAAGGAGCCGGCGTACAGCTTCCGGTTATGTGGCCAGCATGACTAAGCCGCTTCTGGCGAACCAAAGCAGTGCACGGAATCGCCATTTACCTTCCCGCTGGAGCGGTACCTATCTATCTACTTGCCCTTTGATGTGCTTTCAAACTGCTTGGTTGGCAGGAGCAGGGACCGAGCAATGGGAGCTCACCCCATTGCGGGGATTCGAACCACCTACCTTCTGATTGGCAAGCCCTAGGCTCTGTGGTTTAACCCACAGCGCCACTCGTGCCCCTATCAAGCTTAGTTACCCCTATTCCAAATCCCAGCTCAAGCCTGGTAGATAGGAAACAAGCCTTGGAAATAGAATTTTACCAACACCATCCATTTTTGCTGGTGTAGGTTTCACGTGACTGAACTGAAAAGGATTTGGAACAGGGGTAAGTACATCATTAAGTTCCACTGGGTGAGTCAGCAAAGCCCGAGCTCAGCCAGGTTGAGGGAGTTGTGTAGGCATATCCCTTTTTGAGCTGTGATGAGGGAGTTGCGTCAGCTGAGCTTAGCTGGGACAGCCCAAGTTCCATCTATTCCAAACTCTCTCATCCCAGTGGATCTTGGGTATGGATGGCTCTGTTAATTTAGTTCAGATTCTGGCTAGTCAGCTATCCCATAGAGACATGTTATTCACCTGTCTCTGTAAGTAGAAGCTTAAACTGTCAGCTCAACAGCTGTGTGCATGTCCGAACAGCTTGACTAGATGTTCATCTAGGGCAGGCATAGGCAAACTCGGCCCTCCAGATGTTTTGGGACTACAGCTCCCATGATCCCTAGCTAACAGGACCAGTGGTCAGGGATGATGGGAATTGTAGTCCCAAAACATCTGGAGGGCCGAGTTTGCCTATGCCTGATCTAGGGCCTAGAAAAGTACTGCAAGAACTATCTTGATTCTGCTTCACAACCTAGTGAAAAACACACCACAGCTAAAATAAAAGGCACAAGTTAAATGGGTGTGTATTCTGTAGTCTGAATAATTTATCCTGACTACATCACTTTTTTTGTTACAGATACTGGAATCATTAGATTCCTGACTTCAGTGCTAACTGATATTTTTGAAGATGGGTTCTTTTGAGCAGAAATAATGCAGAAATTGCTTGCTATGAGTTCACTTTGTAAGAATAAAATGTAATTCATTTGCTTGTTTTTATTTGTACGTTTCTTTAACGGCACTTTTTCTTGCATAACTGCCATGCAGTTTTGAATGTTATTTGGCAGTAAACTATTCCTTTAACCACATATGCTATTCAACTTTACAATAAAGCTGAATAATATTGCATGAGACATCGTAAAACAATTTAAGAAACAAAATGTCATAAAAGATGACAATATCAAGGAGGCAGACATTTCCTGCAATAAGCAATTGTTCTCAAAGGCAATCTGATCATTCACTTTCATAACATAGACTGGTAAAATGGTGATAGCATTTTTATTTAATTGTGTTTTTTTTATTTATTTATTTATTTATTTAATTGTTCAGCACAGGTACACCAATATTGTAGGTTGCTAAGTTAGCCATCAATAAAGAACCACAAACATGGCCAAATGTATAATCACACACAATTTAAGCAAACTCTGAGCAATTTCAGTCCAACAAAATTATTCTGTGTAAAAGCTCCATCAAATGATACCTTTCAATTTTAATTTGCCATTTGGAGAGAGACAAACTTCAGCCACATAATTATAACACATGTCCTCTCTGCAAGATCAGTTTTGAGAGTGGAGTTTTAAATATTTCTGTTTTGCTGTACAGTGCCTCATCTTTATCACACTTGATATGGCAAACATACTGTTTTCGTTTTTGGTTTTGCTTTACTACCTATCAGCAAAACACACAGCATCTGAAGAAGCCACAAACCCTCCTTTTGTGTATGTTTTCTCACAGATTAAGCTAACTTTTAAGTAGATTAATGGTTTGCTTTCAACCCTGACAGTTTCCCCTGCCACACACACAGATCTATTTTTGACTCAAATTTTATTTTAGGATGTCCTGGCTCTGATGCTAAATTAGAAACCATGGTGTGAATTTTATAGAACACTATTTCCTTTTATAAAGGATGTTCACAGCTAATCTGTCATCTAAAGGGCAGACAGAGGTCAATAAGGCTAGGAAACCAAGACAGGTGGGCTGATAGAAGCCTGAAACTTGATTTTTCCTAATACTACAGTGGCTAAATTAAAACTCTCCTTGTTTCTTTTCATTGTCAAACAAAAGCAAAATGTATGGCAACACAAATAATACATATCAGTCCCCATCATGACTGATGTTCCTGGGATTTCACATCTTTCAGCTACAGTTTATGCAACTGTTATACTTCCTGTTGTGATCAGCTTTCATGCTGCACTGTAAACCTGTACACATGATTTATGCCACATTTTAGAGGCCTTTTTAGTGCAAATAAAGTAATATTCAAGAAATGAATATCGACTTTAATAAGGCACTGTAAACCTGCATACATTTTATTGTATTTATGAGATATTTTAGAGTTGTTTTCAGTGCAAATAAAGTGGTATTCAACAATGAAACAATCATGCATTGATCTTATACTTAAAAATAACATTTTTTAAAAGCACCAAGATTGCAATCCAGTAATTCATGAGTTACGTTGATTGATGTCAATGAAGCTACTCTGAGTTATTGAATATTACCCGTAAAATATATGAATTTCTGTCTGCCTGCATTTATACTCTACAATTCTATCTTTTTTAAAAAAAAAAAAAACCACATCCTAAAAACAGTACAAAGATTTAAAAACAAATCCACACATAAAAATAGTGCAGATGCAGACTGGAATAAAGATCTATATTTAAGTTATAAGAATTCTACTCAAAGTAAACAAGTTTTGAATGGGGGCATCAAACATCAGTGATGTGACAGTTTCTACTTTGGTAAAGATGTGGTTAATTGAAGACATGAAAGTGATAGCACTCATGGATGAAAAAAAAGACTTTTATGATGCTGGCAGCAGTTTTTTGACCTGTAGAACTAAACAGGATATTCAGCTGGAGTAAAGGCTGTCTCTCTTTCAGATTTCAGGAAAAGCTATGAAACCAACCCTGCTCACAAGAACTGATCATTCCTGTAAGTTGCATCATTTCAGTGGTGCTATGAACTTTAATCAATTTGTGTGTGTGCATTTTAACTGCTATGTTTATTATGTGTCCCTTTACATTTTTAATGAGTCAATTATCATTTGTCAATAATTATCCCCAGTGGTTTGCCCCCTACTAATTAGTTGCCCATCCACCCACAAAAACAATAATCTTCCTTGAGTATTTTAGTTTCTGGAGCCTGCCAAGCCCTAAACTATCGTCAACTCTACTGGTTGCCCAATTTACACCTGCTAAGATGAGATCAGCCAATATTAGTTTGGACAAATGAAGATTTTCCTGGGGTAGTCTAAAGTTGCCTACCAGCCATGGATAAGCAGCTACAGTGAGTTGCTTTAATGAGCAGCATTTTTTATATAAGAGAGAGAGAGCTTAAAATCCCACTTTTGAAAAGATGCCATTTCCATTCATTTAAAAAAGCCAATTAAAAATTGTAACAGTTTATGTTTTTGCATTTAAGATAATGCAATTTCTTTAGGAAATTCCTGCCAGTGGAAGAACAGCAAGGAGGGAGCCAAGCTAACTTCTCTCGGAATGGAATTCCAAAGTCTGGGAGCAGCCACCGAGAAGGCCCTCTCCCGCATGCCTGTGAAGGTGACAGAACTGAGAGAAGGCCCTCCCACAAAGATCTCAGGACCCTGGCAAGTTTGTATGAGAGAATGCTGTCTTTCAGTAGCCTGGGCCTAAGCCATAACTTGCACTTTGAAATGTGCCTGAAAACAGATCAGCCAGTGGAACTATTGTAACAGGGGAATTGTATGCTTTCTGTAGCCAGCTCTGGTCAACCATCTGGCTGTAGCTCTCAGCCAGGAGGGAGGCAGCAGCTGGTGCCCTGGCTACATTTTGAGGCAGCACTGGAGCCGTTCACCGGAGGGCGCCCTGCAGCCCCAGTACTGCCCGTGGCACCCTGCTCCCCCAAAATCTCCCTTCTTCTGCTACCAGGTGCACTAGCTTCAACTGTGCAAATACCGCCTTGGTCACCTCAGAAACCTGGGCATCCAGACTCAGGGTGAAGCCCAAAAGCACCCGCAAACTGTGAACCTGTGTCTTCAAGGGGAGTGTAGCCCCATCCAGCACAGGCTGAAAAGCACTTCTGTCTTGTCTGGATTAAGTTTCAATTTGTTCATCCTCATCCAGGCCATTACTGATGGTAGAAACCAATTTAGTTGATGAGAGTTGGAGCCAAACATTATCTGGAAGGCTACAGATTCCACATTTCTTCTCTAGAGACTTTGCTGGCATCATAAGGAATATAAACTACTTAAAGGTTTTGTTTATGATTAAACTGTATCTAAATTAAAGATGTAAGACAATCTCCCCTTACATGTGCTGGCTATGCTAAAGGGACTTATAGTCCAAAATTTGTTTACAGTATGTGAATCGTTCTTGGATCACAGTATGATGCCCATTAATTTACATTTCATAAAGGAACAAGTAGACAATCCCTGTCCCGTCCCACAAAAAACAAACAAACCACAAAACACACACACCGTAGAAAATTAAGCAACCCTAACATGGTTGTTTAATGAAAGGTTAAGCCAATAATTATAGAGCACTGAGTTTTGAAAACACAGGATGTAAATCTTAAGGACTTGGAAGTGTTTTCTTCTATTTTCTCACCAATTAAGTAAGATCCACTTTCCTAGCCTCAGGAGCAAGCAGGTTTATCAGGTGTAAGTGTGTAAACATAGCATTAACCATGTTCCGTGGTGCTGCATCTTCCTCCATGGATGAGAAAACAGAAAGATCAACTGTTATGCTTCTTACAGCCAAAGCAAGCAAGCAAACATAAAATTACCAAACAATCTTCAAGCTTTGCTTTCTGGGCCTGTGAAAAGATAAATGATCCATTCATCATATTTTCATGCAGACACTTTTCATTTAATATATATTAATTGTTAATGATTAATTTTAATAATATTTATGTTTCCTCCCATAGGGGATCATATTTCCTCAATAAACAAGAGGGTACCTCCCTTACTTGGAAATATTGATATAACTGCAGGGGAAATTATCAGGTTAACACTTGTATATATGATTTAATCCCTTGCCTAGATATTAATTACACAACCCAATTCTGCTTAGTACCATGGTGTCATGTTCCCAATCATACCATTTGCATGTGATATGAATTCATTAGTCATATTTTGTGATATTCAGGATCTGATATGCACATACCACAAAGTCACAAAATTTCCACATGAAAAATCCTGGCTGATCAAGTCCTATCAAATAATAAATAGATGTCAAAATCCACATATTTCAAAGGGAGTCCAGCTTAATTATGGTTGGGAAGTAACAACTGATCCATTGTCTATTCTACCTCATACTCATCGGGAAACAAATTATTTAAAACAACAGCACAGATTCACATTCAGAAATATGGATCCAAGTTTAGACATTGATGAATATTGGCTTGCCTTTTTGGTCATTCAGGATAAAACTTATGACTGCACAAACATATTCCAGTATTTTCATAAAACAGGAAAATAATTGTTTTAAACAGGATGCATGCAGAATAAATTTTGCTTCTAAATCACAGCAGCAAGAAGCCTTGAAGAAAATCAGACACTGTAAAGTAATCCCACAATACCTTGGAAAAAATCCAAGATTACTTTGTTCCTAGACATATTCTTTGTGGATAAATGAAGCTGGCATTCTTTCGGTGAAGAAACAATGTTTCTTCATAACCCTTAAGAAATACAAAATGAAACAAAGTTTTGCTCAGATAAGCAAAGAAATGCAAGACTTTTTCTGATACAGTACTTGCATTAAAAACAGTGCAGGAGACTTTTGTCTGCAACTATGAAGTTGGGATAACTTGAGATGACATTATTCTGATCTCTGAAATGGTCAGTGAGAGACCTTGAGGGCTTCTCTATGGTGAACAAGTGCTTTTATACATGCATGCCTAAGCCATTGCTTAAGTAGCCAAAATAGTGCTACCCATATATAAGAGGGTGGTGCCACTGGTCTCCCTCCCTATCTGCTCAACTTTTGAATGCTTCCTTGTTTTTAATTGCAGGCATGATTTATCCCCATAATATATGCCAATGCATTAGGAACGTAACACAAACCCTGGCTGATAATGTCAAAAGCCTATCTAGTCCAGCATCCTGTTCTCCCATTGACCAATGAGGTGCCCATGGGAAGCTCACAGACAGGATCTGAGTGCAATAGTACTCTCCCCACTTGCATTCCCCAGCAACTCATATTTAGAGGTACACTGTCTCTGATGGTAAAGGTAGAACATAACTATTGATGCCACTGATAGTTTTATCCTCTATCAATTTGGCTAATCCATTTTAAAAGCCATCCAGGTTGTTGGCTGTGACTGCACCTTGTGGGAACAGATTCCACAGTTTATCTATGCAGCATGTGAACAATGCTCTCCTTGGGGAAGCTGTACTACCCAGGACAGGATGGGGTTGTGCAGAGTTGTTAAGGCAGCAGAGAGCATTGTTGGCTGCCCACTTTCCACCTTAGAGCAGATTTATGCCACAAGGTGCCATAGGAAGGCACTGGACATAGTAAAAGATCCATCGCATCCTGGTCACTGTCTCTTCGAGCTCCTGCCGTCGGGACGGAGATACAGGAAAATGAAGACAAGAACAAGCCATCTCAAGAGCAGCTTCTTCTCCAGAGCGATCTCGGCCCTGAATGGGAAACCTGGACTTTGAAAGTCATCTAATCTTCCTTGCTGTATTATATTGTATTGTTTTAATTAGTGTTTTTATAGTTGTTCTGATTTTGTGTGGAGTGCCCTACCTGGGTGGATGGAGCAGCCAAGTAAATTTCGTTGTCCCTGAGAGGGGGCAATGACAATAAAGATATTATTATTATTATTATTATTATTAAAAAAATGCACCTGGCACCATGAATGTCAGTTTTTAAGTGCTTGGCCTATGTACCCAGGCCTTCGGTATTCAATATAGCTTCTGTTGTGATACTCACTGTGGGGTACAGCTTGTCCTTCTTATGGGCACTTTAGGAATTTTGTATTTTAATTTTGTATTTTTCTAAATAATTTTTTATTGGTTTTTTTCATATTTTTATAAAATTTAACATAACCATTTCAAACATTAAAGTGCAAAGTTCTTTTGACCTTAAAGTGCAAGGTTCTTCTTCAGACCTCCTTCCCTCCCTCCCTGGGTTCCATATTTAGGATTAAATTTGCTGCATCTTTTACCCTTATCCATCTGTTAAATAACCATAATTATCATAAATAATTCCACCTTACAAGTGTTATTACATCCCTGCCAGATATTTTAACTGCTTACAATGGTCTTTTAAATAAATTACAAATTTACTCCAGTCTTAGAAAATACTTGATCAAGTTGTATTTAAATTTTCTAGTCCTAAAATGATTGTATCTGTTTTTATTTTATCTTGCGGAGTTGCATTGTGACTTTTTTTGGATAAAGCGACTAACGAATGTGCTGGTTGTTGCTATTATGGTGGTGAAAAGGCTCCTTTCGTCTGTCCTGAATCTTAAAACATTCATTTTCACTTTCCATTGTCCTAAACTATATCACAGGGTGAGGAGAAAATGAGAAAAGGGAGAGAGGGAGGGAAGGCTCATTAAAGGGAAGGTAAAACAGATGAATAAAAATTGCCCATATATCCTGCCTTGAATCTGATAAATGGGTGTTGCCTCACCTGCTCTGTTCTTTCCTTCTTCTGTGGAACTAAGGTGGCCTGTGACTCAGGTGGCTGTTACTTACCATAAATCAATCAGATAAAGAAATGTCCTGAGTCTGCTAGAAAGAAAGAAATGTAAAATTCAATCATGAGACTATCACTTAAATCAATTAGGTAGATATCCAGAGCCAGCTACAGAGAAATAAATGCAGAAGTCAGGGATCATCATTTTCATTTAATTGCAACCTGGCCATTAAAACTCAGTGGTTTCTGCCCCTTTCCTCCCTCCACACATTTGTGGAAGCCTTTCTCCTCACCAGCTAAGGGGAAATCTCTAGGAAATGTTTCATTTTGGCAATGCAGAGTACCGTGTGAGGACTCAACGTCTGTTGGTCCTCTTAACTATCATGTCCAAGAGTCCAAGAGTGCTGCGCTTTGCAGATTATCTCCATCAAAAGTTAAGATCTTGAATCTGAAACCAGATTGTGAGTCCTGAGTGCAGGTTTTGGGGTTTATACCTAACACAGAGAGATGAACTACAGTATTTGACCTCTCATTTTGCTGAACTTTTGCTGTAATTACACTTTGCTGTAATTCATGCTTGTTGTGGATAAACTGATGTGTAGCCCAACCCTATGCACATTTACTAAGAAGCAAGCACCACTGGGTTTAATTGGGTGCTTACTTCCAAACAAGCATGCATAGAATTGCAATGTGCTCCTGTTTGCTTACCACCATTTACCTGCTACAATTAAATGAGTTTCCAGATCAGGCTGCAGTCCTAAACCCACATGTAGTCCAAGTCTATTCATGCTTATTCAGATGTCAATCCCATTGTGTAGAACAGGACATGCTCCCATTTGAGTGGGCATAGGGTGATAGCCATAGACACCTGCTTTGCAGTCAATTTAATGTACCGTATATCCTCCAATAAGAGCATAAATATATTCTCTTGGAATCTCAGCAAATTGCTAAGCCTAAATTGCAGGTAGAAGCAAGGCAACATCTTTAAAATTACACAAAAAGTAAAGGTAGCTTGGTTGGCTCTTACAAAAAAAATCCAAAGTCCATATGAGGGCTATATCTTTATTAGGCTAAGCAAAATGTCATTAAATAAGGTAGTGGAAAGCACCTCATTTGAATGTCTACTAGCTTCACCCACACCTCCAACTTACCAATGCAGGCATGGATGGCTTGAGTAACCCCAACAACCTTTTTCTCCCCTCATACCCCTTGAATTTTCAACATCTAATTTGACGAAGAGTTCTGTGGAACTTGAAAGCTTGCACACTATTTTATGACTTTTTGATTGGCCCAATAAAGGTATTTACCTCATAATTTCATAACTATAAAAATAACTTCATAATTTTTAAAGCATGTATTTCTTTTTCACAGCCCTGTTCCTTCATTAATGTTCATCCTGAAGAGATTTTCCCCAAATCCCCTTACATTGTCAGCCTAGATGGACCTGTGTTCAGTGGAGTGGGCCATGATAGAATGATGTTGAATACATGGACACTGGTATTCCTTGTGTATTTGTTGAATGGCACATCCTGGCTACTGCATTAATATTAATATTTTCTTATACATGGAGGATTTATATTGATTTTATAGCTGCTTACCAGTTAGGGCTTCCTGGGAATTGTATTTGGTAGTCCCTTGATTTTCCCTTCAACTATAATTCCCACCATTTCTATCAAGCCTATTTTTCAGCCTGTAGCTGAGATAGAGATGATCCAACAGAAAAACAGCAAATAAAAAGTGTAAAAGCCTTTTCCTTGAGGAGCTTAGTGAAACTTAGTAGATTTGATCTGGTCATCATGCGAAGTGATACTTGATCTCATCAAAAGTTTTCCCTTAACTATAACTGTAGATCACTGGTTAATCAATGTGATCAATGTGCACAAAATGAACTGACATTTTAGTTGTCATGCAGATGCAAAAGGGACAGGTGATGATGAGAAAGAGAGCAATTGACTCAGACTATGTTTAAGAAGTCTGGAATTTAGACAACCTCATTGTGTTTTGTTGTTGAAGTGAATTCATACACCAGTTATCAACTGGATTATTTGATCTAGGCTGACGCTATCTTTCTCTTGTAGAGATAATTGGCCTTAGGTGTGATTAAGCTAGTCCTCACTTTTTTAAAAAATAAGCATTTTGGAAAGCTTTCTCATTTTTCCACTCATCCTGAAACCACCCATTACTAATGTTAAAGATGTGCTGGTCTAAAGCAATATGGAAGGGGGACAGATTGAGTTAATATTGAACTTTAAGCTGCAGTCTTATCCACACTTACCTAGGAATAAGACTCTAAATAGTGATATTTACTCCAGAAAAAGCCTGTATCTGACTGTACTGCAGGACTGCAATCCCAACTATACTAATTTGGGATTAAACCCCACTAAACTTAACAGGAACTTTATTCTGAGTAAACATGCATTCTCCCATTTTGCCTGCAAGGCTACTTTGGTCAAGCCACGCCCACCTACATCGTGTAGGCATCGCTGTGATAAATGACATTTGCAAAGGCACAGGGCTTTGTGAACGCTGACAATCAGCTGAACGTCAGCGCCTGCAAATTCCTGTTCTTTAGCGTGCATTATTTGATTCCAATCTACGTGGGCAACGAGAAAAAGGATCACCTGACATTATGACATCAATCGGTCGAAAGCTGGCCAGCATATCCACATGTCAGATTTGACCCGTGGAGCGGTGGGTGGGGAGGGGAGGTTAGGATCTGGCCAAATCCAGCTCCCCAACCGTCACGTAAAGGACTAGGTGTGACTTGTGAAAAACCGCAAGAACCTACCAGTGTTTATCGCGAATTCTCATCAAGCACAGCAGGTCTTTCTTCCAAAGAGGATTGGTTTGGGATTAGGTATTTACCAACCAATAGACCTAAATGCATAAACTAAAAATGAAGTTATGATAGGAGTGGAGGTGGTGAAATCGAGTAAAAGGAAGAAATTTGAAATACATAGTGAAGCTTCCAATCCAATAAAGTACCTTTACTCTTAAATACGATTGCCTTAAATGGGGCTTACTCTTAAGGACTGTAGCATCAATCTACAGAAATGACCAGCTTTATTTGCCTGTTTTTGCTGCAAGGTGCAGAAAAACTTTCAATTCACCACCCGCTTTTCCTCCTACCATCGGTTTACCGTTTGTGAGAGGGCAAAGTGCGAAGTTACATCTGTTCCCGCGCCTCTTTATCTCGCAGCTTGGAAGAAATTAACACGATCAGTTCCTAAACGCAAGAGAAAGTCACCGGCCCAATTGTTCCCTTGGGATAAAAAGGGGGCGGTTCGGATGAACCATTCCAATGAGTTCAAGCTAAAGGGGATCTAGTTTTGAGCCGAAATTGGCACGACCCAATTTCTTGCACACTAGTTCCTGACAGTTCGGTTGACCGAAGTGTCCTAGTGTGATTTCAGTTAATAGACCAATTGCGTTGAAGCGTCTCTTTTCTCTTTTGATCGCCTTTGACTGAATCGGCAATCGTGAAATAAGAGCTAGGAAGGAAAAGGGGTGCTTTCTTTTTTCTTCTCTTTCCGAAATAAAGGTCTCTTTCAAGTGCTGCTCAAGAAACTGAGAAAGGGGAGAGGGAAAATACTTACGAGATGATTTGTAAGTAAGACTGTTTTTTAAATGGCACATAAACTAATTATTTTTGAAGAAAATAATCTCCAGTATCCTCTTCCGTTTCAAGCTCAAACGTACAAGGACAAACTCTTCGTTACCCCAAGCAAAGGGAGGCTGTGTGTCCAGACTGGAACACACAATCTCACTAGTGGTGATGTTTTCTAAAATAACATTTTTTTCTTTTTGTTTTCACGGTGCTGGTGTTTTTCCAATACGAATGTGGGACGGGGACCTCAAAGGAAGAGATGAGGAAGTGATCAAGGGAAATCAAAATCAACCTGATTTAATCTGGAACACTTGATTTCATTTGGCGGGCGCCTTGCAGATAAACTTAAAACCATCACGGGACAGATAACTCCTCTTCTTTTCCTAGAACTTGATCCTCCTTTGCAGAACTTGATCCTCCTTTGCAGAGTGGCATTTGCCAACCTGGTCCGACCCTCCCCCCGCCAGTGCTTTAGACCCAAACTCTCAGCCCCAGCTAACACGACCAGTGTTCAGAGATGGTGGGAGAGCCCAGTAACAGCAGGCGGGCACCAAGTTGACAACGGATTCCTTCTGAAGTACACCCCCAGCCTGGATCAAGCGTTTTGGTGTCCTTACACAAGGTTGTGACTGGGATCACAACCTACCTACACCTCCTACCTGTTCTTCCCAAACCTGTTCATTTATTGCCAGAAATTATTTAAGCGGTAAACTCACTATTTTGAGAGGAAAGGCAGTTGGAACACCGCCGTCCTTTCTTTTCAAACCAGCTGTAGTGGATAATCAAATTATTTTGCAAAGAAATACCCTTTCTAAAAGGGAAGCTACCTTTTACTAGATCCCCGGGACCTATGAGCCAAAGCCTCATTGGGGGAAGGCAAGAGAGCCCGAGTTTCGGAGTTGCAGAGGGGGGTGGAGTGGAAAATTCGTTTGCACGCAGATCTCCTCTTGACTGCCTTCAGCTTTTTTCACTTCAGCGGTTTAGTTTAGCAAAGAGTAGCGAGGGGAAAGAAAAATCGTGCGACCCCTGCATCCAGAGCCCTGCTTTAGTGACTCCTCTGGAAAGCTCTCCAGCTGTAGGGAGAAATTGCCTGCATTTAAACAAACTTTCTAAAGTATCTGAAATAGTATTACTGTATTTGGAAAGCAGTGGGGTGGGGATCTTGAGATTCGCGTGTCAGTCAGATTATAGTTCAGTAATTGTATGCTCATGTTTACTGCTTTGGAAGATGCCGAGTATCATCGAACTCTCCCCCAAAGTCTAATACCTTTAATATGCCCCCTTATAGAGATATTGGCTGGAGGTAAAACCGACTCTGCTTTATACACATCTCACTCTACAACCTTCCAGCTTCTAGGCAGAAGTCTTATTAAAAGTGCCTACTCCATGATCCTTGTAGCAGCACCGAGGGGACCAGGCAAGGAGTGTGAAGTGCGAATTGTTTAACCAGCTCTCCGTTCTCCTGTTTGGCACAGAGGAATCTGCCTCGGACCAAGCCAGACCATTGACCCATCTTCCTCCATGTTTTCTACACTGACTGGCAGAGACTCTCCCCCCCCCCCAGATGTTGCGAGCTGAACCGGGGACCTTCTGCTCTACCTTCCGCAAAGGTGTTGGGTATATTTATATAAACACACGGCGAAGCCCGCAAGAACCACACCATCACTCATAACCACCTGAGTTATTTTATTGCCGAGCTGTTTCCAAGTCAAACGTCTACTGGGGGTTCCCCAAGTCCCACCCCCTTCTGTACAAGGACCCCTCGCTGGCTCTGTCCGATGTGGAGGTTACAGAAAGAAGGAAAGGGGGAAAGGGGAAACGAAGGCTCCAGCGGGGACTTTAAAAAAAAAAACCCGCTCAAAGTTCCCAGGCCTGGTTTCTAAAAATGTTTCAGTCAATAAATTACAATAAATAGAACCGAGGGATCCAGTCCGCTCCTGCCTCTATTCCCGTCCGCAGAGTCCCTCTCACAGCTCCGGATAGCCTCCTCCTCCTCCCGCGGCTGCGCAGTAGTAAGCGGCGGCAGAGTTCGCCTCCGAGGCCTCGTGGCTCGCGTAGGGAGGGAGGCCCAGTTCGCCGGGCCGGCAGCCGAAGGGCAGATACTGCTCGAACTCGGCGCGGTCCACGTCGGCCAGCAGCTCCACGTCATGCGGGGGAAGGTGCTCCAAGCCGACGGCGGCGTCTCCTCGACGGCAGGCTTGCTGCTGCTGCTGTTGCTGCTGCGCGGGATCCTGAGCAGAGGCGTAGGCGGCCACGGGAGCCGCGAAGCGGGCGCGGAAAAGCCCGGCGCTGCTGCCCGCAGGGGCGCCGTTGCAGGGGTACTCGGCGCCGGGGGGCGTCGGGTAGCCGTAGGGCCCCAGCAGGCAGCCGCCTTCGTCGGGCTGGTGAGGCGGGAAAAAGGCGGGCTCCGCGCAGGCGCCGCTCTGCGACTCGGGCTCGGGGGTGGGCAGGTTGTAACTCCCGAAATGGGCGCCCAAAGCCGGCAGCGGGAGAGGCGCACAGTCTCGGTAGTGGAAGTTCCCGCCGGCGTAGCCCGGCTGCTCGGGGTACGGGAGGCCCAGCCCCTCGCAGCCGCTGCCCGCGTCCATGGACAGCCCCAGCTGGTGCTGCGGGTGGTGGTGGTGGTGCGGCTGCTGTTGCTGCTGCGGCACCGGGAGGAAACCGCTCCCGCCTTCGGCCGCGCCGTCGCCGCGCTTGAGGCGCTTCACCTGCTTCCTCCGCCGCGGCCTGTACTTGTAGTTGGGGTGGTCGCGCATGTGCTGCAGCCGCAGCCGCTCCGCCTCCTCCACAAAGGGCCGCTTCTCCTCCTGGGTCAGCGCCCGCCACGACTGGCCTGTCAGCGCGAGGAGAGAAGGGGGAAAGGTGGTTTCAAACAGGCGCCCACAATTCAGCCTCGGCGGCTGCCGGTCATTCCCCCCCAAACCTCGCCACACTCTGCCCGCTGGTCTTCCCTCAGCCAGGCCGGAAAACAAATCAATTGACAACGCAGTCCTAACATGGAAGTTAATCCCATACAGCCCTCACCCCAAACCTCGGCACACTCTTTGCCCGCTGGCGTTTTCTCGCCTTGGCGCGGACTTTCCCTCAGGCAGGAAAAAAGTCAACTGACAGCCGTAGCAATGCCTACTCAGAAATGGATCCCATGCTCCAAGGTAAATGGACCATTGCCTCCCACACCACCTCACAGCCCTCTCGAGGATGGGCAGTCTGTGGCCCTTCAGGGGTTTCTGGATTCCCAGCTCCCATCAGCGTGAAGCAACCATTGGTCGGCGGTGATCGGAGCGGAGGTCCAGCAACTTCCGATGGGCCACAGGTTTCCACGCTCTGCTCAGCAGGGGAAGGCAAGAGGGATGCGCCTTCAGGGACGCACCTCTTCGGAGCCGGGCCGGTTGGTTCTGGCTTTCGGGGGGGGGGGATTTCAGGCTGCAGTGAGGTAGCCAGCATTTGAGGGACGACCACAAGCAGCTTGCTTAATAACTAGAGTCTATGTGACACTTGTATCCAAGCTTAAAACAAGTGTAGCCCCTTCGGGAGTTGGGATGGCAGACGACTAGTTTATGTGGATAAACAACGGCAGCTGGCCGGCCTTCTCGCGCCCCAAACCCAGCAGCTGAGAGGAGCAGCGCCGGCATTGCGAAGAAACGCAGGCCAGCCGTCCTCCCGCTTGCGAAAGAGTATTTCCCTTCCCGTTCCCCGTGCCAAAAAAGGCACGTCGGATTATAGCAATGTAAATAAATATGTCGCTGGAATCCGAATCTTTGTCGTCGGACCTTCCATTAGCTACGTCGAGGTTTAAGCCTTTTCAGCCCTCCTGCTCCTCTTAGCCAGACCTTCTGAAACTCCCTTAGCCCACCCTGCCTGCGTGGTGGGCGGGATCGAGGGCGAGAGCTGCCTGGGAATTGCTGCTCTGCCCCGTGCGCTCCAAGCTCCCGAGGGGCCTTCGCGTGGCCGAGCCAGCTTCCCAGAGAAGGACCCTCCTCTTGCGGAGATGGCAGTTGCTTTGGGGTGCGCTCCCGCGCATCAAGGCCAACTCCTAGGAGTCGACGTCCCTTTGGCGCCCCCAATAAAATATTGGAGGGGGCCGCCCCCCACCCACGTTGATGGGCATTGCCTTTCACATGGTGTGCTTGCTCCACGTCATGTGATCGATTATGCGGGTAGGGGGTTACCTGCCCCCCCAATATATTTCATTCAAGTTGACACATCTGCTTTCACGCAACTACTTGGAACCCCCTTGAATTTACTTCCAAGGGAGCATGCGTGGGATTGTGCTGTTACTCTCTTGTAGGTAGCAACAGCAAGGTCTAGGGACTTCCTTTGCCACTGGCATCTTACAGCCCCCCCCCCACCCCCAGCCTCCCGGGCACTTACCCAGCATCTTGCTGAGCTCGGCGTTGTGCAGATCCGGGTTCTGCTGCGCCAGCCGCTTGCGCTCGTCCTTGGCCCAGACCATGAAGGCGTTCATGGGGCGGCGGATGCGCGCTTCCCCTTTGGCCCGGCCCGGGCCGCCTTGCTGGCCTGCATCGGCGGCGGCGGCCGCCTCGCCCTTGCCCTTGCCCTCCGGGCTCAGCGACTCTGCCCACGGACACTGCATCATGAGCGGAGGAGGGAGCGAGCACCGTCCTTGGTCGTCGCTGCTGGCGTATCCAGCATCGGGGCTGCTCATTGCCACGCTGCTCCGCCGGACCCACCCGCTCCTTGCCCTCGGTCCTCTTCCTGGCGCCCCCGCAAGGCAAATTGGGACGGCTCGCTGGAAGGAACGCTTGGGAGAGACTCCGAGCGACACTCAGGCAGTCCGCGCTGGCTCTCGACTAGCTGGCGGCCGTCGCCGCGCGGCTTCGTTTAAACTGAGCCCGGGCCAATCGGCTTCGTGGGCGGGGCCGGGGACCGTCGCAGCGGGCGAGCAGAGGACCAGTTCCATCTGCAATTCACCTGTATGGGAGCTGGCCAGGAGTAACCTTTCCAGCGACAAGTGGATTTTTCCATGACTTGGGGCTACGTGGAAGTAAATTCCATTGAGATCAATGGGATCTACTTTCAAGTTAAGGGCGATTGGGCTCGGAATGAGAGAGACCCGAAGGTGACTCGTTACAGGTGACCGAAGAGGATATCCTTGCTTGGGATCACGCTATTTAAGTAGTTTGTTTTTATGGGAGGGAAAATGAACCACTTTCGACCTATTTTATCTGTTTCCTGTCTGCTGGACGTGTTTTCTAGACAGGAAATGTCATTGGTAAATCTGATGGAAGAAATACATTTATAATATGTAAGCGTTACATTTGTACATGATACGTTATCGTGTATCATAATTCGTTAAGTTTTTGTATCGCATGGGTACACGCACACAAATGGAGTCTAAAATATATATATTTTGTAAATGCAAGTATCATATTTACCACAGAAAACTATGCTCTAAATGTACTTCTTTTGTTTCTCAAACTGCTGTTGATGCTTCAGTTGGTATAATTAATTTAGAGTACTTGAACTTTAACTGGTTCATTTCCGATTATTTCAACAGCAGGAACTCAAGCACGTTTTAAGGGGTTTTTAAGTTTTTTTCGCACTTAAGGGATTTCAGCACAATATTATGCAATGTGTTTTTTACGACGTACATTAATGCACAAAATGAACAAGAGTATCACCTAATAATTTTTAAATGCTTTAAACCTTGTAACCTGCACTGCGACTTGCTGTTGAAGGGCAGGTAATGAATTTAATCATCACCGTCATCATCACACCACCTGACAAACCACTATTGTTAACTCAACATTGCGCGGTTATGTAGGGGGTAATGAAAATCTAGGACACTTGCTTCAAAGAACCGGAAGTAAACGGTACTGATTCCAGCGAAAAGGACTCCCAAGTGTAGCTGTAGGTTAGTATTTATGTTAGAAGGCGATGCTGTTAAACGCACTGATGCTTACATGCTTTGAATTCGGATCTAATATTTTTTTCTGAAATCAGTGGTACTTATTTCAGCGTAGTACCTTCTTCCCTAAATAGCCTTACTGGAAAATAAGCTCCACAGCGGGACTTGCTTCCGAGTAAGCATGTATTGAGTTTCGCTACAAGGCTTGGGGTGTCAGTCTGGACAGCTTCAGCCAAAACCAACATTCAGGTGAACGTAGTCGTTCCTTGCCTTAACTCAGCCTCACCAACTCGCGCTTCCTGCGGAATGCAATTAGTTGTTTTCTTTGACCCTTTAGTTATTTTTCTTTGACTATATCGTAAAGGTTCCCCCTGATCCTGAAGCCATTCCGAGTTTAGTGTTTAGAATCGAGATTCCCAGGACCACTTGGCTGTGAGTCAGCCTAATTACTTTGGATCCAAGTTGTGGGTCAAAACGCCGCTGGATTGTATTTTGCAAAATTCCAGGGTGAAAATAATTCGTGGATCAAGATGTCTGAGATACGGTGCAATTAGGCTTATATTTGAACTATTTATTTATTTATTTATTTTAAACCCCAAAATTATATTTTTTGCCGCTGAAAAGAAACGAAACTATCTTGAAATGGTGATGATACTTTCTGTCTCATCTTGCTAGCCATTACCTAGGAAACACTTCGGGATTCCCCGTCAAAATATTTATTCCGCTTGATAGCGGGACTACGCCATGCACAACCTCAGGAAAGCGCAGAGCGCCTGAGTGCTATGTTAGGAAAGTATCTTTGACCCTGGGGCAGACGTTACAGAAACAGCTTCAGAGGAAACAGATTGCTTCTCTGTGGGACATTTGCATTGCGCTAGAGAGCCTTCAGGCTCGCATCCCACGACGTCTGCGTAAACTGCGATCCACAAACAACTGAGGCCAGATTATTTGCAGTTCAGACCGATCTGAAGTCAAGGGGATTGTTGCATTTTAGAGCATTTTTAAAATTTTACTGGCAGCGAAGAGCATTGGGTCCCTTCTATGTGCGAGCCACGCGCTCCGGGGATCGATCCAGCAGTCCCTTGTCTCTAACCCGGTTGTTGGGAGGTTCTCTGAAGAACCTCAGCATCGCCCTTACACCGAGTCAGACCATTAGTCCATGCAGCTTAGTATTAATGTACCTCCCTGACAGACAGGCCACTGTCGGGAGGGTCTTTCCAAGCCGCGCCCGGGGTATGCCAGGAATCGAACCTGTGATGTGGCAGGCCATACACCGCCTTTAGGGACTTGAGTTTTTTGTTTCATTTTGTTTTCGAAAATCAAGTTCAGGCCACAGCAAATTTTCCGTTCCAGATTCAGCGCCCCAGGATTAAAGGCAGAGAAAGGCGAGTTTCGAACTCGGCTCAGAACTTTCGAGCGAACTCTTGGCAGAGATCCCCTGGGAATTCAAGGATCCGGAGTGACAGAAGGGGATACGGATCTCGGGAGAGGTACACACCCTCTAGAGACCCGCAGATCCCTCGCACCGGTTTATGTGCAACGACCTGGCCGAAACCGGCACCGCAAATCTATTCGCTTGCGCGCTCCGACCCTGGACACGCGACTGTGGAAATTAAATCCCGCAGCGATCGCGATCGCTTTGAAGTTTGGGATCAGGTGATCTATCGGCACTGACTGCCCCTTGCTAAGCAGCGTCCAGTTTCGTTGCTGCCTGCATTTCACTCCAAAGGAGTGAAGACCGGAGTAAGACCAGTGAGATCTGAATGTGCCCAATTTGGGAAAGTCCCCACGTGCTCCTCGTAACCCAAACCCCGAAAAGTGCTGCTGCTGTGTCTCCTCTCGGCCGGGATCCCGTGTTTCCCTTGGCCCCCAGACCCGGCGGGCGGGGGCTCCCGTTGGGGACAAAGTGACCTTTTCAACTCACGGCGCTGGAGCAGGGAGAGCGAGCGCCCTTTGCTCAGAGACGCCGCCTTTCTATTTCCACCGTTTTCCCAAGCGCGGCGTTGAATGGCTGCGGATCTGCCCGCCACGTTATCAGAGCCGGCCACAAATGCCACATGAAAAGCAGCAAACATCCGCAGGGCTTCCTGCAAGGCGCGCTGGCTCGCAAGACAAGCTGGAGGGAAGAAAGGGAAGGTGGGTGGGTGCGTGGGTGGCCCCCGCACGGGGCGAGGGGAGGAGGTGCGCCTATATATCACCGCACACATTTCTCGGGACAATGTACGACGCAATGTGCTGTACACACACTCACGTGTAATAGAGACAATACCTCGTGTGCACACATGCATATACGTGTGTGTGTAAGAGAAAGAGAGATGGGGGGGGGGGTATCCACTCCTGCAACAGACCTACTGCCAAATAAGTATATTTATATTGTGATAGTTTCTATGGAGCAGTATTTCCATACGAACAGGACTTGCAAAACTGTCAGTAAAAGCAGGCGGGTAATAAATGGTGTGGGGAGAAACACCCACTGTGAACCCGACAATGGCAGTTGTTCTTGTGCTTCAACAGTGTCACTGATTTCCCCATAGATAGCAGCAATCTTGACAGGAAATCTGTGACTATCAGAACCACTCTTCACTTCTCCTTCCATCATCCCTGAGCTAAACTAAACTCTTCTAATTAGCCACCTAAGCTTCTAATTAGTGGAGTAGACTTTGCTCTTAACACACTGTTAAACTGTAGTTCACAGTTGTTTGGAAGTACTTAAAAAGTTCCTTTTCTTATAAAAGTGGAGAGTAAAAGAAATAAACTAACATAATTATATGTATACCTACTTAAAAGTGATGTCTTCCTGATTTCAGTGGGGCTTACACTCTACTTGATTTCAATGTGGCCTAGGACTGTAATGTGGTTTGTGGGCTGCAATCCACAAACTGGAACAGACTTCAGCAATCTCAGATTTGACAGACAGCCAGGGCACAATCCACAGTTTCTTAAACCCAAACCCCAAAACATGATGAGTGTTTATTTATTCTATTTTATATCCTGCCCTCCTTCCAAGGAATTCAAGACTGGGTGCTTGGTTGTTCCTTTCCCTACTAGTGTTCTTATAACAACCCTGTGAAATTAAGACCAGTCCTAGTCTGACACTACATCACACTGGCCATCTAAGTCATAAAGTGTTTAGGATTGTGGTGGTATTCATCAATGTCTGTGGAACTCTGTGATATCTGCAAGCTTGCAGCCAGAGACTTTAATGGAAATGCAGCACAATCCTATGTATCATGATTTTGCAGAAGATGAACTCAGGGATTCAGTGGGTTTTACACTCAAGATACATACGACTGGGGACTGCAGCACTGACCATTTCTAGGTCTGTGCAATCTGATGTGGTACGAGAGAGAGAAAGAGACCATGGTGTTCAATATGGTTTAGGATTACTGCTCCAAAGCAAAATTATTATTTTCAAAGAAAATAATATAGCCAGAGCTAAACACGGAGTCTCATGTTTTAATCCAGGGGTAGCTAAATAATACTCCTCTGGATTTTGCTAGACTACAACTCCCATCTGCCCCAGCCAGCATGCCCAATGGTCAGGGATTATGGGAGTTGCTGTGCAACAAGAGATGACAGACCACAGGTGGCCACCCCTGTTTTAATAAGAAGTCAGTTAAAATATATTCCAAAGTAAATGAGCTTTGGATTGCAGTCATGAAGTATATACTGTACATATTTACATGCTAGAATTTAGTTGCATATTTTTACTTATTTCAGGATCTATATGCCAATCTCCATTCGAAGAACGTCTGGGCAGTTTAAAGAAATACCAAAGGTTAGGAATGAGAGGAAAGAAAATGGCATCTCCAATACAATCTTATTTATTGATAAGTCTGGGGAGGGAGGATGGCATAATATGATCCCTGACCATTAGCCATGCTGAGTGGGGCAGATGAGAGCCAGAATCCACCAACATCTGGAGCGTCCCATATCACCTATGGTGATCATCAGACTTCCTCATGATGTGACTAGTCCAGATCTATGGCTAGTATCTTGCTAAGTTACACTCAGAGGAGACCCACTGAAATTGTTGTTGTTTAGTCGTTTAGTCATGTCTGACTCTTTGTGAGCATGCCAGGCACTCCTGTCTTCCACTGCCTCCCGCAGTTTGGTCAAACTCATGCTGGTAGCTTCGAGAATACTGTCCAACCATCTCGTCCTCTGTCGTCCCCTTCTCCTTGTGCCCTCCATCTTTCCCAGCATCAGGGTCTTTTCCAGGGAGTCTTCTCTTCTCATGAGGTGGCCAAAGTACTGGAGCCTCAGCTTCAGGATCTGTCCTTCCAGTGAGCACTCAGGGCTGATTTCCTTAAGAATGGATAGGTTTGATCTTCTTGCAGACCATGGGACTCTCAAGAGTCTCCTCCAGCACCATCAAAGCATCAATTCTTTGGCGATCAGCTATCTTTATTGTCCAGCTCTCACTTCCATACACCACTACTGGGAAAACCATAGCTTTAACCCATTAATTTCAATGGATCTGTTCTGAGTATGACTAGTATTGGATATGAACCCATGCTTCTTCATAGTCTTATTTTGTAAAATGTTGGCAAATTTCATCGCAATTTAATTACAAGAAGTAGCCCACAATATCAGTGTTCTGCTTAGCAATAGGTAATTTGTTCAGAAATCCAAAATCTGGCTTCTCAACACCAGATGGATACAGCAGCATGTCATTATTCAGTGGTGAGCAAAATTATTCTGCATATGTTCAGAGGTGCGCTCTGCAAGACAATTTCAGATACATACTTTGGAACTGAGAAGTGGCACAGTAGTTAGATCCCAGGACTCAGTGCTGTTGATTCTTGCCTCAGATTAAGCCTGCAGAACAGGCTGATATTGATATAGTTGTCAGGTAATTAATGTTTGGTTCTGTGTAAAAAATTGTTCCCTGGCCTGATTGATTGGGGATGGAAAATCTCCACTCCGCTTCTTGAAGTATTAGTGTCTTTCAGATCAACAGATTCCCTTTGAAACTTGTTTGCTTGAAGGGAGGGGAGTCAGACAAGAGTTAGCTCTTGGAGCCACATCCAGAAAAGGGGATTTTTTTAAAAAAAATGGGAGAGGTTGCTAATACAACCTTTAAAAAAGATTGTTCTCAGCTGCCTACTCTAATACAAGTTTTAAAAACTTTAGTTGAAGCATAATACAGAGAAATCAGGGGAAAATAAGGAGAAAATGGGCATACAAAGTATGTATGTTTATATATAGATGTATTTAATTTTCCATACGTAATACACAGAAAACAAAGCAGACACACCAAACAACAGTAACAGCTGTAGAAAAGAGAGACTGTAAATAGTATGTTAAGCCATTTCTTAAATTGCTTCCGTCAGCGTATATGGGTGAATATTATCTTGTTTCATAACGCAACTTCTCCATTTTTCAATAAATAAATTATTGGGTTGTCTGCCTTTCCTAACTCTCACTACATATGCTAATTTTACCATGTGAGCCAAATTCCACACTTTGAGTATTCAATCTAACACAGAGATTTGTGACTTTTTCCAGTTGTAGCATATTGCTTTGCAGGCAGCAGTTAATAAATCAAGTATATTGTCAATTTTATATCCACTTGTAAGACTGGCTCCTCAATATATCCAAACATTGTATCAATGGTTCTACTGCTAATTCATACTCTGTTCTAAGTTTAATTTCATTTACTATAATTCTTCAGAAGATGTATGTCAAGCCTGTTTTAAGAGGGAGACAATATAATCAGAAACTGTTTCACCTCCCTCAGCTGAGAGGCATTTTGTGCATCAGTTAAGCTAAAAACTTCCCAGTTCTAATTTGCAGATCTTTTGTGCAATCTTATTTTGTGCTCTTCTAAATACAGTTAGGCTGGACTCTCTATTCCCATGGACTCACAAAGGAGAAATAGTGACTTACTTCCAAGTTGAAGCAGTTCTGGTTAAGTAATGATAGGAGGCAAACTGCGAAAGTTGCCCTCGCCCACACCTGAAGTTTGTGCATCTCATCACAGGAGAGATGAGTGAGGCACCCCAATTCAAAGTGCTGGTCACATATATACCTTCCCATCCCTAGGACTGGCTGGGGAGGCTTTCATCCCAATACCTTCTTTCAGGGAAATCAAATCTACAGGTACTTGGGACAGGACTTCCTCAGTGGTAGTCCCACAATTCTAGAACGGTTTATAATTTTTGATGGGTGTAGCAATTTTGCGCTCTGTTTATATGCTGTTGAATTAAAGTCAGATAGGGTTTTAGATGTTTTTGTTGATTTCAGGGGGGGAAATCCTTCGAGCTTTTCAAGAAAAAGCTGTTCATACAGTTTATAAATAAATAATATTTCAAACGGACATGTTATACATAAGTGTTGATTAGCTCATCTACCTGATAATCAGCTTTGAGGCAGAATAGAACTTTTCCCCTGTCTCAGCTACAGACATGAACATAAATCCTGTACATGGCACTGGCACCAGCTGCAATCTGGTAGTCTCCCAAGGAAGATCACAAAGTGTTCAAGGTTATGCTTTAAGCCAGAATCAATAAACCTCTCCCAGTTTCTTCACTGTACAACTTGTGCTGACTAATTATGTGAACAGGTTGATGTATTAGAAAAAGTTACTTGTAAGAACAAAATTTGCAACCACTGGACTATTGAAAATTGCCACTTGAACACACAGTGTTTTCAAACAGGATGCATATGGAGATATGCAAACACTGTTTATGGATATTTGCGCGTCGAGGTCCCCAAGACACCCCCCCCCAAAGAAAAACACAATTGACACTTAATTTTTGTTTAAGGTTTTTGGCATAATTTTGGCCACAACTTTATTCAAATTACAGCAATGTGAGTGGTTGCTTAGGCATTGGTAGCACTAACTGACCCCGCACAGGGACAGCTCTGACATTCACACCCCCCGCAAAGTCAGCAAGGGTAAGTCACCTGGGGAGAGAGACGGGACTGGGAACCATGCCTCACCTCTCCCTAGAATGCTCCCAGGGACTTGCGTGGCCCTAGCCCCTTGCCAGGGGGTTTCGGACAAAAGCATGGGGAGCCCCTGGGTTCCTTTAACAGAAAACCCTTGAAGCAGCAGCAGCAGCAGCATTTTGGAGGGGCAGGCACAGCCAAATCCATACCCCTCCACCAACCAATTCCAAGACCAATGCCTAAACGCAAACCTTACAAGTTGTGACAATTTGCTACGCAGTAGGCAAAAACCAAGTGGCACACACTAATCAGCCAAATGGACAAAATTCCTACCAGGCCCCTGCCCCAAAGCAGACGACCCCATGACAGGCATAGCAAGGTCAAGCAAACAGCCTAAAATTAGGGAAGGGAGGGCGAGTGATCCGAAGTAAGCAGCGAAAAGAGGAAGTTCCTCGCTGCGAGCATTGTATTTAACAAATAGGGCTGTCAATCAACAAATGGCAACATCTAGATTTCCCCAGTAACAGCCCATCCCTGCTTAAAGGATGGCCAAACCATTTGCATAGTAAAAGTGAGGTGTCTTGTCAGCCCCGCCCGCAACCTGTGCTCTCCATGAGGGAGAACACACTTTACCAGAATATCATATCATATCATATCATATCATATCATATCATATCATATCATATCATATCATATCATCATATCATATCATATCATATCATATCATATCATATCATATCATATCATATATCATATCATATATCACATCACATCACATCATCTATATATATTGTCAGGGATACCTTGTTATTTGACCTGCTGCTCTGGATTTGTCATCTGTCCTGCTCATTGGCTTCACCTGATGGCTGCTGGTATTCCTGTTCTAGCTGCCACATTTTGACAGATATAACCAGGATCATCAGGTCATCCAAAGCATCAGTGAAAAATGATGAGAAGTACTGATGAGAGGGAGAAGGGAGGGGAAGAGAGAGTGCCGCTTGACATGATCCTCAGAGAAACCTGATAGAAGAATGGCTGCTTGTTGGAGAGGAATGTTCCTCACATGTTCTGTCTTAGGATGGGAACCTTTTGGGAGGTGAAAACTGGAGGCTGAGTATACAGTGGTACCTCGGAAGTCAAATGAAATCCGTTCCAGAAGTCGATTCGACTTCCAAAACGTTTGGAAACCAAGGTGTGGTTTCCGATTGGCTGCGGGAAGCTCCTGCAGCCAATCGGGAGCCGCAAAAGCCATGTTGGATATTTGGGTTCCAAATAATGTTCATAAACCAGAACACTCACTTCTGGGTTTGCTGCGTTCAGGAGCCAAAATGTTCAACATGCAATACGTTCAGGATCCAAGGTACGACTGTATTTAGGTTTGCCATATTTCAAATAGTGAAGATCCAGACAAAGCTTATTTGGGGCAAATTTGTAAAAAGAAAAGAAAAGAAAAGAAAATGAAGTTGTTGAGCTTTTTCAAAAGAAAATTGCTAAAAATGACACTGCCAAAATGGGTTACCATACGTCTGGATTTCCCTAGACATTTTTAGCGATTTTTGCCTGGACACTGCTTCTGACTGCAGTATTGGAAGAGTTTGGATTTGATATCCCGCTTTATCACTACCCTAAGGAGTCTCAAAGCAGCTAACATTTTCCTTTCCCTTCCTCCCACACAACAAACACTCTGTGAGGTGAGTGAGGCTGAGAGACTTCAAAGAAGTGTGACTAGCCCAAGGTCACCCAGCAGCTGCATGTGGAGGAGTGGAGACCCTGTTCACCAGATTACGAGTCTGCCGCTCTTAACCACTACACCACACTGCATATGCGCTACACCAGATATGCATGGAAAATTCTGGGCGTATGTCAACTCTAAGAATATTACATAGATTAACAAACTCACAATCTAGTCCTATCCAGGTTTACTCAGAAGTGTGTCTCACTATTTTCAATGTGTCTTAAAGGTAAAGGGACCCCTGACTGTTAGGTCCAGTCTTACTCCCTAGCAAATTTGTTTAGGACTCTCAGTCTACAAATAGTAAACTAAAATATGTCAACTCAGAAGTAAGTCCCATTTTATGTCTGTAAAGTAAGTCTTTGAGCCTGACCAAACCTCTGAATGTAGGTTCCATTTCTTAAATCAATGGGACTTCCAAGTAAACACACTGTTTAGATAGAACTAGTTCTGTTCATTCTTACAGATGCTAAATACCCCCATTCTGACAAGTAGGTAATTGTGTGAGCCACTCAATCAACATTTCACAGTCCCAACTCCTAAATAAAGGAGTCTGACAAAGAAGATAGAAAGAATTTAGATGATTGTTCATCAGGTTTATTTAAAGGTTATTTTAAGGGCTTTTGAAATTAAATTAAAAATCATGCAAAAGAGTTTAAATTCATTTTAAAATAAAAAAAAATTAACAATCACTACAAAAATTAATCTATCTTTTAAAAGAAAACAATATTAGCAAGAACTAAAAAAAGAAGCAGCCCCAACATATAAACCATGTGTGATTTGGGGCCTAAGTAGCATGTGGCTGACACATAAATCCATGGCAAAAAAAGTTGGTGTTACTTTCTTGCTTGTTTTTTGGGATGCCAACTCTACAATTCTATGAGTATATGATATGTAATAAGCATGGGATAGGTAGAACACATTCCTCTCTGACTGCCCAACACCATTATCCTCTGGAATAATTTTACATTTTTAGTCATGAGAATGGTTTGGACCTAGAGAGAGCTCGGTTAAAACTTAAGCAATATTTAGCTTGGTGATGCCACTAGAGGATCATAAAGCTATTCAGGTCTGCAAAACTATCTGCAGTGTAATTTGGAAGAACCAGCTAATCCTCTCTGTAGTAGTACTTTCTGAAGAGAGATTTCACGGAAATTTCCTTAGGTGTTCAATAAGCCCTTTCCATTTTCGTGAAGCTCCTGTTGGAGACAGCCCTATAGAAAAAAAAACACAGCTAGGATTGGGGTTGGCCACATTTTCTTTAAAAAAATATGATGATGATGATGATGATGATGATATTAAGTTTTTCAAAGAAATATTGTCTTCCAAAATGACTCAAATAATAAGGTAAAGGGCAAGACAGGCACCTTAAAGGACAAACCATATCTGGGGAAGGGGAGTGGAGACTAAGGTCATCACTTACACAGCATCTTGAAAAAGAGGACACAAAATTTGACCTTGCTAATTTATATGTATAGAAGTTATAGTAATTACTTTATAGTAAGGAAACAGAATATGAAGCTCTCACCATAATGTGTAAGGCTGTGCCCAGGTAGCCTGTGTACCTGCTCAGTCTGCTGTCCAGAAGCTAGCTAGGCAAGTTCAAGGTTTCTCCATTCTTTTTTAAGGACTTGGACCAGACAGCCCTTTAAATAGAGGAGAATGATTTCAGACATAGGACTGTCCTCTATAGAGTAGGACACTCAACTTCCCTAGTGATTGGGAAAGCTCAATAAGCAATACAGGCACACCCTCTTCCCCAAAGTTTATGATTAGGACTACATTTGCTTTCATGGCAGTTGTGTGCCCATTGTATGAGATCTTCCCTGCTTTCTTCAGGAAGCAGCCCTATTAGTTTTCTGTGGGAAATTCGTAGTACAATACTGAAACGTTGATTTTCTTGGAGATACAAAAACCGTCGCACGCAAGAGCAGTCCTAATTCTCCAATAACCCTCCATCTGGAATCATCCCAATACTCCTAAATACCATGGCCACAGTTCTCCAGCTTTGAAATGTGTGCTTAGCCTAAGATATGCAGGAGGGCTTAAGGACTGCCTTCTCTGATTAGAAAAGTTCAACATAACCCCCCCGCCCAACATCCCTGTGTACAAAGCAATTGGCTCCCACAGAAGAAAAGTCTTCTTTTTAGATTGTCTGACCATGATGGGGAAAGAGGTCCTGCTGAACGTAAAGCTGGTCTCAGCTGTAAGGGAGGATTTCTGTGGGGAGAGAGCACATGGGAGCATCAGAGGTCTGTGCAACTTTGGGACACATGACTTTGTTCAGAGACAGCAAAGTCCACAACCTCTGATCCTTTTAGTACTAATAATACGACTGGATTTGACCCAAATAGGTTCTTCCCCTTTCAACATTTATCTCCACTGAAACTAATATGCTCTCCTTTATTATCTATTTTCAACTTCAAAGCTGGGCACTTTGTGGCTTAAATGGTACTGTGGACAAATATATTAATACTTTTATTTGCACAATAAAAATAGAAATATATGCAAACTTTAAAATAATTGTAATTTTTGTGTGTGAGAGAGAGACAACAAATCAGACTGGCACAAGAAACAAAATACTGAAAAGCTGGGATGCCAGAATAATGGAAAACAGAGTATTTCTACTCCCTGGTATCAGGATGGCTTTACTGCTGGAAGAATTGGGGTGACTGCTCCAGGTATTGAAGGCCCCCCTCATATGAGCTATTTCAAAGCCAACCTATGGTGTGGGCTGAGGCCTATTCCCAGGCTCTGAGAATGGGAGGGTCAACCAAACAGGAAGTGGCCTGTTCACAGTGCAAGACACTGTTAAGTACGGTACTTGAATGGTAATAATAGCCAATGTACATAGAAATGAACAGGGAACTGGGGGTGCACATCCCACACTAAGCTTAAGATCATCCCATATCATACACCCTCACCTCTATGTAATGTCATATAATTGCAACCAATCCAATTCTTGTTTGGGGTGTAAGAAACCACCAAGCTTTTGGGGTGGCCAAAACATATTGTGGAGTGCACACATCTAGTTAGAACATAAGAAGAGCCCTGTTGGATCATGCCAAAGGCCCATGTAGTTCAGTATTCCTCACTCTTCCCACTTCTGATCTCTAGCAACTGGAATCCAGAGGCATAATTCCTCTGATAATGGGAGGTAGAACATAGCCATTGTGGCAATGTGTCATTGATAGCCTTGTCCTCCATTAATCAGTCTAATCCTCTTTTAGACAAATCTAAGCTGGTGTAGGCTTCGATTTCAAAAATATTTCAAAAAATATTTCATATTTCAAAAATAAAGCTTTTTTTAAAGAAACCCACCCAAATTGTTGAACCTCCCCCTAAAATAGTGATATTAAGCTTTTGGAGCTGTTTGCGCTGCTTTTTCCATCACGTTGCCATACATCCGATCTGGCAAAATTCCCCTGATGCCATTTTTACTCCCAAAAACCAGGAATTTTCCTGACGTATGGCAAGCCTAAGCTGGTGGCCATCACTATCTCTTCTGAGAGAAAGTTCTTTCTCAGCACCACCTACTTCAGAGAGATGTTGTGAGGATAAAATGGGGAGAGGTTTATATGTGGAATGAAAGAATGAATGGATCACAACTGAGAGTCCTGAGCTAATGTGTGAAGCTCCACCTAGCACCAACGCATAGCAATGCACTGTCTAGCATCTTACTGTGGCAGTAGCCCCACAGGTATGTGTGTACCTTTGGGTGAGTCATAGCCTACCTGGAGCATCCCTGACCTTGCTGCCTGTCCTCAACTTAGCAAATGCTTTTAAAAATCTTTATCAATAAATCCATTTTCTATAAAAACTCTGATCCTAGCTCTCATATTACACTTTGCTATCTAGGCCAAGGGATGCGGGTGGCGCTGTGGGTTAAACCACAGAGCCTAGGACTTGCCGATCAGAAGGTTGGCGGTTTGAATCCCCGTGATGGGGTGAGCTCCCGTTGCTCGGTCCCTGCTACTGCCAACCTAGCAGTTCGAAAGCACGTCAAAGTGCAAGTAGATAAATAGGTACCGCTCCGGTGGGAAGGTAAATGGCGCTTCCGTGCACTGCTCTGGTTTGCCAGAAGCGGCTTAGTCATGCTGGCCACATGACCCAGAAGCTGTACGCCGGCTCCCTTGGCCAATAAAGCGAGATGAGCGCCGCAACCCCAGAGTCAGTCATGACTGGACCTAACGGTCAGGGGTCCCTTTACCTTTACCTATCTAGGCCAAAGATTCTAACACTCTCCACTTTGTGTTCCCTCTTGATTTGGTAAAATGTGCGAGCTTCTAAGCCAGATGGATAGCAGCCTGTCCTCCAGCAGAACAGATCTATTTTTTTTTTTATAAATATTTATTAAGATTTTTTTAAAATACAAAATGCAAAAATAATAAACAATATAACATGAATCATAACACATTTTCCAGAACTTCTTTGGACTCCCTCACGTCTCCCACTCCCACTTACATCGTTATAAATTTTTCCCAGCAATTTATCATCTTGTTTATATTCTTAAATTTTGTTCAATTAGTTTGATCTATTCTCCACAAATTTTATATTTCCCTCAATCTCACTTATCGTCAATTTCAAATCTAATTCAGTGGTAGGCAATTATTTATGATCTAGCATCCTTCTTAGCCTTCAACCAAATTACAATACTTTTGTAGGTAAATCTTGAATTTCTTCCAGTCTTCTTCAACCCTCTCTTCTCCCAGGTCTCGGATTCTGCCAGTCATCTCGGCCAGTTGCATATAGTCCATCAGCTGCATCTGCCACTCTTCCAGTGTGGGTAGATCTTGAGTTTTCCAGCTCTTGGCGATGAGTATCCTTGCTGCCGTTGTTGCATACATAAAAAATGTTCGGTCCTTCTTTAACACCTTCTGGCCGACAATGCCCAGAAGGAAGGCCTCTGGTTTCTTAGTGAAGGTATACTTAAATACCTTTTTCAACTCATTATATATCATTTCCCAAAAGGCCTTCACTCTAGGGCAAGTCCACCAGAGGTGAAAGAATGTTCCTTCATGTTCTTTACATTTCCAACATTTATTATCAGACAAATGGTATATTTTGGCAAGTTTAACTGGGGTCATGTACCATCTATATATCATTTTCATTACATTTTCCTTCAGAGCATTACATGCAGTGAAGTTCAGCCCAGTGGTCCACAACCTTTCCCAGTCCTCAAACATAATATTATGCCCAATATCCTGAGCCCACTTTATCATAACCGATTTAACCATTTCGTCTTGTGTATTCCATTTCAGCAGCAAGTTATACATTCTTGATAATACCTTAGTCTTAGGCTCTAACAGTTCTGTTTCCAACTTCGATTTCTCCACCTGGAACCCTAGCTTTTTGTCATTTTTAAAAACTTCTTTAATCTGAGCGTAGTGTAACCAGTCTCGCACTTTATCCTTCATTTTCTCCAAACTCTGCAATTTCCAATTGTCTCCATCTTTTTCTAATATTTCCCAATATTTTGGCCATTTGGCCTCCATATTGGGTCTTTTTCGGGCCTTAGCTTCCAGAGGTGAAAGCCACCTCGGAGTTTTGTTTTCCAGTAAGTCTTTGTATTTTGTCCAGACATTAAAAACTGCTTTCCTGACAATATGGTTCTTGAAGACCTTATTGATCTTAACCTTATCGTACCATAGATATGCATGCCAACCAAAAGCATTGTTAAACCCTTCCAAATCCAATACGTCAGTGTCTTCGAGAAGTAGCCAGTCTTTTAGCCAGCAAAAGGCTGCGGCTTCATAATACAACTTTAAGTCCGGCAGGGCAAAGCCCCCTCTTTCTTTCGCATCAGTTAGTATCTTAAACTTAATTCTGGGCTTTTTGCCCTGCCAGACAAATCTAGATATATCTCTCTGCCACTTCCGGAAACACTCTGTCTTGTCCACAATCTGCAATGTTTGAAACAAAAACAACATCTTTGGCAATACATTCATCTTAACAGCAGCAATTCGGCCTAACAGAGAAAGCTTCAATTTTGTCCAACTATCCAAATCTCTCTTAATTTCAGACCAACATTTTTCGTAATTATCCTTAAATAGACTCAGATTTTTTGCTGTTATGTTTACCCCTAGGTACTCAGCAGAACAGATCTAGGGCTTCAAAGGGAAGGTTTGCCAAGCACTTGGATGAAATCCCCAGCTTCCCCACCTGCAGCCGTTAAGGACCTCCTTTGAACATGGCATAATCGGTTCCCCAGAGATGTGTCTCCTAAGCAAGCATGGCAACAAGGACTTGGTACCCAACACAGATTGCTTGATTGGGGCAAAAACATTTGGAATCAGGTATAAATGATCTTAAATCTGAATGAATTATAAATATGTCTGTAAATTTGTCATTAAAAAACGAAGTTGAAAACTCTTAATAAAACTTACAGCAGAGCTGTTTCCAATATACCTTTTAAGGGTGATCACTTTTGACACCCTGCGTCTTCTGCCTCCCTGCTTTTTCTTTTCATGGGCTTTGTCATAATATTTGCTTGTTGGTTCTGAAGGCATTAAAGTGATAAAAGCAGTGCTTGGTAGCTGCCTTGTGACATTTTAACCTAAGTTCAAAGCATCTCTTACAGTGCAGTCCCCTAGGTGAAGCTTTGATGTTTCTACCCTGATCCACTCCATAATTTGCCATTGTCCTGGGTGTTTACTTTGATGAGTTTTGTTTGCAAGAATACGAAGACATGACAGAATAATTTAAGCACAATCCTCTGTGCTTAGATACTTGAAAAAGTTTGTCTCAGAACAGGCATATACCTAAGCATAAAACTTCAAGGACAATACATGTACAAACAATTTAATTCCATCTTTTTATATGTGTGCTCAAAGCATTGCCATATCTTGATGGTTTGTTTTGGAAAAGCATACGTCATCGTGGCAATCCACCTCGACTTATAATAATGGTGCAATCCCATAATGTCTACTTAAACATAATCCCCATCAAGGTCAACAGAATATACTTACAAATAAGTATGTATAGGACTGCAGTATTAAAACATTTGCACTCAGCATTTCTGTTTTAAAAAACACTCAAAAGTAGCTTATTATTAATTCATTTTTTATCAAATTCCCAAATGATCTTCTAAATAGCTGAAAAGTTAACAGTTGGTTGATATTGTAATATCTCTGGGGCAACTGAACCTCCCCACCCCTTTTTAAAAAATGGTTTTCTGAACATTTTAATATTCAGACATTTGTGTGCCTTTATTACACTCAGAACAACGATGGGAGAAAACTTCGAATACTTCTACAACTAATCTTGTAAATTTCCTTTCTTATAGCGTATCAGCAGTAATAGCTGATGTCATAATCTTTTGGCACAGTCTCATCTAGCCCAGTGCTTTCTTTGAGCATGTGGCCAAGCATGAAAACACCCAGATCAATAAAATCCAACAAAAGTAGAAATGAATAAGTAAAACATAATACTAGAGCTTGGGGACGCCCAATGAAGCTAAATGTTCAGGACAGACAAAAAAGGTGCTTCTTCACACAGTGCATTGTTAAATGGTACTGTGGCTGGCCCAAGATGTCCTAATGAGCTTCAGAGCTGAATGGGGATTAGAACTCTAGTGCAATACTCTAACCATGCACGGCAAGGTGCCGTACCAATTGTGTTAAGGGACATCTCTCTAGCTTGAGGAGCTCTTCTGAATATAGGATGCTGATGTATTTTGGTGCTAGGCAGAGGGTCTCAAATGAACTCAGTGCCAATTTAAGGCTGATAAGGTGTCATCCTGATTGCATTAAGACCTGAGAGACTTTAACTTTCACATGCTGATGAGCTCCTTAGTCAGAGGCCCAGGGGGCCAGAATGCTCTTTTTCCAATGTCAATAGAGGGTGGTGACTGTTCCTGCAAATGCAGTCAAACCCTCTTTCCAGATAACCATCAGTGACAGGGTGTGTTTGGGCTATATGGACAAACTGGCTGGAGTGGCAGATTGGCTCCACCAGTGTGGCAGCACAGCCTTGTTCTCACTACACTTCTGTCTTCCCTGCAGCCCCACCCCTGGTGAATGGCAGTGATGCTGGTGTTGTTGAGGGGGGTGACTGTAGCAATGCCCTACCATGCCAACCACTCCTGGGTGCTTCATTATCTCAAAAAGGATTCCTGAGCTCTGTATTCTCTGGCATTCAGAATGTATCAGACAACCAGAGTTTGGAGGACAGGGGAGAGTACGGTCCCAATGATACACACATGAAATGGGTTTATATGCAAGCTTACATCGTGAGGGCCATTCTTCAGCAATCATATCATTCCAAGGAGAGTGGCTTTTAAAACCTGGCAGCTATGGAGCTCAGTATGTGAGCAGGCTATCTGTATACGAAATAATGTTTTCAGAAGAGGCACAGGCACACTTCCCATCCCAAATATGCTCTCTGTCAGACTCTTCCAAAAAGAACCTCTGTGGGCTTTAAAGCTGCAGAGAATCACTTCATATCTGGTCTTGTTTTTATAATCCTGGCATGAAAACGCAGCAGGCAGCCCTGTCCCACCTGCCAATGCTGCACAGAAGATTAGTTGTCTAGCCAAGCGTGTGTCTTTCCAGCAATGGAATGCATCAAAATGAATCCCAAAAGACTTCCGACACAAGAAAATTAGCTGTTGACTTTGGAGCATCAGTATCAAATAAAAGGAAAACATATTACGGAAGCTCTTGCTACTCACCCGCCTTACACAATTCAAAAGGAATGCTTTGTTTTTAAGCAGGAGAGCATATTAGATAAAGGAAATGAAAATAGAATTGCCATGTTTAGCTCCAAGTGAAAAGCAACATTCCTTTCATTCATTCAGCATCATCAATACCAAAGAATTAGATTTATCTCTCTAACAATTCTAGGATGTTGATCAGAATTTTGGACTTTTGTTTTAAAGCACACAAAGAAATGGAAAATATCTTCAGGTAAACTAAAGAAAAAAGAAAAAAAGGAGGAGGAACCCACTACGAGTAATTTTCCAACTTACTACCTCAATTGCAACCTTGTCACCATAGCATTTCATAATATTATTTTTAGGAAACCATAAACTTGGAAAATCCCAGTTGAGCATCTTGTTTGTTCATCTGCAGTGAGCAGGATGATGTCTTACAGAAGACAACTTCCTACTAGATGATTCTCCTATCATTTTTTCTGTAAGAAAAAGCATATAAGCTGTAGATCAGGGGTCGGCAAGTTTTACCTCGCCTGGGCTGGTTCACTGCAGCGGAGATCCGTCCATGGGCCGGATTGTGTGCGCGTGTGATTGCGCGCGGCCACGATTTCCAGTGTCTGCATCTGCGCAGACGTGATTTCCGGCGTCTCCATCTGCGCAGACACAATTTCCGGTGCCACAGAAGCGAGTCCCCACGCTGCGCTGCACCAGTTTAGCGCAGCACGCGGGGACTCACCACGCGGGCTGCTTGATTTGGGGGAAGCTCATGGGCTGGTTAAATGACCCCCGTGGACCGCTTGTGGCCCATGGACCTTAGGTTGCCTACCCCTGCTGTAGATACATTATACTGTAAATGGACATAATATTCCATACTGGCAGTATGGCTTTGAAAAATGTCTCATGATAAAAAATGTGAGCGATCAGAAAATCTAGGCCAAATCACCATAATACTCTACAGATGCCCTCAAATATTGTGCTATATTTCTATTTTATTAAAAAGGAATGATAAGGTTGCTATCCTATGCACACATACCTGGACTTAACCCTCATTAAACACAGTGCAAGTTACCTCCAAGTAAACATACTTCGAACTGGGCAGTAAGACAGCCAGGTGCCTGAAGTGCTGTCATCATGTTGGAATAATAAGGAACTTCAGAATTTCCTCTGTTTGACTGGAGCAATATCAGCTGGTAACTAAATCAGGCTGAGCTATATATAGCATTGTTGATTTCCATGGGTCCCCACTGAGCACACACCCAAAAGTTTTGCTTCAAGTGAATCATGTTAACAGACAAACTGTCTAATGAACCTGAAATATATTTGCAAAGGAAAAAGCAGCCAATTTGGGCTTCCCCAGGCTGAACAAATTGGTGTGTTCTTCTGGTCATCTGTACACCAGAGAATCTAGAGCTCAGGAAAATCAAACCTGATCTACACCCTTGAAACCTCTTATAACATTGTCTGATTCTGCCTGTGCTGGTGATATAACTGGGCACAGCAGCAAGTGGGTTAGAAGGTGAAGGTTAATTTTTCCCCAAAATAGTAATGGGGATATGAAAGGTATACAGAGGCTTTGCAATGTGTCCCGCCCAGTTCTGGCTCTCTGATTTCTTGAACCTCTTTTTTTTAAAAAAAAAAAAATAATAATATTTATTAAATTTTCCAATAAGAACATACAAATACAAAACCACTACAATAAAAACAAACACAAACAAAAAACAACAAGTATAATTTCAAAACTTATTTTCTCAACCTTATTTCCCCGACTTCCTCATACCTCACCGTTTTGTATTCTAGTTTCATTATCCCAACAGCAACTCCATTCCCTTATTTCCCAAAAGTTTTTTACTAATTCCCTTCCTTTTCTTACTCTAGTGTCTCTGAAAACCAATATTTTTAAGTCCATGTCAATCTAACATTCTTTAATCTTGTAATATTTATTAAGATAGTCCTTAAATTTCTTCCAGTCTTCTTCCACTGTCTCTTTCTCCTGGTCTCGGATTCTGCCCGTCATCTCTGCAAGTCCCATTTAGTCTGTCATCTTCATCTGCCATTCTTCCAGAGTGGGTAGATCTGATGTCTTCCAATACTTTGCGATAAGGATCCTTGCTGCTGTTGTGGCATACAAAAACAAAATTCTGTCCTTCTTTAACACCACATGGCTGACCATACCCAGGAGAAAGGCCTCTGGTTTCTTCAGGAAAGTGTATTTAAACATCTTTTTCATTTCATTATATATCATTTCCCAGAAAGCCTTAATCCTTGGGCATGTCCACCAGAGGTGAAAGAATGAGCCTTCATTTTCTTTACACTTCCAACATTTGTTGTCTGACAAGTGGTAAATTTTTGCAAGCTTGACTGAGGTCATGTACCACCTATATATCATTTTCATAATATTTTCTCTCAAGGCGTTACACGCCGTAAATTTCATGCCGGTGGTCCACAACCTTTCCCAGTCAGCAAACATAATGTTATGACCAATATCTTGCGCCCACTTAATCATAACTAATTTAACTGTTTCATCCTGCGTATTCCATTTCAACAGCAAGTTATACATTTTTGATAAATTTTTAGTATTGGATTCTAACAATTCTGTTTCCAATTTCGATTTCTCCACCTGGAAACCAATTTTCTTATCCATCTTATAAACCTCCATTATTTGATAATAGTGGAGCCAATCTCTCACTTTATCCTTTAATTTCTCAAAACTCTGCAGTTTGAAGTTACTACCCTCCTGTTCTAAAATTTCCCAATATTTCAGCCATATCCACTCCATATTAAGTTTTTTCACAGCTTTTGCCTCCATTGGTGAAAGCCACCTTGGAGTTTTACTCTCCAGTAGGTCTTTATATCTGATCCAAACATTGTACAATGCTTTCCTGACAATATGATTTTTAAAACCTTTATGAACCTTAACTTTGTCATACCACAAGTATGCATGCCACCCCAAAAAATTGTTGAAACCTTCCAGATCCAAAATGTCTGTGTTCTTAAGGAGCAGCCAATCCTTCAACCAGCAAAAAGCTGCTGATTCATAGTAAAGTTTCAAATCTGGCAGGGCAAATCCCCCCCTTTCCTTTGCATCAGTTAAAATCTTAAATTTTATTCTGGGCTTTTTGCCCTGCCAGATAAATTTAGAAATATCTCGCTGCCATCCCTTAAAACACTCCATCTTATCAACAATTTGCAATGTTTGAAACAAAAATAACATTCTAGGCAATACATTCATCTTAATAGCTGCTATTCGACCAGACAAAGAAAGCTTCAAGTTTGACCAAATTTCTAAGTCTTTTTTCACTTGGTTCCAACATTTCTCATAATTGTCTTTAAATAAGTTCAAATTTTTAGCTGTCATATTAATCCCCAAATATTTTACACTCTTAACCACTGTTAAACCTGTTTCATTCTGAAACCTCTCCTTCTCTCTTACTGTTAGATTTTTCTCTAATACCTTAGTCTTTGATTTATTTAATTTAAATCCTGCCACTTGACCAAACTCCTGAATTAATTCCAAAACCCTTTTTGTACTGGATTCCGGCTCTTGCAATGTAAGTACCAAATCATCTGCGAATGCTCTCAATTTATATTGTCTCGCTCCGACCTGAACCCCTTTAACCAGCTGGTCTTTTCTTATCATATTCAGCAATACCTCCAGGACCGAAATAAAAAGTAGTGGGGAAATTGGGCACCCCTGACGTGTCCCTTTTTCTATCTTAAGTTCTTCTGTAATAACATTGTTTACAATTAGCTTTGCTTTTTGTTCAGAATAAATTGCGCCTATACCGTTTTCAAAACCTTGGCCTACCCCCATCCCATGGAGATTCTTCTTCATAAAGGTCCAAGAAATATTGTCAAAGGCTTTCTCCGCGTCCACAAATATCAAAACAGCTTTTGGGTTTATATTAACTTCTAACATTTCCAAAATGTCTATTATGTTCCTTACATTATCTGATAAATGCCTTCTCGGGAGAAAGCCCGATTGATCCCTATGAATCTCCCCCATCAAAACTTTTTTCAGTCTCTTAGCTAAAATGTCAGCAAAAATTTTGTAATCCACATTTAATAGAGAAATTGGGCGGTAGTTCTTCAGTTGAGTCTTTTCAGTCTCTGTCTTCGGTATAAGCGTGATATAAGTCTCTTTCCACGTGTCAGGTGCTTCTTTCCCCTCAAGAATTTCATTACAGACTTCCTTCAAAGGTTGTATTAACCATTCTTTTAAAGCCTTGTAATATTTGGAAGTCAGTCCGTCAGGTCCCGGAGATTTGCCCAGTTTCATGTTTTGAATGGCGTCTTCTATTTCTTGTTCAGTTATTTTCTGATTCAGAAGCATTTTGTCTTGACATGAAATTTCTTTCATCCCATTTTTCTTCAAGAATTGTTCTATATCAATATCTTTTTCTGGCCCTTGTGCATATAATTGTTTAAAATATCTCTGGAAGCAGCTTCTAATTTCAGTTGGGTTGTTAATGTTCTTTCCATCCACTTCTAAATTTGTCACTGTATTTAGTTTTTGTCTCTTCTTCAGTTGCCAAGCCAACAATTTCCCGCATTTATCAGCAGATTCAAACGTTTTCTGTCTCATTTGTTTAATTTTCCATTCTATTTCTTGGTTCATCAGTTCCATGTATTGCATTTGGTATAATTTAATTTCTCTCAAGATCTCCTGAGACTTTGGTTTTGATCTCAATTTCTTTTCTCCTTCTTTAATTTTTTCTAATATCTTATCCTTTTTCTCGTTTTGGCTTTTCTTCTTTATTGCATTTTGTTGTATCAAGAAACCTCTCATAACCGCTTTGCTTGCGTCCCAGATTACTCTTTTTTCCACATTAGTCCTCATGTTAATTTCAAAATAGTCTCTTAGTGTTTTTTGGGCCTTTTTACAAAATTCTTTATCTCTGAATAATGAGTCATTCATCCTCCATCTGAAGGTACCAGCTGTTGTTTGGTTCATCTCCATCTTCACGGCATTATGGTCCGAGCAAGTCTTTGGGCAGATTTCCACTTTTTTTATCTTCGATGCCAGTCCTCTAGTAACCCATATTTGGTCAATTCTAGTCCAGGTCATTTTGGCTTCAGAAAAGAAGGTTCCTTCTCTTTCAAGAGGATTTTTTAATCTCCAAATATCAACTAAGTCCATATTGTCAGTCATCTCAAAAAAGGTTTTTGGTAGCCTTCCGTCTTTAGAAATTACTTGTCTTTGTGCTTTATCCATGTTTGTAGAGACAACTCCATTCATATCTCCCATCAAAATTATATTTGAATCCATGTAATCCAGCAAAATCTCATGCAACTTTTTAAAGAATTCGGATTTGCCTTCATTTGGTGCGTATATTCCTAGAATCAAAAATTTCTGGCCTTGTAATTGAATTTCAATTGCCAGATATCTTCCTTGTTCATCTTTAAATATTTGTTTCGGCATCAGTCTATCCTTTGCATATATAACCACTCCTCTTTTTTTCACTCTGTCAGATGAAATAAATTCATGTCCTAATTTTTTATTAATAAGTAGTTTTCTATGTGTCCTTGTCACATGTGTCTCTTGCAGGCAAATCAAGTCCAATTGTTGTTTCTGTAGAATATGAAAAACGTTCTTCCTCTTCCGAGGAATATTCAGTCCATTACAGTTCCAGCTCAATAGTCGCAGGGCCATGATGGGATTATTTGCTTACTCCTCCTACTGCTCCCAATTGTTGCTCTTCATCTGTTGGTGGCTGCAGTCCAAACGATAAATTTGCCAAGTCCAATATTCCTTTTCCTGGTATTGTTGGCTCTTCTCCAAGTTCTGCTTCCTTCACTAAGTCTTCTTCGTGATCTCTCAAGAATTTATCTTTGTCACTCAGTGTCCTTAGTCTAACTTTCTTTCCTCTGTATTTGAAAGATAGGCCTTGGGGGAATTCCCACCTAAAGAAGATTCTGCTTTTTTTCAGTAGTACAACCAGATCTTTGTAGTCCTCTCTTGCATCTAGAATGGGCTTTGGGATATCTCTGAAGATCTCCACGAAAGAATCCTCAATTTGCAGTGTATTTTGATAGTGCAAATTTAAAATTTTATCTCTTTCCTCCTTTGATCCCAAAGTAATCAAGCAGTCTCTTGGCTTGTTCTTTTTTTGTCTTATTCCAAGTCTGAATGCACTCACAATCTTAACCTCCTCCCCCTGCAGGCCTTCTTGCCAAAAGTCATAAAATTCTTTTGTAATAAAGTCCACCAGGTTATCCTGTTCACTTTCTGGGACAAATCTTAATCTTAAGTTACGATCCCTCCTTTGAAGATCTATCATAGCAAAGGATAAATCATGGTCCGCCAGTTTCTTTACAACCGGTGGTATTTTTCCCTGAACTTCAGTTGCAATCCCCTTTGCCTCCTCAGCAATCTTTTGAGTAGTAGCTGATTCCTCTAGGAGTCTCCCAATATTCTGAGCATTAGCAGTAACTTGAGTTCCCAATTCTTTTAGGCTGGAAGTATTCAAATCAAGTTTTTTTGAGATCTCAGCTACTTGTTTACTTGTATCAGTCCCTTGTTTCATTAAAAATTCCAGAGATTCATTTATTTTTCCAAGAGCTTTCGCCAAAGCATCTTCTGCAGACATAGCTTTAGGTTTTGTTTGTGAGGCCGCAGCTGCTCCTACCACTGAGGCCCTTCTTGGCTGTGTAGTGCTGTAAGTTTTGCCGGATCTGAGGTTTTTCTCCTGAGCCTGATCTATCTTTCCTTTGCCATCTGCCATGCCACTATCAGCCAGGCCAAGGTCAGTCCCACACTCCTAGATTTGTTTTTACTAGTAAATTTCCAGTGGCTCAGCTTCTAGTTGCTTAGTTGTTTCTCACAATGTAACAAAGTCTCCTCTAGGGGGGGAATTCCCAACTTGCATTCACAGTTCACAGTTCTTACAACAGATATATTGTCTCAAAGTTCCCCCCCCCGTCTCTTTAAAGGGGAAAAAGTCCCCAGTTCCAGCACTTTTTTCTTAAATAGTTACAAATATGTAACAGTCCAGGTAAAAGTCCTCAACACTGTATCTTTCCCAGTTATTTCAAGGCTCTCACTTTTGGCAGTTCAAAGTTCTTTTTCCCTTCTTACAGGGCAGTCCGTTCCCAGGATACAAAAGACAATGGATAAAATTTAAATCTTTCCTTTCATGCAGGTTAAATAGTTCAATGAAAGTTCTCCCTCATCGCTCCTGCCCGCTAAGTGAGGGGGTATCTTGCTTTAAGGCAATGGGTTTGTTATTCAAATGCACTCCTCAAAGGTTTCAGTTTAATAGTCTCTTTGCTTTCTTCTCACTACAATGCGGTAAGGCAGACTTCCTTTTTGTACCTTTCCTGTGGTGGCCAATCTTTTAAACTTTCAAGCAATTTAAGTCTTTAGTTCTTTACTCTTTGAAGTCCAATTTAAGCTTTTAATTCTACTCACGAGTAGATGCTTTCAGGATCAATTTGCCGGAAGAAATCAGCGCTCTCCGATAATGGCGACGCGGCTTCGCTCCACAGGCTGGGTAGCGGCTCTCAGCACCACGCTCCCCCCGACACCGTTCCGGAGCCTTTAAAAAGGCTCTTTTGCAGTTCGGAGGGGTCGTAATGGTACCCGCCGAGCCTCCTTGTTTACAGGCTTCTCCACCTGTAATTTTTAAGGGTCCCCGCTTCGCCGTAGCAGCAGGACCCAAACCCGCGGAGCAGACTTCTCCTGGAGCTCCGGGAAAAGTCCTCCATTAATCGCTGGCACTGACCGGAAGTCGATTTCTTGAACCTCAGATCACAACCCACATTGTTCCTATTGTACTTTCCCCAAATAGCTGGGCTCCTGCAGCAGCCACCATTTCCTTTTACACTTGTGTCTTGAAATCTTGTGCTCACCCCCTAAAAGGACAAACGATGGGTACAGAGATTGCATTATAGCTTTCCTACCATCAGAAAACACAAGGGGTTATGCAAGTTAGTCTTTTCACTCTTTCAGGACATTAAACATAAGAACTAGAACCAAGTGCTCCCATTTCAGCATGGGCATAGCCAGGATTTTTGTTGCAGGGGCCAGAACCTCAGTTAGCTATGCATTTTTATTGATTGGGGGGCAACTGTCCCCCCCCGCCCCGCCCCCGGCTACACCCATGCATTTCAGTGCCTTAGGACCAAAAAAGAAAGATTGTTTAAAAAGGATTAGAAGCTGGTAATTAAAGCAGAAACCAACGAGATACATACAAGAACATATTTCATTACTCACATTTGGAATACTAACCAGGCCCAAGACTAAATAAATAAAGAATGGGTTATAACCAATGAATTTTTTTAGTGCAAGGACTTCCACCTGCACAAAGAGTTTAAAAATCATTAAGTTGTAAAATCCATTTTAACCCGCTCCAATATGCCACTTCCTGAGTGAAAACCCCACCCTTTTAAAAAGATGGAAAAGCAGCAATAAAGACCTTTCTACTCATAGAAATTGTGCTACTCTTATGTTTTTTCTGGGGTGAGGGACATATTCCAAATGGGAATTTATTATGAGTGTGTCTGCATGATGCTCTCATCTTCCAGTGCCAGCCTGCCCTTTCTTTAGATTTAATCCAGAGTTCCCGTTACCATATAAAATCCTAATTTTGGTAGGCAGCTTGTCACGTGTGGTGATGATGTTTTGGGTGGGTGGCCTCAATTGCTACACCCATTTTATCCTCACTCGAGCACAATCTTGGCCATTTTGTTTCCGCCAGCCCAAACAATATGAGCATGCCTGTTTCCACCAATAGCCGTGTGCTGAAGGCACAGCCTGGTTACAAGTCAGCTTTCAGAGGAGCTGTTCTCTCAAGACCTTCACACATTGCATGTGGAGTGGAGGGCAGTCGCCTCAAAGAACACTACTCTATGCCTCAGGCATTTGACTATGGCAGCAGACCGAATTGTCTGGCACTGAAGAGGCTGAAGCAGGAGCTACTCCCTTTTCTCATGATGTGACTCATAGCCATGTCAGTCATGACAGAAGGGGATAAAAATACCATAAGTTACAGCTTGCTGAGGCTGCAGCTCCCAAGAGAGAGAGAGAAAGTCACTTTAGACATTTGTTCAGCTTGTCTGGCGACCGAGGGCCGGTGAGTGTGTAAGAAAGTGAGCTGGAAAGCGGACAGTTTGTGCTGCGACCAGAAGGACAGGAAACATTGAGGTTTTCTGCAGCGGTGGTTAGTTTGAGATAATGCCATTGTATAACCAGGCTGAGCGACCTCTCCCAGTGCTGAGAGCCCAGAGCTTGGCGTCTGGCTGCTTGGCCTGTGGCCAGCTTCAGGCTCTCCAGTCTGGAGCAGGGGGGCGGAGGGTGTGGATCCCTCCCCAGCAGCTCCCCACAAAGAGCTGGCCACACCTCACCTTGCAAAGGAAATCTGGCTACAGTTCCAGACTTTGTGGCTTCTTCATGATGAGGGCTGCACCCACCCACCCACTCCCTTTGCTGGGGTTTTGCACCATCCGCCTTACAGTATGAGGGAACTATTTAAAGTTGCAAAGAATAACAGATCCAGTGACAGGATTGTTGGAGAAACTCCTGATTTGCTATGGCACAGTGGATTTTAGGGAGTGAACCAACAACAACACTGCCTTTGGCATTGCACAAAAGCGTCACTTTGTTAATGCCCGTTCTCCCACACCACACAAGGGCATACATTTAAAGCCTTCTTATACCACCTTAGCAGACACGGCTTCCCTCAAAGAATCCTTGGGACTGTACTAAGCCAGTCTAAATGCATTGCATTTGAAAGATCTCTCTATCAACGTTTCATCCAGAAGATCAAATCAACACACTGAAATCTTCTCCCTCTCTCTCTCCCTCCCCCCCTTTACATTTTGTTTTTGTTTTTAATCAAATACAAATACAAGAACTGTTAAAACACTTATCCAGCAGTACATCTAATGCTGTTTGTTTTATCCATTTACTCTTAACATAAATTTACAAATTCAACATTCAAACGTATTACTTAACGTAACCTCTTCACTGAGAATATTGAGTGGTTGGTACAACTTGAAATTGGTGCCCTCACTTCATAAATTTAAGATTCAAGGTACCACCATGCCATTAAAATCAATGGACACTTTGCTCTTGTTTTAAATGGGATGTGGGTTGTTAAAGGTCGGTCGAACTAATAGCACATTAATGATTTCATTACTCTAGTCAATGTGCTATTTATTGGTGGCAGAATTTGACTTATTCAAGAAGTATCCATAATCTTGAACATGTGGATTTAGCCTGACCACCTCAGAGGTATTCCGGGGCTGCTTCTTGAATTTTCTTTTTTCAGTGGAAGTCCTTCAAGGAAGAGCAGGGGCTCCAGCACAGTGGTATGGAACATGTTTTGCATGCAGTCTTCAATGCCTAGTTTCTCCAGATTGGGCAGTTGGAAAACCTAGAGACTTGCTACTGGTTATAGTAGACTATAAAGGTCTAGATGGTTTGACTCACTGTAAGTCAGTTTTCTAAGGAATCGAACCAAAACATTTATGTTGCAGTCATTCAAGAACATTCTGGTGCTACTTTTGCTAATGCAGAAATTGTGTTTCTGGTAGAGAGAAAGGGTTTAAAATAAAATTAGAGCAATTGTCTAAATCAGATATTGGGTGTGGTAGATATAAACCTTAGTAAAGGGCTCAGTATCATAACCATTGGATGTGGAATCCACAGAAAAAGTACTAGGAACCCTAGAAAATCCTATGCACGCCAGTTCTCAGTCCTCAGCCAGTTACACATGAACATTCACTGGAGGGTGGACATTTCTGTTGAGATGCATCCCCTCAGATGCAATCTGTCAGGTGCCAGATGTTGTCAGTGAGGAGGGCAAAAATCAGTGGTGTGGGGGGCACACCTTCTCTCCCCCCTACCCCCAAAGAGCAGGTTCCCAATCTTGGCCCTGACATAGTCCATCATGTGCTAGATTCCACCTGTGGTCCATCACCAGACATGCCACATGAATGAAATTTGCACTAGTGTGCCAAAAGCTGAATAGGATACAGTGGTGGCAACCAGCTGGTCTGGCCACTGACATGTGCTGGATTTTCCTGTGGCCCAAATGGTGTGGGAATCGGCTCCATGCAGCAGCCCTTCCTTGACCTCATTGCAACTCAACAATTGACTCCTCCTTTGCCCTGATCCACCTGGTTGTCCGTACAAATATTTGCCTATGCAGGGCAAGGAAGTGGCAATTTCTGAAGGGAGCTGGTAGCAAGACACACAACATCTCAGCTCTCTGTGTCAACACTGAAAAACAAACAATAGCTGCTAAGGGAGAACGTAAGCATTCATGTGACAGGGTGCACACAGTTGCTCATGACCGTGACCTACACACTTTATCACTGTTCAATCTGCATTGTGAATGCTGGGACTGTGTCAGGGAACTTGGCAGGAAAACCACCCTGGGGAGTGGTGGGGGGGGGGCGGGAGGCTTCTCTGTAATATGCAAGGAGCTCACTGTTACATGCACGCCTAAAGGTATTTATGAAGGTTCTTACTTTCCATTTTGTTGGCTTTTCCCTACTTGGTGGTTCACGTCCTTAAGGGGCTCCACTTGTTTTCAGAAACAGATCTCTCATCTTACATTTGCACAGAATCACGTCAAAGCTATGCCACCTCTCTGTTTGGTCTGCTTGATCTCCCACTGCTATCAGTAGTTGATGGTGCTCCCCTGGGAGGGGTCAGGTGGGCAGAGGTGGGGATGGCAGAAGAAGATGGAAAGGGGAAGCTGAGCTGATATTCCTGCAGTAAGATTCATAAGTTGCTTTTATTTTAAAAGCCTAAGGTTTTCTCCATTCCCCCCACCCCTTGCAAACTGAAAAGGGTTGAGAGATAAAACTTTTAACTAACAATTTACCTGATTGTCTTTGAAGTGCTGTATTCATTTTGTAAGGGTTGTGTGTATTTTTATGAAACCAATAAAAAGTAAGTTTAAAAAGAACAGCTTGACTATATGGTCTACCAACAGGTTCAATTCACTGATTAAACGAAAAGTAAGTTTTAAAAGCACAGTTTGGCTATATAGCCTACCAATCAATGCACTGATTAAAAACCTTTTGAATGATTAAAAACCTGTCTGAAACAAAAACAGGCAGAAGGTTGAGGTTGGAGGAGAGGGAAAGGCAAAACAAAAAATCGGGGGGGGGGGGAGGGGATGGAACGGAATATTGTGGAGGAGGACATGGCTGATCCATTAAAACATTGAACATAGTTGCACTCCCCCACCCAATACTTTTGCAGATCACACTTGCTGAGCTACATTGTGAGTTGAGAAGAAGCATGCATGCATCTTTGATGGCAGCCAACTCCATGGTTGGGCAGGAGAGTTCCTTTTGAAAAAAAGTCCAGCTTGCCCATTTTACTAGGCTGTTAGCTGCAGTAAAAATGTTAAAAATGCTTTTTTTTCCTTATGCCTGCAATTGTTTCACAGGCTGCAATCAGTCAGGACGGCAGACAAACATTTTTGCTTTGTTACAAGTAGCAGCCAGCTGTAGATTTATTGGAGACAAACTTGGCCTGCAAAGTTTTCTGTTACAAACTTGATGGGGTAGGTCCACTTTTCCTTGGGAGGATATGACCATGAGCTGTCTGAAAGCTGTGGGGAAGAGTCAATCATCTGCTCCTTTATACCAGGTGTGGGAAACCTTTGGCCAGCTGCCTGTTGCTGAACTACAACTCCCATCAGTCCCCGCAAGCATGGCCAATGGGATGATGGGAATTGTAGTTCAACAAGTTCCCCATGCCTGCTTTTCACAAAGCACCAAACAACATGAGATGCTGCCCATCTGTGATTGGATCACTCTCTAAAAAATAAAAATAAAATACAGCTATGCAGGGAGCATATTGGGTCAGGGCTCACCTCTATAGCATTTTCCAGACCTAAATTACCCACCCCAAACTACTATTAACACCATAAGAGAATATAGATATATAGTTATAAATATAAATGGACAAACTGCAGTGGTGGAACAGGCAACTGACAACAGGAAAAGGCATGGGGTGGAGGGAAGTAACTTACCTTCCCAAAAGCAACGATGCCAGTCTAAATCAAATGGGGTGGTGGAATGACTACTCTTAAAGGAAAATTAGACAAGATGGAAAATCCATCCACTGACCTCCAAACTCTCATCTCATTTGGTCCCAGTCAGTAGGCAAATAAGAAGGGGGGGGGGAGATCCAAGAATGCCAGGATTGATGTTCTGCTTTCATTTGGTGCTACTATTAATCATTGGCAGATAGAGCCCTTTCATCTGTGACCTTTCTGCCCCGCCCCCCAAGAAAGTCTCTGTGTTGTAGTCATAAGGTGTGTGGTGAGACACTCTGCATGGTAAGTGTACACTCAGCTGGCGACAGGGAGCTGGAGATCAATACAGTGGGGTGGTTGGTGGCCATAGATTGTGCAGGAGATGCCACAGGGAGGTGTAGAGATCAATAGCTAGGTCTGTAACAGATAGGGATAGCAGCACCTTTCATCCCAGACCCAAAGGCCCTAAAGTGGGAAGAGCTGGTGGTTGGTAGAATATTGATATTATGGCACAAAACAAGCAAAGACTGAGCATATTGGAAGGAAAGTGTTTTTGGAATATGATTGAGAAATGCTTTGCCCTTGGCCAGGTCTTTTTGAAGGAAGAGTTTTCCGCTGGGAAGCCTCATGACAAATATATAACAAATGGGCTTCAGAATGGGTGCCATTTGCAACACTTATGCTTTCCTCCTAACCTGACTTAAAGCTTAAGCCCTGTAGCCCATGCTGGAAACTCTTCCTGACCCAAATCAGCTTCACAGAACCGTAGAATAATAGCACTGTAGAGTAGGAAGGGAAACCAAGGGTTGTCTAGTCCAGCCCCCTGCAATGCAGGAATAACAGCTAAAGAATCTCTGACAGACGACCATTCAACCACCAATGAATGAGACTCCACCACCTTCCGTTCCACTGCCAAACAGCTCTTACCATCAAAAAGTTATTCCTGCTCAGGTCCTGCCCTCTGGAGCAGCAGAAAACAAACTTGTTCCATCTTCCATGTGACAGCCCTTTAAATATTTGATGACTATAATATAACACCTCATGTTTCTATTTTGTAGCCTTAACTTACCCAGCTTCCATGGAACAATGTCCCTTACCCAGCCCTGTCCCTGTCCACTTCCAGAATCCCGTTTAACTTGACTTCTGCCTATCAGCTAATATAGGATTGTGAACAAGGGGCTTCTCCACAGGTCAGCTGCCCAGATGGCCTCAGCGCAAAGGCAAATTAAAAGAGCTCTGGTGCTGAAACAGTGTGGCTCAAAGAACTGGATACATTGTTCATTATGGTTTATCTTCTCTTGTCATTGCTTAGACATGACCTGAGACAACAACATTATGCACTGATGCTGCTGCACGCCTCTTTCTTTCCCCAACCGTGGTGTGCTTCCCAACTGTTATTTGTTGGGAAGACAAACAGAAGAGATGACAGCCCCTCTTTCCCCTTAATCTTGTGAGCAACGTTTAGTCTCAGGAGTCCCAAATCACTGAATTATCCTTTACCATTGATTCACAAAGGATGGGGCTGTTTTGAGAAAAGTGTGGTCACAGTTACTTCTCTTCCTCACACTGTCAGAGGATGATGCTTCAGCTACAGTGGCCACAGTCCAGCACTTGGATACAAAAGCTCTCAATGGACTAATTCAGCATCCAGGACTGCAGACATATGAATCCTAGGCAGGTTGTTTACAGATTAATTGACCAAATTACATGGGATGGTGGCAGACCTATGTTTTTAAGCAGCTAAGGCTGCAATCATATGCAAACTTGGGGTCAAATTTGACATTCACTTGATATGTAGCATGCAGCTACTTTTCACTTTTTTCCTTACTAAAATTCCAGCATGGAGGAGGGGGAAGGAAATCACTATTGCAAAGGCAGCATGTAAGGAGGGAGGCTTATCTCAGTTTTCTCCAAAGAGAAGTTTATTGAGTATTCATCCTGGTTTGCTTATGCGAAGCTTAAACATAGGTCAGACCGTGTCCAATATTTATCTATTATTATTATTATTATTATTATTATTATTATTATTATTTATTTATACCCCGCCCATCTGGCTGGGCCTCCCCAGCCACTCTGGGCGGCTTCCATAGAAACCAAAAATACAGTAAAATATCGGTAGTGGCGCCCTGTGGAACGCCCTTCCAGCAGATGTCAAAGCGATAAACAACTACCGAGAAGGCCCTCTGCCTGGTTCCCTGTAGCTTTGCTTCTTGCAATGAGGGAACCGCCAGAAGGCCCTCGGTGCTGGACCTCAGCATCCAGGCAGAACGATGGGGGTGGAGACACTCCTTCAGGTATACTGGACCGAGGCCGTTTAGGGCTTTAAAGGTCAGCACCAACACTTTGAATTGTGCTCGGAAACGTACTGGGAGCCGATGTAGGTCTTTCAAGACCGGTGTTATATGGTCTCGGCGGCCGCCCCCAGTCACCAGTCTAGCTGCCGCATTCTGGATTAGTTGTAGTTTCCGAGTCACCTTCAAAGGTAGCCCCACGTAGAGTACATTGCAGTAGTCCAAGCGGGAGATAACCAGAGCATGCACCACTCTGGCGAGACAGTCCGCAGGCAGATAGGGTCTCAGCCTACATACCAGATGGAGCTGGTAAACAGCTGCCCTGGACACAGATTTGACCTGTGCCTCCATGGACAGCTGTGAGTCCAAAATGACTCCCAGCTGCGCACCTGGTCCTTCAGGAGCACAGTTACCCCATTCAGGACCAGGGAATCCTCCACACCTGCCCGCCTCCTGTCCCCCAAAAACAGTACTTCTGTCTTGTCAGGATTCAACCTCAATCTGTTAGCCTCCATCCATCCTCCAACCACCTCCAGACACTCACACAGGACCTTCACTGCCTTCACTGGTTCTGATTTAAAAGAGAGGTAGAGCTGGGTATCATCCGCATACTGATGAACACCCAGCCCAAACCTCCTGATGATCTCTCCCAGCAGCTGCATGTAAATGTTGAAAAGCATGGGGGAGAGGACAGAACCCTGAGGCACCCCACAAGTGAGAGCCCAGGGGTCTGAACACTCATCCCCCCCCACCACTTTCTGAACACGGCCCAGGAGGAAGGAGCGGAACCACTGTATGACAGTGCCCCCAGCTCCCAGCCCCTCAAGACGGTCCAGAAGGATGTTATGGTTGATGGTACTGCCGCTGAGAGATCCAGCAGAACTAGGAAACAGCTCTCACCTTTGTCCCTAGCCCACCGGAGATCATCAACCAGTGCAACCAAGGCAGTTTCAGTCCCATGATGAGGCCTGAATCCCAACTGGAAGGGATCCAAATGGTCCGCTTCTTCCAGGCGTGCCTGGAGTTGTTCAGCAACCGCTCGCTCAATCACCTTGCCCAAGAATGGAAGATTTGAGACTGGGTGATAGTTGGCCATTGTGGCCGCATCTAAAGATGGTTTTTTAAGAAGCGGTTTAATAACCGCCTCTTTCAGCGGGTCTGGGAAGGCTCCCTCACGGAGGGAAGCATTCACCACCCCGCGAAGCCCATCGCTCAGTCCTTCCCAGCTAGCTTTTATAAGCCAGGATGGGCAAGGATCCAGGAGACAGGTGGTTGGTTTCACTCGTCCAAGCAGCCTGTCCACATCCTCGGAGGTAACAGATTGGAATTGATCCCACTCAACTTGACTAGACAAAACTCTAGCACTCTCCCGCCCCAGCCCTGCTCCCATGGTGGAGTCTACTTCTTCCCGAATCTGAGCGATTTTATCTGCAAAAAACTTTGCAAAATCATTGCAGGAGAACATGTGGCCCATACTGGGCCCCAATGTTGCAGGTGGTTCTGCTAAATTGTGAACCACCTGAAAAAGTCTCCTGGTGCTGTTTTCTGCAGATGCAATAGAGACGGTGAAGAAATTCTTCTTCGCCGTCACTATCGCCACTTGGTAGGCTCGACGTTGAGCTCTAACCCTTGTCCGGTCAGATTCGGAATGAGTTATCCGCCACCGGCGCTCTAGCCGTCTCAACGATTGTTTCATTGCCCTCAGATCCATGGAAAACCATGGGGCTGTCCGGGCTCCATGCAATTGGAGAGGGCGCTTCGGAGCCAAATAGTCAATAGCCCTGGTTAACTCCACATTCCAGCGGGCCACCAGGGAATCAGCTGAAAGGCCATCAACATGGGATAAAGCATCCCCTACCACTCTCTGGAAACCATTTGGATCCATTAAGTCGCGGGGGCGGACCATCCGAATTGGTCCCACCTCAATGCAGAGGGGATGGGTCGCAGAGAAGTCCAGTTGCAGCAGGAAGTGATCTGACCATGGTACTTCTTTCGTTTCGCTTTTACTTAGTGTCAGATCACCAACATCCATAGAGGTAAACACCAGGTCCAAGGCATGTCCGCGGCTATGGGTTGGGCCAGACTTATTCAGAGACAGCACCATGGAGGCCATGCTTTCCACGAAGTCCTGAGCGGCCCCTTGTAAGGTCGTGTCGGCATGGATGTTAAAATCCCCTAGGACAACCAAGCTAGGTGTCTCCAGGAGAACATCCGCCACGACCTGAAGCAGCTCGGGCAGGGAATCCTTGGTACAGCGGGGAGGTCGGTACACCAAAAGGAATCCTGTACTGCCCCTATTGCCCAACTTCCAGAACATGCACTCAGAAAACTGGGTCTTCCCAATAGGACGCCTGGTGCAAACTAATGACTTCCTAAAAATCACTGCAACCCCCCCTCCCCACCCACATGACCTGGGTTGCTGTGTGTAAGAGAAACCTGGTGGACAAGCAGCGGCAAGGACAGGCCCATCTGCTTCATCCAACTCAGTCTCTGTTTCACATGCCAGGTCAAGTCCTCCATCCATGATCAAGTCATGTATGGCAGTGGTCTTATGAATCATTAACCTGGCATTGCACAGCAGCACCTTCAGGTCATGTGGGTATCCCTTGCTGATTCTAGTATCCATCCGGTCAGGACCAGACCCGGAGGCAGGAATAGTCCTCAGACAACGACTAAACCTGCCTCCTCTGTAATGACATGGTCTAGTCTTAGCGTAACTCCTCCTCCTACCCGTGATCACTGAGATCGGTTGTCCCAGTGCATCCCCCCCCCCCCTGTGGAACATGCCCCAGCCATTTTGTGGGCTGGGGCCCACTCCCCGGCAGCCCTGACCCCTCCTCTTAAGAACAAAATAACACCTTAAACAAACAAAACCAATAAAACAATACAAACAAAAAACTGTAAAAATTACAAAAAAATCAAAATCAAAAAAATTCCCCAAGCCCAACCAAACATCCATCCCACCCCCACCCCCCACATACAAAAAATCCAAAATAATTTTTTTAAAAACATTTTAAAAACACTCTGTGCCCCTCCAGCAGTAACAGCAACTGTCCTAGTGAGGCCTGTCAGGCCCCGCCCTGGGCCAGGTGGCAAGAGCAGGGCCCTCAGGCACTCACACAGGGGAGTCCTCCTGGACAACAGAGCACAGCAGTCCTTGTGAGGCTTCAGGCCCCGCCGTGGGCCAGGTGGTAAGTGGCAAGAGCAGGGCCCTCAGGCACTCACACAGGGGAGTCCTCCTGGGCAGCAGGCAGCAAGCAGCAAGCAGTCCTTGTGAGGCTTCAGGCCCCGCCCTGGGCCAGGTGGTAAGTGGCAGGAGCAGGGCCCTTAGGCACTCACGCAGGGGAGTCCTCCTGGGCAGCAGGCAGCAAGCAGCAAGCAATCCTTGTGAGGCTTCAGGCCCCGCCCTGGGCCAGGTGGTAAGTGGCAGGAGCAGGGCCCTTAGGCACTCACGCAGGGGAGTCCTCCTGGGCAGCAGGCAGCAAGCAGCAAGCAATCCTTGTGAGGCTTCAGGCCCCGCCCTGGGCCAGGTGGTAAGTGGCAGGAGCAGGGCCCTTAGGCACTCACGCAGGGGAGTCCTCCTGGGCAGCAGGCAGCAAGCAGCAAGCAGTCCTTGTGAGGTTTCGGGCCCCACCCCAGGCCAGATAGTAAGTGGCAAGAGCAGGACCCTCAGGCACTCACCCAGGGGGTGTTTGTTCTGATTTGTTTGATTTGTTTCAAGTGTTTGTTCTGATTTTTTTGCAGGGAAGTTATACGGAAATGCGCATTCATCCTGATTTGCTTGTATGGTGTTTATAAGTCTTTCTGCTTGTTCATATCACACATTTCTCAATACATTTCCATGTCACCTTCCTAACTGCAAAAGGTCTGCTTTTTATTGTTTTGCTGCACTAGAGTGTTAGAGCGTTTTAACACACTTTAGTTCTTCGTACCTAAATTTCTGGTATTCACTTGAATCTCTCCTGCAAAATTCTTAGTCTCAAGGTGGCCCATTTCTTCCTCAGCATGATCAGCACACACCTTTCCCCTGGACATGACTAGAAGTCTAAGGGGGAAATTCCCTGTTACATACATAACTGTGTATATTTATTCTGTGTACTGTATATGCATTTTAAAAATATCTTTTAAAAAGACTCCACATCCACGCCATGGATGGAATTAAATGTAGTGCTAAGTGGGTTATGTGCATGGAAAAGAGGTCCAGTCTTGCAGTGAGACTTTCCCACCCTCTACTGCTCCCATCTGCTCCTAAACCTGTTATAGGTTTCCCTCAACACTCCAGATCAGATTTAGGGGGCAGTGGCAGAGGTGGATTTAGGGGAGTACGGCTGGTTCGGTTGCACTGGGTGAGGGCCACAGGGTTGCCGTAAGGGGCTCTGCAACTATGATGGAGAGAATGGAGAGCGAGAGGCAGAGGGCGTTGAGAGGGGGAGGAGAAGGGCAAGTCCTGTTGCATGAGTGGACTTCATTCCATGCACACAACAACTTCGTCAAATCCCACCCCATACATTTAAAGCTCTAATACCCCACTTCATGGCTTCCTACAAAGAATCCTGGGAACTGCAGTTTGTTAAGGGTGCAGAGAATTATTGAGACACCCCCATTCTCCTTACAGAGCCACAATTCCCAGAGTTCCCAGGGAAATGGGACTGATTTTAAACAACACTGCAAATTGCCTGTTTAAGTGGGATAACGGAGATGTGTTGAATCAATTGCAGCACATGTATCCACACTGTAGTAGTCCACAGATACAAATACACACAGAATTTGTTTTAGTACATTAACTACCCAACTCCTTATTTGTGCAGTAAAATCAAGAGAGTGGAAAGTTGACTCACACCCACCAAGTTGCTGACAGATATGGCTGTGCCACAATGTAAGGAAATAAAGCAATCCACTGCAACTGCAGGCTTTATGCAGCAGCCATTCAAGCTCTTCCTGATCCTGAATGGCACCTATGTCATGCTGTCTGAACCTATTTTAAGGGTATTGTGCAGTATCTTAATTTGATCTCTCTAATCCTTTTTTGGGGGGAGACATTTTAAATTCTTTTAACCTGTAGATTTCAAGCTCACCCCACTCAAAATGTTTATTATTAAAACAATAGTTTAAAAATGCATATGTTAACATATTTTATCCAACACATAAAATGAATGTGTTATGATTTTACAGGATATAAATAATGATAATAGATATGTGGCTAAAAATCTACAGACAGTGTAAAGCCAATGAGCTGACAGTGGTTAAGGATAGAGGGCCCAGTTGTCACACAGTCATGAAGCACACTGGATACTCTTGGGTCAGTCACTATCTCTTAGCCTAACATATCACAAGGAGTTGTCATGTGGATAAAAATGGAAGAACTGAACATCTGCTTGAATGCCTTGGAGGAGATGTGTTCTATTAAATAGAAAGCAAATAGGTCCTACTTTCTGGTTTGTCCTTGTTGTGCTTCATTCATCATCAACAACATCATCATTATTCCAAACTGCTTTGAGTTTATTTTATAGGTGGATGGGCCCACATTTTTAAATAAATGATTTTGTTTTACTGTCTTCTTCTTTGGCGATCACTCATAGCCAAGTAAGATTGTCTTCCATGAACATGGTCTTATCAGTGAGTCCGTAAGTGACTGTGGAGGCCAATTCTGGATCCACACGTCCTTCTACAGTGGGGACATAGGTTTCCGGGCAGGAATTGATCATGGTGAGGGTTTGCAAGCGTGCTTTCCTCTTAGCATGTTTCTCCCTTTCGTTCTAAGTTTGAGTGTCTTCAAAGCCCATGACATCATTGGTAAGGGCTGTTCTCCAATTGGAGTGCTCACAGACCAGTGTTTCCCAGTTGTTGGTGTTTATGCTACATTTTTTAAGATTTGCCTTGAGAGTGTGTTTTACTGTAAAACTAAGGGATTTGCCTTTTCCAACTTTGGGTTGAGGCCCCACTCAGGGCAGATTAATTAGTAATTTTTGTGGACCAGTTATGTTGCAGGAGAGTCCAATATACTTAGGGGTCAACCCAAACCTTGGCCATCAGCTGGTGAGGCTTTATGGAGTGGCAGGTCCACCACCACATCTGCTAGCCCTGCCACATATGGTGGCTGGGGAGGAAGGGTAGTGCAGGGTTATTACTGTGCCAGTCTAAAGTTGGTGCAATGTTCCGACCAGATGCCATATGCAACAGCAATAGAACCAGCTTGGGATCCAAGACCAGCTGAGCCTCTCCCCACAACTGGAATGCCCTATTTGGGTGCTTTTTGATGACTGCTGCTGACAGGACTCTCACTGATGGTACTTCTGTTCACATGTTTGATGGGTAGGAGGGGAAATGACTCACTAGTGGAAGGCTGTCTTAGTCAGTAAAGCTGGGCAGAGGGACACCTTTGCCCACTTCAAGTCCTCCTCCAATCCAGCACAATGGGAGTATGGATTGCTCTGTGAGGCTGTAGCCCTTTGCAGTTGCCTGTCAGTTAGACCCATTAAAAACAATGGGGTTGCACTGTTAGATCTCTTTTGACAGCATGACTCTGAAGCAAAATGGGGTGGTATAATTATAGCTACTGATAAGTGATCACTTCGTGGCTAAGGGAGGCAAAGGATAGGAAGGTACACCTAGTACAGTATATTTTAAAACCTATGTTGTCAGGGATTAATTCTGGAGTACCAATCCAGTTATAAATTATAAACAGGACTGCCAGTTGCATGGAAAAAAAGTCTTAAAGGCAGCTCATAGCAAGCTGAGCATGCTGACATTCTGATGTGGTTCACTAATTTTTCTTTATGGTCTCCATAAATTCAACTTGTTATAATTACTGTCAATAAAATTAATGAAATTGCAGGCTGCAACAAAAGGAATATCAATCTGTAGCTTTTTATTGGGTCAGAGAGACCTTAATTTATCACAGGTACATTTTCTGCAAGGCAGAAATTTGGCCCTTAATTTCTGTTGTAAGTTCTTCAACTGATGTTCCAGAAACACAAAAGTTATCCAGAGGACTATTACAGAATGAGGAGAGAGAAAGCTTTTTCCTATATAGGAATAGAAATATAGAAACAGCTCTGCTGTTAAGAAGAAATTGGTAAATTAGGATAATTGACTAGTTCATTAACAGGCTGAACTTCTTATATTGTATCATGTTTTTCTACCATGAGTTCTAACACCTGAAAACAGCAAGCACAATAGATGGTGCAAATTTATCACTTGCATTGATAAGAAGTCTTAATATAAGTTAACAAAAAAATATAAATTGCTATTTTAAAAAAGCCAGTGAAATTCACTGCTTAGAGTGCTGGGCAAGGACCAAGGAGACCACAATTTGGATCCCCACTCAGCCATGATACTCACTGGGTAACTTTGGGGTGAGTCATTCTCCCTCAGCCTAACCTGTTTCGCATGCCTGTTGGAGGACAAAATTAGCATGCGAACCTTGTATGTCACCTTCTGGAGCCCCAGGTGAGATATTGAGCTAAGATCTTGATTTTATATTCTTGAATTTGTGAGTTTATTAATTGACTTCCAGAAACTGATTTCTAACCAAATGACATCCTATGCTACTGTTTCTGTTGCAGATATACAATATCGCAAGCTGTTGTGAGGAAAATAGTGAGGGAAGTGAAGCTATAAAGCAGACAATATCAAATATACTCTATTATGTCTTGCTTCCTTTTTCCTGGATGCAGCCTTTTTATTAGCATTCTTAGGTATAAACAACCCACATTCAGGAAAACTAAAGAAAAACACTGTTGATTTTGTTGTTTTCTGCAAAAAGAAAAGACCCTTCCCCCTTCTGTAATATTAGACTGTTCTTGCGCTGTAGGTCTTTTCAGTTTATTTTATTGTGTGCTTTAATTGCTTTTTCAGGTGGAATTTTGTTTTTTTAGAATTGGCTATTTAGATAGAAAATCAGCCTGAATATATTTTAAATCAGTCAAAGAGTCTGTAGATTTTCCAGGTTGCAACAAACATATCAAAATTACTGTGAGTTCACTTGCAGGTTCCAGTCTCTGGTTCTTATACCTTAGACAGAGCGAACACTTATGCAGTATGGTTACATCTCTACAACCTGAGACGTTATCCCTTCAGTCATAAATATTAACCTTGCCTTGGGTTTTCCTGTTTAGCATAGTGAAAAACAACACCTTCTGTTCTGTAATTACAGCATATTTCATCAACACTGTCTAACAACAGCATTCAAAACAACATTAAGACAAAATAGAATGTTTCCAGGCTTCAGCAAGGCTGAACAGGCACTATCTTGTAGGACCAGCTCATGTGAAGTGCTGAGTGTTCTCCACACCTGTAGAAGTCATTCTAAGGACAAAGACTTCTTTGATAAGAAATGCATACATCAGTGCAACGACATCTGTTCACATTCATCATGCATGTTCAAATAACTGAGAAATACAGTGGTACCTCGAGTTACAAACGCCTCAGGTTACAAACGCTTCAGGTTACAAACTCTGCTAACCTGGAAGAGTTACCTTGAGTTGAGAACTTTGCCCCAGGATGAGAACGGAAATTGTGTGCCGGCGGTGCAGCGGCAGCAAGAGACCCCATTAATGAAAGCACACCCCTAGTTAAGAACAGTTTCAGGTTAAGAATGGACCTCCAGAATGAATTAAGTTCTGAGTTAAGTAAATGAATTAAGGGACGCAGGTGGCGCTGTGGGTTAAAGCCTCAGCGCCTAGGACTTGCCGATCGAAAGGTCGGCGGTTCGAATCCCTGCGGCGGGGTGCGCTCCCGCTGCTCGGTCCCAGTGCCTGCCAACCTAGCAGTTCGAAAGCACCTCCGGGTGCAAGTAGATAAATAGGGACCACTTACCAGCGGGAAGGTAAACGGCGTTTCCGTGTGCGACTCTGGCTCGCCAGAGCAGCGATGTCACGCTGGCCACGTGACCCGGAAGTGTCTCCGGACAGCGCTGGCCCCTGGCCTCTTAAGTGAGATGGGCGCACAACCCCAGAGTCTGTCAAGACTGGCCCGTATGGGCAGGGGTACCTTTACCTTTACCTTTACCAGAATGAATTAAGTTCGTAACTAGAGGTACCACTGTAACTGCACCCTGAGAAAGAGGATTTCTATAAAAAAAAATTAGGAAAGGAAAGAAGTCACATTCTCATCAGCAAAAATGACATATACCTTAGGATGGAAATGGGTGCAAGTGACAGCAGATGTACATTGGTGGGCCCAAGATCGGAGTTTATTTCATCCTAATATAAGAAAAATAAATATTAGTGGGGAAATTCCTGAGATTTCTCTGCTACTGTAACAAATTTGCCTTAGTTATATGGTGTGCATTATCAGTCAAACTGGTCAGCTAGAGAAATGGGCTATGCTTTTTATGCTGACATAACACAGCTCACTATTGTGCAGGCCCCTCCTCTGCCTGGCTTTTGAGACAACACATAAACAAGTGTCTTAACCCAAAGGACAGTGTGACTCCACTGTCGAGGGCAGCACTTGCCAACAAAGCAGGGAAATGAAAACTTCAGTTTATTTACAAAGCCTACGTGCTGCGAGCAACAGAGATAAAGACCATTCCCAGAGGGAATTTGGGGGCACATTAACATGTAGCTGGACAGTTTCCTCTGCTACTCTATTAAGTGGTGCGTGTGAAATAGCTGCAAGCAAAAAAAGGCAGAAGATTTCCCACCACGTTGACAATTAAAGGGTGAATAGGTTCATCGTATTAAAAAGGGAGCCTATCTGACTCTATAAATATATTGGGCAACTAATAAACACAAGTCATACAGTCACACAGAACATGCCACATAGTGTGTCCTGGGAGGCACTGTCCATGAGGCTACAATGTTTTAATCAATGTAATGGTTAGCATTAATGGAAGAGTTAATCCCCGATTTAAAACTTGTCTCAGCTTTGGTAGGTCTGAAACTCAAGGGCAATGCCACCTTTTAAGCTGTGGAGGTTTGCCAGTCGGCTGTCTTCCCTTCCTGCAACAAATGTTGTTAGAAAGGGTGTGACTTTTCCTTCTGATCTTTATCCAACTGTGGCATATATTTTGATTTATTTGTAAAACTTTCAGCTGAATTCAACTAAATGGCTGCACTAGCCAAAGCCAGCACAAAGAGTCCCACTAGCTCAAAGGGACTTCCTCCACCTTTACTTGGGAGGGTAGGGAGAAGCCCCAGAATAGCGCATGGGGAAAGGAGAGGGAAGATTGCTTCATCTGGCAAGCAGAAATGCTTGTGTAGATGGAATGATCACCTTAGAACAACACTGAATTCCACCCTTTGTATTGTAGCCTCAAACTACCACATCTTAAGCAATAGGGCCTTGGGACAACCAATGTGAATGGCTGAAAGTAGTATATATTTTACTCTAGGTCAGGGGTAGAGGGCTAGGCCAGGGATACCACTGGATTCCAGCTCCTACCATCCTCAGCCAGAATGGGCCATGGTCAACAATAAAGGAATCCAACAATATTGTAGTACAACAATAACTGGTAAGATGCCATTAATGGGAAATTTCCCATTAATGATGGAATTTAAACTTGCTTTTTATAGCTAATTTTGTTATGGAACCAGCAAAAATTCTATCCTTCAGATGCCAAAGCCTGATTAAAAACAAAGTGAACGTGTTTATTAGCACATACTTAAGATAAAATTATATCATCAAAGAAGTACTCATTTAGAGGTTTTGGAAAATCCACTTAAAATCTATTGACGAATCAAACTGGTCAGTTTAAAACCATTTGATCAGCCAACAGTCTGTCAGGAATACACATAACCAAGAGCCAGGACAATAGTGATTTGGGGATCATGATGAGACATGATGTAGCTACAAAGACAAAATTCCAGGGTCCCCACATTAAAATACGTGGGAATAAATAGGAAAGTGGAAACCTAGTATTATCTATATTAATCTCTCCACCTCCAACCCGAAAACATTGTTCCTTGTTCGGTAAATATAGCTTCCTTTTCAAACACAAGGTTTGGCTCCCTGCCACATGACAGCAATGTTCCAGGGATTTGCAATCTAGCTTTTGAGCAGCGCAATGCCACAATGTATAGGTATGTTTTAAGAATAAATGGCTTTCTTTGTACAGATGCATGTATTAGAAGCAAGATGATCACAGACAAAGCATTCAGGGATTTCTGCCTACAGGCTAATGTTCAATGAGCAGCTTTGCTGCACAAAGATTACAATTGTCACTGTAAATGATCAGAAACAAGGTAAGCAAAGAAAGTAGTATCTAGCATGTCAGTATTCATCTGACACATCAAACTGGAAGGATCCTTCCTGACTCACATCAACTTTTCTATGTCTCAGTAATCTGAATACCAGTTGCTTGGGATCACAAGAAGGAAAGTGTTGTTGCATTCATGCCCTGCTTGAGGATTCCATATAGGCATTTGGTTTGGCCCCTATGAGAGCAGAATGTTGCACTAGACCAAAGGCTTGGGTGCTTTCTTACGTTCCATCCAGGCTGTGGCTACACCTTTGGTTTCAGCAAAATGTGGCTGCCACATTTGCCATCAGACCATACCTAGGGCATTTTTGCTCAGATGTTAGCCTCTGTTAAGCCAGACAGATGCTTCAGTTAACATGGACAACTGTCTTAGACCATAGTAGGAAAACTTGGATATTAACATATTTGCCATGCACCCTCTGTAACCCTTTGCAATTTTACTCATACGTAAGTCCCGCCAAGATCAATGGGGCATACTCCTGGTTAAGGGTGTATAAGACTGCAGCCTTAATCTACATATCTGCTCTATTATGGATATTTACTTCCCAAAAGAAATGTGAACAGGACAGGATTTGTATAGACTCCCAGTGCACATTTATTTGCAAGCAAGTCTCCAATCAATCAGTCAATCAATCAATCAATCAATCAATCAATCGTCTTAGCAGGTCTTTCCCCAGGTGTCTACTTTGTATTGCTTTTTAAAAAATCTGCTGCTTTCTGTGTTGTTCATGACTGTTTTTATTGCATTTTGTACATTGACTTACATGTGTGGAAGGTGAATAATAAACACATAAAGTAATCAGTTAAACTAGGTTCTGATCAGAAGTCAGGTTAATAAGATTGCAAAGATAAGCAATGCATAAGCTAACGTGTTTGGGACATTGCTTGGAGTGAGTAATGGCCATTGATTGCACAGTACAAACTGTATATTTCAGGGTAAATGCACAGAAAAGTAAATAGATTTAAAAGATACTCAGAGGTCACTGGAAGAAGCAGAATGAGAACCCTCTTGGGGGCTTCACTAATTTAACTTCAGATATTTCTGTGGTGACGTACCCACTCATCTATTTCCCTTCAGTGTTTATTTTGGAGAGGTGAAATGTTATTTTGAAAGAAATGAAGAAGAAAATCAGACAGCAAAGGAAACCATTAATCACCATGTGGCCAAATGTGTGTACTACCCATGTCTGACATGCACCCAGTGCTGATAATATAGCTTCAAATAGTGAACATCTCTGTTTACTACCAAAAGAAAATAGTAAACTACAGGTTGAAATACAAGTCCATCTACTTTGTGTTCACTTTTCAGTACCTACCCTGAGCTAAGTACATCACATTTTGCTACTTGGAATCTGGGGCCACTTCTGAACCCCTGTAATATTCCTTTTGGACAGGAAACAGTAGCAGAGATTATTTCATGCCTAAACAATTATATTTAGCAACTGGGGTACAAGAACTAGTAAGCTAGCATTAATACCAAGCCTCAGCCAGGTTGAGGCTGTACCAAACACCCCCTGTGTTTCCAGTCATGAGGCTTGTTTTTATTTTCTTGATGGGAGGGCCTCAAGAACTGCTTCAGTTGTTCAGAAGAAGCTATAACACAGGAAGCATAAGTTACTTCTCTCCCATGATTCCAGTCACATTCACATAGGGGCGATTAACTTGTTTTCTATAGAGGGGTGCACTTTCCCCCCAATGCGGGGGCAGGGTGTGCACAGGTTCCTCTCTGGAGAAAGACAAGTGTATCTACAAGGACACAAGAAGAGTCTGCTGGTTCAGGCCAATGGCCCACCCAGTCCAGCAACTTGTTCTCATAGAGGCTACTCAGATGCCTGTGGGAACCCCATAGATGTCCTCCTCAGGTGGAGTTGACAGCACACAGAGAACACTTCTTCTCTCACCAAACATAGGGAACTATCTTACATAGAGTTAGAGCACAAGTTCGTCAAGTAGTGCATTGGCTACACTGAGAGGCTGACCAGGTATGGAGTCAGGGGTTTCCCCCAGTCCTACTTGGAGTTGCTGAGACTGAACCTGGGACCTTATTTATATATTTAGGGGGGAAATTTAACCCTTTAATCAAAGAACTCCCAAATTGGCAAAGCGCAGCTAAGATTCACAAAACAATTAAAAAACTAATATGCATAAAACCATCATAATTAAAACACAGACTGAAAACAGCAAAATGTTTGAAACAGACATCGATAACTAAATTATGTATCCCAGTAGGGTTTCCAACACAAATAAACAAGGGCATTTGCCTAGGTGTTTCAAAGCACAGGCGCTAAAGGACTGACTCCTTACCAACGTGGAGTGAACATGATGTGGCACTCTGCATGTAAAGCATGGGAGCTACAGACTCTAAAACACCACTACCAAAAGCAGTTCTGAGTCAACTACATTCTCTGGGTTTGAGAATATTTGATGCCTTGAGCTGAATGGGTTAGGCTAGTGTTTCCCAGTGCCCCAGACATCTGCAGGGTAGGAACTGCACTCTTGCAAGGGAACCCTATGGTTTCATTGTGCTCTCTTTTTGGGTGGTTCTGGGGACCAGAAGAAGAGAAAATGGGAAGCAGGTGGGCAGCAATGTTTTGGAGAAAAGGAAGGCCCCACAGAAGGCACCTTGCCCACCCCACACCCCAATCCCACAAAACTAGAAGCAGTGCTGCATAGCCCTGTTTTTGGAAGGAAGACAATTACAGATGGGATTATAATTACAGTACTGTATGTATATTTAATGACCTATTCCAAAATACCCTGGTCTGTTTCTTTTGTTGACAAGATTTTCTAAAATTATACTGGAAGCTATACAATTCTGGCTTGCACCCATTTTAAACAGTGCTTATCGTGTAGTGCTACGAATTGTTATCAGGCGGCCCTGTGCACATACACAAACACTGCCACTATCAGGCACGGACAGGCCATCGCCTGGCAATTGCACTAAGAAACAGAAACGAATACAATGTGAAGGGAATATTAGTATACTCAAGGAAGCCAGTAGCAAATATTATTAATAGATTTCAGACTTGGTCAGGCATAGTAAAAGGATGGTAACTTTTCAAGCACAACCTATCTTTTCCAAAGAAATAAGATCATGTGGGCGGACTGCAGTGGTGGACTTTGGGCTTTCAAATTTCAGCTGTGCACTGTGCAACACCAAAATTTGGTGTAGCTCCCCACCTATCACCTTCCGTTCTACATCATTGCTGCAATGTCCCTGCAGTGCCCTCTCAGCTTGTTGCCCAGTGCAGGCAAACTGGTTGCACTCCCCATAATCTGCCTCTACAGATTGATACTATATGAGCCTCACTGAAGTGCTGTAGTAAAAGTCTCTTCATGCCTCATACCAGCAGAAGTGAAATCCTACCAATGGCAAACTAGAAGCAGAGCTATGTAGCCCTCCTACAATTCTGGAGACATTGTGGTAATATTTTAAAGAAATGATGAGGCACCTGTGGTGCCCCAGGTGCTGTTGGCTTACAGTTCCCATCATCACCGACTATCAACTATCCTGGTTGGCTCTGGTGGGAATTGGTGGCTAAGAACATCTGGAGGGCCACAGGCTCCTCTCCACTGTTTCAAAGGGGCTTTAGAATGCACAAGATGAAACATGGAATCGCCAAGTTTGAGGTTTACTTAATGACTTGGGACTTGTCCCTGTTCAGGGCCATATTCTACCAACTGCTCTCTGGGAAAGAAGTGATGAAGGGGAGGGCTGGTGAAGACAACACTGGATATATGTTGCTGCTCAAGCTGTGAGTGTGTGTGTGTGTGTATCCACTGCATTCTTAAAATGCTGTGAGACTCTTTGAGAATTCCATTCAAAAATTTGCATGTAAATCTCCTAAGCGATATCCTTTCAAAGCTAGAGAACATTTTTTTCTTAGAGAACAAATTAGAATGCATTGTCTGTTTGGAACGGACCATCTGGTTAGATAGATGAGAGAGAGAGAGAGAGAGAGAGAGATGATAGAGAGATAGATAGAGATGATAGATAGAGCAGTGTTTCCCAACCTTGTGCCTCCCGCTGTTTTTGAACTACAACTCCCATCATCCCTGACTAGCAAGACCAGTGGCAAGGGATGGTGGGAATTGTAGTCCAAAAACAGCTAGAGGCACAAGGTTGGGAAACACTGAGATAGAGATGATAGATAGATAGATAGATAGATAGATAGATAGATAGATAGATGATAGATAGATAGATAGATAGATGATAGATAGATATAGATAGATGATAGATAGATGATAGATGATAGATAGATAGATGGTTGGATGTTAAACCCCAACACTAACCCAGGGATAAGCCATTATAGCTCCTTCCAGATGTCAGGAGTCCCATCAGCCCCGGTGAGGATAGCAAATGCTCAGGGATGATGGGAGTTGCTGTCCAACAACATCTGGGGGAGGCACCATGTTGGATACCCCTGCCTGTTTTAATCCTTACTGCATTTGGCACATTCATTTCACTTGTTTTTCCCCCAATGAAAGCAAGGAAGATCTTTATTTTTCTGTTGCAACAGAGTTCCCCCACCATTGCAAGGAGGTGAGCACCCTCATTCATTTCACTTTTGCTGACTCACCAGCTGCACAGACCACCACGTGCATGAAGCCAAAACTATAGACAATCACCAGAAATATTTCATATGCAGCGAGAGGTAATCCCTGAAGACCCGAGAAAGCAGCTACAAATCCCTCTGAGGCCATATTAAAGTCGGAATGCAACTAAGCTTTCATGCCCCTTCTTATAAACTTCTAAACCCTTGACATTTCACGCTTCTTGTTGCTTAAATGTCCTTTCGATGTGCTGCTATTCGGTATAGCTCAGCTCTGCATTGATGCCATAAGAAGAAACCCAGAAAAACTTTCCCTTTTGTCCAGTGATCTGGTTTTGCATTGGGGGGGGGGGTTACAGGTGGCTTCTGGAATTGTGCCACCCAAAGCTGAGCTGCTCACTTTCAGCTGTGGCATAATGGAGCAATTTTAGTATTCAATCCGTTTCCTTCAATATGTTCAAGGTCAGTTTGAATTGCCATAAACAAGCAGCTTGGCTTCCTAGAATCATCACTGGAGGAGCTGTGTTTTCACTGCACTCCTGGCAAAGCTTGTGGAGGCAAAACAACAAGTGTGGCAAGGAAGGACCTTTCCAAAGAGCTAGCAGGCGACAGCTGTGCAGGTTTTGACTTGTAACTTTTGTTTATCTTTGGGGAGAAAAAACACAGAACAGTTGTTATGCAGCCTGAACACAAGGGTCTGTCCTGCTCTCTTTACAGTCCCTCTCTCTGGCCTGATAGTACTTCCTTCCTGACCTCTCATGGCTTCCTGCTTCAAGCCTTATCGCGGCAAAAAACTTGACACTGGACTGGCTATGCCACTTGGAGTGCACAGCTTCTACATTCCATAAATGGAAATCTTTTTCTTTTTTACATTCTTTTTTTAAAACAACACCCCAATCATCTGTAGAGGCCAGTCGGTTATTTCCTCCTGATACACAGATTCTTCTTATGGCAAAATGAAATGCTAAAGAAAAATCAGTGTAAAGTACCCAATTTGCCATGTTTTTTGTGAGACTAGAAAATATGTGCCATGATTATTTGGGCAAATTATATGCCACTTATGAAATGTTGTACCTCTTAGCCTCTATCAGCTGGAAATCAAGTACACAAATCTGAATAGTTTTAACAAGAAATGCAAAGCCAGAAATTTATGTGTGTGGTAAACCCATAATGTTCAAGTGTGGGTAACTATTTTTAAAAAATTATTTATATAGAAATATTTTAAACCTATCCTTCAACACAAGGTGATCCCAGGCCACAGTACAAGAAAACAAGGAGAAAGGAGAAGAGAAAACTGAGAGGTGATACAATCACCTTCTTCCAATATTTGAAGTGCTGCCACACGGAAGAAGGAGCAAGTTGGTTTTCTGCTGCTTCAGAGGGTAGAACACAAACCAATAGGTTCAAATTACAAGAAAGGAGATGGTGAAAGACGTTTTATCTGATGGTAGGAGATGTTTGACATGGAATGGACTGCTCCACACAGTAGTTGACTCTCCTTCATTGGATGTTTGTAAACTGTGGCTCCTATATTGCAGAGGGTTCATTGATTTCAATGGGTCTACTTTGAGTTAAGTTTTGTTGAATACCACCCACTTTGTTCAACCAGATTGACAGTCAGGTAAATGTGCATCAGATTGCAAAACACAAAATGATAGGAAAAGATAAAATAAATCTGACTCTTTGCTATATGAATGCAAGTTGAGCATGACCACTCTTCACCAGGAATGCGAAAATCAGAAATGGCATGTGTGACGTGGGCTGTGGCAGGATGGGTTGGTGGTGAGGTCAGGGTTGGAGAGTAATATGTTGGTGCTCCCAGAGTGACTACAGCTTTGCCTTGCCTGGTCCAGTCCTTTCCAGATTAGCAGAAATGGCACCAGTGTCAGGATATGTATCAGCCCAAAGACATGATGGAGAGACAGCAGAGATGTTGATTCAAGCATCATTTCTAGGTGGTAAAGGTAGTCTGTCTCCTAATTTCTGAGTTGAACCATAACAACTATTACTCCAACTCAAAATCTCATGTACACCCCAATGTATATATTGAACTTTATTTAATCAGCCACCCTCATTTGTTTCAATGAAATGAATGGTTAAGGAGACTAAAGAAGTTATAGGTGTGCATAAGTACTGGCGCATCAGCATGAAATCACTGTTTTGGACTGTTAGATTGATCTTAAATATGTCAGATGAAAGACTACATGGTTGTTACGATGTTTCCCATAATGACCCTGGTACATTTTGCTGGACCACATTTTGTGAATGCAAACAGTGGGTTGTATTCAGCTAACATTTACTCAAAGTGTACCCATTTAAATTAATGGTCATGACTAACAAGTTTTTTTTATTTCAAAGGGTCTACTATGTGTAAAAAAATAGCTGAATGCAACCTATTACTTCCTGATATTCTCAGGAAAATACCTCTATATAGGTATCACTAATCTGATATCTTTTGGTTGAAGGAGAAGTCCACAAAAATCACCACTTTCCATTTATAGGTCAATCCACAATAATCTGTACATAACAGATTTTCACCCATCCATCATCCATCAATCTATCTAACCATTGGATTTATTGCACAAAAACTGTTTGAGTCAGTGCAGGAGGCATTGCAGAGCTATGTGGACACTTATGAAGGAGAGGCTTTTTCTCATTGAGCTATAAGGTATGAGAGTTAACACAACCAACAAATAACAAACAATATGCAAGAGACACTTCCAGTATGTGGGGACCAAAGTGAGTATCAAAGTTTAGTTAAATGCATAGGCTATGCTTATGTTTATTTGGGTACCTCTACTTGGGCAGGCAACTCTTCTTCAACTGTTTTCATGACAAAAGGCCCTGACCTCTTGTGGCCAATAGTGTCAGGATTCCACAGCAACTTTCAGAAGCCCAGGGCTGTTAGTCTTGCCAGGCTGTCTGGCTTTTCCACCTCATGCAGTTACATTCTGTCTCCCTAAAATTACCCTTGTATTAACAATTCAGTAAGTTATTTTTCATTGTGTGGCTTAAACTGTTATGCTGGACTGCCAAGTGCTGTTAAACAGTGATCAGTATGAACCATTCAATGGATGCTTGTATTTTAGTGGAGAATAAATTCATCCCAGTTTGGAAGTACAATGCATGGAGAAGAAGGAAAAATAAATAACATACAAATATCAGGCATTTTGCTTACCGTGTGACCTCCAGATGTCATTTTTATTGCATGTTCATGATGATTTGTGCTCATGATGCTATCAGGGTGGTCACAAACAATCTCACTTTTGATACTGTTTGCACATTCACATGTTTTAGGGTGGTCACACTGCTTCATTTCCAGTCAGTGTATATCCTGGAACTTCCTGCTGAAATCCTGTAACTTTTTATACCACAAATATTCTGATTCATTTTTGTCTTACTTTTGTTGCACTATAGCCTCTTTGAACAGTAATAATGTTATAGCATTGGGAAAACATTGCAGAACAAACTAAAGCAGGCCAAATCCATAATTATCACACTATTACTGCATCAAGGGCATGCAGCAGAATACATCCACAATAGTATACCAGTCTAGAGGGGCCCAGTATAAAAAACTGCCTTGGGCCAACTCTCATACAGTGCAAACTGAGGACATGTTGTATCGACAGACTTATTTTTATTGACCTTTGAAACTTCTTTATCAGTTCAAATTGCTCTGATTGAAGTGTCCAGCAATCAAGGTCTTTTGACTGCTTGGCAGCTAATATTCACCAATATACATAGCTGCATAACATAAGAATTGTTCAACTTGGATCCTGTGCTAGTTTTACAGTCCATCTTCATGTTCTTCATAAATATCTCATTATATCTTTATTTATAGTGGTCTGCATGGAAATTGCCCAGTTCTGGAAATATAAGGAGGGCGTCTCTATGAGTCACAGATGCATTGGCTGAAATCTGTGAAAATTAGCTAGCAGCAGGTGAAAATAAAACAAGATACATTCTGAGACACATGGCAGCCATTTTTAGCTTTCATGTAGAGCCCCAACTGCCACTTCTGCAGTTTGGGAAAGACTCCCTTTCTTTCACTTCTTCTGAACAGATGTAACATAATTTTAAGCTTTTGTACATTGGACATATTGTACTAGCTAAATGGAATGATGGATGCTTTGATGTTAAGCTAACTGGGTTCTATCCAATGTTAGCCCTGAAGTTACGCATACTGAAGTTATGCGATGTGATTTGTGCAATTATCTACCCACCATAACGCTTAAATCTATGGTGATCAGGTAAATGAAATTTAAATAGAGAAACCAATTAAACCCTGGAAATTGAAACTGCCAGTGGATTAAGGTGCGTGACTTCTCACTTTTCTTGAAAAGATGGCACACACCTTAATCCACTGGAAGTGCTGGGAAGATTTAGCAGTCCCTTATCAGCAGTTCTGTCATTAAACCATCAATCATCTTTGTGCTGCTAAATGTTCAAAATAATGACTCATTAACTTAAAATTTGGAAATATTAAATCGTGATATGCGATTGAATATTTTTACTACTTTTGAGCTTCTCCTGTTGTATTACTGTCATATCCCCCACAGGAACACAAACTAGTAACTTTCCAGATATTTCCAGGCTGCACCAGGAGCTGACATACGTTTAACATGTTTTGTATTTATAGAAATGCTCAACTGACTATATAAAATGTCATTAATAAATGGTAAAATGGAATAAAATTGCTGCATTTGGCTCTGAATGTGAATTTGCAGTACTAGTCACAAATATATCCAGTCATTCATTACATTTATATCCCACCCCCATCTCCCAGCAGAGCCTACAACAGCAATAATTCCAAAGTTTGAAGGTCCACTGAAATTTATTCTTTCCCCAACCTTTTCTTTAAAGAACAATAACACAATTTATCTGATTAATTTTTGTTTTAAGGAAAAGTGGAATCAGAATCCTATTTAAGGTGCACTGGAGAGCCAGTGTGGTGTAGTGGTTAAGAGCAGTAGTCTCCTAATCTGGGAAACCGGGTTCGCGTCTCCGCTCCTCCACATGCAGCTGCTGGGTGACCTTGGGCCAGTCACACTTCTTTGAAGTCTCTCAGCCCCACTCACCTCACAGAGTGTTTGTTGTGGGGGAGGAAGGGAAAGGAGATTGTTAGCCGCTTTGAGATTCCTTAAAGGGAGTGAAAGGCGGGATATCAAATACAAACTCTTCTTCTTCTTCTATTTTCAATTCTCACTGTAAAAACCGCTTCCTGCACAAATAAGCATTTCAAACTGCTGTGCAGTGGTTTTGTCCGGCACCTGTTTGAAAAGCAAGAGATGAAAGAAAAGCTAATCCACAAATAAAGCTCCCTGCTACTTATACACGCACCACCAATACAATGCTATTGTGATTAGAGGTAATGCAGGTTTGGCGCTTTCTATGAGAGACATAGATTAGTATTGTTTAAGGCTCAACTTAACCAATTAAAGCAGGGCTATCAGGTGCCAAAATTCCAATTTAGTTAGAACTGCAAACAAACAAGGCACTCTGCTCAGCAGACTCAAATTCAATTAAATGCAAAGGTAGCTGTGCTGGTCTGTAAGAAAAACCCCAAAATTCACTGTAAGCCTTTGTTAGGTCAAAAAATGTCACAAAATAGTAAGGAAGCTTTAGAGTCCTCCAGAACTCTTCATCAGACTAGTTGTTTGGAATAGATGCACAAGCTCTACTTTTTCTACCTGTTTCACCAGTGGGGACCATTACGATTGGGGCTTATAAACATGAATGCAGGAGGATGAAGATCTGGCACATCCATTCAAAAATAATATGCTACCTGTTGCTGGGTAGTACTCCTAGATCCAGTCCTGCGACTGGAAGCTCAGATGACCTCCATAGCTAAGAGGACATATTTCTAACTCCTGAACCTTTTGGACAGAGATAGCTTGGTTACTGTGCTACACACTGTAGTAACTTCCAGATTGAATTATTTGCAACCCACTCTACATGGAGCTATTCTTGGAGATGCCTCCAAAATTTCTATTGGTTGAAATACAACCATTTAGGGCAGGGATTGGCAAGGTTTACCTCGCCTGGGCTGGTTCACTCCAGCGGAGATCCCTCTGTGGGCCAGATTGTGCATGCACACCTGCAATTTACAGTGTCTACACATGCACAGACGGGATTTTTGGCGCTGCGGAAGCGAGTCCCTGCACCTTGCTGTGCCGGTTTAGCACAGTGCATGGGGACTCGCCGAGCAAGCGGCTCAGTTTGGGGGTGGCTCATGGGCCGGTTAAACAACCCCCGCACACCGCTTGTGGCCCATGGGCCTTAGGTTGCCTACCCCTGATTTAGGGTTTAAATCCCTAAATGACTTAGGTCTCAAATATCTGAAAGACTGTCTCCTTTCCTATAGACCCTGTCAGGTGTTAAGATCAGCAGAAGGGGCGCTCTTGGTAGTTTCGTCACCCTCAGAGGTTTGGGAGAGCGGCAGCCCTAAGCTATGACATTTTCTCCCCACAGAGCTGCATCATTATATAGCTGCACCATATGCCTCTTTACCTTTTTTGTGGTGGTGGTGGGGAATAACGCCATTGGATTGCTAGTCAGCATCATTTATGGTTGGAACTACGACAGTATCTGATCGCCTTTGAACCTCTGACTTTTGTTCTTGATTAATGAAAACATTCTTGGCAAATGCTTTCGCTCTGGTTCCTCTTGTGCCAGTCCAAGAATTTCACCTCTAGTGGCACAATACAAATGCCCCCGGCCATCCTTCTTAATCATGGCCCCAGTTCCAAAAACCAACAAAATAGAACCGGAGTCCTATTCCATTATTCCTAGCTGGAGTATTCCGGTGACCGTACCTTTGATACCTGAGAGGGATACATTTTAGGACCCACTAAATTCTTCTGATTGTAAGTGGTTTAGAATTGATCTTAATATTGTATTTTTGCAATGTTGTAACTCACCCTTATATCGTATGGTGAAGAGCAAATAATAATAATAGTAGTAGTAGTAGTAATTAATGCGAAAGGTAGAAAGGGAAGCTGTGCATGTTTGCTGGAGAGTATGCTGGTATGCTGCATAAATAACAGAACCCTTGATTCATGTGAAAAATGACCCTGTAACTCTGCCAGGGTCAGCAAGCCATTCTAATCAACCGAGTCCTTCCAAGTTGTACAAGTAAAATGCTTTAATTGTGGACTTTACTTTGTGTTTGTTACCCAATGCTTCAAAAGCTTCTAGTTTCTGTGATTTTTAAAAAATAAAAAATACACATTTACCACTAAACAAATGTCTCCGGTTACCCCAATGACAGTGGGAGAGAATGGCATAGAAACTGCAGTAAAGATGCAGTATTCAATAAGAGTGAAAAATTAGTAAGTTAATTACTAAGCATTTGTGTGTGTGCGTATCCAGTTTTGAATGACCCCCCCCCCCTCAAAAGGGCCTGAAGGAAGCCAGTGCAGGTCTTGGAACTGTATGTCTGCTCAAGAGACAGAGACATGTTGTCCATCTAAGCACTCCAACATCTATTCAGGACCCCTTACACTTTCCTATGTTTCTGCTGCCATATTCCTTGAGCAATTGTATTATACCATGCTTGGTATTTGCTTCTGCAAAGGAGTATGTTCACAACAAATGCTTCAAATTACTTTTCTTAAAGTGAATATGCAGCTAAGGTTTCCATGTAGTTCTTAAGAGAGCTGCTCTTCCTTTTACCAGTAGACAGTGGCGTAGCGTGGGTTGTCAGCACCCGGGGCAAGACAAGTAATTTGCGCCCCCTAACCCGTGGATTTGCGCCCCCTAACCCTAACCCCCAGATGTTGCGCCCGGTGCGGCCGGGCCCCCCCCGCACCCCCCACGCTACACCACTGCCAGTAGAAATTCAATTGGTACAGCTTCAGCACTTGGAAGCTTTCTGGAATTTTAGTCATTCCTAACCCTTTAAAAGAGGTTATCTCGGGTGATAAAAAGTTGCCGTGCAACAATAGTAAATGACCAAAATCAACCTGCTTATAGGAACACAAGTTACTCTTAAAATCTCCATGTGTGTTACATGGCCAATGTAGCTAGGGAATATAAGTATTTCTTAAATACGCCCTTGATTCTTCCTGCTCCGGATGGAAGACAACAGCATCCAAACATCAGCAATTCACACAAGTTTGGAACAGGAAGCAAACGTTTGCACAAATGGCCTAGACTAGGCTTATATCCCGCCATTCTATACAAGGAGTAGCTAAATGGCAACCTCTAACCTCTACAGAATCAACATAATTGACAAATAAACAGAGTGATTTCTATTACCAAAGACAGGTCCACTTAATATATCTTCTGCTCGTGAAAGGAACCTCTTTTACTGCACTAGCTCCCCGTTTATGGAATGCTCTCTCCAGCATAGGAGCCAATTCCTAGGGGCCAAGGTCCCAATAAAATATTTGAGGGGTTTGGCCACCCCAAAGTTGATGAGCATTGGTGTGTGTCTCACCAGCTCTGTGGTCTACCATCTCTGTCTGAAACCATGGAGAGCAGCTGTCAGTCAGTGTAGCCAATACTGAACTAGATGGACCAGTGGTCTAAATTATAAGCCAGTTTTCTCTATGAAGGCAAGAAGTGTCTGACCCAGGCACAAATTTGTCTGTCCATACCCTTTTAAAGCTCTGTTCTGTGATCTTTTCACACAGTGTCCTTTTTAAAGTATTTCTACCCTAGGCGTCTTCTTTCTCCCTTTAGAAAATGACCATCCCTTTAGCCTTGCCCTTTTCAACTCTGAGAGAAAGAGAGAACCAGCAGACTACAAACCCTGAAATTTGGGGTTGCCTCCAAACCTGTGCCAAAGTTTTGCATTTTGTAGCAACACCCCCCCCCCCCCGCACGCGTGCATTTTGCATAGTTTGTAGTTAATGGGTCCGACAAGCAGGAGGGGATTGAGAAACTGGGGTCTGGGGGAGGGGAGCAGCGATCTGGCTTCAGCCCCATTCCAGTATTGTTATTTTTCCTGTCATGTTTGTTGGGGTCCAGCTTTCAGTTATTTTCCTTGCAGCAAGGCAGGAAGACCAAGGCTGGAAAGAATACAGCTCATATGTCATCAGCAGTTTCTTGGCCGTGGCACTTGGCACTGGTTTGAAGGCAAGAAGTGGGTGAGGCCCAGCTGCAGCCAGCAAGGAACAAGAGGGAAAGATTTCAATCTGACTCAGGCTTTACCAGCCTCACCCCCTCCTCCCATTCTATCCTCCCCAGGGAACACTGACTACAATATCACACAATTGGCTTCTTTCTCCATTCTTCAAGGAACCTGCTCTTCTGAAGGCCTGTCTGCTTTCTCGTCAGCCTCTCTCTGCTTGGAACTCACCCAGAGGATAGGAACACTCAAGGTCCCCTCCCAAAGGTTCCCAAATATCCAATTAAAGTTCAATTAAAAACCCCAAGTAAGCAGCTTAAGAGCATAACAAATCCCAGCTACTGCAATCTACCAACTAAAGTTCTGCTACCACAAGTTCAAACAGAAATGCAGTAAGGATGAAACAGATTCCCCCCCTTTTAGGTGTAGGATTTTTTTGAAATGAAGCCCTCAAAAGGTAAAGTCAAGTGTGATCTCAGCGGCAAACCCAGCTTTCTTGATGACATCAAATTGTTCAGGGAGGTAAGGACAAAAAGGAATTCAAAAGAATTCCAAAAGGCTTTCTTTAAACTGGGTTAATAGGCATTAAAATTGCAGGTGTGATTATCTGTCAGCAAGTGTAAAGGGAAGCACACTGGGACACATTCCCCCCCCCCATTTCACATTTATGCTAATGGGATCTGAAATGGTGGCAACTGACAAGGAAAGAGATATTGGAGTTGTGAGGGACAGATTGATGCAAATGTTGGCCCAGTGTGCAGCAGCTGTGGAGGAAAAAGTGAATTCAGTGTTAAGAACCATTAGGAAAAGGATAGAAAAATAAAACTGCCAATATCATAATACCGTTATACAAATCTATGGTGCAGTCATGCTTGGAATACTGTGCACAGTTCCCATCACCCAACCTCATGAAGGATATTGTAAAGCTGGAAAAGGTTCAGAAAAAGGAGGACCAAAATGATCAAGGGGTTGGAGCAATCCCTAAGAGCAAAGGGGCATGAAATTATGCATGGATTGGAGAAATTGGATAGGCCTCTCTCGTAATACTAGAACCCAGGACCATCCAATGAAACTGAATGTTGGAAGATTCAGGACAGGAGAAATGAAGTACTACTTCACAAAGCACATAGTTAAACTGTGGAATTCTCTCCCACAGAATGCAGACGTGGCAGTCAACTTGAGAGTGGTTTTAAAAGAGATTTCACTAGTTAATGGAGGATGAGCCAAGATGGCAGTGTACTAGTGCCAGTATGCTAGGGAACATGAGTGGAGAAAGTGATATTGTGCACATGTCCTGCTTTTGACTTCCAATGGATATCCGATGGGCCACTGTGAGAACAGGTTGCTAGACTGGATGGACTTGTGATCCAATAGGTCAACTCTACATCCTCTTCTTTTTTATTTAATTTATTACCCACCCTGTTTTGTTTTTGATCATTTGTGTTGCTCATCACATGATTTCCTGGAGTGATTGATTAGACCTCCCATCTTCCAGACAAACTTTTGAACATTGTCAGTAATAAATGTAGCCTTATATGTATTTGATTTATTTATTAAGGCAACATATATCCCACATAGCAGTCAAGGGAGCAATCAAAATCTAAGGAAAATGCAAAAAAAAAAAAAGTTAAGCAAGAATTCTAGTCCATAATACTTTTTTTAGTTAAGGTGAACTGATCAGAGCAAACACTAAACAATCTAACAAGGACAAACAAGAAGAAAGGTGTGTAAACTGTTGCAGCTAAGCTGTTAAACTTATTGACATTTCTCACAATCCCCCAAGGAAAACATTGGAAAACCTCTGCTAATGAAAAGTGGAAACAATTTGTGTACAAGCAAAATACTCATGCCTGGGCAATTCCCATTGCCAATAATAATACTTTACTTCCTATTTGTGCCGTATAGTGCACAGGATAAAAACAAGTGACATTATCCAGCAATGAACAAATATGTCATTTTGAATCTTTATTATATTATCTATGAACTGGATAGTCCACACTGGCAGAAACCAAACAAATGCACAGCAGCCTTTAATACAGAGAGGGGAACCTTAGGACTGGGCTTCTGTTTCCATCAGGACTCTCCCCAGGTCTCGCACATACACAGCCACACCCTTCACTGGCCCACCCTCACAATTTCCTCCAGTGTTTCTCCAAGCTGGACTCTGACAATGCCTGTTGCCTGCCTGCCTGGCAGACAGAGAAGCATGTCTCTCTGTGTAGAATTTTGCACTTGTTGCTCCACCCACTTTTCTCTCTGGTCCCACCCACCACTATCATATCCCTCCCTGAAGGTTGCTCAGAATGTACCCTCAGGCTGAAGAGAGTTCCCTACTCTGTTTTCATTTATCTAAAGAAAGCATTTGTCTCAGTAACCCACTGTAGGTATTATATAGTTAAAGTTGCTCTGTCCATATATCTTAATTGGTCCCTTTGAAGCTTTACTGTTGCCTAATAATGTTGGTCCTAGACCTTGCCTGCCTTCAGATGAGAGGGTGCCTTCCACTCATCATAGGGACTGAGATCCAGCAGAAGTTCCCACTAGGAGAAAAGGAAAGGCCAATTTCACTGTTTCCCCCTGCAGCCCCATTGATCCTAACCCTCCAGAGCAGTTTTTCATGAGTTACTGGGGGCTACAGGAAGAAGAAAGGGTAAAAATTGTTTCACTTCCTTCATCTGGGGGGAGTGTCCCATGAGTGGTGTTCTTGGGAATGCTCGATCTAGAGCTAGATCTCTGTGTGCATGTTTTCTGCGTAGTACATGGCCTCTTAAAATAATGCTTCCCTTCCATAAAACATAGCGGGTGCTTCTTATCACATAAGCCTCTTGCTCCACAGAGTTGATGCCCGCAATGCATCGTAATCAAGAGAACCACCCAGGCAGTCAGGTCCCATTGTTGGCTATTGGTGGCAAAGAACAGTGAGCGTGGACCATTCCATGGGAAAGTTCTGACTGCACTTGTGACACTCACTTAAAATGTCAATCCGGCAAGCCTGTTGTGGGTCGACTTACTTAAAGTGTTACTGAAGATTTTCCTAATGACAAGCACAAAGGAGCACACTTTGTTCTCAAATATGCGTAATTAGAACAATTTACTTGTACTGTGCTTTCAGAGGTGTTTGTACAGGACAGGAAGAGTTATTAGACTTGTACCTTACAGGTGCAATAACTGCTTTCTATGTGCTAAGGAGGGAATGGCTGTGAGTGCCAAAGACCTGGGGCATGGTCTGAATAAAGTGCAATGGTGTACAAGTTCTGCCCACTGAGTCAAGATAGGATCAGTCCTCCTAAAAGTCAACTCATTGCCAATATGCCTGTAGAAATGGAGCCCAATCCAGGCACTAAGAAGCAGGCTCAGAGGAAGCCTGAAGTTTGCAGAAGTGCATTGGGGGTGGGAGACACACACCACACACACACACACACACACACACACACACACACACACTTGCAATCAGCTGCAAATTTCCTGTGATTTAGATTTATGTTTCCATGCTTCCCACCACCACTTTCTCTCGCTGTGGTCATTTTTTCCTGCAGAATGCTGAAAACTCTGGATTTCTACCAATATGCTGGCTTCATAAAATTCATCATCCTAATCAACAAACCCCATTAAGATTTTAAAGGAGAAAGGGCCAAGGCCAAGGTCAAGCCATACATACTGAACAGGACTAAACTTCATGGATATGAATTGCTAAATTGCTAACTCACTCCATTGTTTCCAGCAATGCCCTCTCAAGCTTCAGCAATAATTCAGCTATGAAATAAACAGGCCTGATCAGATAGCTACAAAAATTAGATAAAGCACACAATAGCTGCAAAGATACGGGCATTTCATCAGGGGCCGTATATCAGTTTCTTCCTGGTGTTAGTTCCTTGCAATTCCTCTTTCTTAGCACCTCGCATGAGTATCAGGAAGAACATGAAATGCAGCAGAGGCATTTATAACGGGACCATTTCCCCCCTCAGTAGCAGACGTAGAGGCACACGTATCTGAGCAACAGCAGTTCATAAGAACCTAAGAGCCCTGCTGGATCAGACCAAAGTTGCATCCCAGTCAGAATTCTGCTCCCACAGTGGCCCACCAGATGCTCATGGGAAGCCCATCAGCATGGCATGAGCACAGTAGCACTGTTGCCCAATAACTGGTACTCTGAGGCGTCCATATATAGCCTTATTCTGCATGAATTTGTATAAGGCCCTCTAATAAAGGGCATCCAAGTAGGTGGCCATCACTACGTACTGTGGCTGTGAATTCCATTGTTTACATATGTACTATGTGAAGAAATTCCATATTCCTTTTGTCTATCCTGACTCTCCCACCACTGAATGCTATAGGATGGGTTCTAGTGTCACAAGGGAAGGAAAACATTCAGGTTATGTCTGGGTTAGTGTGCAGCTGCTGTTTGAAGACATTTGGTCAGCACCAATCAGTGCAAAATGCTGTAGCTGGATAATCTGCAGGAGTAAGGTGATCACATAATATTATTCCAACCTTATTTGAGCTGCACTGGCTCTTTATTTGTTTCTGAGCACAATGTTAGGAGCTAGTTTTAACATTTAAAGCCTTAAATGGCTCAGGCAACTTAAAGGCTTACATTCTGCTCAGCATCTGAGATTCTTCTTCAAGTAGGCTATTGCTACATGAGGAGTGGAGAGACTACGTGAAGAAGAGAGTCAGCAGGCACAAATGGGAGGTGCTTAGCTGTTTGCCTACCTGCAAACCTGCACCTGGGCATTTCCAGGAGCGAATTAGTGGACATTAAGCATCCTTTCCTCCCCGCTTGCCAACCCTCCCTTCTACTCCTACATTGATGTCACTCCAGCAAACCTATCTGAATATAAGCACTTCTATCCAGACATACTGTCTGCTGCAGCCATTTTTGCAGTCAGCCTCACCTCTTACAGCTTACCATGAGCACCACCTCCTGCTGCAGTTTGCAGCTATGTGCACACACTGACGTTCTTCCAAGCAATCCCATATGCAGGCAACATTATGTGCAGACAAAATCACATGTGAGAACAGCCCCTGATTTAAATAGCAGCAGCAGCCAGCTCCTGAGTTGGCCACTGTCGTAATGTAGAAAAAATTCCTTTATTATTGTTTTAAAAATCAGCATTGGCTCTGCTTTCACTCAGCTCTTATCTACCATTTTGAGCAGAATTCTTATTTTAAAAATAAATAAATAAATACCAGATTATTTTCACAACCACTGAACTAAACTAATCCTGAATCTGGAGGTTCTGAGAGCACATGGGGCTGAATTTGTTCTTGTTATTTTATTTCAAGTTCATTCATTGTGGAGTTGGTTTTGTTTTGTTTTTAACAGCAGGTCTTAATTACAAAAACAAGCATAGGACAAAATTTAGTGCTAGAATTGAGCAAGTGTAGCAACATCTATAGCATACTAACTTGTGTTATTTCTCTTCTTCTGCACTTTGATCTTCTGGGCTAAGTGACATACAATGTGGCTTTTCAGCATGAATTTGACTTGCCAACCATACTCAATTTAGCTTAATGTCCGTTTAACCCTATGTACACAGTGGTTCCCATTTAGCCACTCCAAAAGCCTCACTACCCTGCCATCTTGGATTCTTTGCAAGCTTTTTTGATACTGCATATGAGACTGCATTGTATTTACAAATAAGAAAGTGGGTTGAAAAGATAGGCAGGCTTATACTGTAGGACTTACGCTCCTTTGGTCTCCCTCTGTCCACAAAGCTCGACTCTAGTTATGCTACTGCACTTATGTTCAATCAAAGCGAAGCCGCTGATAACCAAAGCAAGCATACTTCAAGAGGTGTTTTGCATCTAGTTAAGATGTAGAGGCATCTAGGACCTGCTGTATGCTAGGGCTTGTTGTACATGATCAAACTCTTCCTATCACCTTGAGTAAATCATTCTATTTGCATTTCTTGCTGATCTTATCAGGCAAACAGGTTAAGCATTCTGGAATTCCATAGACTTTCTAACAGGGTTCTCTCAAGACCTGATCCAAAGCCCTTTGATGTTAATAGAGTCTTTCCACTAGCTTCAGAGAACTTTGCCTGAGGTGATTAAAATTTACTTCTACAAAGGGATCAGTGCATGGATAAGAGATGGTTTAAATCAGGGGTGAGAAACCTGTGGCCTTCCAGATGTTGATGGACTCCAAGTCCTATCAGCTCCAGCTGGCATGGCTAATTATGGAAGTTGTAGTCCGAAATGCCTAGGGTACCATGTTCCTCACCCCTAGTGTAAATATCTCTTGAGCCTACTGCAGCTACTTTTCTTTGGATAGGAAAAAAATTCCTCCTACACTTCAACCTACAAGGACATCTATTTAGCAGACTTCAGTAAGGCTTTTGACAAAGTTCTCCGTTATATCGGACAGGGGTATGAGGTTATTGGTTTGTGGTTTTGTTGTTGAAGAGCAGTATACAAATTTAATAAATAAATGAATATTCTTGCAGAGAAGATGGTGAAATCTGGGCTGGGTGAGGTAACTGTTAGGTGGGTTTGTAGCTGGTTGACTGACCCAACCCCAAGAGTGTTCACTAATGGTTCCTCAACATCCTGGAGAAAAGTGACAAGTGGGGTGCCGTCCTGGGGCCATTGCTGTTCAACGCCTTTTCAGGCAAGGAGCTTCCGATATCAGGAATAACTTTCTGACAATAAGAGCTGTTTGAAAGTGGAATGGACTCTCTTGACAGGTTGTGGATTCTCCTTCCTTGGATGTTTTTAAGCAGAGGTTGGATGATCATCTGTCATGGATGCTTTAGTTGAGATTCCTGCATTGTAGAGGGTTGGACTAGCCTCAGGGTCCCTTTCAACTCTACATTTCTTTGATTCTGCTGCAGGAAAGTCTGGATCTAACTCCATCATTGTGAGGATAGCAGATTGCTTTGAAAGAGCTGTGAGCAACTTAGCATAGATATGTTTCATGATCACCAGGTTACCCACCCTTCTGTTAAGCACTCTGCTCTACTCTAATGGCTAAGAGGTGATGTGGTTCTTCAGATCACTTATGGCGCAATGCTATACATGTCTACTCAGACCTTCTGAGTTTTGCAGCTTCCTTATAGATAAATGGGTCTAGGATTGCAGCCTGAAGCAGAAGGTTGACTGTGGTCCTGGAAAATCCCCCACTGAAAAGATCAATCCCCTTTCCATCTCGAATGAATAGACCTGCGTAAGCCAGGTGGGTAGAATTTGGATTTAAGGTCCTCCTGCTCTCTTCAGCGGGAGCACTAGCTGTCAGATTTGTTTTTAGCGTCAGTTGTTCATATTCTTAAAACAGGCCTTCAGTCTTCAAATGGATATTGTCACAAAATTAAAAAAAATATTAAGATTCCCCCTTCAAAACAAAAACAAACAAACAAACCTTAAGTGCAGAAAGCAGTGCAAGAGCAGAGCACCACTGCCCACCCTCTGGCTACATTCCTAAGTGATCCTAATAACATGTTTTAAGATCTACAATTACTAATTATTTGTTTTCTGCAACATGCTCTTTGTTAAATAGCATTGAAGAACAGAGCATGAAATGTATCCTGACTTACTTCAGGCGTTAATGAAATCCCCTGAGCTGCAATTGGTCTTGATGCTCCTGCTTGGGAAATCCTTTTAAGTAACTGTTAAAGCAATTAAGCTGGTGTCCTCGATTTAATCTTTTCAGGTTTAGCCGTGGCACTGAGTCACACCAATTTTCTAGGTTAGACAGGAAAAGAATTGACGTCATTTCAAAATGCCACTGCGTAAATATCCCTGAAAAAACATGGCAGCTCAGTATACACAGTTGGGTAATCAATTGCTATGAATAATGGGTTTTTTTGAACAGGTGAGCTTAGGGAATTTCAACCATTATTAAACTATTTTTAAAAAGACACACTTTCTCTGACATAACACATTTAACTCACTTAGCAAGATGTTTCCTTTATCCAGAAAATCATTGCTCCTGTTAGGAATGATCATTTGGCACACGCTATGCTCAAGGGACAAATAGGGTAAGGGATGTTTCACACAAAGAGGCTTCAATAGATAGGCAGTAATGACAGCCTAAGGCTAAGGAGCATAAAAATAAATGTTACCTTTTAACCTTGAACAATTAAACCTGTTTTCTAACAAAATAGTCAAAGCAGATGGTGAGATAACCAGTTGGGAACTTTTACTTCTACTGCCTGCCCCTGCTTTCTTCCTTTTTTTTTTTTTTAAGAAGCAAAACAACAAGGCAGTTATAATTATGTTTTGTTCCAGAACACCTTCAGTTCCTTCCAAGAGGCTAGAGATGAAGCTGAACTACAGGAGGATCATTGCTGTGACTGGGGGAAATGTGCCCATTGCCATAGTATGTCTTGCACCTGTGAAACGTGAGAGATATTTTAGCATTCTCTATGGCTGGCATCCCCAAACTTGGCCCTCCAGCTGTTTTGGGACTACAACTCCCATCATCCCTAGCTAACAGAGCCAGTGGTCAGGGATGATGGGAATCGTAGTCCCAAAACATCTGGAGGGCCGAGTTTGGGGGTGCCTGCTCTATGGGTTGAGTAAGCATCTGAGGATGAGCTTACTAGCTCTATTGAGTTTTACAACACTGGAAAATCAGGGTCCTAAAGTGCATGGGGGACCTGCACAAATACAGTAGGCTCCCCATTTCACACGTTCGTCATCCAAGCAGGGCAATCAGAATATGACGGGGCTGGAGCTCAATGGTCCATCCCAGAAGGAAGAATGGGAAAGGACTGTAGTCAAGAGAATCATATGTTCTGACCAACAAAAATCCCCAGTGAGCATGGCCAATGGTCAGGAATGATGGGAGATGTAGTTGACCGACATCTAGGATGCCAATTAGAGTGATGGGGATATAGATGAATGGTTTCATTCTGATAACGGCCAGACCTGATTCATTCCATTCAGCCATAACTGCTTGCTATTTAGCTACTTGCCTTTACCAGCTGTGTATTTTTACAGCAGACCATGTTATCACCAGCTGGGGGTGGCGGCATCTGGGGTTCTCTATCTACTCCAATACATGTGTGTTGATTTATACCACCTATTTTGTAAGTGGTAACATTCCATCAACACAGACAGTGTGGGTAAACCAACAAGGATCACAGAAATTTGATTAAACCATGCTTTTCTTCCACTATGTCACAGATTCTCCCTTCCTCATATTCTGGTAGTATTCCATCATTGTAAGGGTTCTTCAACTGGTATATTCATTCATTCACTGGTATATTTATTCATAAATAAGAATATTTATATTCCCCATGTTCCACAGGTTACTCAATATGGCAAACAATACAAAGAAAATTCATCAAAGTACAAATGATGGTATCAAAATGCCAGCATGAATTCATGTCATAACTTATGGGGATTCTGGTTGTGATCCTACCCCAACACTCTCAAAATTAAGATGCCAATATTGAAATTTATCAAGATTTAGAAAGCAGAGAGATTATGTAATTCATATTGACATTTGGAGTAGCCAAAAAAGTTACTCTAATAAATTCATAATTGAAACAGTTTTAAAATTATAAGAGAACTCTGACTTGATATAACCAAGACAAAGGAGTATTGATCCAAGAGACAGTATTGTGCAAACTGATTTAATCATTTCTCCAAAAAGACAGAAAAATAGTCCTGTGGCACTTTAAGGACACTCAGATAATGTCCTTTCCAAAGAGGCTGTTTGTTTAAAATATTTAAAATAAATAAATAAATCAGTCAATCAACTTGGAGCCAGAGAAGTTATATCAGAGTGGAAAGACAGTTCCCCTTGCGTAAGGATATCCCATCAAATCCTCCTGATTTATTTGTTCTCCTGCAGGACTCTGCTCCACCATTTACCATTCTTGATGGTTGCTTGGCCCTTGGCAATTGCTTTCGGATGGTGGGGGAAGAGGTTGCTTCAGAGAACTGTAGTGTGAACACAGTAGTCAGGAAAACCCCATCGTACAAGCAGAGTTCTCCTTGTCTTCTTCTGCATCCAGCTCCTCATGTCCAAGTGGCACACGTGGCAGAGAAAATTTAAGTACCAGTATAATATTGCAAAATTTAAGTACTACTGTAAAGATGCCTAGTCATTTGTATTGGCTGATTTATCTGCATTTAGAATTCTATAAAAATGCATTGCTAGTAGCATATGGTTTTCTGAATCGCACTAAACAATGAATAACCTGTACTTTAAACTCCCTACTTTAAGAATTTGTTTATCTATTTGCAATTTCAAAATATTTCCAGCGGGGCTGACTGTCTCGTGTCATATAATCATATACTGTAGGTATCATATAGGTGAAGGAAGAAGTTAAACACCCTGCTAAATTCACAGAATTCATTTGCCTCTTAACAGTGCTATATTTTCCCCAAATCACTGGTGCAATTCGTAAAGATTTCAAAATTGAGAACTTGGCAAGATCATTGATTTTTAAGGTGCTGAGGGTTAGTTTTTCCAGGACAGGACAGGTAAGCCCATCAAGGAACTAAATAAAATAGATGAATGAATGCAGCTGTCTGTCACTTAGTTAGTTTCATTGTGTGCAACAAAGGTAAATTTGAGCTGAGGATGTTTTTTAAGGGCAAGTTGTGTGAAGCTGAATAGGTATTATGTCCTATCAAGGACTCATTGTTTAGCAGATCCTATGCCCAACAATGCCTCATTGTGATGGCAACAGAGATCAGTGCATTAAATACCCGTGTTTCAGACCCCCTTTGCATTTTTGGTGTCCTCTCCAGCTACACGGACTAGAATATTCCTTCTTCAATTCTACTTGGATGCTCATCTGCTTGTGGGCTTGAATGAGACTGGACACTTCTTCTAGCATGAAACCAACAACTTCATCCACTTTCTTTCTTGTTTCTCCACCCCCACAGAGTCGGTTCTATTTAATCCCAGAGAGCATGAATCTACACAAATCTCTGATTTATTTTTTAAAAGAGATTTTACAAATTTGGAAAGTCACTTTTGGAATTATCCGTTTTTCTTGGAAGTGTTGGGAAATTACAACTTCTGACGCTATGGTTGATGGACATCCATATGAGATTATCCAGTTTTGGGGAGTAAAAAACAGTTTTAAACAGTCAAATGGACCTTTACTTGATTGTGCCATGTGTTTCATGTACTGTGATTTGTTCAGAATTGCTATTTAAAAGAAAGGCATTCGGGGGAACAACAGTGACATGCTCTACCTGGTTCTTACAAATGTCACAAAATGCTATTTAAATTAAGGATTGAAGAGATCAGCTTGTTTCATCTGCTACTGAGAAGGTGAGAGTTGCTATATGAAATGGACTTTTAATCTGTATAATCTGCAGTGTGGATAAAAACTGGGGCAGGCCTAAGAAAGATAAATTGTAACTAATGTTATCTTTAGTGTGGGTATTCTAGAGATGCAAGCTGAAAATACGTATGTGTTTGTGGGGAGGGGGTGGTAGAGAGAAACAGGCAGAGAGAAAGAGAGGCAAATTCTTAAATTTGTTTCACTCCATTTTCAAAGAACTGTACTCGTGTTACAGGATGTCTGAAGCAGGCTTGACTTAATGTACTGTTTTCAAAAGGTTATGGGAGGGTGCATGATTTGGCTAGAATTGGAGAGAGTCAAGGAATTTCATTAACAGCCCCCCTCACCAATTTGAAAAACTGAATAAAGTGCACAAAACAGCCCTCTCTCTGTTCTGCATACCAGGAGTTCCCAAGCAGTGATCTGTGAACCGCATGTGGTCTCTGCATTTTTCAGGTGGTCCATGGTGTGTAAAAATCCAATTCAAAATCATGCAGCATCTAGCTCAGTGAATTGCAATTGCTACAACAGGCAGAAAACCATTAAGTGGTCCACTTAGCAAATTTCAAGTGAACCATGGTGGGGAAAGTTTGGAAACCACTGCTATATGCTATTTCATGGCTGTGAAGTTAGGAAATATAGACTTTTTAGCCTTTCAGCATCCTGAGGTTGGCCACTTACTAATTCTGTAAATCTGGGTCTAGCTGAACAATTTTAGGCCATCAGTGAGGGCTCATGCAAAGAAATGTTCCTCATAAAATAAAAATACTACAAATAAAGCAGCTAGTATGTCAGAAAGGTGGTTAGACTAGAATACAGGGAAGACATTTTCTCTGTGGAGGGTTTTTGGTTTGTTTGTTTGTGTGAAGGGGAGCATTCAGCCATGAAAGGCTCTGGCATGCAGCCTGAAATACTTTGGCCAAGAGGAAGACTTATCACTTCAAAGAGAACTAGGCCTTGGATGGATTTGGGCCTCAAATTAACTGTGGGCTGAATAAATATGAAGTAATACTGAAATGTTTACTATGGGGAATGGAAAGGGTGGAGAAGCATTACAGTTTCTTCTGTTCAAATCACATTCCACTGAATTTTATGGCAAAGCTCCTATACAGCTGAACTCTTCAACTGAACTCAGGTCATCTATAGCTGTCTGCCTGGCCATCCCAGATGTCTGAACTGAGGTACTTTCAAACAGCTTAACAAGATACAACCATCATCTTGATTGTCACCTCACCATACCCTTTGCCAATTAGAGTGGGTTCATATCACTAAAATGAACAGAAACAGGAGAAACCTGGGATATGCCACCCAATTCTCAATTAGAGTTCTCTCACAGTTGTGACAGAATTGTGTTAATTTATATTTAGCAAAATTCATGACATGATTTGCTGTCACATATTTGTTTACTTCCACTCCAGGCTGATTTTTTGCTGTCATGCTGACATGATTGTGTTGTAGAATGGTCATGCACAGGTTTGACTCTCTGCTTGCTAAGTGGCTAGGAAGCATCACAAGATGAGTTTGCCTTTTTCAGGATGCTCATTTCTTCAGAAGGCAAGCTGAAGCAGGGAATAAAGCCATGAAAAAGGAAAGGATATTGCATTTAGGAGCTGAGTGTTTTTGCCCTGGCATGGTTTCGATGATAAAACTCTATGCATTTTTAATTCTCATCCTCATCTGGAGTTACAGTCTGTATGCCAAATCCTACAAATGTCTCACAATATCTTAATGGGTTGCCTATAACATGCGTTTCAATGATTACTATTCAATGAAGACAGGCCTACACAACTTGTGATTCACTTGTTGGAAAACAGACTAAAGCCGTGTTTAAGTGACTGGCCAGTGGAAACCATCCCATCCCAGGTAAATAGATTATTTTGCAATCCAAGGTAAGGAGGATGGGCACTAGCACATTCTTTAAAAAGAGGAATTGTATCACTTAAAACAAAAGAGAAAAAGCACAGATTAGCATGAAATTTCCATAGGCTAATTTACATGTATAGATGCAAATTTAGAAATAATTAAGGTAAAGGTAAAGGTACCCCTGCCCGTACGGGCCAGTCTTGACAGACTCTGGGGTTGTGCGCCCATCTCACTCAAGAGGCCAGGGGCCAGCGCTGTCCGGAGACACTTCCGGGTCACGTGGCCAGCGTGACATCGCTGCTCTGGCGAGCCAGAGCCGCACACGGAAACGCCGTTTACCTTCCCGCTGGTAAGCGGTCCCTATTTATCTACTTGCACCCGGAGGTGCTTTCGAACTGCTAGGTTGGCAGGCACTGGGACCGAGCAGCGGGAGCGCACCCCGCCGCAGGGATTCGAACCGCCGACCTTTCGATCGGCAAGTCCTAGGCGCTGAGGCTTTAACCCACAGCGCCACCTGCGTCCCTCTTAGAAATAATTACTATAATGTAAATAGAAATACAATACATTCATTCACCATGGTGGGAAGACTGTGAGCAGGTGGCATGTTGCCTGCTCAGTCTGCTGCCTAGGTGCTGTTGATGGGCAACTTCAAGGCCCCTCTGCTCTCTTATCCTACAATTGAAAATAATATTGGTAAGAAAGATTGTAATTGTGGTGAGAACTCACCACAGGCTTAGATCCTAAAACAAGTTAATTTAAGGACGCGCATCAAAGGCACTTTCCCCCATCCTCTCCTCCCCTTCTACGGGATGTGGGTGGCGCTGTGGGTTAAACCACAGAGCCTAGGACTTGCCAATCAGAAGGTCGGCAGTTCGAATCCCGGCAACAGGGTGAGCTCCCGTTGCTCGGTCCCTGCTCCTGCCAACCTGGCAGTTTGAACGCAAGTAGATAAAAAGGTACCACTCCGGCGGGAAGGTAAACGGCGTTTCCGTGCACTGCTCTGGTTCACCAGAAGCAGCTTAGTCATGCTGGCCACATGACCCGGAAGCTAGACCTGGAAGCTGTACCCTCGGCCAATAAAGCGAGATGAGCGCCGCAACCCCAGAGTCGTCCATGACTGGACCTAATGGTCAAGGGTCCCTTTACATTTACCTCCCCTTCTACAGACCTATGTATCCCCTGAAAAGCATTTCTGTAGCATCTGGGGCCATACTGAATAATGTGGGCTGAGGTGCTGATATGGGAGGGAAGACTCCTCCAAAATCAGGTGGACTTCCACCCAATTTTGGGTGATTTCCCCCTCCTCCACAGTTTCCTGCACAGTATGGCATTGTGACTAGAGGGTTGGACTAGTTCCTGTGGACCAGGGTTCAAATTCCCATTGGGCCATGAAACTCACTGAATGACCTTGGGCCAGTTACTGTTTCTCTGCCTAGCCTACCTCACAGGATTGTTGTATGGAGAAAATGGAGAGAGGGGCAATATGTTTGTCATCTTGAGCTTCTTGGAAGAAAGGTAAGATATAAATATAACAATCATCAGCATGCCCCTCTTTGGATGGGGGGGGGGGGAAGAAGCTCAGGTCACTACAGAAGGAGGTTGGCATGAGAACCTTTCCTTCAGTTAATGCTTGTAAGTTAAATGATCAAGGCTTACTGTTTGGAAATAACTGAGAAGTACATACCTTTGCAACTGTGTTATCCTTATTTGACTCCTTAACTTTTAATAATACAAAGTATTATTATTATACAACTACCTGACATTCAGAAGACATTTTAAGGCAGCCCTGTTCAGGGATGTTTTTAACGTGTGATATTTTACTGTATTTTTGGTTTCTATGGAAGCCGCCCAGAGTGGCTGGGGAGGCCCAGCCAGATGGGCGGGGTATAAATAATAAATTATTATTATTATTATTATTATTATTATTCAGGTGAAGAATGTTTGACATTTTATTATGTTTTTATATGTGTTGGAAGCCATCCAGAGTGGCTAAGAAAACCCATCCAAATGAGTGGGGTGTAAATAAAAAAATGTTGTTGTTGTTGTTCCATTTATTGAACTGCAATGCTAAGTTCAGATGCAAGTAAAATCACCCCCCCCCCCCCGTTTCTATTTGATTTAAGTTCAACATGTCCCTGGTGGAATAAGAAAAGCAGATGAAATGACCAAGTGTCATAACTTTGGCATCAGTTTAAGTATTTTACTTGCTTTTGGATTCATATTTACACAGGTAGATCTTTCTATATTTATGTATTGGATTATTTACCACTGCAGAATTGTGCCTCTTCTCTTCAGAATGAGCATAATGTTTCCATTAATGTACGAATGCTCAAGTTCCCCACCTCCAATTGTAAATACTGTAGCTGATTGTAATGGATCTTTGCAGTGGAATTTGCATATATTCAATTTTAGCTGTTTTTCTCCACTGTGATTCAGAGAGCAAACGCTGAAAAACAAATATTTAAGACCTGCTCCTGCTGAAGCCAGAAGCAGTGGCAAAATTCCTGGTGAGCTGAGGATTTGGCCTAAATCCCCTATAAAAGCTAAATGCACAGTTTTAAGCTCCATCCTAATCAGCAGTGCTTTAACAGGATTTGAGTTTTATTATAGTCTGACGAGTTGCATGTGACTCCAGGGCTGCATGATAAACATTTCAAAACTTAGATGCTTTAAGAGGAGGGTCATTTTTCCTGGCCTGCACGTCTTTATCAGCAACAGTACACAAGCACACAATGGGAATGATACTGGCCTGATTGCAAACAATGCCTTTGAAAAAAAAACTTCAAACCATTTCTTGGTGAACAATTTATCAGTATAATTACCATTTTCTAATCTGGAGTTGTGCTGGGGCATTGTTTCAGGTAATGTGTGAAGGTGGGGAAAGAAGATTGGCTGTTTTGGTCCCCATCAGGTTGTTTAGGGGTACATAGTCTTAGGGTGGAGACTTAAGCTTGATGAAGCATTGTGCTGGCACTGCAGGCTATGGCTCCTCCACTACCTGCCCCTTGGAACACCTACTTCTTCTAATTCCCCCACCCCCAGCAGCTTACAAAGCAGCTGGGTAATGGAGGATGGGAAATAATTTGCATTGGACTTAGTGACTTAGCTGCCACGAGGCTTCCAATCAGGCTGACGTCTGGTTGCCTTGCCTACTTTATGAGGAGAGATGAGTTGAAATGAGAGCCTCAGGCAACTTGTGACCCAGCTGGAGAAGACAAATAAGACTATGGTGGCTTTGGATTTGCTAATGCACAGACCCAGTGAGATTGTCTCAAATTCTCCTTGAGCCAAGGCTCAACATCATGAAGTCATGGCTGTTAAAATCCATGCCACAAACTGGGATTGTGCACCACATGGCTGAATAATCACTACTTTTTATATTGAGAAGGCAGACATGGGCTCTGAGGTCTCAGCCAACTGTCTCTTGCTTCATGTGTCGATGGCAGTTCCTTCACATCTTGATTTTGTCTCATCATTTGCTTTACATGTTATGATTAACAGTGATTGCATTACAGAATCCACCTTAGCCCAAGATAACAATTAGGGAGGACTCCCTACAAATGAGATAGGCAGTGCTGAAGATGTTTAGCAAACTCTTCATAAAAGTTTTGAACAGTTTCACCACCTCTTTTTATTATTCGCTCTGGTGAGTCTTATGAGTCACACCAGTCTCTCACGTCCCATCCATAGCTCATTTATCACGTCTCATCCTGATCTCTGGTGCCATGCTGATTTAAATTTGATGATAAGCCTACAGTCTACTAATGCTATTTTGTCACTTTCTCATTCTGTCCCAATCTAAAACAAACCCCAACAATTTACACAGTGTATTTCCCTGTTATGTCAGATTTCAGAGTTGTTAAAGGTAAAGGTAAAGGTACCCCTGCCCGTACGGGCCAGTCTTGACAGACTCTGGGGTTGTGCGCCCATCTCACTTAAGAGGTCAGGGGCCAGCGCTGTCCGGAGACACTTCCGGGTCACGTGGCCAGCGTGACATCGCTGCTCTGGTGAGCCAGAGCCGCACACGGAAACGCCGTTTACCTTCCCGCTGGTAAGCGGTCCCTATTTATCTACTTGCACCCGGAGGTGCTTTCGAACTGCTAGGTTGGCAGGCGCTGGGACCGAGCAGCGGGAGCGCACCCCGCCGCAGGGATTCGAACCGCCGAACTTTCGATCGGCAAGTCCTAGGCGCTGAGGCTTTAACCCACAGCGCCACCTGCACTCACTTTATTTGGTCCTCATTAATGCCAACATGAGTAAAAAGTCAATTTACAACATCGCTTTTCAGGAATGACCACTTGGAATGTGGACTTTAGAATGTGTGAATTGTTCTGAATTCCTTTGAGTGTTATATTTAGTACAAGCACGAATCTTACAGAGCCAAATACCCAGACCTAAATCCACCTTTGTGCACCCATTCGCACACTGGCATGAGGTATATCTTTTCCTCAATGTATTAATACTTAAGTAGGAAACTTGCATCTCCAAAACCTCATAGCTGATCAATCACAAACCTATTTTATACTTAAACAAGCTGTAAAACAGTGCATTGAATTTTAATAGAGTACACAGGAGGTACGGCTTAACTGAGGTTGCTACCCTAATCACACATTTATCACATTTTTTTCCACCTCATTCTTTACCCAAAAAAGTGTGGTATACATGAGGTTGTTCTATTTTATCATCACAACTGTGAACAAAGCTTAGGCTAAGGAATAGAGGTAGATGAAGGTGACAATGTTGGATCCAGGAATAACCCCCAACCCCACCACCACCCCAACTATGGAGCTTCTCTTTCCAAGAGAATACAAGTCTACCAAAAGAGGCCATTTTGCCACCATGCAGATCCAAGAACTCAGAATACTTAAAACCTCTGTCTTAACAGGATTCATCTTCAATTATTAGTAAAGATTAGTAAAAAAAGATTGAAATTATAATGCATTTTTTTTTTGTTTTAAATGACTGAGGACTGCCATGTCCCGTCCCTCCCCCCCCCCCCCCGCTCTTGTATTCTATCTCAAAACAAAGTTGTATTTTTCCTTCGGGCTAGAGATGGATCTGATTAATTCCTGATATTTTCAAAATGGGGGGATCAGCCATTATTTGTGTCATTTTTTCAGCATACCTAAGTGTAGCCGAAGATCTGCATAGCTCCAAGTAGAGTCAAATCCTATCATGATTGCATTCTCCTCCTACATTCCTACATCTGGAATGTAGACATTGTGGCTTCAACATCAAGCCAGCTTCCCACCCCCTTCACCCACCTAGTTTTTACTTATCATCCCACTGATGAATAATTCTGTCACTCTTGCTCACTGTTTTGTGACATTTTGGTTAGCCCTAATAAAAGCATCACCTGATTTCCCCACGCATCCACCCAATGGACCAACACAGCTTCCTCTTATTTTTTCATGTCACTTTCCCATAAAAAATGTTCTTCCCCAGTCTCATATAGATTACAGATTTGTTGGCTACAAAAGATGTTTCATTGTTTCAAAAGAAGGATTTAGTTGCAAATTTGTAGCTTTTGATAAGAGGGTTTTTTTTAAGAGTACATACATTACAGTACTGCTACTATTATTTAAAGGAGTTAACTGCAGTGCATGGAATATATGTTGGGAATTTCCAGTCTCTTACATGCTACCTAACCCCTATAACCAGGGTAGTGAGCAGTTTCTCAGAATACAATGGAAGCCCTGCCACTTTGATGATAAGCTCCCGCAGTTAGCTTAAAACAATAATTCTGTACTTTCTTTCCTGTGTTGAGATTTATTTTAAGTATTAGTATAAAATATCACAGGGTCTGATAGCAGCCAGATCAGTTTGTATAAAAATCAAGGGTCTGTTTGTAGTATATTACAGGCTATATTTGACACAGGAAAACGCTTAATCATGAATGCTATCAGCACCACACCCACCTTTTGTAAAAAGTCTTAAAGGCTAGATTTATCATTGTGAACTTGAACTGGAGAGAGACAAGTCATCATGAATCTCGAGGCCCTTTCTGAGGAGCTAGGGTTAAGGGGCATACTGTCCACAATACATCTGCCACTGTCAGTGTCCTGATGCCTTAACAAATGTTGCCGTCAGCTAAATGGAAATGGATAGCCTGATAGGAATATTTGCATCACAGGCAACACTGGAAACACCAACATTAGCATTTTAAAATGGTTTGCTCTCTTTAGAATATATACCACAGTTGAAACCCATATAAAATTATTGAGGAGGAAGGAACATCTGCCTATTAATGGCCCCTCTTAAGTTCGCTGGAGTATATTAAAAAAAATTCAGAGGGAAGGTCCAAGTAACTTCCACATAGGTGTTCAGGATGTATCTTGCTAGACAACTGCCGAAGGGAGTTGCTCTTTATCATTTGCCCAATTGTGAGTGTTGGCTAGACTTTAGGAGAGTCTGGCTAGAATAAATGGATGGCTGATTGGCAGGACCAGTTGTAGCATTTTAAGGTGCTGAGGTCACCTTATATTTCCCATTTGAAGTCCTGCACCCTTTTTTATTGTTCCTGTTAGGACTTTTTTACCTGACAGAGGTAACCACAGTGAAAGGTAATGCACAAGTTTCTAATATTTATTTTTTCCACATGAAGAAGACCAACTATTATCTGTTAGTATTTACCTTCCAAAACGCTGCAGCTATACTGTTGATGGGGACAGACAATCACCAGCACGCAATGCCTGTGCTCAAAAGCTTGCACTGGCTCTGACGTTTCATGGCTCTCTGAATTGGGACCAAACTAGACTTTTGCTAGCATGTAGCATGAATCTACACATCTTGTTTTTTAATGCTAAATTACAGTTGTTCTGGGGCAGGGGATCCTTACAGAGTACATATCACGTAGGAAGGGAAGTCTTATCTCTTTCTCTTCTCTCCATCATCACATGACATCTTATTTGCAAATAGTTATATCGGTCTTTTATAACCAATCCATATGAACTAGGGGTGGGTAACGTCAGGAGAGGGAACAAAACATGGTCCTCTGACTGGTCCTCTGACTGACCCTCAGGACTCTTCCTTACACCACACCTCCTTCTGAGCTATTCCCACTTTGCACTCTCCTTGGGAGTTTTTCCTAGCTGAAATGTGTCAAAGAACTCTAATAATCCCTCTTGGTTGCCTGGAAGGAAGGGAGGGAGTGTGAGTGTGTACAGAAACTATTCTACTGTACCACAATAAAATTTACATCCATTGCTCTGTCCGTTTTTGCTTATGGCCTCATCCAGCACTTGAGCAAAGGTTGCCCAGATGGAAATGTAGTCCACAGACTGCAAACATTTTCTCATATTTTAGGCCTGATATAAGCCTAAATCCATCCTCTCTCTTGGATTTCAGGTAAAGATTCCTATGTTCATAGCTAAAATTCTTTGTACAGGAGTTCATAATTGAAAAATTAAGGCAGAGAGAACACTGTTCAAACAAGTTGGTCTGACTCTCTGTTTGTATTCACTGCTTACATATTAGAGAGATCATTTGCTAACCAAACCTAGTCCAACATATGTCTCATCCTACTATATTCTGATATTTTTAGTCTCCACATTCCTTGCGTTAATCATCAATACGTGAACTTGTAGACAATTCACTTTCAATTTGCAGCCTTAAAATAGCTTGGCACTAGAAAGCATGAAAATTTATGGTAGTTGTGTGCTTTATTTATTCTTCCTTTTAGTAATGAATATAGTAGCAATAAAGAAGTGTTTTCACTGTTTGCTGTTCCAAATCAGAACAGTCCATTGGGATCCCACTTCAAGAGGTCTCAGATCAGATTGTCATTCTATATGTTATAAAAGGATTCTAAAATAAGTGTTTGTTTTAAAAGATGGTTTGTATTACTAGACACTTGCTCAGGAGGAGGGGCATGCCCATTTCCCAAAGTATGCAACAATACAAAGCCGACCACACTTCACAAAAAGCTTGATTAACAAAAACTCTTTTTTTAGCATGCATCTAAAAATTAATACTTTGCATTAATATATTGGAAGGGGGTTCCATAACATTGGTGGTGCCACAGTGGGCATTGTGAGACAAGGTTAAAAGTTCCCCCATTGCTAACCATAATAGTCAGGCAGGAAAATATGGGGCAAGGTGGTTCCTCAAGTAAACAGGTCACAAATTGTTTAGGGTTCTATATAGTATGACAAAAACCTTCAGTCTGACCAGGTATCATATTGGCATCCAGTATAGTGTCATATACAGTTTTCATCAGAAAACATTCCAAAGTGGTTTACAAAAGAAATATAATGAGAAAAGGAAACAATATACAGTGGTACCTCGGGTTAAGAACTTAATTTGTTCTGGAGGTCCGTTCTTAACCTGAAACTGTTCTTAACCTGAAGCACCACTTTAGCTAATGGGGCCTCCTGCTGCCGCTGTGCCACCGTGGTGCGATTTCTGTTCTCATCCTGAAGCAAAGTTCTTAACCTGAGGTACTATTTGTTGGTTTCTGCTCTCTTCACTGTGCAGCGAAGTGCTTGTCACGAGACAATGTTTACATTCCACAGTCTGTGCTGTTGGAGTTTCTCACGGGAAAGGAGACTGGATGTGACGTACACTGGTTTCCTGTTTTTCACAGTTCTCTCCGTGCTTTAGAGGAGAGAGGATGCTTTCTCTGCTCCGGCAGAGGCAAGATGTTTCTCTGTAATCTACCAGCTTTGAAGTGTAAATAAAGTAATATAGAGTATGTGGCACGTACTCCTCATCATTCTGCTGTGCTTGGGACACTGCAATTCAACACTATTTCTGGGTTAGCTGTAACCTGAAGCGTCTGTAACCCAAGGTACCACTGTAATGTGCTTTAAATGTATATGATAAATCTTTGACACACACCCCCCCCCCCAATTTATTCTGCTTTTGGCTGTTTTGTGTGATTTTATATGGTGAGGTATCACTGTAGTACATAAAACAATAAAACACCAAACACCATAACACAGGACTTGGTAGCCACACTAATAAAGCCACACTTTTATTTATTTATTTATTTATATATATATAAATAGGTACCGGCATGTCCAGAGGAAGCCCAAGATTTGCAGAATTGGAGCCTCCCTAACTGAAACGAACACATACATGAAAGCCATGAACAGGTATGTGCCCACTGCTCCAGTTCTCTGCTGAGATTCAGTGTTCTTCCCATCCTGCATAGAAGAGGGCTGATTCTGACTGCCAAGCTAAAATGCACATGCACAGGCCTAAGGTCTGTGCAATCATAATATGTGTGACTGTACACATGCTTACTGCTGATGTGGCAGATGTCAAGTTGATGGCCTTAACCTGCATTTTCCATTCTTTCTGGTGCATGAGTGACTTTTAAGCGCCCTAACAATTTCATCAAACCAAATTTGGTTTTGATTTCATAATTAATATATACACGTGCTCATGAAATTTGGGTTCTGTTTATGAGCTCTATTTGCAAGAGTGTTTATTTTCCTAAACGTTAACTTAAGGGACAAAGAACATACCTTCCATTTCATCATAGCAAATAGGTTTTGGACATAATATTGTGTCAGAGACATTCTCAGCATACTTAGCCTCTTAGCTGCATTCCAGATGTGTTTCGTCCTTCCTGCAGAAAGCAATGTTAGGTGTCAAAGCAAGATGCAGACCCTCACCTCTCCAGAGTTTTTGAAATACTTTTCATGGTTATTCTGCCTGAGGGGCAGGATGTTGCTGTCAATTATTATAGTTCATTCCTAATCTTTTTTCCTTATCGCCTCAGCTTTGTATATACTGTCAACCTGACCACATGACTGTAAAGGAGGTAAGTGGCTGCTGCAGTTAATAGGCATCTTCATAGTGCCTTTGCATGCATTTTCAATAGCAGCTTTGCATAAAGTCTAGAAAACACTTCAGCATTTGTAGAACTCAATGCAAGGGATACACTTTAGTAGCAAATGTTGACTCTGTGTCTGGCTCCTAATTTTTTTGTTACATGCATGGCAATTCATGATGGTCCAATGTAGATAAACAACCGTTCAACTGGCTTACTGTGGTGCAGCTGGGGGAAAGAAATATTATTTAGGAATTTCTATGCTGTTTTTTTATCTCTAGGTCTCCCAAAGCAACTCATAGAACAATTGAAAAACAGATTTCTATTAATAAAGTCCCCAAAAAGGTAATTAGAATATTCAGTAAAATCATTGTAAAAGTTGTTGTGTACTCTATAAGCTGATCCTTGAGCATTGTCCTTGAAAGCTGGGAGACAAATTGTCCCTATTTGCCGGTGACCTTTTCCAATAAAGAAGTTTATTAATTTCCATGAATTGTTGTGAACTGAAGGAGCTGTGCAGAAACCAGATAGAAATTGACAGGTTGCCAAAAGAGATGCCCAAGGATGGATTTTGACTGTAAGGTCCTTTGAGCCTCCTCATGCGGCTGTGGCTGCAATCCTATGCCCTGAACTCTATGGGGTTACTTCCATAGGCCCAATTCCTAGTATCTCTGGCTAGGGCTAGGAAAAACTCCTGTCTGAAACCCTGGGGATTTTACTACCAGTCAGTGTAGACAATACAGAGCTTGATGATCTGACTTGGTATGAGGTAGGTTTCTACATTTACCTTTTCTTTTTTCTTTTTTCTAAAATGGCCAGGACTTAAGTTATCAACATCAAGGTATCTTTAAAACAGGCTATTAGAGCAGAAACTCAAAAGACACATGTCCCACAACTTCAAGCAGCCTCTGTTGTGGATAAAATCAAATGTCTTTGTCTGACATAAGTTGAGAGTTCTTTTTTATTTTTATAATGTGGTGGGATAACTGTATTAAGTAAGCCACAGGCATCATATCACCCTTCAGTTTGTTATCCATTTGATCTCCCACAAAAGCAAAAACATTCTTATATTATGATCCTCCATGTCAGTGTAATGAAGTCATTTGGAGTTTTGAATTAGGACTGAGAAGACCCTGGTTCAAAACCCTGCTGAACTGACATTGGGACAGTCACTCTCTTACACCAGCCAGTGTGGTGTAGTGGTTAAGAGCGGTTGTCTCGTAATCTGGGGAACCGGGTTCGTGTCTCTGCTCCTCCACATGCAGCTGCTGGGTGACCTTGGGCTAGTCACACTTCTCTGAAGTCTCTCAGCCCCACTCACCTCACAGAGTGTTTGTTGTGGGGGAGGAAGGAAAAGGAGAATGTTAGCCGCTTTGAGACTCCTTAAAGGGAGTGAAAGGCGGGATCTTCTTCTTCTTCTTCTTCTTCTTCTTCTTCTTCTTCTTCTTCTTCTTCTTCTTCTTCTTCTTCTTCAACCTAACCTATCCTATAGGTTTGCTGGTAAGATAAAATGGGAGGAAAAAAGAGGATTTTGTACACTGCTGTCTAGAGGAAGGACAAGATAAAAATATAATGTAAAATGTAATGTAAATGCAAATAAATTGTGCACATACAATTAGCAGTGCCTACCCAGTGCATACAATGTAGACAGCACTGATGTATATGTAGAACCATCACACTTGTCAATCTACATGTGTGAGTCATTAAACTTTCTACATAGATGTGACTTCCACATAGGAATTTTATCATAGTCTGGAGCAATCCTGGGCTACATGCTCCGAGGATTTTTCAATATAGTTCAATACATGAAATATAAAGCCACTTCCATCTCCCAGGGAAAGATTTTCCCAGGAAACTCTCTACAGTGTGATAAAGACAGACTGTTTCATTTATTTATTTTTTTGGCTGTATGGCTTTCACAATGTGAGCATTTTATTTTGTTCCTTTAATGGGGATTTTTTTGGGCTAGAGTCATTGTGTAAGGTACCTTGGGATATTTGCATCCTGTATATTGTATGGCATTGTGTTGTGTAATTATTATTAAAAAATAAAGTCCCTGACAGCCTTCAGTGCCTAAACTCTGCAAGAGGAGTAGGCATATTGATCTGCAGCAGCAAAAACAAGAGAGTCTCCAGATCTTATCCATTGCAACAAAGTCAAACCCAGCTGGCTGACTTGAGTGATACTGTGACACAGGTGGAAATACATACAGTCCAGATTCCAAGAGACTGTACAGGGAAGAGAAGCAACACCAGCATAAAACTGGAGGCCACCCATAGAACATAACTGTTATGGGCCTTCTAACTCAACAGGGTTGCCAGCATCTAGCACAGGTTACCCATCCCTGGTCTAGTGGAAGCAAGTAGGTGAAGTGAACTTAGAGAGTTTTTGTGCATGCATGGAGACCAAGGACACTGTTGTTGTTTAATCATTTAGTTGTGTCTGACTTTTCGTGACCCCATGGACCAGAGCACACCAGGACACTAGGACTCCTATTTACAATATCAAGCACACCATTCCTTCTATTCCTGGTGCTCAAGTTTGAGTGTTACTGTTTATGTAGCCCAAACTAATCAAACATGTGTAAGAGACTACATAAACAGATGAGGTGGGAAACCTAGGTTTGCAGACGTACAAAAAATCTTTATGAAACAAAAAGCTCTAAGAAGGGAAAACCTGTAAAAGGAGCCAATTGAGTACTAGTCAAGTACAGTTACCACAGAATATTGATTGACTGATGTGTGTGGGCAGGGGGAATATAAAATGGGGAGGGACTGGAATGGAAGGGAGCATCATGGGGAAGAATATGGCTGAATGACCGGAACGTGGTTTGAGCATCATTTGAACTATGAAAAGGCAGCATGCAAATAAAACGATGTATTTTATTGCATGGAGTGGTGAATAGGAGCACTCTGTACTGCACCATTTCATTGCAGATTCCAGTTATATAATGACTTCAGATGGGTCTTCACTTCATTGGGTGTGTGCTGCTTTCATTAAATGAACACTACTTGAAATAGTTGCAAAGCTGGGAAACTAAGTTCAAACACTGCTAGGCAATGTGCTCATTGTGCGTCCTCAAGCAAAGGAGTGTGCCTCCAACTTGAGCTAGTTACACACTCCTGTTTACTCTGCATCCAATGTGCACCAACCTCTGGTTTGGGAAGTGGTGTATACATAGCATTAATCACAATACATATCTTTCCTGTCATTTCTTATGAAATACTGCTTCTTGAGGTGTTTTCCCCAAAACCAGCTTTGAGCCAAACAAATTGAGAAAAAGCTGATACACAGCCTATGTTTGCTATGTGTAGTCGTTGTTGTTCTTCTACAGGATGTAGAAACTAAAGGCTGTAAGCTAAAAGTGCTAAATTGATTATTAAGAACAAGGCCCTGTCTCTAAACTATTATGTGTCATCACCTAATTTTTCCTGCTCTGGTTCCACTGACTTACAACTTCCTCACTAGAACCAAGAACAGCAATTATACAGTTGAGTTACCCTGTTCTTCAAAGACATGAAGCCTAAATATAATCCTATAGTACCTTATAGGAGACAAAGCACATCCTCTAATACATTCTTTTTTTTTTTTGTTTTCAATGAAGTTCAGCACAATAAGGACTCACTTGACCTTTGTCCCTTCTATAGTTCATTTTAACATTGTCTGAGAAAAGATACGGTTTGGATTTTGCAAGGCACAGGTGCTCCATCCCACTATGGACATGGCGGAGCCTCCACGGTTGCGATATGAGCACAGGACTTTTCAGACCAGCAGCTGCACTCAGGGGACTGCTTTTGTGGACCACCAGGAATTTCCTGTGATAGAATATCAGAAATCTACTGGTGACTAGTAGGAGGTGACTTCAGAGGGCAAAAGTTCCCCTTCTACAATAAACATTCTCACTGTTGCTGTATAGATTTCCTACTAAACTTGACAGCAAAAAAAAAAGTGGGAGAGAGCCACTTCACATCTGGACAGAGCTAGACTTGGAGAAAGAAATCGTAGCAAATGAGACCCACTGGCAGTGGGTGGAAAACATTTTATTCATCCAGACTTTTCATGTGACCATCTTTTAAACATCTCTGCAGTCTTCTCTTGTTCTCCTGCAGTAGCTTTATTTTCTTTTTTATATATTGTTTTGAATTGTTGTCTTAGCTCATCATTTGCTTTGTACTTTGATATTCATGAGTGTTGTCAAGGAATTTTGACAGGTAAGTGAGTTACTAATAAAATAAACCAACAAAACCCTCTATCAGACTGCATAAAACAGCTCAACGCTTTCCATTTCTGCTGTTCAACCTCTACCTCCTGCCTCCAAAGATAAGCACTTAAGGTTTAATACTTTCATGGAAGCAATCCCCTACCCTGGGAGTAAGCAAGTGCCATTGAACTCAGTGTGACTTACTACTGAGTAGACGTCTTTTCTCTGTACAGATATAAGGAGAGCCCTGATGGATCAGAGTAAAAATTCATCTACCTCCAGCAAATGTTGACTTACTAATCAGCGCTCTCCTAAAATACTAGCGTAACAAGGCCATTTTTTTTTCATTCAAGGGGTATTCCCTGCCTATCCCAGTGTCTGAAACCATCAAAATAAATATCTCTTGAACTCCCTTTTCAGAGTTAGTAAACACTGTTATCTGCAGAACACAGGTTAAGAGACCTGTCCTTCATAGTTACAATTTACTATGTTAAATGTTAAGATGCCAAATGCACGCACACTCCTTGGAAAGCTGTCTTTGGCTGCTCCAGGTGCATTAAGAGTAGAGGTGGGGGTCAGGTATTCTTACATCAAATGCTGAAAATGCATTGGGTGCTGCACTGCAGGAGGTGCCACAACAATGCTGTAGAACAGAGTTTGAGAGGTGGAGGGTGCTGAATATTAGCTTTGCTCAGGGCACTGCTGAAATTTGAGACACCGAAGCCCACCACTGTGAAAAGGGGCCACATTCTGATTTCCTAAATAAGGGGGGCGGGGCATTTCCTTTCTTCCATGACTTGGCTTCCAGGGAGCAATTCAGAGGTTGCGACCACCCACTGGCTTAACACCAGGAGCTGAAACACTTCATCACAGGAGTGACCATCATTCTTCATGAAGTGCTACATTATCACAGAAAGGCCACAGTCACATCATATACAGTGTTACCTCGGGTTACAAACTTAATTCGTTCTGGAGGTCTGTTCTTAACCCGAAACCATTCTTAACCTGAGGCGCGCTTTCGCTAATGGGGCCTTTTGTTGCCGCTGCGCTGCTGGCACACCATTTCTGTTCTCATCCTAGGACAAAGTTTGCAACCTGAGGTACTACTTTCGGGTTAGCAGAGTTTGTAACCCGAAGTGTTTGTAACCCGAGGTACCACTGTATGTGAATTCACAGTCTCATTTTAAACAGTCATGGCTTCCCCCAAAGAATTCTGGGAGCTAGGAGTGTTGATAGTTGCTAGAAGACCCCTATCTCTTCCAAGCTACAATTCCCAGAGTGGTTTAATAATCCCTTCACAAGGAACTCTGGCCATTGCAGCTTCTAACAATTCTGTACCCTTAACAAACTACAGTTCCCAGGATTCTTTGGAGGAAGCCATGACTGCTTAAAGTGATACCATGGTGCTTTAAATCTAGGGTGGGCATGTGGCCTTAGTTGAACTGTGCTACAGGGTTGGTATAACGCATGAAAGAAAGTGCATTGAGCTTGGATCAGTTTGAAACCACACATGACAGCACTGAAATGGTAACTTTAAATGTAGGAAGTGCCAGTTCCTGGTTTTGAAGGTCCCCTGGGCAAAGTTGTCTGCTGTCCTCCTGCTATAGATTCATTTGCCAGTCCCTCTAGCCCCAGAAAGAACCACCTCTGAGAAAGTGAGGGAAAGGGAAAAGGCGAGGACAAGGTGTGTGCAAGTTACTCCTCTCATCATTTGGTCACTCAGCGATGGCAAGTGAACAAGCAAGAACATTGAGGAGGAGGAAGGGAGCAGGGCTAAAAGGCTGTGGGGATTTGCATTGGGTTCCATACTGGAATGTGGGGCAGGGCAAGAAAAAGGCTGTAGCTAAGAGATACAGCATCAGCTGTGCATGTAGGAGGTTCAGTCCTCAGCATCTCCAGGTGGATGTGTGAAGTTCGCAGTATGAAACAGCGGAGAAGCACTGCTGGATCAATGGCCTGATTTGGTATATGGAGCTTCCTATGTTTTAATGATACTGACCTCTGGCATAAGCCCTGAATGGAGCATTTTATCCTTGCAAACACAGGTGAAGGCATGTTGAATGCTCCCTTGACAAAACTGTTCTTTGAAGAGTCGTTTCTCTCCCTGAAATCAGTCTCATGTACAAGTATCAGATGGGGAGCACAATCTCATGCACAATTTATGAATGGGTGATCTCTAGGCTTGTGAGTCTTTGATCAAGCAACAGGTAAGCTGAAGGAGTCTTTTCCAGTAATCACTATTTTACTACTGCAATGAAAATCAAGATCGTTGAGTATAGTCAAACTAAATCTCGAAGAGCTTGTTCAGTATGATTCCCTCCCCCCCAACTCAGACTGGAGAAATAGGATTATTTCCAAATATGAAATACTGTTGCTTCTGAAAAATATATGGTATCATTAAATGACTTGTAAGGACACAGTCCACAGCTATTTCCACTGGAAAGTGGAATGCAGAACAAGTGGGTTATTTGTTGTGTCCTACACCCTTAAAGACTGAAAATCTTTCTTTTTTTGAGTTACTGGTATTTTGCAAATACATACAAATCAAAACTTATAAACGTGAAAAAGGGGAATTTTTTAAAAAAGATTACAGAAAAGAAAAAAGAAAAAGAAAAATTCATTCATTATTAAGCTAAGACTTTGCAAACCAAGCACATATATTTTAAACAATTGCCTCTTACGTATTGTCTATTTTCCTATGAAGCTGACACTTCTTAGGTATTCATATTATTTTGTTCTTAAGACTTCCATTAGTCTCACAACAGTTCATTATTCCTAATTAAAACCCACTTATCTGTATTTCGGTACATCCCTCATCTTGGTATCAGGGAGCTTTTTACCTTTGCAGAGTTATTCTAGACACAACCAGGTCTTCACTGCTGAACCTTTGCTCATCAGATATTTATTTAGATACTCCCATTCTTTCTTAACAGTCTTATTTGACTTGTCTCTTATTATATTTGTCAGCTTCGTGAGTTGCAAGTACTCGCTCAGTTTACACAACCATTCCTCTTGGGTGGGTATGTGTTCCTCCTTCCAATATTTAGCCACCAATACTCTTGCTGCTGATGTAGCATAGAGAAATAGTCTTATTTTTTCTTTGGGGAAATTGTTTGTCAAAATTCCCAAGAGAAATGCTTTGGGTTTTTTACAAAATGTACTTCTTAATAATTTCTTCAACTCCTCATAGGTCATGTCCCAGAATTTTTAAATCTCTGGGCATGCCCACCACATGTGATAGAAGGTTCCTACTTGATTTTTGCACCTCCAACACATTATTATGGGTTTTACTGATTTTTGCCAGCTTTACAGGGGTCAAGTACCACCTGTATTGCATTTTCATAAGATTCTCTCTTATTAAATAACAAGCTGTGAATTATATATTTTTTGTCCATAATTCTTTCCACTTATCAAGTTCAATCACATGGCCTAAGTCCTCATCCTATTTTCTCATCCCATTTTTAATTTCTTCATCTTTCAATTGCCAGCCTATCAGTAATCTATGTATTTTAGATAGTGTCTTTTGATTATTGTATATCTTTCTCCAGATTTGATAATACATTATCAAAGCCCTTCAATCTTTTATCTTTTTCAAAGACGGCATTCAGTTGATAAAATTCTAATCAAGTTAATCCCATCTTTTTAATTTCTTCAAAGTTCTTCAATTTTGGGCAATTTCCACCCGAAAGTAGAATGCAGATCAACGGGGTTACTTGTTTTGTCCTAAACCCTCAAAGGCTGTAAATCGTATGATGAGACTAGGGATGGAAGTTCAGAACAGTAAGATTCTCATTTGTCCAGCCACTAGCTTCAAGAAACCTCCATCTTTTCCCTCACTTCATGCCCCCACCCTGAAATTCTTTTATCTTTTCAATCTGCTTCCCCTTTAATAAATAGCCAATATCTTTTGGAGTACTGTAGTCAAAATGTATTTGTACATATTCTAAAACCCCTCTTTCATAAGGCACTGAAACTGAATTCATTGCTATTTGTAAAGCACCAGCCACCAAGGGAGTGGACAATGACTGATTTTAAGAACACCATCCCATCATAAACTAAGTGTAATATCACCCCCTAGTGTTCTTCTTTTTACAGAAGTCCCCAACCACAGCAGCATCCTCAAAGCTCTACATGTAGCTGTTGCCTACAGGCCGGAGAATGACCTCTGTTAAGAACTAAGGAATTATTCCTCTTTGTTTTACTTTTGGAAGATCTAGGAGATGATTCTTTTTAATCTTCTAGACCATTGGTCCTGTTAGCTAGGGATGATGGGAGTTGTAGTCCCAAAACATCTGGAGGGCCGAATTTGGAGATGCCTGTTCTAGAATGATGGCATTTCCTTTCAGAGTCCTGATTTTGACTGGCTGATACTCATGTTTTATTTTGTTTACTGGCATCTTGCTTACTGCTCATTTTAATCATTGCAACTTTATTTCCCCATCCCTCTTTATTACTGTAAGCCACTTTGAGCACGTTGGGCAAAAAATAGAAAATATATTTTTGTAAGATATAAAATTTTAAAATGCATATGCCAAATCATATGCCACAACAGAGAGGGTTTTTTTTTTTTTGGGGGGGCGACAACTACCAATTATTAAAATCAGTACTAAGCAACATAAGAGCAAAGGGTGGAATCCAGTTTAGGCTGCAATCCTAACCCTAGTTACTTGGGGGATCAGTGGACCTTACTGCTGTATAGACATAGTTTTCTTTTCTTTTTCTTTTCTTCCAAGTAAATGTATTGAAATCAATGGACTTACATTATTACTAATTTTAAAGTCTCTTGATTTCCATGGGCCTACTCTTTGAGTATGGCCACCCAAGCAAAATTAGACCACTTGCAAACTGCTGATGGTTTTGGAAGACAACTTCATGATTTTTCTGTCTGTTGCACCAACTGCCTTGGACTCTTGGCTCTCCCTGCCTGACTTGGAATTGAACTTTCACCACAGTAGGCTGTTTTAAATGCTTTATTTAAGTCAGTACAGCATCCCAACATGGGTCTACAGGTTACAAAGCCACAAGGCATTGCAGAGATATGATACAAGGCTATGCATAAGCTAAGACGTTCCAGCAATTGCTATGTCCCCTGCAATCTTATTTTGAAGAGCAGGGCAAGCACAGCTATTTGCTCAGTTGACATCCTGGGACATGGGACTGGGCCGGGATGTGGGTACTCCCCCATAGATGCTAGAACTGGAAGGCTTGTTTATACCAGTGCTATCACCTCCACATCCTCAGAGACAAAGTCACTGGTTCACCATCAGATTTATCCCTAGGTGCCTCCCTTCGCTGACACAGGAAAGTGCCCAAAGTGCCCCCAACCTCAGGAACTTAGGCAGCGGGCCACTTGCTCCCCACTTCTCCTATCCAGCAACAGGCTTCTCACAGCTTTTGTTTAAATATACACAATGGTAGTCATTTCAAGTAGGTTCTCAGCTGTAGCACCGTTAATCTTACCTGAAAGCAAAATAAATCTTTCTTCAGCGTTTGCAGCTTGGGACGCAAATTTTCCTCCACCTCAGGGAAAATTTAAATTATTGTGCAAATATTCCTCTTGTATACCCTGGCAGAAATGAAATCTTTCTCCAGCGGCAAGTGAGAAAGTGCCTTTCCTGTTATGGCTTTCCAAGATTTCTGTGTATGCTACAAAACAGGAAAGCCAAAACAGCGAATCATCCTGAACATGTGAAAAATGCACTTCGCTTTAGGTGCATTTTGGAACATTTCAGAGCAACATAGGAAAGAGTAGTTTTTAGAGAGCAGTAGGGACCTTGTTGCTAGAACCCTTGTTCCTTTGAAAAATTGTTATTGTGCTGCCTAAGATTTTGTTGGTCTCATGAGAGAACTTAATGAATAGCGAATTCTCTTCAGTGTTGCCAAACTTAAAACTTGTAAATAAAACAGTTACTATTATACGACACCAAGAAGTGTAAAAAGTGTAGTATTAGTGGTGGGCTGCATTTCAGAAAGGCAGTGTGTTTAGCCAATACTGTCCCCTCCAATTGTAAGTCAATTACAGATCACCTTTATAAAATAAAATGACCGGATTTTGTGGAACGTGGCTGTTTTGGCTCTTAAGGTATTGATACCATTATAATATTGGTGTCAGGATACAGCTGCCTTGTGACTAAGATGGAGCTTAATAAATAAGCACTATCCAATCAGTGCACGTCACTAGACATCTGTTTCCTGTTTTCATTCTTTCCCCATTATCATTTCATCAGAGTTTCCCTTTCACCTGAGGTTTATTTAGAATGCAGCACTAGCCAAAGTATGCTGTTTTGTTTTTAAGGACACCCCCCCCAAGTTGTTCATCCTACTAAAAAGAATTGAGTGGAAATGAAAAACCTATTGAGCTGAAATATACAAATAATATAACACTTTTGTCTTCCACTCTTCGTTAAGATGACTAACTTCCTCTTCTGCTGCCAGTTTAGTAGCTTTCCTGTTGAATGTGTCCATTTCCAGAGTACAATTGTGAATTGATTCATAAAAAAGCCAAGAAGACTGTAGCACAAATAAGGGAAAGCAATAAATGTTTCCCCTCACCCCACATTCTCCACATTAAACCAGCAGCACAGCAGCAACAAGAGGTATCACTTCTTAACCCAATAATCATCAGGATACAGAACAGGATGCTCTAAAATGAGAGAAGTGTTTACATTATGTGCTGGGTTTAAATGGAGGCCTTTATTTTTAGCAAAAGGTGCTACCCTAAAGAAAGATGCCTACTTTGGCACAGAAGTTACAAAAACTACATGCCTGGCACTTGGCAAGCAGATCAAAGCTTGCAATTCAAAGGGCTGCCACGATTACTCAACTAAAAAGGTTTAATCAATGAAAAAGAAGGGGCGTGTGGAACTACTGCCTGGCAATTTTGCATGTTTTTACCCGTAATTCTGTTCCATTTGGGGCATTAATCTGCAAGTTATTTTTAAAGCAAATTTCTATCTAATACTTATTTAAGTATTCTTTCCAAAATATTTATATATACATTTGATTCATTTAAACGGCAGAGAACTGTGTTGCAACATTCTAAAAAAAAAGGAAATGTGTTGGATTGTTTTAATTTCAACCTGCACATTGGTCTGACACACACAGATCAGACCATTTCATACAAGGATTAATAAAGGCAGAATTTCTTGTGTGTCTCAAAAGAAGCTGCTCTGATTATTCAGGCAGATTTTTAAAAAAAGTTCTTACAAAACCTGCAGATGTAACATACCCTCTTCAAGGGCATCCCTATCTGTCATACATTTGGTAGACACACAACACAGGGCTTCTGTTATGCCTTCCCCCTGACCATGGAACTAACTCCCTGCTGAGGCATGGGAGTTTGACATGACTATTACTGAAAAACCTGGAGTTGAGTTGCTTCAGTGTAGTTGGTGTATCCACATCAACAGCTACAATTATACCACATAGTAATATGAAACCTGTCTTTAGACTGAGTTGTGGCTTCTTCATATATTGAAAAATATATGTATAATCCACTTCTGTGCCATCTAGTTAGCTCCTTGCTCAAGCAGAGTTTTGTGCTACAACATCAAAAGAAGCAACCTAGTAGTTTTGACAAGTGGATCAGAGCAGAAGAGCCAGCAGAGGAAGCAGGGACAGCACCACAGCATGCTTTAAAGCTTGAGAAAGGTGACTGTGGGGCTAGAGAAAAGGGAGCAGACAACACCAGTCAGAGGAATTCAGAGGCTCATATGTGCCAGCTGATTTGTTTTTCTATGATGCCTACTTATAGTTGCAAAGATTACTATTTTAAAACAAAATATATGATTATATGATTCCAGAAACAATTGCAGAAGCTAGAGGATGGTGTTGTATGTATACGTACATTGTAAAGCAGATTGTAAGCAGGTGAAAAGCACATTTATTAGATACTCAGAAGGAAATCCTGATACCAATCAACTTATCTCACATAAAGGAGGAATTTTTAAAAAACAGTTTATGGAACTATTATACAGTCAACACTTTATTATTTTATTTGTACTGTGACTAGCTGTGTATTAATATAAAATAGTGACAATACAGTTTTGTGTTTTGAGTTCTTTTAACAGTTGCCTCCAACCTGAGCATTCATGAGCTGTAGTATTTTAGCAAGCGCTCATCTGTTGGTTTCAGAATTTTCTTTTCTGGCATGTTTACCACCCAACCTGGAGCAAGGCCAAAGAAAATCTGTCTGGGGTCCTTGCGTGTGCTCAGCATTTGGAAGAGTTCATCTTTTGTAATATCTGGTAAGACATAACCATATTTCTTGGAAAGCTCTAGTCTTGCTTCTGAAATCTTCGATGGATCAGCCAGGTAGCCACGATTATTAGGATCTGTATAGTAACGGACAAGATTTTCAGGAGGAAGCATTCGCTTTGGAATAGGCTTGCCTTGTAGGAAAAAGGGCACTGGCTTGCAAAGAATACCTATGTGCAAAATAATGGAACAAAAAAATACAGTATTAGCTACTCTGGCATTTCTGATTTCATTGCCGAAAGGTGGGTGTAGTATAAATATTGTGTTCTTTAGCTTACATCCTCCTGCTGAGTGAGGAATAGGGCCTTCTCTGTGGTGGCTCCCCATCTATCCAACACCCTTCCCTTGGAGGTAAGACTGACACAGTCATAGGATTCTAAGTGGATTCTAAGCACTGGCTGAAGACCTACCTCTTCCTTCTAGGCCTTTGGAGACCAGCTACAAATTGATAGATGTTGTCAGCTCCTCTGATTATATGGTTATAAATTGGATTGAAATAATTAATTGAATGTTACAATGTTGTAATGCTTTGATGTTTGACTGTAAACCTCCGTAGGTCATAACTGATGGAGGGTGGTTTAGAAATAAATATTTTAATTTTTAATGTGCCCCAAACCATATACACCTGCTATACCTCTAGTGGGGAAATCTCTTAGGAATGACATTCAAAATTCAGAATTAATCTGGAAAAGGTGCCGCTTAACTTATTTAGGCCCATTAGGTTTACACAACAGCAGATTTCTGCATTGAATTCATCTATAGCAATTAGAGGATATGAAGTCAAGCACAGAGAATATGAAGTCTGTTCCCTTTATTTTCCTTAGGGAAACTGGCCAAACTGCCTGGATGACTGTGAACACACTGAAGCAGACTCCAGACAAGACTGAGTTACTGGTAGCAAATGGGCCACTTGATCTGGATATGGGGAAATATGCCTGTGCTGGACAAGGAATCACATCCTCTCCATAGCTTGCAAGTACTTCTATTGGCAAAGCAACAGTTTTAAACAGGTGTGGATTGTTCTCCAGCACTGGCTGACAAATCTACTGCACCCATTTGTGATAAAATGGGTTTAGCCCCTGTCTTATGTGCCCTAATGTCTCAAGTAGTTTACCACATTGTGCTGTACATGGAACATCCTTTGAAAACATTTTTTATTTTAATGAAATGAAGACGGCTGGACCAGACCACAGAGTTCATAAAGCACTAATCCGGGATGACCTTAATTGGCTATCCATTTGTTTCTGGTCTAAATTTGGATAATTTTTTATCTTTAAAGCCATAAACAGTATGGGTCCAGGGTACTGTAATGCCTTCTCCATATATTAACATCAAAAGCAATGTTAACTTTAGGCAATGTCCTCAGTAGTGACCCTTGACAGAGCTGAGGAAGATTCTGTTCCCCAACCCTGCTAATAGCTTAAGTAGCTGCCTACATAGAACTTGTCTTCACATAAAGCAATCACATAAATCTACAGGTCCGAAAGGGCAAAAAGTGCAGTAGGCAAGACCCTTTTGCAGTAGTTACTTTTCCTATAGCAAAAGGAAAGCACGGGAAGGGAAGCACCTGGAATTCTATTATGCAGGCACAATAGACTAAATCCAGGAGTTCATTTGAATGAGGAATGGTCTCTGATTTGCATGCAATCAAAACACATGAAGTGAAAGGTTGATGGGGGGGGGGGGAGGAGCAACAGAGACCCTCGTGCAATTTTAACACCAGTTTATTTAAAGACATGCTGTTGAGGAAAGCATGCAGTGCCAGTGCCAGGTTTAGGAAGGGTCCATGGGCAAGATGTGCTCAGTCAGCTCACCTTGTAAGCTAAAATATCTGTGTTGCTTACAAGCCACCTATAACAACCATTTCCAGACAGATAACTGCTGGCCATTCATTTGCCCTCTTCTTTTGGGCTCAGCCTGCATGACTGTTCAGAGGGCAAGAAAAGTACTGCTCCCTCCTCGTCTTGTTCCAGCTGCTGCTCACTCAAGCAGCAAGAGAAAGGCGATAGAGCAGCAGGGGCAGGGGGATCCATGTCTTCTGAATGATCTCCCTAGCAAGATGCAGGCCTAAGAATGCCAACCCTTTACACAAGCCCAGCTAAAATGGTAGGCGAAATTCCGCTCATAGCTCATTTCTGCATTTTGTTGTTGCGGAAAAATGCAAGGGTTGCCCTCAAGAACCATCTAAAAGACTAGTTGTATATGCTGATAAAGAGCTGCGATGAAAATAAACACTGAAATAGAAAATACTGACAGAGGCAGAGAGAATTGGACAGAGAATTGGACAGAGGCAGTGAGAATTCTTACCCACACTCCTTGGATCATAGAAGGCTGTAGTAATAACGCCACCATTTTTTTCAATAGCAGCAATGGCGAGTTCAGATGCTATCTGCACTTCAATATTAATTTTTGCTGCAAATGTATCGGCACCCTACAAGTTCACATGAAGAGTGGTTAGGTCACATAAAAATCAACAGGTCACATAAAAATCAACAGGCTCATATTATTCAGCTATCATGCTCTATAATGTACAGCAAAGAACTGAAAACCTTTTATGGGTCTCAGACGTTCAAGTGCATGGAATATAACATAATTTCATTACTCTTCATCAAAAGAGAAAGAGCAAAGGATACCTTATATTGGTATCCAAACCAGTGTAACTCAAACAGAAAGAAATTTTCCCATCCCTTCTTCCACTTTGTATCCCTTCAAAAATCCTCTCCTGAGTGTTGGGGATTTGTCTTGAGAAACATGGGGTAGGCTCTAAGCTGCTGTTTTGTTGAGCCCAGTTGAAAATATGAAATAGCAATCCTGCTGCACTCAAGATTGATGCTCAGTAGGGTTCACCACTTCCTTTCATAATCAGAATCACAAAAATTATTTAGCATTTGCCATTACAACAGAATGTAGAATTTCATCAAAAACATCTCCATATAAAAAAGACTGAAAACCTATTCGCTTTGAACTATTCACGCCAGCAAGTCAAGCTGACAGGATGCAATATTTGCTTTCACAGAAGTAGCTGTAAGACTAGAAAAAATCATTTGGCTGCTTTCTTCTGCTATTTAAAAGTAGACTCCTTTGACATACAACAAACAGATTTTGAAATTCTCTGGAGTTTCAAAAGCAGATTGCTTTTGCTTTGCAAATCCAAAATGCCATATGGCCCAGGAATGAGTTACATCTTTGGACTCCAAATTTATTTTTATAACGTTCACCCACTTTGCTGCATTCATCTCTGGAATCTATGTTACATTTAAAAAACTTGTGTGCAAGACCTGACAACACCAAGAATTTTGATCAAACATCTACTCACCAAACTAGGATTTAACTTTCATCTATTTTTCCATGCTTTCCATTGTTAAAATAATCTGATTTAAGAATGTGCCTTACCCAGCAAAACAAAACCAAGTAATCTGATAATGTATACTGCTCTCTAGTGGAGTGATACCTACTTGTCTTCATCTATTAAAACAAAAACAAAAAAACAGAACATGCCCAAAACTAAATGGCTTAAAATATAATGCATTACAGACCTACCTCCTCCACAAGTTGGATACCATAATCTCTTTTGAGTGGCTGTATTGTTACACCTCTGGCATTTACCAGCTGCGTGAGGTCTATTGGTTGTGTGGGGTCAACTCTACCTAAGTCAATCAGGTACTGTAGCCTTTTGAGAGTGAGAGGCGGATACTGGCGCCTGAGGCTGTACAAACAAAGGAAAACTGTTTTAGAGTTTCAGAACTAAGCACAAATTGCACTGCAAAGCTCCTCCTGTGAAAGTCTCACCGAAGTGAGTGAAATCTGCTCTACTACTGGATTAAGTGCAAAGGGTGCAACCCAAGATATCCATCACAGGAAGGTTGCTGGACTATAGTACCTTTAATCCCACACTACTGAGAATCCGACAACTTCTGGGAAGTACCAGGTTCCCTATCCCAATCGTACCTGGAAAGCAATCCCACTGAATTTTATCACTGTTGTGTTTTTTTAAAAATAAAAAACATATTGGTTGCAATGAGGCATGAGCGAAGGGCCGCTTGAACTGGGGTGGAGAGATTCTCACTCCATACACACTATCTCTTGCATGAACAAGATAGGTTTTCCGGACCATGGATGGTCTCCGCACATGCCAAATATTCACATACTGTCATAGAAATTTGGCTTCTTGTTCTTTCCTTATAATAGGATTCCAATCTACTTTTATCATGTTGCTGATAGCATTATTAGCAGTGTTCCTTGACTCTAGCTGCAAAAGATTAAGCTGTGCACCAACTGATTTCACTTCTGTACACAACCAAGTACAGTGCCAGATTAAAACTGAGTAGGGTTCTGCTGTTGAGTGCAATGCACAACCTCATCACCTGTTATGACTGGCGCATCAAGACACCCCCTACCTCAGGTCTGATTTGGGATTTGAGAATGGTGGAACAAATAGTAATTTGAATCAAAAGAGCATTTTGCTAATCCTCTTTCCTCTGTGAGAGGCTGGAAAAATAAATCATTAGTTTCTTTTTCATTTCTCAACAATTTAGGCAAAGACGTGAAAAATCTCATTTTTGTTCTGCCTTACCTTCTTAAATATATGCATGTGTTTTAAACAGCAGTGCTTTTAGGTTTTTCTACATGTCTGCATGCAGTGATACTGTACCATGGTTTACTTTAAAAAGACACCCCCCAAAAATGAAAAATACACTGGGCTACATCCAAGTATGTTATACTCAGAGTAGACTCATGAAATTAATGGACCTAAAATAGTGCTGTGTATTGATTTTGAAAGCTGCTCCAGCTACTAACAACGGCCCCAATCTGTGTCCTTCAACTACACCAGTCTGGAGATGGTGCAGCAAAAATAATTTAAATTACCTCCTGCCCCCACCTTCTGTCTTCACTGTCACAACTGGAGGGCTCTGGATGCAGCAGTCCACCCCACTGTTCCCAGCTAGGAGTTTGGATTTTGCTTTCAATAAATTTTGACTACAGACATTTTTAAAAAAAATGATCATGGAAGCAAACTTACTGGTGACCTTTATTGTAGCCATATTTTGGAATAACTAAATAAAATGGAGTTTGGCCTCCTTCAAAGCCTAATCGAGGACGAGTTCCTCTTTTCCATTGGCTTCTGTGAGTTGTTTTCCTCCATTGAGACTTTTCACGCCGACTCTTTTCCTAAAGGAAATAGCCAAACATCAGTTTGTTACATAACACATATTCAGTTTATTTGTGAAAGAATAGTTCTGTGACACAGGTACCCCCCTTAAAAAAAATCATAGAAGATTGTACAATCTTGTGCACACATACTTGGAAAAAAATCCCCAATGAATACAGTGATACTTAATACTGAGTAAGCATGTATAGGAAATAAGGTCTGACTTTTCGGAACACACCACAGAATAAAACCCCATTAATTTGCATAATCCACAGCAAGGTGAGTGGTGTAGAAAAGTGAGTAGGAAAGAGGCAGAGGTATGGAAGCTGTCAGATAATAGTCTAAAAATAAATTCCACAACTTGTAATGGGTTCCCTGCTACATACAGAAAAAATGACTAACGGTTATTCCACAAATCATGCTTCCTACTGGAAAAGCTCCAGCCATTGCAGCAAGAAGTCCCATGGCATTAAGACAAACTAGCATATTGTGGCATAAGATTTCGTGAGCAAGAGATTATTTCCATCTTTTGGTGTAAGCTTACTTTTAAAGTACCGTATATTGTTCCTTGCACGTACAGACTAATTCAATTCATTTCTACTATTATTTATATAAAACGTGAAGCAATTGGAATAGAGAATTTTGCATCATGAATGCAGCATAAACTTCACCTTTTCAATTAAAAAAATCATTCCTCCCCAGATTTCATGCATTCTAACTGCTTTACTCTCCCGTGACACACCATACATTTAAAGCACGCCCACCCCCTGAATCCTGGGAAGTGTAGTTTACCCCTCAGAGCTACAATTCCTATCAACCTTAACAAATTACAGCTCCTAGGATACGTGTGTGCTTTAAAAGTATAGTGTTTACGTAGCCTAGTGTTTCAGTATTTTTAGAATATGGGAATTGGACAGAATAGGGTAACAATGCTAAAAAACTATGACTGAAATATATGGGCATTAGACACTGCTCACAACTTTTTAAATATCAGTGTTTGTGTGTATATATACATATACTTGTAAGATTTGTAATTACATATGCCTCAGATGAAGCACGCTCATTCCTAGTAAATATCATGCACTATAAACTGAGCAGACTTTAAGATGCCACAGGATTCTAGGTAAAATATTGTGTACTGTACTCAGATGCAATATGACTGGGTCCAGTAAAAACATGCACACAGGCATCCTTTTGTACTTCTAAGGTCACCCCCACGTGAAGAAAATGAAGTCACACAAGGGGGCCACTTACGGGAAATAAGCTAAACGTGCCCCTCCTTTCTTCTGGGTCCCTTTAGAGACACCAGTGACCCTATCAAAAAAAGGGCAGGCAGCACTGAATAAGGGAGGGGAGGCAGGGAAAATCGCTTAGCAGCGCAGAGGCGGCCTAACGCTGCAGCGTCAAGCGAGGCAGCCGCGGAGCCAAGGCCTCCCTCCTCACCCGTCAGCTTCCAACTCACCCGACTCCGGGCGCCATCGTTCGGCCGTAGATTGGCGAGGCTGACCCTGGGCAAGGTCCGCAGCAGCTCCAAGGCCTTGGCGCGGCCCCCTCCGCCTCCTCCAGCCCGCGCTGCCATCGCTCCCGCGGCACGAGCGAAGGGCGACGAATGAAGGAGAGAGGAAGGGGCGGCGCGGCGGGAGGAGGGAGAGCCCACCAGAGAGAACCAATCAGCAGGCTCTGCGCCGGCGCAGAAACACCATCAACCCCATGCTGTAGCTGTAGAGAAAAGAAATAATAGAGAGGCACCTCTCCCGGTTCCTCGTTTTGTTTTGGTATCTCGCCCACCCTGTGGAACGCCCTCCCATCAGATGTCAAAGAAATAAACAAGTAACTGAACTTTGGAAGACATCTGAAGGCAGCCCTGTTTAGGGAAGTTTTTAATGACTGATGTTTTAATGTATTTTTAATCCTTTATTTATTTATTTATTTTATTATTATTATTATTATTATTATTATTATTATTATTATTATCCATTGTTTTGAGAGAGGGGAAGCACAACGTGTCTGAATTCAATGGAATGGGCATCACATCTCAGTTTGAAGGACAACGGTTCCAGACTTCGCTTCTGTTGCAGGCGGAAGCACGCTGACACCGCTGCCAGATCACAGCTGCACTGCATTTGGATTTTTACATTTACTATATTCTGTGAACCGCCCTGAGACCCCCCCCCCCCGGGTATAGGGCGGTATATAAATTCAACAACAACAACAACAATACATTGTCTCCTGCAAAACAGCTGTCACTATCATTTATTTCATTTCTGAACCGCAAGTGGTTCTAGGGTGGAGTACATTAAATATAAAACCAAGCTAACCATTCCAGTGAAAACAGCAATGCAATTCCAATAAAAAATGAAAATAGAAAGTCAGTCATACCTCCATACTACAAAATCAGTAGCCTCAGCTGAAATCCTTCCTAATGTCTACCCAGATGTAACCCCGCTGGGCTTTCTCCCAGGTAAACAGGGGCGGGGGGGGGGGTAGAATTACAGCCTTACTGCGTCAAGAAACCACATCATTAAAAAGCATGGATGAAGAAATAAGTCTAGCTAGCAGCAAAAAAGCCAGCCAATGTTGGTGTCAGCTGGATTTCAAGAGGTGGGTGGCATTTCAGAGCTCCACTGCTGTGAAGCCCCTTTCACCAGATGCAGAAAGGTACAATCTCACTCAGATGGTTTTATACCACTTTAACAGTCCTGAAGAGTAAGTTTACACCTGAAATGTTATTAATCCCACTTCTCTGTAGATGGGAAAGTATTCACTTATTTCAAAATGACACAAACCAACCTGCTCATTCTGCTGATTGGGCCCTGGATTTGTGCCACAAAGCTTTGCCCCGAGTGCTGGGCACTAGCAAGCCACCCAGAAGCAAGACAGAAATAAAGAACTTGTGCTCTTATTTTGTGTATGGGAGGGCCCCCCGGAAAATCTTTGTATTTGCGTGTTTCTAAACATTCAAAGGGACCCGGGTGGCGCTGTGGGTTAAATCACAGAGCCTAGGGCTTGCCGATCAGAAGGTTGGCGGTTCGAATCCCCGCGATGGGGTGAGCTCCCATTGCTCGGTCCCTGCTCCTGCCAACCTAGCAGTTCGAAAGCACACCAGTGCAAGTAGATAAATAGGTACCGCTACGGCGGGAAGGTAAATGGCGTTTCCGTGTGCTGCTCTGGTTCGCCAGAAGCGGCTTAGTCATGCTGGCCACATGACCCGGAAGCTGTACGCTGGCTCCTTCGGCCAGTAAAGCGAGATGAGCGCCGCAACCCCAGAGTCGGCCACGACTGGACCTAATGGTCAGGGGTCCCTTTACCTTTACCTTTAAACATTCAAAACAGCCCTACAGTATACCCTGTGAATGTGAGCTTAATCTGTAATGTAAAAGATTTCCCAGGTTTATTTTGATGCCATTTAGATGACTGCATACCAGCCTTAACATCTGTACATGTTAAGTGTCTTGGAAGAAGCACTCTGCTTGGTAAATGTTTTTAATATTTTCATTGAAGTTTGTAAACAAATAAAAATAAAGCTCTGCAGTGCAAATTCCAATACAAATGCAGCTCCCTGTCTATTTATATGCTGCTCTTGAAAAACTTTACCGAGGCAGTTTTAAAACCTCTGAAATTACTCTTACATAAAGACCAGAGTTTTAAAAAGCAGGAATCCAGGCTGTGTCCGGGCTGTTCCTTTTGTTGGTAGGACGGCAATATTCTGGATTTCAATGGCAGATTAAAGCTAAGACTTTTGGTTATGTTTTTCTCTACCTCTTTTATCTCTGAAGCTTTTTTGGTTTGCCTTTTCCATTTTCTTTACGGCCACTCTACAGGAGGTGCGGGGAAACCTGGGGGGAGGACGGGGGACGGGGACCTGACGGTAAACCTCCAGAAGTTGCTTGGACTACAACTCCCATCATTCCTGGCTGCGGGCCACGAAGTCGAAACCCCGTTCCCCAGCCTTTTGAGAGAAAAAAACAAAAAGCGGCGGCAATAATAAACTAGAAGCAGGCTGAGCAGAAGCCGCTGTGGTGCTTTTTTTAATTTTTTTAAAAAAACAACTACCACCACCCGTGTGCGAATCCACCCCACAGAAACAAAGCAGGCGCTCGAGCGACCCGAAGAGGCCTACACACTTACACCTTTTAACGGCCGCCCTCGCTTGCTGACGCCACACGCAAGAGAAAGGCACGCACGGGCGTGCGCTCGCTCGCCTCCGCTGACGTAGGAGGCGGGCCCGGCCCAGCTTCCTCCCCGTTTTCTTCCTTCCAATCCGTTTCCCCGCCACGCCCGTTCCTCCTCCCTCCCGCGACGGTTTCTCACCGGCCTCCCCCCGCCCACCCTGCGGGTCGGAGAGTCCAGTGTATGTGCGGCAACAACATGTCTGCCCCGCTGCCAGCCATCGTCCCGGCCGCCAGAAAGGCCACCGCCGCGGTGAGTGAAGAAGGAGCGGCAGCGCCTGGCGCCTCTCGTAATGAGGGGGTGGTCTTTTTTTGGGGGGGGGGGAAGAGTTGACCAGGCAGGGGCTGGCGGGGGGGGGGGAGGCGTCTTGGGTATCGCACTCCTAAACTCAATGACTCTTTGGGAGGAAGCCCCGCGGAACGCAGCGCGACTTGCTTTGGAGTCGGAGGGCCCACAGCAGTGTCGTAAGCACCTCCCCCCCCCCTTCGCCTCCTGCCCCTGGCCTGGCTTTTGGACAGGCGCCCTCGCTTGTCTCCCGTTGGGCGGTAATGCCCTTGAGCCGCACTTAAGTCGCCGCCGCCCCCTTGTAGGTAAACCGTAAAAGTCTTGGGTTTTGCTCGAGGTCTTTTAAGTGTGGTGAATGTTATGTACGCAGTATGAACAGACGCGTGGTTTTGACATATGGTAAAGATGCATATTCTGCAAGCAGTTCTTGCAGAAACCAAGCAGCGTTCTCTTCCCCTTCCTCCCATTTCAGGGAAGAAAAACAAAATCTGGCCAAGCTCATATTCGAATACCGCCAGGTTTCACAATATGAGCCGAACAAAGCATTGTTGCGCTTGAAAATCTTAATTAAGACCGCGCAGCCGCTTGGGTCCTTTCCTTGCCTCAGATGGTGCTAATCCAAGTTTATAAGCAAGACCCTAAGTAGTAATTTCTTGTGTTAAAATTAAAAATACTTTGCATTTCACGGCCTCGGTGTCAAATCCTGTGTGGGCAGGTGGGAAAATCGCAACTGAATGTCGCGGCAATCGGATAAATTGCTGAGAAGGCTTTGGGAAGCCAGCACATGCTCTCATTTGTTGAGAGACTTGGCTGCAACAAAACATTTCATCACCTTTTGCTGTCTCTTTCAAAAGTGTTTGGAATATGAACACTTGCACCAGAATAACCAGAAGCGCGAAGTAGAGCTAAGTGAGTTATTTTAGTGTCAGTTTCCATGCAGGAGTGTCCCACCTAAGCATTTTAGTGATGAGAATTTATAATGAATAACTTGATGAGCAGCACAAGCTACTTCTAATTAGGTTGGTGGGGCCCTATATCCCCGAGGACTCATAATAATTATAAGGAAAAGGAATATAGAAAGGCTCATCACAATGAAAGGACAAAATAAACAAACATTCATAATAAGGAAAGAAAGGAAGAAACAAGAACAATTTATTTCAAAGACATATGAGTGGCCAGTTTGATTCTGTAGTGCTATTTTGAGGGCAGAGGTAAAAATGAAACCACCAGAGCATCAACCAGCATGCAGTTTCTTCTTGCCAAATGGTTCTGAGCTTCCTGGCTTTGCTCCCAGCTCAGAAACTTGCTACCTAGCTCATACTACAAGGTCAAACCAGAACAGGATCACACAAACTTTAATACAAATTGGGTTTTGGTTCTCATAGGTGCTTTTGCATAGGAGGGACCACACACAGTGATCTGTGAGGTGACTGCTCTGTATGTTGAACAGTTTATGTGTGCCTTGCTGCACTGGTTTTCCCCACCCCAAATTCTTTTATCTTTAAAATATGTGCAATGCAGTCCTGTGCATGATTCTTTGGAAGTCCCACCAAGTCAGAGGAACGCAACACTACATTTCTTACAGTGCTATGGGCATAATCACAAGGTTGGAACTGATCAACATGGTGGTCCAGTACTCAGGATGATAGTTAGTGCATGGAGGAGCTGCCGTGCTAAGGCAGTTTTGAATGACTTGTTTACATACATGATGGATTCATTGTGAAAAAAGAAAAAGGTGAACCTCAAGCAGGTGCCCAAGGTGAATGTGGTTCACAGTTCAACTACCAAATACATTTCAACAAATGCTTTCACTATAGACAACTGTAAATACCAATAGACAAGAATTAAACCCAGTAACCTCCAATCAAATATTGCTTATAACTTAAAGGTGCAAATAGAATACAAAATAGATGGAATTGAACCACTTCTCTGCACTCCACTGCTATGGGAATTCTAGCTTTACATACTAGCCGATTCTAGCCATATGGAATATGTTTTCAAGATGGTTATTAAAAGCAGTCTTAGAACTGTCAACCAACTGTTCATATTCTACTCCAAATACAAAAATATGTGAACCAGCTGTGAGTTTATGCTTGTCAAAGAAGCCTTACTGTATAGATGGCTTCTGGTGTTTGAATGAGAACAACAGTTATATCCTTCTTCTGTCCTTATCACATGAGCTCCCTTTATTTATTTACATGTGGAGTCAAGATTTAATGGAAGTATGTGGTTAGTTGCTGAAGAGTTAGGTGCATTCTCACTGTAGATAGCTTTGTACCATGTAATATTTTTTAAAAATAAATGGTCTAATTAATGTGCTGTTAACTTCTAGGTCATATTTCTTCATGGATTAGGAGATACTGGGTAAGTGAAATATTTAGCTTGCTATATGATCTTAGCCTTTAAAAATGCAGCTTGCTACTTACAAGAGAATATGCTAATATTCTCACCACAGCCAAATCTACATAAGCTCCCCTCATGACAGCTTATTACTGGCTGATGTGCATGCAGTGCTCAACCTCCATATGTTAATACCATTACTTCTGAACAGGATTACTATATCCTGGGATTTTTCAGACTAGTTTTATTACTTTTTTAAAAGTTCTGCATTTTACTTCCCTTGCATATGCCACATGGAACAACAGTATAGCATTTTTAGTATTATCAGTGGGAGTGGCCTTAATCCTGTAGAACTGGCTTAGCACCCCACCTTCCTTTCTTGCCCCACCTTTGAGCTCAGGGTGGCCAGGAGTTTTATCCTGTATTTTTCTCTCAATGGCTAAACAGTCATGACTATTTGTTTATTTATTGGGCAACACTTCCCAATATACACCTTCATTTTTGTTCTCCTTGGGAGAGTGTAATCTCTTCATCGACCTGCATAGGGAGAGGGAGGGTGGGAAAAGCATAGGTCTCCAGGAACAACTTGGGTGGCAGAAATAACATCTCCCCCCTGCTAACACTGATCCTGTTATTCCAAGGGTCCCTGGTTGGTGGCTGGGCTTCTCCCCATCACCATTCATTTCCCCCTGTTTTCCTGGCTAGGGAAGGAGTCTATGTATGGTTTGGGGTGTAAAGATTCAGGTAAGAATAAATTTAGTGCTTGAAATGTGTTTAGTGGTTTAAATAGTGCATTGGAATGTATCCTTTTAAACTTACATGCAGGTTGTCACCTGATTTAAGTTAATGGCTGGAAATTAGTCTAGAAAAGAATAAACGGGAATCCTCTTCTAATATTTTTCTTTCACATTGTGCTTCCTTAAAGCTCCTCCCTACAGAAGTAATTATTTTATACACTTCAGTGTCTATTTGTTCCAGGGGGCTTACTTTGTAGTAAGTCCGCTCAGGACTGCTATCTTCGGATGCTTAGAGTTACCAAAAGTTACATTTTGAAATTAATATTTAATTAACAAGTGTGCAGTTGAACTGGCTGTAGCAATAATTTTTGCTTTACATTACTGTCTTATTTATTTTCAGTCTTGAAGCTGAATCCAAGTCTTCGCCTTGTAGTCAGCATAAACTGCAAAATAATACTGATCTAAACATTGAAGAATTGGAAATCTGATTAAATCAAATTTAAAAAAAAAATCCTGATAGAAATGGATCCTCCTTTTAAGTGTTGGGTTTTATATACTAAAAAAGAGGATGGCTAAATTATGACATAAGTAATGACTTTGGATTGATATTTAAATGAACTGGAAGATTTTAAATGACAAGCTTTTTTGTTTTGTCTGTATTTTAATAGACATGGGTGGGCAGAAGCATTTGCTGGAATCAGAAGCCCACACATAAAGTATATTTGCCCACATGCGTAAGTATATTAATCCTTTTTGGTTACTGTTCTTCCCCCAACCCCATTTTCAAAATGAGATGGCAATTACATGTTTTGTAACAGACGGCCTGAAGGTTTTCTTTGAGAAACAAGGAGTTGCTATACATTCAGCTTTTTGGTTCTTTTTAAAATTAAATACAGACAAGAAGGCAAATCCTTGGTTAACTGCATCTAGAATTTCTAGCTGCTTGAGATGACCAAATGGCTGCAAAAATCTGCTTCTGGGGCTCAACAGCATGCATCCAAGAGATTCTCCAGCTGTATTATTTATTTGTTTCTATATACCCCACCCTTTCTCCCAGTGGGAGCACAGAGTGACTAACAGTATGGTGCAACAATAAGAAATTCAAGGTAGCAGGGAAATGCAGGCGCCTAGAGGCTTCCTTCTGAAACATTTTTAGGTTTTATCATTACAGGGGCTCTGGATTACATTAGAATTTCCTCTCCTGTGGAATATCCTTAAATAACTTGAGGCATTGTACGGGTTGTGGTACAGAGTGCAGCCTGACACTTTAGAGAGAGACTGAAGAAATAGTAAGGTAATTTAGGTGTGAGCCTGAAAAAACCATGCTTTGATCATTCTCAGGTACACAAAAATGAATTTCAAAGAGAACATGAGCTATAAATGAAGTCATTAAACTTATGACTTAAAGTGATAGAATCTTCAATATCCCACATTAAGTCCATGCTTTGCCATGTATCTTATAAGTATGTACGGTTTTTTTATTATAGGACACTGATTCCCAAATGGTGGCTTGGGACCACCTGGGAAGTACCACTTGACAGAACTGCAAAACAAGGAGTATGACTTCAATGAAGGGGTGGGGCTGAAGGTGGGTCCCAAACACACAAAATCTTCATGGTGAATCCTAAGTTATGTATTATACTGCCTTGTCCAAGTAAGCCAACCAAGATAAAAGATTTCAGGAATGGAAAAAAGCCCTTTATGCCCAAGTCTTGGATCAAAATGCTCAGTCTTATTTAGGGACTGGCAGGTTGAAAAGGTAGGAAAAAATAGGTCCATAACATGTATTTTGTTTCATGACAGAAGGAACACAGGAAAACAGAATGTGTGAAATACCAGGAAATGATCTATTGGCTGCCAGTGGGTCAGTGATGGGACGCAGGTGGCGCTGTGGGTTAAAGCCTCAGCGCCTAGGGCTTGCCGATCGAAGGGTCGGCGGTTCGAATCCCTGCGGCGGGGTGCGCTCCCGCTGCTCGGTCCCAGCGCCTGCCAACCTAGCAGTTCGAAAGCACCTCCGGGTGCAAGTAGATAAATAGGGACCGCTTACCAGCGGGAAGGTAAACGGCGTTTCCGTGTGCGGCTCTGGCTCTGGCCAGAGCAGCGATGTCACGCTGGCCACGTGACCCGGAAGTGTCTCCGGACAGCGCTGGCCCCTGGCCTCTTAAGTGAGATGGGCGCACAACCCCAGAGTCTGTCAAGACTGGCCCGTACGGGCAGGGGTACCTTTACCTTTACCTAATTGTGATGGGTCACCATATTTGTTGACCAAGACATGACAGGTATTTGAGCTGGGGTAAGAGGGTCAGAAAATTTCATTTCCTGTCTTGGCCAGTTACAAAGTTTCTCTCTAAGGAGATCTGCCTATTGTGATATGATCTTATCAGGAGTTAGTGATGGTACCGTTTACATATTACAGAAACACATGAAAATGATTGTTTTGAATGTTTTTACTAATTAAAAAAAAAATTCTCCCCAATTTCCAGGCCAGTTATGCCAGTTTCTTTAAACATGAACATGGCTATGCCTTCTTGGTAAGTAGTGGATTTGCAAGAATTTTGTCATTTTTTAAAGGTTTGTTGCATTCTCTTTCCCTGAACGTACAGTGTTATTTATTCCAAATGGAGGAATATTGAAGTAGACAGAGGAGAGAAGATTGATTTTGGTCACTACATAGTAAAATGAGGAAGGGATATGGATGCAATAAAAACTGATTGAACCTTAATTTCATGTAATGTATGATATAATGCACTATGGTCACAGTTGTGTCTTTTCTGTGGACTGCAGCTCAAAGAGGAAGAGGCCTATGTTTAGTCTAACACAGGCATCCCCAACCTGTGGCCCTCCAGATGTTTTGGCCTACAACTCCCATGATCCCTAGCTAACAGGACCAGTGGTCAGGGATGATGGGAATTGTAGTCCAAAACATCTGGAGGGTCGAAGGTTGGGGGTGCCTGGAGCATATAGTCAGACACATTGCTGCCCATTATGCCAGCGTTTCCTTTCATTCACATGAATTTGGGTACTGACACATGGTCTTGTTCAGAGTTTGCTTTGTATTCCTCCTGTATAGCACATGTTGCTGTTTAGTTTCAATCATAAACGTGCCTTTTATGCCTATCATAAAGACACAGTATCTGTCTCTGGTTTGGATCTGATCTGTGGTTTGTTTCAAAGCTCATGTTCATGTTAAGAGTTGCCTACATTGGAGCTCTAAGACTTATAAAAGCTGGATGGCAGGCAGCTTTCTTCCCTACACACAGATTTAGTGGCAGAAAAGCTATATCATTTTATAATCGTTCACAAAGTGCTTAAAAGCTCACACATATTACCAGAAAAAGTGACCAGTATAGCTAACCCTACCTCTTGCTTGCCTCTCCCTTCTTCAACTCCATCCATCGAACTGTTTCCTCAGATCCTTGATTTCCATCCTGTGTTCATTCAGCCACAATTCTTTGCAAACACTGTTGTTTCTCTCCAACAATCCCTTCCTTCCAGAAGCATTCAGCTTTGATCCCTAAGACCCTGCGTAAGGTTTTCTATGCCTGTTCATTTGTCCTCTTCTTTCCTTGGCTGTCTTTCATGCCTGTACATACTCTGGCTATTTCCCCCTCAGGTTTCTGTATCTCAATCTACTGTTGACTATGTCACCTAACCTTTAAGCTTGCTACACCATAGTCTCCTAAAACCTTTACTCACTCAATTTATTTGTCTTGATGATACAACTCCTGCTGTTCCTGTAGTTGAGTGGTAGTTCAAGTGCTGTTGGTGCCTGACTCCCATCACCTCTAGCCAGCATCACAAATGATCAGGCATGATGGCAGTTGTAGTTCATAAACATCTGCAGCAACACATTGACTAAACCTGCTATAGCACATAATAATAATAATAATAATAATAATAATAATAATAATAATTAAGAAATAAATAAATAAATAAATAAATAAATAATTTATTATTTGTACCCCGCCCATCTGGCTGGGTTTCTCCAGCCACTCAGGGCGGCTTACATAAAAACCAAAAATACACCAAAATATCACAGATTAAAAACTTCCCTGAACAGGGCTGCCTTAAGATGTCTTCTGAATGTCAGGTAGTTATTTATCGCTTTGACATCTGATGGGAGGGCGTTCCACAGGGCAGGCGCCACGACCGAGAAAGCGCTCTGCCTGGTTCCCTGTAGCTTTGCTTCTCGTAATGAGGGAACCGCCAGAAGGCCCTCGGCGCTGGACCTCAGCGTCCAGGCAGAACGATGGGGGTGGAGACGCTCCTTCATGTAAGCTTTTAGTTCTTGTCCAGCTGCTACCTTGCTTGCTTTCCTTGGAAGAGGCTGTTTCTCAAGTCCTCATCTGACCTCTGATAGTTCACCACTTAGATTATCTTTAAAAGTTTAGATACACAGACTTTCAGTACCAAAGGTTTTGTCACCCTTTTTATATTACAGCATAAAGAAAAAGGCTTTATTCTGCTAATACTATGGATTACATTTTTTTAATCACTTCCTGATTGTGCAAAAATAAATAAATAAATAAATAAATAAATAAATAAATAAAGCAAGCCAGGTAGTGCTTAAAAACCTTTCCCACTAAATTTATCTACATTGTTTCATTTAAGGTTTGATATCATTGGTCTCGCTCCAGATTCACAGGAAGATGAAGCTGGGATTAAGCAAGCATCAGAGAATGGTATGTTCTATCTATAACAATGTTATGTTCACTACATGAGCAGAGCTTTTTTGATCACACCCATCTAGTCCAGCATCCTGTTCTCGCAGTTGCCAGCCAGATGCCTATGGGAAGCCCATAAGCAGAACATGAGTGCAACAGTGGTTTCTCTTCTTGTCCTTCCCAGCAACTGGTATTTAACTACATCTTCATGGGCAGCTTGTGTTTCTGTGTTGTACAGTGAGAAATGGAGCCAATTTTTTAGTGCATGGCACAAAAGCTATGTGTATGGTCACCCTGCACATTTTGGGCCTTCCCAGAATTCAGTCCTCTGAGGAAAAATGGGCCCCTATTCCTATTCTGATCCAAACCACAGAATGACTACAATCTTAATAGAATGGGTGTTGCCACATTGTGGCATTGTAGTCAGGACATTTCTTTTGACCAGGGGCTGTATCCCATTATGTCACTCAACTTTTTGAATACTATTCCTAGTTCTCACCTCTCTTCATTCTCCCTTTTTCTACTTGCAATTGCATCATTTATGTTCCAGACAAATAGGTAGGTTGCAGACAAATAGTTTAAAGTACAGTCATACCTCGGGTTGAAGTAGCTTCAGGTTAAGTATTTTCGGGTTGCGCTCTGTGGTGACCCGGAAGTAATGGAGCGCGTTACTTCCGGGTTTCGCCACTTACACATGCGCAGACGCTCAAAATGACGTCACACGCATGCATGGAAGCGGCGAATTGTGACCCGCGGACGCAGGTTGCGTTCGTTTCAGAATGCGAACGGGGCTCTGGAATGGATCCCGTTTGCATCCAGAGGTACCACTAATCTGAACTTGAGAAGAAACCCTAACAAGGTGGTTCTGATTACTTCTTTGCTTGCACAACTAACGAAAGTAGAATGCGAGATTTCTGCAACCTCCAATGCACTCCATCTAGTCATAATCAAATCCTATTACATGATCTGTATTTGGGGCTCAATTCTTATGCAGTTTTGTTTTGATTGATCAGCTGCACTTATTATATATTTTATTTGTATTAATATATATAGTTTACTGCTTTGGGAGCCTTGGGTTAAAAATTGGTATATACTGTACAGGTAAGCAGACAAAGTACAGGTAAGCAGACAAAATGGGAAAATGGCTTACCCTCTTGAAGGTGTCTTGGACCATAACTTTAGGGTAGATGGAGTCATATTTATCACCTAAGAATCAGTAGAATTTCACTGATTGCTAGGAGTGTATTATGGGCTGTCCCGTGAATCCACTGGATGAAACAGCGAAAGAACGTTGCCTCAGGAGAGTGAGGAAAATTCTCAGGGATGATTCACACCCTGGCTGGCACTTTCTTGATCTCCTGCCCTCAGGCAGAAGATATAGAAGCATGATTAGTCGCACCAACAGGGTAAAGTACAGCTTCTATCTGTGGGCTGTTAGGCTGCTGAATGAAAAGATAACAACAGGGCAACTGACTTTCGGGTTTGGTGTGTGTGTGTCAGTAAACGAGGGGAATTAAGACTAAGAGAGCTGAGTTGGGGGTGCTCGTGTAATCTCACTGTATACAAGTTGTACAAGAGACAATAAAGTATTTCAATTAAACCTTTGCCTGTTTTACCTCATCCCGAGGTAGTCTTTTAGGTGAGGCTTTATATGCTTAGCAAGAGAGAAGATTCTGACCTCATTATCTGTAGCCATGCCTGCGGCTGGATAATTGGATAAATGTCTCATCTTTACCTGTTAGCCCCACAGTGGCTCTCTCCATGACAGTCAATTGTCTACTTTTTTGTGATGACCATTAACAGTTAGCTTTTTATGGTTGCAGTGAAAGCACTTATTGAGCAAGAAGTAAGGAATGGAATACCCTCAAACCGAATAATTTTGGGAGGATTTTCTCAGGTAAAGCCAATTACTTTTTTTTTACATCTAGCACTATTTCTGTGTAAGTTGAAAGTGACTTTTATAGTATGACACACCTGCTATTATTACCATATAACATAGAATCTAGATAGCTTTTCCATTTTTTTCTGTGACCTTCAAAAGACCCACAGCACATTTTTAGTGACATTTTCTTGTGCCTATGTTTTCCTGGAGTCTTTGTGGATTGGACATACAGTGGTGCCTCGCAAGACGAAAATAATCCGTTCCGCGAGTCTCTTCGTCTAGCGGTTTTTTCGTCTTGCGAAGCATCCCTATTAGCAACTTAGTGGATTAGCGCTATTAGCGGCTATTAGCGGCTTAGCGACTTAGAAAAAGGGGGGGGGAAGGGAAAAAACTCGCAAGACTCGCAAGACGTTTTCGTCTTGCAAAGCAAGCCCATTTTGGAAATTCGTCTTGCGAAACACCTCGAAAAATGGAAAACCCTTTCGTCTAGCGGGTTTTTCGTCTTGCGAGGCATTCGTCTTGCAGGGCAACACTGTACCTCCTATTTACCTTTCCTCAAAGCTCAGGTTGAGCAGCAATTTTCAAACGCATAAGATATGCTAAAAATAAAAGTTAGTTCCATATGTTCTTGGCACTGATAGTTCTACCTGAAATATACCTTGCAGACCTTTTAGAGAATGTTCTGATCTTGGCATGCGCTCCGATACAGGAATGCACAATCTGTGGAGCAACCACTGAAGAATATATGTCAATCATTTTTACTTGGCTTGTAAATGTTATAATTTCTAGGTTAACAGCATGAGGCACAGGAGATGAAGTGGTCCCTTGGAGCTCAAGCTATCACAAAGGACTAATATGCTTAATTAAGTATGGCTCTTGTGCATGGGAGTTAGTATGGTTGCATTTGCTGTACAGCAGAGACTGCCTAGAGCAAGCTGTAACAAAGAGATTTGCTATTTTTAAAATACAGTTTTACAATAAATAGTTTCACAGACCCCTTTGCGCCTCCTCAGTAGTGTCCCCAAACCCAGCCACTTTGCTCATTCTTATCCAAATGAAAGGAAAGGAGCTGGGCCACCTGAACTCCAACATCCTTCCAGGTCCTTGTAGAAGAAGTGCCCATAGGAAAACAAGTGTTTTACAGTCGGCCCAAGGATTGGAAGTGAAAGATTCAAATACAGCACACACCTGAAGGGAGTTGGGGTAGTGGGAGAACATATTGCCTCAAGGAGGTCTGCCTTGTATTTTGAGAACCATTAATGTAAAGATCTATGAGTTTATGATTCTAGTATATAAAAATGCAGATGTGCTGTTTGACCAGTTTCTAAATGTTGGTAAGGAAGCCTAGCTGAAATTACAGCATTTTCAGTGTGCATATTTTAATATGTAATTGCAGTAATGAGTGCTCTTTTGGTTTCACTAGGGAGGAGCTTTATCGCTGTACACAGCTCTCACAACAAATCAGAAGCTGGGGGGTATTGTAGCACTCAGCTGTTGGCTTCCGCTGCGGACCTCATTTCCACAGGTAGTGTACTGCTGTTCTAAAATTCAAAAGAACTGAGGTTGGTTATATTGAAAAAGCTTTCCATTTATATTTCTGCATTCAGTTCTCATGATAGAAAGGCATAATTATCACAGTCAGGGATAAAGGCAGCTTACAGCAAGTTAAAGAGCATTCTGTTTGGTCCATTTCTCTTCTTAGATCTTGACTATAGAAAAATATAAACAGTATTTCATGAACCCAAGAACTTATAACAGGTTTCATGCATTTCTAAAGAAGGCATTGTGATATCAGCTGGATGTTTCTTCAGGACCTTTCACTAGAATAGCACATGAAAAGGATATTTTCCTTAAAGTGTTAGTATGAGAGGCTTAGCCAGTGGGGTGCCTTCCAGATTCCTTTTCCCATCCAGCCACAAAGTTGACTTCATGATGCTGACCTAGCCACTGTGACTCAGACTAACCTATGTCATAGAGCAATGAGATGAAAGGGATGGTGAACTTCTCGGAGGGCTAAAATAAAAAGTTGTTCATATCTTTCACCTCTTAATGTTCTAACATATTGCCTTTTGACAGGGTCCTATCAACTGTGTCAACAGAGACATTCCCATTTTCCAGTGCCATGGTGACCGCGATCCTTTAGTTCCACTTATGTTTGGTTCTGTCACTTCTGAGACACTAAAGACTATGTTAAATCCTGGCAACATAAGTTTTAAAACTTATTCGGGAATGATGCATAGCTCGTGTATTGAGGTAATTGTTCTACAAAATACTGATGTCATCTGAAGTGATGTTCTGTTTCTTTGTTTTCCATTTAAGCCATACTAGTATATAAGACCTTGAAACAATTGTAACGATATAATTTTATTTTCAAGAACTAGTTGAAAGTTATTAAACATTTAAAAAACTTATTCAATAGATACAATTGAAGAATAGGATACAACTGTAATAGACTTAACATTGTCCTGCACTTCCTCTTTCTAAGTAATATCACATTTTGAACCAACTAAATATCCAGTATTTTGGAACATAATTCTGACTTCCTTAGCATGGAACCTGCTGACATTATATGCAATGCAGTCATACATCTGTACTCAGAAATAAGTCCCAGTAAGTTCAATGGGACTCACAGGTTAGAGCAAAGTTTTCCAAAATTTTCATGTTGATGACACACTTTTTAGACATGCATCATTTTGCAACACAGTAAATCAGTTTTACTAGCAAACTGGAGGTTAAACTAACCATTTCCAGCCCTAGAAGGAGCATGAGGAGTGTTTGTGTGACACATCTACACACTGCAGCTAACACACTCAGTTTGGAAAGACTCTTGGTCCAAAACGGTGCAGATACAATGGCAGGCTGACTGTATGTGGGACTTTCTTTTTTAGTACTGTAAAATGACAGTTTGTGTTTTAAGTTTGGTTGAATGGAAAAGAATCAATGCTTTCTAGGCTAAGAATGACTTTGCATTGTAAGGAATCCAGCCATATGCTTGGTTTTATTGTGTATTGATTCCTGCAATATGCATAATTAAACCAGATCACTGTTTTTTATCCCTTAACAGGAAATGATGGATGTGAAGCAGTTTATTGACAAGCAACTACCTCCAATTGACTGAAACTATGTGAGAAACCTTTTGTTAAATGCACCAGCAACAGTTGTCACCTGTACTAAATTCTTTCTTTTCATGCAGCATTTCTAAAGTATTTCTGTGCCTACAGTGTTAACTGTATTGCAATGAATAGATCACATAACTTTGAGAAGTAATGCTTTTACTTCACTGGCCGCAGTGTAGATGCAAGGCAGAGGAAAAGCATGTTAGAATATAATTAGGTATACTCCTCCATGCTTGATTGTTCCAAATTTACATTTGTCTCTTGATAACTGAATACCTCTTCTTTAAAATAATTGTTTAAATGAGAACAGTTAATGTTCCAGACCTGTTTTATTACTGCTTGCAAAATTGGCATTAATGTATTATACATACAATATGCAGTATGTAAAACTGAGTAAGCATGCAGTGGTAGGATAAGTATATATACTTAAAGATCACGTTTAATCAATATTATTGCATGAGCAAGGGAAGACTGTTGCCCAGTCTTTAATTATTCCTGCACATGATGAAATACAGTATTATCACCTCCCTGTGTGTCAGGCTACTTTGAAAACTTAAAGCACCTGATCTCTTAAGTCAGATTCCTACTCAACTGCACTTAATATGATTTTAATATAAATCTTTAATACAATGAATTCCTAGCATAAGCTCTCCTAAACTCTTGCAAAACTTAAGCCCTCAAATGCTCTTAAGTAGCCTTGTAAAATTTCTGAATTAAAAGTAAAAGAATATATTTTATGAACAATTTATTGTAAATTGCTTCTGCTATAGCAAAAGCAGGAATGTGCTGTGGTACAACCACAGATGTAATAGACAAGTGAATCTAGAAAAGTCATTGGACTAATTTTTCTTAGCACACTTAGCACAACAGTGTGACTTTTTTGTTTTAAAATGTTTCAGACTTCAAGTCTTTGTCAGACTAGTATCTCTCTCACATCCCAAAGTTATGGCAAATATTTGAGAAATAAAGTATTCTCCCTTGCTCAACCTGCCAAACCTTATTGCATTTTAATCTATACATATGCAAATAAAATTTGAAGCTTCCTAAGTAACTTGTATAGCCAGCTTCAAAAATTTTCATGTAATGTATTCAGAAGCAGTATTGCAGATTTGGTGGTAGTGCAAATCATAAATATGTAGAAAAATTTGGAAATTTCCCCTCTTCCAGGCCATCACTGAAGTTCCACTATTTTGCTAACTGTCTTGGCATTACACTGCTGATACATATCTTATTCTTAATGATGTTGAAATTACAGCTTCTGGGGTTTCTTCTATTATCTCTCTTCTTTATGCATATAATCCAAGCGTAGGAATACAATCCAACACAGTCATATGTGCACGAAGACAAGCATTTATTAAGTTACAGATGTTAGTGTTCCAAGGATGTTTGTAATGTGACTGTAAGTACTTCTCCTATCTAGCTTTGTATATCACATTCCTTGAGCCTTGCTGAACTTTCTGTAGCCTCAGGGCCATCTATATACCAGCAGAATTGGGCAGTAAAGTGGTTCCTGGTCTGCACAAGTTCAGATTTCAAATGAAAGAATAGGTTTGACTGTTCTTAGCAGTCTCTCTAACTTGCTGTGTGCTAGGGGAGAGTTTGAATGAAGAACTGAAACATGCCACCTTTCCATTTGTAGAAATGGATTTCTAATTGCATACAATGCATTTCATACAATGCATTTCAGGAACAGCTTTACCACTTAATTCTGCTGAATAGAATTCAGCCCTTAAACAGTAGTGAATGCTTCTGTACTCAGCCTTCTTTCCAAGATATTTCAGTGCTGAGGACCTCTGCAAGAGCTGGTGTGCACAGGATTTCAATATGAAACCAGTGTGACTCTCTTGAGTGCTTGTTCTGTTTATACTGGAGAATAGTTTTCAATATAAATTATAGCTTGCAGCAGAAGGCAATCTGTCATTTTTCTGGCAATGTGTGAATTTTTTTCAGATCCTTGCTTTAACAGAAGTTGGTCTGCTAAAAAGTATTTCTAATGGAATAGATATGTTCTATTAAGCAGTAGTGAAAATAGATGTTTTGATTTACTAGACTAGATTCATGTTTTATCAACTTGTGTGAAACTACTGAAATAAAAATGGTAGTACTCCAATAAGATACACATTTAGTCCACTTTGAAATTATAGACATGTAACATTTTGTCAAATCAAAATTTGATATCCAGTATTAGATGAAATACTTAATTGCCAACTTGCTGATAAATATTAATTATATTGTATGTATATTACAGCGTAAATGCTGCATCAAAGGAAAAAACAATGGCTTCATTTTACCCTGATAGGATGTAGCCTTTATTTTTCCCTTAAGTAATGTACAATGTCAATGCAGTGAATTGCTGAAGGAGTACAGTACTCTAACTTGTTACTCTAATCTGTTAATTAAATGTTTGCCTTAGTGAGGTGTATTGCACTTCATTAAACTGCAAAATGCATCTTTTTATAAATAGGTGCTATTGACACTCAAAATGAATATAGTTTTAAGAATGTATTGTATAGGATGTTAATAAAGCCATATGTTTAGGCTGGGATATTTTATAAACAAATTTAATTTGGCTTTCTTTTTCCCTAAGTTGTAGAAATACACAGTTAAGGTAACATCTTGATTTTATATTTGTTTATAGAAATAAGTCTTGTTGAAATGGCTTTCTTGTAATTGAAAATTGTAACCTTTCTGTTACTGTGAAATAAACTCTGAACAACCATTACATGAACCATTTCTTGATAGCAGAGTAAAGGCTGCAGACTTTATATATGTAAAGTAAAGCAAAAGATGGAGAAGGGAATATTTCATCTTTTAAAAGGACCTTATATTATCTTTCATTTATAAATCTCAAAGCCATTTACAATATATATGTGTATAAACCCCCCATTGAAATCCATACACTTAACTATCTAAATAGTAATAATTTCAGGAACAACAGCAGCAAGAATAAAAAATAAATCTTGCAGTAAGAGTCAGCAAATAAACAGAAAGATATTTTAATTGCTTGCAAAGGCACGCAATGTTTGTAGGGTAATAACTGATGCTACAATAGAGAAGTTTAATATTAAAAGCAGGCGGTCTTTCAGATATCAGGGCTTTAAACACCAATGTGAGCATCTTGAATTGCACCTGGAAATGAAGGCAACCAGTGCAACTGTTTTAGAATGGGTTAAATCAGACCTAAATGGAACCTCAGCCTGCAATTTGGCTGCTGCATTTTGGACCTACTGAAGTTTCTGCGTCATCTTCACTGCACTAATACAATCTGGAAGTTGGCAGAACATGGAGTACAGTGGCCAAATAATCTCCGTCCAAAAGGAATCATAGGTGGCAAACCAGCTGGAGCTGAAAAAGGCACGCCTAGTATCATAGGTGGCAAACCAGCTGGAGCTGAAAAAGGCACGCCTAGTCTTCGAAACCGTCTGAGCCTCCAGTGATAGTGATGAATTCAGGAGCACCCCAAAGCGGCAAACCTGCTTCTTCCATCCAGGGTGGTCTGCTAAGGGCTTAGTATTTATTTTTTAAGCAATTATTTTTTAAGCAATAAATGTTTGGGTAAAATAAAAATGTCAGTTTATGTCTGTGAGTAATAATAATGTAGACTTCAGGAATAACTATTGGTAGAAATGTTCCTGCAAGTATTTTGGCCCCAAGTCATTCAGGACTTTATAAAACAAGCATCAGCTTAAATTGGACCTTTTAAGATACTGGTGCTACTGGTGCTAAATGATCCCATTTGGCTGCCCCAAAGTTAACAACCTGACAGCCGTACTCTGCAGCAATAATCCAATTGCTAGGTCACCAGAGCACAGGCTACTTGTAACAAATTGTCTTGGTCTAAGAACAACTCTTATTCACTGCCCGGAAAGCCTTAGGCAGCACATGCTGAACAGCATAGCATAATTTTTGACTGACGATAGGAAATCCCTGCAGTAGTTAGAAAATGCTGCAAGGCTAGACATAAAAGTACGATATCCAGTAAATGGCGGGGGGCGATATATATCAAAAAATCGACTTTGAGCTGAAGAAACCTTCCCGCATCCTACACCGGCCCTCTTTTCGCTTACACGCCACCCACCCTCTGTGCCTTATACCTGGATCAAATCCCACCCCGATCAAGCACCATTAGGGCAACTCATAAGGCAAGGGATGCGTACACACCATGCAGTTTTACATCTGAAAGGTATTCCTCCCCCACACGCCCCAAAAATAAAAACAATGGGAACTGTAGTTTCCTCCTCGCCGAGCTACAGTTCCCAGCGCCATTAGCAAGCTGCAGCTCCCGAGATTCTTGGGGTGGTGTGTGCTTTAAGTCTGCTTCTACGGTTCCTCCTCAGCCAGTCTCTCTTGATCCCAACTCTCTGATGGAGAAGCGACATTTTCTTGCAAGCGCAGCAGCAGCCGCCCCACAGCGTCCCTCTATTTCCGCTGGGCGGGCGCAGCTTTTGAGCTTCGGTGAAGCTCCACCTTCCCCTCCCCTCCATCGATGTTTTCGGCTTTCGCGAGCACCGCCTGGCTCTCTTTGCCTCGGCTTGATGAGCGCAGCCTAGCGCCGCGGCTGCCGAGCTGTCGCTTCTGGGTCAGGCCGGCTTATGTGCTGTGAGCGGCCCGGGCTGTGGGTTGGCGGCTCCATCTTTGCTGGCGCCGGAGTCACTGCGGAGCAGCAGCCGAGGCAGCGTTAGGCATTCGCGGCGGCGGCGGCGGCGGCGGCGGCTGAACTTCGCTCCCCATCACCCGCATCGTGGAACGTAGGCGCCGCGGGCAGTCGCCATGAGCGCCGAGGATGAGATCATTCGCATCGCGAAGAAGATGGACAAGATGGTGCAGAAAAAGAACGCGGTGAGGAGATGAGCCGGGAGGGACCGAGTGCCGGTGTGTGTGTGTATGTGTGTGAGAGAACGCGAGCGAGCGGGCGGGGGGGGGTGTTCCACTGAGCCCCTCGCGCGCTCGGCTTGAACGTCCGCTCGACCAATCAGCTGCGCCTCGCGCTCAGCTGGGCGCCCGCCTTTTTCTTTTTTCTTTCCTGAGGGGCGGCTTATTTCGCGCGCGGATCCTCTTTTGTGAGGCCTCAACTGTCACCTTTCGGAATGTGGGTGGGGGAGAGGAAGGAAGCACCTCGCTTCGCCCTCGTGCCAGTGTGGCAGATGGAGCCGTTCCTCTGGGTGGCTCTCTCGACTGGTGACGACACTGTACGTCAAAACAAGGCACTTTCACGGGCGACGTTTCCTTGGGGAGCAACCGAATCCTTGCCCTCCAAAGAACCGGCAGTCCAGGGACCCACGAAGTGAAGCCCTTGCCTGTGGTGTATTGTGGCACGACCGCTTCGCCGGAGGCTGCCCGATTTTCTCGTCAAGGCTGGTAGCCATGGTATACTGTACTTGCTTAAAAATATGGTGCTGGTTGTCAGAAGGGTGAACTCTCTCTCTTTTCACAGATCTGAGAAGAAAGGACGCAAAAATATGTTATGAGTCTCATTTGTTTGTTTGTTGATTCATTCATTCATCCATACACAGTATATTTATCATACGAGTATTTATACTCTGTTTACTCACCTGAATTCTCCAGGCAGCTTGCAGTATATTCGAAGCACAACAAAGCAGGCAAGGCTACAATAGTTACTACAGCAGGTCAAAGGTGTATCGGTTTCCCCTGCTTGCTCTCTGGTGTCCCATTAAATGCTGTTCTGGAACTGACTTGAAGCAACCAGAGGTTATTCCCACACGGCCCAGGACTTGCTCATAGAATCGTAGAGTTGGAAGGGTCATCTAGTCCAACCCCCTGCAATGCAGAAATCTCAACTAGATCATAGACTCAGAATATGATTCCCTGGCCAGCTGCAACTGCCTCTCACAGTCCTGGCCTTGATGCAGGAGGAGGTGCTGGGGGAGCAAAGATGTTAACATGTCACCTCCCCAATAGGTATATGTTTTCTGGGTATCTGTCTCCACCTTTGATTCCATTTTCCAATGGGACAATAATTGCTAGTCTGCATTGGTTTTAACTGGCTTACGTGTCTTGTAAGTTTCAGCATCTTTTTGGAAATGTTTGCTAGATATCATGCCACGTGTTTATACCTCGCTGCCCTTGAGTGTGGTTGTGGAGGCGGTGGGGAAGCTTCAGTCCTTTCAGTCCTTTCAGTCCTTCACTGCCTGTAAATAGGCAGTGAGATAAAACCATAAATAAATGACAGTATTCCACCTGAATATTAAACTAGGTTTTATTTTCGCTTTTAAACATTTCTGCATACAAGTCAGTTGATGAAGATGTGTCACTCAAAATGTGTTCAATAAACTTGACCTTACATTTGTCATTTTAAAATGAAATTTCCATCAACATGATTCTCACTCTTAAAAATAGGAACTGGAGCAGTTGTCCATAAAAGTTAAGTGAAACAGGTAAAAGTTCCCAGCTAATTTCATAATAATAATGTCATGTGAATTCAGGGGGGAGGAATTCCATCATCACTGAAAGTGATCTATGCCTTCCTCAAACAAATATTAAAATTATAGCATCTCCTTGGAATATCACAGTATTCTTGAGTGCACATGTATTTTAATATTTTTTTGGCTGGTCATATTCAGAGAAGATAAGCCTCACTAGGCTTGGTGAAGATTCTTTGAGAGAGTTGTATATTTTTTCTGCAAATGGTAACCCTGGTCTGGCTAGTGTCATGTTTCCTATAGTAGTGAGTGGGGCTAAAAATGTGTTCGATTAAAAATGTAAGTATATAAAATGAGTTTTACTGTAAAACCTAAGCCTTGCTAGTCTTCATAAGGAATAACTTGGTAAACCTTACATCTAAATGTGCCTCTGTGCTACTAAGTAAAATTAATTTTATCTGTAACCATTCCAGAAATTCTTCTATAGCTTTATTCTAAATATGGATTCAGTGTAGAACTACAGTGGTGCCCCGCAAGACGAATGCCTTGCAAGACGGAAAACTCGCTAGATGAAAGAGTTTTCCGTTTTGGAGGTGCTTCGCAAAACAAATTTCCTATGGGCTTGCTTCGCAAGACGAAAATGTCTTGCGAGTTCCTGCGGGGGGTTTTTCCTCCCCCCCTTTTTTCTAAGCCGCTAAGCCGCTTATCCGCTTATCTGCTAAGCCGATAAGCCGCTAAAAGCCGCTAAACCGCTAATAGTGCTAATCCGCTAAGCCGTCAATGGGCTTGCTTTGCAAGACCAAAAAACCGCTAGACGAAGAGACTCGCGGAACGGATTATTTTCATCTTGCGAGGCACCACTGTATTAAGAAACATTGATTTATTTGACTATCTTTGATAATACTTTTGATTCAGATGGTATATTTTAGATGTCAACTTCATATATTTTTCTCTGCTTGGTGAATTATGCCTTCGGAACGCTACTTAATGCTTGATACAGGGCTGTGTTAAAGGCTTTGTTACTGATTATGTATGCCACATTCACTGAAAGAAAGTTATTTTAACTTGGTAAGTGAGTGCACAGTGATGTTGTAGGAACAGTCATGTGTTACGATTCTTATGGATTTGGGGTTGGATACCCTGGTCTCTTGTATTCTTCCAAGCCTCACAATGGGAGTTTCTTGCTGCTGACCCACACATCTCACACCTACAAATTCAACTGGTTCAGGCGCAGTGTGTATTCCTTTTAAAAAAATCATATCAGCATGAACTGTATACTTGTGTTAAACTAAACCTTGCAAGTTATATTTCTGACTATCAATGCTTGTTCTGTAGTATAACCAGTGTAACAAATTACCTTATTGTGTAATGAATAGGTCAAGTTGGCAGAGGTAATTTTGCACATATGGATTTCAAAAATCGAGAACAGTTGAGTAAGATTAGAGAAAAAAGGTAAGCAGTAGCTTTTCCTCTTATAAGGTACGGAGCCAGTATGTGTTAAACAACTTTCCATGTGCATTCCGCTGCAATCCTATGCTCACGTATTTGGGAGTAAGCCGCATTTAGCTCTGTGAGACATGCGTTTGAGTAGACATGTATAGGATTGAAGTTACAAATCATTTGTACAAATTTATATCTAGCTGTAGCATCATACTTCTTAAATCCTTGAATATGGAACCTAATCTATAAAGACTGATTCTAAAAATAATTTTGAACTATTTTCGCCTATGATAGTTTTATGACAAATTTATTTCTTATACAAATTATATTGTTGTTCCTAAAACCTTCTTATAAATATTTGTCTAGCGAATACTGCAGTTCTTATACTGTATGCCGGCTCCCTCAGCCAGTAAAGCGAGATGAGCGCCACAACCCCAGAGTCGTCCGCGACTAGACCTAATGGTCAGGGGTCCCTTTACCTTTACCTTTAGGTCAGGTTTAGAACAGAACCACTGAAATGAATGGGACTTAAATTAGTCATGACTGACTTAAGCATTTTATTTCAAGCGGTCTTATTTAAAAGTGAGTGTGATTGGCTACAGTGGAGTGCTACTTGTATAAAATGTTTTGGTTATTGCATCCCCATCTTAATTTAGCATAGGAGTAAGGCCCACACTATTCATTGGAATTTGATTATTTGTACGTTTGGGACTGTGGCATAAAGCTACAATTTTAAAAAAAGTTTTCTCAGATGTAAATCCTTCTGGTTTCTGGTTGAAATTTTAGATTCTGTTGATTTTAGAGGGAAAAAATCTATTCTGCCTTTGAATTTTCTTTTAACTTAAGACGATCTTACTATCTAGTTCTCTGAATGTTTACTAAGTTCTGAGTTCAACAGAGCTTGGGCTCAAATAAGTCTAGGAAGGTATTTCATAGACAAATATGAGCCCAGTCCCCAAGTGTGCTTAGCTCATGTATTGAGTCCTTATATGCACTACCACCACCACAAAAGCTTATCTGGTAGAAAGCATGGTAGAAAGCATAGGGCTTTCTCATTGGTGTGACCTGTCTTTTGGAATTACCGTATTTTTCGCCCCATAGGACGCACTTTTCCCCCTCCAAAAATGAAGGGGTACCATATTCCCTGTTGACATGCCCTTTCGAGGAACTTAGCAAGGCATTTGGAGAAAAAGGATTTTGGCTGCTGGCCTGCAGTGATGAATTTGTGATGGATCTATTGAGTATTTGTAACATTGCTTTGGAATTGTTTTCATTTTTCACATAATGATCCCTCAAAGTGAAAGACAGGGTATATATTTCCTTAATCGCAGTACTGCTTCTTGCACTAAGTTTCCAGATGGGTGGGGTATAAATAATAATAAAATTATTATTATTATTGCAAATAAATATATGGCTTTGCATTTATCTTTATTTAAGCAGCAAGGTAAAAGAGAATAGTTTCATGCACACTTTTTAGTTTGTTTGTCATGTTACTGCAAGTAACATTCTCTTACACAATCTTTCAAGTGGTATTTCAGAAGATAGTAGGTCAGGTTGAACAGTGAAAACTCCTGCTGTTTATTCAAAACAGGCTTTATTTACATTACACATTACACATTTTTATTTACATTATTTTACAGTTTTTGAGATCCCTTAGTGAAAGGCATTTCCATAGTATCATAAACACATGTTGAATACAGGAGAGGACAAAGCTACCATCAGGCTTGTATGGCTATAAGTCAGTAAACAACTCTTCCAAGTTTTTGACTGAAACAGGTGGAATGATTTCTGCCTCTTACATCATCTAATATGGGTAGATTCCACAATTACAATGGAAGATAATACACTCTGCCCATTCTGGAGCTAATTTAGTTGTATTATGCTAAGTTTTGTATGTAAATTATTACAAATATCATAGGCAATAAGCTATAGCTCTAATTTGTTTTATTTGGTGTAGGCTTAAGATTCAGAGAATCTTATTTGGAGGGTTACTTTCTTTGATTGCATTTTAAGGGTGTCATTTATTTGTTAGATTAAATAAGTTATTTTACTAGAAATGATAGTATTTATTTTTGGACAAATTTGTTTTCACAGTTGTAAACAGATGGATTAAAACTTCAAATATTTGATTATGTTTAGTTGCACACATTCTAATATGCTGAGAAAGGGGGGGTACCTTTTTAAAGAACCTTAAAAAAATCGAGTTTTAGATGGATTTGTACCTATTTACCTGAGAGTAAGCCCCATTGAACTGAGCTTAAATCATTGGAAGACAAAAGTACTGTGGGTGAATGGTTCCTATGTTTGAGATACTGACTATTTTCCAGTTTTGGATGAGATTACTGTACTTTCCCCTGAAATAATATAGGTTTGGGTCCGTCTTTTTCTTTTGTGACTTGTATAGCCTTAGTGATTAGGAACCCCTTTTACTGGCTATGGCGGCTGCGCCAACTATTACTGTTCTTGAACAGGAACAACCTGCCAGAGGTGTTCATAACATCAATACCTGATCGTTGCAATGTGCTCTGCATGGTAGGACTATGCTTGTCCATGGTTTGGAAGCTCTAGCTGGTGCAGAATGCTGTATCTAGACTGTTGATGGGGACTACTCTCAGCACATAACAAGAGTGCTTAAAAGCTTGCACTGGCTGCCCATATGTTACCCACCCAGGTTTAAGGTTACAAGGCCCTTAACAACTTGAGTCCGGGATATCCTAAGGACTACCTGATCCCTTGTATCCCTGCTTGCTCACTGATGGGGGAGTCTCTGTTGGTGATTCCCCATGGCTCTATTATACTTTCATTCGAGACCTCAGTTGCTAGGATGTCTGTTTTGTCAGGAGCCTGGCACTTCTTTATTACATACCTTTTACTTACTTTTAGTGGCCTTTCTCTTTAGAAGGTGATACTGAATCTCTTTATAAGGTTTCTAAAGAGAAGTAAGCTAGTAGCAGAGAGGTTAGTATAGTACAGTAAAGTGAATAGCAATCATAAGTGTGCTTTGCTAATCATAACTGCTTTTAATCTGTGGTAATACAGATAACTGTTGCTTTTGGCTTGAGAGCCCAAATTAATTGACGTAAAAGTGGAACTTCCATTTGTTGAGCCCATCTGGTTTAGGTGCAAATTGTACCATACAATGAAAAAACCTGATCTTACTGTGCTGTGTTCTTAAAATCTCATTTCAGTGCTCTTGAGGGATTGGCCTGCAGTTAATTTCAAAATATTAATTTAAAATTCCTAACTATATTAAATATAGGTAGAATCTAATATTAATATGACTGCTTTAGTAAAATATATTTTCTCACCTCCTACTCATTTTGAAAGTAAATTAATGTTTTAGCACTTAATAAAATTTGGAATTAACAATAACTATATCATTAAAACTGGTGAAAATTTAGTGGAACAATTAATCACAAGCTAAATTGTATTTGTCTTGGGAATGCCAAGTTAAAGTTTTGCTTAAGTGGGTTTTGTAATTAACTACAACCTAGAGGTACAGCAATGACCCTAATTCTGTGCAGGATTTGGTGGGAAGGTGTAGTTATTTAACAAGCATCCCAACAACTGCTTGCCTCACAAAAAAGTGTGCCTCCAACTCAAGATTGACTAGTCAGATTAAAGTTTGGAGAAACCATCAGTTGCTCCTAGATGCTTGTTAAATAAATATCTAGGCTGATCTATCAGTGTTTAGGTTTATTATAAGTGTTTTCATATTGTGGAACTGGCGTTGAATAAAACTGCTGTGTTTCATAGTAAATATTCTTTTAAGTATATGAAAATATGCATACTGAATCTTTTTACAATATATTTTACAGGCTGGGGCTCTTGACTTACTCAAAGAACTTAAGAATATGCCCATGACTCTGGAGTTATTACAGGTATGTCTTTCCAGTGTTGCAGTATCTCTTATATACATTTTATACCATAAACATATGGAAACAAATTTTCCTTTGAAGCCCTGCCCTTACTTTCCCTGCATCTGACATCATGTATGATGTCAGGTGGAGGCTGCATGGGCATGTCTTCCCCCAAATGGCCTCACAGATCAAATGGGGAGGCCTGGTTTGGGCCTGGTTTGGCCTGAAGGTTAGAGGTTTTCCATCCCTGTTCTGTAGTCACTTTAGATTGTTCTTCCTATGTAAGGGAATGTGTTCCTGTAGAAGGGAGTGTACGTGCACATTAGTGGAATTACTTTGCTGTTGCATATTTATTGCATATAAAAGGTACTTGAATCTCTATGACTGATTATCCCTGGGTATCAGAAATGTTACTCTTTAAGTAGAAAGCTGAACATCAATATACTGTGGTACCTCTGGTTACATACTTAATTCGTTCCGGAGGTCCGTTCTTATCCTGAAACTGTTCTTAACCTGAAGCACGACTTTAGCTAATGGGGTCTCTCGCTGCTGCTGCACCACCACTGCACGATTTCTGTTCTCATCCTGAAGCAAAGTTCTTAACCCGAGGTACTGTTTCTGGGTTAGCAGAGTCTGTAACCTGAAGCATATGTAACCCGAGGTACCACTGTACATGCATTCCAAATTCCCCTGATAAAAATGTATGGCAAGCATATTATCACATCTTACAATAGAAATTCAGGATGTGAATTTTCTTTATTTAGCTTTCACCAGCCTGGGACAAACTTGCAAAAACCTTTCCTGCTGCATTGGAGGCAATTCTTTCTTGCCAGAGGCAAACAGACAAGAGGCTTTTAAAAACATGTATAAGGAGACCTGTACTATACTACATATATGCAAGCTTTTTTTTTTTTTTAATAATATTTATTAAGTTTCACAAAATATAACAAACTTCGAAACAACAAACAACAAACATCAGAAATACAAACAATATCAAAAAAAACATAAAAAAACAAAAACATACAAAAGATTCAACATAATAATAGAAGAAACATTAAAAGAGAACTCTGGTTCATTCTAATAGTCTTCAAAACCTTATTTTCCTTGCTTCCTCCCGCCTTCCCCTCTTGTATTCCACTTTAAAAGTTTTTTCAGCAAGCTCATTCAAATTCGTTTTATCCTTTATCTTTCCCTTTATACTCTTCCTTATCCTAATCACTGGAACCCCATCATTTCATTTACACTGCCCTTAGCACTCATAAATTTTACAATGATTTTGTAGATAAACTTTGAACTTCTTCCAATCTTCTTCCACCAACTCTTCTCCTTGATCTCGGATTCTGCCGGTCATTTCTGCCAATTCCATATAGTCTATTACTTGTATCTGCCATTCTTCCAAGGTGGGTAGATCTTGTGTCTTCCAGTGTTTTGCGATGAGTATTCTTGCTGCTGCAGTAGCGTACATAAAAAAGGTTCTATCCTTCTTTAACACCATATATGCAAGCTCACCATTACTAGACTTAATTTTTACTTTATTTGGTGCTGAACTTTGTTTATGCTTGAACTTGCTTTTAGAGTTGGAATAGGATTAAAATGGAACCAATTTAATAAGAGTTGCAGTCTGAAAATATGATTAAACAAAAATATTTTTTTTTGTAGCAAATGCACATTATGCCTAGTTTGTTCAATTTTCATCCTCCCTCCCTCCCTCCCTCCCTCTCTCCCTCCCTCCCTCTCTCTGAACTGTAGATGGCAGTAGTACTCTTAACACTGCTTGACTGGAGTACTGTACAAGTGAAGCTGATTAATAAAATGTGATTAAAAAACAAAACCACGAGAGATAAATCTTGGTAGTCCTTAGGTTTTTTTTCTTTTTCCAATCCCATGGTTTTCAGATCAGTTAAGGCAAGCAGTTATAAGTGGAGAAAATATAATTTTTGAAAATTATAATGAAAGTTTATTTGTAACTTGTATCGTTCAGTCATCTAGCCATGCTCACATTAAACCTGGAAGTTATTGTTACAGAAGTCATATTGGATTAAAAAAAAATATTCAGTTGTTATGTAAAAGTATAGTAGCATAAAAAGTATTCATTGATAAGACTTAAAAGTGGATTGTTAAACTATTTATCCCATAGTTTGAGGTCCTTGCAAAGAAAGATATTGTTTGTAATTTTGCACTGAAGAGGGACTTTATCCATATTCGGTGTGTGTATTTTCTTTGAAGGAAAAAGATTTGCTTATGAGTTCATAACTCTTAGTGTGAAGACTTTGGCTCAAGTAGTTATAAAAATCTATAAATCATCTAGATCTATAAGCCTTTGCTAAGTTTAGAAATCACACTTAACAGTTTTCGCTTAGAAGGTATCTGACAGGATATGTTTGAGCTAGGTGTACTCAAAGCACTTGCCTAATGTATTGCCTTATAACAGATTCTGTTCTAGAACCGTATTGTCAAGTTACTTATGATCAACCTGCCTCCATAATACTTAAAACTATCTCCATATTCAACAGGGATGTATATACAATCTAAAACCAGCAGTTTCTGACAATTAGAAAACAATTTAAAAAACAATTTCAGATAAAACTCAGCTTCCATCAAGGCTTTCTCCTTGCAGTAAACCAGATTCTCTTAAAATAATTTCCCTCGAAGGCTAGCAGCAAGGAGTGCAAAACATGCAATTCTGCTTCTCTTAAAGACATGCTTGTTAATTAACCAGGTAGTTGTTGAAGAGGATCTTAATTAAAGAGAGAGAGGGTGAAAGCCCTAGAGGCAAGAATATTAGCTAACCTCCCTTGGATCTCAACACTGCAAACAGTACTTTAATGCCAGTTCTTGCATATGTGGAGAATTCTTAAATAGAAAAAATAGAATATTTGGCTGTGGCTTAAAAAAAAATTAAATTACTAAATTACTTTGGAAATCATTTGCTGTTTTTGCCCAGTATCTGATGACTTCATGCAGTTTTGTATTCTCTCAATTGTATTTGAAATCTTTGTAGTGGTTCTAAATATTATATAAATACCTGCTTTTAAATGTTGATACTTGTGCTTGGTTTCAGTCTACAAGAATTGGAATGTCAGTGAATGCAATACGCAAGCAAAGCACAGATGAAGAAGTTACATCCTTAGCAAAATCTCTCATTAAGTCGTGGAAGAAGTTATTAGGTATAACTATGTTTTTCCCCCTTCTACAACTTCCAGATTAATATACAGAATAATAGATTTCTGTCTGTTTCTGTCATTCTTGCAAAACCAACTAACTCTGATACATGAACCATCGCTTCATTTTGAACTTCCTTTTGTCTTTTTAGTAGAGGACAGATATTTCCACTACAATGGGGCAAGCAGTACAAACAACCTGGCAACAAATTGGTTGTTCTGGGTGGTGGACATGGTTGTGGGTGGAATGTGGAGGCTGGGTGTTATTGAGAATGCTCTACAGTATCAGTGAGGTTTTCATTGGACGATTTGGAAAGATTGCACAATAGGAAAATAATACTAGATATAGATATAGATATAGATTGATGTATAGTTGCACATTAGACTGTTTTGTAGAAACCAATAGTGGATAGTTTGTAAAAAGCAGTTATTCCAAAAATAAATAAATAAATTGAGGAATGTGAAAACAATTAAGAGCAGGCAAATTTCTTATATTATTTGCAAGATATATATATAACACATTGGTTATATCAATCAAAATATAAGTTTCTCACTAAAATTGTAGAGCACAAATTAAGAGTATATAAAATATGACCATTCAGCATCTTAAAAATAGTCTAGATATAGAAGATATTTTCATGCTTCATTTACAATGTAAATCTATAATTGTTCATCTAGATTATATAAAATACATGATTAAGATTACCCTTTTCCTCTGAGTTGATGAAATAGGCATGTATACTACAGCCTTGACTCAGAGTCTTTATTCTCTTCATATTCTTGTTCTGTCTTGGGTTAGGTCACTATATTATATGAATGTCATTGATCTTCTCTGTGCCCTCCACCCATACTGCATGAATAGCAGCACCCATAGATTAGCATTGACAAACCTTCACAGTGATTTGAGATTATGACATCTGTGGGCCAAATTGTGGGTTATTGTATTTTAGTGTTTTGTTGGAAGCCGCCCAGAGTGGCTGGGGAAACCCAGCCAGATGGGCAGGGTATAAATAATAATAATAATATATTATTATTATTATTGTTATTATTATTATTGTTGTTGTTGTTGTTGTTGTTGTTATCATTATTATCCAATAAAGTGCATACTTGCTCTTACAAGAAAGTACTTTACTGATATAGAAACTTTATTAAACTGCCTACTATTTCTTTATTTTGGAACCTTGCTTTCTGTGCTTTAGGTGACTTAGCTTGTAGGGTAGTTGAATGAATTACTGAGATAACATATATTAAGTACTTACACTTTGCTCTATAAATGATACATATTGTCTGTGTATGTATATATTTATAAATATATATTTCAGATGGACCAGCAAATGATAAGGATTCTGAAGAAAAGAAAAAAGAAGCAGCTTCTTCATCACAAAACAGTCCTGAAGCAAGAGAAGAAAGGTATGTCTTCCACCTTTGGTGATAAGCAGTTGGTCAGGGTCAACATCTTCTGTGCTTATTCAGGGAAATGGACTGCCCTGCCTCCTAGTGGTTGGGTTAAGTTAGAGCTCCTAAAAACCCAACCTTCATACATTTTTGGTTTCTCAAGTTCTTGCACCCCCTTTCCACCTTCCCATCTTTGACCGACATGTACTAGAAAGGGAGCTCTGGAAACCATATGGTCACAGGGAGCACATAGCTAGGCTGGTGGTTTCCAGAGGAACTTTCCTGCAGGAAGTAGTGTCACCAATGAGCCACAGCTCTGCCACAGCTGCCGAGAATGCTGCAGCTACTGGAAAGGGCACCTTGGTGCCACAGCAGGTGTTCATGTTTGTCCTGACTCCCTCCACTTTCATATCAGGCAGGTAGGGGACAAAGCATGACCACTCAGTCAGACACTCAAATGCCTGGAAGATGAGCCTTTCAGCACTATGCCTCACAACCAAGCAGTTCCAAGTGAGATGAAATGGGAAGGCCTAGAGGATCCCATCCTGCACAGCATGTTTTTGGCACCAGACAAACAGGCGATGTGAAATAGAGTGGGTGAGTACCTCACCACTCCTTTCCTGATCTCACTGGGAAGGGATCTTCTCCCCAGATTTATGAACTGAGTGAAGGTCTCCTAGGCAATCAAATGGGCTTATCCATCTGTCTCAGACAGAGCTTCTTATGCCTAGTCTAAAGTTAAATTCCCTTACAAAAGACAGGGGAAATAGACCCAGCTCCAGTGCAGGTTTAGACACATGCATTAGAGAGGCCATGTCACAATTCAGAAGTTCATCCTTGGAACTTTCCACTTTCACAGTGCAGTCTTGGTGAGGGTGTCTGCATTAGCAACATTCCAGGGTAATTTTCTCATTAAAAATGTCTGTAAGACAACAACTATAATACATTTAGAAAGCATTATAATATATGTATTTGCAGACAATCTTTGATAGGTGGGGTTGTGCAAAAAGTTATAGTACAGTAAGCTGCTGGTCTGCAAGAAAGATCATCCTGAAATACTATCACACTGCAACATCCCAGGGTTGAGGAATGCCCTCCAGGAACCAGAAGAGAAAACAGAAATTTTCTTACCGGGACTTGCTCTTTTCTGGGACTCCCAAAGGGCGTTCTACCCTTCTCTTTCTTTCAGGACCAGTACATGGAACTTTTCAGGGGTTCTGCTTCACTACACATGTGAGAGTGGTGAAGAGTGCCTCTTGGGAAGTTTCCAGTGCCCCCTTTTGTTCTTTACCTTTTTAATTGCAGTTTTATTGTCAGTCAAGAGTATAGTTTATATTCTAGTAAGGAGTGGAGGGGGGGACGCAGGTGGCGCTGTGGGTTAAAGCCTCAGCGCCTAGGGCTTGCCGATCGAAAGGTCGGCGGTTCGAATCCCTGCGGCGGGGTGCGCTCCCGCTGCTCGGTCCCAGCGCCTGCCAACCTAGCAGTTCGAAAGCACCTCCGAGTGCAAGTAGATAAATAGGGACCGCTTACCAGCGGGAAGGTAAACGGCGTTTCCGTGTGCGGCTCTGGCTCGCCAGAGCAGCGATGTCACGCTGGCCACGTGACCCGGAAGTGTCTCCGGACAGCGCTGGCCCCTGGCCTCTTAAGTGAGATGGGCGCACAACCCCAGAGTCTGTCAAGACTGGCCCGTACGGGCAGGGGTACCTTTACCTTTACCTTTACCTTTACCTTTAAGGAGTGGAGGGGTAGTGTTTTCTATGGTCGGAGGGAGTAAAGCAAGCCTTTCTGTGGAAAAGCAATTGAAGATGTTGACTCTGCCTGTTTGCTCCAGAAAGGGGGCCATCCTAAGGTTTAACAATGCTTTCTGGGAGTCTCAAATAACAGAAATTCATTGTGAGAGGGGGATTTGTTTTCCCATGTATTTTGCAGATGCATTTAATACTAGGGAAAGCAAAAATCCTGAGCCATATAGCAAAGGTTATGAACTGACTATAGGCCATTCTTCACCAAACTGATGTCCTCCAGATTGTATCAGCCCTAGCTAGTGTGGCCATGCTGGTTGGCAGTGATGGGTGATGTAGCCATAACATTTAGAGAGCACCAGGTAGGTAAGGGCTGCCACAGACCCTACCCTGTTTATACCTTAGTTTACTTCTTGCATGAGAATTACACAATATAATATCTTGATATTTGACACAGCAACTATGAGAACTGTGGGAGTTTGTATTGGAACACAGCCAATAATGTAGATTTTGTCTTGTGCTATAATTTAAAACAGCATAAATTCCAAAATGAATACATCTAGTCACTTTTCTGCTACTTGTGTGAGCGCAGTGGAGTCTAGCAATGTTCTTTGCAGTTATGTCAGCTATAATTTGTGTGTTTGGTGTCATTTTCTTTTCAGTAGGTCAAACTAGAACATCTCAGATGTTAGGTAGTGCTGTCTTTCATTTTTATTTGTGACTTAACACAGGTGACATGGTAAATAACCAGTTGCTGCTGAAGCACTCCTGCTGCACTCCTCTTCTAGCATGAGCAGGATCAACAAACCATAAGCCTTGGCCTACCCACCATGGCATCTGAACCAATACTAGTGATTGGGAAGCCCAAATTGACATTTGCCTTCAAGTTGTGCTTTGGAGAGAAACAAACCATGAGCAATGATTTAAACTGATGCTAAGCCAAGGCTTGTGTTAGTTGCTTTTGCCAGGGAGGAGAGGAGCGAAAGTGAGTAGCATACTGCTCATTCATGATAAGTCAAAACACAGCCATTACTTAACTTTTAACAAGGTTGATTGAGGCCTTAAAAAACAAGATTTTCTCTGGAACTGTGTCAAATGCCACCTCTTATTTCTATTCAGATTAGAGTATAAAAATATGTAAGCAATTTCTAATATTTTGGCTAGCATATAATTAGTGCTAAAGGGTGATCAGTAATGAAACTGCCTTAATAATTGCTTTATGTAATACTGAATTTTTATTTTTATTTTATTTTTTGGTATCTGTACTTAGCTATGCCCCAACCTCTGTTTCATATTTTAGATGCAACTCTGTACAGTGATGGTTTTTATTATTTCCATTGTTATTACTATTTACATTTTAATATTTAATATTTCCTCTTTTTTCTCTTTATATTTTTGGCATATGATGAAAGCAGCTTTAATCAATAAAAATACTTAAAAAAAGAGAGAAAGAGAAACTGACCAAAGACCAGTTACATTGCAGAAATACAATGAAACTATATTTTAAAAATATTTTTCTTTGTTTAGCAGTTGCAGCACCAACTCAAGCAGTAAGAAAGAAGAAGCTAATGCTTCCTCAGAATCATTTATTTCCACCTTTCCCCGAGCTCCAAGCACATCAGATTCTGTACGGATGAAATGCCGAGAAATGTTAGCGGCGGCTCTCAAAACAGGAGGTAAGGATTGCACTATCACCTTTACAGGTCATCCAGCTTGACATTTCCTCTCTAGTATTACTTGCATTTGTAGTTGTAAGGCTATTTTGCAGTGTGAGTGGTAAGGTAGTTTTTTGATAGATGAATATAACTAACCCCTAGCATATATGTCCATTGGAAGCAAGTAATTCTCTTTGTGACAAGCCTTCATATAATACTGTATTCTTCTCAGAGAGCCTTCTCTGATTGCTGTGGTTTCACCCTGTGTTAGGAATGCTTAATTCTGAAGTTTTATGAGTTGGGTCTAGAGATCCACCCACAGAAAGGAGATGGGAAAGAGTAATTTTCTTGCCTCTCCATGCCAGACTCCAGAACCTCCTGAAACCACCTGGGAATTTTTATTAATAGGTTGGGCTGTGATGGAGGAGACTGAGAGGAAAAGGGAGAAATCACAGAAGAGCAGGCAGAGGCATCTTCTCAGAGCTGGAGGCTTTTTGGGGATAGGCTGTTGGGGTTGGCAGGGCAAGGAGGGGTAGGAATGTCCCCCTCCACTCATCCTCTTCTGCATAGTTGATCCAAAGCTTCTCTTCACAAGCTGAAGTTGTATTCAGCTACAGAAGGACTGTTTCTAATGGAAGCATTACACAAGAAAATATATTATCAGCAGGATCCTATTAAGGAAGGCTGCTCAAACACTTGACAACAAAGGAGTGAAATGTTTTCTAGTGGGGAAGATTAAAGAGAATCTAAATTTTGTTTTCACTCAAGGATATTGGACAGATGAGCATGTATGGACTGCTTTTTGGAGGGAGCATCTGAGGACCTAGAGAGATGTAGAGGTTGCTAAATTAAAAATTAAGAAGTCACCAGGTCCAATTAACAACCTGAGAGTTGTTCATTAACCCAAATAAGAGTTCACAAAATGGCTGATGTGAATGCAGCATCACAAAGCATCTCTTGTTGCACTTACTGTGTTAGACAGTAGGCACAAAGATGGGACAAAAGAATCACATTAAGTGTTCTAGAAGAAATTTTGATAAAGGGTGATAGAGAAATGTGTTGAATAAATGTTTTAATACATATTAATAGTCATACAACTCACTTTCTCTTTCAGATGATTATATTGCTATTGGTGCTGATGAGGAAGAGCTGGGTTCTCAGATTGAAGAAGATATCCTTATCTGTCCAATCAGTTTTTTACCATTATTTTGGTTCACTAGGCTGATGCTAACTCTTAGCTTCCTTTTAAAATATTTTGTGACTTTTGTGCTCCACAGGTGCCTCTAATTGTTTGTGATTGTCTTTATTGTTAATTGAGACTTTTAATTCTTTTTAGCAACCACCTTGAATGCAGAAGGCAATATAGTTAACTATGTTAGCCAACTCTTGTGACAGTTTTTATACTATTGAGTAAAAGCCTGCTGGAACAATGACCTCTTCTTTTTAGTTTTATAAAGCGTTATATAAAGCCTAAAGATAACACAGCATAAAAAAATGAACATATTAAAATGAAATCTTATATATTATACTTAATAAATGCCAAATGACATGTGTTCTCTAGGCACTGGCAAAAGGAAAAACAGATACATTAAAAGCACTATGAGATGCACAAAAACAAATATACAAACATTAAGCAGTTATAAAATGCTGCTAAAGCCGATTATCAAGCAGCAAATAAGAGAATAGCAACACATAAAAAACTAAAGGAATGCTGAATTAAATCAAGAAATTTAAAATAATTGATGTTAAAACCTTAAAAGGTATGAGAGATCAGAAAGGATTTTGCCTGGTACTAAATAACATTAATTAGGTGCCAGGCAGGGCATTCCATAGTTGTGACTTTGTAAAGGGTGCAGTTTGCCAAGCACTCGCCTTCTGCAAATTTTATTCATTTCAGTGAAGCAGCTGTGCAGAAGCATCCTTTGAACCTTTGCCTAGTATCTGCAGATTTGTGGTAAACTTTGCTGTGCTAAGATTACATTCCTGGACTAAGATTACTGTATATTCGCCATGTGTTCTAACATTCATCTTCAGTCTCAGCAGGCTAGTATTGTATTTTTAAGAAGCTCTTGTCAGTTCAAAGAAAAGAATAGATGTAGATGCAGGGCTAGCTTTGGTGAAATGTTCATAAAAGAATGGAATGCAGTGTTGTGCTATTCCTAAGTGTTGTCCTTAACTCATAAGCACCTATATTTCAAGAACTAAAAAATACAGACATGAAATACAAAAATAGGGTACGCAGCAGGATAGCAAATCTTAAGGACACTAAGAATCCTAATCTAAGGAAAAATGTTTTATGTGGGAATATACCTCCTGACAGGTTTGCTAAAATGACAGCAGAGGTAAGTAGCTCATTCTTTGATTTTCATGGTTAAGATTTGAGTGTAATTCCATTCAGCTAAGAGCTGGATATTTTGGAAACAAAATACTTTGATGTACTAAAAATGTTAGCAGCAAGCAGTGCTGTTTGAATACAAAACCTTAGCTATACTGTCTGCATGTTGGGATTGAGTAGGCAAAGGAACGTTGTCTTTTATGTGTGGCTTATCTTCCGGAAAGCATTAATGTAAACGTATGTTTTTAGTTCTCTCCAAATGGGTTAAATCCTCCCTGAAGTAGTAAGATCCACTAGCAACTACCTGTGTGCAGTCTGGATTCACCTTAAATCTGTCCTCCCTAATCCACCCTCTAACAGCAGCTAAGCACTTGCTCAGACGTACCATGTCTCTTTATGGATTTTTTAAAGATGAAGAATGAGGTTGGATGCCATCTGCATAACAATGGCACCATTTCAAAATTATACACTATCAGTCCTAGCAACTGCATATTGGTGCCCCCAAAACATGGGAGGCAAAATGGAATCTTGTGATCTTGTGCAACATATAGGATAATTCTCATGGAGCTGAGCACTCCAGATGGGGCACAGGGAGCCAAAAATTGCCTCCCTCCTTTCTTATGGCAGATTCCTTCCATCAGCAGACAGACACTGTTGGATACCACACACTACACAATAAGTAACCTTTAATTTGTATTTGAAAGTTGTAAGTACAATACAAATATTTTAAAGCCTATTTCATCATCTCTCTGTGTACCCTTACCACAGGAGATGGCAAGTGATGAACTGAAAGAGATGAGAAAAAATCTTACCAAAGAAGCCATAAGAGAGCATCAAATGGCTAAAACAGGAGGAACTCCAACCGATCTCTTTACATGTGGTAAATGTAAAAAGAAGAATTGTACTTACACCCAGGTATGGCAAGTGATATTCTCTAACATTTTGCCTTCATAACCTCACCACATTCACCATTAGCAGGACTTGCTTATGAAAGATTCCATATCTGAGCAGTGAAAGCAGTGCCGATTGTGGTTAGACAGTGGAGTGTACAGTGTGTGTGTACTTGGGTAAATAACAACATGAGTGTATGATGGTCAAAGTTTGAATGGACTTGAGAGCATCCAATTTTTTTGGAGTAACAGCAGTAAATCTAGATATTTTGGTTGTAGCCATAAATGTATATGTGTTTACAGGTGGTATTTTTGTTATCCTTACAATTTTTTTTTTTAAGATCTTGTTGAAATAGTTAAATAGTAGAAGCAGCTAAGGCTCCTCATAATCTGATGTCAGGGTTTTTTATTTTTTATTTTTGTAGAAATGTGTGACTCAGAGGGTCTGTTGTCTGATGATTCAGTTTTACTGGAACGCGTTTACTTAATTTATTAAGTATAAATGGTCAAGATATTATGGATATGTGGAGCTGCCTGGGCCTTGGAGTATGAAGTGCTGTTCACATTAAAATGGAATATGAATAGTAGAATCCTTGGGGCTAGTTTGTGGGTGGGTAGCTGAATACATCAAGTAGCTGAGGGAAGTAGAAATCAGTCAAGGTAAGCAAGAGGGTATTATTTTAGGTAGAGACGCTCACTGTGAATTAGTTGCTCGCTATGCATTAGGCCTTTTCATCTTCCCCTTACTCATCAACCTCCTTTGCTCTCAAAATCTGCTTGAAAATTGTTGGTCCCTCTAAAACAAGGATAGGACATATTGTGCAGATGTTGTTAGACTGCACTTCCTTTCAGTTCTCACCATTGGCCAGACTTCCATAATTTTTGGTATCAATTTTTTGTTGAGTGCATCTCCGGGGGTGAAGTCAAACCACAGCATTAATAGCACCAAAGTGACCTCTCCGGGGCACAAGCTTGGGCAGTGTATATGGAGGTGCTGGGCTGTCCAGACAAGAAGACACCTCTTGCAGCCTCACTGATTTGGTCGAAAGGAAGACAGAGCAATACATTTGGCACCAGCTTGGCTGCAGGAGTTACCGGAAGGAGGCATACTAGGTGCCACCCAACCATCTTAGAGACTCCACTCTAGATTTGTGTAGGGTTTACTCCTTAGCCCTTTCTTCTCCTGGAGATAACGCATGAGGCAGTGGAGGTTTAGGATCAGAATTTTCCTTCTCCTAGATGGGCTACCTTTCCAGAATGATAGCACATACAGAAACCATCTTCTCGACCATTGGACCCACTATTGGTCTCTGCTCAATCTGCCAGAGCCTGTCATGCATACAGGGGAAATCCCTAACTCACCAAGGACTTGAGACCCATTGGCTACCCTCACCTGGCTTAGCCTGCCAGTCAAAGCCATTCCCGGGATGTGACTACTGTTGCATGCTGGCAGCTTTTAGGAGCCGGGGGTGAGAGCTGAGTGCATGGTAGGGACCAAAGGTGGAGAAAGTGATTCTTTTAGAGAGGCTTAGTATTTCTGATATTAAATTTTAGGGGGGAAGTTTATATATTCTGTAAAAACCCTCCTTGTCCTACTACCACCACAGCAATCCCTTAGATTTATGCTGATGATGTGCAGTCAAAGCCAGTTGGACTGACACAGCCCTCAAGGCTAGAGATGTAAAATTTCTGGAAATTTTGAAGCCATGAGGGGGGAAAATGTTTTCCCCCTGTTTTTTTTCAGGAAAAATAGAAATTTTGGAAAAATTGGAAAAAAGTTCAGTGTGGAGTAGTTTTACAAATTGTGTGAAATGCAGTGTATATAAAAGTATTGTGCTTGCAATAAAACAGGTAACCACCCCCCTTTTCCTCAAAAGCAACAAAAAAGCAAGAAACTACCAACATGAAAAATAATCAGCTTTGCCCCTTAGCACCAACAGCAAATAAAGTTAAGGTCCACCTAAGTATTTAAGCTCCATCGAAGGTCTAGCCTTTGAATAGTGCTTAAAAAAAAGAAAAGAAACAGAAAATACAACATATACATGCAGTTTATTCTATTTCATTTTCTGAACTACTGCTATCATTTTCTATTTTTTCTTCCTCTTCCTCTTTGCATTTTTCTCATGGACTTCTAAAAAACGGCTTGGGGGGAAAAAGGGAAAAAGCCCTGTCCCCCCCCCCAATTTTTCCGGGTTTTTCCCAGGCCTTCCCATCTCTACTTGAGGACAGCCAGGGCAAAGCGTAATGCAATTTTTTTGCATGCCAGGCCTAGAAGTAACCAACATCCGGTTACTGAAAAGTATGTTGCACTAAGGCTCAAACTCTGTTTGAAAGGAAAAGGCGTGTGTGTGTTTTTAAAATTGATTTTGTTATTATATATTATAAACCACATGATGGTAAGAGAGCTTCTAAACAGTTTACAATAATATACAATAGAACATTAAAATGATTGATAAAACACAGTTAAAAGCAGGTTTTTAAGAGTATTCGAACGATGATTAAAGTCGGCAGTGGTTAAAAGGAAGTAAATTGCATGGAGCTTCTACGTGTTCAAATGGGCTGGCCCTAACAAAAATTTTTTGAGCAGTTGCCGGAAAGAGTATAGTGAGAACACCTGCCTGGTGTCAGTTGGCAGGGAGCTCCAAAGTGTGAGCGCTGGAAGGCCTGGAAAAAAAACAGAAAAGTTGGGTGCGGGGACAGGTTTTCCTCCCTGTTTTTTTCCAAAGCCATTTTTTCCCCAGGAAAAGTTGGGGGGGGAGTGTGTGGAATATTCAAACTATATCAAACTAAATTTTTCTGGGGAAAAAGGGCTTTGGAAAAAACCAGAAAAAACTGGTGTGTCCCCCCCACCCATTTTCCCATATTTTTTTCAGGCCTTCCCATCTCTACCCAAGGCTGGGGTATACTATAGCATACCGTTTTTGCTTCTTGTTCTTTCAGTGGCCCTTTAGCTCCTTACTCCTTCTCCACCCACATTGGGGCAAATAAGATGTGTCACTCAAAAGGAGCTTCTGCAAGAAAACAGTGCCATCTGCTTCCAGCTATCAAAAGATGAATAGAGGCTGGGAAATTATATATTAGGGCACTGAGTAGAAGAAGAGAATGACAAATGGAGTGGGTGAGAAAAGAGATGGGCAAAGAAGTTGAAGAGGGAGATTGTCCCTCTATTCCACCCTCTTAGTCTTTACTCACAGGTAAATATTGGGTTAAAAATGAGAATTGGACTGTGGTCTTAACACACATACAGAAAGTAAGCTGTACTGAACACAGTGAGTCTTGTTTCCAAATAAATATGCAGAAGCAGTAATGCATAAACAAATTGTGTAGCATAATATTAGTCAGTTTATGCTTGGAGTTCTTTTCTCCCCTTTTAGGTTCAAACTCGAAGTGCTGATGAACCTATGACAACATTTGTTGTGTGTAATGAATGTGGAAACAGATGGAAGGTAAAAAAAAGAAGTCTTGTTTGTTTTGTTTATGTAACAATTTCTGTTATATTACCTGGTTTTTGAAAGAACTGTGTTTGTCTCATTCTGGGTATGTGTCTTTATTTATGAGTTAACAGTGTTGCAGCCTAGATGTAAAAAGAGAGAGGCTTGAGATGCCAATCCATTGCCCAGTCATATGGTCTCACTGGCCTCTATTGGAAAAGCGATGCTGAAATCTGTAATAAAATGGCCACCATGTGGGGTAGGACTGTAGAAGGGGGGCTATATTAACCCAGAAATCATCCCATGCCCTTTGCAACATTGAATTGCTTATATAATAATAATAATAATAATAATAATAATAATAATAATAATACCAATACAGAATCAAACATTAAAAATTTCCGCCTACCTCTGCTTGAGAGGTAAAGAGGCACTCAGGTAGAGAGAACAGCAGAAAGCTAGAAATGACAGCCTGATCTTATACATGTTTACTGAGAAGTCCCATTGGTTTCAATAGAACTTACTCTCAAGTTTGTTCACTCAGAATTAAGTTGCACTGCTTTGGTGAGATTTCATATGGATTGGGAAGGAATGTACACATACCATGTTTTATGCTTTCACCCCACCCCCCGTATTTTTTACTAGCTTAACTTTTCAAGTGAGAAGTGACACACGCACCATTTGAACATCAGCACAATCTGCAGGGTTTTTTCCCCACATATAACACCCTAGCAATTAGGGTTTTCATGTACTTTCTGCTGATCAGTGTTGACACTTTGGGGGTGGAAATGGGTGAATGAAAGTTCTGCTACCATGCTTGTTAAGAATATGAACAAAATGTAGGATCTTCATTTGCTTTCTCTCACTGGTGATATTATATGCATATAACTCATAAATATTTCTTTTATTTTGACAGTTCTGCTAGAAGAAGAAATTCTTGAAATCTGGACCAGTATGAAAGATGATTTTATAATTAGCTTTAAGAACTAGGTCAAGCATCTAGATTCCTGCAAAAGTTTTTCGCTTTCCTTTTCCTTTCATGCAGACATCTCTGAAGTTAAATTTTGGATTTTGACACAGCCATCCTGTAGTTAATAGTCTGTAGAGCCAGGAAGCTCAATTGTATGGTGTAATTTCGATACCCTCCCCCCACCCCATTTTTATAAGCAAGTCTACATTAAACTTTTATCAATGACATTTGGGTAACTGCTTTTTTTCTTAACTTTGTGAACAAAGAGTTGTATATCTCTGCATTTGGCATATCCAGCTGATTTTTTTTTCTTGTAGAATAAAATTCATATTTAATAGTACATTCCTTTTTAACCATTTTGGTGTGTTAGATCAAATAGTTTTGCTTTATACTCTCATAATAAACTATAATTTGTGTGGGTGACTAGACTGCATAAAACATTTTTTCAGTGGCCCTCAATTCTTCATTTAAAAATCTGATTATTTGTAACACACACACACCTCCTATTAGATAATCAAACGTTTTATGTTTTTGAAACTTGCATTGCTCTATCCAGTTTAATGTGCAGTCTTGAAGCATGTGCTTTATTATATTATATTTAGTTCTAGAGAAATTCCTTAATGGTTGATTTGAATTTACTGTTTAGTTTCATTTTTATATTCTATAAATGAACAAAGATGCTCTGTAGTATGCTGCCTACCTGAAGATGTAAAGCTAATCTTTGCAAATTTATAGTGGTATTAGTTCTTGTGAACTCTTAATGACCAGCTCTTTTTACATGTAGAGTTGCTGATTTCTTAGACCTGAGGTCAAAAATAAAACTATAGTTTTTCACCACCTGTTTGGGTGGCATTTTGTTAGAATATTTCTCTGACTGTTAGGGAAATACTGAAAAGCAAAGTTCTTACAATCATTTATATTTTGGTATAGTATACAAATCTATTAGAACGTGAGTTTTACTAAACATGGCTTCAGAAGATAAAAAACTGACATGGAATGGATAACTGAATATTTTTCATTTTCATATTCACAATAAGAGCAACATGACAAACTTTGACTTCATTTACTGCAGAATTCATTTTTTGGGTACTATTCCATGTCGCCATGTTGACTGAAGAGAATAGGATACTCAAGTAATCAAAAGTAACATTTCTCAGTAGCATAACTCATTAACTTGCTCATTTGACATATGTTTATAATATACGGTACATGGTGCTAATTTCTGTCTCATCATTTTTTATAGCACTTAAAATCTTAATTCTAAATATTAGCACACTCTCCTCAGATTGTTAATTTTATTTTGGTGACTCTTTTTTGATGCCAAATTATAACTGTGCTTTAAACATTTATTAAATCTAATTTTGAGTTAGAATTCTAATTGTTCATACAAGTAACCTATATTGATCCATATGAGAAATTGCACGTGTAGCTTTTTTAGCAGCATCTCTAATAGCTGAAAAGACTCATCTGACTATTCATCATAAAAAACTATTTCTCTTCAGCTGAACTGCTGGAGAAACTTGAAGATCTTTCTTAATAATGATTGGCTACTAGGTTAAAGATTAGGAACATTCATGGTGGGTAAGGGACAAGCTCCATGTTCAAAGATAGTATACCTCTGATAAACACTATTGGTTTGTCCCCAGTATCTGATTATCTTTGTTATGTCCTGTGTGCTCTGTGTGTGTGTGTGTGTGTGTGTGTGTGACAGACAGTACTTAAGCATATACATGTTTGGTCTGATTCAGTCCCTGTATGTGTATGCCTGCAATGCAGGGGGGGTGGACTAGATGATCCTCAGGGCCCCTTCCAACTCTATAATTCTATGATTTACTGAAGAAATTCATGTAGTTTGTGTTCTTAAAGCTCCAACTATATACCATTGTTTCCTGTCTTGCTTCCTGGGCCTACAGTTATTTAAAGATCAGCTGGCTTTGGACAGCAGTGTGTATCTCAATTATGCAGTATGTCTCAATGAGAATCTGAAAATCCATTTATCTTAAAATTCCATTTCTGTAGGTACAGTTGGTAAAAATTGGGTCTAATTGGTAAAAATGGATCTTCTCAATTAGATACTTTGAAACAAGAGCTCCCAAAATTTCGTAGAAATAGCTTTGTTCCATGCATACTAAACACAGGTATAAAAATGTGGATAAACCTCATTAGCTACAAAATCTCGTCTGAAGTGACCCAGGTCAGTGTTTAAATACAGCTTGCATAATACCATTACTAGTGTTGGTGATTTGAATAAAATGTACCCAAATGTGTTGGTTTACAAATAAAAACAAATGCTAAAATGTGAATGCTATTACACTATTAATGTGAAGATTTCATTTGTAGTGACAGAGTATACTAATTCAAGTAATAAAGAGGAGGATGGGATGCCAAATGTTGTAAACATGAGTAAACTTGCTGATATCTATAAAACATATTGATCCATAACTAAGGTTTCTAGCAGACTGGGAAACAGTGGGAAGCTTAATCAAGCTGCAAAAATTGTGTCCTAAATTTCCTTCGTTGGAGCTTTTTCTTCTTGGAACTTGAGATGTTTTGATATACAGTACAGTACAACAATAACAATTTTAAAGCATTTTGTAAACTGTGCTCTCTAGAGATTTATTTAGCTGCTTTGTAGTTTTTGCTAATGAAGCCAAAAAATTAAAGGGCAGTGAATGTAAGCACCTGAGGTCAGGATCAATTGACTGTCCTAGTTGGAGGTGTCCATACAATTTTAATATTGTATAATGAAAAGAATAGGTGTATAAATGTTCTGTTGAAGTTATTGGTATATATAAAGGGCAGACCTCTAACTGATAATGTCAAGGGACTAGAATGCTGCAAGTTGCTAATGGGTGTCCTGCTGCTTGATAAATACCAAGCCTGAAGTAGTAATGGCTTTCATCCCCCAAACCCTGGGGTATATTGATTCTGTGACAGTAGGTTTGACTTATTGTGATGGTAAATATGAATCATCTGCAAAATATTGTCTTAAAAACTCTTAAATAGACTTTGCTACCACATTTCTTTGGCTGCTTATCATGATGATTGTATTCTTTGCTTGAAGGCTACTTTCCTTAGCTTGCAGTTATTTGTTTCTTATATTTATATTATTTCTTTTATCTGAGGAGCTCAAAGTGGTTCTCCCCCTTCCCGTTTTATCCTCACAAGAACCCAGTGAAATAGACTAGACTGAGAAACAGTGACTGGCCCAAGGGCACACAGTGAGCTTCATGGCTGAGTGGGAAATTGAATCCTGGGCTTCTGGATCCTAGTCCAACACTTCATGATACTGGATCTCACACTTGCTTTCTCTTGCTGCTGGGATCCCATGTGCAAGGCTTCTGCAACACACAGTGGGTTCCAGTTCTCTAAAACTTGTTTAATGGACTTACACTTAACAAGACTTTTATATAACTGTTGCAGTATACAGTAGTACCTAGGGTTACATACGCTTCGGGTTACATACACTTCAGGTTACAGACTGCTAACCCAGAAATAGTACCTCGGGTTAAGAACTTTGCTTCAGGATGAGAACAGAAATTGTGCTCCTGTGGCGCAGCGGCATTAGTTAAAAGTTGTGCTTCAGGTTAAGAGCAGTTTCAGGTTAAGAATGGATCCCCGGAATGAATTAAGTACTTAACCCGAGGTATCACTGTACTTAGTACCACATATTGCTTAACCTTGCACCAGTCATTTGAGAGTTTAAAAGTTTTGCTTTGCATATGGGAAGCTGAAACTAAGAATGGCTTTCTAAGATCACAAATGATGGCTGAATAAAAATAAGAACTCTGATTCAAGTATATTAGGACATTTTTGTTTATTTGTCTAGCTTCTGAATATTCAGTGCCATAGTAACTTCTTGGTTAGGGTCTGTTGATGTGAACTGAATTGGATCCAAGCAGTTAGGTTCCACATACCCAGCATGTGGGAAACAATTGTACCGCAGGCTTTCATTATGCATGACAAGCCACTTTTTGAAGATGCAAATGGTCATTATAAGTTGCTGTTAAAAATAAATTGGAATGTGCAATCAATTGAGCATAGTTAGAGAAGTGAAACCAGTTTAGCTTTCTTATATCACATACAGTTCAGTCCTATGCATGTCTGTTCAGACTGTAACTTGTGCCTATTAGGAATATGAGATTTTAACTTAGAAACACTAGCTAAACTTTTAATTCTAGCAGGCTTTCATGGTGCAGCAAAACAAAAATACTATCCAGTATTTTGTTGGACAGGTTTTTCATGGTTTTTGTAAAATCACCGAGATTTGTAGCATTGTAGGGAGGAAAGATGTTTGCATTAATTTTAGAAATCAGCTCTTTTCTGCAGCCATGAAAACTGGTGCAGCAAAACTAGAAATCTGAACTCCAGATTGTGTGTGCAGTACTCCTGAGCACACATTTCCCTTTGGATTCTAACCCAATTTATTATTTTTAGTGTATGACGCTTAATATAATTAATATGTTTAAAATATAAAGTGTAAAATCAGTCAAGGATGTTATGAGGATCTGCTCTGAATGAGAAATGAGGAACATAAAAAATGTGTGCCTGCTTAGCATTCATTTGCAATTCTTGCAGAATAAGCTTTCAGACTAAATGAATTAATGATGTATTTCTATTAAATGTATCTAGTCACCAAGTCCTCAGTATTAAAGGGGGGAAACACCAGAATAGTGCAGTCTATCTGGCATGCTTAAAAGTTTTACATTAGTAGAGAGGAGAGGCACATTTATTTTTATACCTGAAAGAATGGGGTACAACAGTGTCTGTGGGAGGGAAAGATAATGTACTTCTGGTTTGTGCTCGGTATGCCTCTTCAGTAGATCTTTGTCTAATTCAGTTTCTGACATAAACTACCTTCCCCCGTCTTTTGGCAAGCTTTTTGGATATGCTTTATTCCTTCAATATGTTGCTTCTTAGCATGAGACTCGCCCACTGCTATTGAACTTGCTAAGACATGGAAAGAAAGATAATGCAGTATGGATGTAATGATAGCATAGCTTGGTATTCATATGCATTGGCTGGATCAGTCATATAGTGATGTAGGGTTGCTCTATATTTAATCTCACATTGGGCTTTTATCTTGACTCTTACCATATATTCAGATTTCATAGGTGATCTTGAAGTTAAACCAAGTTCACTTGCTTAAGCATGTTGTGTTGGAAACTGGTTCAGTTCAGTGTGGTTTATTCCCAGACATATAGCATTGCACCTATAGTTAATTATACCAGATTTGGTTAAAATTTCTATTATTCATCAAAGATTTGAGTGAATCTTTTATAGAACCATTTCTTAGGTGCTCCAATGCATTTGCAATGCTTTCCCTAGAATAAGGATGATTAATTTTACCTGAGTTGCTGCAACGTGTTCTGAGGGGCAGCTCTAGACTTTTATTTATAAAAATGTATAAACCACTTAATCAGAATGTTTAAGTGGTGTACATAAAACAATAAATCTATCATAAATCAACAATACATTTATCTCATCTATTTTATATGATCTAGTACAGGGCTGGGGACGCAGGTGGCGCTGTGGGTTAAAGCCTCAGCGCCTAGGACTTGCCGATCGAAAGGTCGGCGGTTCGAATCCCTGCGGCGGGGTGCGCTCCTGCTCGGTCCCAGCGCCTGCCAACCTAGCAGTTCGAAAGCACCTCCGGGTGCAAGTAGATAAATAGGGACCGCTTACCAGCGGGAAGGTAAACGGCGTTTCCGTGTGCGGCTCTGGCTCGCCAGAGCAGCGATGTCACGCTGGCCACGTGACCCGGAAGTGTCTCCGGACAGCGCTGGCCCCTGGCCTCTTAAGTGAGATGGGCGCACAACCCCAGAGTCTGTCAAGACTGGCCCGTACGGGCAGGGGTACCTTTACCTTTACCTTTAGTACAGGGCTGGGGAACCTGTGGCCTTCCAGATGTTGATGGACTACATCTGTCATCCCTGACAGTTGACCGTGCTGGGTGAGGCTGATGAGAACTGGAGTTCAACAGCACCTGGAGAATAATGGATTCTCTACCTCAGATCTAGGATTCCAGTGGCCAAGTAGTAAATTGAAGGTGGGTGGAAATGAAACTGGACTTGTCTTGAATTGCAAAGTGCAATGCTGCTGTGGTATTTATTGCTTGAGTCAAGTGGTTGTAACTGTTATTATTTATGGAGTAAGGTGTTGGAACTTCTGGTCACAGGTGAAGTGTTTCTAACAATATATACTTTGTTCCAGCTTGTCTCCCTTGATACTGTGTGATGACACAGCTCGTTGTTACTTTTTTAAAAAATGGGGTTAACATGGCAAATGCATGCTGCATTGAACAATCAAGTAAATTAGTGTATATGCATATTTTTCTCCCAGTGGGGAGGAGTCTCAGTTAATGCTTTTGTTTTGCAGTGCCCAGATGGGAATGCTGATGAAAGGCTAGAAGAAGAAAGTAACAAGTAGCTTCCAGCCTAGATTTTATTTTAGAATAATCTTCTCGTAGTCTCTGTCCTTTCACTTTAAGGATGCAACACAATATAACAGCAGGTGATCCATGATCCTTCTAAAAATGATACTATCCATGGAGGAGAGGGGGTTAACTCTCTTCATCCATGCTGTTTTCCAAGTAACACCCCCCCCCGCAAAAATAGAGCAAAGCATACTATTACTTTTTTATGAAAAATAAAACCCTTGGGTAACGCTGTCATGTTAACATTCAACTTTAAACACCTTTTGCTGAACAGATCATTGCAATCTTTTAAAAGATGGCTTTAAAATATTTTCCATTATCTATAAAAAAGTTTTGGCATTTTTATTTACATTTTAGTTTTTTAAAAATAAGTCTGTAGTTATGTTAGCATATAACGCTTAAGCAGAACAGTGTCCTGAAGTACTAAGCCAACATGTCCAATCAAATATTAACCTTCATTTGAAGCAGATTTGGGACTCAAATATTGAACTTGTGGATTCTGGAATTTATGAAGAACTGTGCTTTAAAATGCACACACTGTGTTACATTCACCAGTAATCAGATTAAGTGCAACACTTAACTGAACCCTGTGACCTCTCTTGCATATTAACTGCTGCTTGGATGGAAGTATGAGAAATAACTGGATTTAAAATGGAAAGTGGTCTCTTACAAAGTGTGTACATCGCAGATAGTTTCCACAATTAATATACATATTTCAAACCTCGGACTATGCATCTTGAAAATTTAATTTCTAAATTATTTGCTTGTTCAAACGAGAATAGGACCGTATACAGTGTTGCAGCTCAGCTGGTGCAAAGGACTTCTGTATGACAGAACTGTCTCTGCCCCCTGTGAAACCTAGAAAATCAGCTGTGGGTGGTCGGGTGCACAAAGGAGGAGCAAAAATGGATGTCCCATTGTTCCACTGGCACAATTACAACCCCAAAATACTTATACAACCCTAAGTATTTGATCTCAGTAACTGTTGAAAGTGACCATAATAGATTCATCTGTTAATTGGTTAAGATGAAGCTGTTCAATCCAATTGGTGGACATCCCCTAATACATACATATCATAGCTGCGACATGAATACAGATGTATGTTGGTAACAAATTGTGTAATGAAAACAGCTGGCATGCATTTTGTGCTTTATTTAAAATAGTAAATGCCCAACTCCTTTTCCTCTTCTAAATAAATTCTTTAATTTTTCCAGAAACATTAACAATGCAATTTCTAAAATTCATTCCATAGATACTAATAGTAAAATAACACTTTATAGGTGATAGCATTCTGACCAGTGCTTTTCAGTCCTTTATATGTTAAATGTTTGTACTTCTATTTGGCTTATTGACCTCAAACATGCTGCTTATGTCCAAGAAAGGTTGACATTCAGCTCTCATTGAAATTGGAGGCAAAATTCCAAATGATGTTAATGGAAGAGGAGTGTTCTCTTTATGCCTGAATTCCAGGAATGTGTTCTAAGGCTGAACTCCATGCCAGTGAAGAGGGTGAGAGTGATGGGGAATATGACCATTGAAGAAACACACTTCCAAAAGCTTATTTGAACATGCAGTACTTATCTCATGGTTATTTCAGTATTAGACCATGTACTTTATGATCCCTTGAGTGCACAGCTTTCATCTCTGCAAAGTGTTCAGAGACAGAATAGCATTAAGGTGAACCTACACACCAATTTCTCTGATCCCAGTGGTGCAGCACTTTGATATGATTCTTGGGGAAAGGCTCAACAACTAGTCTTCCTCCACTTCCTAATTAATTTTTTTTTTCCTAATTAGTTGTAAGAAATTTTTTAATCTTTTTCCAATAGGTTTTCTTTTGTATCTTATATATGCTGCTCCTTTTTGAAGACATTTTTTTTATATCTCCATATCCCATTATCATAGCTTACTGTAACTCTTATCCAAAACTGCAAATAGCTCAGGGTTCTGCAGCTTGGGGTTCTTAGAACACTTTTTTGACATTGTATTAACATGCGCAATATGTCTTGAGTTATTTTTGGGTAATAAACTCAATAATTCTAATTTCCATGTTGACGGACAGTATGGTAGCCCCAAGTTTCCCTTGTTTATTTAGATGACTGGGTGTGAAATATATTAAAACTCTACGATTCAGCAGATTTTTGAGAGAGAGACTCAACTAAGTCCCTATATATGGCAGAGTTCATAAACCGAGGGTAAGAGTCTCTGAGCATTAACATATAAATCTGGAGTTGTGCTTCATCAAAACTATGTTCCGATGGTTCCAGCATATTCCGGTTGATAAGTTCCCTTACTCTGGAATCCAGGCTGACCTGTAAATAAAGAAAACAGCTGTTATGAGCAGTTGTTAATCTTCTCTCTTGAAAATTGTGGAAAAGAGTTAATGTGATCGTAGTGGAACTGAAACCTATGTAGGCATTCTGTTACAGAACTAATGAAAGTAAAAATAATGATAAAAATATGCCTTTTCTGCTGTGTTTTAATTGTCTCACAGCAGATTGACCTAATGACTAGGATGTACACTAATGACCTAATGATATACACACTAAAATTATTTGCACACGAAGGAGAAACATTTACCTGGTGTAGAACGATAAGATGGATTTAAAGTAGGCTTGCACCATAATAATAATAATTAATAAAATAATTTATATGCTGGGTTGCCCCAGCCACTCTGGGTGAATCCCAACAAAAAACAGTAAAAACACAATACAACATCACAATAAAAACTTCCCTGAACAGGCCTGCCTTCAGATGTTTAAGTATAACCTATTGGCTATATATAGGCACCTATCAGAGACTAGAAGAGCCTCCTACCTACAGTCAGACACCCTCGTATGTTCAAAGTGCTTCAGCCAGACTAATTTTGGAATGCCAGACTAATTATATTCCTTGGCAGTTTAAGATTTTAGACCTACAACTCACAAAGTTTCAAATGTCACATTTTACCCCTCACGATAATTTTGCTCCTTTCATCTCAGAAGACCACCTTTTGTCCCTGAAAGAGGCCCCCTAAATTTTCAGCAAGCTGAAAAACTTGTTATAAAGTAAGAATAGAACAGCTTTTTTAAAAAAAACCCAACCAGTTGGTTTTTTAAAAAACACACACTGCACTAGCTACATACGTGAATGGAAACATCTTGAAATATCAATTAGATCTTTCATTTTAGATTGTTGGCTTAGTCCTTTTGAAATCGGGTATACTACAAAATAGTGTGAAAAGGGTTACAAACCTCTTTGGGAGAAAGAATGGAAATATAATCTTCATATATTAGTCTTGCTTTCTCTTGAATGATAGCCTTGTTGGATTCCTGCTTTAGATCTTCGCAGGCCAACCAGAAAAGCATATTTTCTTCGCTGAATTCTGTCCGAAGGAACTCCCTGAAAGCGTTTCTACCTGCTGGCGTTCTCATCAATTTGTCAAAGGACTGGCTCCAGGCACTCACTTCTTCAAGAGTTGGAGTTGAGCTGTAATACGAATGAAAAATAGAGACCGGGCATTACCAAGTTAACAGTACAAGAGGAGAACATTAGTGGGTGATAATTTTGTAGAAATCGGGAGATTAAATGCATGTTATGGCATGCTGCAATATTAGCTTACTTTTCCAAGTGCTGAGGAGAAAATATTGCTGTTGCCCTACAGCCAACTGAAAATCCAATAAAGTGGAGGAACAACAATTTCACCACTCGGCTAAAGATTCAGACGGCTGACTTGCCAATTAAAAATATACCGTGTGGCAAGTTACTATTTGAGTAGATGACTTGCTAAATTCATCTTACGCATGCCAGCAGCAGTGTTAATTATTGGACAGAACAATGCCATAGACTGCTACAGGTGTGCCTCACCTCTTGTGTGTGGGCTGAATAATGAGGCAAATTGGGGTGATTTGGGAGGGTCTTTCCTTGCCCTGAGTTAAATGTCAATAATCCCTCATGAGCAGATCAGAGTGCCCACAAAGTCTCGTATCACTCTGTACAAGATACGGCTCTTATGTGTCCCTATATAACATCTCTAATGTGGTCTTCTATAATATCTATGTTTCTCTATGTCCAGGGGCTTTTCAAGAAGTGAGGCTATCCAAAATGCTGCCTGAAGAGCACTGAAGAGCTCTGGATTGTTTTCTGTTAAAACAGGTTTTTTTCCCCTGTTACAATACATTTTTAAGGAATAAGCATTATTTTAAGTTTTTAAAAACGCTTAAGTTGTTCTGCTTAAACAACATAAATGACAACCGAGAGTTCTTCTCCTATTGGAGACCTATAAAAGCTTTTAAAGCCTATTGGAGAACACAAATAACATCCAGAAAGAAGCTGGAGTGAAGCTGCAAAGTGTTAAAAGATGTACTAATAGGAAGACAAACCATTCAGCCACCACTTAATTAAGGTAAAGTAATAGACAAGCCCCTGTTCTCCACATAAGGGATTATGGAGGAAATTTAATCCTTTTTACTTCCCCCATACAAATCTCCTGGACCTTATCTGCAAATTGGTGGGTCTGAACTACTCTGGAAAGGCTCCTGTGCCTGAAACATTTTATCCACTTTGGTCAAAACAGGGGAAAGTTATCATTTTTATTCTACCCATTATAATAAATGGGGAAACACAGAGGGATGTCTCCAACTAAATTTTGTTCACAGTAGACTCTGTTTTTGATTGAAAAGAATTGAAAAGAATGGGCTTAAGTTAGACATTTCCATTAATTTCAGAGGGTTTACTTGGAGTATGACTGACATTGGATACAGCCCAGAACTTTGTTTTAAACAGAGCAGTTCAGAATTCAAATTACAGAGTTACTTGCAAACAGATAAGGTTTCCTAAAACGGCAGATATAAGGCATACATTGCGACTTGTGCACATCCCTATAACCTGTCATGTATTTCCAGGGCATATATCTGCCATGTTTTAAATTGTTAGGAAATATGACAATGGCGACTGACTTCTCTTAAGATTTTATGGAAAAATAAAGGGGAAGATAAAAAAAAAGATGCTAGTATTAGCCTTCCCTGTTTCTGCAAATAGGCAAATGATCATCAGAGTTGCATGGACATGTGTTCTATGCAAGTAGCTATGTGTGTGGCAGCCACCTCCAGTTGTAGGAGTCTAAGGCTGCATACATATCAGGCATTTCCATCACCAACACCCCAAGAATCCTGGGAACTGTAGTTTATCCCTTACAGAGCTTCCCAGCACCCTTAAGAAATTGCAGTTCCCAGGATTGTTTCGTGTGTGTGCATGCACACGCTTTAAATGGATAGACACAAGCGTAGAAACAAAAATTAGTCTTCTGTGTTGATTTGTTACCCAGCTAGTTCTTACCTTTCTTCACAGTTTGGAATAGCGTCTGTTCTGAGTTCATGTGATGCTGCTCTTTCATCTTGATTCCTAACAGTGAGACTGCAAGGCAACAAGCATAGTTTAATCAAGTTGAAATAAAGAAGTTTGCTGAAACTTTGAATTTGTTCCTCTAGTTATCAAACCTGATCATATGTTCAAAGAAGTTCGCCCCAGTACAGTGGTACCTTGGTTTACAACCATAATCCGTTCCGGAGGTCCGTTTGTAAACCAAAAGAGGTTGTAACCCAATGGGCCTCCAATTTTTTTTGTTCATAATCCAAAATAAATAAATAAATGGGTTGTAATCCAAAAAAGGTTGCAAACCGGGACACACACTTCTGGGTTTGCTGTGTTTGTAATCCAAAACGTATGCAAACCAAAACGTATGCAAACCAAGGTACCACTGTATAAGAACAATGCACTCCAACACCAAAATATTTCTCTTGAATTGGGTATATTGAATAGGACATTTCACAGTAGAATTTAGCTCTATGACCTTGTCTGCCTTATCTGGAAAATGTGGGGAAAGAAAAACTTTTCTGGTGCATGCAGCTGCGTATGAAATAGTGTACCAAGTGTGGTACACTAACCTAAAAAATGTTTAGCACACCTGAAAACACCTAATGCCAATATTACTTCCTGCCTTGTGTCTTCTTTCTTGTGATTTTAAAAGCAGAACAAAAACCCAACTTTATCCTGCTCCATATGTGTGTGTGTGTGTGTGTGTATAATATTTTTATTTGATTTTACAAGTATAAAATTATAACAATATAGCCATATACATCCACATTTAAAGATTCCTCCGAATCTCTGGACTTCCCACCTTCCCCTCTGTGGGTCCTATTATTAACCTTTTCTACTGCATCTTTTTCAATAACCCATATTTTATATAACCCCGTTATCTTCATAGTACTTACTACATTACAAGTGTTATTGCATATACTCCTTTTTAAAAAAATAATAATCTGCTGAATGGTGAACCATTGGCTGCCCTGCTGCCTTTTGTTTGATTGCATTTAATTGCATTGTTACATTGTTTGTCTAAACATTATATATAAAAGACATCCTGGGAATTGAAATACTGAAGGGTGGGATACAAATGAGAGAAAATTGTTCAACAAGACTATCTGTACCGCCACTAACAAAGCTTATCTGGACAAAAATAAATTCTATGCAAAACAGTGTAGGAGACCATGTTCCTTCTCTGCTTTATTTTTTGCATTTCTCATGCTTCTCAAAAAGACAGCTGTGGCCTTTTAATTTTAAGCCACCTAAGAGAGACCATTCACCATAATTGCTTGGCTAAAAGTATAATTGATCCTGAATTGCTGATGAAAAGATGGAGCATAAGTTATGACTTCAGCCAACAAAAGCCCATCTGGTGACTGTTCTTTCTCCTCAGTTTCTCTAAAATGGTTAATTCCAACCCCACAAGAGCTTTCAGTATTGGAGATTTTGTAACTTGGGGTACTATTTCTGTTCCTATTCATATTTTTCTTTTTCTTTGCAGCCCATTCAGGTTATTTGAGGAAATCCTTTCTATAAACAAGGATTATAAATAGAGCCTTGAATCGCCGTTTTTCACATTTCTCCTGACTTGAAAACAGTAATTTTGAAGAAGTATATAATTTTGATGGTAGAGTAAGGTCTTTTACTTGGGCAGGATGTTATTAAGTGCAAGTAATATTTTTAAGAGTCATGAATATAAATTAATTTAAAACCTCCAACAGAGCAATTTTTGGTTTTTTTACTTTCATTATATATTTTTCAATGGGATTAAAAAGAAAATGGAATAAAATGACTGTGAACTTTATATCCAAGCTAAAGACAGTGAGACGAAAGTATGCCTGTCGTGCAAAAACCCGTTGTGCTTTTATTTCCTTCTGTAATAGTTGAAATAACTGCACATGAAGAAATCCTGTTGCCAGCCATGCTCAGTAACAATATTTGAAAGGTGATGCTCTAATATTGCAGAAGTGAAAACAAAAAAAATTCCTTCCAGTAGCACCTTAAAGACCAACTAAGTCAGTTCTTGGTATGAGCTTTCGTGTGCATGCACACTTCTTCAGATACACTGAAACGTACCTGATGTCCGATTTATGTCCGTTTATTCTTTGGCGTAAGGTCTGGCCTGTTTGTCCAATATAGAGAGCTGAAGGACACTGTTGGCATTTGATGGCATACACAATGTTAGACGATGAGCAATTAAATAGTCCCGAGATGGTATGTGTGATGTTGTTGGGGCCAGTAATGGTGTTGTCCGACATAAATCGGACATCAGGAATCACAAGACAGAGAAACCAGTAGGAGAACACTTCAATCTCCCAGGACATTCTATACAAGATCTCAAAGTAGCTGTTTTACTACAAAGAAATTTCAGAACTAGACTGGAAAGAGAAGCTGCTGAATTACAAGGTAAAGGTAAAGGTACCCCTGCCCGTACGGGCCAGTCTTGACAGACTCTGGGGTTGTGCGCCCATCTCACTTAAGAGGCCAGGGGCCAGCGCTGTCCGGAGACACTTCCGGGTCACGTGGCCAGCGTGACATCGCTGCTCTGGCCAGAGCCAGAGCCAGAGCCAGAGCCGCACACGGAAACGCCGTTTACCTTCCCGCTGGTAAGCGGTCCCTATTTATCTACTTGCACCCGGAGGTGCTTTCGAACTGCTAGGTTGGCAGGCGCTGGGACCGAGCAGCGGGAGTGCACCCCGCCGCAGGGATTCGCACCGCCGACCTTTCGATCGGCAAGCCCTAGGCGCTGAGGCTTTAACCCACAGCGCCACCTGCTGAATTACAACTTATCACCAAACTTAAAACCATGGAGAGACCTGGTCTGAACAAAGACCTTGGATTCTTATCTCATTATACATGACAAAGCCATTTTTCACCTTTTCACCCCTTGCTTTTTCCTGTAAGACCTATTGCAGTCGTTAAGAGTCGTCAACAGGCTCATCACAGCTATCTGCCAATCACCCATTCCCACCACCCTTCTGAGTAATACCCCTCCCCACCTTCTCACTATATAGAAGGGTTTGGAAACTTCTGTTTCAGTGTATCTGAAGAAGTGTGCATGCACACGAAAGCTCATACCAAGAACTGACTTAGTTGGTCTTTAAGGTGCTACTGGAAGGAATTTTTTTTGTTTTGACTATGGCAGACCAACACGGCTACCTATCTGTATTGCAGAAGTGGTTACACTAGAAAATATTTTCAGAAGTAAGCTCTTGAAGTGAGCAACTATTTCCCAGGGGGTCGGGTGCAGCCAGCTTTTATCGGCCAAGGGTGGACTGGAGTGAAGCCTTGTCTGCTCTGCTCTCAATCCCCTCTACTTACCCTGGCCAAATTGGCCAGGGTTCAAACAACTGGGTGGTGGGAAAGCCCGCCAATCAGAGTGGCCAGCCCAGGGATTTTTCACTGCCTGCCCCAGCGTTGCTCCCTGGGAATCTGAACTGACAGGCAGCAACCGCTGCCCGTCTCTTGACAGGGTAAGCAGCCATTTCTCCCCTGCATCTGTCCAAGCTAGTTTCATGTTTCTGTAGCAATCCCACCCAATATGGATGACCCCTTTATGCATGCTTGAAAGAGTATTTGATATGTATGTTTTGTAGTCAGGACAGTAACTTTCCAGATTGATTGTATTTGAATACTGCTTTTCCTTCAAATGAACCCAAAGCAGCTTGTAAACAACAAATAGCAATAACATAATAGAACATCACAAATACAGCATAAATATAAAATAATTAACAGATCATCAATAATGCAATCTATAAAATGCTATTAACAAAGCAGCAACTAAAGTGAGATGAGCGCTGCAACCCCAGAGTCGTCCGCAACTAGACCTAACGGTCAGAGTTCCCTTTAACTTTACCTTAAGCTAAGCTAAGCTAAGCACATTCTCCACACACCCATGACTCATAATCTTTCACCCTATTCAGTTCATTAAAATAAACATTTTGATTGAGAGATACTTGATGTTATACTGACAGAAGTGTGGTAGTGTATGGTCATCCTTTTTATTGTGCATTCATGATTTGTGTTTGTGATGGGATCAGGGTAGTTATATATACAGTCAAACCTTGGATCCCAAATGCCTCCGTTTTGGAACGTTTCGGCTCCCGAACGCTGAAAACATGGAAGTAAATGCTCCGGTTTTCAAACGTTTTTCAGAAGCCGAACATCCGCTGTGGCTTCTGCTTGAGTGCAGGAAGCTTCTGCAACAAATTGAAAGCTGTGCCTTGGTTGTCGAACATTACAGAAGCCGAACAGGCTTCCAGAACAGATTACGTTCGACAATCAAGGTTTGACTGTACATACATACATACATACATACATACATACATACATAATTGTTGTTTCTCTACCACCAGGCCTTGGGCTGATTAAACATTCTAATATCTTTCCAATTGAGTTTCTGGTAGGGGAGGTTATTGGTCTGTTTTTGTTTTGTTAGGTATTTTGTGTTCTCATTTTGTATTTTATGTTGTGAACTGCCCTGTGATCTTTGGATAAAGGGCAGTATATAAATTTAACAAATAAATGAATGAATGAGTAATAATAAGTGATCCTGTTTGTACCTGCAGAAGTTCTGGGGCAGATGTACTGCTTTATTTGCAGTTGGTGAATGTCCCATAGCTTCCTGCTGAAAACCTATAGTTTTTTATACAACAAATGTTCTGGCTTATTTTATGTTCTGCTTTTGTTGTGCTATAGTGCAGGAGTGTCCCTCTAGATGTCAATAATGCAACTGGGGAAGCATAGCAGAACAATTAATAAAATGAAATGATGTGTGGATTGATCTGGTATAAATCCACCACATATACACTATTATTGCATTAATGACATGTAGAATGCACAAAAACTAGCCAGAGGAGGGGCAAAGTACACCATTCAGTTCTAGCTGTCCATCTGTTTCTCAAATAAAAATCCTTAACATGGGCATGACCTTGGGTTATAGGCTACAGGTTGCTTACTGAAAGCAGCAACAAAAACTTTTAAAATCAGAACTCAATAAGATGATTCTGAAGTGATCCCTATACACCAGTTTGCCGATTCTGTGCTGCCCTGATTGCTTGCAATGGGGAACGGATTATATAGACCAAGTGCTCTGGAGAAAATCATTATGTTCCATGCTGAATCCTGTCAGGATAAGTCCCAGATATGTCAGCATATGCATTTTAAAGATCCCTGCTAAGAATATGCTGTTCAGAAGCTTTCCTTTTGAAGATTATATGTGCTACTTTGTTCCTTTTCTCTTTGTTGCAGTGTCTAGGTTTAGTAGATAGCACACAGGATAGCTAAACTAGCTGTAGAGTGAGGTCGTATCCTCAGTGCTATTTTTCTAGAAAAAAGAGGTGCTGGAACTCGCCCTGAACGCTTCCCTTGTTCTCTTGTAATGGCAATGGTGCCCACCTAAGAGGTGCTGGAACCGAGTTCCAGCTGAAAAAAAGCCCTGCACATCTTCAAATTATCAGCATTCTCTTCGTTTCTCTGGAATGGTGATTGGGTATCCACTCTTCTGTTTCTTTCAGCAATAGCTGTTTCATAGTACTTTTAGAAGTATGTGGTCCATTGAAGTTAGAGCCTCTGGGTATGGCCCTCTGAAATGCTTCCTTCCTTAAATAATGGAATCCACACATTGCTGATTATTATGAAGAGCTGTCGCCCATTAGCCATTGATCCATCTAGCCCTGCTAGGTGAGATTTTCTGGAGATACCTGGGACTTAATATATGTGAAGCTTTTGTTCTGCTGATAAGCTGCACCCCTTCCAAGACTATCCTTTCCCAAACTGGTCCCTGGCCGATATCGATAGATTTCAACTTACATCAGCCTCAGCCAGTGTGGTCAATGGTAAGGAGTGATGGGTACTGGAGCCCAAAGCATCTGACTGGGCTCAGCTGTTCTAGAATCATAAGAGTTGGAAGGGACCCTGAGGATCATCTAGTTCAACCCCCTGCAAGGCAGGAATTTGCAGCTGTCCCATACGAGAATCGAACCTGCAACCTCGGCGTTACCAGACCACACTTTAACAAACTGAGCTATTCAGGCTAAACATGTTCCTGCATTGACCTGCAGCTAAGAAACACATAAGGTCTGAATGGCTCCCGCTCTGCTTGCATCTTTATGTATTTCCAGAAGATTTAAAGAACTGGAAGGAATGTTGTTTGGTGTTTTCATCTATGGAAAAGTAGGCAACAGCTGCATCTCCTTTCCTCCGCCCCTTGTAAAACTCATCTGATTACTCAAGGGCATACATGGTGTCATCTTTTCCCCTTCTTCCCCCAAGAGGTTTGAATATGGTTTAAAGGCATACCAGGAGCAGCTGCAACAACAGCACCAACAGAAGCAGCAGGCGTTGGACCCACGGTTTTCAATCCCTGGCTGTGGCTGTACAGAGCTCGGTGTCTCCTGGGTCACAGATGCTTGCCTTTTGCGCATCTCCATCCGCTCGGATCCCATGGGCTGCATGAGGAAAAAACAGGAAGAAGGTTAGACTCTGTGGAAAAAGCCCAGGCATCAGGTTTACTGCTTCACTCATAGTCTTGGCACCCAGTGGTTTTCCTAATTGTTGCTAATAGGTGAAGTGGCCTGTGGAGCAGTCAGAAGAAACTGCTTCCTTAATTCATGGTCCTAATCAGATGAGGAATTCTGGGCCAGTAATGTCTTTAAGCCCACCGTGACTGTTTGTCATTGATTTTTAATTTGCCAAGTGTTTTACGGTCTTCGTTTCCATCCACAGCACAATGCAGCAGAGTTTTTGAGGGAGCAGGGGAAGTAGGAAAGATTCCCAGGGCCCCACTCAGCAAAATGAGCAGGAGGGACTCCCACGCCATCCCGAGAGCAACAGGGCTGATTCACCATCTTTCAAAGTTTGGTTTTCTACTCCGCCCTGTTGCAGACGCAGGTAATACACATCACTATCTAAATTGGGGTCAGCAAACTTTTTCACCCAGGGGCTGGTCCACTGTCCCTCAGACCTTGTGGGGGGCCAGACTATATTTTGAAAAATATAAATACCCTGCAAGCCAGTCCTCAGCTGCTTCTGGACCTAGAGAAGGAACACATTCTGCATGCACTCAGGAACGCGTCTTGGTGCCACCCGCTCACAGGCGTTGTTGACAAGCAGCAGCCGCTCCATCGGCCCATCCCCACAGAGCTCCCAGGTGGCGTGAACCACATGCTGCAGCCCATCATACGAGGCCAGGTTGGTGGGCAGGCCGTGCATGAGGAGCACCGGGCAGGCGGTGCACAGCTCACCCTCCAGCTGTTCCAGTGCGGCCGCTGAGTGCGCCACCAGCAGCAGCACTGAGCTGAGCACCAGGCATGGGGCAAGCAGGCGTGCCAAGGTGCGGCTGAAGCCCCACAACGTGCCTGTCACAATGCCCATGGTGCGGCCCAGACCACAGGCCCACCTGCCAGCCTCTCGGTCCATGGCCTCCCCGAGTTTACCTCAGCGTGTGGGCAGCGAGGCTTTGGATTGGCTGCAGGAACTTCCTGCAGCCAATCCAAAGCTGCGCCAGCATTGTGGAAGTCATTCCCCAGGTGGTGAGGCGTCTGCAACTTCTTTTCAAGGATACGCCGTGCCACGCCCGTTTAGCTCAGCACGGGGACTGACCAAGCAGGTGGCAGGGTCCACGGGCCAGAATTATGAGTCTGGTGGGCCGCATCCAGCCCCTGGGCTGTAGTTTGCTGACCCCTGATTGAAATGTTGACCATTTAAGTCTAAAATGACCTCATTGCAACACTGCCCAGGCTGTCCTTTTCAGGGTGCTCAAACACCTTTCAGTATGTCTTCATCCTGCCTCCACTGCCCCAAAAGTTGAGCTGGGCAACAGAGAAAAGGTCACAGTGAGAATGCTTCTTGTTTTAGAGAGCTTGAGGCAGAAGCAACAACAGGTGCCTCCTCATCTCAGGCTGCCATGTCTATCTAGCCAGCATTGCCCATTATGACCAGCAGTAGCTCTCCAGAGTCTCAGCCAGAAGTGTTTCCCATTGGCAGCTATCTAATCCTTTCAAGGGGAGATGCTAGAGATTGAATCTGGGGTCTTTGGTATTCAACACAGGCACTATCCCTATGCTTTTATCTGAAGCAGCACAGGAGAATACAGCACAATCCTAAACATGTCTACACAGAAGAGCGCTGAACCAGTGCTTTTGCCTGGCTGGAATGCATCCTTGAACTCTGATAAGAACTCTTGGTTCCCTGGTTGAAGGATAAAGAAGTGTGGGTGACCATGTGTAGAAACTAGCCTGCTGTACAAAGGTAAACTTTGCATTCGTTGCTTTGCCTACTTTTGCTTCTGGCCTTGTCTGCCACTTGCATGTGCCCAGATGGCCTTCAGCTGACAAAAAGTTTTCCCATCCTTGTTAAACATCCCATGTTTATTATGCATACAGCCTTTTCAAATGGTCACAGGGATTATTTTGGGTTTAGGTAATCATTCTCACTCTCTGACCTCACTCTCCTGCATTCTGCCCTTCCCACCGCCAACCGCATGTACCTCTGCTTGCTGATTTATGATGACACTTCATGCATATAGTGAAGTGGAGTATAATCCACAAAAGTTTACACCACAATGAATTTGTTTGGTCTTAAAGCCACCGCAAGAATTATCACTACAACACATTTAACAGGATCCCCCTGCTGGATATACTTATAAGAAGTGATCTATACATCAGAAGATGCCATACGAAAGTGAACAAAGAGGAGAATAGCACTTAACAACAAACCTGTCCATTCTCATGCAGCAACACAGGACCCTGCACACTTACTATAGGTAGTATATCAGTGTAATAGGACCACTGTGGTGTAGCTGACAGTGAGTTGGACTTGGACTGGGGAGACCCAGGTTCAAATCTCTGTTCAGTCAACCAGCAAGCTCCTGGAAGACCTTGGGCCTGTCACTGTCTCTCAACCTGCTTCTATGATTAAATAAATGAGCTTAGCAAACAGTCCTGTGAAATGAAAACAGTGAGGATTCTGTTAGAGATTTGTTGCCCGCCTTGCAAAAGCATTTTTATAGACCACTGTCCGATCAGGTGTTAATTGTGGAAAAAATAACCTGAAATGTCAAAAAGGGAAAGAGAAGAAAATCAATTTGATCTCAAACAAAGGCCCACATTTCTCTGTTGGTTCTCTCCTTGTTCCATGTTAGCCCCTTTGTGGAGAGAGGGTTCTGTGAATGGTGCATACGCAGAGCCTGCTGAAGCTGAAAAGGGCTGTGTGTGTTCAAGACTGACAAGATGATTGGCCTGGCCTTTATTTTCAATTGTACTTTGGCTCTCACAGCAAACGAGAGCTATAATAAAGCAGATGGTATATTGTTCGATGTGGCTTTATTCCTGCTTACTTTTGTTCCTAAATTAAGCAGGAACTGGTCTTGCATACATATTCAGGGAGCACAGGTTTTTGGAGGAAATGGAGGGGGAAATACTGTTCAGGTCATGTGCCTCTTTTGTGTCCTAAATAAATGAAGTTTGCATACCTTCCTTGCTATTGTTGCTGTGGTTCAGGCTGAGGTTTCCTTTCTGTATCTGACAAAGGCGCACTTTAAATAACTGTACTGCAAGGGGAAATTCAGTAGCTGCAACTCATGATCAGCCTGCACAGCAGAAGACCATTGCTTATGAAATTTCATTTTCATTTCACTTTTAATTTGTATACTGCCTTTCTATATTGCTATATACAAGGCGGTTTACAAGCTGCAGAAAGAACAAAATATACAGTTCAACAAAAACCATACTGGACCCTGCTTAGCTTGACAAATATGCTAGTAGCTAAGTCATAAAAAACTAGGACTTTAAAATAAACAACTTACATCAAACAGAGTTATATTCAATATTCCATGTATTATAGAAGAAAACTAACTTTCAAATGGCAAGCTAGAACACATATCCAAAGCATAATCACATTTAACTAGCCATAAATCAGGGATGGGGAACCTCTGGTGTAATAAACAAACAAACAAACAAACAAACAAACAAACAAATAATATTTATACCCCGCCCATTTGGCTGGGTTACCCCAGCCACTCTGGATGGCTTCCAAATGTTATACTACAATCCCCATCATCCCTGACCATTGGCCACAGGAGCTGGAGTCCAACAATGTCTGGAGGGCCACAGATTCCCCATCCCTGCCAAAGATACAATTTTCTGTTGCACACTTCATTTCAGGTAGATGCTGGTTTGAGACACTAGAATCTTGTCCTGAATCCATGTATTTGTGGATATTGATTCCTGCATCCCCTTTGAATGAGAACACATCCCTCGTTGTATTTCTGGGCCCCTGTTGCTCCCTAACTTACCTTCAAGCAAATGTACAGAAAAGTAGACAGACTTATACAGGTTGGCAGAGATGGGCAAATGAGTGGAAACAAAGGAAAAAACAAAAGCAAAGCCAGAAGAAGAACTGCTCAGCAGAGAGATTTGGGGTTGGTCACATTGTGCAGCTTGCCAATCTCTCCACAGGCAAGGCATCCTGTTAGAAGCAGAATTTTGCATAGACCACTTTACCTCATGAGCTTTGCCTCCCTTGCTTGATCAAGATGTCAGACCATTTGAAAAGAAGAAGAACCTATGATAATGTGTGTATTAACAAATGGTTAACTCGCTGAGAAGTTAGGAGCGCTTCTTTGTCTCTGAAGCTCTTGTTTATTACACTCACAAACATCATGTTTCCTTTTATTCCCTAAAGCCAAATCAGCAAATCACAAAGGCAGATGCTTACACTGGAAAAATTGGTCTAATTTAATTGCCAGCACTTGTGACTACTTGTTAATTAAAAGGAAGGATGTGCTTAATTGGCTGCACTGGCTGCCATTTCGTTTCTGGGCCGAATTCAAGGCGATCACCTTAGTGTTCAAAGTCCCAAATATCTGAAAGACTGCCTCCTTCCCTCCAGACCCTGCTAGATGTTAAGATCAGCAGGGGGGAGGGGTGGGACTCTTGGAAGTTCCACCTCCCTCAGAAGTTTGGAAGTGAGGGTGGCCTGGGAGAGGATATTCTCTGGGGCAGCCCCTAGGTTGTGCACTTCCCTCCCCACAGAGGAGTGTCTGGCTTCTTCATGATACTGCACAGCTTTTAGTGAATGCCAAAGAACACCTGAGTTGTGGGTTTTTGGGGTCCACCTTATTCCTGTGATTCTAAAATGCTTTAACTGCTTTTAGTTTTAAATTTTAAATTGCTGTAACTTGCCTTGGGTCCTTGCTGGTCAATGTGATGATGAATTTGCTAGATTAAGATTGTTTGCTTCCTCTGAATCCATAAGGTTGAGGCAGACTTTGAAGGTCCTCAGGGGCACCCTGTGCAAGGCGAAAATTTGGCAGCCCCCGCCTCCTGCCTCGCATTCTGCTCACACAATGCCGCTGACCAGACCATAGATTACAGTAGCCAAGTTAAGACACTGGTATTACCAGTGAACGAAATTACCAAGACTGAGGCTCTCTTCTGCAGCTGCTCCTACTGTCCAGATACAAGGAAGCTGACTGCACGATGCACAAAGGAACACTATTTATTCATTTTTACCTATGTATGTCATTCACTTTTTACCACTCTTCATCAAAATTCATCCCAGGGCAGGGTTGTTGTTTTTTAAAGTAAAAATATAGTGAACTAAAACAATACACATAATTAATAAAGCAGCAGCTAAAAGAACAAGCTTTAATAGCCTGGGTGAATGTTAAAAAGGTGTTTGCTGGGGTATAGAATGGGGGTGGGGTGGGGACAACATGACTTCCTTCAGTTCTTGTCGGACCCCAATTCCCACCAGCTCCAGTTCACATGGCAATGGTCAGGGATGATAAGAGTCATTGTATGACAACATTCAGAGAGCCACAGGTTCCCCATCCACAATGAAAGCAGGCCTCCTTGGTAAGTGTTGCCCAGTCAGAGAGCCACGGCTGGAAGGCTCAGCTGTGGTGGTCAGAAAAGGGCCTGACAGTCTAAGGCCACTGGCAGGTTGACATGGGAGATGCTTCTTCTTAAGGGTACCTGTGTCCCAAGAGATTTAGATAGGGAGGGAGAAGCTGTGGACCTCCCGATATTGTCAGAATCCATCAGCCTCAGCCAGCAAGGCCAATGGGCAGGGATGGTGGGAACAGGAGTTCTGGAACAACTGGAGGGCCACAAGTTCACACCCTTGATATAGGGTCTTAAAGATAAGTATTATTAGCATTCTGAATTAGGCTTGGAAGTGCACAGGAGGCTCAATAAGTTCTTTCAAATCTGGCAAAGTGGGAGTTGAATGACTGGTCCCCACTAAAATCCTCACTGTTGTATTCTGTGCAAATTGTAGCTTCTAAATAATCCTTGAAGGTAGTTGCACACATCAGTGCTGTCAGGAGACTGCCAGAACATATATGACTGTGGTCAGTCTATTCCCTATCAATGAATTTTGTGCAAGACTGGGTACCACAGACCAAGCAGTTGGAAACTGATTCATGGTGGAAGAGAAATCTTCAGTTCAGTACAAATATGGAAGCCTCATATTAAAAAGTTATAGAATACCAGAAACTAGGTTGCCTACGCCCAAGTATGATGTTTTTAGCTCTGAAAAGCTTTGTTCTTCTGCAGGCATTATAAGCATTGCTTTACATTTCAAAGGCAATGCTAGTCAGAACTGCAACACCCACCCACACAGTCACAACAAGAGGTACACTGCCCTATTCACTAATAAGCTCAAGCTTGCGTTCGATTTATCCACGATCTATTTGACAGCAATCTGACAGCATGAAAAGGGTTTAAATGGGGACAATTATGTGTTCAAATGTAGGCTGCTTTGGAAAACTGGCTAATGTAGATACTAACTCCGAACCTTCAAGTTCTTAACTTTATTGGAACTATACATATATTTATATTTTTACTATTTGAAGGTCAGAATGCAAAATTAAAATGAAGTCCTTAGATACATAGGCTACTTCTAGATGACCTGTTCATTGAGGATTTATGCTGATTTGTTTGCACAAAGTTTTCAGGGATGTTAGATGACATTGGCCAAGATTATCCTCAGTGGTCTGGGGTGCAGGCTTGAAACCCGTAGCTATTTATTGAGCATTCATTCTTTTTGCTTGCAGGGAGGTTAAATGGCATTGCTTCAAGCAAGTGTTATCCTACACTTTCCACTGTATTTTCCCCATCACTTTCCTTACAGCACAAAAAAATCCGGTGCTGAAGGGGAAGTGGGCTTGTTGTGCAAGAGCAGCAAATCAGGTTTAGTTGTGCAACCTAAATTTGCTCGTAGTTGATTGAATCACACCCAAACATGGCAGCAGCTTGACGCACGTGTGTGTGTGTGTGTGTGTTTAAAGGTAAAGGTAAAGGTACCCCTGCCCGTACGGGCCAGTCTTGACAGACTCTGGGGTTGTGCGCCCATCTCACTTAAGAGGCCAGGGGCCAGCGCTGTCCGGAGACACTTCCGGGTCACGTGGCCAGCGTGACATCGCTGCTCTGGTGAGCCAGAGCTGCACACGGAAACGCCGTTTACCTTCCCGCTGGTAAGCGGTCCCTATTTATCTACTTGCACCCGGAGGTGCTTTCGAACTGCTAGGTTGGCAGGCGCTGGGACCGAGCAGCGGGAGCGCACCCCGCCGCAGGGATTCGAACCGCCGACCTTTCGATCGGCAAGTCCTAGGCGCTGAGGCTTTAACCCACAGCGCCACCTGCGTCCCTGTGTGTGTGTTTAAGGAACTCTAAATGCAGAAAAATCATTAGCTAGTTTATCATCACTAAAATAGTTACATCTGAGTGTACTGCTTTAGTTAAACTCACTTTGAGTGGGTGGGTGTGGGCATGTGTGGGTATGATATATATATTGCTGAATAGATTTATTCTGTGATTCTATGAGCCACTTGATAATTAACAAAATGGAGCTGAACAGACAGCTGCTGAAGCCGATGTTCTCAACTGACTCCTGTCAAGGTCTAATTCAATGAGCATTCTGTTCCCCAGGCTTTCTTATGAATGGCCTCAACAAAGCCAATTTCACTGTAGTATGTTGTGATTCACACCAAGGAATCTGACAGCTCATAGTGGGTGCTGAAATCATGTGGCAGTGTATGAGCCATGACTCAGATTTTATTGTATTAAGTGCTGAAATCTGACTCTGATCAAATAGAAACTGACACTGTATTGGTCAGCATGGTGGTTTGCCTCAGGGTGACTCATCATGGAACGCACAATCATTGATTCATATTTATTTGCCTTTTGAGTTGGACTCTTCTGTTGGAATCCTCATACTGCTATGCTAGGGTATGAGTCCACAGGTGAATCCTAAATTGCATGGGGGACCAGGTATCCTGTGTCCAATCCAGCTTGCCCAATGGCAAGGCATGACTCCCCTAAACACAAAGGAGATGCTGATGTGCATTTGTTATGACATCAACATCTGACTGGTAATTATGCAAAGGATGTTAGTGCCATATACGCTAAGGTTACCAGACGTCCCCATTTCCCGGGGACAGTCCCCAGATTTACAAATCAGTCCCCATACAAAATCCATTGAAGTTGAAAAGTGTCCCCGGATTCATTGAAAAAAATATGGTAACCTTAACATACGCTCTCCACATATGCTCTTGTCCCAGCTGCCATGAAGGGTGCCAACTGTCTAAGCCTAAATGCCACATGGGGCAGAGCCAAGGAGAGAAAGCCCTAGGTCAGATCCAAAGGTCCCACAGACTGTATCTTGCACGTGGGCTGCCAGTTCCCCACCCATGGACTGCCCCCAATGACCATTTGAAGGCTTTTGGGGGTCCCCAAAGCTGGCCAAGTAGAGCTTCAGGAGAAAGCCTGAAGGAAGTGTGTTTTGCAAAGTTGAGACATCTAAAAGAGCCAGTTACTGTCATAATAAAACAGAAAATAAGAAAGATGGCCAGGTAGGATAATCTCTGTTTATCTGTTTTCAACAGTATGTTACAGTATGACAAAATAAAGCAACCTCTACAGTTCCACTAATATTATCCTGCTAGTGTTTTTAATGCCGTGTTTTAAAATGAGTTTAGATTAAAATCAGCGGCACAATCCAAACTTTAGCTATTCCAAGGACCACATTCGACATGAGGTGGAAGATATCAACAGCAGCCGAGCAATAGTTCTTTGGATCCGGGTTCACTCTTTTCTTCTGCACCATTTCCCCAATCTGGATTTTCTGACTTGTGAGAACAGGATTCCTGCTGGACTAGATGGACCTTTGGCCTGATATGGCAGAGCTCTTCTTATATTCTTAGTGCCATCTTTGGGTTCTAAGCCTATTGATTTCAGCATGTTTATTTCTTTGGTTAAAATCAGTGTGTGTGTGTGTGTGTGTGTGTGTGTGAATGTGTATGAATGATGACAAATTCATGGAGAATAAGGCTATCAATGGCTGCTCATCACGATGCATTAACAGATGGTGTGACAACTTCCCAACACTGTGTATCACTGACGCTTACTGAGAGAGGTTGGGACAAGGCGGGGGAGGGGGGCTCGGTGTGGGTGCAGGGTCAGGAGCATCAGATTGTCTCCACCACTGTGCCCACACCATGCACAACTCTCAGCTGCCTTGCTCCTCCCCTTCGGTCACCTGCTTGTCATTTCTACCATGATGGCTATGTTCTACTTCCACTGTGTTATAATCAGAATAGACCCATCGAAATTAGTATACCATAAGCGTTATATCCATTAATTTCAGTGGATCTGCCCTGAGTAGCACTGACACTGGATGCAATCTATTGCAAGTGCATTTTTCTGTGAATGATTTGGAAGCATAGGGCTCCTGCTGTCATTATGAAGCTAAAGAAGCCTACTATATATATGAAGTTAATTTTGCTCTAATCTGCCTTGGTTAGGATTTGCCCCAGGAGTTGGCATAAAAGGACTTTCAATAAATATCAGAAAAATCCATGTTAGGAAAATATTTGTGTCTGAATATTTCCAACAGAGTGAATAATAGTACTTCAATGTGTGGTTGTAGCACATATTGCAGTAATATATAAAACGATTCCAATTACTATAAAAAACCCCTGCATCTTTCTAATATCCTCCAGCCTTCTATTAGGTAGGCAAGATTCCCCTTAAAAAGACTTGTTCATAACTTTTAAAACCATTTAGGCTCATCATCTTTTTTCTGCTATTTGGAAATTTTAACTCTCAAGGTTATTAAAAGGTTATCTGTTATTCCTATTTTTGTATTGGAACTATGATGATGTGTAGCGTAGTGACAGCCCTTTAGGAGCAAGTTTATTCTACAATTTATTTTTTAATACAAGACTCCAAAATGAAGAAAATCATTAGTGGGCCAGTAATATTCTTGGTGCAACTCACGTTCATAATTGTATTTGAATGAAATACTGTATTGTAGTTCAGCTGCTGGAACATCAACATTTTAGCTGCAGAATTGACTTTTTAAAAATACCCACTAGGTACTCTTTTCACTATGGGGTAATGGACAGTTTCCCTGCAACGTGACGCTGTATAATTCATGACTTACATCATAAAAAACAGCATAACCTCCAAAGTATTGGAGTGGGAATAGAAGAATGGAGCAGCTTTAAGACATGCTATGTTATATCACCAGTTTTTCAATTGTTGAGGTTCCACTGCAATAACTGGCCAACTGGTTGAGCTGTGCCCAAACCCCAGATTGTGTATGCGCCAGTATATAGTCAGAAAACTTCTGACCTCCAAGTCTATTGCATTTATACAACTAGACAGACAACATAGAGCCACTTGGTGTTGGACTAGGAGCAGGAGACCAGGGTTCCAATGCCCACTCAGCCATAAAACTCACTTGGACCAGTCACTATCATTCAGGCTAACCTTCCTCATAGGGCTGTTCTGAGGATGCAGTGGAAAGGGGAGAAGTGTGTGTGGCAACTTAAGCTCTTTGGAGAAAATGTGGGATATAAATGTGCATATGTATGTGATATATATAGTATCAGCCATAGATTGTATTGTATGGTTAGTGGTTTGCATTTCACTCTGGCTTATGCTGTGTTGCATACTTCAGATATTGTCTACTAATGTTGAAACTAATGAATGGGTTTTGACACTGTAGGCGTGATCCAGAGCAAGCTGAATATATGCAAGTCCCACTAAGGTCAATGTTCTTAGAACAATACTCAACTGAGGATCATGCCAACCCCAAGTTGGCCACTGAGGGCATAAGCCTGACAGAGATCCGCAGCCAGTGCTGGTTCCATGATGAACGTACGGTATTTGTATAATGCATAACATTTACAAACCTATGCTTTATATTTTAGATGTATACTTTAAAGGCTTAGGCAGATACCCACCCCCCCATGGCCATGATTCATGTGCAAACAAGGTGTTAATATATGACTAGTCAGGTGAGAATGTCAATAGCTAAACTACCTTTCACCGTTTAAGAGTCTAGATAATAGGGATGTGCAGTTAAATGAACTTATTCCTGCAATTATGAATCCACCCAGTAATTTATGTATGTGAGCCTGTCTATATGCATTACTCTGCTTAGCTTGGGGTTTTTGCGTTGCCTGTTTCTGCATCCAAAATACTCCATATAAACTAATTTTAACAGGCAAGGAGGGGTCCCTGCGGCCTCTCTCCAAAGGGCGCCCCCTGGCGTTCGGTTCCAAGGGACTTTGTCGTAAGAAGCGGGCAAAGATCTGGCTATGGGGCAGTTAAGATCGTGTGTTGGAGAAAACAAGCCTGCCATTCCCCCTTCAGCGAAAAAGCAAAGCAGAACAGGATGAAATTGTCTCGGCACCAATCTAGACCGAAAACCTTCCCGGAATGAAGCCGACAGGTAAGGCGGGAACCGGGAAGGAGGCAGTTTCCACGCGAGGGCGGAACTGCTACCAGCTGTGCAGGAAAGGCGGATGGAAAGGAAAAAAGAGACCTTCGCTTTCTCAACCTTTCACGCCCGGTTAAGTATATGTGAATATACATGGACGTAACCAGCAGACTTTTCCAATCGCTTCCATTCCCAGCCCTTTTGCGCGTTCACGAGGATCGCCCGCAGACCTGACTCTCGCTCGGGCGGCTTCTCCTTTAGCCTTGAGGAAGGGCTCTCTTGCAGGGCTGGATGGACGGAGAGCCCTTCGCTGACCTAAGCAGGATCCAGTCGAGTACTTGGTGTTTGGAGGACTCTTGGGTTGGTGGATGGGGGGAAATGCCAAGCCAAGCGCCCTGGGGTCACCGAGCCTCCACCTTCCAAGCTCCCGTAGGGGATCCAGACTGCCTTCTACCTGGCCAGGGATTTGGATCCCTCTCCATCTACCCTTCCTCATGGTAGAGCTCACTCCTAAACCGCTTTCCCCGTTCTTCAGCACCAAGGATGACAGAGCACCTGTTGCCTATGGCCATGCCCAGCAATGCTCCCCATCCCGCAGCTGCTTTCCAGTTGAGCCTACCCCCGACCCCTCAGGAGGAGATGCCGACACGAAGCCCCCTCTCCAACCCCGGAGACACTCCACTTGGCCTGCTTCTCTTCCCGGACGGACACCCCGTCGGAAATATTACTCCACCCTGGCACCCTCCCTCCCCAGGACGGATATCTTCCTCCGGGCAGAGCCTCCAGGTCCCAAGAACCTCAAACACCTGTGGCATGAGGCTGGGCGACTCACCTGTGAGCGCCTGAAATGCTCAGGAAGCCCACACCAGCCCAGGTGGTAGGCGAGGGAAGTCGCCCCTGCAAGCTTTACTTACCGGGGGCTTCTACCAGTGCGCCAGAAACACAGACACAGACACACACACAGACACACACACACACACAATTCAGGCAGCTGAGCCTGAGGCAGCTGAGCCCGCCCAGGCGAGCCTGAGCAGCTCCCCGTCCGGTCTCGGTGCAGAGTCCGAGGGGCTGCCGGGTACTTACAATTTCCCCTTCGATCTCCGGAGCCGGGTGCAAATCTTTGCATTGCTCACATCCGTTCGCAGCGGGCTCTTCAGCCGGGGACGGCAGCTCGCCCGCCATGCGCATGCGTCCCTCTGCTTCGCCTAGGATGCCCGGGCTGCTGGAGCGTCCACACCCGGGCTCGGTCCCCAACTTCCTTTCTTCTCAGGCACCACAATGTCCAGGTGGCCGCCTACCCTCCACCCCAGCGCCTTTCTGGTGGACGTGGAGGGGAAGACACGGGCTGGAGGCGCCGGGAAACGGAGCCCGGGGACCCCAGAGAGAGACCGTCCTCGGCCAAGCAAGCGCCTGCTCGCCTCCGCTGGCGCGATTCAGCACCCTGGACAGCTCTCGACCAAGCGCTCTCTGCAGCGCGCCGTCATTTTCCCGCCTCCCTCGCCGGCTCCCCCCTCTGCCCGCCCCCGGAGAAGCGCCCCGGCTGTAGAAAACACCACACACGGGCACGTGCCCGCGCGGATGCCAGCCCAGGCAACGGACATCTGGAGCCACAAACATCTGCAGCAAACACATTGTGAAAACAGATGGGAGGGAGGGAGGGAGGGAGGGGAGGCGGGTAGCGAAGAGGGAGGCTTTGCTTCGGATCTCCCTCGGGGAGGAGAAATGGAGGGGTAAACAAGGTGTTTGTGCAGGAGAGATGAAAAGACAGAGGCATTCATTTTGCCTGTCACAGCCACCCGCTCCCCTCTGACATCCTGACCGCTTTATCAGACGATCTAAACGGACGGAAGAACCCTCTTGGATACGGGCAGGGACGTCTCCTTTCACTAAACCTCACGAGGGCTTATTTTTCTCTGTTAAGCAGAAGAAATCAAATGCAATGTGGAAGAAATCGCGGCATAAATTGGATCTGGAGAAAAAGCCTCGCCTACCCACCCCTCTCCCCACAGCACGCTAGGTAGGCTTAAGTGCTAAACGGAACCCTTAAGAGCCTCTGTAAGGGAAACGCGCGGTTGCACGGGAAAGTCCTGCCCCAGATTTGTTTGCAGAGGCGAGGCGAGCAAAAGCGCCTTGGGAAGAGGCTGGCATGGAAGCGATCAGGTGATGCAGCTCTGCCAGGAGTCGGCTGCTGCTTTCAGGCACTGCCTTTCCTGCCTCTCTTTCCAGGGCTTCCTGGCTCGCGCTCGGAGAGGGCGAGAGAGCAGCGCTGTTCTCCCCGAAACTGAAATTGATTCGATGCATAAATAACCTGGGCGTCACTTCCTCCTGCTTCTCGGCAGCTTGAATCAGGGCTCCCTGGTTACCGGCAGAGGCGAGCGCGTTCATCAAGGCAGCCGCGGCGACCACGACAGCTCGCATCCTGTTTGGATTGGCTCGGAAACCCGAGATTCCGAGGAGGAAAACAAGCGCCGCCGCCACCAGCTTCTCGTCCCCACCGCTTCCTAGTCTCCCGCCTAGCTCAGAAGCCGCGCTGCCCTTCCAGCTCTGGAAGGTCTCAAAGCTGACCCCCACCGCCCTAAATCAGCTGCTGGGACTCGGGACTTATTTACAAGCACATTTCGGATCCGGGTGTCATGATGTCATTGTTGCTCCACTCCATACACTTTCACTCCATGCCCTGAAGTTGCAACAAATGAAAAAGTGCCTCTGAACATGCCTTTCATCTTACCTTTCCTCTGAGCCCCTGATACAAAACACCGGGGATAATTGGGAGGCCCTTTGTGGTAGAGGAAAGGGTTAAAGCCAAGCAAAAACTTTCCTCTATAACCAGGCCTTTAACTATCTGTGTGGCCTTTCGGAAGTGGGCGGGATGCTTATACTGTATTTCTTTCTTTTCTTGGTTTCAGTCTATCTGTTTGGTTTTTTTTTCCTGTTTGTTTTGTTGTTTGTAGGTCGTTTCGTAAGCCAGAAGAAAAAGAAAGACTAACAGATAATAATAATAATAATAATAATAATGATGATGATGATGATGATGATGATGAGCCTGGGCTCAGTCTCAGAACCTGGTTTACTTAAGAGTCATGTGCAAAGTGGCTTTAGCTGCTCACTGAAGCTGGCTCCTGTATTGCCTCAGTGGGGTGCTGCAGCAAATGTTGGGCTCCTGACGCTTCCTCACACCATAATTGCAACCTTGATTCTAAGTCTACGCAAGCAGGCCCCACTTCTGGATCACCCCGTTTATTTGTTTATTATTCAATAATTATAGCAAATGGATTGTGTGAACATCTCTCAAACAAATGTACATATATAGTCCCAGTTCACATTTAAGGTTATATGTACGGTGAGCAAAGGCACATAATCACCTGCTTCCACATCTCAATGTGTGTACAGGCAGCCTATGCTCTGAGACTATGTGTGATACTGACAGTCAATCGTTGCAGCCAGCTCCATGCAGCCGGCAGCCAGTTGAGGTCAGTGAGTGAATTCTAGACAGGCTTGAGCACCATTGCCTTTCTGTTTTCTAAAACCAGCTATTAGCTCCTTCTTCTGGGGCTGTATACTTCTGAATGCAAATATGTTTGAGGACAAGCAAAGGTGAAGGCTAATGAATCAGAGTGTTTCTTTCCATATGTTCTTATGGGTAAGCTTTCCTATTTAGAAACAAGTGTGTTGCTCACAACCTCCTTAAAAAGAGGGGATTGGGATGTGGATGAGCTGCTTCTATTTCCCCCAGGGGGATCCTGTTCAAGCAAGTGGTACTCACATCACTGTGCTGTTTTGAGAAAGTCTTGTGTGTCCTGAATGCTGCTTCTTTACATTTAGAGCATCTCAGGGGCTCTGAGGAGCTGCAGCTGCGTAAGGCCAGCTCTGCCAAGAGGCCTCCTAGTAAGGCGTCGAGCGGACCCAGAGCTGCCGCTTCCCTCCGGAGCAGAGTCCCTGTTCGGAAGGGTGAGATGTTAGAGAAAGGGGCAGCTGGCAGGAATGGAAGGCATGAGTGGTAGGCTAAAGGTTGAAAGCGTGGCCTGGACAAGAGAGGGAAGCTGGGAAGGAGGACAGAGAGGGATTGGAGAATCTAGGGAGTTGGGTGGAAACATGGACAGAGCGGGGAAGGAAAGAGAGAGAAATACAAAACAAAAATTACCAAGATGCCCAGCTAGCTTGATCCAAGTTGCTTGGCTTTAACAGTACAAGCCTAACCATACCTACTCCCTGCAAAAATATGAGAGGCCCCATCAGTATTGGCATTCCACAGGCTCTTGAGGACACACCTGCTTAGGCCAGCATTCCCTGAACTTGAACTTTCTGATCTAATTGTTTTTAAACTGTTTTAAATATTGTGCTTTACCGGCATGTTTTACTGTTTATTTTAGTTATGGATGTTTTTAATGTGTTGATGGAATTGTTTAACTGTGTATTTCAATTATGCATGGCTTTTACAATTGATCTTATACTTGTAAACTGCTAAGAAGTCGTCTGGGCATGCAAGCAGTAAACATATGTCAGGATCCTCTTTCAGTTTAAGGAAGAGGGCCAGGTACTGGAATAAACTGTGTTTGTTTAAACAAGAATCATGATAATATAAAGCATGATAATCAAGCATCAAGACTTCTCCTGATCACTTCTAGGACACTTCGCATCCTATCTTTTGCATCTCCTATTTCCAGATGTGGGCTTTAGAACTCAGATAGAAATTTAGAAAAAAGTCCTAAGAAAAAGAACATACAAAATGGCCAACCTCTTGTATCAAAAATTATGCGACTTCATGTGCTGGCTGGCTCTGTCATTGTTGCCCTCTGCTGGGCATATGGCTGGCTTGATCTGATGGTGCCCAGGAATGTGTGCTGGTGTGACTATATTTTACTGAAAACCACCCAAGGAGCTTCATGCTGATTCATCCAAACTGTGTCGACAGAATCTCCAATCCCAGCTACAGTGCAAATGTATAGGCATCACCTCGTGTTTAAAATATTTTTAAAAAACGGAACTTGCATTCAATTGCATCAGTTTCAGGATACCTAAAAGATCATCTCACCCCTTGTATATCCAGACAATCACTGTTCTCTGCAAGTGAGGGCAACCTACAGATGCCATCTTATCAGGAGGTCTGCTCTCGAGTCTCCACAATGTAGAAATTGGGCATTTAGTGTTGTGGCACCTATGCTCTGAAATTTCCTCTCCTCAAATATTAGACAGGTGTCATCTCTGTTGTCTTTTCATTGCTTACTGAAGACCTTCCTCTTTCAATAAGACTTTTTAGTCAAGATCTTTCCCAGTCTGCATCTGTATTGGAATTATTTTAAATATATTTCAAATATATTTTACCACTGGTTGTTTGCCACCCTAGACTCCTTTGGGAGGACAGGAGGGCTATTAATAAATATAAAATAAAATAACTATATTGATTACAACGTAGACAATGCCTGTTTTCTGCTGCCTACAACTTTAGAACTTTCCATCCAAATGTTGTTCATTTTTCAGGTATTGTACTACTCCCCTATGTCATCAGACCTGCCATGTTTCAGGCCTGCCATGTTATCTTTATGTGATGGAGGTCCCCATGTTATAAGCAGCTAGAAACTTGTAGTATCTTCTTAGCTTCAATTTCCTTTCAGTGAACACTTGTAATGTTGACATTGTCTATCTAAATGGCCTTAAATGTGCAATCACTGTGCTACTCCCCAAAGGCATAAAACCTCACAAGTTTCATATTGTTTAATGCCTCTGATTGGAGTTTTCATTTCTTCTCATTTCTAAGAACACTCACAAGAATGCCTCTACAGACTGCATCCAGTGTGTATCAATTCACAGTGCTTCTTGGGGGCTTTTTGCAGATTTTTGAGCTAATTTACCTGTGCTTTAGTTGGACAGTTTTAATGTCTTATCACTTTCAGAGCACACCAAGACCCCTTCTCCATCCTACAGAATGTTCCTGGATGCAACAGTATGCACCAGTTTGATAAGAAATGCATTGCAGCACCTCTTGTCAGTTTCAGGAACCAGTCCTATAAGACAGGGCTTCACAAACTTTCCCTCACCATGGTCCACTTGAAAACTGCTGAGGATATAAGTAACAGTACACAGACCACATGAATGAAGCTCACAGACAACTGGTGGTCCACGGGCCACAGCTTGGGAACCCCTGCTATAAGAAAGAGATGGGAGAAATGAAGGAAAATGATTCTATTCATTTCTTACAGAAAAACAAATTGTAGCACAATTTGAACCCGAGATCCTACAGGATGAGTGAATTTGGAGCACACAGACCTCTGGCTGGGCCAGCCAAGTCTGGGCTCAATGGGGCTATGCCAGTTATGTCCTTCACTGCCATATACATAGGGGGAAAATCCCCATCCTTGGCTCAGATGAGTCTCAGCTGGTCCTGGTCCTTGAAAGAGAGTGTTCCAGTGCTATGGTGGAAGCAACCTTATAACCACAGGATCCAAAGCTCCTTAATTCCAAGAGGTACCAAGATTGGGCACAGGGGCAGCAACTCCTAGGAGCCCAGTTTGTTTGCCCCCCCCCATCTATATATTTTTTTTGGGTGGCTCCCCAGTGTTAAAAAAAGCAGGGGGCTATCCTGGAAAATGGCAGGACTGGGTGTCTGGAATCCTGAACAGAAGCACTCCACACTGCTTTTCTTTTCTGGTTACTATCCCACTTTTGATTTCTAATTCCATGTTGCTTAATATGTCATGCATAACGCTTTTTGAAATATTATTCTGTTTCATAGAATTGTAGAGTTGGAAGAGTTTAAATGAAACTTTAACACATGGCATGATAAAAGTCTGTATTTTTATCAGGACAAGTTACTTGTTTTTGTTTTTTTACTGTTGTAGCAATTGTTTTCTCAAAATTTATCTTCTGTACTATGAAAATAAATAAAAACAGTTTAAAAATTGATAGGGTACATTTTAACGTTTTCAAGGCAATCAGAAATCTTCATGTTTGGGAAAGCTACATCTGTTGCCTATCTTGGATATATCAATGGTAAATGAATCACTGTGAGCTTAAAAAAAATGTGGCTAACTCCAACCTTGATTGGTTGCCTGGCTCCTAAATTGTAAACCCTTTCACTAGGAAATAGGAGCTTGTAATGGAACCTGGCTTTATTTGAAGCTGAGAATTGGCCATCTGATGAAGAGTTCTGTATTGTATTAATACAGTCTTAATAATATTCCTCCATAAACAAAAGGAAATATGCATTTGCAGGTGATTGTGATGAAGAGCTTCCCCTTCTCTTTATTGTGCTTTTAAGGAGAATAAGAAGGTTCCATTATGGTTGCAATTCTAGGCACACTTAGGAGGAAGTAAACAGCACCGAAGAGAAGCAGAAAGGCATAGAAAAGGGCTGTATTTATACACTTAGGCTACAATGCTAAGCGCCAGGGGGATGGGGAATCAGAGGTGCTTGAACTGCCTTATCCAGCAACAATTTCCATCCCATTAAGAACTTAGAACCAAGGAAGCGGCCTTATACTGAGCCAGACCATTAGTCCATGGTGGTGGTTCGCCAGCGGTCCTAGCCCTTCCTGGACATGCTGGACATTGAGTCTGGGGCCTTCTGCATGCAAAACAGATGCCATAACCCTTCCCCAAAGGGAAAGAATTTTATTATGTCAGATCCAAGCATGGTGCAGTTTTCTCCCTCATTTGGAGGCAGACTGAGAGACTGTGAAGACCTTTGGATCCATGCCATGCTCTGGTACACATCAATCCACTCCCTGGTACCACTTCTGTGGCCCTACTATCTATGTTGGATTTCCGGCATCAGTAGGGCAAGAGCCACAGTGGTGGTGGGGAGGAGGCACCTGAAACCAAATCTCCATCTTTGAGGTTGGACCCTCTTTCTCTGCCATTGGGAGAGGAAATTGTCAGATATAGCTATGGAGTCACCTTCGCAACACAGGAGATGCTACAACCTACTTGGATGGGGATAGGGTTGCGGCAGGGCAGGGTGGCCCCAAGGGAAGGGCAACATGGACACTCCTGCAGTCAATCCAGCACTTCCACTGGTGTGCTGGTGCAGAACTGCCCTCCCTGTTCTCTCCAGGTAAGCTGTAGCAAGCCCTGTGTTGGGAAGGTAGCTCCATGGCTCTGATCCACCACTCTGGCTGCTACTGCTGTAGGCCATAGGGCGGTAGGGTTGCAAAGCTACTTTCTGGAGGCCCCAGCTTTCTGGTAGTTCAAGACAGCCCTCCAAAAGGTACCTCTTCACACAACACATAATGTATGGAATTTACGGCAAAAGGATGTCTGATGGTCACTTGCTTATGTGGCTTTAACAGGGATTAAACAAGTTCATGGGAGACAGAGCCATAGCTATGAGAACCTCTAGGTTCAGAACCAGTATGCTATGGAATAATAGCTACTAGGGAGCAAAAATGAGGCAAGGCTATTGACTCCACACCTTGCAGACTTCCCAGAAGCACTTTGTTGGCCTCTGTAGAGAGCAGGATGCTAGACCTTTGCTCTGATCCAGCCAAGCTCATGTTTGTTGAAAAAATGAAGCCATTATTTGTTATATTTATCTTTTTAATATCACCTGTTTCCTATTTGCTTTTAAAGCACACACACATATAATGCCTTTAGGTCTCTGAGCATTATATAGGCCCCCAAAGTGCTTACTTTTAATCCGTGTTTCCAAAGTCCATATACTGCTGAATGCAGCAGTTAACAACAATTCAGTAAGATTTACTCTCCTGTCCTTGCCTGCTCCTTATAACCTTTTGTGATTAAAAAGAAGAAGGTATAACACGTCCAGTATATATAAAATGGGCATCAGGACAAAAAAGCACACCCTGAAAAAGAACCATACAAAAACATGGAAAACAAAATTGTTAACAAGAGAAACTATGATAAGGGTACCTACAACTAATACTAGTGGCAGAGCAAAAATAGGGCGGGGGAGTTTGAAGAGCACAAGGTCCAAATAAGTTTAATAATTCTTCTAAATGAATAACCCACTTGACTAGAACAAGCGATCCATGGTGTGAGTGGTGTTGATATAAGTTAAGTGTGTGTGTGTGTGTGTGTGTGAGAGAGAGAGAGAGAGAGAGAGAGAGAGGGATACACATATGGTCACAAAATATTGTGGCATGGCAGAACCCTTGGTGCCTTTAAATTTATGAGTTAGCATCTTCAAGGAAACTGTCTTTTTATACCACATGCCCATTATAATGTTCAAGGAACCTTCCAGCCCTGGGTTGTAGTTAAATGGGCTGTGATCAGGAGGAACATAATCAAAGGTTTGATTAGTAGGGTGTTTTTGTCTCCTTCAAATATGGAGAGCAGACATAACTTTGGCTCTTTAACTGCCTGTTTACCAATTATGGATGTAATTTTCTCCATCCTCCAACCCCAGAAACAGAAACAAAATGACAGCCCCAGAACATAAGCCGATAAGCACGGTTATCTGGGCAGTCTCACCAACAGCAATTAGATCCTTGACCCAATATATGAGCAAGCCTGGGCAGTGTGTGAGACCACAGATGCACAACTTTGAGAGAGTTCTGCGTATTGGCAAAAGCTGAGAAGGGCTTGGTAGACCAGACCCCGCCCTCCCCGCCATACAGCTGGCCTAGAGTTTCCCCCAGGTCTTCCACCCACACCACCTTCAAACTGTCAGATGGGGGGAACTGGCTTCTCAAAAGCCATTGATAAAAAGCAGAAGCCAGCTTCTTATGAGTTTTAATGTCTACATGAACCCGCTCGGTTAAGTCATTTTGGGATTTGGGTTTAAGTGTCACCAGTAGGTTGATGACACTCAACTCTCAACCTTTTAATATTAATCATCTAACCCTAGAGAAGCACTGGAAATTCTGAATGGGTGTCTGGAAGACAAACAATTGAAGATTCTTCTGCTCTCGGTGGAGGTTTGCAACTAATTTTGATTGGGGTTGTATTCTCCCCTGAAGTATCAAGTTCATTTGGGGGTTCCTGTACCTCACTTTGTCCCTGGATGGCCAGGTAATGTCAGTGGCCAGCAGTGACAAAGAAGGCAGTTATTTGGAAAGGGCCTTATTGGTGATGATTCTGTAGTTATGTGTCAAATTCTCTCACGGGGCAGGGATTGAGGTTCATCCACCAAACTAATTCCTCTTCATGCTGTTAGGCAAGTGTTGAAACCCCTTTTATTAATTCCAGAAGACATTTTATAATTGAGCTCTATTGTCCTCATTTTATATCCTTTGGCTTTCATGCTTGTGTGCTTTTAATCTGTTTCATTTATTTTGTTTTTTAAAACTATTTTTGCATTATCAGACTTGTCATTTTCTACTTATATAAGCCATTTTGTAGGTGGTGTGTGTGTTTTTTTAAAAAGCAGGGTATCTTAAAAAAATAAATAGAAGGTACCACTTGAAATTACAACCAGAATGAGGTTCTGTGTTTGCAATTCAATTATACCATTTCTAACCACAACAAAAACAACTTTTAGTTTGAATGAATTTCCTGGAAGCTGGAAAATATTCTGTTTACAGAACAGACAGAGCTATCATGTACCTAATTACGACATTGTCTTATGCATTTTAATTTTCAGTTCATTCCCTCTGAAAGTACAGTTTAATGTGCATATGACTAATGCCTGTTTGGAGTTCATGTTGCTGAGGCATACCAGATTTTCACATGTCAGAAATTACTTATTCATTTTAACTAATAAGGAAAGAAAGAGAGAAACTCATCACTAACCTTAAGGAGAAATAGGGAAGGGAGAAATGAGTCTTTCTGGAACATCCTGTTGACTAAATGATGTTGGGTTAAAGATTTTAAAGTATTGTTCCATTAATTTACTTTATAGCTGTTGAAACATCTACTGAAAAGTTTGTCTTGGAACTGAAATTAAGCATCACAAGGAATGCCAAGAACAGCATTTCTGGGAAGAGACCCATATCTTATGAGCTTAATGTATGTGCATTGAAGAAGTAGCTATTGCAATTCTGGCAGCTGGGATTTGCAATGTAGAATGCCACAGTTCAGGGCTCCAGACAGCTGGCAACGCCCCCCTCAGGATACTCCATTCCCTGTTCTTCTCCCTATTTACCGCTTTTTCCTCCTGTACAGTCAATTAACATTTCATGCCCACTGAGCATACTCAGTCCTCATTAGGCTGCAGCAATTTTGAACCTCGCATTGGTTCATTCCTCTAAACCATTTCTCTAATTCTTCACATCTTGGGGTTCCCACAAGCCTGTTAATAGCTTTTTCTTGAACATGGATGGTGTCATTCTGACCACATAAGAACAGGCATTTGCAAGATGAGGAAGTAGGGAGTAGCAGTGAGGAAGAGAGGTGCCCACTGTGGGCAACTTGCCCTTGGGCCCCTCAAAATCTTGAACTGGCAACTCAAGATAGTGTGCAATAGAGATGCACTCTCCAATAGTATGAATGTAACATGGCACATTTGCCAAAAAAAGTTGGCAAATCTTGAAATAAGGCAGGGCAGGGAACCTTCCCTGGTCAGTGGGCCAGATCTTTATCTCAAAACCTCTGTCGGGTCAAATTTGTCAATCCACCGGTTAGGACTTTGAAGACCCTTTTGCAAGCAGCGCTGTGCTACTCTTTGAACATCCAGTTTTCAGGGCTTCAAAGAGCAGCACTGGGAGAGAGAAATGGTTTCCGCTGAAGGTGCTGATAAAATGGCATTTCCCCTTCATTTTAGCAGATGCTCTACCATTGAGCTATGGTTTCCCCCCTGAACTTGCCACTTCTTACAGCCCTAAAAACACCATGTGTGCAGCACATATCGATCAGGTCCTTTGGTCACACAGGTTGAGGTAAGATTTTTCCAAATGATAATCTGAAGTCAATGTGAAATTTTGCATTACTGAATTAAAATACTCCAGCAGGTGTCACTGTAGGCATAGTCAAAGTAAGCAGAATCATTATGGCCAAGACAATAGCAGAATGTTTCCTGTCCTGAAGCATTTTCGTATGCAGGGTTTATACTGCCTTTGGGACTTCTCAAGTCATCTGTGTGAGCACCTGATCATATTCATAAGTGGAAGAGCATCAGAAGCGAGCAATTTGCAATGCAAATAAGCATTCCAGCTAATGGAACGTTTATACTCCAAACTGACTAGAGGAAGAACTGCTTTGAGCCTTACGCCTGAAAACACGAATGGTCCCCTCCCTGCTTTTGAGCACCTGTATTTCAAACATAAATACTTAGAACTAAGTCCCACAGATGCTGTATTCACACAAGGGCACCAGTGCATACGGAGACAATTTTTTTCTGTGTGTGCTTTCATCAATGTATGAGCACTTTCAATTGTATTCCCCCAATATCTATCTTGATGCTTCCTGGCCTGTCCAAACTAGTGGGCAGTGGGATGTATTTCTGCAGTGTGTTGTTATAGCGAAAGGGCAAGCTCTGGTGATTGGCTATTGTGTTCATTCTTATAGGGCAAAAATGAATTCCTATAAGAGAAGCACAAAGGAAACTTGATTATATGGCTAAACCCTAACTGCTGGTCACCTAAAATCAGGGCTTTTTTTTTACAGCTGGAACTCAGTTCTGGCACCTCTCAGGTGGGTGCCACTGCTATTCTAAGAGAATGAGGGAGGTGTTCAGGGTGAGTTTCGGCACCTATTTTTCTAGAAGAAACAGTACTGCTTAAAATTAATCACAAGATTATATGGGTTTTATTTAGGGCAGCCACTTGCATATCACAAACAGATGAGGCTACATATTTGCATAAATTTGCAGGTGCTAACTGACATGCATAGCTGCAGATTGAGAAATCACTGCTGAAATTTAACAATCCATCTCATCATTGGGGAGAAGACTGTGAGGGCTTGTCCACATTTCTGCTTGTCCGGTGCTTAGAAAGCATGGGTCCAAGTTTTCCTGTTGCCCCAGTCCTTTCCTGGGGAAAACTTGCTCTTCAGTGCTAAATCAGAGCAAATGTCAATCTGGATAAAGTTTGAACTGCCATTTGCTCCAACTGAGCACTAAAGAGCAGTTTCCCCCCAGGGAAAGAAGCAGGAATGAGAGGAAGTGGGTAAGCCCTGGCTGTGATCAGGAACCTGTGTGCCTGCTCTGTTTGCTTGTCCAGGTACTAACTATTGAAAGGCAACTTCAAAGATTCTGCTCTCCCTGCTTATGGGCATTTTTTCTTAAACCGTGCAACTCTTCACATAGAAGATTGTTCTCTGACAGTCAGAGCACTGTCTCTGTAAAGCATTTGAGCACTCTGCTGAGGTCTCTGGGTGGAATGGCTGTAGGAGAGTCTGTTACAGCTGCCTCCTATATAGATTCTAATAACCAGGCAAGCAGATTAAAAGTTGAGTCTCAAAAAACACTGCTGGTATTCAGGCACATGGCTGACTCACATATTGATCTTTGTGCTGGGGAGGCAGCCAAGCTAATCCATACAAAATCCCTCAAGGAGCTTGATCTCAACCAAGACAGATGTTATTTGCTTCTTGCTTAGGGTCAAGCTCAAAGTGATATGCTAGGAAAGAACAGCTTGCTAATTGGACCATTGAAATCATTAGTGTTACTGTTTAAGGCCGTGGGCTGCCAGGAAGAAAAGGCAGCAGAAAGGAAAGTGGATGGTTCTGTGAAGCCTCATCAATTGCTTCCTTTAGGTCGGAACTTGCTCTATACAGTCTTCATGCTTAATAAACATGAAGCCCTCCCTCTGGGGTCACTAACCTCTGTGCAGAACTGAAGGTTGGTCTGAAGTTCCTCAGACCACAGATAATTATGTTAAACAATGGAGGAAGGTCACGATAGGATTAAGTTAGGTTTCTCTCATATTTGATGATACTGGGACCTCTTCAAAATGGTGGAGAGGTACTACACGGAAGACAACATACTCTGGCCTCTGCCATGAGCCAGGGAACCTCAGATCACAATCCCTTTTCCTTTTGCATCATTTCTTTTCGATTATAAGCATGAAGGTAGGGAAAGTGTTATTACTGATCATTCTAAAGCATTCTAGGAGCTTTTTCACAGGCTGAAGAGTAGGGTAAACAAATAAAAATTAGCAACATCAAAGCTTACATTTTCCTAGTTCAGTACAAACAATACAACTCCAGATTTTAAATATGTAAGTGTGGCTGCTCTGAGCCAACCTCAGCTTGATTTGTTGGACCCTGATTTGGACATTAATGTGGAAACATTTGCCTACCCACTATATAGTAGCTACTTAATGCCTTTCTTATGGTGGGTGTAGATACAGTAGTCTCTGCCCTAGGCTGTACTCTGAGCTTTACCAAGCTTTCCTGAATACTTAGCAATTACATGAGGTTGGTCATAGAATCATAGCACTGTAGAACTGGAATAAGGCAATGAAGGAATAACCTCAGGTGTTGGAGACTACAGTCAGAAGGCACCTTTCCACAGTTGTAATTACCACACACTAAGGTATTAAGTGGCTACTGTGTCTTCTGTATGCAGCCTATTCAGCATTCACAGAGATAGTACTGATTCATGCAAAATCTTAATACCTTGAACTGAGCCTGGTAGTTCACTGGCTATGTGATCCCACCTCACTGCCCCAGGTGGTAAGTAGTAGACAGAATCTTCTATTTTTCAATTGCATTTCCCAGTCAGGAGGGTTTTTATACTCAGGGCTTTTTAAGACATCCATTTATTGAGCTTTGATCTTGAGAGGTTTGTAGGGAGATTAGATGTTGGCTACTTGATGAGTATTCACTCTGCTGTCTGAAAGACCTACACTGGCTCCCAGTATGTTTCTGAGTACAATTCAAAGCACTGGTCTGACCTTTAAAGCCCTAAATGGCCTCGGCCCAGTATACCTGAAGGAGCATCTTCATCCCCATTGTTCAGCCTGGACACTGAGGTTCAGCTCTGAGGGCCTTTTGGTGGTTCCCTCACTACAAGAAGTAAGTGTTAGGTTTCTATTCCCCCACTGCATCTCAGATATGTGGGACTGTTAATCATCACATGTCTGTGTACATTCTAACACTAGCTGTTGGAGCACGAGAACGGATGTTTTGCCTTTCACTGTTCCATTTTCATATTTCTGTTGTTCCCTTCTCTCTGGGAGCAAGAAGGAGAGGAGACATGTTCCCTTTTGTTCTGAACTTGTAAATAATAAAGTAGCTTTAGTGCCGCCCCGTCCCTGGGCCTGGCTTCTGCTGATGTTTTGTTTACTCTGCTAATGTGTGCCCTACTGTCGGAAGACATCGGTCACGTAGTCCTGTCAGAAAGGAGACAGATGATTTCTCCGGACAGTACGCAGGAGGGAGAACCAGGCAGGCAGGCATAATGGTGTTTGGCTGGACGCCCACCCTCCAGTTTGGACCGTATCCTGACAGTAAGGTTAAAGGGAACAAGACAGAGGGCCTTCTTGGTAGTGGCGCCCCCCCTGTGGAAAGCCCTCCTATCAGATGTCAAGGAAATAAATAACTCTCTGACTTTTAGAAGACATCTGAAGGTAGCCCTGTATCAGGAAATTTTTAATTTCTGATGTTTCTACATTTTTTCATATGCTGTAAGGTGCCCAGAGTGGCTGGGGAAATCCAGCCAGATGGGCGGGGTATAAATAATAAAATTATTATTAATAATAATAATTATTAGTAGTATTACTAGTATTATTATTATTATCTGCAATGTTTTCGTTGAGGGTAGCTGACATTGCTTCAAAGCAAGTATTATCCCATCCTTGCCAGTGCATTTTCTTGCCACTTTCTTTATCTCAAAAAGGTCTGATCTTTTGGGGAAGTGGGTTTGTTGTGCAAGAGCTCCAAATCAACTTTCATTGCAGAACCTAAATTTGTTGGGATGTGACTGAATTCCACCCCAAAATAGTGACAATCTGGAAGTGCCCTAGTCCTCCCCCCCTCTTGAAGGTGCTGGGATTATCAGCAGTCTGATATATAGAGACTATAGAACTGGAAATTAAATTCTGTGCAGGAAAAAACACCATGATATATATTTGGCCATACTGTCATACGCATAATGGAGAGAGGCAATTTCCTTTATATTGGAGTCCACATACTTGTATTTGTTCCCTAAAAGCAAAGGGGAACATTATGTTCTCCTGCCTCCCATCAACTCTTGCAAAGTCCCAAAAGGAAACCTTCAATAGAAAAGATTGGCTGTGATACCAAGGAACAACGCTGAGCCAAGCAAAACTGCATTGCTGTGGATGCAGAATATGGCGACACATGACCAATATCTTTAAAATGAGGCTAGCAATTCCGGGTCGGCGCCATCGCCGAATGGCGGACTCCCTCCGAGCTCCGGAGGGAGTCGGCTGGGTAGGGGTTGGGTCCTGCCATGCCGGCGACGCGGGGACCCTCAAAAACCATGGGCGGAGATGCCCATGGACTTGGTGACTCGGCGGGCACCGTTTGCGCCCCCCCGACCCGCGAAGGAGCCTTTTTAAAGGGAAAGATGCCACTGAAACCAAGTGTAAATCATATCTGTTTTTTCTTTCTTTCTTGCTATCTTTCCTTTTTATTCTGGAAAACTTTTAATAAATATTATTAAAAAAATAAAAAAATAAAATGAGGCTAGCAATGACTGTGAATCATGACAGACACATACTATCTGAACTCCAGTGAAAGGGATTTGAGCTGGCCGAACAACTGTGGAATTCAATCATTTTGAAGGTTACACAGGCCCTTTCTATGGTAGTTTTTAAGCAGGCCCTGAAGACCTCCCTCTTCTTATACATGTAGGTCCCACTATCCAAACACAAGACATTCTAAGGAAATTGTTTGTAAGGTAAAGGTAAAGGTACCCCTGACCATTAGGTCCAGTCGCGGACGACTCTGGGGTTGCGGTGCTCATCTCGCTCTATAGGCCGAGGGAGCCGGCATTTGCCCGCAGAAAGCTTCTGGATCATGTGGCCAGCATGACTAAGCTGTGAACCAGAGCAGTGCACGGAAACGCCGTTTACCTTCCCGCTGGAGCGGTACCTATTTATCTACTTGCACTTGATGTGCTTTCAAACTGCTAGGTGGGCAGGAGCTGGGACCAAACAACAGGAGCTCACCCCGTTGCGGTGATTCGAACCACCGACCTTCTGATCGGCAAGTCCTAGGCTCTGTGGTTTAGACCACAGCGCCACCCGCGTCCCATGTTTGTTAGGTTAGTATTTGCATAATGAGTTCACAATTCCCCTTGATTCCTATGGGGAAATTTCTAATCTGTTTCTGACCGTGGAATTTTGACCTGAAAATGATGGGGGAAAACTAGGAAAACCCTCTGAAACCTTGTGAAAGGCAAACAAAGAAAGGAAAAATGCTCTCTTATTTGTCTGATCTCTCCCCTTATGGTTTCAGGCAAAACAGCTACTGTAGACCAGCAAAACACAAAAATGAAGGTTTGTTTAAAGCTGCTGGTTTGTTTACACAGGTCTGGCTGTTTGGATATCTGAATCTGCAGTGTGTATAGTGAGGTTTGGGTACTAATTTCTCTTGTTTGAATAAGTGAAATTTCATATAACAAGCATCGGGATAGATGAATGCATCAAAAGCTCCAGAATCAGAGAGCGCATTCTGAATGCCATTTGGTGGGGAATAAGAAAAGGAATCCCTGCGGCGGGGTGCGCTCCCGCTGCTCGGTCCCAGCGCCTGCCAACCTAGCAGTTCGAAAGCACCTCCGGGTGCAAGTAGATAAATAGGGACCGCTTACCAGCGGGAAGGTAAACAGCGTTTCCGTGTGCGGCTCTGGCTCGCCAGAGCAGCGATGTCACACTGGCCACGTGACCCGGAAGTGTCTCCGGACAGCGCTGGCCCCTGGCCTCTTAAGTGAGATGGGCGCACAACCCCAGAGTCTGTCAAGACTGGCCCGTACGGGCAGGGGTACCTTTACCTTTACCTTTTAAGAAAAGGAGAAGCCAGTTCCCACAGACATCTGGTTGGTCACTATGGACAACAGGATGCTGGGATAGGCAGGTTGTTGGTCTGATCCAGTGGGGATCCTCTTATTGCCACTTGCTGCCTTTCCCCCAACACTTAACTGCTGGCTTCTAATTTCCTCTTGTCAACAGGGGCGGGAAGATTTAGCTGTTTCATGTACCATATTTAGAAGCCATGTTCCATTTAGGGCAAATGGAAACTATTAGGCTGCCACTTCCCCCTGCCTTTAACACTTAACAGACGCATGACCACTAGCCATTCAGTAAGAGCAGTCTTCAGTGCATCTCCTTGCCTGGAAACACAGAACCTCAGTCAGTGTGGGAGGTGAGATCTCAATAATAGGTGCAGTGGTACCTCGGGTTACATATGTTTCAGGTTACACACTCCACTAAGCCAGAAATAGTGCTTCAGGTTAAGAACTTTGCTTCAGGATAAGAACAGAAATCGGGCTCCGGTGGCGCAGCGGCAGCAGCGGGAGGCCCCATTAGCTAAAGTGGTGCTTCAGGTTAAGAACAGTTTCAGGTTAAGAAGGGACCTCCGGAATGAATTAAGTACTTAACCCGAGGTACCACTGTACAATCACAGTGAACACTTACGCAATTTCTATTTATTTCAGTGAGGGTCTGCAGGAAGAGATTCCATCAGCTTTGGCCGCAGACATTCCTGGGCTGGGATAGCTTGACCATAGCAGTCCAGGCCCTGGTAATTTCATGACTGGAATGCTGCCATGCACTCTCTGTGGGGCTCCCCTTGTGGCTGGTGCAGAAGCTGCAGTTAGTGCAGAATGCTGCAGCATGATTGGTGACAGCATATTAAAACTTCTGCTCAAAGACCTGCATCAGTTGCTGATCTGCTACAAGGTATTCTGATTAGCATATAGAGCCTGATCAGCTTGGGCCCAGTATACTTGGGGAATCATCTTACCCAGGCTTCTCCAACCTTGGCCCTCCATATGTTTTTGGCCTACAACTCCCATGAGCCCTAGCTAGCAGGACCAGTGATGAGGGATGATGGGAATTGTAGTCCCAAAACATCTGGAGGGCCAAGGTTGAGGAAGCCTGATCTTACCCCTATTTGACTGCTTTCATCTGCAGAGCTAGCACTTTTAAAAGTGCCATGTTCATTTGGTATCTGTGAGGAGTCCATCTTTAGTGTAGCAGCACATGTGCTCTGGACTTCCTGGTCTATGAACACTGAGCAGGAATTGTCCTTCTTTTGTTTTAGACCCCAGCTAAAATGTTTTTATTTCAGCCAACTTGTTCAAACTTGTAATTCAGTTATGTAGACTTGGGTTTTTTTTACCTTTTGCTGATTGTATTTGTTTATTGTTGATAATTTGTATATTACTGATGCATTGCTGAATACCACAGCTGTCAAATTTCCCCTTTGTTTAAGGGAAATTCCCTTATTCCAAATAGGATTCCTCACAAGAAAAGGGAAACATTGACAGCTATGCTGAATACAGGGGAGAGTCCAAAATGATTCAGGACACAATCTAATGTTAAGTTCAGCTGACAAAGAGGTTATAGAATACTATGCTGGAGTGCCAGCTATATTGCCATTGTGACAGATATGTTCAAACTGTTTAAATATTGTGATTTAATTGTTGTAATCCACTCTGGGACCTTAGGTTGAAGGGCAGGTTAATAATAGCAATAATATGGTGGCAACATGTGCCAAATACACTAGGTGTATTTGTAGCAAAGCTACACTGTGGGAATAGTTGAAATGGGGGGTGGGACAGAGTTGTGGGGAAGACATGGGCAGCACAGGGTGAAGCACCATTATTAGCCTGTCTGCAATGTACACATCTCAGATTAACCATGGCTTATGTTTTCAAATGATATGGAAGCTGGCCTGAAGGTGAACACATCAAACAGTAGTAGAAGCCACATATGAATTGTTGGTAATATCATATGTAAAGTACTTTGCTTCAAACACCAGCAGTGGTAATGCACTGAATGGCAATGTGCACATAGCCTAAGGCAAAACCAGGAACCTTGGGCAAGGATTAAAGGGTTGATTCAGAGTCTGTATTCTAGGGCCGCAGTTAACGACAGTGGGCTCACTTGAATGAACCTGTTATAGAAAGATAGAATATGCACTACTGTACAAATAATAATGTAGCAGCAAAACACCTGAACAATATGAAATGGTTCACATTCAAGGCATTCATCAATCATCTATAGAGAAAATTATCAAATTCTGCTTTCAATCTCACTTAAAATAAACTCAGAAGAGAAAAGGAAAATGCTACAAGAAGTCACTTACACTTCAAAATTATAAACAGAAAAAAATGGAAGTGTGTGGTATTTATTCCCCAAACTATAGCCTGGCATATAATAAATGCAAAACAGAAATGCCAAAATAATACTGGATTGTTCTTTCATAGACTGTGATAATAAACTCTGCTTAGTATGAATTAGGCCAAACAAAGCAACAAAGCTATTTTAACTGACCTATTTTAACCTCACCAGCATTTGCAAATAAAAGCTAGATGTAACCGACTCAAAGAGCTAAACTAAGTCTCATGATGAATATTTTAAAAGGTCTTTAAATGTCACCTAGTAAGGCTTAAAATATTTCTTTAGCAATTTAGATTGTGGAAATGTGAATAAGCATATAGTATATGTAAATTTACCTAATGAAAGGATAAAAATCCTTCTGTTTACGTAGGGATTTAAAGCTATTGATCCAGCTACTCTATCTTTGTGGGTAAAATACTAAGATGGAGAAGAAAAAGGGAAATGGAGTCTGGGGAAGGGAGAATGTCCAGTAGGAACCTGGCCAAGAGGTCAGTACCAGAGAGGATTAACCTAGAAACTAATAAAGTACAGTAAAGTCATTGTCGGATAGCAAAGAACGAGGTTAGGATTAAGTAAAATAAACTAGAAGCAAAAACAATTTCAGGCTGCTAGAATCCAAGTCCAGGAGTCTTGGTAGGATTTGAAACCTAGACTGTCAAGTAGACAATAGGCAGTTAATGTCCTGTGGAAATATTAGAAAGCAACAGGAAGAGGCTTCAGGATCTGATACAGGCTTAGAGTGTCCTAAAGCGGAAGGAAGGAAGTAGGTTATGAGGTGAAGCAAGGGCAGTGAATGTTTACATGGACAGAGAATTACTGCAGGAACATCACTACAGCCCAGACATTCTGTACTACTTCCTTGCCCCACCTCTTCTGTACCCATAAAACAAAATAATTCAACTGGATTGATTGATTTAAATGTGGCAAATTAGCTTCTTTGAATATAGTTCTCTCCTTGATAAAATAAAGAATACCAGAGGAAAAGGTTGGAGGGATTCATTTTAGGGCAGTTTTATAGAGAGGAGTGGGGTTGTTTTCTAGTGGCAGGGTGTGTGTGCATAGAGTAGAGAAGTCCTTACTTTTGGCCACTGGAAAACCCCATCAAAACAACCCCATCAAAATGATTCTGCACTCTAGCAGTACCACTTCTTAAATTTATTAAATTACTTTCTGTAACAATGAGGACTAGAAATGTGCACTTTAAAAACGAAAGGTGAAGTCCTTAGGAATTGGTGACATATAAGGGCTCTTGATTGGAAGGGAGAGTCAGTGATTCAAGGCACGCCTGGTGTCACACAAAGGCTGTGTTGTGGGCTTGCTGTCTGATTTTTGTGAACAGGTCTGCCACTGTGGTTTTTGCAAAAAAAAAGTTTCCAGATGGATGCTGAGATTTGACAAAAGAACATCAGTGTTCCTTGAATGGTTGTGGATGATCTCCTGAATGAGCAATGCACCTGTAGTGCAGGACTCAGAGAGATGCTTAGCAGATAACTGGGTGGGGAAAAGGAGGAATTAAATATAGAAACAGGAAAGTGGTGAAGAATGCTACAGTGTTTGAAATTTACAGCACTACTTCTCTTTCTTAAGCACTGCAGTATCATGACTTCATAGGTGGAGAAACTGACACAGCAGCAGCTTCCTAAATTTTGTACTCATGGCAAAATAAAATTCTTGTTTTTGACTTAGGAATCAATTGAGGGCACATGCATTACTCCCTTTAACAGTAAACTCAGTGCTTTTGTAAGGACTGACATGGAGCTAAAATGAGACCACCGAGAAGTAAGAAAATCAAGTTTTAAAAGGCACTATTGGACTCATTTTCCATGCTGGCGAAAGACCTGAACAGGGCCCTAACTATACATTATGATTTTGCAGCAATTTTTTTTATTGCTATTATCATATATAGGAGAAATTGCACTGTAGACATTGCCACCTCTCTGAACCAAGCATTAGCGATGCAACAGCATTAATTTAACTCATTGCCCCTCTCTTTTCATTACCCCAAACTTTTTCTTACCTTGAAAAACAGCTGAGCTGTGGTGTCTTCATTTTCATCTTCTGTATTTGTGCTCTGTGTCCTGAAGGAAAATAGATATTGCCTCCACACTGATAGGTCATAAAAGGGCATATTTCTAAATCCAATTCCACACTCCGTTTTCTTTGGAAAATGTCAGGTTTTTTTATAGAAAATATACTTCAAATCCAGACACTGAAGCAAATGAAAGCAGCATAAGATGAACTTCTCCTTGAATCAATGGGACAAGTATCTGATTCTCTTGAAGTTTATTCGATCTTTCCTGCACTGCTTACAGCTGGGAGGGCAAACAGGATTATCTGTTGTCTGTGCAGCTCCTTTGAATTCCACAAAGTATTAGTCCAAGTATTAGTGGATTGCTTTAGCTTGGTGATTGCAAGTTGATAAAGATTCTAAAACAACAACAAGAAGAAAAATGAATCCTGATACAGAATATCTGATGAAGCATCTAAACTCATTGTAGCCGTGACAATTAACACTGAGAGCAAAGCAGCATTGTTCAGTGAATTGGTTTTTACATGTAGTCCTGTACAGAAAAGATTAGGCATAAGGATGACACAGTTCCACAGGGATTGGAACGTGACACTGAACTGCTGAGTCCAACTTAGACCAGTGGTATTTGTCAATCACAGAGTAGCCAACTGATTTAACTAATCCTTCCAGTCTAAATGGAAATGTGACTTTAGCAATATAAGTGAACACTGAGAAACTTCAGGTAGCTTATTAATAGGTCTTTGATTCTAGCTTAAATATCACAAAAATAATTTCTCTTTCTCTCTCTACAAATAAGACCTGATTAACCGGTTGCATTAAACCACACCATTTAAATTATATGTATCCATCATCCATTCTGCCTAAAGGTGGGAGCAGAAGACTACAGAATGAAAACCAGGTTAAATTGTCATAATGGATTCATTCATTAGAACCTGTTAATGATATGACCACTTTAGTCTGTCAGCAATACTTTCATAATTATATTTGTGACAAATTGGTGGCCTTTGGTTTCGCTCTGTTCTGTGCTTGCTATAATCTAATTACAGCAGCACAGTCTTTCGCAGACATTATGTTTTGCAGAACAAAATCCCTGTTAGCTCAGCTTTTGAGAGTGATTTATATATTTTGTGCGTTTTTATGTATTATGTTGTACAGGAGGCTGCATGGTAGTGTGGGGGTTGTGCTGGACTTCAACCAAAGAGAGAGAGACAGGCTACCCTGTGGCCTACCAAATATTGTTGGGCTCCAAGCCAGCATGCCATTGGGTCAAGGATGGTGGGAGCTGTAGTCTAGTGACTCCTGCAGAGCCACAAGTTCCAGATCCTTGCATAAGTCAAGTCTGTTGGCACCCTTAACACCATGAAGGGTGGGGACTAACAGATGGGCTGACCCCAAGTTATTTTATACATTCTGGGTGAGATCCAAGATCATGCCAGCAAAAGTGACCAGTCTTGCCCTTCCTCTCCTTTTCAGCCTTCTCCATACTTTGCTCTAGAGGGCCGCCAACTCCCTGGAGCAGATTTGGAGACTGAACAGCCGGCTGCAAGAGTGGAGATGAAGGGGGAGTCTTGTTTGCACAAGCAGATCAGCTGCGCAAGTGGGGATTACCCTCAAGGCCCTGTCTCCCCCCCCCCCCCCCCCGATAACACACATGGGAGGAAGTGATGTGGAAGAACATGTGCACGCAGGAAAGAACCATGTGTGCAATTGGAATTTAGTGGCAGTAGGTTTAGCAAGCCAGACAACCCAAGTGATTGCCTTCCCAGGAAGTAAAGCACCTGCAGCTACAGCAGCAAAATGAAGCTTGAGAACTGTTGATGTTTTGTCATATACTGTAATCAAATGAAAACATATGAAGGCATACATCAGGAAATACGGAATATTGTTTCATCTCATTAAATTGCAATTTGTGTTTGGTGAAAGTATTTGAACTTTTGCTTTCTCTGTAATAATAATAATAAATTATCATATTATTGAGTTTTGTTCCATATGTTAGCAGTTCCCACCGGAAGGTGTGCCATTGGTTTACATTACATAAAACTGAAATATGTCATTTGAAGACTGATACTCTGTCTGATCGCAACCCTGTACCTGGCAATTAGTCTCACTGAATTAGGTGCAATCCAGAGAAACAGAGAGAGAGCTCTTTGTGTATTGTGGGCCTTTTATTTCCATTCTGAACATTTACTTTCCAAAATGCACAAGAGGGATTGTTATTATTATTATTACTTGAAATAATGGGATGCACAGCTATAATAATAATGCAGTGGTAGCTCAGTTCTTGAACTTAATCCGTTCCAGAAGTCCGTTTGACTTCTAAAATGTTCGAAAATCAAGGTGCGGCTTCCAATTGGTACAGGTGCCCCAGAAACAATAGCCAACAGCTGCATCAGAAATACGGCTTCTGAAAAACGTTCGAAAACCGAAACACTCGAAAAACGTTCGAAAACCGGTTTTCAGTGTTTGTGAGTTAATTTGTTTGTCAACTAGGCCGTTCGAGAACCAAGGTTCCACTGTAATAACAATTTTATTATTTATTCCCCACCCATGTGGCTGGATTGTCATCTCACCACCCCCCTTACCACCACCACCCACATTAACCCTCTAGAATAATAATTTAATAATTTATTATTTATACCCCGCCCATCTGGCTGAGTTTCCCCAGCCACCCAAGGTATCACTGTATCCTACTTTTAAAAGACATCTGAAGGCAGCCCTGTTTAGGGAAGTTTTTAATGTTTAATGCTGTATTGTGTTTTTAATATTTTATTGGGAGCTGCCCAGAGTGGCTGGGGAAACCCAGCCAGATGGACGGGGTATAAATAAATTATTATTATTATTATTATTATTATTATTATTATTCCTACTCATATTGAAATACTGCCCCTCAATGAGGCCAGACTTAGATTCACAAAATGTTTAGGGGTATGTGTACCCCTGCGTCCCCCCAGAAAAAAGCACTGACTACAGGAGTTTGCAGATGTAATCTCAGAGCCACTGTCTATAACCTTTGAGAATTCTTTGAGAACAGTAAGGCTTTTTGACAAAGTCCCCCATGATCTTCTTGCAGAGAAGCTGGTAAAATGTGGTCTGAACAATGTAACTGCTGGGTGGATTTTTAGCTGGTTGACTGACCAAAACCCAAAGACTACTCACTGATGGAGAAACAAGTGACAAGTGAGATGCTTGTTATTGTTCAACGTCTTTATAAATGACTTGGAAGAAGGAATTGAGGGGGTGCTCATCAAATTTGCAGATGATACCAAAATGGGAGGAGCTCCCATTTCTGTCTGCCGTAGAAGACAGAACTGGGATACAATATGACTTTAACAGATTGGAGAGCAAGACCCAAACTAACAAAATGAATTTCACTAGGGAAAAATGTCAGGTTTTAAGCAGCTGCACAAATATAAGATGGGGGACCCCTGGCTTGTCAGTAGTACACGTGAAAAGGAACTAGGGGCCTTAATAGACCACAAGATGAACGCGAGTCAACAGTGTGATTGCAGCAACAGCAAAATAAGCTAATGTTCTTCTAGGCTGCATCAACAGAAGTAACAGTAACAGATCAAGGGAAGTAACAGTACCACTTTTCTGCCTTGGTCAGACCACACTTGGAATGCTGTGTCCAGTTCTGGGCGCCACAATTTAATAAGGATATGGACAAGCTGGAACTTGATGATCAAAGTTCTATGTTTGTGTACGTGCGCGCGCTGCGGGGAGGGCGAGTGCATTGGAGGTCATTGCGTTACTAAACTTGCCACGGACCAGGCTATATGATTGTTTTATCACAGCTGCCTGCAAATGCTCTCTTAAAACTCTCCCATTAACCCTCCAATAACGTTAGAAAATAAAAAGAAAAGCGTTCTGTGACGCTGAAAATAAAAGTTGCGTCTGCACAGCGTTCTAACGTACCGGCCCAGCACGCTCGCCCTCGCGGCGTCCCCCGCCTCCTCTTTTGGCTAACATTTCCCGCTTCGCGAACGGTGCCTTCCCGGGACCCGTAGCGTCGCCCTATCTCGGCCGCTGTTGTTGTCAGCTGAGCGCAGTCACATGACCGTGAGCCTCGGCTGTCCCTCTTCTGCTTAGCTGCTGAGTCTGGGTCACCCGTTGCTGCCGCGGATTCCGGGGACTTCATCGCCGGCCTACGAAGCGAGGGAGGTAAGTGAGGCCTGCAGCCCCGGGAGCGGGACAGGGGCTGGAGCGGAAGGCCTTGGGGTGGGGCTGGTGGGCACAGGAAGCTGGCAAGGAAGCTGCGCGCTGCCCCGGAGACTCAGCTGGAACTCACGGAAGGCCGCCCCGTTCTCGCCTCCCGGGCTACCCACGTACCCGCTGTACGCAAAATACTCTCAGCTAGGAAAGCTCTTGCGGATTCCCAGCATCTGTTTAAGCGGCGAGTGATTATCTCGATACCGCAGGGAAGGTCACAAGCAGAGCAGGGTGGTTCTCTTTTATCTCCAGGCTCTGGTACTTGGGAGGCATTACTGAGGTTCTGGCTTTCTAACCCCCTTGCTGTTGTGACTAATACCAGCCTTTGCTAGTCTTGGAATCCATGAATTTGATTGCTCTGCTGCACTCTCAGCTAAAGGGCTAGATGTTCTTTAAGTGGTGCAGAAAGGCTACTAAAATAAGTGCCAAGATGGAGGTGCTTCTGCACATATTTTAAAAAAGCAAAACAGCACAGGGCCACTCTGATCTTGGAATGGGAATTGTCTAGTTATTTCAGTCTTTCTATAAGAGCTTTGTTTTTCTGAATCTTGCTGTCCTTGAGCTTACTGAACCATTAGGTTTTCTCTCACCACTTCGTTAAATGTTTGTGCTCCTTGTAATCATACCAGTACTGCTAATGACTTTTGGAGTACGTATAGGTGCACTTAGGTTGTATGCTAGAATGAAAAATGGTTGTTCAGCTTCCTTCATCTGAGGTAAGACTTGATCTTGTTGACACTAACGCAGAGGGCAGAAGGAAATGTTTCATCCAATAACAGTCATTGCATGTTTCCAGTGAAAGGGAGGAAACAGTTTATATGGATTTTGTGTGTAGGCAAATGGTCCTGATGAAGTTTGAACAGGTTCAGTCAGGCTGAGTTATCTAATGTTTATGGAGAGTTCTGCCCTAACAATGATTTAATGCATTAAAAACTCAGGCAGCTTGTTTTGGCATCAGAGCTGGACTAGGCCAGACACCCCCTAAGAAAGTAGAAAGCAGAAGTGGTGAAGGTCATACATTCTGGTATTCAAACTATACTTCCATTCTGTAAAAAGAAAAGAAAAAAGTATCACTTTAGGATGATGTGCAGTGCAATCTTGTTCATGCAGCACAATCTTGTTCATGCTTGAACTTGTGCTTACAGCTAGAAAGGGTGTACTGTATAGGGTTGAAAAATTGGAAAGTTACGCCTTAGCTGGAAAGGGGAAGTGACATTGGTTATAGGTCACAGGAGGTAGAACTCAAGTTAATCCTTAGCTGCTGGGCAAAATTACTTGCTGCCCGAACCAGAAACTGTTTGTCTCAAAAATGAAACTGAGTTTTGTTAGACTGAACCTTATTTGGCAAGAAATCTACAGTCTCAAATGTGCAGATCCCTTCTGGAACAATGCCCATGTCACATAACACTGAATAGTTTATGATAAATAAAAGGGCATTCTGCACATTTTTTCTTGTGTTGTTGTTGATTTATTTACTTTTCTAAAATGAATTAGCACTATCAAAGTAAATATAAAAGTGTGATAAGCCCCACCCCATCCTAATACAATAATAAAAAATACCCAGCATCAAAGGAGCTATATCCCACTGGGAAGGATTTTTTGAATTAATTGTTTTAGCTTGGTTGGAATAATTGTTCAAGAGATAAGGAGGTGATCAAACTTTTCTAAGTAGAGTGTTCCACAAAGTAGCTGCTACCTCGGGGGGGGGGGGGAGGGGGATTGCCCTGAGCCAGAGCTGATCGAATGTCAGAAGCGAGAACACTCTTTCTCTCCAAGCTCTCTGTCGAGTTGTGTGTGTGTGTTTGAATCTAGAGTATGTGTGTTCCTGACTTTGGGATTAGGGATTCTGCTGGTTTACTGTCTGTCTCCTTGCCCAGCAGCCTCCCTGTCTGAACTGATAGAGCTGATCTTGGAGGTGGTGCTGAGGACTCCCAGATTGCTGATGTTGGGGGACTTCAACATCCATGTTGAAGCTGTCAGCTCTGGGGTGGATCAGGACTTCATGGCTGCCATGACGAGCATGGGGCTGTCCAAACGCTTGTGGCAGGTCACACTCTGGTCCCTATTTTCTTGGCTGAGCAGGAAGAAGGTGATCTGAAAGTGAGGGATATTGACATCACTTCTTGTCAGGTCAGATCACTTCCTGTTGAGATTTAGGCTTTCCATTGCATCCTCATTGTGCTGTCCAACAGAGCTTTTCCTCCCAAAGGAGGTGATAGAACTGATGGTAGCTTGCAGTGATTTGTTTGCAAAACATCGCTTACATCCACTGGGATCTTGACTCCACTATTACAGCAGATAACCCTCAAGGGGTGTCCAGAGCACTGTCTAGTCCTGTTGTTTTGGATGACTTTCAGTTGGTAAGGCTTGAGGATATTGACAAGGTGCTTGGATTGGTCAGAACGCCTGCTTGTACTCTGGACCCCTGCTCCCCCCCACCCCGGCTGATAAAAAACTAGCAGAGAGGGGACAGCTAGCTGGGCCAGGGAGTGGATTAATACCTTGTTGTGGGAGGGGGTGGTCTCTGCCTGCCATCTCCTATATCATACAGGTAAGGGAAGTTATGTGGATTGCCAAAAAACACCCCAGCCTAAGTTTGGAATATAGTTCTGTTTTATTCAAAACTGCGTTATGTATTGCATGGATATCTTTTCAAAGCTAATCATGTTGTATATATTACTGTAATACTTCTGCAACTATGTGGGCCTTGGACTTAAAAAGAAAAATGTTAGAGGATGTTTGATTCCAAATCAGTGTACAGTCAGGATAGCATAATATATAATGCCTGGAAAATTGAGATGTATGCAGAATAGACTTCAGTGAGCAACTGTAGAAAATAAGCAAATAATAAGGTACGCAAATGCCTGCACCTGGAACAATCCCGTGGAATATACAGACTTGTAAGCCTCATTAATTTCAATGTTAAAAAGTTAAGTACATGCTTAATTCTTTTTTTAAGTCAGTGGGGTTTAAACTTTTGGATGAAGTATAGTCACTTCTCGTAGGTTTAGCAGCTTTCTAAACACAGTTTCAGACTCTTGAAATCACTTTGTTCAATGTAAACTGATAGCAGCCTTTATTTTCTTAACAGGTTTTGAAATCAAGATAAAAATGGATATCCGGGGTGCTGTAGATGCTGCTGTCCCCACCAATATCATTGCTGCCAAAGCTGCCGAGGTTCGGGCCAACAAAGTGAATTGGCAGTCATATCTCCAGTAAGTTAGTATCTGGGCACAGGTTCCCAGAAGGAGTATATATCTCTAGGCTTCTAAACTAGTTACAGTTTTTATGCTCATGGAAGGTCTTGCATGCTGTTAGGAGAACTGGAAAAATACTGAGTTAGTGAAAATTAACTGTTATTACCAGAAAGGATATTTCGTTAAAACAAATAAGGCTAGGGTTCCATGGATGGATATGATTGATAGAAACATTTTTTCCTAACAATTTTCATAAACTTTTTCAGAAGTCTGGCAAAATCCAGTTTTTAAAATGCCAATTTGTTGAGGAATTCCACTATCCTTAAGACTGCTTTCTGCCATTTAACTACATAATTAAAGGTAAAGGTAAAGGTAAAGGTACCCCTGCCCGTACGGGCCAGTCTTGACAGACTCTGGGGTTGTGCGCCCATCTCACTTAAGAGGCCAGGGGCCAGCGCTGTCCAGAGACACTTCCGGGTCACGTGGCCAGCGTGACATCGCTGCTCTGGCCAGAGCCAGAGCCAGAGCCGCACACGGAAACGCCGTTTACCTTCCCGCTGGTAAGCGGTCCCTATTTATCTACTTGCACCCGGAGGTGCTTTCGAACTGCTAGGTTGGCAGGCGCTGGGACCGAGCAGCGGGAGCGCACCCCGCCGCAGGGATTCGAACCGCCGACCTTTCGATCGGCAAGTCCTAGGCGCTGAGGCTTTAACCCACAGTGCCACCTGCGTCCCATAACTACATAATTAACTACACACAAAAAAGCCTCCCAGAGCTCCATTGCCCATAAGTGCATGTTGGTTTGTAGAAGACATACAAAGAGATCACAAAGAAGAATTTAACCAGCGCAAAAGAACATTCCCAGGTCAAAGGGTGGGCTGGAATGTCTAAATAGTTGTGGCCACATTCACTTACTATCCCCCCCCCCTTTGATTCATTAATTCACAAACAATACCAGTGAAATTCACAGGAAAGCAAACACCTAATATTCGCCAGGCACTGTCTGATGAAATAATTACAGAATTGGAACAGTATTATATTGTACAATAATAGTAATGAGATTACAGCCTGATCAAATTCAATATTGCAAAGGAAAAAAAAAGACTGTTACTACTTCATGTGAACAGAAGAACTACACTTCTTGCAAGGAAAATCTATAATTGAAAGGAAAACTTAATCACAAGTTACTGTGTCACTGACTGACTGCAAGAGGGCTTTAAAAAAAAAAAGAATAACATCACTTAGGACATGTTCTTTATCCCTAATCAGCAGCTGTTTTTCCTCATGGCCTTGGAATTATGTTGGTCTGTCATTGGAAAGTTGTCAGGGTGTTGGGGAACCGAAAGATGTAGGACTGCTGTCTAAGAATCTTTATTTATTTATTTATTGTTACCAGTGTCCAGGATTAGTTACTATTCTGAAATCATAGGAATGAATATTATATTGGAATCTAAAAGCATATATTTTTAATAAGGGTTTTTTCTTTGGGCTTGATGATCTTTTCTAAGCAGTCTGCTAATTAACTCTAAATTTAAGGGAAGGCAAAATAGTACAGTACATTGAAATTCACAATCAATAGATGATTTCCTGTGGTTTACCCAATATGTGTTAATGTTACATAAAAATACACTGAATCATTTATTTATCAAAATGTTTATATACCACGGTGTCATAAAAAATATGTCATAGTGCTTTACAACAGTGTATAAACATAAAATGAAACAATAACATTTAAGAACAAGTTAAGAGCAAAAGAGAAATTAAAAACACATGTCAATTGACCATTGTGGACGATGTACTCTTAACTGCCTGCATAGGCCTGCTGGAACCAAAAGGTTTTCAGCAGGCGTTTAAAAGCTGGCACAGAAGGTGCCCATTGAACTATTTGGCAGGATTTCCCGCAGGACTGGTGGAAACTAAAGGCTCAGTTTCTCATTGTTGTCAGGTGAGCCTGACAACTCAGGGAATGACCAAAGATGGTCCTGTAGATGATCTTGGTGATCAAGCTGGGATATAAAGTTTCAGGAGAACCCTGAGGTATCCTGGATTCAAGTTGTAAATCAATACGTGAACCTTGAACCAGGCTCAGTAGCAGATGGGCAGCCATTGCAGCTGTTTTAACGATGGTGTCAAGTATTCTGAACCAGAAAAGGTAAAAAGTAATCTGGCTGCTGCAGTCTACATTAGCTGGAGCTTCCAAATCAGACCCAAGGGTATAAAGACTTGAAAACAGTTTACTCAAAACATGGTCAACTTTATGCTGTTCTTGTAGACTGTACAAGAGTATTTGGCCTGATCCAACAGGCCTGTTCTTAAGTTCTTATGAAACTAAGTATAATGGTACCTCTGGTTACAAACGCTTCTGGTTACGAATGCTTCAGGTTACGAGCTTCGCAAACCCGGAAGTAGCTGCTCCTGGTTGCGAACTTTGCCCCAGGATGCAAACAGAAATCGCGTGCTGGAGGCCCCATTAGTGGAAGCGCGTCTCAGGATAAGAACGGTTTCAGCTTAAGAATGGACCTTCGGAACAAATTAAGTTTGCAACAAGAGGTACCACTGTAGACCTTTCAAAAGCAGTTTATGATTAGTCATGGAGTTGGGGTTTACTGCTTCAAGGAAAAAAAAGTCAAAAATTCCATTAGCCTTGGCTCCATAGAAGCTTTTGAATCGTCAAAGATACACTGGGGTCTTCACTGCCCTTTTCCTTGCAAGATAATGGCTTTGGACAGCATCCATGCTCTTGGGCTAAACACAGTATATGCTCCAAATTTATTTAATATGTTTGGAAAGGGAAGTGTGCTCAGTAAACAGTCACTGTAGGAAATTATTACATTAGCACCTAGGGAAATTTTTTTTGAACAGCAGGATATATTCTGTTAAATCTACAAGCAGTAAAACAATGATAGCACAGGAAGTCCTTAAAGCTTTGTTTTCCTTGCTAGAGGGCAGATGATTTCAGCAGAAGACTGTGAATTTATTCAAAAATTCGAGCAGAAAAGGAGCCCAGAAGAGAAACAAGAATTGATTAAAAATGAAGGCAACCAGGTAACCCAGCATCTCTTTGGGGCAATCTCCTAGGGTTGTTTTGTCTTTGGCATTCTGGTTTTAAAAGTTTGTCATCTATATTTCTGCTTCTGTGCCAGCTTTCCTCATAGATCATTTGTGAAAATGTCCTGGTGAATTAACCGTGTGCCTTCCGCACTTTCTACCATTGAGTATGATGACAAGAAGCATAAATAATGCAAGCCAGAATTGTAAAGTTGAAAGGGACCCCAAGGGTCACTTAGTCCAACCCCTTGCAATGCAGGAATCTCAACTAAAGCATCCATGGTAGATGGCTATCCAACCTCTGCCTAAAAATCTCTAAGGAAGGAGGGTCCACAACTTCCTGAGGGAGACCGTTCCATGGTCAGTTAGCTCATACTGTTGGAAAGTTTTCCCAATGTTTAGTTGGAACCTCCTGTCTTGTAACTTGAAGGCATTGGTTTGAGTCCTACCCTCCAGAGCAGGAGAAATCAAGCTTATTCCCTCTGCCATATGAAAGCCCTTGAGATATATGAAGATGGCTATCATATCTCCTCTCAGTCTCCTCTTTTCCCGGCTAAACATACCCAGCTCCTTCAACTGTTCCACATAAACCTTGGTTTCCAGACCCTTGATCATCTTGATTGCCCTCCTCTGCACACGTTCCAGCTTGTCAACATCCTTCTTAAATTGTTGTGCCCAGAATTGGACACAGTATTCCAGGTGTGGTTTTCCCAAGGCAAAATAAATCATGGAAGTTTCACCAGAGTCCATAGGTCATGTTAAAATGCCTTAGACCGCTGTTTGAATATGCAGTCCTCCTTCTGAGCATTTTATGGGTTCTGCTATTGCAGTCAGATTATTTCGTGTAACTGATCCAAAAGTGTAGTTGAACTGCTTGCCGTTTGCATGCTAGTGTGAATCACACTTGGTGCTTAGAGAATGTGGCTTAGGGTGCCATAGGGCATTGGGTTATACTGCCTTATACTGAGCCGCAACATTGGTCCATCTGGATCACTGTTGTCTACACTGATTGGCAACAGCTCTGCAGGGTTTCAGGAAGAGTTTCCCAGCCTTGCCTGGCAATTTGCCGCCTCCTTTCTTGCAACTCTCTTCTTTCTCTACCCCACCCCATACTGTTCCAGAGGGTGCCTTGGCTATGCAGAGCAGCTTTGGGGGAAGTTGGGGCTGCAGTGAGAAGGAAACAACTCAAAAACCTTCTTGCACGAGTATACTGACACTTGTACATCTCTGACTACAGCCATTGTAAATATTTTTTTTAAGTTGCTTGTTAAAGTATAGGCACACTTAGTATAAGTACTCCTCTTAATGCTGCAGTTGTTGTTGGATTGTTGTTGTTGTTGTTGTTGTTTAGTCGTTTAGTCATGTCCGACTCTTCGTGACCCCTGTGTCTTCGTGTCTTCTGTTGTTGATAGGGTTGCCATATTTTGAAAATGACCTTCCCGGACAGTGCCTGCCCTCTTCCATGCTTCGGTGGCATGCATGTGTCCCTCCAACCCCTCCCCCAATAAATACTCCTTCCCCCAAAACCCAGACATTTCAAGTACAGTGCCAAATTCTGCCTGGAGGGGCATACTGCCCCCCCAAAAAACAGGACATGTCTGGGAAATTCCGGACATAGGGCAACCCTATGTTGGAGCACTTGCCCTATGAATAGGTCTTCTCCTGTTTAGACTAGGAACAAAATCAATCTCCCCCCACTCCCATATTAGTTAATTTTGAAAAGTATAACGGGCAGTTTTGCACATTTTTGTTGAAGTTAGTGAGGCTCAGCATACATAAATGTCTTCATTATTGCCTCCCCTTTGTGCCTGTTAGAAACCATAGTAGACCTTAACTTCAGGTGTGGGGAGCTTTTTGTCCTCCTGATGCTACTGAACTAAAACTCCCATCAGCCCCAGCAAGCATGGCCAACGGACAGGGATTATAGGAGATACCATTTAGCAACAACTGGAAGGACAAAGGTTATTACCACCTGCTTTATTTTATGGGATTGTGTCTTGTTCTCTTAATCTGTGGTCTTGTGTCTGCAGGGCATGCATTAAACACAGCATACCTTTATATTCTAGAGGAAACAGTCAATAACCCATTGCCAAATTCTGTTTGGACTGCTGATTAAATGAATGCAGCCAGTGAAATAGTAGTAGGCTAGGGAGGAGTTTCCCAATACTTGTGTTTATTACAGTGAAACAACTTTGGATTGTTTCAGTGTTCCTCACACAGGCTGTGCTTGCAAAATTGCCAAATGAAAATAAGAATGAAAACACTTGCGAATAATTCTAACTTTCTTTGGATTACTTCTTTCTGCCCTAGTGCGCTAAAACGTTCATAAACCTCATGACTCACATCTCCAAGGAACAAACGGTTCAGTACATTTTAACAATGGTGGATGATATGCTGCAGGTAAGTTAATTGGTCCCCCCCCCCATTTCCAGTGCTTGTTGGTATGTGGGTATCTCATTTCAGTGCAGACAAGTTTCTGCTTGCTTCCCACTTTAAATTGGTTTGCAAGGCACCAAGTGGCCTTTAGTGATTTTAGTAGAGCTTGTGTGCTTTATCTGCTGAAATGATCAGCGGTGGCCAAGCAGCAATGCCTTGTGGAATAAGCTTTCTGTGATCAACATCTGCTAGGTTCTGCCTGCACTCTGTACTTTGTGGAAAGTACCTTTGATACAGTTAGTAAGATTGCATTTACAGCTTGGAACAAGTGTGGCTGAAACCATTAATAGATGAATCAGTTAACCTTTTTCAAAAATAAAAAACCCCAACAGAGATATGCATTTATTTTTATTAACATTCCCGACTACATCCTACGGAACAGCACTTTATCCATTGCATATAGCGTAAATTGTATAAGATCATCATTAATCAAATATAAATAATGAGCCCACTTATCCATTTTATCTTGAACTGTCAAATATTAGGGGAGTAACTTTTCATTTTTTTTGGCAGGACGCAGGTGGCGCTGTGGGTAAAAGCCTCAGCGCCTAGGGCTTGCCGATCGAAAGGTCGGCGGTTCGAATCCCCGCGGCGGGGTGCGCTCCCGCTGCTCGGTCCCAGCGCCTGCTAACCTAGCAGTTCGAAAGCACCCCCGGGTGCAAGTAGATAAATAGGGACCACTTACTGGTGGGAAGGTAAACGGCGTTTCCGTGTGCTGCGCTGGCTCGCCAGATGCAGCTTTGTCACACTGGCCACGTGACCCGGAAGTGTCTCCGGACAGCGCTGGCCCCCGGCCTCTTGAGTGAGATGGGCGCACAACCCCAGAGTCTGTCAAGACTGGCCCGTACGGGCAGGGGTACCTTTACCTTTACCTTTAACTTTTCATTTTATTTCATTTTATTTACTGTTTTAAGTTTGTCTGTTGACACTCTAAGCCTTTTCTTCGGCTGTCCGTAGTTTTTTGTTTATGATATTCATTATGTGGATTAATATTTTAATTCTGTCTATTTCTTGAATTCTGTTAGTTGCTTTGATTGCCTCTGTAAGGAGGGGAGTAGCAGGGTAATAAAACATTGTGGTACATGTGGTCAGGGAAGCTGTGGTTGGTGGTGGCGCTATTATCACAGGTATGCTGTATATTTGCTGATGTGTTTCTCCCCTTCAAAGGAAGTAAGAAAAATACATTTTGCATGAAATATGCAAAGCATTTCTCACTGGACGTATGCATAACTTCTTTGATTTCCATGTACATGCACAAGCCAGTTCTGTCTGCTTGGCAACAAATCTTTTATCGGCCCGATGACCTCCTTGATTTTTTATTTTTTTTAACAATACATTTTGTTCTGAATAGTGCAAAATTACCTTAATGTGTTCTAATATTTTAGATTTGTAGCAATTACATTTTTAAAATAAGACATGCTTAGCACGAATCATGGTGATTATACAAGCTCAGGCAGCATCACTTAAGTGCACTTACAGGCAGATCTTGGGCTGCTGTACCAAATTACTTTTAAATTAACACATTGTGCTGATATTCTGGGCAAGCATATTACCTGAAAAGTTTAAGCTGAGAGTGAAAGAATCATAATGATTCAGAACAGGTAGGGGTCTCAAATCTCCTGCCAGAAGCATGAATCCTCTCCAAAGCAGGGGGAACACAGAACTGGCTTGCAAAATCAAACAACGATCCATCTAGTCCAGCATCTAGTTTTGTTTGCTTACAACATTTAAAGACCACTTTTCAACAGAAGTCTGTTCATGAAGCAGCTTCAACAACAATGTGCATATACATTGGCAGACAATGGGTGACTTACAGGGAACTGGTGGATTTTACAGGGGACGACGACCCCAAAATGAAATCAGTTGAAAACTTAAGGAGCCGACTTATGGGTTGGTTGCAATATCACCAGATATACAGCATATTTAAATTAGATAGAAAGAATGGATTTCTGGACCAAAGCTCACAGTTTGAAAAAGAACTCTTACAAAATAAGAATAAACTTCTGTCTAAAATGTATAGTTTTTTATTGGAATGGGAAAGAAAAGACGAGCTTGTTAAAGCTTCAGTGGCACACTGGGCAATAGATATAGGACACAATATAGATCTTAATCTCTGGAAGAAACTTTGGAAAAGCGAGCTGAAATTTACTGCATGATATTCATTGAAAGAGAATTATTTGAAAATGTTTCATAGGTGGTATTTAACTCTGAGTAGGTTGGCTAAGATTTATAAAACAGAATCAGATACGTTTTGGAAGTATCTTTTTTCACATGTGGACATGTAAAAAGGTAAAAGTATATTGGGAAATGATTTATAATGAATTGGAAGAAAATGTTTAAAACTACTCCCCTCCCCCCCAAAAAAAACCCTAGTCCTGTTTGACATAAATTCCTAGGTGTTCCTAGGTTATTTATGTATGCAACAACTCCGGCCTGTGTTTTGTTAGCCCCAAAATGGAAAGTGAGCAAGATCCCAACTAAAGAGCTCTGGCAACTTAAGTTGACAGAATATGCAGAACTTGCAGATTTAACACACAGAATAAGAAAGCAAGAAGAACATATATTTTAAAAAGAGTGGAAAACATTTATTGATTTTTTGGAAAATAACTGTATACAGCTGAGAACGCCGGCAGCACTAAGATAAATTCAACAGAGTAAATAATTTTTGATGGATCTAAAAGTGGAAAACTGATTTGAATGGTTATAGTAAAATATGCAGGAATGTATAATACGTAAAATGAACCATGGAAGGAGAAGGGAAGTCAATTAATATTTTAAAGTTTGTAAAATGCTTATTTTGAAATGTAAAATTGAAAACTTAATAAAAATTATTATTTAAAAAATACAGTGTACATATGCAAGTGAAAACAATCCATACAGAATAGAACTATGTTTATATAGAACTATGTTTCAACTATGTTTGTGAAATTAAGCATCAAGAATCTCAGCTGATCTCCAAGTGCCCCAAGGATAAAACTGTCTCCGTCTGTTTTCTAACTGTGTTTCCTTTCCATTTATGCTGCTTGCAGGAAAACCACCAACGTGTTAGTATTTTCTTTGACTATGCAAAACGCGGCAAGAACACTGCATGGTCCTATTTCCTTCCAATGTTGAATCGTCAAGATCTTTTCACTGTGCACATGGTAAGCTTTCCGATCAGCCAAATAGCCTGGGTTGAGCGGGGACCTTTGGTTGCAAAACTTGGGACAGATTTATTAGACCTTCAATATCAATGTCCTGTCAGTACTTTATAATTAAGGGTTATATAAATTGTCCATTAACAACACAACAGCCTTATTTAAAGTATGGTATTTAAGTTTTCCATGGAAGGAAGCCATTCCTAGCAGTATTCCTGCATTATCTGACTATAAAATTTTCAGAGACCAAGCCAGAGTACAATATGGACATGCTGTATGACCCATCAGTGTCACCTTGTTTGAAGTGTTGATTTAAACAGGACCAGGGTAAAGGACTTAGTTTTACATGAACATTATTAGATTTAGCTGTAATGCTCAACCTCTCTCTTTCCCCAAACCTTTAGAATGGGACAGTTCATAAATATAAACTAATAACTAGGTTTTCTTTCTTTTTAAACTGCTAGCCTTTTCTTCTAATGCCCCTTTTCACCCCTCTCTTTCATGCTGTTGCTCCTCAGGTTGGCAAGAGGCTCCAAATGTTTAGCTAATCAAAAGCCAGCAATAAAATACATTTTAAGGCAGTCATATATTATTATCAGTAAAGAGCTTGAGAGATGATGTGATAGAGGGGTTATGTTATTTGATTGTCTTGTCACAAGAGTCTTGTGGCTCTTGAAGACCAACAAATTTACTATGGCATAAGTGTTTATGAACTGTAGCCCTCTTCTTTGGATGCAACTAACCTTCTTGGATTGTAATGCTCCTGTTTAAAAGGTATTAATATTTAGGAACATAGAAAACTGCCCTATACAAAGTCAGACTGCTGGTCCATCCAGCATAGTAAAAAGGTAAAAGGTAAAGGACCCCTGGATGGTTAAGTCCAGGCAAAAGCGACTATGGGGTTGTGGTGCTCATCTGCTTTCAGGCCAAGGGAGCCAGTGTTTGTCCACAGCTAGGTTTCTGGTTCATGTGGCCAGCATGACTAAACTGCTTCTGGCGCAACAGAACACCATGACGGAAACCAGAGCACATGGAAACGCCATTTACTTTCCTGCTGCAGCAGTACCTATTTATCTACTTGCACGGGCGTGCTTTTGAACTGCTAGGTTGGCAGGAGCTGGGAAAGAGCAACGGGAACTCACCCCGTCGTGAGGATTTGAACATCCAACCTTCTGGTCAGCAAGCCCAAGAGGTTCAGTGGTTTAGACCACAGCGCCACCCGCAGCCCTAGCTTAGTACTGTCTTGACATTGACTGCCAGTGGTTCTCTAGTGTTTCAAAAGAATCTTTCCCATCTCTGCTTTGATATGTAGGAAGTTGAACACAGGATCTTCTACATGCAAGGTGTATGTGCTACCGCTGAACAGTGGCTCCCCTGCTGTATCCATTGATGATGTTATTGCAAAATCTATGATAATATGTGTCTGAGTTTATGTTTTCTGCACTTTCTTTCAGGCAGCCAGAATTATTGCCAAGCTAGCAGCTTGGGGAAGAGAACTGATGGAAGGCAGCGATTTAAATTATTATTTCAATTGGATAAAGACCCAGCTTAGTTCACAGGTAATTATATTATAGTCTAGTGCAGCTCCCCTTGGCCAACAGCTGGGGATGATGATAGTTATACGGCAAAACACTTGGAGGTCACCAGGTTGGGATCTGGTGATATTGCAGTGTTTATAAACAGGTATATTTGGCAGATCTACAAATTCGACTATTTGTATTTAATCATGATTTAAGCTCATGCTGCACGACAAACTTCTCCTGTGCAAGCCCCAATGAGCTCTTAAATTCAAATCAGTAAATGCATTTAAATCTGAATAATGTCCTTTACCTGATTTTTGTGAGTAGTAGTGTGTGGGGAATTGTACATACTAAGTTATTGGAACTTTTTCCTACAGTGTGTATTACAGTGGCCAGGCTCTCGGAGCAGGATATATTTTGGCTGCTTTGTGTGCTACCAGATATATATTGAGGGAGCTAAATTCCCTATTACATGTATTTTATTGAAACACTCGGCCAATTAAGCATTTTTCAAGTTCATTAATGTAAGAGGATTAAATACTTCAAATGTGCAGAATATCTAAATGTACTGAAGCATAGCAATGTACAGAAAATGCTAATTACTTGGCTTGAACTGTTGGTACTTTGTGGCTATGCTCCGAGTCAAATGTGGGAAGTGCTGAAAGAGAATAAAGTATTTCCCCTTTTGGATAGTGGGAGCAAATGTGCCATGGCCAACCATTTGGAAGCAGAATAGGAGTCACCTCAGATGTGTGACTAACTGCCACCCTTGTGAGCAATATTTAGGGGATGGTCGGAAATTTATTTCCAATTCAGTCACACATAGGAAAATAAATATATGTATATATCTCATTAGGCTATATGTGTAGATTTGTACATAAGGGCTGTCTTGTTGCGAATCTTTAAATGTAACTTTCTCCTTTCCATGCTAGAAACTACGCAGCAGTGGTAGTGCTAATGATCCTGGAACAGATGTAAGTATCTCTGCATAACTTGTTAATCTTTCTCTTGATACAGTGGGCTAGTTCCACTCAAATTAGTGGGAGATGTTGGCCCCGACTACCATGTCCCATTGATTTCAAAGGAACTAAAGCATGACTAACTTAAACTGCAGTCCTAACTCCACATATCTTGGAGTGTGCCCCGTGGACTTCATCGGACTTACTTCTGCATAGACATCATTAGGATTGCACTGTTTGTCTGGATCCAGCCCAGAGTATTGTTTCTTGTGGGACACTGATGCTAGGAAGGCTCGTCTATTAACCTGGGTTGAAATGTATTTTCCAAATATATTAATTTAGAAGATTTGTACTCTCAACGCAGTTTACAAACAATGGGTGATACCCATAAACTCATAGTTCACTGGGACGTGCACACCAACCCACAATTCAACAGCCCTTAGTTTTCTGGCTGATGCACCTCTTTGGTTCTACAGTCCTAGGGCAGCTGGCACTTGGAGCAGAATGTTTTCTGGGAGGGAAGGATCCATGCAGCTGTTCCATCTCTGACCAATAGATTGGTCTTCCCCATGCTGTGATGTTCTTCCTGGGAGGCCGGGCAATGGGTTTCAGCTTCCCAAGGACCTTTGACTCTCTGGCCAATAAAGCAATAGAGACTTTGAATAATAGTTCAAATCAGCTTCTGAGTCTGAGGTTTCTTCCCAGGATCTCTCTGTCTTGTAAATCTCTGCAGCCAGCTCCTCGATCATCTACAGCTGGGATGAGGAGCTTGTGGTCCTCCCAGATGTTGCTGGATTCCAACTTCATCAACCCCAGTCAGATGTGATTTATAATCTAGCAACATCTGGAGGGCCACCAGTTTTCTGTCTTGGATTTATGGCACGATTGTTTTCAGGGTGATCCTAAGCATGTGGCACTGTCAGATCCCACAGGAATATTATCCATCTTTGGACAATCACTACGATATGATGGCATTGAATGGGTGAAACTATACGTGCAATAATATTTTATCCTTTATTAAGATCTTATTTGTTTAGCTTATATTTTGATAAGAGAGCAGTCCCACAGTTGTGGAGTGGTTGTTTTTAAAGTAATGAAACCAGGTATAGGTTTGGCTCAGTCTCTGGGTATCTGTACTGTAAAACTGCAACCTGTGACCCCAGCCTCGCCCAGCCTGTTGAGCTTTCGCAGGTTGCTATTCTGTTGTTGATGATATTGCAGGAAGTTTTTGTGAGATTTGATCTGGAGAAGACAGTTCTGTAGTTAACAAAAATAAAACAAGTGTTTCTTATCCATTGGCACAGTAAATTTGGAGGGGGAATAGAGCTCTGCAGAGAACATTGTCGTGCTAAAAATTACTCTCTCCATTTCCTTCTGTGAATACTTGTTAGGTACGTTAATATTATAATTCTCACGGATTAGCAGTCCATTAAGCTGCAGATGCTTCAGAAAGCAATTGCAAAATGTCATTTATCTCAAAAGCTGTACTGCTCAGTATTGCCACTTGATGTCTCTAAGAAATAAAAACATTCCTAACAATTCAGGCTATACCAAATGTTCTTGGAATCAGAAATGTAATCAGGTGTAATATTTATTATCAGTAGGGACTCATGTAATAGCTGTGCAGTTATCCTGGGGCACAGGGTTGAAGGGAGGGAATAACTGAATGTTTAAAACAATAGTACTCAGCTTCCAAAATGGGTAAAAGGAAGCTGATTTTAACTCAATTTCCTGTTCAACTTATTTAAATGAATACTGAGTCAACTTAAGTCTTTCTTTGACAGTTGACAATCTGAGGGGTTTTGGAGTTGATGTGCACCTCAAATGACCAGGCAACTCTACGAAACTCACAGGGTGACCTTGGGCTAGTGACTGCCTCTCAGCCTGGCCTACTTCATAAGCTTGTTGTGGGGATTAAATGAGGAGAGGGAGAACCATGTATACCACTTTGAGCTCCTTGGAGAAAAAGCAGGGATATAAATGCAGTAAATAAGCAACTCTTTGCATTCCTTCAGTTTAGCTTGAGGTTTTATTTCATAGAAGCAGTTTATGGAGATTAACCTGAGATAAATGAGCAGCTATGGAGATGTATTAAAAACACAATTTCTGCTGCACTTAATTTGCATATGGTTGGATGTAATTAAACATAATTTATTTTTTTTTGTAAATGTGGCACCTGCAATACTATACTATGTGTTGAAGGGTTTGGGGAAAAGATTGGTGAACTCTCAGCTATGGATTAGCTTGAAAATCCTTTATTTATTTGTTTAAAATGTATTTTCTGCCTTCCATAAGGATCCTGAGGGTCTGTTTTATAGGAAAATAAATAAAAACAAATGCAAGGAGGGTCAAAAAATCTGAAAAGGTTACTCACTTTTATTTTTTTTTTTGTGATGGCAGCTTTCTTAGATGTTACAGCTTTTTGTTAAAAAAAAACCTGTTTACAAGGCTTGCTGCCAAGCCAAGGCGTGTTCCTGAGACAGTTCTATCCAGAACAGTTGAGCAAGACAAAGGGAATGATTTGAAATTCTCACTACTTCCATAGTGGTCCAGGTCTCTTAGGATTTGTGTGCTTGGGAATCATGAATGGAAAAGCATGGAAGGTTGGACTCCTCATGCTAGTCTGATGTGCCACCCAAGAGTTTTAAGTGTTATCTGAAGGCAGCCCTGTATCGGGAAGTTTTTAATATTGACAGTCTACTAGTTATGAGGAAAAGTAAGGGGGCTATATCTGGTTGGAGCTTTTGATCCTATTTCCATATGTGTTTTGTATGGATAATAAAGAATGGTGAGAATACTACCAGTGATTTTGGTTTTCTGCTATTTGCTGATGCAATACAGGAAGGATGGTGGTTTCGGTGATTTGGGGTTATTTATGACTTTGCTTAGGGGATGCGGGTGGCACTGTGCTCTAACCCACTGAGCCTTGGGCTTGCCCGAAGTTTGGCGGTTCGAATCCCCGCGATGGGGTGAGCTCCCGTTGCTCGGTCCCAGTTCCTGCCAACCAAGCAGTTCAAAAGCATGTCAAAGTGCAAGTTGATAAATAGGTACCGCTCCAGCGGGAAGATAAACGGCGTTTCCGTGCACTGCTGTGGTGCACCAGAAGCGGCTTAGTCATGCTGGCCACATGACCAGGAAGCTGTACACTGGCTCCCTCGGCCAGTAAAGTGAGATGAGTGCTGCAACCCCAGAGTCGTCCTGGACCTCTTTATAACTTTGCTTTAAATAGGAGCATTTTTTGAGGTGTAAAGAAAATTGAACCCTGTTGGTCTTATTCACATGCATTTTCAAACTTTGAATCTAAGTGTAGAGAAGGAAATAATAATAATAATAATAATAATAATAATAATTTATTTACACCCCGCCGCCCATCTGGCTGGGCTTCCCCAGCCACTCTGGGTGGCTTCCAACAAAATATTAAAATACAGTATCCATCAAAAATTGAAAGCTTCCCTAAACAGGGCTGCCTTCAGATGTCTTCTAAAAGCCTGGTAGTTGTTGTTCTCTTTGCATCTGGTGGGAGGGCATTCCACAGGGCGGGTACCACTACCGAGAAGGCCCTCTGCCTGGTTCCCTGTAACTTGGCTTCTCACGGTGAGGGAACTGCCAGAAGGCCCTCTGTGCTGGACCTCGGTGTCCAGGTAGAACGATGGGGGTAGAGACGCTCCTTCAGGTATACAGAAAAGCATGTATCCTTTACATTGAGATAATGTATCATCTTCTTTTTAATAAGTTTTTTTATTAAAGTTTTTCACAATGCAGAGATAACATACCTATTAGAGATAACATACCTTCTGTCGTGTTTACATAGGTTAAGAAGCAGTTCTTCAGCTTCCTAGCTACTGTATTCATAGCAGAATAAACATTGATTACTGTATATTGTGTGATTCTTTTTCTCTGAAAATGTCATGGCTGCTCGCTGCAAGTTCAGGGACGACTTTGAAAAGAGAGTAGGAGTTTGAATTGTGCTGTAAAACAATGCAGTTCTGTAACTGCTTTGATGCAGTTTGACAACGCAGTTGAAGCCTTACAAATTTGCCCCGGGTTCCATAGTTGGTTGGATACAAGTTTGGAATAGAGGCGATGCTTTCAAATGAACACATAATCTATTGAATTACAGGTCCTTGGATTCCTGTTGTTATTGTTTTATATAATGTTGTTGAAGTAACCTGACAGTGAACTGCATTCAGTAGTAGCTTGGGCTAATGTTTATTTGTTTCTGTTCCATTTCATTTATATTCTTTGAAATGTTGTTACTCAGATATTGTTCTGAAAAGACTGACTTTGCTCTGTGTCAGAGATGGGCAACCTCTTTTTTTTTTCTATCATGGGCTGCATTGCCCTGTGGATAATCTGTCAGGGATCCCAGGCCAGTTGGGGTGGAGCCAAAGCTGATGTTGGGTGAAGCGATGGATTTAACTCATTTGGAATGAAGGCTGCCCTGCTTCAGTTTCCCCTGTGGCTGCCTCTGATTAGAATTCTCTATCCTAACAAGGCAAATTCAGAAGTAAGCCCCACTGGGGTTGGTGCAGTTATTCTCAATTAAGTATATAGAAGGGATTTCGTTAGCACAACAGACCAATAGAGCTATGTTTCTAGAAAGCAAGGTACCGTATTTTTCGCCCTATAGGACGTACTTTTTCCTCTCCAAAAATGAAGGGGAAATGTGTGTGCGTCCTATGGGGCGAATGCAGGCTTTCGCTGAAGCCTGGAGAGTGAGAGGGGTCGGTGAGTACCGACCCCTCTCGCTCTCCAGGCTACAGGAAGCTATCCGCAAGCCTTGCAAGCCCGGCGGGAGGTCCCGCGGGCTCGCAAGGCTTGCGGGCAGCAGCCTGCAGCCCAAAAGCTCAGGGGACAGCGGGGAGGCGGAGCGCCGCCACCCCGCTATTCCCCGACCTGATCTGGAGGCTGGCGGGGGGGGAGAGAAGAAAGCTTGCTTCTCCCCCCCCCAGCCCCACAAGCTCGGGGGACAGCGGGGAGGCGGAGCGCTGCCACCCTGCTATTCCCCGACCTGATCTGGAGGCTGGCGGGGGGGGGGAGAAGAAAGCTTGCTTCTCCCCCCCCACCAGCCCCACAAGCTCAGGGGACAGCGGGGAGGCGGAGCGCTGCCACCCTGCTATTCCCCGACCTGATCTGGAGGCTGGCGGGGGAGAGAAGCAAGCTTGCTTCTCCCCATCGCCAGCCCTTAAGCTCAGGGGACAGCGGGGCAAGCCGCTGCCCCACGGAGGCTAGAGAGGCTGTCCCTGAAGGCAGAAGAGGGAGACGGAGCACTCTGTCTCCCTCTTCTAGCTTGGGGATGGCTGCGCAAACCTGGGGGGGAAATAAAATTTTTTTCCTTGATTTCCCCCCCCCAAAAAAAACTAGGTGCGTCCTATAGGGCGAAATATACGGTACTTTCTTTTGGACTCGGGGAGAGGGATAGCCACTGTGGTGCTCTCTAGATGCTGTTGGCCTACAACTCCCATCAGCCACAGCCACTGTGGCCAGTGGTCAGGGGTGATAGGAGTTGTAGTCCATCAACATCTGTAGGACACCAGGTTCTGAGTGCTACATACAGTGGTGCCTTGTTCTCAAACTTAATCCGTTCTGGAAGTCCGTTCCAAAACCAAGGCACACTTTTCCATAGAAAGTAATGCAAAGTGGATTAATCTGTTCCAGACGTTTAAAAACAACCCCTAAAACAGCAGTTTAACATGAATTTTACTATTTAATGAGACCATTGATCCATAAAATGAAAGCAATAATCAATGTACTGCAGTCACACAATCAATCAATCAATCAGTAGCTCAACTGGGTTCCACACAGTCACAAAAACAAAAGAGCTGCAAAAACAAAATACGGTAAATAGTAAAAACAGACAGACCTCAGCATAACACTCAGAATGGAAGTGTGGCACTCAAAACAGAAGTGTGGCACTCAAAACTGAGGATGTTCGGCTTCCCAAAGAAGTTCGCAAACCAGATACTTCCGGGTTTGCAGTGTTTGAGTTCCAAGTTGTTTGAGTACCAAGGCATTTAAGAACCAAGGTACCACTGCACACACATGCAAACACAACAGAAGCCTACCAAATTGTTCTCAAACAGCTGAGTGGGGGAAAGCCACACAACCAAAAATATATATAACAAATAATTATCCAAGAAAATAATTGCCACTTATAGTTGTTCTGAAACTATATAGGAAGAGGTGGGAAACTTTTCTAAAAGCTAGGGAAAATGAGGGAATTTTAAAAGGAAGGAAGGAACTCTGAAGGAATTGAAAAATAGGGGAACTTTAGGAGGACACTGGTTCCCCGTGTACTGACCATTTGCTGTATTTTTCATTAAGCATCTAATAAAAGACCTACTTGGGAGCACAGGGGAAATATGGAAATCAGGCAGAATATGTTAACAATAACATTATGCCCTTGTTCAGTGTTGGCTAGGTTTTTGCTGTTGAAGTGTGGGATCTCACAGCTACCTAAGTGAGAGCCCTGGTAAATAAACTGATTATTGACTTGATAATTTGAATTTGATTCTGTCTAAGGACACTTAACTAGCACTGTGGCATGAATGTTGTTAGTCTTAGTGACTAAACACAACTTTGGAATAACAACAGGCACTGATGGCAGTGGGCTGGCTTTTGTTACAGTAAAAGAGACAGTGATAATTGGAGACTTCTCAGTTGTTCTCACACTTACCTATTTCCAGTGCAACAACAGGCTATATGTATTTTTTGTAATGGTGTATTCTTCTTTCATGTAGAGTTCGCAATATGTCCAGTGTGTTGCCGGGTGCTTGCAGTTGATGCTCAGGGTCAATGAATACCGTTTTGCATGGGTCGAATCAGATGGAGTTAGTTGGTGAGTATTTGTTGTACAGAAAAAGATGAGCTTCTAGTATATCCATGATGAAAGTGTTTTCCTCCTGACTTATGCATTCTGTTGAGCTCTTAAAAGAGTCCTTAGGATAAGTTTGCAGATCTAAAAGTGTTGTACAGTCGTACCTTGGATCCCGAATGCCTTGGCTCCTGAGCAAATCGGATCCCAAACGAACAAAACGCGGAAGTGAGTGTTCTGGTTTTCAAATGATTTTTGGAAGCTGAACATCTGGCGTGGCTTCTGCAGCTTATGATTGGCTGCAGGACGATCCTGCAGCCAACTGGAAGCTGTGCTTTGGTTTCCGAACATTTTGGAAGTCTAACGGACTTCTGGAATGGATTCCATTCGGCTTCCATGGTATGACTGTAGTTCTATTTCCTAGATAATTCTTGGTATTGTTCTGTGAGCCGACTGGATTCTTTCACAAAATTCTGTTTACTTTCCAAATAAGTCCCTTGATGAGAGTCCATGATATTTTTAAAGAACACTTTGTTTGCACAGTACATATAACTTCAGTTGCCGCAATTGTGTATGTAGTATGGACTTCTGTAACTTTGCTCAAGAATGCATGTAGATGTTTAGGAGTGATGGATAATATAGCTGGGCTTCTGAAAAGCCTTTGATACAGTCCGTAACCATAGCTACTGAGTAAACTTAGCAGTCATGCGATAGAAAGACTGATTCTATTCTGAGAGACAAGGAAAATCTGTGGCTCTTGGGAAGTTGTTGAATTCCAATTCCTCAGCCAACATGGCTAGTGGTTTGGGATGGTGGCCATATGGAGGGTGAAATGTTAGCAAACCCTATTCCAAAAGTTCCCTTAACTATGCTCAGAGATGCAGTGGTAAATTTTGAAGTTTTATCACAGCAGCCCATATACAGGCCCCAAGGAAATTTCAAAAATTCTGGCAGCATAATTTGTAGTTTTATTAGGGCTAGCATGACTGTAATTTCATTGTTTTGCGATAGCAAGCACCATTATATACATCAGTGTATACAGGTTCAGATTTCAAACACATTCCACTTTAACAAAATATCTTAAGCCAGTTAAAATGTAACCTTTAGCTTTCACTTAGAAATGCAAACCATCTTGTAAAGAATTGTTACCATTTGAACTGTTGTGAAGTAGGAACTTTGTCAAAGAAAAGGAAGGCAATACCAGGCTCTGCTTGATTATTTCTCTCATTTCGAGACTTCCTCTGTATTCTCATTTGTCACAAAACAACAACAACAACAACAACAGTGAAACCCTGCAATCTCAGTATTGCCTTGTTCATTTGCTGGAGCAAGGAGGGTCCATCAGATACCCTGTTGTTCCAGCAGATGATTTCACCTCTGCTGTGGATAAAGTAATTGAGCTTTGCTCCCTTGCTCCCTCCTCTACTCTACTCTACCCTACCCTACCCTATCCCTGTCAGACTAAATTGCATTCTATTGTTTGGCTGTTTAGTGTTTGCTAATTTGTTTACATTCTGAATTATAGGATAGTGAGCAGCTGCCTAATGGTATGTTTCTTATGCTTTATCCCTGCTCTCTAGTATCATGGGAGTATTGAGTAACAAATGCGGTTTCCAGCTTCAGTATCAGATGATTTTCTCTATTTGGCTGCTGGCATTCAGTCCTCAAATGTGTGAATATTTGCGGCGTTATAATATTGTCCCAGTCCTGTCTGACATCCTTCAGGAGTCTGTAAAAGAGAAAGTCACTAGGATCATTCTTGCAGCATTTCGGGTGAGTGAAGTATGTAGACTACAAATTCTTTATACCGGGGTGGGGGGCTTTAGGTCTGGGGGCCAAATGCAGCCCTCTGTGGCTCTCTGGACTTTCCTCAGGCCACATTTTCCACTGGCACTACCTCACACCCTCCTTGACTGTTTTTGCCCGACAAAAGTTTGCTCTTGAAGACTGAAAATGCCTTCTGCTTTCCTAGATATAAGAGGTGTGTATACAGAAACTAGCTATTGTGCAAAGGTAAAAATTTACATTCAGCAGTCCATCCACATGAAACTAGGATGATGTCTGAACACTCCTCAGTATGCTATGTCATCATCTTGATACGGAACTGTAAAGATGCTAGCAAAATGTGGTAGGAAATGACAGTAGGGTCAGTCAAAATATAGAGGGAGTCCCACTTCACAGAGAATTCCATCACTACCTTTTTAATTCATGGCTATCAGGGTCTGACACCGTTTTGTTTTGTTTTTCTTTCCAGAATCTTCTTGAAAAGTCTACTGAAAGAGAAACTCGCCAGGAGTATGCTCTTGCCATGATCCAGTGCAAAGTTCTGAAGCAGCTGGAGAACTTGGAACAACAGAAATATGATGATGAAGACATAAGTGAGGATATAAAGTTTCTGTTGGACAAACTTGGAGAGAGTGTGCAGGACCTCAGGTAAATTTTGTCTTCGGTGTCTAGTGTTCAAATTGATACAAGGAGGGTCCTCCTTGGGGTATAGGCTCCCCACCGAAGCACCTGTCAAGATCAAATAGAGGCCTAGTTATTAGAATGATAGCTTGTCTAGTGATTGTTTTCTGCAATGCTGTAGATTCCAAAGACCGCATGAAGGAAATAACTGTAAGACCAAGCAGGCTTTTCTTTTTTTAAAACCAACTTCACATGATTTGTACCTTGGGATGGTATCAGATTCAAGTAATCATAAAACTACAAAATAGTTATCATTTGTCATTACCATAAGTAGGCTTTATTTACACCTCATTTGGGAGTACCTCACCATCTTATATAATATCAAAATAAAGTACCAAAACAGAGTGCTTTAAGTGCTGAAGCAAACTCCAAATTGGATCTGAATGTCCTAGGCTACAATCCTATCCTTGTAATGCAAAACTGTCAGCAGCGAAGAAAAATCTGGAAAAATTGACTCCTTTAGCTTCAGTCTGGCCAAATTAGAATTCATGGTAAATAGGCCACGTTCATCCCAATGAAAATATGCTGCCATTTGTAAATTGTACTTCCATATTTATAAGTGTTCATACTTATGCTTGTAAGTGCCACTTACAATTTTTGTAAAATGCTTTACAAAGAACCCTAAGTGCAGTGGGAGGTTTGGATGTGCTGTTTGCTTTCATATATTGTCCTTGTGCATCAGGTTTATTCCTCATTCTCTTATGTTTGGTTTATTTTGCAGTTCGTTTGATGAATATAGTTCTGAGCTTAAGTCAGGGAGACTAGAGTGGAGCCCTGTTCACAAATCTGAGAAATTTTGGCGAGAGAATGCTGTGAGATTAAATGAAAAGAATTATGAACTGTTGAAGTAAGTTCTTCTGATATATCCCTGCTTCAGTTGAATTGTTGTGTTGCTCAGAGTAACCAAAGTTTCATTTAGGGTATCTGCATAAGGTAGAGGGACTATAATACCATTTTCAATAAAAGGTTCCCGTCTTTGAAAATGTCCCAAGTGAGCACAGTGAGAGAGAGAAAAAAACTTTGTTGCTTTGTATGGTATGGAAACTAAATTGGGAGCCTTAGTTCAGAGGGCTGTATCCAGGTCCCATTAATGCCTGCACAACAGGACTTCCACTGCTTCTTCCTGCAGCCCCCCCCCCATCTGTTCTGGGTGTTCTGCCAGCCCTCTGGAGCAGATTTCTTTTGAGGAGAGGAGGAGGAAAGGAAGTCCTGTTGCACAGGTGGAAGTCCTTCTGCTAATGACACAATTTCATAGGATACAATCTACTGTTTTCTTTTTTGAGCACAGGTGAATTTGTAAGAGCATTGGCTTGCTTCTTAAGTGAAATGTGGCTTGATTCTAGAACAGCAAATGTATGGTTTTGATATATTTAGAGACTTCCTTGAGATTGCTGGTTACTATTAAAGATTGGGTTTGCGGCTAATGGCTGTGATATGATGTCCCTCCCCCCATCGGTAACCTTATCACTGCTGTAACATCCGAATGTAGCCTAAATATCTGTTCATAGTAGTGTCATACTTGCCTGTTCAGGAATATGCATTATTCATTCCAAATGAGGTAATCAGTCAAGTTTCTGTGCTGTGATGTCTTGGCTTCGATGCTTCAGCTGTCTGTAGATACGCCTTGCAGATCAAAAGGCTTAGCTGAGCATGAAGCAAAGTGGTAATTATCAGCAACACTGGTTTTGTCTTCATTGAAAGTTGAGCTAACTTAATTAAGTATATTATTGGTTCTTTAGTTTATCGTTCAGTGTACAAATCCTGAAAAGATATCTGTGAAATGAGTACAGTTTCCTCTCCCCACAAAGGCTTATTTGAATTTTTGCATGGCAGATTAATAAGATTAGAATTTACCAGAGAATGTATTAAGAATTTACAGCTGAACATATTTGCTAAATATGTGTTGGACATTCATTACCTAGATGACGTGGGATAGCATTCAACTAAGTCATACTTGGAACCGACTGACTGAAATCAGTGATGTTAGTCGTGACCAAGTCCATTGATTTCACTGGGGTAGAATCTACACGCATGTTAAAAATGTTGTGAAAATTCTTTTTTAAAAATCATTTTGAAAAATGCATTGAATTTGCTATAGCTCACAGTCACCATTTAGTGTCACAATTGTATATTGCACTTTACAACACATTCCAAACATTTTATTTGCAGCGAGATGAGCACCACAACCCCAGAATTGTCCGCAACTGGACTTAACGCTCAGGGGTCCCTTTACCTTTACCTTTTTAGCTGAGTCCTAGGTCTACCCTGAGTGTGATTTTGAAATATCTCTCAAAATATTTGTGTGATACTGTGTGAATCTAGAAAAGTTTTGCAGTACTGAAGTAACATGGCAGAGGTTTATTGAGTTTCATCAATTTTTTGTATGCTATATTTTGTACACTCCATAGTGAATAAGGATCTTGTATATTTGCAATCCTATTGTAGAATCTTGACAAAGCTTCTGGAGGTATCAGATGATCCTCAAGTCCTGGCTGTAGCTGCTCATGATGTGGGAGAATATGTCCGACACTATCCTCGAGGAAAACGGTGTGGAAGGCTTTTTCTTATCTTTGCTTAGCGCCTGAGTTAATACAAGGGCCATTGCTTATGACTCAAGGAATAGTTAGTGTAACCTTTTGTTAGACCTTACTATAAAGTATCAGTAGGTGGTTTAATTTGATTTTATATTTATGTATGTGAGATGCTTTCAGTAACATTTTTATATGACTATTTGAATTTTATTAAGTATTGTAATTTTTAGTGAATGATGTCATGTAAACGTTTTGATGATATGAGCTGCTTTGATTATAGTTCACAATGGAAAAGTGGCATACAAATCAATTTAGCTAAAATGGACTGAGATGTTTGTGCTGAAGAAGCACCCACATTTGCTTTCCAAACTAATCTTACGTCACCAAACCTTTATTAGGAATTACAATTACAGGCCGTCATAAAACATCCATATATAAAATTTTAAAATATACAAATAAACAGCCATGTAAAATATATAATGACAAGGATTTTCATTGGGATTTCTTCCCGCTAAATAGTACCATTCACTACTCTAAGAGAGACTATTGACAAAAACTCAGCCACCCTTGCAGTTACTTCCGGGTTATTGTCAGACAGATAGAATCTGATATTTTCATTGTGTCGTGATGTTAGATTACCCAAAAAAAGGGAATAACAAGCCTTATTAGCTCACTGGGCAATGGACAGTAAGAAAAGTATATGTTCTACAGTGTCCGGCACATTCAAATATCATTTGCAATGTCTATCATTTTTGGGGATGTTTAAATATCTGCCCTTGACAAAAGCTGAGGGGAAAATGTTCAATCGGGTTAACAAAGTCCCTGCATTGGGCTGGAATTATTTATTTTGAGATATAAGTGACCCTGTTACCTGTTGTATTTAAACCATAGAACTTGGGGGAGCAAATTTTATTTACAGCTGACTCGATGTTTGATTTTTCCAGACTAATCCATGTGTCTTATTAAGCTTTCGATTAGGAAGTTTTAAGTCAGCATATTGAAGCTAGTTGAGGGGAATTCAGTTGAAGTAGTAGACAGTGGTGGGGAATCTTTACTGACAGGCAGTCAGGATCATAACCTCCCCCACCTCGCACATGGGTCTGCTGGAAATTTGTGGTGTTGGTACTGTAAAGTCACTTAAAATGGTGTGAGGTTGGTGGCTGCTAGTAATCAGAAGCAGAAGGAAACTTGAAAACACACAACACCCACCCACCCCCACACCCCTGACCACTACCTCTCTCTTACCCATGCTCTCTTCTCTTCCTTGTAGTGTGATTGAGCAACTTGGTGGAAAACAGCTTGTAATGAACCACATGCACCACGAAGACCAACAGGTTCGCTATAATGCCTTGCTTGCTGTGCAGAAGTTGATGGTCCACAACTGGTATGTAACAACTCACTTTCACTTCGGGGTTTTTATTTTATTTTATTTTATTTAGTAGATTTACATACCACCCTTCATCATAAGATCTCAGGGCAGGAGTTCTTTTTGGGAATGTGTGAAACTCAAGTCCTAAATTATGACATGCCTCTTGGGGGTTACAATAAAACTTTGGTACCCTCTACCACTGAAATGATAACAACTCAGCAACTGGCAGTAGTGTCATTGTTAAGTGAAATTTAGCAGCTCTTCTGCTGTCTTTTTTCACTACTACCCTCCCCCATTTTGTTATATAATGAAAATTGAAGTAGACTGTATAAAACAGAATATAGTATTATTCCTTTTTGTTTCCTTACATTTAGAATGCCTGATATTTTCAGCCTTTAATTGTGTTTCCATTAGAATTTCTTGCAGCAGGATCCATTTATATGTCCAGCAGATCTTTGGTGAACAGAAATGCAAGATGCATTTGTATTTTTCTAATAGCTGAACTGAAAGAAATAGATTCTTGTTAAAAAGTTGTTTAAAAGTTTCTGAACTGATTTGTTTTGTTTAACAAAATGTATGTACAACTTGCTTGTTAAAAAAAACCCAGAAACTTTTTAAAATGGTTTATAAAACATGAAATATATTGATAAAACATGATTAGATACAGGTATCGGTAAGCATTCGAAGGTGATTGAAATGAACAGTAGCTAAAAAGAGATAAACTACATGTTTGCAGAAGCGGCTTAGTCATGCTGGCCACATGACCCGGAAGCTGTACGCCGGCTCCCTCGGCCAATAAAGCAAGATGAGTGCCGCAACCCCAGAATCGGTCACGACTGGACCTAATGGTCAGGGGTCCCTTTACCTTTTACATGTACCTTCTAAATGTCTGGATAGGGTTGCCTGAGCAAAAATATTTTAAGCAGGTGCCGAAGAGAGTATAGTCTGCTGTACATCAAAAGGCAGAGAGTTGTAGGTGCTGCCTAACGAAACAATTTATTTCTCAGGATAGTTTTATAAACTTTTGTGCACATATGCAGGGCATTAGGAAACAGATTCTTTAGCCTTGTTTCTTAATGGCTGGGTGGGGGGACATTTTCAGCTGTAGCAACTTAGTTGAAACTTTTTGCAAGTAATACAGACACATCAGTAGCACATCCCCTCCATAAACTACCTCATTATATTTTGTAAAATTTATATACTAGAGAAAAGGCAGGCAGCCTGCCTGCCTAGTATATATCGGATCATTACAGGCTATTACCATCATCCTATTCCTTGGGAATGGAATAAAGAATTTCCTAATGTCATTCTTCAAGATGCATAATCCACTACTCCTGTTACCTAACCACTATAATCAACTGTTTCTGGCCTGTGTATACTCTAGAAACTTATACAGAAGAGAAGTTTAGCATGGTAAATCTAACTTTGTAGTGTTGCATCCCTCCTCTTCATTAGTTTCCGTTACCTGTCATGGCCTTTCAGAAGACCTGCAAGGCTTTTACCTCTGTACTCTTTCTGTGCAATTGAAAGTGCAAGGAATACAGTCGTACCTCCATTTATGTAACCCTCTGGTTACGTAAACTTTGGGATGTGCGCGGCAAACCCGGAAGTATTTTACCAGTTTTTGCCCTGTGCGCATAAGCAGAAGTGGTTCTCAGGTTGTGGAAACCTCAGGATCCGACCAGACCTCCAGAACGGATCCCGTCCACAACCGGAGGTAGCACTGCAATGACAAAGAGCAGAGCCCACATCCTGGTTTTTATCCTCAGCATCACGTAAAAACAGAAAATTAATTGATCAGCAGCCCAAATTCATACTATGGTACAATTTATGGCCCAATCCCATTTTGAGGATGGACTTTTTAGACCACAGGCAAAGAACAAGGCTCAATATAGAAAGAATCACTTTCTGTGGCCTCTGATCTTTCCCTTCCAAGTAATAGTCGTTCCCTCCCCCCCCCCCGGAAACTTCAGCACCCAGCATTTCTCCCATAGTAGTTGTTTCTCTTGTAGCCCCATATTCCTTTCCATCCACTCCAGTTTTTAAAATGAAAATACCCACTGTTTGGAAATAAAACTTTGTGGATTGTTACTAAGAAGGCCTATTACTGTGTCACATTTTTTGTCTCGAATCTCTCATCCACATGGGAGACGGCTACATAATTCAATCCATTCTATCATAGAAAATTGGAACATAAAATGAGGTGAACGTTGTGGTTAGCTCTTTACCAATATATGTCCCACCAAGAGTTGCATCTGTTTGGTTGTGGTCAGCTGGATCATCAAGCTGTGTTTCACTTAGGTTTCAATTCTGCACTCTACTTGCCTTTTAAGGCCCTATGAGGTTCAACAGGATTTACATCTGAGCAGACATGTATAGGTCTGCACTGTTAATAATTTACTTTTGTAGAAATTGATGGTTCTATAAAAAACACAACCCTCAGAGTGTGGAAAGTACAGCAAATACATCCAAACCTGGTACAGTTATGTAATTTATCTGTGATGCTTTAATAACTGAACCAATAAAATGAATAATTGGCTATATATTTAACTGGTTTTGAAAAGTCAAGTAATTTAGGTACTATTGCTTTTAAATAGGATTCTGAAGCAATATGACATTGATGATGAAGCTGTTTCTAAATTAACAAGCATGTGAATGTCTGCTATGCGGCTCATAATTAGCTCTGCAGCCATGTGAAGCCACATAAAATATTTTTATGTTTGAAATGAATATTCTGTACCTTCCCCTGTGAGTTTCTCAATACATCCCTGTATTTCCCCTGCTGAAAAATACATCTTGTACTTCACTGTTTCTGGGGTTTCATTTTGGGCTACTGCTCTACACCTCTTGTTTAATTAATGTTTGTTTTTCAGTCTCAGTATCCCAGAATTTCATACAGGGGAACTGAAACGGCATTTGTTTGCCAATGACAGTAATTTATTTTCAGATTTCTATATTGAAGGAAATGGTACTTTAGACTGTCTCAAGCAAAGTTTAATTAAGGTTCAGTCAGTCACAATTTATTTCAGGTTCTTAAAAGTATGTTGCTATGTGTAAAACTGCACAAATTTGTTTTCTGTTCAGCTTGGTAAATTTGTCTTGATTCATGCAGATTCATATTGGATTACTGAAGCAAATAAAGCATCAAGTCAAATTTAAATTAGTGAGGAGATAGGTTTAATTTAGAAGACATCTTTAATCTAGCATTGCAATATAAGTGAAGACCTTAACAGCACTTTACAAATAAAAACCTAGATATGATTGAGCCAAAGTCCAACACCAGCCAAATTTTGTTGTATGCTGATATAAATGGAAGAGAGTGTTAAGAATATGTTTTTACACTTTAAATCAATGGGACATTCCTAACTTTCTCCCCCATTTATACCTTTGAAAGTTTTGCCCCTCTCTTAATCGGACTGGGCAAATGTGTACTGATATGCTTTCGAAAACCGAAAACTTGCGTATCAAATTAGTTGTAGAAGAATCTTGGTACAGAGAGATGTGAGCAACTGAAATTTCAGTGTGCATATTTACCGTATTTTTTGCCCTATAGGGCGCACCGGCCCATAGGGTGCACCTAGTTTTTTGGGGGGGAAATAAAGGGGAAAAAATTATTTTCCTCCCCCAGGCGCGGGGCTGGGGCGGGGGAAGCCCTAGCTTCCCCCGACCCCAGCCCCCAGAACAGGCTGCTATCCGCAAGCCTTGGGAGCCTGGCGGGAACTCCCGCAGGCTCCCAAGGCTTGCGGATAGCTTCCTGAAGCCTGGAGAGCGAGAGGGGTCAGTGCGCACCGGCCCCTCTCGCTCTCCAGGCTTCAGCGAAAGCCTGCATTCGCCCCATAGGACGCACACACATTTCCCCTTCATTTTTGGAGGGGAAAAAGTGCGTCCTATAGGGCGAAAAATACGGAAATTCTCTCAAGGTCATTGGGCTGCATCTCGGTAGTACAGCATCTGCTTAGCATGCAGAAGTTATTAGGTTCAATCACTGGCATATCCAAGAAGGAATGGGAAAGACATCTTTTTGATAATCTGGAGAGATGTTCCCAGTCCATCTAGCTCAGGATTGTATGTGAAGGTTTTAACTCTGTAGAAGGCATCTTCTGATGTTCCCATGCTTTTACATAAACTGGATGGAAGGAAAGCTACTAAGTGATGAGCAGCAGAACGGTGTGTTTCAAGATCTTTTGAAAGGTGGTAGCTGGAATAAAAAGCACGAATAAAAAGCTAGCTCTGAGTAGGCAAATTACATGAGCAGCACAAGCAGAACAGTACCATCTCGTCAGTTTGAGGCAGGCTGTATTGTTGCCATTTTGCTAGAAGAAATTGTACAGTATGTCTGAATTCTCCAGCCTAAGCTGATCTGTTTGTCTAATTCTGGGAAATGGTTGCACATGTTCTGAGATTTAACATAAGCAGTAAAATCTGAAACTATCACAATGAAACACTCTGCTGGTATAAACTAGCATGGCTAATGTTCGGAATATATATTTGTTGTTTTTTAATGTAAAATTCAGACCTGAGGCATTTAGCAAAACTGGCATCTCAGTGGAACTGCTGTGGGCTAGTTGAGGCAAGAAATTGCCTACTTCTTTTGAAAACAGTAACCGCTACTTATTTCCTTCAGAAAACTCTCATTAAGTATTCATCATTGGTCCCTTTAAAAATGTCTTGCCCACCCCTTGTTTTCTTTCAGGGAGTATCTTGGAAAACAGCTACAGTCAGAGCAGCCTCAAACTGCCACAGCACGAAGCTGAGTCTGTCCTTTGGCGGGGAAAGCTAGAGTAACAATTGCTATCTTGAAGTGCGAGTAAGAAAATGATGTGATTGCAGTTTCTTCACTGCCTACCCTGCTATTGTGTAGATTTCTTCCCTGTTATTCTTCCAGTATTGTTGCCAGGGGTAAAAACTAATCTAGTAAACAGTTTCTGGCAGTTTGCTAGCTGAAGCCCTTTAATATTGCAAAAATATACAAGAAATATAGCTGATATATGTTGCCTTTATTTTATGTATTTATTGTCTCTAAATAAGAAAAAAAAAGAACACAAAGCATTAAAGAATAATCATTCCATATCATTAATTGTCTCTGTGTTGCCTGTTCTTCACTTGGCTATGAATAGTATTGTTCGGAAAGCAACATTTCAATTAATTTAGTTGGCAGGATGATTATTAAAGCTACATATGAAAACAGTAAAAGACCAATTCTTCATCCCCACTGGTGTTACCAAGAAGCTGGAACTCTGTACGTACATATTCTGAGCAATGAAAACATTGTCGTGGCCACCAATGTGAACCACACTCATGTGAGCTATAGGCACGCGCCAATCACCCAATTAACTCCAGAAATCAAATGCAACAAACACCCTTAATTTGGTCATTAGTCTCCTTTTGTGAGTAAATAGCTTCTACCTGATAAGCATATCCTGCACTATCCTATTGCATTTTTAGAGAACACCCAAAATTATCTAGTTTCAATGAAGGCAAAGAGCATCATGCTAAAGATAACAATAAATTGAGGACTTTCTCATGTGGTATGACCATTAACTTGACCTAGGATGTCCCTGGAATCTCTTTTGTACCTTGGACTCTTAGGTCAAGCCTTTTTTGGGGGGCGCGATCGAATTCAGGGAGAGGCCTTATAAGGTACATCTTCCATTCATTCTCCTTTTTGGAATGCTCCCACACTACTTCTTTTCAGATGCTGTACTCCTGTGATAGGCCATGGGAGATGCCTTCTTTATTCCCTCTGCTTAAGGTTTATCTAGATTCTTTCCTTGCCTCTTCCCTCCGTGGGTTCCCTTGCCTCTGCTTGTTGCTTGTTTCAGGACTGGAAAGACATCCAGTAGGGTCTTTTGTGAGAGGAAAACCTTTCTGTTTTTCAACCAAATTTGGGTGGGCTCGCCAGGAACCTGGAGATAGATGGTTGTGGAAAGGGATTTACAATGAGGTTGAACTATCAGCCCACCCCACTTAATACCATGTTTCTGATAGGCATAAGGATTGTTTTAATTACTCCTCCTTTGCCAAAGCATGTAATCCCAGCTATGATCATGTATCTGTGCTTGTCAGAAATTCAGAGCTTTGGGTCTCAGCAATGCCACTCACCTTCCTCAGGAAGAAATGCAGCTATTGCATCTCACTTTCCTGACATTTCTGCAACTTCTGTGTTTTCTCTGACTCCAGTGAGATGGGGAAGCCTTTATTTTGCATGTTAACATTTCCCACTTAATGGATTCTTTCATTTTCCCCATAGCAAAAATGGGTGTTTAAGACGTTGCCTCATAGTTCTGCATTAGGTGACTTTCCACCTCTGGTCTCCTCCCTCTATCACTGTAATGGTAACTAAGTGTATGGTCTAGGCAATGCATGGCTGAATTAGCCTGTGTAATGAATTTTCTCTTCTGTGTTTCTCTAGTGGCATTCCAAGGCACAAAGCCATTGTTGTTGCCTCTATATCACTGTATATTGACATAGTACCTTTATTGAGTTATAAATAAATTGCTATAATTGCAACAATGTTGTGGTCATTGCTGGCTTTCTGGATCAAGCAAGCTAATATAGGTCAGTGCTAATTTCCCCCAAATAAACAAGGTAATCAAAGCAAGAGCCATGCCATATGTATGAGTTCAACTGTCTTCAGTAAAGATCCCAAGAGTAGTATTGCTTATTTCCCAAAATCAGCATTTTAGTGAATGCAAGTATTAAGAGCTCATCTGAATGAGTGTATGGGTGCATGTGACTAACTGAACTGGTAACACTGGGTAGTATAATATATTTAGAATTGTGAAATAATAATATTATTATTAGATCCAAGAATTGTCATCTTCACAAAAAGAGACGTACTATAAATTTATTTTTTGTGTATCTCTCGCCCCCTCCCAAATTAGTGTCTCATTTTGCATTATGTGAAATATGTTCATAATGGTTACTCTTGTATACTTCCTGGGAATATATGGATATATGAAAAGTGTGCGCATTGGTAAACAAATATCTGTGTGCATGCCCAGTTTGAAGAAAAAAACCAGTAACGGAGGGTGGATATGTAATAACAGAGGGGAGAGAACATGCACACACCATGCAGATGCCATACTATTAAGGACCACCCACTTTGGAATAAAGGAACACTAGTGTAGACAGAAGACATTGTTTTGGGATCAGGAAAGCAAAGTGGACATGCTTGCACCAACCACACACATACACTGAGCTATCCATTGTTTAAGAGATCACCCCTGCATAGACATAGCTGAAGTCAAACTGACAAAATTTTCAGTAGCAAAAGTGAACAATCAGTGGCTATCTAATTGTATAGCTTAATGGTTGCTTAGTAAATTAATGAATTGATACAGACCTTTATAATTTATTTTGGCGTTTGTAGCTGGCTGGTGTTAGGGGATGTTAATCATTGTTCTTTGTATTAAGTACATTTAAGATTTATTAAGATTTAAGTACCAACATGAGTTTGACCAAACTGCGGGAGGCAGTGGAAGACAGGAGTGCCTGGCATGCTCTGGTCCATGGGGTCATAAAGAGTTGGACACGGCTAAACAACAACAAGAAGAAGATTAAGTACACGTATTAAGATTTAAATATACCTAAGTTAGTGTCCATGAGAAGTTTGAAGCAGTATACCTTTATTCCAGTTGGCATCAGTGGCGTATTTTAATTGATTTTATGCATGTGCTGTTATTGTTTTTAAATTGCTTCCATGTGCAATTGTGTCAGCTTTTTATGTATTTTATATATTTTCTATTATATTGTAAATCACTTTGGGATGCCTCATGGCAAATGATTCATAAATGAGATAAATACTACCACTAAATAGATATTGAAAAACAGGCTACACAGCAGAAGAAATGAAAAAAGACCTAGAACTTAGAGCCTTTACTTTTGGATAGATATTGCAGTGGCTGGTGCACAGCCTAGGAATTTTATGCTGCTGTAAAGAGCTTCTGGGGTTGCCAGAGCCCATGTCAAGCAGATGTATTGCACTTGTCCAACTTGGCAGTTATAAATAAGAGACCAGAGTAGCCACGAGGGTGGCAGAACTTTCACTATTTAAAATGAATTTCAACCCCCTTTTCAAACAGGCCCTTTATCTTTTCATTTCTCAATAGCCTTGGGGTACTTAAAATACTTCTATAATTCTTTGTAATCCATCCTAGAAGTTGGTTTGAAAATCACTGAAGGTCTGCTATGTATCATACTTTGCCTAGTGGTATACTTGTGGCACAACTCTCATATTGTACCTCTTCTGAATGCAGCTATGAGGTCATATATTAAATGCTCGCATGTAGCTCAAAATATTTGTTTGGGACAATTGAGTTTGTATGGTGCTACAATCATATTATTGAAGCAATTAAATACTCTGTAGTTCACTCTACTGCATTGCTTTAACTCTGAGGATGTTGAGAATATTTGTGTTAAGTTCATATTCCTTTTGTGTGTTTTTCCTGGTAAATGCTCTCCCATGACATGACCTCTCTGCCTGTGTGGAAAACTAGTCCATTTCTCTATCAGAGTAACCAGCCAATTCTTGTGAACCAGGCCAAAGAAATATGTATTAAAGGATCTACATGGTTTCCTTTTGGGAAAGATTAGTTACCGTAGTTGCAAGCAAACAACCCCTTTCTATTGTTAAAGCAGACACAATAGCCATGAGCTGAGCTTATATTTCAGTACATTTATTTATGTATTGTTTTTGCATGTAGGTTTGGTAAATTTATTAACAATGATCATTTCAAGACTGGAATAGGCCTTGATGGAATGCTTTGAGTTGGATCCCAAAGTGTCCCTCTACCTCTCACAGAAAGGCAGTTTCTGAGCTTAGTGGAACATTGGTCTGGGGAAAAGTGACTCCAAATCCAGAGAAATTCTTCTGTTTCTGCAAGCTCTTCTGAAATACTTTTTTCAATATATCTCTCGAAACCATTTTATTACCCACTGCAGCTTCTGTGCTATATCCTAGATCTTCCTTATCCAGTGTGTTTCTCATGCTGTGATATAGCACAACCCCAGATTATATTGTGGCACTGCACTGCGAGAATTCTTCTGGTAACACTTGCACAAAAGTCCACAGAGCCCTGGTAATAACTTTCTCCATCTGCTCATAGTTTGAAACCAAGGCATAATGAAGAAGAACAATGAAATCTCATCTACTGCTGTGTTCCATCCTCCGTAGATGGGATCTAGAATGATGATTTTGAACAATATTGGTGAAACAGATGTCAGAAAGAGTCAACCTTAAACATTCTCCACTGGGTGCTTATATTTATAAATCGACTGCTGCTTAGAACAGATGCCTGGTATTTGGTATGGTAATGCTGTGTTTTGGTGACATCCTCCAGTTCCATTATCTGAAATCAATATGTCTACTAGATACAGTAAATGTGGCAATTGAAATACCTTGAATGGCAACTGAAATACCTTCAGTTACTTCCCTCCGTGATTCGAACCATATTTTAGTTCTCATTCCTTTTGCAGGACCCAGTAAAGCTCTGTGCTAATGTTCCCATAGGAGGTACTTAACATCACTCTGAAATCAACATGGCGTCTGTTTAAAGTGTAAGGGAAAAGCTAGATCATACACTGGGAAATTTCTGATGGAGCTTGTGCTTTTGTATGTTAAACTTAAAGCGGGCCTCTTCCATTAAATCAATGGAATGGCGCTTAACCTCCCCTTCAGTGATGTTTTCCTGGTCTAAAAATCCCCCCTGAAGCTATTTAACCTATGGCAGAAAACCATATAGACATCATACAGGTAGCCACATGTTTCCCTGTAATGCACATAGCAGCTTTGGGAAGGGGAAGGAACTTAGAACTGAAAGGTGTGTGGCTGATTGTTTGGATATCTCCAGCATCACTTACCTTATCCAGTTCTCTTCCATCAGCTGCTTTGAACCTAGAAAAAACAAAAACAGATGAGACACCCAGAGATCAGTGATCTGGGGTAATGATTCTTTTCAATATGAATTAATAATCTGGTTTATTCAAATTTACGGGGAATATCATGGGGAATATATTGGCTAAAAAAACTAAAATGCAAATTAGATTCTCATCTGTTCTATATTGATTGTCCTCTTATGCTACAGAACTCTTATAAGCTACCCTATAAATGTAGTTATTTTCATTTGAATATTCAGCATTAATGCAGCTGGGATCAACATGAAACTAGAATTCCAACATGGCACAACCATAGTATGCATAAGGCAATTGTTCTCAAAAGAAAAGCATGGCTGAACTCATGCACTGTTTCCTTTAACAGTTAATGAACCTTCTGAACTAGCAGTTAATGTATTTCTATGGTTTAGCTTTAAATGCCAGAAGATAATGCCGAACATGAAAGAAGCGAGGAAATTATTAATTGTGGAAATGTGAATATGTTGTTTTTAACAGCTTGATAACAGCCTCACTGTGGTTCATTCACCATTAAATGTTCATTGCAGCTAATGTTTAATAAAAAGTGTGCAAACAGCATATTCTGCCATGTATTAATGCATGACACTTGCTTTTTGTGGAGTTTGCTTTAACCTGCAGCAAAGCTACCAGGTTGTGGTGCACGCCCAGCAAAAAAGTTGGCAAGACAACAGAAACTGGGAGCATTCCAGAATGATCAGGGTGACTTGCTATGATGCTATGCTTTTTCACTGAAAAAAGAGCTATCTCTGACAGCTTGCGTTAACTCTTAGAGATTACTTGTCATTCCAATAGCCTCTCAGTCCCACATGGAGAAAAGGGGACAGATACGCAATGAGAACCATTTCATGATTTGTTTACTAGCTTGTGCCCAATATTTGCCCTTCAGCTGGCATGGTGTGTTAAGGCACCACAGTGGCACACTAATTGCAGGCTGCTGAAACTCCACTGAAATCAACAATTAAAGCAAATAAAGTGGCAGTCATGCAGAGGCAAATCAGTTCCTTATGCTTTCCTTGATCTTAAAAAATTCTATGTAAATGTAAGGTTATTTTTTATTCTTTTTTTTAGGAGCAAGGTTTAGTCCTCTGCATGCTTTCCCATTTCCTTAATATCCATATAATAGTTGTGGTTTGCAGCTGCATAAAACTGAGTACAGTTTTCAGAGTTACAGCTACCCACCCTCTTTCGAGTTATATTGTTGTAATCTATTTTCTTTTGTTAGAAATCAGAGCTGAAGGGTGGTTGTTTTTTTGGAAAATCAATGCAGAAATCAAAGCCTGATTGTTCCCATGGTTTTGTAAAAAGATGCTGCCAGATGTTACCGCTGTGCCATGTGATCTCTCTCTTGTCATTAATTATACTGTCTGTGAAGTCAATCTGGTTTTACTTTGCTCACTGATGGAATAGTTGATTTGAGGATTATAGCTCTGAATTCTATTGCAAGTGACAGGTCAGCCTCCAGACCTAAAACACTCTTACTTTCCTTCGCTCTAGTTTTAACAGCTTGTCCCAGACCCCTGCATTAACCTTGTTTGGGTCCTATGAGCCAAGGTTTCCAAAGGCAAACCAGCTTAATTTGATTTCAGGGTACTAGAAGAGAAATCACAGCTGTGTGGCTGATAAAAGAGGACTGCTGTGTTTTGGTGGGGGAAAGCAATAGAAGAGACCCCTAGGAAAGCTATTAAGTCAGTGCTGACATCAACAGAGCATTTTTAGTTGTTGTTTTTTAATGCAAATTCATCCAGGACTGAGCAGGAAGCCAGGTTTTCTGCATTCAGAAAACGTAAGGGCTCGGGTCTCAATCATTTCCTTATCACTATCATTTTTCTAGCTTATGAGCTAAGTCAGTAGTTGTCACAGAATGTGCCGCTCAGTTCAAAGTTGGAGTTAACTCTTTATTAGCAAATGCATGATCTCCACAGACTTGTCTGAGGCCTAATGAGCACAGCAGCTCCTTCCCGGTGGATCTTCCTCCAAGAAATCAGTTGAAGGTCCTCGCCTCTCCACAACTGTCTAGGTCTCCTCCTCTCCAGGGCTTTCCCCAAGCAACTGGAGACTGCATATGCATGCGGCTAATCTCTCCCCTGCCCTTTTCATGCCTCTCCTGGTCCTGGGAGACCAGCGGAGAGGGTGACACTTGGGCTTTTTCACCAGCCTAACTCATCTCTGCCTCTTGACCTCCCTCCTCCTACTTTCCAATTTCAGCTTCTGATTCTGGACTTTTCTCCATCACAGACTCTCCCTGTTCATTAAACTCTATTCAGCTTCTGACACCTCCTCCTCCCCAGCTTCTCCCTCTTTTCCCTCTGACCACTCATCATCATTGTCCCACCACCAATCCCTGGGCTTTGAACCTTCTTCCTTTAGTGGTTCCCCAGCTGGTTCTTCCCACCATTCCTCTGCGTCCAACCAGACCATGGCAGTAGTATTTCAGACCCAGGATCACCTTTAACTCAGAGTAGAGTCCATAAGACGATTGGATGGTACCTTCCTTGTGGCAACTCCTGCAGCCAAGCTGATGCCAAATGTATTGCTCTGCTCTCCTTTGGACCACGTGAACAAGGGTTGTGGGCAGTCTTGTCTGGACAGCCCAGGACCTCCATACACACTGGGCAGGCATGCGCCCCAGAGTGGTCTCTCTGGTGGTGTTAACGCAGAAAAAACAACATAGGAGACAGCAGCTATGAGTTACCAGTCTCAGCAGCAGCAGTAGCAGCAGCAGCAGCAGCAGGCACTGTGATTCTCCAGTGGTTTGAATTCATCTCCAGAGGTGCACTCCATTGTTTCTCGAGACAGATGAATGCCAGCAAAACTGAGGCTACCATCTTTCAAGGAGAAAAAGCTAGAAATGTTTCACCAGTTGGAACTAAAGTTGCCAGCTAGGGGAAATGAGCTCTGAGAAGACACTGAGCCAACATTTCAGATGTAATATGGATGAAGCAGCTTTTGAAATTAGGTATGTAAAGTTCCCCTGCCCTTTCCCCTGTACAATCACACGCCAGTGTGAACTTTGAGAGTGGTCCTGTGGGTATTAAATATCTGTTTGCTGTTACTGTGTTATTAAACTGGAAACTGGCCTAAAGCTATCGAAAGGTCATAGCCCTGGAATAAAACACAGTGTAGATTTTGATTGGCAGGATGCTGGATGCAATGCCATACTGGCAAGGAGCAGCCTGTTGCTGGAAACTACATAATGGCTCCTGTAACCCAGCAGTAGAGCAACCACAATGCCAAAGGTTCTGGGTTCAGTCTCCGACATCAGGATGCCTTTCTGAAAGGCTAGACTGCTGCTGCCAGTCAACGTGGAAAACACAAAACCAGAAATGCCAGTCATTTGGGAATTTAGGAAACCGCCTTGTACTGTTTCAAAAACCAAACAAACCAAAAGCAACAACAGAAACAAAAACCCAGCCCTTTGAACTCTGTGGTGCCTTACACTGGTTATAGTTTGCTGGGGTTTCATTTGGGGCTTTCGCTATCTGGAGATGGTGGAGACTGAGCTTGGCATCTTTTGCTTGCAAGGCATGTTTTAGAGCAGAGTTCAGGCCCAATTTATATATGATGTGATCACAGGTAACATGCTAGCTCTTTGAAGCATTCCTCTTCATGTTCTGGGACACCGGGGGGAGGGGAGCTGCTCACAGCAGGAGGGGAAGACCACCACTTCTGCCTCTGATTCTAGACTGCTCTCTGCCACAGTCTCTTCCTGCTCACTAAACCCTGTTATGTCTTCAGTGTCTGATCCCTTCTCTTCCCAGTCTGCTCCCTCTTCTTCCTCTGACCACTCATCGTTGTCCCACCACCAATCCCCTGGCTCTGAGCCTTCTTCCCTTGGGGGTTCCCCAGCTGCTGCCTCCCACCATGCCTCTGCATCCAGCCTGTCCATGAGAGATGTAGTAGAAACATGACCACGGCTTGCCTACTAACTTAACATCTCCCTGTCTGCTGATCGCTGACATGTTATTGCAATACATAGAAGGGGAAATACACATAGTAAAGGCATGTCATAGAATCATAGAATCATAGAGTTGGAAGAGACCACAAGGGCCATCGAGTCCAACCCCCTGCCAAGCAGGAAACACCATCAGAGCACTCCTGACATATGGTTGTCAAGCCTCTGCTTAAAGACCTCCAAAGAAGGAGACTCCACCACACTCCTTGGCAGCAAATTCCACTGTCGAACAGCTCTTATTGTCAGGAAGTTCTTCCTAATGTTTAGGTGGAATCTTTTTTCTTGTAGTTTGGAACCATTGCTCCGTGTCCGCTTCTCTGGAGCAGCAGAAAACAACCTTTCTTCCTCCTCTATGTGACATCCTTTTATATATTTGAACATGGCTATCATATCACCCCTTAACCTCCTCTTCTCCAGGCTAAACATGCCCAGCTCCCTTAGGCGTTCCTCATAAGGCATCGTTTCCAGGCCTTTGACCATTTTGGTTGCCCTCCTCTGGACACGTTCCAGTTTGTCAGTGTCCTTCTTGAACTGTGGTGCCCAGAACTGGACACAGTACTCCAGGTGAGGTCTGACCAGAGCAGAATACAGTGGCACTATTACTTCCCTTGATCTAGATGCTATACTCCTATTGATGCAGCCCAGAATTGCATTGGCTTTTTTAGCTGCCGCGTCAACATGATGGGCTGTGATTAAAACAGTTAAACAGGGAAAGATTTTACCCTTATCCCACACAGCATATATCCCAGGCCTCAAAAGGGAAATACCATGTGAATGTAATCTGGAAATCACTGCTGTGCTGTACCAGATGCCAAAACACGGAAACCAGAAGGACAGTTAGAGAGTTTTGAAGCTACCTTTTGCATGCACTACAAGGAGATGTCTTGTAACCAAAAACAAAGATAATTTATTTAGAACAGACTGTGGGAATCTGCCATAATGTAGTAACAAGGAGTTTAATTATCCTTAAACCTCTAATTCATTGGCACACGAGGAAGCATTCATTTGTTCTAACAGTTACTGATTGCTTTTTGTCTCATTAATTATAAGACCAGCATCATCTATCCTGTGCACCATTATATGACTTTGATTTTCTCCTGCCTTTCCCCCACTCTGTCTCCTTACGGCAACATTAGCCAATATATAGTATTTATAGTATTTATTATCTTTCTATCTTACCCTTCCTCCCAAGGGCCTAGGGTGGCAAACAAGAAATGATAAACAATAAAAACATTTTAAAATAATTCTAATACAGAGACAGACTAGAAGCAAAGATACAGCTTAAATAAAATTGTTTCTCATGTGGTTCCATACAGAGGCTTGACTTACAGTGGATTTCAAAGGTACTTAGTAGATTTTGCTTACCTCGTATGTGCTTTCAAAAAGTCTAATGACATGTTCAGTGCACACATATGGCAGATGGGTAGTCATGGGTGCAGCCGGGAGGGTGCAGGGGTGCAGCTCCCCCCCCCCAAATCAAGCAAATAAATAAAAATACTTAACTAACTGACCAATCACATTGCAGTTAACTCATTTATGCCCCTGCACAACATAAATCATGGCTATGCCCATGTGGGCAGTGCTCCTTCTCTAGGATGCTCTTTGCACATGGGACCAGCACCCTGAACTCACAAACTTGGTGAAAAACATTTTTGAGACTTCCGGGTTGGTGCCTCCAGTAATGGCTGAATTCCTCTGATCGGGAGGAATTTGCCCCGTGGGAATTTGGGTCTGGCCGTCATGGTGGAGACCTGCAAAAAATCACAGGCGGGAGAAGCACCTTTTGCACCTCCCCTACTCATGGGGAAACTCGGTTTTGGTGGTCCGGAGCGACGTGGGGTGAGTGGCGCGGTGCTTTGAGTCGTCTGCTTCTTCCACGGAGCAAAGCCGCATAGCTGTTGCCGGAGAGCGCTGACTTTTTCCTGTGGACAATTTGATTTTAAAGTAATTACCCGTGAGTAGAGCTGAAGCGGGAGAATTGGATTTCTAAAAGTTTAATTTGGTATCGTAACGGGGAGGTTCAATATAGGAAGTCCGCCTTCCCCTTTTGTAAATAGACTGAAGCATTGAGGCTGCAAGCTGAAGCCTTGGAAAGCCTATTGTAAAGGACTAAATTTCCATCGGTAAAGAACATTAAACCCCTCCCTTGGAGACAGGAGAAGAGGGGGGGGGAGTTGTGAACTGAATATGCCTGCGGGAGAGAGCGAAGAGAGTTAAAATACTGCCGCTCAGACCCTGCTAGCAGGACTGACGTTCTTTGGAAGGCTCACTGACAGCGATTAGAACGCTCCTTGATAGCTAGCTAATAAGAGAAATACATTGTTTCTACTGTCTCCGTCTGCTTTTAAAAAGGAGTAAAAGTAACTGAAAATTGAAACTAACTTCATTGTTTGAGCTGTGTTTAAAAGAGGACATTATTGACTAATATAAACAGAAACTGTTTCCCCCTAGAGGAAGCTTTTGAAACTGTTGCAAGAGCTGGGCTGGGGAATTTCCAGCTGCAAGATAAAAAGCTGTGAGACTCTGGGACTGACCTTGAATCAGTTAAGTGTTATGGCAAATGGAAAGGAAAAAACGGACTAGTCAATTCCTGAAAAAACATTAAGGTCTGGGAGGACTTGGCAGCAATCTAGGAGAGCCTCAATATCAGGCTCCCCTGCTTCTTCCGCTATTGCTTTTGTAACAGTATATTCAAAATCAAGAGGAATGTCGACAGAAGAGGCCTTAGCGGTTGCATTAAGTAAGATAAGTGATTCACTGGAACAGCTTAACAAGAAAATAGATGTGACAAAGGCGAAAGTGGACACTGCAACTATTAAAATTGACTTAAATACAGAAAGTATAAATAATCTGGGACAAAAGGTGAATATCAATACAGAAACAATCCAGAAATTGATACAGGAATCTACTTTGATACAGCAGACTGCGGAGGAAGCTAGGGAGAAAGCCGTTGCTGCTGAATGCAAAGTAACACAATTGGTGAGAAAGAGAGTCCCAGCCTTACAGAGGCAACTTGATGACCATAAGTCAACGCCTGCTATGATTGAATTTAAAGAAAAACAGACGAATTTGAGGTTCAGAGCCCTACCTGAAGTGGAGAAGGAAAGTTTGATAGACTTCTTCACACAGGAATTTGCTGATTTTTGGGACTTGGATCTGGGTCAAGAAGAGTTTAAAACTGTGAGGGCCTTCAGATTTGGAAGAGGAGGGAAAAAAGAGAAGAACAGAATAAGAGACTGTTGGCACTACCAGAAGAACCTAGAAGTACAACAGCCAAGAGTGGAAATTTTTATAGACGTCCCGAAATACCTTTTGGATCTTAGGTCTAACTATGGAGATTTGGTTGCCCTGCTGTGAAGGAATAAAATTGGTTGCCCTGCTGAGAAGGAATAAAATCTTTAGGTGGGAGTTTCCCCAAGGTCTGTTCTTCAGCTTTAAAGGAAGGAAAATAAAAATAAGATCAGTAGAAGACAAAGTAAAGTTTTTATATAAATACGAAGAAGATCTGCAGAAGGGACTTGAAAAAGAGCTAAGAGCATCGGACAGAAGATCACCAGGTTGATGGACTATATGGAATTGGCGGAAATGACTGGCAGAATCCGAGACCAGGAAGAAGAGTCGGTGGAAGAAGATTGGAAAAAAGTTTAAAGACTATTTATAGAAATATTGTAAAATTAATGTGTGTTAGAAAAATGTTGGAATGAAGTTATATGGCTTTAGTAGAAATGTTATAAGGAATTAGGTATAAATAGATTATTAGAGTATTAAAGGAAAAATAAGGTTAGAATATGTTAAGATAATTATAGGTCAGAAAATAGAGGAAGATGGAAAGGAATTGCTGAAACAATTAATAGAAGTGGAATACAAAAAGGGAGGTGTGAGGAGGTCGTTGAAACAAGTGAATGAAAGATAAGATACTGAAATTGTATGATGTGTGTTAAACTGTTTTTGTTTTGTTTTGTTTAGTTTATTGCGTTAGTGTTGTGTAATCATTTTATATTGTATTGTCTTTTTTTTTCTTTCTTTTTTCTTCTTCTTTCTTTCCTTTTTTGTAGTGTTTAAAAGTAATAAATATTATTTAAAAAAGAAAAAGAAAAACATTTTTGTAGGGTATCGATCATGTGGAAGGAGCCTATGTGGAAGGAGCCTTCAACATGCATAGTCTTTGTGCATAAATTCACATTATTTTTGGAGGGGAGCCCTCAGAGGTGGGAACCAGGAAGCACAATCTTCTTACTTCCTTCATGCATTGTGTTATCCACAGATTAGTCATTTGTGCAGGGTTAATCATAAGCATGTATTCAGTTGAAACTGCAGTGTTCATTGCTGCAAACTTAAGAAACAATACCAACAAAAGATTGGAGCGGGCATAAAGGAACTTGGCTAGAATTGTGCAGTCAGTTCTTACAATGGCTATGTCTGCTGCTGTGCATGGTTGTTATCCTTTATCATTCTGCAGAGCTGTTTCCCCTACCTACAACTACTCTTGTGACACATTCATTCCTCCCCTTAGTTTCTATCATTACAAAACTGATTTGAAGAGTAACATTACTTTTAGTTGTTTCTTCAGAAAAGAAACCATTAATCCAAATATTATAAAATGCAAACTTGATTATCCCTTTTAAAAATAATAAAAACACAGAGATCAAATGGGCCATTGTGGCTCCAGGAATAATTGTGTTAAACATCATTAGTGTGTCAAATTGCTATCACCTAGGATGTGTCTAATAGTCTAATTAAAATTTCTGTGATGCATTCATTCTGTGAAAATAACATTACCTTCATCTGTGCATGCAGAATGACTCAATCATTCAAATAACTAATAATAACAGGGCACTGTCTTATTTCTTTCAATAATGATGAAGTGGCTCATTTATCACCACTTTTGCTTTGTTTAAGAAGATCCGTTCATTTGTTGAAAGCAGTTGCCAAACCTAAAATGATATTCTTCTGAAACTGTGGCTTTATTAGGTTAGATAATGAAATGCTAAGGCATGCAAATGTGACATTTAAAAATGTGTGTGTATTGCAGCCTATATATTGAAACCAAAATGCAATGCAGAAGAACTGTTGAGCTCTGGCAGATTCCAACAATAAAATTAAGTTGCATTTCTCTTGTTATCAGGGCAGCAAGGACAATGGACTCAGGCTGTAGAAGCATTTCCACCATTGAAAGCATTGTGAGATCAGATAAATAGGTAAATAAGTCCTTTATTCCAATATCATTAGACTTTCAGAGAATAAAAATAGTGTAGTATATTTAGCTAAGGTAATATATAAAAGCAATATTGTTGTTGTTGTTGTTTAGTCGTGTCTGACTCTTCGTGACCCCATGGACCAGAGCATGCCTGTCTTCCACTGCCTCTCGCAGTTTGGTCAAACTCATGCTGGTAGCTTCGAGAACACTGTCCAACCATCTCGTCCTCTGTCGTCCCCTTCTCCTTGTGCCCTCAATCTTTCCCAGCATCAGGGTCTTTTCCAGGGAGTCTTCTCTTCTCATGAGGTGACCAAAGTACTGGAGCCTCAGCTTCACGATCTGTCCTTCCAGTGAGCACTCAGGGTTGATTTCCTTAAGAATGGAAAGGTTTGATCTTCTTGCAGTCCATGGGACTCTCAAGAGTCTCCTCCAACACCATAATTCAAAAGCATCAGTTCTTCGGTGGTCAGCCTTCTTTATGGTCCAGTTCTCACTTCCATACATCACTACTGGGAGTAGTAGATATGATGGTCATCCGAAGTGAATTCACCCATTCCCGTCCATGTTAGTTCACTGATGCCCAGGATGTCAATATTTATTTTTGCCATCTCATTTTTGACCACATCCAACTTACCAAGGTTCATGGTTCTTACATTCCAGGTTCCTATGTAATATTTTTCTTTACAGCATTGGACTTTCCTTTTGCTTCCAGGCATATCCGCAACTGAGCGACCTTTCGGCTTTGGCCCAGCCACTTCATCAACACTGAATCTACTTGTACTTGTCCTCCACTCTTCCTCAGTAGCATGTTGGACGCCTTCCGACCTGAGAGGCTCATGTTCCAGCGTCATAACTTTTATATGCCTGTTGTCTTTGTCCATGGAGTTTTCTTGGGAGGGATACTGGAGTGGCTTTCCTGTTCCTGCTCCAGGTGGATCACATTTGGTCAAAACTCTCCACTATGACCTGTCCATCTTGGGTGCCCTGCACGGCATAGCTCATAGCTTCTCTGAGTTATTCAAGCCCCTTTGCCATGGCAAGACAGTGATCCATGAAGGGGGGAAAGCAATATATCTATAGTCAATAAGTCATTCTCATGATCCAGTAACATGTCAGCTGAGGAGAAAGGGAAGCTTTCATGCTTTAGTTGATGCAAATGAGTGAAATTTGTGGATTTGTGTATCCTGTCCTCAAATTGTATTTCTGTTTTCCTGCTTTGGGGATGGTACTAAGATTTCATGGTTCATGAGACCTTTATTGCAGAGATTAATATTGCACAGCTTGAAGTAATAGGATGAATAAAAAAACCTGACTCCTCTTGGAATAAAAATTGTCCAGACCCAAAATATGGTTTGAAAGCTTTCCTAACAGAACTTGCTCCAAAAACAGTTACAGAAAACAAATAATGATACAACCAAATGGCTGTATAATATAATGTGCATGTCCAGCAAAGATTCAACTTCTTATAAAAAGAAAATTACTCCAAACAGACCTAAAATCAGAAGCAGCAGCACAGGCCAGCATTTCCTGTTACAACTCAAGCGGAAAAACAGGACATGCCACCCCTGCCTGCAACCTTATGGGTTGATACAGCTGTCAAGCAGGTTTAGGGCTATTTCTGTCATGGTCTCCCACCCTATGCAATGCCCTGCCAGTGAGGCTCCTTCATTCTATTCTTCCATTTACTGTGTGCAGACATGGCTTTTAACCAGGCCTTTGGCTGATTAAATAAAAACTTGCGCTGGTGTAGGTTGTGTTTATTTTAATGACTGCTGGATTTTCTAATTTCTTTTTGTGTGTGCGTGTGTTGAGTTTCATTTAAAATGTTGCCTGTTTTATAATCTATTATTATTTAATCTGCTAGCTGCCTCAAGTTTCCTTGGTGGCGGAGGAAGATAATAATCACAAAAGAGAACCTGATGTTCATGTGGGTCACTGAATGGGAAAATGGGTAATGTTAATCATCTTTTAGTAAGTGATGTTTTCTTTGCCTAGGCAGTTTCTAGAAATTATACATCAGCATATTTGGAGAGGGCTTATCTCATTGTTTCAGAAGACCACACTTTGGGAGATGTGGAAAGAACATTGTGATGAATGATCTTATTACCAAAGCTGTGCTGAGAAGGTTTATGGAGTAGTAGTTCAAATCCCCTCCGTGGCAAGACGTTATAGTTCATATTTGCTGCATCTGGGACTTTCTAGAGCACTAATTTCTTTATTGGGTTTAGGAAAGAGATAAATCAATTTACTTTCAGTCGAGTGCTTCCTTGTCTCCATAATGTGGACTAGCCACCTTGGCAATTCACTTTTTTATAGTACCCAGTTTGCAACTCCTTCCTTTCCCTTTGCTTTTCAACAGCAACATTGTTATCAATGTAAATCACCCCACCCCCTTCACTGAGGGGCCAAATCAGGTGTGGCTACTAGTGATGAAGTTGGTGGCACTGGACATGTCCATAGTTGGATGTTCATCGTGTATTTGGTTTTGCTAATTATATTAGCTGAAGCAGAGCAGGCTGCAGACAATGAAAGTCCTCTGGAAGAAGGTATTCAACTATCCCTTCCATGCCTTTTCTCTAATGTAAAACCATCTCCACAAAGCTGCAACAAGCTCTTCAAGGAGGCTGGCAGAGAGGAGTATCTGCATCTGTCTCTCCTCCACCTGCTACGATGGAGCTAAATGTAGCTTAGGATGGGGAGTTACTTTGGAGAAAAAGCATGGGAGGAAGGAGTTTAAAATTCCATTCGAAAGTAGCACATCCTGGCCTTCAAGGTAGCCTCATGGAATGGCAAATGAGCAAAATAAAAATAACTAGCCACAGTGTCTAACTAGAGGCTATTTGCTACAGGATCAATTCAGTTTGGGACTGCAGTGCTATGGGAAGGGTTTCGGGGTTTATCAGCCCCCTACCGCCATGTATTCTTCCAATCAAAGCTGTTGCTCAGAAGCATCTATTGCCTGTTGGGGAAACTTAACACATACAGTGAGGCAAACAGCAGTTTTGGTGTGAAAAATTTCATTGGGAAAATGGCTCTTACAGTGCTGTGGTCCTGATTTGCCTTACCTGCCTGCTAACAAGATGAACATTCCAGTCGCAAGTCTCTTTTGCCCTTTGAGGTGCTGGTCTGTTTCAGTGGGCTACCTTGATCTTGCGTGGTTTCAGAAATAGAATCATGGGGGGTGGTCTACCTATGCACTTGGTCCACAACCTCCAGCTGTTACAAAATACTAAAGCTGGACTGTTGATGGACACAGACTATTGCCAGCACATGTCCCCAGTGCTTAAAATCTTGCACTGGCTGCCCATGTGTTACTGAGTGAGGTTCAAGGTTGGATTAATTTTCAAGGCTCTTAACATCTTGGGTCGAGGATAACTTAAGAACCGTGTGGCCCCTCATATTCAAGCCCAACCACTGAGATCTCTGGGTGATATATTACTCAGGTGTGCTAATGATTAAGCAATATACATATGCATGCATGAATTCATGTGGTTTTATAGAAGCTGAAGCCATGTCAATGGGCTGTTTTGTCATCAGAAAGTTTCAGGAGGCCCCTGATTCCATAAACTAACACAGTTTTCATTCTGTAGGGCATGTCTCCTCTGCCTGAAGCATCCTTCATCTTTTCCCTGACATCTCCCCACCCCTCTGTAGAATGCTCCATATTAATTCCCCCCCCCCCAAGCATGTCAATGAATCTTAGAAAATTTCTGGAGAATGCTCTTTGAAGCAGAATTGAAAATTGCTTTAAACTGATTAATATCCTTGCCTGGTACTTCATCTGTAGTTTGAATAAACTGATAGAGCTTATAGTTTGTGCCTCTTAGCTTGCTATTTCTTAGTTGCACAGCATCATGTCTTTTCCTAATCTGTCATGCACTATGACAGACATTTTCATTTGGGGGTACCTTAATGAGAGGAAGATTAACACCTAAAACCAAGCAAAAAAAACCAAGCACACCTGCAAATCAACATTTCATTCCACAACCTTATTAAGACAGAGTATTAGGATGCAAGGGCTATGCTTCAGCTTTATTGACTTTAGTGAGTCCCAAATGGGGTCTTTTCCAAATGGCTGAGCTCAACTGGGTTGCAGATTCATATCAGAAATAACAGCAAACAAGCATATGTGTAATTAATTAAAATGAAGCAATATGCAAGGAGAATGTGTTTAAATGGCAATTATTCATGCTGACTTGATCCAAATAGTCCTTGAAAAAACAAGTCCTTGAAAGGTTTGCAAACAATTAGTGATAAAAATCTTTAAAAAACCAAGACGAATAAACAATAAACTGAATAGGGAGCTTTCAAAGGTACAAAGTTTGCTTTGCGGGTTTTTGTTATCTATGTAAAAACCTCACTGAAGAAATTGCAGATCTTCAACACCACCCAAAGACTGAGAAAATGGCTGCATGTGGAAAGATGCATTGGGATCAGTCAGCATCACACAGATTATTTCAGTCCAAGACTCCCAAGGTTGTTGACAATGTAAAGCAAAACCATATACAGGATGCTAACAACAAAAACAATAGAATAAAAGCTTTACAATATGTAGCAGAGACCTAAAAGAGCAGAAAGGGAAGAGCTGATTGGATGACCAAACAAACAAAAAGGATTTATGAGCCCATTCAAATGTCCAGGGCTGGCTCTGTTAGGAATCTGAGGTGACATACCCACATAGTGGACGTTGTCCCCAGTTCCAGTCACAACACAGAGGCAGCTTCAGTCCAAAATAGCTCACTGCAGCAGAAAATAAGGCTTCAGTAATACAGTTTCAGATGCTGATATATACATACAGCTTGTAGGCTTTGCAGATATATGCATCCAATTATAAAACATTTATGTTGCTCCAGCAGATGTAACACAGACTCCAACTCATGGAGAGCACACACTGACTGACTAATGAGTTGACACTGGGAGGGCCAGCTTGGCCACGCAACTGTAGGTGCCATGCAGCATGCATGGCCCTGGCCCTGAAATTTGTGGGTGCCTGGCCCCTTTATGGAGAATTTTGTGGGTGCTCAGGCACCCAGGGTCCGAGGGGATTGGCACCTATGACTGACATGCCTTAATCACTTATATAGACAACGCTGGGCCATTGCCACAGCATCTTGCTTTGCTGACCTTGCACCTGTTGACAGAGGCAGAGCTGGCTGTTCAGGCACCTGGAGTGATGCACATGCTGTGCACCCAGGGACGGGGGCATGTGGGTGGGGTGAGCATCCCAGGGGGGTGGGGCAAGCATCCCGGGGGGCAAGACGCCCATGGGGGTGGAGTGAGCAGTGCATGGCGGGCTGCTCCCTGGGTGCGGGGGGGGGGCACACTGCTTTGCCAGCAGCCTTCATCCCTTACCTCTTCCTTTTGACAGCTCAGGAGAGGCTTGTCCCCCCTCCAGAAGCAGCCTGGGAGTGGGGGGCAACAGCATGCCACCCGTCCACAACCCCCAAGCCTCCTCCCAGATATCAAAACGAAGGGGGAAGGCTGCTGGCAAGGTGGCACAGCTCCACTCCTTCCCCCAACAGCTCGGGATAGGCTTGAGAGTCACAGGTGGGCAGCGCACTGAATGTCACCATCCCCAGTGATGACACCTGAGGCAGACTGCCCCCACCGCACCCCTTCTTCTGACCCTGCCTATTGACTTATCTCATACACGGGTGATTTGTCCCCATGAAAGAAGTTAACCCTTTCCTCCATGTCCAGTTCTTCCAACAGGTAAAGAGAGCTGGGTATTTCCAGTGTCAGATGTTTGTGGGTGAAGAGTGCCAATGAGACAATGAAGAAGGATACAATGGTGTATACAATGCACAGCCAACCCTTTATCTCTTCACCATCCAGCTACCCTTAACACCCTCATAGGTGGATGGGGAGAAAATAATATGCCAGTACTAGAGTTGGTGTTTTTCCTCTTATCCAGGGACATGTTGGGGAATCTTCCCTTTCCCAGAATGCTCCCTTTTGCCCTCTCCACTGCTGGAGTACCAACTTCAGGGGCAATGATAGCAGTCCCTTCTGCCACAGCTAGGAGGGATCTTCCAAAGGTGGACCTCCTTCCCCAGGAGTAGAATATTCTGTCCATCCATAGAGAGGGAGAACCACCAAAACCCTCATGTTCACAGAATACCCTCCCATTCAGGATGGTAAGATTTTCAGCAGTGTAAGAAAAAACTAAAGTGTATATAATGGGGTGAACCAAGAAACCGCGAGAAAAAGAGGAGACAAAAGGAACCATGGAAGGAGAGGATGGGAAGTCGGTGGAGGAATGCTTTCTGGTTTTCTTTTTCTTTTTCAGTATTCTAAAACTTATTTCTTTTCTATTTCAGAGGGTTTTTTGTGCCCTTTGCATTATTTCCATTCATTTCTTTGACATGGAAATGTATCAGAAGCACAAATAAAAATAAATATTAAGAACACCCTCTCAATCATAGAAAAGCACTGTGACTGCAGTGCCACCATCTATTCTTTGCAACTCTGAGCTTAAAGTACTGGCAGATGATTAGCAGTTAAAGAAAATGTAATCTGCACGAAAGCAGTGACATTCTGTGGTATTCATCAGGAAAAAGGATTACCGCATCAGATAACAGTAGACAGACTTTCTGATGGAACATAACTGAGATTTTGTTTTGGTGTTTCAGGAGCATGTGAACTTTTAGCTTTGGAATATAACAGGCTTTCAAATCATGTTTAGACCTGTGCCCTTGTAATATGCAATAATCGTATGTCTATGACTGACTCACTCACTTAACAAAAGCTTAGAAACCTTATCTTTGCATATAAAAATGCACAGGAGTGAGAGCCATTGTGCTGCAGAGAAGAAATATAACAGCAGTATGTTGACAATAAAGCTTTGGGAATAATAGCCATTCGGAGTAAAGATTTGATAGTTGTATACATAATAAGGTTGAAGGGTGGGGCTGCACTGATTCTGCCTGGAAAATACTAGGTAATTAATCAATCAATCCTTTATTTTATAGCTAAGTGGAGTCTTTCCAACAGTAAAGGCCTGATTCCTATTTTGTGTGGAATGGACTTCCAGATAAGACAGTGTCTACAGGAAGCCTTCACTTTCAGTGGCAGATCAGCATATAAGGGGTGAGACAACTTTTTCAGTTATCTTGGTGCCACCTCGAGCTTAGTTTGGTAGCAAATTGACAGCCACTGCCCAGTGTGTATGGAGGTCATCTTTTAGCTTAGATGCAATCCACAGACTTTAGGTTACAAATAAAACCAGTTGCAGCAACAGAAATTCAAAATCCCAGTACTGGAGCAGTTTATTTCTTTTATATAAACTGTGCATAAAGGGAATTTAAGAAAAAATGTTGCTGGACCCCAGTGCTCTTCCCAATGAAAGAGCATTATGTTTTCTCAGTGAAGGTGAAGAACCATCAACAACACTAATTGTTGCATTTCTAGATAACACAACAATCTCTGACCCTAATTTTAGCAAAACCTCACCGCAAGAGAGTTGAAAGGAAGAAAGCCTTCATAAACTGAAATTATCAATTTAAGCTAATAGTTGTCATGACATCCCCTGAGCTAATGAAGATAACTCAGCAATGCCCAAAGGAACTGCTCACCGCCCTGCCCCGCCCCTTGCAGCAACATTATAAGACCTATCCTTTTCAAAGAAGCAGAATAATTAGGATCTGCTTAACTCCTCACTGTATTTTCTTTGGTAGCACTTTAATTTAAAGTGCAATGCAATTTTGTTGAACACCCCCATCCATGTAAGAACTGTAAAACAACAGACCAGAAAATGCCAGAAAAATGCCAGCAGAAACAAAAAAAATCCCCAAAAGCCTTTCAAAAGCCATTTTGATCCAACTGGTGCCAAGGATGAAACAACCAAAAACAATTCTTCCATTTTTGAAGAGGTTAGAAACCACTCTGAGAAGACTTTCATATCCTTTCCCAAAGCATGTGGTAAAAGGTAGAAAGGAACAGAACAGGCACATTTAATGGGATGTAGAAGAAAATGTTGACCATGTACATCATGCCCATGTTTTTTCTTGATGCTCCTTTGTGCACAACTCTCTCTGACACTTTCCTTTAACCTACTTTGCACCATAGATCAGGTACACAAAGCAGGAAGGTAAATCCCCACAGAACCATTTCTGGGTGTATACACATGATTTCCTAGCTTGGTGACCTTGGTTCCTCTTGGTCAAGAATGGTAGTGGAACTAAGGAGCACAATTTCCCCCCCATTAACACTGTGAATCTATGTGAAGTTTCTTCAGTTCCTGCACTAAAGCATCTCCACTGGAATTCTTTCATGAAGAAGCTTCTCTGAAACACATCGTTTTAAACATGGTTGCCAAGTAAGAGAAAGAAAAAACTATTCCTGCCTAGTAGTGTAAGCATAAAGAATTATCTCTTGGATACCAGTGTTTCTGAATCAATAGCTGGACTGGAAGCAGGAGTTCAGCAGGCCTGATTAAATCACTCTAGAAAAGTAGCAAGGACGACTGGATAAATGAGCTTTTAATCAGGAAACCGTTGCCCTTTCAGTGGAAGAAAGTCCTAACAAACAGCAGAAGTCAAATTTTCTCTTTGTGGTGAGAACAGATAATAACATCATTTTCTTTGCCCACAAACCCCCATCTCTGTTCTTTCTCTACTGGTAATTTAGTTATCACCACAACGACCATCAGTAACTTCACAATTAGGTCTCTTCCTTCAGGCACTTACATTTGAAAGCCCACATAGAGGATTTCATTTGAGCTGGGGTTTCTGGGACTTAGCCCCAAAGTATAACAAAGTGAAAACAAAGAAGAAAGTAAAAATAATGTGAATCTGGAGATGGCTTTTTCATCTGAATGTGGTTTGCGGGCCCAGCATATAGCCTGGAGGAACCAACACGAGACTCTCAAGAGTCCTCAGCAAGACTGGCCCAAGACATTTCGTTACCTGTGTTTAAGGACAAGATAGTAACCTCCATACCCAATTTCACATCTAGAAGCTTACTGGACTAGCAGTTGATCATTCTTCAATGTGAGACAGTGTCCTCCACTGCTCCCAAGGGCAGCAGGCTACTTACAAGGGTGCAAGACAGGGTTAGGATCCTCCAAGAAGGAAGCTCAGGAGCACCAGCCAAGGGAGGGGTCTTCCCCAGCTTTCCCTCAGCACTTGCCACCTGAGCATTCACAATGTCAGGAGTGCTGTGGAGCCAAGTGGGATGGGGCAGTGAGAGCAAGATCTGGAGGACGAGTTTGGAGGTGGGGAGAGGCCAAGTGGTGAGTTGGCAGAGGTTTCTGCCTCTTTTCAGAAGGGATAGGGGAGCAGTTAGAGACAGCCTTCACTCCATCTTTTGAGAATGAAGTTCCTATAGTAGCCAAGGACGCAACTGCCCAATTGACAGCGCCAGTTGAGTCAGAGGCGGAAAGACAGTTGAAGTGAGTGAGTCAGGTCCAACAGACCTGGCCCACCTGCAGGACTGTGTGCTTGCAAGTACAGTCTTTAGGCTTGGGTTAACTGTGCAAATGACTGGCCCTGCCACACTCTTCAAAAGTCAAATGAATCTTAGAGCTTAGCCATGAATCTTAGAGCTCTGCTTATAGACTGATGTATCATGTGTCCTGTACTTTGAACTTATGCTGAGGGGGAAACACTAACACATGAATTGTGTGTCTCCACAGGGATGGAGGATCCAGAGTGCGTTTGGTGGGATTTTATTTCCTCAGCTTCAGAGTTAGATGCTCAACGTTCACCATCAATGGCTTCATTTTTATTGGTATATTACCATTTCTTTCTTCTGTTATGTTTTGTTTGCTTCCTTTGTATATTGAATGATGTAGCACGATCTTACTGCACTTTTGGGTTGTTAGCAAAGGTCATTGTGTGTGTATGTGTGTGTGTGTGTATGCTGAGCCAGTGTGCACTTATTTCTTGAATAAAGCTTCCAGGTTTCCTCAAGCTGAGAGTCTTAGGGTGGGAGTCAGGACATCCTATCACTGCCACTGAGCTACCTGCTCTATGATCACAGGTGAATTTCTCAGCCAGGTTGTGGTTATGCTGAGAAAAGTTCTGGGCTACTATGGCACATGTGTAGACTGGCACTACCATGTTAATGATGCTACTTCTTAAATACTACTGATTCTAGCCTCACCCCAATGTTTCAAAGCTTGGGTATTGGGCCGGAGTCATTAGAACTGCATTGTTGGCCGGTACATGTGTGATAATAATAATAATAATTTTTATTTATTTAGTGTGCAGACTAGGAGCTCTGCTTGCAATTGCTGCTGGGTAGCCCCATTCCCTGGAATTTGTTCTGTGGCAGACTCTGCCCAGGTGCCAAAATCTGCTGCAAAAATCTAAGTTTTTTGAAACCCTGGTTTTCTCCACTGATGCTAGTGGACATTGAGCCCACATTCTCTGGGTCACATGCATCCCAAATCCCTGTCTGTGACCTCTAATTATGTGCACCAACAAGGCCATGCATGATTATCTAAAGCTATGGACTGCTGTGAACAATAAAAAGCTTCTCTCTTGGCTTTTTGTCATAGGAGGCACTGATGAAAGTTCGAGCTTTTCTGCTATTGCTAACAGCAGCCTTTCACGGTTTCCATGGAAGCAGATGTGGCAGTGAAAAGTTTTAAGTGACAGACATGTTTCAAACCTTGACCTTTTTCATTTCTACAGAAAGGGCAGTAGAGAAGCTGGCAAAAGCAGAAGAGTTACATCTATGCTAATGCCAGTTATCAGTCAAGAGAGCTCTGGACTTTACTGTAAATGGCATTTTTACAAACAAAAAGAAAAGGTTTGGCAGCATCAGGTCTAACAAACATGTAGGCTGTTTGGAGTGTAGAGAAAAAAATCAACCGCGGGGGGTGGGGGGCTGGGATTTTTGTATAATATTTTCTTATTTTAGTGAGAACAACCATCAGGAAAGAGAATTTTTAAGTTATTGGCCACTCAGTCATGTTAAAGATAGGCAGGTGATGGAACTTGAACTTTGCAGTGAATTTTAGGTCATTTATGTTTACTGGCTTCTCCAGTAGATGGAGTGGACATGATTTCCAGAAAGCCAGGGCACTTATTTCTAGAGATATTGCTATTCTAGAAATCAGAGTGGCCACCTGCACAAATAAAGTGTGTGCTCCAAGAACACCACAGGGTCCCGAAGCAATTACATGTGGGTTGCTATGGTGCTGAGTGACCCATGGTGTTGAGACTGGGCTAAAGACACTAAAGGTTTGGTTTCTTGTTGTCAAATGAGCTTTGCCAACTTGAGGAACAACCATTGGTGTTCCTGCAGATGGTATCAATCATTAAGCTGGGATATAAGGGTTCAGAAAGCCCTTGAGGTACCCTGGCCCTAAGCTGTTTAGGGCTTTGTAAATTAATATATGGGCCTTGAACCTGGCTTGGTAGTAGAGCAATTACCTCATAAAATTGTGCATTGATAATGCGCATAATGTGTAAAATCAGGTTGGTTTCTGGGTGTGTTCTAAAGTGTTGGTTAAAAAAAGATTTTACAAAATCTCTCACAGGGGGGCTGAAAGCATAGAGCCAATAATATAGTCCTACTGTTAACACTATTGTCCTGTTCCTGGGAGATTTAGGTAATTTTCTATACAAGTGCTAGCATATTGCATTTTGATGACAAATTAGAGCTGTTCAAATGTGCTTTACTGCATGCAAAAACTGATGGAGTCCTTAGGCTATTTTTTGTGCAGGTAGAGTTTTGGGAAACAAAGCTAAGTTTTTATTAAATTCTGCATCACTTGGAACTTTCTGAAGTGAAAATTGCTTTAATGATCACAGCATGAAGAACAGTAGTTACCATACTCAGCCATTTTCTTGCCCAAATACCCACATTAGGGGGTAGGATTATCTATCAGATGGACCTTGCTACAGAGTTTTTGAAAATTACTCTGGTGCAATACAATAGGCCGAACTCTTCTACTGCAGAAAGTGTGCATTAGGGAGTTTGAATGCAGTCAGGAATGGACTGAAAATTCAAAGGCATCAATCAGTATTAGTTACTTAGGATTCCAGGTGTGAAATAGATGGAGAGCATGGAGAAAGAATGGATAAGTTACTAATTTTATGAGAAACAGGAGGGCTAACTGCCCTCTTTCCTATCTGGCAGATTCACATGATTTGAAAGAGTGTGCTGCCTTTCAGCTTGGATATGATTGTAAAAAAAGAAAACCATATTCACCATATCACACTCTTAAGTGAGGCTTCCAGTGGGCTATCTGCCCATGTTGCTGATCAAGTGTGTAACCCACTTAGTTTGAGCAACAGCAGGTGCTACCAGACCATTCATTGGGTTCACTTTGTGTTCACTTTCTTCTTGGATTGTGGATGCCTGGATTGTGCATGGGGACTAGAGGTTGTGTTTAGTTGATGATTCTGTTTTGTGGCTTCTCTGGAAAAGGTTAAGAGCAACTATATAGGTAACTGGCCCCTTCCAAATATTTATGTTTGGATGTATGTCCTAGGCCAGGAAAACCCAATTGGGCCTGGGCTCATTGTTTCCATTTGGCCTGTTCCACCCAGCTCCCTTCCACCATGACAGCATCATAACTCACTTCTCAGGTAAGCAAGAAAATAAGTTCAAGATTCTTTGAGCATCATCATGCTTAAGGTCAGTCTAGTTACTCCACTAGGCTTTCCTTTTCCTTTTGCCTCCTGTACTCAGTGTCCCCTGATGATTGAATCTTCATACCACCAGATCAAGCAATTACATGATAGCTGGTGGGAATTCTGCAGCTCCTATGACAGGGAAATTGGCTATCATTGCTTATAGAAATGGACAGCTCAGAGGCACAGCTCTGCAACTGAGTCAAAAACTTCTGTACCTCTCAACTGAACAGGCCACTGGGTTTTGGTAGACTGATGTAAAACTAGCTTTCCTCCAGCCCCCCAAGCTGCTAAAAATGGGCTTGGGAAGGATTCCTAGCATATAAAACCTGTACAAAGGATAGATTTTGGTTCAAAATTAAGATATGTAATCAAGGCTACTCACTACATTTTGGGGGGTCAACATGAAGTCATATAATTGTTTATCTCTGGTGGCCATCTACCACCAACTGTCCTATGGGAAAAATTCTAGGACAGAAGGATACAGGTGAAGACAACCTCAAAGGCTGCTCCAGCTGGATTTAGCAAACAACCCAGCTGTTTGATGTTGATGAAGGAATGGTGAGACAAAAATCACAAAGCTACGTGAAGAATCTGAACACATTGTGTAGAAGTGCTATGTATGAAGGAGATAGTGCATATCATACTGGTGGGAAAGGTTAAGAGCAACTGCCAGGACCAATAGTGGCAAAGGAGTTTGCAAAAGGATCTACATATCTATACATCTTCCAAGTAACTAACTGAACTTCTTATATATTTATAATAAAAGTTATACTCAGTTCTTAGATATTTACCTAGGATCAAATGTAATGATGACCAGCATCCACCAGTGGAATGGATTTTGCTTGCATGCTGGAATTTTCCCTTTCCAGTGTGAGAGCCAGTGTGGTGTAGTGGTTAAGAGTGGTGGACTCGTAATCTGGGGAGCCAGGTTCGCTTCCCCGCTCCTCCACATGCAGCTGCTGGGTGACCTTGGGCCAGTCACACTTCTCTGAAGTCTCTCAGCCCCACTCACCTCACAGAGTCTTTGTTGTGGGGGAGGAAGGGAAAGGAGAATGTTAGCCGCTTTGAGACTCCTTTGGGTAGTGATAAAGCGGGATATCAAATCCAAACTCTTCTTCTTCTTCTCTGCTCCTGAAACAGCCCATTGCTTAGTTCTCAAATTTTCTCTGAAGAGTCAAGGGACACCCCCACTCCGCGCAGGTGTGGGGAGGAACATAGGGACTTTGGGGAGGAGAGAAAGGGAAAGTCCCTTTGTACTAGCAGAAATCTGCTTGCGCAATGTCACCTGTAGGATTTTCCCATGGACTCCACAGGGATGTCTAAATCTAAAACACATAGGACTGCTGTATTAGTAGGACAGCTTTACCTTTGTTTTTAGTTTTGTTCTGCATGCACTGTAACAGAGAGAGTGGACAGCTGAGTGAAAGAAACTTCAAGATCCCACCTCAAATTATTCTATGAACAGTGACTTTTAAAAATATTGGCAGTCCTCTCTGACTGAATTTAGAAGCCAGATCACCCACATGAACACTGAAATGTTAAGGATAAATAACATCATCATCATGAAGTTTAAGCAGAAATGAATGCCAAGTGTTTTAATTAATATAAATTTGAGGATCTGAAGAGTCTAGTTTTTTTTTTTGGGGGGGGATCTCTTGTTCACTTTTCTATCTGCTCTGCTGGTTTCAAAACACTATTCAAAACCAAAAACAGGAAAAAGAAAGGTACAAAGCTATTGGGAAAAACACACCATTTATTTCTGATGGGTTCTTTGTTTCATGGGATTCATATTGTAGATTCAGCTGTAATGAACAAATAAAAGCCACAGTACTGTGTTTTGGCTAGCTGTGAAAATTTCAGGTTTGTTTTTATTTGTACTCTTTAATCTTAGAAATGTAATAAGATTTCCACAATGCAATGTTTCATGGGCACTTTATTGCTTTATAGAAATTCTCTGCTGTATTCATTTAGTCCTGAGCAAGACAATAAGCTCCATGAAGTCTTTCTGGGATGTTTTCTGTATTTTTTCCTCCCTATCTCCCTTGTGGTGTAATACTGCTGTTTATTCCTCACTACGTCCCCCCAGTTATAACCATATGTTTTTAACAGGTATTCGATGGATCTCCTTGAAAGCTGCAAATGTTTAATACCACGCCGAATTGCGATTCCTGTCAATATGGCGTGCTTCAAGCAACAAGAAAAACAACACTTTTGTTTAATGTCAGTAAAGTACAAACACATCTGCTTGAAGATATTGTGCCAATGCTGCAAATAGTTGTTCTTAGCCCCTGGCGGAGCCTGCTTTTAGACTTTATTACATTTAAGAAATTGACATAAATGAAATGCAGTTTTCACAAAAAGTTGAATTTAAAAGCAGACAGAAGCTAATAGCAAAAAAGAGAGATATTGTATGGTTTCTCCAATGAGTGAGGAAGTTCAGTAACTGAAGCAGCATCATAGGAAGTAGCAGGAAGTAGCCCAGTGACTAATTGTGGTAGATCTCATTTGTGACAGCTGTGGGACCCAGCAAATGGCACCATTTATGGCAGTCTTTGCCAGCCTGGGACTCTCCAGGGTCCAGCATCATGCAGCCATGCCAGCTGGGGCTGATAGGAATTGTAGTTCAAAACATGTGGAGGGCACTAGGTTGGTGCAGGGTGATTTATAGACTTTCCAAAACAGAGAAATTGTGTGGGAGAAGTAACACACACAAAGTCATGTTGGTTCTTGTTCTTTGGAAAGGTGTGTAGTCAGTGACCAAGCCTGAAGTTGTCCCAAGTTCTTCTGATGACAGCTGTCACTTTGGAAACCAGGATTAAGGCCAGGCTCAGAAGTGCCTTCATATTTGTGCTTCCCTGTAGAGAACTAACTCTATACATTTAAAAAGTTTAGTCTAGGGTATCTTGTTCAGCACAGGAAATTGCAGGACATAATAGTTAAATTACCACAAGGCTATACTTCTGTGTATATTGAACACAGAAGTGATATTAGGCAAAATTATTTTAAGACCCATTTTCTCCATCCTACTTTTCAAAAGCCTGTAAATTCTGAATACGATTTTGCTTCAAGAGAAGCTTGAGCCTAATAGGCTAATTCTTAGGCTTTAGAATTTCCTTTAGTTACAGGGGAATGCTTTTTTCTTTAAAATATTTTTATTATTTTTTAATTAATAACAATCCAATGTAAGCCACATTAATACAATACCAAATCGTAATACAATTAAAAGAGCCAATTATCCAATACCAAATGAAACATTTTTGGATGACTTCCCTTTTTAATGATTCTTGACGGTTGTATAGAGGGTTATTTTTACCTTAACACTGACCCAGAGCTTCCACACTGCTTTTCATGTGCATAGCACATCAGGGCAACCATGCTCAAGCAACTGTACTTATGCACAGATGTGTAGTCTCATATGACTCTATATAAAAAAATGATTGCCATGTATTGGTCCACAACAGGTGAACATTTAGTGCTTTTCTAAACAATAATAATACACAGTGGTTGTGAAAAACTGAGCTACCAGCACCCAGATAGAATCCATTTCCACTGACATAGTGCACAATGTAATGGAGGCTTTTGGCATTACAGTTTACAATAAATCTGGAAGGAAACAAATCTGCCTGTGGATCCAAATTTAATGATCTCTACAGTATACCAAATGTCACTTCTGAATATATATTTATATCTACCAAAGCAAAGTGGCTTCATTTACTGGATATGTTTCATATGAAACAGTTGCTAGCATAATTATAGTCCTGTTGTTAGTGGCAAGACTGAAGATGCTATAAATCTAGATATTGATTTTCAAGTGATTTGCATTTTAAAATGGACAAGCATAGGCAGTACAATCTCATGTATGTCTACTCTGAAGTAAGCCACACTGAGTTCAATGGGATTTACTCCAGATAAGTGTGCATAGGATTAGAGCCATAAAGGACAATTTTTGTGTGTGTAACATATGGATTTGGTATGAAACAAATATGAGCAAGCCTTATTACTTTATCAGCTCCCTCATCTCTGCTAGGATTGCAGGCAAAGGCATCTAGCTGGAATTATAGATTTTTGGCCAGCATGAGTTATTACACCATCTAAATTTACTGCTTATTACTACAGAAGGAGCCAACTGGCAGACACGCCATCCATTTTGGAGGAGCATGGGGAGAGGATACTGAAACAGCCACTTTTTGGATTTCAGCACTACAGCTAGTGGGGTACAGCCTTGAGAAGAAAGGTATGTTCACATTACTGCTTCCTCCTCATCTAGTGTGCTCCCACTGCTAGGTTTTGAAGCCAGTTCACACAACACTCACCACAATCCATATTGATCCAGTAGTTGCACTAGAAAACTTAAGCCACATTCCCTTCATAGTTACAAATGGCACATACATTTGAGGTAACTGAGACACTTGTGCAGATGACAGCTTTATGGTTCTGGGGTTGCTGGGATAGTGGACATTCCCTGACTGCTCCCTGATGTTCACAACACTGGGCCTTCAACACTGGCGTCCACCCTGTGGAATGCCCTCCCATCAGATGTCAAGGAAATAGGTAACTATCTTACTTTTAAAAGACATCTGAAGGCAGCCCTGTTTAGGGAAGTTTTTAATGTCTGGTGCTTTATTGTGCTTTTAATATTCTGTTGGGAGTCACCCAGAGTAGCTGGGGAAACCCAGCCAGATGGGCGGGGTATGTATGTATGTATGTATGTATGTATGTATAAATTATTATTATTATTATTATTGCTTGAAATGCAGCAGATGTGGGGATGACTTCACTGCCTTTTAAGTATACAATGTGAACATCCCCTAAGTCTGTTTACCAGAGTCCAGAGAGTCTATAAGAGCTTTTCATTATGATACATGCTTTATGGGGGGGGGGGAATGTGTCACCTAAACTGTTCCATCTTCTCCCCAGCCATCTTCAGCCACCCCATTATTCCACCATTTCTCTTCTAACCACAGTACTTGGAAAGGCACCCAACCCATTTTTTCCATCTGTCCTTGCAGAGCCCTCCTTGAATGTTATCTGGAGTTGTTTTTCACTCTAACATTCAGTTAGGTTCCTTCCAAATGGGTTCTTAATACTTTTGTGGTCAGGCCATACCCTTGCTTACTTGATACTGGTCCCACTGATAATGATTTTTTTTTTTTACAGAATTTCTACATCAGAAGCAACCATTGTCTCTAAACTAAAATAATTGCCACCAACATGATTTTACCCCTTTTGAAAAAGGAGTCTGTCTACCAGCCATATACCTTCCCTCTCAGAAGTGGAGGCATTGCACAGAAAAGGGCAGGAAAGGGTGAACTCAAGCTGAACGCAAGGAAACAATTTGCACATCCTTGGATTTTGTTACTAACCAGAACAGCAAACCAGTTGCATTATTGATTAGCTTTCTCCTTTCCCAGCATTATTTATTGTTGCATTATAATGCTTCATTTATCACTTGAGAACGCTGCTTCACTATTACTTAAAAGCTCATAAAATAGACAAAATGAATTTTGGCTAATGTTAGTCTGAAGACATTTATATGAACAGAGCTAATAATTAACAATAATGGAGTGATCTGCCAAGTACCGAAATTTTTACTTGAGTTTTTTTACTTCACATATATAGCACTCAGGTCAAGACATAAGGCCTTGTATGACATATTTATGGGGAAGCTCATTAGTTATACTTTCAATAGCACGATGAGTGTGCAAAGTGCTTTATTATTCAGATTATTCATCTTCAAAGCAACTCTATAGGAAACCTGGTCTCCTCACCCCACCCTGCTGGACTGAACTAAGGCTGAGCTAGCCAAACCATGGCTGAGTTAGGATCTGAGCTTCACAGTTTCTTATTCTAAGGCTCTATGTCACCTACTAAACCACCTTGATGTTGCCAGGAGTATGGAACCATTAGATGAGTAGTGAAAAACCCTTTCTTCTGGTTGCCCTTAAGAGTATGATGTAGGTTTTCATTCACTACTGGGGTTTAAAGGTGTGTGTTTGTTTTAATTGCTTTGATTAATATATGATTGGAATATTTTTTTTATTATTTATTGGTAACTATTGCTTGTTTTAAGGGAGGTGGGTGGTGTCTGCAGACAAACGCCCCTTTACCTTTTTATTGCTTGTTTTTAACATTGTTTTCACCTGGTGATCTTCTATTGGTGAGCTGCTTTGGATATCTTTTGTAGAAAATGGGGTAAAAGTAATAAAGTGAAATGAATACTAGCCCTTAGATTTATAAGCTCAATAAATGCAGAGAGCTCAGAGGCAGGATACTTGTTTAATCAATGGATCAAAGCATTCATTGATATGGGAGGCATTGATATGGGAGGCATTTCAACCACACCAGGGACATGCCAGAACAATTTACTACCCAAAACAAAGGACAAAATAGCTTTCTGCGCCTAATGTCATGTACAAAAGCTTATTAGACCAGGGGTCAGAAACTTTTTTCAGCTGTGGGCTGGTCCACCATCCCTCAGACCATGTGGTGGGCAGGACAACATTTTGAAAATAAATAAATAAATGAACGAATTCCTATGCCCCACAAATAACCCAGAGATGCATTTTAAATAAAAGGACACATTCTTCTCATGTAAAAACATGCTGATTCCTGGACTGTCTGTGGGCTGGATTGAGAAGGCGATTGGACCGCATCTGGCCCCCAGGCCTTAGGTTGCTGATCCCTGGATTAGACAGTCACCACTGAACACTGGCAGTGGGATAGCATCCTCCGTAGCCCCTGAAAAAGCAGGCTAGTGTAGCAGGATGAGGGTCAGATCATGTAGGATACAAAGTCTGCCCTCCAACCAAGGGGAATGGTCAGCTCCTAAGCATCTGCTCCTAAGCATCTGCTGCCCAAGGCCATTATCTCATTTTGCCAGTCCTGAATTGCAAAGGTGTTGAAAGTAGCTAGAACCTATAAACATAATGTATCAACACATAAAAATAAAATGCTAGAATCAAACATACAAGGAATAGCATTAAAAAAAAAATCAAAAGAGAGAGCCAAAAGCAAATTAAGAAGGAACAACGATCAAAGCAAAGATAAAATGGAAGAAAGATTTTCAGTTTCTGGAGGGGAAAAGCAGAAAGTAAGGGGCCAGACAGAAATCCAGGAGCAGGGAGTTCCAAAAACTCAGTCTTCAGCTAGAGTGGAGAAAGACATGCCCAAAGGCTTGTCAAGGTAGGCAGTATTGTGCTAGATGGGCCAAAGGTCCGACTCAATATATGGCAGCATTTTCAAACTTGCAAATGTGCAGGGGACAGCTCTAAGTTTAATGTTGTGCAGATTTGCATAAAATTGCATATGCTGATTTTTCTGTATAGATACAAATTTAGAATTAATTGTTATGATTATATAATTTAGATATAAACACAATACTCCTCTGTCTGCTGTCAAGAGGGGCAGCTTCAGGAACCTTGCTCCCCACTCCTTGTGAATCTTTAAACCAGACTTGGACCAGACAGCTTTTCTCTAACAGAGGATGTCTTCAAGTAGAGCTCTCTCTTCTGACAGTAGAGGATTGGCCATTCTAAAGCAGGGTGCATGACTATTCTATGTGGTATTCAGTGGATTCAAGTGGAAACTTGGCACCTACAGTTTCAGAATAAGGAGTATGCCTGGGAGATAGAAGTTAAATAGTATCTCCCTGCATTTAAGCAGTTAATAAATGTACAGACCTTGTTTAACTCCATAGTGGTGACTTGCCTTTTCATTCGCTGGTCTTGGCAGGGAAACTAGAGGCAGTGACATCTTTTCAGTGCCAAAGACACTGCTTCTTATTTCAGACACTTCAGTGTTAAAATACCACCAGCTACTGCAGAAATTATATTCTTAATTCTTTAGTGGCCAATAGTACATTGGGAGGGTGAATTTGTTTTTGTGGGGGGTGCTCAGTCATTTTTTTGGCATTGTTATCACTGGTTTTAAACGCCTTTCTACTGTGTGTAGTTTTTTTAATTTGTAACTACTTATTTAGCAAGCAAATTAGTTATTTTGTTTTTGAAGTTGTTTTCAGACTTTTGTGGAAAGTGACCAATTAATTATTAACAATAAATAGAGAGATGTATGAATGAAGCCAGGGGAATGACTGTATAGGACAGAGCTTTTAATTTCTTGATTCAGATAACTATCAACTTATGTATCTGGAGAAGTGTGCAGGCACACAAAAGCTCATACCAAGAACTAACTTAGTTGGTCTTTAAGGTGCTACTGGAAGGATTTTTTTTATTTTGTTTTGACTATGGCAGACCAACACAGCTACCTATCTGTAACTGGAACTTACGTAGGGGTTACATTCTGGGAATTTTGTGTAAAGCCAAAATCATATATAATCAAAATACCGTGGGTGCAATGATGGGTGGGATGCCAAAGTTTTCCTCCTGGATGTTCACCCATTTTTATTTTTATTTGCCAAACATGTAAAGCTGAATGCACACAAATTAAATGCACGTGCATTGCGAGTTGCCTGTATTGTGCGTGTAGTAGAAATTTGTTGGAAATTAATTTTAAAAGGAACATGATCTGGAGCCCTTACAATGCATAGTGTGGAATGTTTCAGAAGTATTCAATGTTTTTAAAAATGGGGTAATATTTTAGGAAGGACAAGAAAGAAGTAATAGTATAGTTTTGGAAGATCTATTCAGACCAACAAGTTAAAAATGGTAGTATATTTATATTTCTTACCTGGTAGCTACTTTTTCCATTTATTATTAATAATAAAAATATCCTGTCCAGATATGCAGAAATGTAAAAAGGAACATTAATATGCTGTGATATAATGTGAACACCTGCTAAAATAAAACAGCATACTGTTTCATTTAAGTTTTTACTTCCATTGAATCTGCAAAATGAGTCAACAAACTGATGGTGGGAAGACTCTGACTATTAGCAATGTGCCAGCTAATTTCTCACCTTTTGAGAACTGCATTTTAATTGTTTGCTGCCTGTGAGGATCCCCCCAACCCCCCCCCAGTTGGCTTGCATTTTAAAAGCGTTTGGTGACCAAATGGACTGAAGATGAAACTGAATATTGCCTTACAATGTCCATAATTGTCAAATAAGATAATAGTAAAAGAGAATATAACGGAAAGATGGGCCCATAAAAAGGATGGTTCTGGGATAATCATAATACAGTGGTACCTCGGGTTACATATGTTTCAGGTTACATACATTTCAGGTTACAGACTGCACTAACCCAGAAATAGTACCTCGGGTTAGGAACTTTGCTTCAGGATGAGAACAGAAATCGTGCTCTGGCAGCACAGCAGCAGCAGGAGGCCCCATTAGCTAAAGTGGTGCTTCAGGTTAAGAACAGTTTCAGGTTAAGAACGGACCTCCGGAACGAATTAAGTACTTAACCCGAGGTACCACTGTATAATGGTGAACCAGATGTGCAATGCTTTGGGATACTGAAAACCTTAGAAACAGGATAAAAACCAAGCAGGCATGGTTGGTGTGGGAAAGAAAGAAGTTACAATTCTTGGCTAAATCAGTTTTAGGGACAATCCCCATGGATCTGTATTTCAGTTACCAAAGTTGTGGCAAATTCAGTGTGATGTTTACAAGAAAAGCCTTTGAATATGCATTTCTAATTAGCTGGAAAATTTCTCATGTTACACTCTTTGGGACGTAGGTCAGTGATAAAGCACATTCCTTGTGTGCAGAAGGTCCCGTGTTCACACTCTGGCATCTCCAGATTGGGTGGGGAGAAACCGCTGTGTCCAGCTGGGGTTAGTTATAAGAGGTCTCACCAAACATTCTCACCAAGATGCAGCAAAGTTTCTTTTCCAGCCTTTTAAAAAATGGTTATTAAAAGTCGCAGCGTATGCATGGTTGCAGTTTATAACTTCTAACAACATTATTTCCAGGGTTTAAGGCATTTTCATTACCATATTCATGGAGGGGTAGCACAGGTCTTTTAAAGCAGAAGCCATAACAATATATTCAGTATTTTCCATGGCACTTATTCCCAAGTATGTGTGCATAAGATTACAGCCTTCTTCATTCATTCTGATTCTGTTTTTCTTCTTCTGATCTGCAGTAAGGGTACAGTGATGAGACGTCAACACACAAAAAATTTGCTCTGACGAGATCATTTGATTTCTTTCTGTGTAGGAGAAGGGGATATGCAAAGATCATTAGACACTGCTAAATCTAACTTAATGGAAGATTGAAATCTAGAAGTTTTGTGGCCTCGGGGCAATGCACCACTGAGCTGCTCTCTGCAATGCAAAAACATCAGCATTAACAAGTTTTCAATATCAAGGAAAGTTCAATAAGTGGTAACTATTACATAAGCGACATTGAGCAGGTGTCCTATTGATTTCATATCTGTTTTGGGCAGAAGGATAATAACCCCATGATTTATGTTGCCTGCCATTGCTTTACTGTTCCCTGGAGTAGATAACTGAAAAATGAATAAAGAGTTCAGAGCTGTTTGATGCAGAAAAGTGCCACTTTGCCAATGAATAGAGAGGTCTGCTTACAGAGCACTTACATGGCTAGAAGGTATCTTTTCCCACCCAGCACCCAAGTACCCTTACATAAAGAAGCTCTGTGGTTGTAGATATCCTGCTGGTGAGAAACATGTTGGGTGGTGTGCTCTGCAGGAGCCTATGGGTTGTAGCTAACCCAGTAATACTCAGGGTAGACCCACTGAAATTAATGGACATAAGTTAGTTAAAACTATTAATTGCATTCTAATTTAGTCGGCTATGACCCTAAGTACCCTCATCTCCCTGACACCCCACCAAAAGGAACTCCCAATTTAGCCAGCTCTGGACTTCACACTGCCTTCTGTTTATTGCAATGAATGGGAAAGAGGCGGAAAACAACAACAAAACTAGGTAGGAAAAAGCTCCACCTCTTGCCTTAAACTGAGTGTGAGGCAGCAGGGTTCAGAAGTGGATGTAATTGCTCTCTTAGTGTGTAGGTCTGGCTGAACTGGATACCTACTACATACCCGCCAACACTTTCATCCCCCAAATCGGGACGTCAGCAGCGTCATACCAGAGCACCTTCTGGTCCAGTGCTCTGGCGCGAGTCAGAAGGGTCCAGAAGGCACTCTGATGCAAATCTGCTGACTTATGCTACAGTGAGCACTGGACAAAAAAAGGAGGACATTCTGATGCAAACAGAAGTCAGAATTGACTTCTGTGTTTTCTGGGATGCCCATCTTAAAACGGGACAGTTGAGGGGTATGCTATTAGCCTGACAAAGGAAAACCAGTGTGTGGGTGTTCAGAGGACAGTTTTGTACCCAGAGTGGGAAAACCTAAGTTCAAATCCTTAGTAAGTCAGGATTCTTACTGAGCAACCCTGAACCTAGGCTTTTACTCAGCACTTGACTGTTGCTTACCATAAAGCCAAAAGTCTTACTTTTAAGTGTGATTGGTTTCCCTCTCTTCTGATAAGATATAGTGTTAACTCATTGGAACTGAACTTCTAGGTCTATATTTCTCCTGGAAATCATGATTTTTTACATCCTTTTCAATTTATTTATTGATTTTTCTTGGTCATGGATAGAATGATTTATTTATCAACTATTTTTTCTGAAGAGCTTTGCAAATTCAGCATACACTCAGCAGGCAGATAGTTTCAGCTACTACACCATATCTCAGAAATGCTAACCTTCCAGAGATTCTCATGTAACATTTAATTACATTTTGCTACACACACACACACAGAATTTATTTATACCCCCCTTTCCCCCCTGACAGGACTTAAGGTAACTTACAGATAAAATCAAGATGGAAAACATAGAAAAAACAATAATTAAAAAACAATTAAACATTAGGAGAATTAAAACTACGTAATATATAAAAACTGTTTAAAACATACAAATAATTACAATAAGAACCGTATAGCACCAGTCCGTACATAGCGTGCCAACTGTATTTCCCAATGGGAACTTTGTGCTCTTGTCTTTAAGATCTGTTGGAAAGAGTCCAAATGATCTTCAGCAGAGGGTCCCAGTTTCAATCCCTGTTCTCTCAAGTTAAAAGCGTACGGTAACAAGTGATGGGGAAAGACCTCTATCTAAGACCTTGGAGTGATGCTATCTATCAGAGAAGAAAATCCTGGGATAGATGGGCAAACAATCTTACCTGATGTGTAGCAGCTTCCTAAGAGATCATAGCAACATCAGAGCTATCCACTTCATAAAGAAAAGTGGTACAGTTAATGGGCATAGGGTCAGCAAGTTCCCTCTTTGCAAATCTGCAAGAATTCATATCTGATAGTTCCTTTCTAAACAAATCCTCCATAATTCCACAGTTCAAAGGCAGGATGTTAACCATGCAAGGTAGACTGGTCAAAGGATCATTATTCTCATTATTACCAGGAAGTTATAATCTGTATTTAATCAACATCTAGTTTTATGATGTGCAGTGCTTGTGCAGTACTACTAATGATGTCAGTGAGAGTACCTTCTAATCTGCAGAACCCCCCTCACCCACCTTCATTTCCCACCCTGCAATGTCTTTTGACCTTTTGCAAATATCCCATTCAATAACTTTAAGATTTATGCAAGTTGCTTAGAATTTGTCACATGCACAGTAAGCTACAAAATAAATGTTTCCATGCTCGGCCACCATCACTATTAAATTATCTGGGCCACAGTTACGTTATTCATCTAGGGACGCCAAGCAGTAAGGTGCACCCAACTTAATTCAGAATAAATACTTAATGATCCATTTTATTGTTTATAAAAAGGCAGCCAAAACTGGATGCATCAGACATATGGTTATGCTATTCAGATGTAACTGCTGCATGATAAACTGCTCAATAAAGCACATTATGCTTTTTTTTTTAAGGATAGGGCAACTGCACTGCTCAGATAGCATTTATCTTCCCAAACAATGCTTTGTAAAAAAAAGAAAAAGTCACACATTGTACCTCATTTCATAACACTGATTAACTCTAAGCACAATATGCCATTTTTCATTCTTCTTAGTGATAAGGAAGATGGCACTACTATGAGACATATATAAACCAGATGGCATATTCTGATATAGATCTTTCTACTTTGCCTTTATCTGGCTCTGCAGAACTTTAAACTATAAAGACTAGGCTGGAGCAGTTTAAGAGCTGATTAAATGGAGACACTTCAGCACCATTAGTGGCTGATGTCAGAGGAGATTCTAATTAGGTGCTGTGCAACTACTCCCCTGCCAGTGACATCACTGGTGCTTAAATGAACAGGGCAGGGCAGTGGCAAGTTCAGGACTGACCCTGCGAGCCTCCAGTACCTTCTTGGTAGGCAGCAGAGGGTGATGGCACTGCAGTGGCCCATCATACTGCCCACTCTTCTTCAGCACTTCAGGGAAGGAGGAAATTCATGCCACTTGTTCTGAGCACACCCAGCCCCCAATGAGGACACACAATTGGATGATGAGCTCTTTATTGGCAAAGGGATGCGGGCGGCGCTGTGGTCTAAACCACTGAACCTCTTGGGCTTGCTGATCAGAAGGACAGCAGTTCAAATCCCCATGACAAGGTGAGCTCCCGTTGCTCTGCCCCAGCTCCTGCCAACCTAGCAGTTCGAAAGCATGCCAGTGCAAGTAGATAAATAGGTACTCTTGTAACGGGAAGGTAAGCAGTGTTTCCATGCACTCTGGTTTCCATCACAGTGTTCTGTTGCACCAGAAGCGGTTTAGTCCTGCTGGCCACATGACCCAGAAAGCTGTCTGTGGACAAAAGCCATCTTCCTTGGCCTGAAAGTGAGATGAGCGCCACAACCCCATAATCACCTTTGACTGGACTTAACTGTCCAGGGGTCCTCTACCTTTTACCTATTGATTACATCAGTGCCTAAGGTGTGAGAATTACATATGCCACTCCTGATAAATAGCTTGCTAGGCATCACCTTCTTCAGACTTGTGTTCTGACCTGGATAGTTGGAGCAACAGCACGGCCACCCTGCCATCAGCACACTTAAACCCCCTCTTCTGAAGCTGTGTGCACAAGCAACCAGTGACTTCTTGGGCTTAGCCACACTTCCTTTTGTCCTGCTGCTTCCCCCCACTCAGTCACAGCAAACAGCAGTTTGGCTTTCATCTGGATTGCTGCTTTGTTCCGATCTATCACTGTAGAGCAGGTCTCTTGGAAAAGAGCAGTGCAAGGGGAAAACTGCTCAGACCTGGGCTTTTTAGGCATGGCACAAGTGGAAGTGTGGACAAGCCCTCCTGTGGGGCAACTTCAGCTGCTCCTGTTGCTTAAAGCCCCTCCTTGTTCTTGGAGATAGCAGGGGAGAAAGGCAGAGGAAATTCTAATAGCTCAACTCTCTTTCGAACTGTCTCTTGCAAGTCTGTACCTTCCTGCATCTCTTTTCCTGCCTCTTCTTCTCCCATCTCTAACTGTGTGGACTCTTTCTCTTTCTCTTGCCTCATGGGTGGCATGGAAGAAGAAGAAAAGAAGAAGAAGAAGAAGAAGAAGAAGAAGAAGAAGAAGAAGAAGAAGAAGAGTAGGAAGAGGAGGAGGAGTTTGGATTTGATATCCTGCCTTTCACTCCCTTTAAGGAGTCTCAAAGCAGCTAACATTCTCCTTTCCCTTCCTACCCCACAACAAACACTCTGTGAGGTGAGTGGGGCTGAGAGACTTCAGAGAAGTGTGACTAGCCCAAGGTCACCCAGCAGCTGCATGTGGAGGAGCGGAGACGCGAACCTGGTTCACCAGATTACGAGTCTATCGTTCTTAACCACCATACCACACAGGCTCTCCACACAGAGGTGCCAACTTGAATAAAATATGGGGGGGGGGCAGGTAAGCTCCACCTCACATAATCAATCAAAAGATGCAGTGGACACACACTGTTTGAATGGCAATGCTCATCAACTGGGGGAGGGGCTCAAATATTTTATGGGGGGGGGGGTTTCAACCCCTAGGACCTCAGTCCCTAGGAGTTGGCTTCTATGGAACCACACAAATCACTGGCCCTTCCCCTAGATCATCCTCCTGTCCCCGTCCCCTCGCTTCCTCTGCCCACCCTTCTGACTCCTGCCTGTCCCTGACACCATTTGTGGTGTGGCAACAGCTCTGTGCATGTGCCACAAGACCATGAGTTTGAGAAGATGCATGACAGGTGGTGGGTAATGGACACAGAGCACCGTGGTATCATAGCGCTTTAAATATATGCTGTGGATGTGGCCTTAGAAGCACTTAATTGGATACTCCCCTCTGAGCCCAGGAACTTGTTTTGAGTATCAGAACTGAACTGATGGTGAGTACCTAAAAATTTACTCCTGGTTGCCTCTCCCAAAAGCTTTCTTCATTTTAGCATTGCAATTTTGGGGGGAGATGGGGAGAAAGAGGACCGTTTTGTTGCTGCCATGGTTAAACAGCTGGTCAAAAATTATTTCCGACCCTCTTCACATCACTAGTAGATCTCAATCCTTCTGCTTTAAGGAATCCTACAGGAGTGGTAATAATGCCTAATCATAGGTATAAATTGACATATAGCAAAACAAATATCACTGTTCCCCCCCTTGGAGTGAAATGTAATGTGCATTGAGTTTTTAGATGGGGAGAGAAAAACCTACAGTGATTTCTAACTTATTGCTAAAATGAATGCTTGGGTCATGCCTTAAACTGGATGAGATGCTAGCTGTCAGCAGTAGTGTCTAAGCTGATGTAAAACTATTTAATCAATAACTTACTTTTTCATAAATATACTGCTAGCAATTGACAGATTTTTAGAAGATAGCTGGACCCATTCTTATTTTTACAGCCATTGCAAAAAACAAAAATAAAAAGTGCACATTAAAAATTTATAAAAACCACATTTTAAAACTTTTCACAAAAACTACTTTCCACGAGTAAAAGTTGTACAGTCTGAGATGGTGTTACAATCAAAATGTCAAGATGCATACCAAACCTCCAATAACAAAATGTTTGCTGTTCCTTAAATAAATCTCTCCCTAATCTGGAACACCCCTGTGGTATGCTCACATGGCTTCTGCCAGGATGGGGAGAGATCCCCCTTATTTATTTATGTTTATATCCCACTTTTCCTCCAAGAATGGTGTGCATGGTTTTCCTCTTCCTCCATATTTTTATTCTCAAAACAACCCTGTGAGGTAGGTTAAGCTGGGAATGTGACTGGCCCAACATTATGGCTGAGTGGCCATAATTTGAAACCTGGTGTCCCAGGTCCTAGCTCAACACTCTAACCACTATGACACACTTCCTCTCTAGATAGGCACAGTGTCTTTGCTTGGATGAGAGAGGGGTGTGTGTGTGAGAGAGAGAGAGAGAGAGAGAGAGCGAGCGAGAGAGAGCGCAAGAGCGCTTATTTATATCCTGCCTTTCTCCCATCCAGGCACTGACCAGACTCAAACATACTTAGCTTCAGCAAGTTGATGAACTGAGGTGCTTTCAGACCATACATTGGAAAGGGGGAAGTGGGACTGAGTCCACTGGTTCTGCATCCTGGCTCCTGTTCATGACCCTGACAGCCTCTGAAAAGGATGCCAACATATGTACAGCTGTGGGCATATAGGTTCTCTATGTGACTAAAAACCCCAGATGCATAGAGGTTAGGGTTGGGGAGTGTATGTGTGCACGTGTGTGTGCGTGCGTGCGTAAATGTGTGGGTGTACCAGTGTTGGAAATGGAGCCAGCAGGAAACTTCCTGTCCCACCTCGATGTATTTGGTATAAATTTGTGAGGAAATGAGTGATTAGCCCTTGCATGCTGGAATAATTTCCTCGGTTGCCATTGAAAAAGATGTTCTGATTGATGTGCCCTTAAAACAACTCAAGCAAAGATGGATAATACCAGGTCAGAAATAGCAGAACCAGTAGGCAGAGTATTCTTTCAAAGCAACGTCTAACAAATATAAGAAAACCGTGCATGAATAATAGTAGCATCAGTCAGACTGTGCTGAGTGAAAGGCTAAGATAGCAAGCTTTCATATTAATCTCCAATATGAAATTTTCAGGGCAATGCAGCATGCTTTTTCATCTGGTTCACTGCAGGGCATGCAGCTTATCAGAGGACACAGTTGTTGAAAATATTTTGTATAATGGGTGGGGCATGGGGGAAGAAGCTTAAACTTTACTCAGTCTGACCTGCTACTGGCTTCCTGGAGTGTCTTTGATAAAACAGAGATAATCTTTGATGATTATAAAAGTTACGCTGAAAAGTTAGTAATCGATGCAAACTTTGTTGAAAAAAGCAGGTGTTGTTGCTGAAATGTGGAAAGAAGAGCCCATCAGAAGATGACAGATTGATGCCTCCTATATACCTGCAGCATCTTCAATAATTCAGTAGAGTGCACCTTTAGCAGACAGAAATCATAATGATAGAAGGAAGGAAAGGAATCTTTTCTACCACCAGCAGGAAAAATACAAAAATGAAAAAAGTGTTCTCCTGTGACTCCTGTTCTTAGTGCTGACAAAATGATCTTGGTTTCCTCCTTTATAACAAACTTTTGAGTGCTGAATTCATAAGGAACCCATTCCCCGAAATTATGAAGCCTTGTGCTGATGGGGTAGATAGCTGAATTACTTAAGATGCAAGCCTCATGAAGTTTTTATGGAATGAACTTTCATAAAGCAGAGTCCACCATCAGTTGCAGTTCCTGCTTTTGGACTTCCCAAAGGCAACTGGTTGGCCACTGTGAGAAGAGGATGCTGGACTAGATGAGGCTTTGGCCTGATCCTGCACAGTTCTTCTTTTCTTTTGTAAGTGATGAAGTAATTTTCATTTGGCAGATGTATATGCCCATAGACCAATCAGAGGTCCCACTTGAGTGAAGGAGCCTTATGCATATACATTGGTGCTCACGGGGCTCCTTTGTGCTTCTTTGGAGTGTGTGACTCACCAATGATGTTCAGGATGTGCAGCTAGCATGCACAATCTCATTTTCCTCTCAAGTATTCACTGAAGTGTGAGGCGCTTCATGTGAACTTGCTGTGCCAGGTCCCAAAAATATACTTTAGGTTCAAGTCATCAGTGTCCTGAAAAGCTCTAGGGCATTATATTTCTGCTGTAGGAAAGGATAATTGTATCAGAAAAGAGTAGAAAAGGCTGTGGTTGATTATAAAAGGGAAAGCAGCCAGGAAAGATGCGTTACGGATCATTGTATTGTTTTAATTTATAATCACCATGACGAGGCCCTTTGGGACTGAACTTTAAACCCTGGATGTTGCATTTTCAATGCCTGATGTATGCAGTGCCCAGATCTAATTATATGAATGTCACCCCCACAGATTTTACATAGCACCCCTCCACCCTGTTTTTGCATGCCCTAGTTGCAATGAATTGCCTGAGCCAGATTCCCCACAGGCAAGCAGCATTTGTGAATCTGTATAGGCAGGAAAGCTAGGTTCCCTTAGCAACAAGGGCTGCATGAAAGGTTTAAAACAGATCCTTCCATTATTGGATCTATCTTTCTTTGTTGGATCATGAGATATTAACAGACACTCTAGAAGTGCCCAGGTGCATCAGAAATGAAAGCAGGCTATGCATGTATGCAAAGATGTATGCATATATTTATTTGACAAAGTATCATCTCCTTTGTGCCAGTATCTTGACTCTAAAAAAAGAAGAATGTAAAAGTAAAGGACCCCTGGATGGTTAAGTCCAGTCGAAGGTGACTATGGGGTTGCAGCGCTCATCTGGCTTTCAGGTTGAGGGAACCAACATTTGTCCATAGACAGCTTTCCAGGTCATGTGGCCAGCAAGACTAAACCACTTCTGGTGCAACGGAACACTGTGATGGAAAACAGAGCGCACGGAAACGCCATTTACCTTTCCGCCACAGCAGTACCTATTTACAGTGGTACCTCTGGTTATGTACTTAATTCGTTCTGGAGGTCTGTTCTTAACCTGAAACTGTTCTTAACCTGAAGCTAATGAGACCTCCTGCTGCCGCAGCGCCGCCACCACACAATTTCTGTTCTCATCCTGAAGCAAAGTTCTTAACCTGAGGTACTATTTCTGGGTTAGCGGAGTCTGTAACATGGAGCGTATGTAACCTGAAGCATATGCAACCCGAGGTACCACTGTATCTACTTGCACTGGTGTGCTTTCGAACTGCTAGGTTGGTAGGAGCTGGGACAGAGCAAAAGGAGCTCACTCCATCATGGGGATTCGAACTGCTGAACTTCTGATTGGCAAGCCCAAGAGGCTCAGTGGTTTAGACCACAGCACAACCCGCATCCCGTATCTTGATTCTAAGCCCCTGCTGGTACTATGTAAATAATAAATGATAATATGACTTTTAAAGAATATACAAATACTTACTGTATTAATGGCTTCTGTATTCCACTCAGAGTAGAAAGATGGCTGTACTTTCCTAAGGTGTAGCATGTGAAAACAACAACAGTAGTTTTTGATGAAACACAGAAATGAATGTGGGACATGTTCTGGGCTGATATTGGAGCCCACGGAGAAAGAGCACAGTGAGTCTGGCCAGAAGTTGCAGGACCATGGACAGCTCTGAGTAGCTTGGTCCAAGTATAGCTGTGAGCAGTCGGCACCTTCTCTCTCAGACTACACGAGTGTGACTGCCAAGGCTTTCATGGCAGTTTAAAATATACAACATTTACCTTTTTATTTAGTCTAATTTAATTTTAAAAAATAAAACAGACTTTTTTTGGCTGGTGGTGGCTTACTTGTATGCTTTGTGGCCTGTGCTTCTCCTTTTCAGTCACCCTTCATAGAACATAAGTCTTGTAAGTAGCCCCTGGGTAGGTTAGATCATAATCAGAATGTCTTCTCCAGGTGTCCCCAGCAAATGAAGTGCACTGGGTGGCAACTGGCAAAAAAGCCTTCCAGGTAATGGCATTCTGCTTATGCAGTGCTCTCCTAAGGGAGGCCTTCCTGGTGCTTAAGTCTGCAATAATAACCCCTGTTGCCATTTAATCCAATAGGACCAACTTCTGAGGAGACGTAGTTAGGATTGCACTGTAAGTTGTCTCTCCCCCCTCCCCAGCTCCAGGCAAAGATTTGTTTTTTTTAATTCCCCCTATGTTTTAGAGAACTTAAAACCACACCATGGACTCTAACTTGGTTTTCTTCTGCATTCTCTGGTGTAATTATGATTCTTATTGCAGTATTTGTAATTTATGATTAGAGCATAGGGAAAGCCAGGCTGCATCAGGTCAAAGACCCATTTAGTCCCACATCCTGTTCTCAGTGTCCAACCAGATGAGAAGCATACAGGCAAGACCTGAGTACAACACTGAGTCTCTCACACTTGTTATTCTCAGCAACTGGTAGTTAGAGGCATTTTGCCTCCAAAATAAAATGATTTCTTTATGTATTTTCCATAGATAAACATTCTAACTCAAAAGAACCCCCTACCCCCATTCATGGTTGTGTAAGCTTCCGGATAAATTCTCTTTGAAGGATGCAATATAAACAAACACACACAATGAAGGTGAAGCCAAGCTGGAAACAACAGGAAACAATTGTCCGTTGATTCTGTGCTTCCCAGGCGGACATGGGAAAGGACCTGAATAAAAATCTAAGAGAGATCAAAATTCTCTGTCTCCATTCATTGTGCACTTGGGAACAATAAAGAAAATCTCTAGTTGGTCAGACTAGAGGGTATAATTCATAAGCCCTTGTAATTTCTAAGCATCATAGAAAAATGTTTCTTCAGAAACCTGAGACATACCCACTGGTTATAGAGGATGGATGGTCCTTGGTGTAATATTGTTGTCAGAACAAAGGATGGTTTTGTACAACATCCTCAAGACATAAATGCCTTTTACCTCAAATGCTACTGTCTTTCTGCTTTCACTTAGAAAGATTTCACATATTGGATCCCTCACCGCCCTTCACTGAGAAAGGGATGCAGCACAGATCAGGTCTGCAGAAATCCTTTATTTTTTCCTGGACATTCAGACTATCCCTGCTGAATGATAGAATAATACTAAGTCTCTACTAGGTACAGTAAGAGTATGGCTTAATTTCCCCCCAAAAGCATTCAAAGTAAATAAGAATCCTGTTTCAAATAAATGCAGTTCTGCTAGCTTCAGAATTTATCTAAATAATATAGTTACAAGGAACTGTAATAAATTAAGTTTTGAAATGTAAACTAGGTTCATAAGTACCATTTTGTACTCTGCATTCAGGCCTCTTCACTTTCTTGCAAGATTGACTGTAGGCTAATATACTGCACCTATTAGAATCATAGAATCATAGAATCATAGAGTTGGAAGAGACCACAAGGGCCATCGAGTCCAACCCCCTGCCAAGCAGGAAACACCATCAGAGCACTCCTGACATATGGTTGTCAAGCCTCTGCTTAAAGACCTCCAAAGAAGGACACTTTTAGTCCTAGGCTTTGACCTGCTTTGCATGTCACACTGTGTCAAAGCTTGAATTCAGCCCTTTCTTCCTCCCTGGTCCCTTTTGCTCTCTCTAGACTAATCATGAGTTACGGCCATGGTTTGTTCTTGGTTACAACTTGAGTTTTGTCTGAAGAGCCTCTGGGTATAGGGCGGTATATAAATTCAAATGATGATGATGATGATGATAAGGAGTTTAACCATGAACTTGGGTTCAGGAGACATGTGACGCCTTGGCTTCGTCAGTGCAGCATGGCAACAAAAAGCAACAGAGGAGCAAAATGGCTGTGAGCTCCCTTTTCAGATTCTGCATGCTCACATTCAGGCCAATGTTCTTTGTGAAGCTTGGGCATTTATTCGGGAGATGTAATTGCTAACGGTCCTAACTGATCTAAAGATGACGACAACGGATATTTCTATCCTACCTTTCCTCCCAAAGGAGCTCAGGGTGGCAGATGCCAAAGTGCTAAAACCATACAGCTTTCACTGGCCTAGAGGGTTGCTTCTCATAATAAGAATTCAGCTAAGATGTGGGTCTAAGTAGACCATGGCCTGCATAAAACCAGATTTTGCCAATGCTTTTCAAGTGTACCCAAAACAATGAAATTCATCTCATACATGGTTTTGTATGTTTTGTGGTATTTTATGCATTGTGATTTGCTGTTTTTATTGATCATAGATTAGTAATTCTTTATCATAATGTTTAATTATTATTTGCTGATGTTTAATTTTACTGTTTACTATTAGATACTAATGGATTGTTGAACATTTCTTTATTTGATATAAGTTGCTTATTTTAAAGTTATTGTGACTTTTTAATATTGGATCAGATTGTTACTATTAATGTCTGGTGTTTTATTATGTTTTTATATGTGATGGAAGCTGCCCAGAATGGCTGGGGCAATTCAGCCAAATGGTCGAGTTATAAATAAAAATGTATTATTATTATTATTATTATTATTATTATTATTATTATTATCATCATTAATGCTACCATATTTAACTATATGATAGTGCATATTGATCTTCAAAAGGTCAGAGATACACCTGTTGAGTTCAACTAAGTTTTGTATATGAAAGGGTATTTTTCCTATAAGAAGTTACTGCATATAAAAAGTGACAGACTACTCCCCAAAATATTATATATCACTAAGGATAGCATGCATGGCTGGAAGAAATGTGAAGATGCTGTCCTTAATTACCTGCTGACCCATCATTAATTAAGAGCCGTCTCAGTGACTTCAGCTGTGGGTAGGATTAAGAGCTGGATCAAAGAGTTTGACATACAGCCTGACATGGGTGATGTGTCTAAATTGTAAGTTTCTCTGTGGTACAGGATCATTAAATTTACCCATACCCTGGAGTCATATTTGCATAATTGAGCTTTCCGTACTTTGAGCAGTCCTTTCGACTTCTGTGCACTTTCTTGGCATACTTGGTGCCAAATGGCCATTTAGTGAATGATCTATTTAAAGTCTGGCCTTGCCAAGAGCACTTCCTAAAAGACACGGTCCATTGTGTTTTTAATTGCTTGTTTTATTTCAGTTCTAGGGGAAATGTTTCTACCTTAAATTCTCACCAAATTTCTTGATGGGTCTTTTTTTGTTTTAAGACTTCTCTGTGTTATTAGATCTTGAGAAGTTTAAAACAGATAGGGCACAGGTAGAGAACTTCATGCCTAGGGAGAAATGTGGCTCTCCAATCTCCTTGTGTTTTATCCAGGACATGCCCCTATTAGGCCTGCTGCACACTCCCATTGAGTGCATTTTCATGGCTACAGTGTGGTCTTCAGCTGTGATGCTCGCCCGGATAGAGAGAAGGGTATCTGTGTAGAAACCACTGGCTTTTGCATGGCTGAACCATAGCCTACTGAGTCAGAACCTTTGGCTCCTTTTTCTTCTGGCCCTGTCCATCACAGGCATGTGACTCCTGGACACATGAGAAAATGTGTCCTTTGGCCTGAAGAAAGGTCCCCCTACCCTGATATAGAGCCACCTTGTTTGCATCTGCAAGAAGATAGAAAATTGTTCTGCAACATTTGGGGATCAAAGAATCTCCATGTGGCTGGGGATATTCTAATTGTTATGACTTTGAAATAAATTGAGATGTTTTTGTTTAACTAAGGGCTCATTCACACTTCCTCTTGTTCCGCTGCTTTTCCCCAGGGAAAATCACTCTTTAGTGCTCAGTTTGGTTTTTCTGCAGATTGACGTTTGTACTGATTTAGAACTGAAGAGCAGGTTTTCCCTGGGAAAGAAGCGGGACAAGGGGAAAACCACTCGGAGCCATGCTTTCTAGCCATGTGGCAATTGGAAGGGTGGATTAGCCCTAACTCTATTAATGTTCTGCTCACTGTGGTGATAAGCATTGGTTTAAAGAAATACAATTCCTTCCTTCCTTCCTGTTTGTGTGTATTGCCTTTGTCATGAAGATTTCCCTCATCATTGCTGCTGATGCTTGGTACTGGGTCTCCTGGTGTGGAGAAGATCTATGCTCATCTTGCTTGTTTAAGTGGATTCTGTGTGATGGAGACAATGTGAAATGGATAAAATCAGAGATCTCTTTGGGGGATCCCTTCCAACTCCCCATAGTCTGACTACTCTGTGACTGCAGCTCCCATCCACTTTGACCATTGGCTAAGCTGACTAAGGCTGATGGGAACTGGAGTCTAACAACATATGGAGAGCCACAGCTTTCACATCCCTACAATAAAAAGAAACCAAAGTACTTGGGTTTTCTTTTCTTTTCTTACTGAGGTTTTCCCATGTTCCCAATTAGAAGGAAATCACATTGGAAAACATCACCATTGCCTAGGAGTATAAGCCAAATAATTGCTCCTGTGATGATGGATGCTTTTGGTTTTTGGGATCCTGCCAGTGAATATTGATGAAAAGGCCTCTAGGATACACATTCAAGTCTATTCATCCACAATTCATGAATCTATTTCCCCAAATTAATAATAGCTAAGTATCCAAACAGCTGCTGTCTGTCCTGATACCCAATCATCTAGGGCCTTAATTGGCCATCTTGACTGTGAGTTGGGCCCCTGGTTGATGAAGTGGAAACTGCAATTTCTTGAAGTCTCGCAAGGCAAGGAAGGCACCTCACCCTTGGTAGGTCCACAACTTGTCAGATTTTTTCTCTAGCAGAGGACTAGCACAAGCTGAATTGCTCTCCCCGGAAAGCTGCATGGAGCAGTAGCAGCATAGCAGCATGCACTAGTACTTGGTCTATCTGTCCATGTTCTATGTAAAAGAAAGGGCAGTTGCTACAAAATAAGTAATTGCCTCTCTGCTCTCACAGTGCCCTACTACAACTTTCATGTTTGTATGGCTGAAACAGAAGTTTTATATTGACTTACCCCTTTCCTGCTAACCCAGGCATCCAGTACTCCAGGTGAAATATAAATAGATGATGTAGATTAGTGGTGGGAAATGTGATAGGAACCTCAGAGTGTTTTCTGTGGTCAGGATTTGGTGATACTAATAGTTGAGCACCTTAGGCTGCATTACACTTTGGGTAGAAGATTGCCTGCACATTTTCCTTCCTCTTAAGTCAGTTTTTATACTTTCTATAAAACAAGAAAACTAGAGTATCAGGAGGCTTAACTTAAAACTCCTCATCTCTGTTCCTAGCTTTTGTGTGGTGCTGGGTACATTACATGAGTATCCTATCAATCAAAGGGATAACTGGGAGCTTCACACAAGCAGAGTGGCACTGTCTGGTGCAATGGAGATTGTGCCTTGTGTTTTTATAGGAGACCACACATTCCTGGAGCTCAGGGGGCCCTGATGCTCATAAACCAGGCTGGGGGGGAGGATGTGTCAGGCTGTCAAATGGATGGTTTTAAAATGCATCTATCAATGCCTCTCCTTGTGGAATCCTGGAGAAGTCCTGGGGAAGTCCCATCAGGAGGCAATGGCTCCCTCAATTTCACAGCCTTTGGTGGTTTAGTACCATCCAGTGTGATTGCCTTAGGCTGTCCCTGAGATAGCATTAGATTCCCATGGCCTCAGTCTGAACTGAGGCCCACAGTAATGTTGTGCTTCTGCTCTTTCTTACTTTTCTCCTTAAGGGCACAGATATTGGTCAAACTTCTTGATAGGCTTAAGCCAATCTCTCCCCCTGCCCATCTTGACTTATTGACATTCATGACAACAAAGCTTGACAACTGTTGACTTACGAGGGTATTCTTTCATGCACCCTAGGATTGCTGAAAAGTAGAGATGGGACACCTGTGGCCAGCCAGGTGTGGCTGGGCTCCAACCTGCATTGTCCTTGACCATTGGCTGGGCTGCCTGCAGTTGATGGATATTGGAACCCATCAACACTTGCAGAGTCACACCTTCTCCACTGTTGTTGGGACAGAAGTTTTCTTCACTGAGCTGTTATATAAATAAAGCAAACAGATAAAGGGTGCCAAATTTTCTCCTCCTCCTCCTCCTCCTCCTCCTCCTCCTCCTTCTTACAAATCTACTTGCAATACAATGTGAATAAATGACAAAATCACTATCTCATATAAATGGAGTTGTTGGCTGTAGATCCATAATGCATTTAAATGATATGCAATGTATCTAACATATTCTAATGCGGTTCTGTTTTATCCTTTCTGCAGCATCATAGGAGAGAGCATTCTCTGCCCCCTTCTTTGTATGGATTTAATGAAACAGGGGACACAATGTGAGAACAATCCTGAATGCATTCAACATGTATCAAGTGGGCAGTCAGATTTGCTTTATCACAGATGTTCTTTCTGCTGTCTTTTATATAATTAACACAGAGGAAATATGATTGCTTAAGCATTTTAAAACCTGGGGGAAAGGCTGGGATAGGGTGGGAGAGCAACTTGTAGGGTGGTATTTAAAAAATCTCCTAGGTGCTGCAGGACTGGCTGCCTTATTCTTCCCAAGTGGTGTTTAGAGAAAAGTCATGTGAGCTTGGAGGAGAATGTGTGCAAGGACTGCCGGCATATACTGAGCTGTGTAGTGGGAGACAGAGTGTGAGTGAGAGACTGCTTGTACAAAGGTAAAGTGCAGGCTGCAGTTACAGCTTCTGCAGTCTTGGAGCTAATACCTGTGATCTGTCTTGGCATCCTGGCTATCTTTCATTCCCAGGGCATGTGAACCCTCCAGATTCCCAAGATAACAGTCATCACGAGAGAAAAGGAGAGGATGCTTTTCAAATTCTGAAAATATCTCCTGGCAGATCCTACTGCTTTCATTGAATTTTACAAAAAGGTAATGTACTTTCTGTTCTGTTTCTCTCGTTTTATTTATGATTTTTATTTTATTGAAATGCATTCTGTACCCTCTACCTGTTTTGAGAAAACTGACTTTAAAAGGAAATTGATCCCCTTTTAATTTTACCTAAGAGGAAAGAATCCCTTGTCTGGATATGCAAAAAATTACTGATGAAATGAAAGCAAACTGAAATGTATCTCGGGTCCTGAGCCAACGATGCAGTGTACCTCAATCTAAGAGGGGTTAAAACTTATCTGGAAAACTCATCAAGTTTTTGGTGCTACCTAGTATTTTAAAAGTCCAAAGGAGTTTCAAACACTTCAATGATTTTGAATCTCTTCTCTAACCTAGTATCTGAAGTATGTGGGGTCTATCAAGTTTTCTCTCGTTGCTTTCTAGAGGACTAAATGAGTTCAATTCAAAAGCACTTTGGTGCAGTAGGGAACCTGGATTCGTTTATTACTTTGCTAGGTAGTGATGTTCTTGAGTCCAGGTTTTATGAACGTCCTCTGCCACTTCATGCTTTCCTTTTCCCAATACTGTTCTTTCCTTTTATATTAAAAACAATGTTTAAGAAGGAGTTTAGGACTGTTCCAATGACACCTTTATCATATTTAGTGATGTCTCTATTAATTGCACTCTTTTAATTTCACTCTTCTCTTTCCAGTGTATTCATCTGCTCCTGTCTCCTCTTCTCTACCTGGGCTGGAGGTGAAACCCTCCATGGAATCCCCAGTGTATATTTTTCGTGAGGAGCCGGGCCCTACCTGCTCCCCAGGACCTTGCCCACTACCTAGCAGCAGTAGCAGCAGCTGGCTTGTGGACTGGGCAGAATATGGCAACAATAGTAGTGGTGCTTATGAGGACTTACAGCAGAATGACACCAACATCTCCCCAGCTATTCCCATAATCATCACTGCAGTCTACTCCATGGTCTTTGTGGTCGGCTTGGTTGGCAACTCTTTGGTCATGTTTGTCATCATAAGGTAAGGATTTTGGTGGGTCTTTTAACTGTCATTGTAGGGGGAAAGCTACATAACTAAAGGGAACTAAGGGAAAATAGGAAGGGTCATAGCTTAGTGGTAGGTAGAGCATCTACTTTGCATGCAGAAGATCCCAGGTTCAGTTCCCAGCAACTCCAGGTAGGACTGGGGAGACTTCATGCTGGAACCATTGAGAGCAGCTGTCAGTTAGCATACACAATACTGCACTTGGTGGATCAATGGTCTGCCATGTTATAATGTTTCATGTAAGGGGAAAAGCTCTCTGTTTCTTGATGGTTGTGTCTTGATGGTTGTGTCCCTTGGGCTGCTTGAGTTCTAAGATGCTTCCTTACTGAGGGCTATTTGAGTGCCAGGACCAAACTACAGATGCTGGATTGGTGCTTGCAAATGGCAGGGTGGGAGGGATGGCAGAAACCCCTCATTTATGTGGCATTACTAATTCAAGAAATTTCCCTTCACAGTTTACTGGTTTACTGTGCTAACCCAACACAGGGGGAAACTGCTTTGTAGACACAGATGGGACTGTTTTAAATGTGAGTCTTCATTTGGTTGTAAGAATAAAAGTGAAAACTGAAGCAGAACATGGGCTTGAAAGTTAAACATCTGAATACCTATCAGTGCTGGAAAGCACTGTGGAAATATGTGAGCAGAGCTCCCTCCAGGGATAAGACACAGTTAATGTGGTCTATATTATTGCTAACATTATATAATACACATACACTTTAACTGCCAGTAGATCTAGTATTTATAATATTTTCCTTTTTTGTTTTCCAAATGAAACAGTGTCATTATTTATTATCATTTTTTAATCTATATAGAAGTTGTTACTCTCCCTCCCACCCACCCCCATCAGATGTCTCAGCAGTATAACATGGGTATAGGAGCTTTGGAAGAAAAGATTCCCCCACCAGGCCTAACAGAGCCCTGTTTTACCCCCACTCCCTGCATGTGAGTAGATGTGCAGGCAGCACAAAATGCCATTGAGGTAAATGTGAGGTCACTGTAGTTCTATCCAAGCGTCCTTTCTCATCCAGTGAAGAAGGGAGAGCAAGGCTGTGCTCGCTACATAACCTTCCTAATGGTCTGACTCCAAAGGTTGGGTTCTGAACTTCTACAGCAGGGAGGCCACTCAACAGGCAAGGGCTCTGCCTCCCCTGATGGGAAAAGTTTGAGGGAGGACACCTGACTGGGGTTTCTGAGTTTCCCACCCAGTCCTCTTTCTAGGTTCGATACAAATTGCTTATGCACCAAGGCATGAGTAGCTTGTGCTGAGTGGAGGGAAGGAGTAGAAGAGAACATGTGTGGTGAATGATGAGGGGATAGGTATTCTGTTGAGCTTGTGGGAATCATTCATATATGAACACTGCACTCAGAGGATGGGGTGGAGGATGGGGTCGTAACAGTGGAGGGTGGGGAACTACACACACAGACTCTCTCTCTCTCTCTCTCTCTCTCTCTCTCTCTCTCTCTCTTGTGTGTGTGTATGAGAGAGAGAGATGCAATTGATTTCAATACTCTGAGTATGAATAGCATGAACTATCATATAAGTGCACATAAAATTACAGATCTTTTTTTTACAGGATACTTGATGGGTGTTTTTTGGTGGGGGGGATAGATACACTACAGGTAATCTTTGATCAATTTTCTTGACTGCTCTTTTTTTTCTTTCAAACATCTGCTGTGAGCCTTGATTGTGATTGAAGCCCTGATGCTGTAGAAGTGGGATTAATCTTGCAACACATGCCACTTCCCTGATCGAAAATGCCCTCCCCCAAAGCTAATGGTAGCTGTAATGTGAAAAGAAAAACGCAGGCAGCATACAATTAACTGAATTGCCCCAGTCCCCCCCAGCAGAGCTAATAGGAGCTTCAGGATGGGGAAAATTGAGATGGAGACAATGGTGTTGGGAGTGGAATATCTTAAATATCTTTTCTCCCAGCACTGCTTCTCAAATCAAAACTAGAGTTTTCAATAGCTTTCTTAAATTTACCATCCAGAGAGAGTTGGTAGCAGATCTCCTAGTCATTTATCTTTGGGCCATCTGCTTTTTCACCATATTTTTTAAAAAAATATTTTACCAGTTTTGGAAGCCGTCAGTTTTCTGTACTAAACTTCTGGTGTGCTTCATACTGTGATCAAAATCATTGGCAGCATCCTTTCCAGCTGCTCAAATCCCACAGTTCGAAATATTTGGTGCTAAATCATGTTGGGGTTTTTTTTTGGGGGGGGGGTCTGATCAGTGCTCAGCAAGCCAGACAGGTAAAAAGGGGGTGGAGAAAACAAAGCAAAAATTACAAACAGTGAACAATATTGAATAATAAAATTCAGACACTTGCAGAACATTAACAATTCATTGCGTCCTCCAGAGGAAGTGCTTCCAAATCAGCACAATAAATGGATGTTTTAGTGGGAAAATGTGTATTTCACAAAATTAATGTGAGGGGAAACACTGGATCTTATAAACTTCTAAATTATACAAACAATTTCTAATGCATTTTGAATGAGGACTGTAAGATAGAAAAGCTTTCTTTGTGCCTGTGTGGAAGGGGGCATTATATACTGAGTTTCTCTGTATTCATATGGGAGCGGGTGTCTCTATGAAAAGGTATACATTTCTGTTTGTTTGCGGAAAGAATGATTGTGTGCAACAGAAAAATGATTTTTCAGGTGCCTAATTACTTTGACTGGCTACAACTCTATGTACATTGACATGGGGCTTACTTCTCTGGAGTAACTTGTATAGGATCTCACTGCTAATTACTGAAGTCCTTGAAATGGTTCTTAGCATGATGGCTAAGTTAGTTCACTTCCTTCAGTGTTTCTTTCCTTTCCTTTTTCTTTCTTTGAATGGGTTTTGTGCCATGTCTTCACTAATGGCTTTTCAGAGTTCCCCATCTGAAAAATGGACAAATGCTTTCTGAAAATTCTTCTAAACATGTAGTATCTTAATAATATGCTGCAGATGTATGTGTTAGGCATGCACCTTGACGTGTAGCCTGGATTTACCTTGTTGAGTCCTTGTTTTGTGCTTGTGATGCAGTCAGGGTCGGGAGTGTGTAATCTTTGTCCGCCTAGTATAATGTCAGGAGACCTGTGAGCACCTAGGGTAACAACTGTACACCTTAGGTGAACATACAGTTTCTGTGGACTCAGCTCCTTTTCTCTAGGTTCCTGAGTCTCGTTCCTAATTGGATTCTATTTCTTGAGCATTTCCTCTTTTCTAATCAGCTGTCTCTTCATGTCACTTCCCTTCTCCTGTCATAAATTTCAGGAGTTTGTATATAGGTCTTACTGTACCATTTTCGGTAACTGAACCCAACTGGATCTCTGCGGGGCTAGAGACTCAATTTCTATAGGAAACAAGACTGGGTTTAAAATAAACAGCACTTTTCTAATGCCTTTTCTAACTTTAGAAATACAACGTATTTTCTAACTCTGGAAATCATACGTGCAAGAAAAGCCTTTGTTATTTTAACATATTTTTGTCACAGTAGGATGTTCATTGGAAATGTTGCAGGCCTTTTTTTTTGTAAGGAGAGGGAATAGGCACTAATTTCATCATCTAATGGAAACAGAACTTCAGCCTTTTGGATTTGCCACTGTGATGCCATTGTCAACTAGTAATGGCTCCCATAAGAATGATGTGACCCCAGCAGTAATTCTGAAGTCACTCCCTCAATGTACTGATGCCCATTGCCCCAGGATGCCAGTTAAATGGAAGAGCAGATGACTGTCATCAGACTCCAAATTAGCCACTTTCCCTAATTATCTAACAAGCCTCCAGTGATTTGAATAATTTTCTGCGTTAAAAAAATGGTCTTTACAAGAAACATTTTTGCAGATATCTTGCAGTATGGATACAATCCCAATGAGAGGGGAGGAAAAATATACTTCTGTTTCTCTGCCGCTTCTGCCTAAATTTCTGCTGGAAAAATATCAATACAGGGTTCCACACTCGCAATCACCAGTGGAGTTTGCATGGGATTGCCATTAGAATGCCCATTTCATCTAGAAGAATATATTAAAAATATAGGGAAAATACACTTCTACCACACTGTGTGTGTAGTAGTGTTAAACAACCGTTAAAGAAACTAACCAGGATTAAGAGATCTTCCATATGATTCCTTATTGCAGGTGTCCTCCAGAAGTTTTAGACTACAACTCCCAGCATCCTTGACCTCTGGCCATATTGAGGGGGGCTCAGCAGAATTTTAGTTCAAAACATCAGGAGGGCACTGCTTGGTTATCCATGTCTTGTGGTATAACAATCTGCACAGGGTACTATTCATAGTTCTAACTTTTTATTAACTCAAATGAGTGATATAACCCTGCCTATTAACATTTACATATGGATATGTAGAAGAGCTATGTTTTTCAAACAGAAGTACTAATACAAAGTATGTCTGAAATGATACACAACAAAACCCACCACAGGCAACTCCTGGATTGGTCTAATCCAGCCTGACTGGTCAAATCCATATAGTCTAATTCATATGTTCTAGTGCATATAAAAGGTCATATGGAATGCCTCGGTACTTTTTAAAAAGAAATTTATATCCCATCTTTCTACATCACTAGTAGCACTAAGGCAGCTAACAAAAGCATTTAAAAAACAAAAAACCAGCCTTAAAATAATAAAATGATTCAATGCAAGGAAGTTCCGCAGATACGTATTTCTGTTCTATTTCAAGGAACAGAAAAACTAGGCAGATGGTCCTCAATGTATGGATGCTTGTTCATACTCGCTTGTCCCTTGCCTAGAAAGCATGGATCGGAGTGGGTTGTCCACTTCTCTTCCTCTTTCTATGCATGGATCCGAGAGATTTTGCCCTTGCCACACCACTTTCCCTGGGGAAACCCACTCTTTGGCAATAAATCAGAGCAAATGTCAATATGGAGAAAATATGAATTGCTGTTTGGTCTAGTTGAATACTAAAGAGCGTGAAGGACTCCAAGGAGGCCCGGGACACTGCTGCTGCCGCTTTGCCAGTGAGTCTTGGGGAGGACCGCTCCCCCTGCAAGCCCATTCTCCACCTTGGGCCTGGGGGCGGGCCCCAGACTCCACCTCAGCATATAAGGCTCCACGGAGGCCTCGGAACATCGCTGCTGCCACTCTGCCGTGTGTTTGTGGGGAGGGCTCTTCCCCCTGCAGGCCCATTCTCCATCTTGGGCTTGGGGACGGGCCCATACTCCCCCTCAACGTGAAGGACTCCAAGGAGGCCCGGGACACTGCTGCTGCCGCTTTGCCGGTGAGTCTTGGGGAGGACCGCTCCCCCTGCAAGCCCATTCTCCACCTTGGGCCTGGGGGCGGGCCCCAGACTCCACCTCAGCATATAAGGCTCCACGGAGGCCTCGGAACATCGCTGCTGCCGCTTTGCCGTGCGTTTGTGGGGAGGGCTCTTCCCCCTGCAGGCCCACTCTCCACCAGGCCAGGGGGCGGGGCCCACGCTCACCACCGCCGCAGCCTCGGGGACACTGGTGCTGCTGCAGCGGTTGTTGGAAGTGTTCTGATATGTTTTAAACTGTTTTTATTTTTTTGCTTTGTTGTACCACCATAAGCGGTGGTTTTTATCCATGTACTTTTATTTTGTTTTGATTTATTTTGGGTTGGGGTGGGGTGGTTGGGGAGTGGGGTGGGGATTGGTTTTGTTTTCATGTAATTGTTTTTGTTTGTTTGCTTTTATATTCTGTAAATGGAGGCAAGTATGAGGCTTGGGATTCCTACTGTGGAGGGGCGAGGGAGGTATGGCGGTGGGGGCAGATGTCATAGGCGAAGGGGATCGAGATACAGATATGCTCGTACCCCTTCCAATCTGCGCCCCATCCCGAGAGACGAGGGTAGGGTGAGCAAGGATTACTCACCTCCGTCACTGGTGTTGTGCAATGCCAGGTCTATAGGCAACAAAACCGCCACCCTGCGAGATTTCTTCACCTCGCAGGGGGTTGACCTGGCATGTGTGACTGAGACCTGGGTGCGCGAAGGGGATACTGTTACCCTACGAGAGATGGCGCCCCCGGGTTTCTCCGTCCTTCACCAGTCATGGACTGTGGGCCGGGGGGGAGGGGTGGCGTTATTAATCCGGGAAGATTGTTCTTTCAGGGCTCTACCATCGCCATCGATCCCCGGCATTGAATGTGTTGGCCTAGTGTGGGGCTCCGAGGTGAGCTTGGCTGTCTGGCTGGTGTACCGGCCACCTAGCGCACCAGCAGCCACCCTGTCAGGCCTGCTGGAGGCGGTGGCCGGCTGGGCCTTGGAGTTCCCTAACCTATTGGTATTGGGGGACTTCAACATCCATGCTGATGCCACTCCCTCCTCACAGGCTCTGGACCTGGTGTCTTCCATGGCGACACTAGGGCTCTCCCAGTTTGTTTCGGGCCCCACACATCTAGCAGGCCACACGCTGGATTTGATCTTTGGCGTCGGTATAGATGTGATCATGTTTCCTTCGATGAAGGTGCCATGGTCTGATCACTATGCTCTGAAAGCCAGGATTGACGTTCCACCCCCACCCTGCTTGGGTGGCGAGCCAATTTGGGCTCGCCCGCAGAGGCTGATGGACCCTGATAGATTCCGTCAAGCCTTGCGGGACCTTTCTCCCCCTGGCGACTCATTGACTGAGCTTGTTGAGGCCTGGAATACCCAGCTCCTGGCAGCCATCAATGAGATCGCACCTAAGCGCCCTCTGCGACCCCGCAGAAACCGGGCTCCCTGGTTTACCGAGGAGCTCCGGAAAATGAAGCGGGACCTCAGACGGCTAGAGCGAGTATGGCGGGGTGCCCGTGACGGAGCCTCAAGAACATCTTATAGGGTTTTTATGAAAACCTATGAGATGGCAGTGAAGGCCGCTAAAAAGTCCTACTTCTCGGCCTCCATTGCATCCGCTAGCTCTCGCCCGGCGCAATTATTTAGTATAATTCGGTCTTTAACGTCCCTCGAAGGACAGCCAAATTTAAATAACAATTTGACACACAGCTGTGAGGCATTTGCGAGCTTTTTTGCGGAGAAGGTCTTGTTGCTCCGCCATGACCTCCCTGCCAATTTGGATACAATAAAGGAACTGGAGGCCCCTCGACTGTCCTCGGGTTCAGTATTGGACCACTTTGACTGGATATCCCCAACTGATGTAGACAGATTCCTCCGAGCTGGAAAGCCCACCACCTGTCCTCTCGACCCGTGCCCGTCCTGGCTGATTAGAGCGTGTCCAGAAGAGGTGCGGGCCCCCCTGGGGGATATCATCAATCTGTCCCTTGGCACCGGGACATTCCCAGGGGAACTGAAGGAGGCAGTGGTGCGCCCGCTCTTAAAGAAAACATCATTAGATCCCTTGGATCTATCCAATTACCACCCGGTTTCGAATCTTCCATTCCTGGGTAAGGTGATTGAGAGAGCGGTTGCTGAACAGCTTGGTAGGTTTCTGGATGAAACATCAGCTCTGGATCCATTCCAGTCCGGCTTCCGCGCTGGTCACGGGACCGAGACGGCTCTGGTCGCCCTAACAGATGATCTCCGCAGGCAGCTGGATCGAGGCGGGTTGGGGCTGCTGATTCTTCTAGACCTGTCAGCAGCCTTCGACATGGTCGATCACGAACTCCTGGACCACCGCCTTGCCGACGTGGGGATCCAGGGCACAGTCCTTCAATGGCTGCGCTCGTTTCTCTCTGGTCGGGGACAGAGGGTGGCGCTTGGGGGGGAATTGTCATCCCGCCACTCCTTGGTGTGTGGTGTGCCTCAGGGTGCAATACTCTCCCCGATGCTTTTTAACATCTTTATGCGCCCCCTCGCCCAGCTTGTCCGGAGTTTTGGGCTGGGCTGCCATCAGTATGCTGATGACACCCAACTCTATTTGTTGATGGACGGCCACCCGGACTCGGCCCCAGACACACTGATCAGATGCTTGGAGGCTGTGGCTGGATGGTTACGTGGGAGCCGGCTGAAGTTAAATCCTTCGAAGACAGAGGTCCTCTGGCTGGGACGGGACGACATGGGACTGAGGGGGCAACTCCCATCTCTTGCGGGGGTGCAATTAGTGCCAGCACCGTCCGTTAAGAGTTTGGGTGTAATCTTCGATTCCTCCCTCTCCATGGAGGCACAGATTGCAGCTACAACAAAGGCGGCATTTTTTCATCTCCGCCAAGCTAAGCAGTTGGCTCCTTACCTCTCTCGCCCTGACCTAGCCACTGTGATCCACGCGACGGTCACCTCCAGACTGGATTATTGTAACTCGCTCTACGTGGGGCTGCCCTTGAGACTGACCCAGAAACTCCAGCGGGTGCAGAATGCCGCAGCGAGACTCCTTACGGGGTCTTCGCTTAGAGATCACATTCATCCGGTGCTATACCAGCTGCACTGGCTCCCGGTGGAGTACAGGATCAGGTTTAAGGTGCTGGTTTTAACCTTCAAAGCCCTATACGGCCTAGGGCCCTCGTACCTACGGGACCGCCTCTCCTGGTATGCCCCACAGAGGAACTTACGATCTTCAAATAAAAACACCTTGAGGGTCCCAGGCCTCAGAGAGGTTAGGCTGGCCTCAACTAGAGCCAGGGCTTTTTCGGCTGCGGCTCCAACCTGGTGGAACGCTCTGTCACAAGAGACAAGGGCCCTGCAGGACTTGACATCTTTCCGCAGGGCCTGCAAGACAGAGCTGTTCCACCTGGCATTTGGTCAGGGCGCAGCCTGACCCCCTCCTCTGGCAATCTTTACAAAGCTTTAGTTTATGGTTGCCATGAATTTTGATTTTAATTCATTTTTATAATGTTTTATAATGTCACACTGTTTTAATGTTGTTAGCCGCCCTGAGCCCGGCTTCGGCTGGGGAGGGCGGGATATAAATAAAATTTATTATTATTATTATTATTAAAGAGCTCTTTCCCCTAGGAGAAAGCAGTGGGAAAAGAGGGAGTGTGGAAAGGCTGAATGTCAGGTTAAAAGCCTGCCACAACAGTTTTAAGATGATGGCAAGATTCTTGAGAAGCCATGACTGCCAGAGGGGTATAAGAGTGGTTTAATGGTATGGCATGGATGTAGGCTATTACATCCTCACATACATCTGCTGCCAAACAAAGGTCCCTCATCCCCATTCTATCTATGCTTTGGGCACAAACCTGCTAAATGTATGCAGTTTGTGAGCTGGAACCCAGCATGATTCATGGGGAGAGGTTATGTGTTCCTCCACCAGGGTTCCTCCACACAGACATTCCTTCTTCTGTCCATGTGGTGTTAACTGCATAGAGGCTAATGACTAAAGGAGTCTATAGCAGTCGGTGCAATAAATTTTGGGTGCTTAGTTGGGTGACTTGGCTCTGGACAGTGGGAAGGATGCACCTCCCCTTCTCCTCTTCTCTCTAGGGTCCATATCCTTGGGATTCATACCCAAGCCCTATTTGGTCGACAGCAGGGGACAAACTGTCTCACATCTTTGGGCTTTCCGATGTGTAGATATCAGCAGAACTGTGGCTGCCACTCTCTCCTAACAAGTCTCCTAATTAACATCTAGGAAATGAAATACCTGACAAGACATCATCATATCCAACATTTACCATCACACTCGAGGCAGCAGGAGTTAAAGTGAAGCATGGGTGGGGAACATGCTGCTGTCCCATCATGTGTTTCTCAAGTTAGTTGTTCCCAGGAAACATAAGATAACGGCTGCCAGATTTCCTCCTCATAACATCTAGTTAGGTCCTCAGAAGAGACCATTCAAAGATCAATATTCTTTCTGGAATTCTCATTTAAAAAGAAGTTTCTTGCACCTGAGATTAAAGAGTAGAGTCAATATCCATTTTTTTTCTTGCTGCATCTTTGAGCCTTAATTTGGCAATGCAAGAATTAGAGCTCACTTATTAAGTCAATACTTATCCATAGCGCTTTGTGTTGGATTAGATGTGGGGGCTGGTGTTAATGAAAAAAACAAACCATAACCTATCACATTGACTTCTATTGCCTGAAGCAACCAAACAGAAGAAGAAAAGGCATGACTGGAATGTAAAAGTACATTTCTTTTGAGCTGTTGTATTGTGAGTATGGATGGGACAATAGGTCCATTTTGGTTCCTCATTTGTCCAGTCTTAAGGTCAGTTCCCCACATTTCCACATCAGATTGCAATTTTTTTTAAAGGTTCTAATGAAAATTTATCAGCATTTTCCTGCACAGACGCACACACAGTTTCCCAAAATATACACGTTTGTAAAGAAATTTCCCTAATATAAGGCATATGGTATGTTATTTTCACCAACACATGCATTTATATGCAGACTTCTTTGAGTTTTGTACAGGTTTGTTCACTTGAGAACTTTCATTGCAAAATTTGAATGGGTGAGACTTGGGAAATCTGTTTGTGTTTTGGTTTGTATATTGTTCTGGAAAGTGAGAATTAAGTAAGGATGCTCTTAAATGTGAACTGAATCAAATTTCTCTCCCATCCCACCCTGTGACAAAAAAAGAAGTGAGATGCTGCATTCAGTAGTTTGTCTGTCATCAAAAGCTCCTAAGAAAGCTTTGTGGTGTGATAGATGGGAGATCACATCTGGATTAGAAACTGGTTTAAAACAGGTAATAAACTTTTCCTGCTTAACCATTTCTTGTCATTGGTAGCAGCAGGTGACATGATTGGACAGTGCCGCTCAACTGACCTCCAGCTAGTTATGTCATTTCTGCTTATTCGGAGGTAGAGTACAGAGGTAGAGTACAGTGGCACAGTGCAAACATATTTACACAGTCAATCCGGTGTTCTTCCTGGTGAGTTTGCACTATGCCAACCTTGCCCCCCTCCCCTCTATTGCCCAGTAAGCAGCAGTGGTGCGGCTGGCTGAAGGTCAGGTAGGTGCTGCAGCCACAGCACCCACTACTGGTCATAAGCTTCAGTCGCAAGTGAATGAAATCCTTTAATTTTCCAGTTTGCAAGTCCTTGGGTTTCTTGGGCAAATGCTTGGCTGCCTCTTTTAAAGATGTTCTTTTATGAACAGTCATTTAGTAGTATGTTTTCCAGATGTTGACTTAAAGGCTAATTTGAGTGAGCAATTGCAGTCCTTAAACATTAGTGTTAATCATAGCAACATTTAATATATACAGTAGTTTTAATCAAGGCAAACAGCTGCAATTTGCAACCCTGATTATCTGTGAAAACTGCATATATATGACTTCAGATTTTGTGCAGATTGTTGTTGCCAGCTACTGCATGATACCATCTGCAGACTAGCAATACAAATTTTAAGAATACAGCTGCAAAGAGATCATAGAAGCCTAATGGAAATCAATGGGGGAAGTAAGTTGTGACTTATTCAAGTATTGCTACTTTAACAAAATTCAAATGTAGCCATTTTTCATAGAGGTGGTGACAGTGTAATTGCACATGTTTCAACTAGTACAAGTGGAATGAAAGAGTTTAACACTGAAATGCTACTCTAAATTATGCTTGCCAAATGACACAGGATAGGCTTGCAACTAAATCCTTGACCCAACTATGACTTCAAATAACAATAGTGTCGTAAAGTTACAAGAGCGTAGCAATTTTGTTACACCATCACAACCTTAAGTCAGTGTTTCTGCTATGTTAATATATAACTAGTAACTACAATGGTGTGTATGTCCATATGTAAACATGTCTGTGCCTCAGGGCCCAAAATATTTTGAATTGTCCAAAATATGGAAGATCAGAAGCAGGAGTGTGGGGACTCTTTGCAGCTAGCAGGCAAATTCCTGGGCTCTCCCCTCTCCCCCACTGATGGGCGGACAGGGCTGGCCAGGTGTCATTCACTTGATGTCACCATGATGTTAGGAGAACCATTTCTCCTTTGTGGCATGGCTTGAGTTCAAGCTGTGCTGAATGTAAGAGCCAAGTGGGGCTTTGAAGTTACTGCAAATTCACCAGTGGAGGCAATCTGTAACCTGGGTTGGTACTGAAGTTATAACGTCTGAATTGGTCAAAAATTCATTTTTGTTCTAGAGTCTTATAAGGGACATGGCTATGAGGGTATGGCTTGGGGATTGTTCTGAAGATTGACTGAATTTCATAATTCACCACTTCACCAGTACTAGGAAAAGCCCTACATATGTATACATTCACAGTGATTATCATGCTACTGTTTGCATGTGTGACGTTTTGTAATATAAAGAGCTGGCAGTATTCAGCTATTCAGTCCATTAAGTATTTTGTCTTACGGCAGTACAGTAGTGCTGAATGTTGCTAAAGGCTGACAGATCGATGGCAACCACTCACTTGGCCAAAAAAACAACTAAGGTTCCTGAAAAGAATGGAAACACTAGGGGGCGTTACTTGTCATCCGCTGAAAAAATTATACCCTCATTTAGCTGTTGTTGGATCTTATTTCATGAAACTAAATCTAGCAACTTTATGATGGCTTGACTAATTTGCATAATCTAATTAAAATTGCTCATGAATTAAGTTCTGCTGCTGGCAAGTAAAACTTAATTGCTAACACAGCATTGCAGCAATAAATCAGTTAAAGGGTGAAATAAAATATATAGACTACAAGCCTTGGCAAATGCTACTATTTCTGTCTGAAAACAGTAGCCTACTGAAAACTGCTCCAAGTTTTCTTTTGCAAAAAAAGGAAAAATGTAAAAAGTGGGCTTGCAGAAGATGTGAAATGTCGCCTGAAAAATCCAAATAAATTTGTCTTTGCCCTCCCGCAATTGCTCCCACAACTGCTATTTTCTTCCCTTGAATTTTTCTCCAGTACTATTTTATTCTCTCTTGCTGCATGATACTTACACCCAAAGGAGAAATTAGCATAAAGCCAACAATCAATACAGCAATTTACACATTGGAAGAAACACACACAGAAGAATGCAAAACTGTAATTAAGCAATACAGCATCCTTGCTTTTCTTAGAAGGGTTCATTCTCCACCCACTCCCAGATTCTAACTAAACAAATGACTTAATGCCTTTGTCTCAAGGCTAAAATATGGCAATGTAGGCACTCAGATATGACTATATAGCATCATCTCTGAGGGAAAATAAAGAGGCATTGTCCTTATTCAGGGGGGTTAGTAGGAAAGGGAAAACAGGAACATGTATTTCTTATGCAGTGCTGAACCAAACAATGAAACTGCTTCTGGGAACATTGCCCACTTGCACTGGAAATGCAGTGCTCTGTTTCTTTCTCATAGATCAGTGATGGGAAAACTGTGGCCCACTAGATGTTGTTGGACTCTAGCTCCCATCAACCCCAGCTAGCATGGCTATTGGGTTACAATGGGAACAGGGCCAGACCTACCATTAGGTAAAATGAGGCAGTTGCCTCAGGCAGCAGATGCTTGGTGGGTTGGGGATGGGGATGAATAATCAGAAGATAGAACGGTGTGTGTGCCTGCCCTTCACACACTATCTCGCTTTCTCCCATTGTGGTAAAGTACCCCATAAGTGTTTTTATTTATAAATAAATACATAAATACATGTTTTAATTGAAAGGTTTCTGAACATACAAATAAAAAATATCAAAACAAAACAGAATCACAGTACATTGGCTGCCATATTTTTCATTATGAAATCCAGTATATTAACTTATAGTCTTCCTATAGGTTGCCATGGCTTGATGGAGGAATCATAGGATCTTTTGCCCAATGTGGGGCTTGAACCCATGACCTTGAGATTAAGAGTCTCATGCTCTACTAACTGAGCTATATAAGTAAACTGTTAAGATATGAAATAAAACAAAACAAAGGGTTATATATTTTTAACCTTCATAGCCTTCAGTTTTCCTGTTAACTTTTCAGCTAAAGCAATTTGCCAAATGGTTGTGCATCACTTGGATAATGTTAATCCTAGAGTGGTTTCTCAGTTTCTCAGTGACAAGCCACCACCATTGAAAATATAACTAAGTCCTTGTAAGGGAATTTCAGCAGTTTAATTATAAAACATGGGCAACATGTTAGCCGAGAAGTACATTGCTTACATCCCACTATTTTACAGACACAACTAGTGTTCAACTGCCAATCCAGAATGCTTTTGTAGATTGAATTGTGATATTCGAAGCTGCAGTTTTGTCCTTTGCATCAAGCAGCAAAATGTCTTGGCCTAGCCCAGAGTGGGAGTGAAGTCCAACATCTGGAGAACCAAAGGTTCTAATCCTAATAGGGAAACATTTTCACCCCTGTTAGTGCACCATCATCACATACACAAAAGTAACTTAAAGGAGGGGGAGTACTTTGGGTGTCTGGGAAACCTTCAGTGAAAAGTGCCCCCCCCCATTTAAATTCACCTCGAAGTTAAACGTTTCTTTCAAAGCATTCTCAAAACTAAACTGACTTATGGGGTGACATAATGAAAATTCTTCTTGTTTTGCAGGTACACAAAGATGAAGACAGCAACCAATATCTACATTTTTAATCTGGCCCTAGCAGATGCCCTAGTAACCACCACAATGCCTTTCCAAAGTACTGAGTACTTAATGAACTCGTGGCCATTTGGGGATGTGCTGTGTAAAATAGTTATTTCCATTGACTACTATAACATGTTTACCAGCATATTCACGCTGACCATGATGAGTGTTGATCGATACATTGCTGTGTGTCACCCGGTGAAGGCTCTAGACTTCCGTACTCCCCTGAAGGCAAAGATCATCAACATATGTATCTGGCTCTTATCTTCATCAGTTGGCATATCAGCCATTGTCCTCGGAGGTACCAAAGTCAGGGAAGGTGAGTGTGAGCTCTGTTCTTTGCCGGTGATTTGTTCCTGCTCAATAATAAACTTTTTTTAAAAGCATAGAGACGACTAACACAATTAACTTTTGAATACCAGCTGCTTTTATGCACTTGGCTTGTTCTTACTAGAATCCTCAAAACTGCTCCTTTTCCTTTTTTCAAAAGATGGATTTCTAGTGATCATGGTTGTAACTGCAAAATAATCTAGCCTCCAATACTTGAAAGCTAGTGTAGGTCAGTGATGGTGATTGTAGGGACAAAGGAAGCTGCTTTGTCCCATTAGTCCATCTAGCTCCTTATTGATTCAAATTATGGAGTGCTGCAGCCAGTCATTGTAGACTCTGCACTGACTGGCAGTGACTTTCCAGCATTTCAGACAAAGGACATTCCCAGTCCCACCTGGAAATGCCGAGGATTGGAACTGGGACTCTCTGTAAGCAAAGCAGATGCTCTATTATGGCCCTTTCCCATTAGGAATTCACTGGTTTAAAACTTGCCTTCACAAACTCAGTAGATGGACTTTGACAAGTTTCACTTACAGTATTAGGAAAATCGCAGCTCCTACCCCTTTAACAATATGAGAATAATACTACAATTGGTATTAATGATTGCTGAGATGACACACACACACACACACACACACACACACACACACACACATCTATGCAGAATTTTTACAAAACTGTACTACATAAATGCAAAATATTATTCATAGTTGTTACTTTCCTGTGTGAAAGAAAAGATAGCCCACCCTGATTCATATACGAAATTGTAACATACATAGCAGTCTGGCAACCACGCGTTCTCACAGAAACGTCATCCATATGAATCAATTGCATGCAACAGAAATCTGCAAACTGGTTGAATCCCTCAAGCTGATGGTGTATTTTTCATGGGCCCTGCAGTGATGAATGAGCTGAATGAGACCAGATATTGCAAAGGATCCAAATGCATTGGTTCACATCTGTTAAATTATGTACCTGGAACTTTGTGTGTGAAAAGCACAGCCACAATTGAGCCTTGTTAATATGCAGTGAATAATTATGTGATAACCATTAGATTAAAATTCAGAAGCACTTAGAATGAAAAGTACATGATATTATGCTACGAAATATAATCACTATTAACCCATTGGTACTCTTAGCAGGTGAGTCACTCTGCAGTGGTTGCTTGAAGTCAGTCAAACTATGTTGACATGTATGGTTTCAGGATTTGATGTTTTTTAGCCCATGTGTCCATTCATCGTAACACCTAACAATTTCACCTATCCTAAAAAACTGCATGCTACTTACCTTGGGTGCTTTTGTAACCTATGCTATCCTCATACAGTCCCCAAAAGTGCAGGGGGAAAGTGAATTGATCCTCCCCAGATTTTTAAAAAATCCCCTTACACGGTGCCATAGCACAAGCGGACACGGAGCAATGGTTCCAAACTACAAGAAAAAAGATTCCACCTAAACATTAGGAAGAACTTCCTGACAGTAAGAGCTGTTCGACAGTGGAATTTGCTGCCAAGGAGTGTGGTGGAGTCTCCTTCTTTGGAGGTCTTTAAGCAGAGGCTTGACGACCATATGTCAGGAGTGCTCTGATGGTGTTTCCTGCTTGGCAGGGGGTTGGACTCGATGGCCCTTGTGGTCTCTTCCAACTCTATAATTCTATGATTCTATGATTCTATGCCACTGGCAGGGTTCATCCAATCAGAAGGGGTTTCTATGCCAGAAAGTGTGATTATTATTTACAATAATTTATATCCCACTCTCCCTCCCTAAGGAGATCAGAGAAGAGTACACTAAAAACAGTAAAACAGTATAAACAAGCAGCAGCAAACAAGAAGACTCATAGTTTCTAATCTCAACAAATTCTGCAAAAAACAACAACCCACTATTGGTTCAATTCCCCATGTTCATGGTAGACTGTGGGAGGACAGAGGAAGCCCTGAATTTCTGAAGCAGGCCTCCACTTTGGACCTGAGTCTAAGCAGTTCTGGCCCAAAGTGGTCTGAGGAAAAGCAATCCACTTTCCAGAGGCCCAAAGAGGGATCCAAACTAAGGTCACATACACACTATACAATTATGGCACACGCTCCTAAAAAAAAATCCTGGGAACTGTAGTTTGTTAAAGGTGTTGAGAATTGTAGCTCTCTGAGTGGTAAACTATGGTTTCCAGGATTCTTTTTTTTTGAGGGGGGAGGGTGCTTTAAATGTATGGTGTGTGCACAGCCTGAACCTTGTCCTCAGTGTAATTTACACTAGCTCCAAGGTGCAGAACCTTTCTTAGCCCAATGGTCATGTTCCCTTCTAGCTAAGCTTTCAGGGGCTGCCGGCTGACTGTGGTGAGCATGGTCAGAGGCAAAGTGGGTGGATAAAAGGATGTGAGTCTTACTTTTGCACAGTAGGCTACATTCCAGCCAATACAAAAGCCTGAGATTTCTATACCCACACCCATCTCTTCATTCAGGTAAGCTAGAGACACTGTCCCACTTCACAGATACATTCCAGACAGTCAAGAGCACTCATGGAACAGAGGCAGTGAGGGTTGTGGCTTGTTTCTGAGATAGACACACACACTCTCTCCCCACCCCCACCCCCTCTCTCTCACACAGGGCCAACTACTCCATGTATGATTTTTCAGCACCTTCCATGCTTTCAGTGTTTTTCTTGTCAATTTAATTTCAAGAATGCAAAAAGCACAATTTGTTGTGGAGGAGCAAAGCCTGTTAAGACCATTGGTTCAGTTGAGTGGGTTGAAGCATGATATTACTCTGTAGAATATTTGTTCTTCGGCATCATGAATTTCTCATCTCTGTAAATCATGCATTCCCACTCTCAGCTGTTCTTCCTCATTACTTACAGAACAACCCTTCTAAAAGCTACATCTCTGTCTAACCACCATAATTGAAAGAGCTCCAGTTCATTAGAGAGATACAGAATCGCCTTCAGGTAGAGACAATAAACTCTCTGTTTGAAATACATTTGTAAGGGCACATGAAAGTTCACCCTCTCAGATCAGCACTAACATCACAAAGCAAAGTTGAGCAAACTACAGAATGCACAGAGGATAAGAGACTGCACTTAGAAAGTGAAGACCCAGTTAGGAACACCTGACCCTAACAGTGCAAAGTGGAAAGTCTTGAAATCACATTAGTGGTAACAACAACAACAACAACAACAACAGCAACAACTTTATTACAGTATTTATATGTCACCCATCTGACTGGGTTGCACCAGTCACCATTGGCAGCTCCCAACAAAATATTAAAAACAGATTAAAACACCAGCCATTAAAAAATTCCTTGAATAGGGCTGCCTTCTAAAAGACATCTGGTCTTCTAAAAGTCAAAAGTTTGACATCTGATGGGAGGGTGTTCCACAGGGTGGGCACCACTACTGAAAAGGCCCTCTGCCTAGTTCCCTGCAACCTCACTTCTCTCAGTGAGGGAACTGCCAGAAGGTCTTTGGTGCTGGATTTCAGTGTCCGGGCTGATGCTGGGGGAGGAGACTCTCCTTCAGTTTTTTTAACATTATTTTGGAATTGTCATGACATGCATACTTAAAAACAAACAACCCACTGTTAAACTGTTAGTTTAATCTGTTCCTGTGTTTCCTTCTTGTTGGCTTTTTCATTTACAGACACAGGCAGTACAGAGTGCTCTTTGCAGTTCCCAGATGAAGATTATGCCTGGTGGGACACCTTTATGAAAATCTGTGTCTTTGTCTTTGCGTTTGTTATTCCGGTGTTAATCATAGTCATCTGCTATACTCTGATGATTCTGCGCTTGAAGAGTGTGCGGCTCCTCTCTGGATCTCGAGAGAAAGACCGAAACCTCCGTCGCATCACTCGACTTGTTCTTGTCGTGGTTGCAGTTTTCATTATCTGCTGGACCCCAATCCACATTTTTGTCTTGGTCGAGGCCCTTGGGGACGTGTCACACAGCACTGCCGCCATTTCCAGCTATTATTTCTGCATAGCTTTGGGCTACACCAATAGCAGCCTAAATCCCATCCTGTATGCTTTCCTGGATGAAAACTTCAAACGGTGTTTCAAAGATTTCTGCTTTCCTTTTAAGATGAAGACGGACAGACAAAGCACCAGCAGAGTCAGAAACACCGTTCAAGATCCTGCTTATTCCAGGGAGGCTGATGGTACAAACAAGCCAGTATGACTAGTCGTGGAAATGTCATCTTACTGTCCTCCTGGAAGAGAGGAATCCAATGATCTTGGACTAACTCAAATAACCACCGCAGTGTGAAATGGACAATAATAGACCTATTTGATATTGTGTAAGCTTTCTCATAGTCTGAACGGGCAGTTGCTGATAATGAGGGTTCCATCAGCCATGTTTACTGATGATTAGTTTTTGGATCATATTAAGAACAGATCTTTGTACATAGCACAATATCCATTCTTGGCAAAAGACAGCAAACTTCTTCACAATGCTGATCTCTTTATAGGAAGGGAAGGATGATATTTTCCGCTTATGACTCCTTGATGCTCTTACTTAGGATCCATATGGATGCTAGCATGTGGTTTTCAGAGATTGCTGTAAAAAAATAAGGGGGGGGGGTAAGGATTTTTACCGTTCAAAGATCTCGTGCAAAAATCTTGTTTTACTGTACTGTGTTACAATGAACAGTCTCAATTCTAAGCCAAAATTTCCTTATATTCTTTGAGTAAGAAGCATTTTCTGATAAGTGTGTGAACCATGTAGGAAATTAGGGAATCCAGCATTCTACTGCAAACATCTGGGAGCTGCTTTGGGTTAATTTACACAATCGTGTTTTATATTAGGAGTGAGAAACCTGTGATTCTCCAGATCCAACTCATATAGTCCTTGACTATTGGCCAGGCTAGCTGGGGATTGATGGGAATTGGTCTAACAACATCTGGGGGGGACTACATGTCCCCCACCTCTGCTTTATATGTTGATTACATTTGGGCTTGATAAACTGATCAACTGAAACTTCCAGCACTTCTACTATATGTAATTTATAGTTTTTAATCCTGAGGGAACGCTATAGGATGAGCTTGTCATATAATTACTGCAAATGGAAGACTGTGTAAATTTTATTTCTTTATAAAACTTATACCCCTATCTTCTAAGAAACCCAAGGTGTTAACAGGGAGGAGCCATGGCTTGGAGGTGGTGCACAAGCTTTGCAAAGAGAAGACCCCCAGTTCAATCACTGGTATCTCCAGTTAAAAGGACCAGGCAGCAGGCAGCAGGCAGCAGGTGGTTTTTAAGGACCCCCTGCTGAAGTTTCTGGAAAGCTGGTGCCAGGCAGAGTGGACAGCATTGCACTAAATACATAAATAGGCTGACCTGGTATTTCAGACACTTACTTTAATAATTATACCATCAAGGTAATTAGCTTGATGTAATTAATTAAGGAGGGACGCGGGTGGCGCTGTGGGTAAAAGCCTCAGCGCCTAGGGCTTGCCGATCGAAAGGTCGGCGGTTCGAATCCCCGCGGCGGGGTGCGCTCCCGCTGCTCGGTCTCAGCGCCTGCCAACCTAGCAGTTCGAAAGCACCCTCGGGTGCAAGTAGATAAATAGGGACCACTTACTGGTGGGAAGGTAAACGGCGTTTCCGTGTGCGGCTCTGGCTCGCCAGATGCAGCTTTGTCACGCTGGCCACGTGACCCGGAAGTGTCTCCGGACAGCGCTGGCCCCTGGCCTCTTAAGTGAGATGGGCGCACAACCCCAGAGTCTGTCAAGACTGGCCCGTACGGGCAGGGGTACCTTTACCTTTACCTTTACCTAATTAATTAAGGTAATTAATTAATTAGCTTAAATAACCATAAAAACTCTGTCAAAATCCAAAACAAGGCTGTAAATAAATCAGTCCATGATACTACTAAAGTTTGCCAAAATAAAGGTTTTTTTAAATAAAAAAAAAAAAATCATCACCACCATTATTTCAAAGATGGTAATATTGGGTTCTGGTGGCCTTTTGGGAGTTCCAGAACTGAAGCATTGTGCCCAAACATGAATGTTTAAATTAGAGGTTGCCAACATGGACACCCATACGGCCACACAGAAGCCTTTCCTGGTGTCCACAGAGTACCCAGCCTTCCCCTCATTGAAACTAAGCTTGAAAGCAGCATTCTATTGTAGCCAACTGAATAGGTTGTGTGCTTTTTGTGGTGTGTGTGGTACCCACAACAGTGTGCCTTGTTCACAAACATGCCCATGGCCTCTCAAAGGTTGGTGTCCTCTGGTGTGAATCATATGTCTAAAAAGTAAGACACCGGCTTCATCTTAGCATACAATGAGCTGTCATGCCTGCTCACTTTGCTCACCAACTCCTCTCTTCACAGGTTGGCCAAACCATTTGCCTTCTTACCTCACAGATTGCCTAAATTGTGCACCCCCTCCCCTTACAGATCACCCAAACAACAGCCCAGGTGAGCTTTAGATGAACAGGCAGGACAGTCTGCTGCTGCTTCATTCCATGGCCTTTGACAGGGCTGAGGCAGCATCATTGTGAGGTACACAATGGCAGCAGGGCCGGACAGTTGCTGGGGAGCTGACCCGACTTGTTCTGCCTGTCCTGCCTGTCCTTCGGTAGCTCACATGGGCTCTGCTCCACCTACTTGCTTGTTTGCTGCACCTGGCTGGGCCACCCAGGTTCTGTCATCATGCTGTAGTTCACTTGGCCACCTGTCGATGGCCACATGAACTGCAGTGTGATGATATTCTTACAATTTTATTATATACAGTACTCAGATTTATGGTGTCCTTCTGCTACAGGCTCTGAAACCAGAGGACTCCTGGGTATGGGTTACAGGAACCAATGAGACTGCTTCTCATTGCAATGCAATCTAATGAATTTAAAGTTGCCTTCTCCACTCTGCCCTGCTGGCTAGAGCTAATGAGAGTTATAGTCCAAAACAGGAAGGTATCAGGTTGGAGAAGGCTGCTCTAGGAGCCTTCCCAGTGTCATTGTCATCCCACCCCACTTGTTCTATTTCACCATTAAATTTCTAAATTGACATGCAGCAAAGCCACAAAAAATGTTTCAACCAAAATATACTGTATAAATGTGTATAATTTATTCCAGCTAGGCTTTTTGCGAGTAACATAATTGTGGACTGTTTGCATATGTCTGTCTGCAATGCAAGCTTTCTCGATCTGCAAGATCACTGCATGGTCCCTGACTCTTGTATTTGTGTCTGTCTACCACAAAAAGTGCTTCAGTGTGGTTTTCTTTTACTTTCTTTTTTTTTAAATTACAAATATAGTAACATATATATTCTGCATCATGATGATTAGTCCTTTTTTTGTTCAAAACCCCAAAAATATATCTGCCTACTGATTGTGAGAGTGACACAGTATGCTTTTCACTAATATGGAATTCTTGAGAAAGACTATCAATCATCTAGAGCAAAATCTAGTAAAAATAACTTCTTGCATAAAGGTTTGATGACAGAGGCACATTTAATTTTTGTCAAAGCATTTATCATCCAAATTTTTTCACTTTTCCTAAGTTAAGTTCTTAGATTATGGGAGAAATTGCATAAAATTTAAACACTATAAATCATGATCAAATAACAAGTTACACATATTGCATAGCATGCAGCTATGCCTCTTCTCTTTCTTAAACTAATTACTGTCATGGATATCAGGGGTAGGTGAGTAATGAGAGATTATTGGAGTGTGTGGGAAGGGGAGGTTTCTAAGGCCACATTCACACAAAACATTTAAAGTGCTATGCCATAACTTCAAACAGTAATGGCTTCTCCCAAAGGTTTCTGGGAGCTGTAGTGTGTTAAGGGTGCTGAGATTTGTTAGGAGACTCCTATTCCCCAGAGCTACAATTTCCAGAATTGTTTAGCAGTCAATCCCTCTTCAAAGGGAACTCAGGGAATTGTAATTCTGTGAGGGAATAGGGTCTCCTAATAACTCCTAACAATTCTCAACATTGACAACTGTTCTCCGGGGTTTTAGGCCCTGAAGACAACAGGACTTGAAACTGGAGCCTTCTGCATATGAATCCCCTACTACAGGTATATCACCTCACCATTTTGGATCTGTAGACATGGAGCAAGGTCTGTGACATCACAGATACTTCAGAAATGCTGGTTCTCATCCGTTCCCTTCAGAGGTCAATAGCATATTTGACTGTAGAATCCAAAATAATGGATGCCAGAACATTTGGCAGAAATTTGCATGGTGGGGGGTGTGGTGGGGGGTGTGGGGGTTTGCTTTTCCATTACAGACCTTTTCTATTATAGACCCGGAGAGTTCTGTCTATTTCTAGTAAAAACATGGCTATGTACTAAGCAAAACGAGAGCTTGCGAAGTCTGACTAAATTAAGGAAGGCTGGGCAACTAAGACTGTAGCTTGTTTTTGAAGGGTTTTTACAGCTGGATATGCCCTTGTACAAATATCTTTCAGTAACTTTGTGAGCATTGAATTAGACACACTGCATTCTGGCTAGAAGCATCATCTGCCCCTTCCACAAAGCTTTTACAATGATTACTTTGCTGATTGCCATACCTTAATGTAGGGGTGGCTTACATGTGAGATGTTACTGAAATACAGTTCTCATCATCCCTGTCCACTTGCTATGCTGCCCTGGGGCTGATGGAGTTGTGGTTCAACAACACCTGGAAAGCCACAGGTTCCTTATTTAATATGCTCCACAGAGCTGTACAGATGGAATGGGAATAGAATGTATGATTTTTATTCCTTCCTCATTTTGGGAGGATATGAAGTGGGTTAGTATCTGTAAAGAGGAGATGAATGGTCAAAAGATGACCCATCAGATGGAGAGCAAGGGTCTGTGTTTGAAACCATTCACCTCTCCTCCTACCTGTCTCCATTTGCATCCCACTGCTATATTTATCTATATTGTAGGTGACTGTAATAATAAGTTGTAGCCTGTGACTGTACACGAGCTAGCGAGCTCTAGAGCGGACAAGCACTTTCATTTGAAAAAAACAAAACTCTCAACGCCCACTCTCCCCCATTCATGTGACAATGAAATGGCATAAAGATAGATGCTAGTGATTATCTGTTGTCGTTATTTATAATTCTTTATTACACACGTAATAAAGTATAGGAGCATCCCACATTTTTGCCACCTCATATGGGACACATTGCTTTGTGCTGCTTAGGCTTCATGGTTGCTCAAATCCTAGCATTCAGTTGCAGCCTTCATCTTGTCAATGACAAACAGAAACACAAATATCAGATTGTCTACCCTGCAGGATGGAAGCACATTCCATGAGCATAGAACCATCATTTGCAATGGTCCTGACATCAATAGTAACTTCTATTAGAAAATAATTATGTACCACATTTTTTTATTATCATATTTTTGAGTGGTGAATGCCAATGTGCAAAGTTTGTGTAACTCTTTTACAAGATTTAAACTATTAATTTTATGTGTATTCCAAACTTTTTATTCAGGGTCTTAGGAGGGACTTACACAGCAAAGGGCATTCAGAGACAAATAGCACAGAACTCTAAGACATCAAACAACACAATATTCTCTCTTAATTGTGTATATAATGGTTTTACATACATGGCATGATGCACATAAATACCTCAAAGCAATGAAAACAGAGTTCTGTTCTCCCAAAGTTCCATCTTTTGGCTTATCACCACAGAAGTTCTCCCCTGGGCCACCATCAGAAGTTGCTCTTCCTTGAAGGAAGTTCTGCTTAGAGGTACCCAGTGGAGGTGCCTGAAACCCTTAGGAGAACCCCAACGTCCTTGAAATCAGTGGACTTAAGAATGCCTCACTCTTGAGTCAGACTCTGGCATTGCATTCCTGTTCAACTGAGTTTAGGGTTATTCTTTTTCTTGGCAAAATGCCAGTCTGTTAATAGATTTTATACATTCGGTGCAGTAGCACTGCATACGGTGGCTCCTCCTCTCCCACACTCAGGAGGAACCCATGCCACACTCGGCTCCATGCTTGGCTTCCTCTGCCTCCTCAACACTGAGAGGACCCCCTCCCCCACCAACAGATATTGAGGGGGCTGAAGACACCCCTGAAGACACCTGCTACCTACCGCATCTCCTTGCAAAGGAAATGTTTCAGGGCAGTGATGGCTCCTTCCCCGACATACGCAAACCAATGACTTGCAAAATGGAACAACTGTGCCACAGCTTTAGCCTAGAGAGAAAAGGCAGAGAAAACAACCCTGTAAATATAAGCAGACTGAAAAATAGAAGGTTGCAAAATGAAGCTTTGTGCCTCAGCTGCTCTGGGGGACTAGAAAACCATACGCTTTGTGAAGAAGCCACTTTTGCATCTGTTATTCATAACAGCAGAATGGCAATGTGTGTTATCTCACACTAGAGAATAGCATTGCTTTGATGCAATACTAACAACAGATTTTGTTGCTAGACGGGGCTTATAACTAATGAACATCCACGGTGGCTGAATGGAAGCAGATCCTATAGCAAGCCATGCTAGAGTAAGGGATCATCCACTTAGACTGCAACCCCAATGTCTTGGGGAGGGGGGACAGAACCAAAAGCAGTTTAACTGCCTCATGTAAAGTCCTGCCAGGCTCTCACCTGCAAGGTGAAAATAATTCCAAAACAGTGGTCTTGCACTCTTCTGCTCAGTTTGCTTTCTTTTCTTTTTTAAACCCTTTGCTTTCCTCACTTTGTTTCCCAGGGGACATTTATTGCAGGTTTTGGGAGGGGTCTGAGGAGGGGAGTGATATTGAGAAGGCTATGGATCTAACAGTTCCACACCTTCTCCCAGATCCAGTGCTTTTTTCTGGGGTGCGCAGGGGTACATATACCCCTAAACATTTTGTGAATCTAAGTTTGGCCTCATTGAGGGGCAGTATTTTAATATGAGTAGGAAAGTACCCCTAAACATTTTTTTTTAAAAAAAGCACTGCCCAGAACCACACCTTTTTCGGGGTTTACTGACATTAGCACTCTGATTTCAGTAGGGATAGACCCACCAATGTTTCCATGAGTGGTGGAGAGGTGGGATCTGATGTTGAATCTCCCTCTCTGTAAAAGTGAGAGACTTGTTGTATCCTATGGTCCTTGCAATGTCCTCCCAGAGCCCCTAGAGCTGCAGTCTTCTTTCTCTTGTTGTTTCTTTTAATAAAGTATTAAAATTAGGTAGCTTTATGATTGTGGTGTTTTTCGTTTTCTACTGTAAATTGCCTTGGAAGCAAATGTTGAAAAGTAGTACACATACATTTTGTAAATGGATAATATGGAAAACGAATGGCTGAAAAGGCCTGCCGACCCCTCCTATTATGAAAAGATATTTATATGTGTGCATTTTTGAATGTTCTGACAGAAGACACTCACCTCAGAAACTTGCTTTTGGTTTCAACTTTAGCTACCCAGGAAGAATTCGAAATTCCATCTTTACCATTCATCATGTGCTTGTCAGGATCCAACCATCTGTATCTGAGAGCTATCAGAACTTCTGGTTCAAAGGAAGGCTCTTGTTTCTGTGACTGTGAATTTGAGCCCCACATAGGCTCCAGAGAAATCACTATTTCTTAGGTTAAACCCCTTTTCCCAAGGCACACTACAGGGATGATAATATTAACTTACTGTGTTTATATTAGATTTCTCCATGTCATTTTTATTTAATCCAAAATGTGCTGATTAGGTCTTTGTCACTGAAATCTTGATAGAATTTAACAGGGTAAAATTCATAAAGCCATGGTCTCAGGTCTTCCTAAGTAAGGAGGGCCACTCTGAATCACAAGAACACAAGTAGACTAGTATTATTCAAAATTTATTGGTGGCTCTAAAACCTACAGGACTTGAACTGCTCCCTTTAGATTTACAAAAGCCTTGGCATGCAGCAGCTGTGGAATTGTCATCCCTGGAAGCAATAAAGCAACTATTTATCTGCCATAACCCTTAACCAACGTTGCACATAGAAAACATCAATTGCCATATATTTTGCTGGCAGGCTAAGCCCTAGAAAACTTTCAGTTACAGTTCCTTAAGTCTGAGAAACTTAAGGGTTTTGAAGGAATTGGAATTGCCACTACTTCTGAATTTCTAGTGATAAATGTAATGTTTCTGGTGATAATGCAATCTGACATAGAACAGCCATTTTCACGTGACTTATCTCTAATATGAAAGCATGGACAGGGAGAAATGGAATTGTGACCTGGACCTAGGCCACAGTCTAGATCAAGCGAAATAATAGTGCCATTCTATTATGTCTTGGTCAGACCACACTTGGAATACTGTGTCCAGTTCTGGGCACCACAATTTTAGAGGGATATTGACAAGCTGGAATATGTGCAGAGGAGAGTGAGTAAGATGATCAAGGGTCTAGAAACCAAGCTTTATGAGGAATGGCTGAAGGGACTGGATATATTTTGTGTTCTGAAGGTGGAAGCGAGATCCTCACCCACAAAATATTGTTCACCATAAGACAGTAGTGCTTTTTATATAGGCTTGCTACTGTTATTGTGGATGAACACCACAATGTCTTTGGTAATGTAGGGAGTATTCGTAAAAAAGAAAAGAAAGAAAATGTGGTGTGCTTTTTATATATAATGACAATTCCCCTTCACAGCTAAGTGCAATTTTTTTGAAGGAAAGAGAGAGGGGGAAATGGGTTTATTGCGTACTACCATCCCCCGAGCAGGAACATATGAAAAGCAAGGTCAAAATGCAATCAGCAAAGCAATCGAGAGAATCCTTTAGGATGTGGCTCATTAGCTGCAAATGCTTTTATGAAGAAGGTCACTGGCACTTTTAAATATATTTTTGTGGTTTCTGCAAGTCTATTCTAGAGTTAAATCATTAGCACCAATTGGCAGCATTTTTGTGAGTTGGCTGCTGAATCTGAAGTTTTTGCAAGCTACATCTATGAACTAAAAGAGTGTTTTGTTTTGTTTTCGTTCTTACTTTTACAGTTGGAATTTTTTTTCATTGAGATTGGGCTTGTGTTAAATGGGTTTTTGGGGTTCCTTTCACCAATCCCTGACTCTGTAAAAAGAGACTGTCAAAGAAGTCAAATGTAGTGGACAGGTTTAACCTGACAGAGATGGCCAAGCAGAAGTGATGTGGTAACATAGAAACTATATAGTAGGAGATATTTATGGAAAAATCAGGTAACTCCCTATTTACACACACACACACCCATATACACAAAACATCATAAAATGGGGAGCACTCTGGAGATCTCCTGGCTTGGGAGGAGACCCACCCCAGATCCCAAAGGAATTTGACAAACTGCAAGATGGAGGAGAAAATCACAGAAGGTCAGGAGGAGGCTGTGAAGAATGGAACTCGATCGCCCCCATGCTCAACTAATTATGTTGTTTGCTATGAATGATATTACATTGCTATTTCTTGTAATTAGGAATTACTATCTTCTCCCTGGAAGTCACAGTCACTGCACACTGTTTCGAACTAATTTATTCTCTTTTTGTGCACAGTTTAATTTTGCATTGGTTTGATCTGTGGATGTAGCAGCTGTGCGCTCTGGAATCAAATCAAAGTATGGCTTTGCGGCAGTATTAATTTCAATTCTTTGTTAATGTTTCTGAATATCAGTTTCCGAGTTGGCTACTTGCCAAGGCTTTCAAGTAAACAGAGGCACTTTTTGCCTTTCCTCTCATCACAAAGGAGTGGATTTTAAGGAACTGTGGGCATACATTAAGTAGTGACATCTTCAGAAGGTGATGAAGTCAGAGAGGATACTTCCCATGTGAGAGGAAGCCAAAAGAAAACCCATTTATGTACTAACCTAGTTTCAATCTCAGACAAGAAACATATAATAGCTCTTTTGGAACATGCCAAAGGTCCATCTAGTCAAGCATTCCATTTTCACATTCATATAAAGCAGAAGGGAAACGTGATCACATCAACAATCAAAATAAATGCTTTCTATTTCTTTCTCCCTCCACACTTTCCACAGTCTCTTGATAATTCAGACTATTCACCAGTCTGTAAAACTCCCAACTATCAGTACAGATAAGATAAGAATACTGGCACTCCAAGCTAGAAGACAGATGGTAATAAATTAATACAACCCCAGACAGTGTCATTGTCAGCACTGGGAATAAAAATCCAGGACCACTGTTCCAAATGACTGCACTGACTGCTAGACTTAATTAGGAGCCAAGATTTTCAAAACATATATCGTAAATTGCAGAAATGAATCTGGTGGCATTTTATGTTTCCTTTCCTATTTCTTTAGTGCTAAGCACAAATAATATTTTTTGTTTTGCTTTTGACAATTAAAAATTCACCAAAGGATAAAGTAGATGGTTGTGGGAACTGATTTTTTCCCTACAGAGATAGAACAAACAAATCACTGATGATGCATTGCCTCTGTTTTTTTATATGACACTTGTGAAGACATTGGGAAAGTGAACATTTCATTATATATTTTTTCACATGCAGTTTGGGTAGCTGTTTTTCCTCATATGCAGTTTTTCAAATAAGTTGTGGGTTTCTTTTTCTTTCTTTTTTACTACTGGAATGACACTAATAGTATTCAGCAACTTTGCCAGGTGCTAAACTAATTTCACCTTTTCCTGTGCCATACTTTTGCAATGCATTTTCTTTGGAATGCAGAAGAACCAGTGAGCTAAAGCTTCAGACTCCAAGGCCATTCTTCAGCAAAAATAAAAGTTAAGCAGCCTGAGAGCCCTGCAGGACTGACACATTAGATATATAACATGGGAGAAAGTAAGGTAGGCTTCTAATACAGGGGAAAAGAAATCAAAATACTAAATGCTTACATGGTGTAGAATGGAAAAAATCTGGGGGAGTGGGAATGGAATGGAATAACCTGGAAGAGGTAATAGTAGAATAGAACCCTTCTATTCTGCTCAATTTTGTTGCAGTCATTATGTTATGCATTATCAGCACAGTATACCAATGGTCCAAGGGACACTTGGAAGGAGAGAATTTTCCAAGAGCACCCTTGCAGGGCACCAAAACTCTTAGTGAGGGAAGCAAATAGCTGGGGGGGGGGGAATAATCATGCAAACCAGACTAGTAGGCTGGTCTGAGAACTGAGAATTCTAAACAAATAATGCCTTAAAAAAATTAATGGGAGAAACCATGATTAAACCCACACTCATAACCACCTGTCCAATGGCAAGGTTGTTGAAATATCCTGAAATTCAGCCTTTCTCCTGGGCATGGTCGGCCAATTGGTGCCAAAGAAGGATAGAAATTTTTTTATGTATGCTACAACAGCAGCAAGGATACTTATTGCAAAGTATTGGAAGACACAAGATCTACCCACCCAGGAAGAATGGCAGATGAAGGTGATGGATTACATGGAACTGGCGGAAATGACTGGCAGAATCCGAGACCAGGGAGAAGAGTCGGTAGAAGAAGACTGGAAGAAATTTAAAGTCTATCTACAGAAACATTGTAAAATTAAGGAATGTTAGAAGGATGCTGGAATGAAGCTATGTGGTTTTAGCAGTAATGTTATAAAGGATTAAGTAAAAATGGATTGTTAACAGGTCAGAATGTAAAGTTACAATATATTAAGATAAATTAGTAAGATAAAAACAAAGAAGGAAAGGATTTGCTGAAACAACTAATGAACTAGAATACAAAAAAGGGAGGTGTGAGGAGGTCAAGGAAACAAGCAAATGATAGATAAGATATGGAAAGATGGATTTGTTTTTAATTGTTTTTATTTTTTTCTGTATTTTGTATTTTCTGTTTTTCTTTTTCTTTCTTTTTTTTATTCTTGTAACTTTTTGAAACACCAATAAATATCATATATAAATATATATATATATATATATATATATATATATATATATATAAAGAAATATCCTGAAATTCATTGAACAAGGAACAAAGCCCTTCATGTCACTCACAATCTGGTTCCAGTGTTGAAAGAGATGTTTCCATGGTAAACAGAAGATATCCATCATCTTTTGAAGGGAATACAATAGAGAGAGGGGAGAAAAAACACCAAATCATATTCATCCTGATTTCCATTCTCAATCTTTCATTGGTAAAGGAAATAAATAAATATCATCTTTACAAAGAAAAGAGTTGTACAAAAGTACAAAGGGCAGCAGATAATATGGATGATAAAGTGGCGACAAGTCCATTCAGAAGCTCTGAAAAGAAGATGTTCATAATGCAGCATCAGATGAAAATGGAGAAGCAAACATGCAACACTCATGAGACAGAAAAGTTATAGCTTGTAGTTGTTGCCGTGTGGTTTTCTTTCCTTTTCAATTCCTGATGTTGTTTGTAAAGTCAAATGCCTAGTTCAGAAACAAGCGTCATGCATGGAAGATATTCTCAGATGGATCAGCATCTTTTTAGGAGGTAAAACCGCAATTTTTATCAGGAAGATAAGAAGCTGCCTTATACTGAGTCAACCCCACAGGTCCATCTAACTCAGTATTGTTGACACTAATGGGCAACAGTTCTCCAGGCTTTCAGAGAGAGGCTTTGGCATTTGCTCTGGGCTTGGTTTCTTGCAAAAAGACAGACAGACAGACAGAAAACCTCACACCCTTTTTTATGTGAGTATTTCTGTGGGCTGGGACGCAGGTGGCACTGTGGGTTAAACCACAGAGCCTAGGACTTGCCAATCAGAAGGTTGGCGGTTTGAATCCCCGTGACGGGGTGAGCTCCTGTTGCTTGGTCCCTGCTCCTGCCAACCTAGCAGTTCGAAAGCACGTCAAAGTGCAAGTAGATAAATAGGTACCGCTCTGGCAAGAAGGTAAACTGTGTTTCCGTGCGCTGCTCTGGTTCGCCAGAAGCAGCATAGTCATGCTGGCCACATGACCCGGAAGCTGTACACCGGCCCCCTCGGCCAATAAAGCGAGATGAGGGCTGCAACCCCAGAGTCGGCCACGACTGGACCTAATGGTCAGGGGTCCCTTTACCTTTTTATTTCTGTGGGCATGGATCATTCTGTTCAATTTATTCATGCTTTTCAACTTTGGAAGACCACTGAGCCTCTTGGGCTTGCTGATCTGAAGGTTGGTGGTTCAAATCCCTGCGACAAGGTGAGGTCCCGTTGCTTGGTCCCAGCTCCTGCCACCCTAGCAGTTTGAAAGCACACAGAAGAAGAAGAAGAAGAAGAAGAAGAAGAAGAAGAAGAAGAAGAAGAAGAAGAGGTGGAAGTAGATAAATAGGTACTGCTCTGGTGGGAAGGTAAACGCTGTTTCCGTGCACTGCTCTGGTTTCGCCAGAAGCGGCTTAGTCATGCTGGCCACATGACCTGGAAAAACTGTCCGTGGACAAATGCCAGCTCCCTCAGCCTGTAAAACGAGATGAGCGCCGCAACCCCAGAGTCGTCTGTGACTGTACTTAACTGTCAGGGGTCCTTTACCTTTACCTTTTTTACAATTACCAATCAGTCAGCGCCTTCAATTGAAATGTTTTACTTCTCTGATGTGATTATTGATATTCTCACAACCACATGATTTACGCTGCACTTTTCACAGGGTGAGGAAGAGTCAACCACATATGCTGCCCCTTCAGTATGTATCTTTAGGCACCAGGCGAAAATGTTCCTCTTCAACCGGGCCTTTGGCTAATTAATATTCTACAGCCTTATAAATGTGTTTGTGAGAGGGGGGGGTATTGTTTTGTTGTTTTTGCTTTAACCATTTGTGTTTTTATCTTGCATTTTTAAACTTGTGAACCACTCTGAGATCTTTCAATGAAAGGTGGTATATAAATCTAATAAATAATAATAATAATAATAATAATAATAATAATAATAATAATAATATCCCTAACTTCCATGAATTCAGGTGAATATACGTCAAGATCCTGAAGATGCATCTGCTTCCACAGGCATTTCCTTGATCTCTCCACCTGAGTCTCCAGTTGTAATTGCTCTGTTGTTTTAATGGGGTTGTTTTATTGTGTGTTTTAATTATGAATGTTTATATTTTACTCTCTGTGTAACTGGTTCTTATATTTTGTAAACTTATTCTGGCATTAAGCAGCATAGAAATACATAAACAATTTGTGTACAACTCTTCCCATAGAAATAAAATTTTTGATCACATCCACAAAAGGAAGCTGAGAAGACTGACTGCATCTGCAATCTTTTGCATATGCACACACCACTGAACATATGAGAAGTGCTTTAATTGTGTTTTTAAGATATTTTGACACTGTGGTCAGTTTAATGATGAAAGGGTTGACTTGTTCTTCTGCAATTGAGCTTTGTTAAAGTTTATTTTATTTTAAACCCTGCTGTGTTTAACTTTCAACAGTTGCACATGTTGCCTAGGCAATTTTCCATTGCTGCCTGGACAAGCACAGCTGATAAAGGGGACAGTTTTGCATTTTGCATTTGTATTATTTATATTCCAGCAATAAAGTTCTACTGGAATCAGTGTTGTTCATCACATTCTAAATCAAAAACTACCCTTCTTTCCCAATGAAGAAAGACTTTCAACTGTTTTGCAAACTAAAATATGGTTCTTTATTCTGCCAGTGGCATGCAGGACTTTGAAATGAGTTAAGCTGTGGAAAAAGATATAGTAAAAGGGAAAGATTCTGGTCATGTCAGTTAGGAAGAAATAATACTGGGGAGAAGGAGAGAGAACTAAAATAATCTCTCTTAGTTTATGGTCAGGGATGATGGGAGTTGTAGTCCAGGAACATCTGGAAAGCTACAGGCTGGCCACTCCTGTTTTCATAGTAGAGAAGGCAATGACCCACCATGTGCATTTTTGTCATTTCCAGATCAAGAACTTCAGATTGTAGGGCTGATAAAAACCTCTTCCTGAGAGCTCCTAGTCACTGCAGTTGTTCATTACAGTGTCAGGCTGGGGCCAGGTAAAACCGTATTCAAACTTCTACCCAGCCATGGGGCTCACTGAGTGATCTTGTGGCAGCTACAATTTCTCAGCCTGACTACCTCACAGGGCTATTTCAGTGCTATTTTTTTCTAGAAAAGGAGGTGCCAGAACTCACCATGAACAACTCCCTTGTTCTCTAGAATGGCAATAGTGCATACCTGAAAAGTGCTAAAACTGAGTTCCTGTGAGTTTCCCCTGTAAAAAAGCCTTCAACATGCAACCAGGCTTGTTTCATTGAGTTTCATAGAATGATGATGCAATTAAAAAGAAATGAATAAAAATAACAGCCTGGTGCAGTGTGAGCCAGGCTTGAGTATTGGGTTGGCACTGGTGATTTGAACAGTTACTTGGCACTAGGGCTGGGGGAGAAATATGATTCAGTTGGCATTCAAAGGCAAATCTATTAAATTTGCACATTCTAAAACAATAGGAGAACTTAAACACAGCCAAAATTTGCATGTAACTGAAGTTTGTAGTGTAGTTCACCTTCCAAACTGTTGTTGGGATCCATCTGTCTCAAGAGACAATGGAGTGCACCTCTAGAGGTGAAGTCTGGAAATGATGACAATAACCCCACTTTCAGATCCCCACCTTCCTGTTCAGTTGAGAAAACAAGGTCCAGAGTGTGGTCTACCACATGCGCTGGGCTGATGACATGTTGGGACATCCCCATAGATGTCATGGCAGCCATGAAGTCCTGATCTGCCCCAGAACCAATGGCCTTGGCATGGATGTTGAAGGCCCCTAAAACCAGCAATCTGGGAGTCCTCAACACTGCCTCCGTACCAGCTCTGTCAGCTCAGGCAGGGAGACTGCCAGGCAGTGAGGCGGGCAAAATCCCTAATCTATCCTGAGTGCCAGGAACCCACACTCTAGATCCACCCAAAACTGGACAGAGAGCCTATGGAGAGAGAGAGAGAGAGAGAATATCTATAGACCACAGCAACTTCCCCTCCCTGGCCCTCAGGTCTGCCCTAATGCTGTACTGCATGGGTAGGCAAACTAAGGCCCAGGGGCCGGATCCGGCCCAATCGCCTTCTCAATCTGGCCCATGCATGGTCTGGGAATCAGCATGTTTTTGCATGAGTAGAATGTGTCCTTTTAATTAAAATGCATCTCTGGGTTATTTGTGGGGCATAGGGATTAGTTCATTTATTTTTTATAGTCTGGCCCCCCACAAGGTCTGAGGGACAGTGGACCAGCCCCCTGCTGAAAACGTTTGCTGACCCCTGCTGAATACCCATGTGGGCACAGCTGGCTGAGACCAACTCCACCCTGCTCACCCTCCCGTTTCAGTGATATGGATCAGATCAACCTCCTCATCCATAATCAGATCATGAATGAGAGAGGTCTTACTCAGAGCCAACCCAGCATTCAGCAACAGCAGCCACAGACATGAGGGTTGACTGAGAGGACAACCACAGTTCCCCATGCTGCCTGTGCTGTGTGCCCCTTACCCGGCCTACCCGGCCTGTTCCACCTGCCACACCATACGGCCCCTACCCTGAACCACTGTAACTGGGGTCCTGCTGCTCTCCCCAGCTTCTCTCCTCCCAGACACATCTCCCTCCCTCAGTTAAAACAAACAAACAACAAAAACACCACATAAGTTAAAAACAGTTAAAACAATTGTAGCAGCATTGGTCCTGTCTCTGCTTTGTAGCTGCTGCAGCTGCCTGGAGATGTAAATTGAGTGCAGTGTGGAGGACACAAGATTACTGCTGCTCTTGGGTGCTGGGGCTGGCTTGCCCCATGGTGAGAGTCTCAGCAGGTGCAAGGCTAGCCAGAGGGAGGGGGCAGCTGGAGATGGTGACAGGAATGAAGTCCCTCCTCTTACCTTCTTTCTCTCCTGTTCGCCTCCTTGTCACAAAGAACAGTCCCTTGGTTCCTGCATTATATTAAGGAAATGCTTACAAAAATGTATAGATGAATCAAAACTGGGGGGAGGGGTTATTAGGAGAAATTCTTACAAAAATGTTGATGAATTTTCATGAGGATTTTTTAAAAGGGCAAATTGGTGCATAAATGAATTTTAGATTGGAAAAAGGAGAACTGAAATGAACAGATCCTTCCATCCCAACTCGGCACGTCCATTTCTTTTCCTGTCTGAATGATCCTGTTCATTTTAAACTCCTTCCTTCTCCTTTTCAGAGGCTCATGATGTAATGGGCAATTATCTCTGCCTTTCTTGTACCCTCCAACATTTCTCCATTGAAAACAGAGACGTCCCATTCCATAATGATAATTTTAGTATTTATACCCCACACATCTTACTGGGTTGCCTCAGCCACTCTTGCCAGCTTCCAACATATATAAAACATAAGCATTAAAAAAACTTCCCTATACAGGATTGCCTTCAGATAACTCAGGGGTCGGATAACTCCATACCCTCCAACATTTCTCTAATGGAAATAGGAAAAGTGGGACATTCCGGGATCAAATCAGAAACCGGGATGGCTTCTCAAAATCAGAGCATCCCTGTAATATAGGGACACTTGGAAGGTCTGCTCTCTATGAAAATCACACCCTTTATTTGCACCCTCCTCTTCTGGCTCTGTTAGTTTCCCCCTTCTCTTCCTTCTCTTAATTTAGCTTGCAGTGTAAACCACCTCTGACTACCCTTCCCTCATCCTCTTCTGCAATCTCGGGTATTTAAAATGAGCATTTTAAGAAGGCTTTTCTTAGAACATTGTGTTTTCTCATAATCTTTTCCTCAGGGGGTTTCCATGTTTTGAGAGTAGCATGCAGGCACAATCTGTATTCAACAGCTTTGTTCCTTATCCCAAGCAATTTTCTGGACTGACATCAGCAATGACGTGGTCTTAATTCTGTATTCAGAAGGCCCAATAATGCAATACCATGAGGAGGCAATATCACAAATACATTTTTTAAAAGAGTCTCAGTACAATCATTATAATTTCAAAAATGGGGAGATAGAAGCATGCTCTGCACCATTTAGCTATTGTCTAGATTACCCAAAGTGAGATCTATATTCTGGGTCTAAATTGTAGCATTTGATGCTACAATTTGACTAGAACAGCTAAACTTTAAAAGAAATAAAGAGTTTACTAGCTCTTTCTTAAAAATAGATTTTGTTGGCTAAAATTAAATAGACCATGGTACATAATTCCAATTCAAGTTAATTAAAAAGGGATATTTTAGAAAGTTCCCAACATTGTAAAATAATACTAACTTTTATACAAATATATCATTCATGTTAATGTATACCCAGAGGGTTTAACAATTACTATTTATAATTCATTTTACATATATTCCACATATAGCTAAACAATTCTGTAGCCATCTACTTTTATTATAGCCATAATTTTACTTCCAATATCAGTTCCAAGGATTTACTAGCGCTGAATATCAGTGTAAAAACCAAAATATATTTAGGAGTAATTTCACTGACTTCTGGAATACTCTTGAAAAACTACCGGTAGCTCAAATTATCAAATTAAACAATACTGGAGAAAGAAATAGAAGTACATATCTATGTATATATTTATGCAGGTATGTGACTGTGTCATAATGCAAATAGGTGTTTGCAGCTGTTCCTGAGGTCTGAGCAAATTCCAAACCTTTGAAATATCTGCACTGGTGCTGTGTACATAGGCCTGGCTTAAAGACAATCCAACCAGAACTTTGGATCATTGCTGATCCTTTTAAAAGTTAATATTTCCCCCCCTTTACACTTAACACCCACAAAATATTATGCCTCAGCTCTTCATTCCTTAGACAATTCCTACAGCAGGGAAGAGAACCTGTGGCCCTTGAGATGATTCTGGACTACAATTCCCAGCATTTCTGCCCATTGACCATGCTGGCTGGGGGTGATGGGAAGTGGAGTTCAACAACATCTGGAGGGCCACAAGTTCCTTATAGCTGTCTTACAGTTTATGTCTTCTTCATGGTATGTGATTTTTTGAAGGCATATGAAAGTATTTTCCTTCTATTGAAAAATGACATATCATTTGGCATTTTGTTCAGTTTTCTTATTTCTCAGCTTGACTGGTTTTAGCATGTGCTAGAAATTGTCCTTCGGGAATAAATTTCCTGAATAGTTTGAACATCTGCAATCTGCAGCTTAGCCTATGGCAAAAATTCTAAAAAGTGCATTTGCAAATATATAAATATCTTCACCCTGGACCTGTTTGTTTTTTTGTTTCAGCTAATGAAATGTTGGCTCGAATAGTGTTTTTTTAAAAAATACAACTTACAGATAGAGCACTGCCAAAAAAATGTGTTATCATCTTGCATCCAAGTATTATTTAAAGGCCTGTGAATCAAGTTGCACTTACAATATTTGCTAGTGTTTTACCTAGACAATCACAGGATAGATAATGCAGACATATATACATATGAAATTATGGCAATTGCTGCCTAAACCGATGCCTGACTTGGGGGACATACGGTGGTATTTTGGGTTACAGACACCTCAGGTTACAGACACTTCAGGTTACAGACTCCGCTAACCCAGAAATAGTACCTCGGGTTAAGAACTTTGCTTCAGGATGAGAACAGAAATCGCGTGGCGGCAGCAGGAGGCCCCATTAGCTAAAATGGTACCTCAGGTTAAGAACAGTTGCAGGTTAAGAACGGACCTCCAGAATGAATTAAGTTCTTAAGCAGAGGTACCACTGTAATCACTTCCGTGCTACAGAAGGACCACCATTGGTTTTATGGTCCAGAAGTGCTCATGCAGTGGCACCACTTGTGAGAACGACAAGTGCAGTTTTTTTAGTGCTGTGATTTGCATGATTGTAGCAGCCATTTTCAGGGGTTGTCTTATATGGGCCCAAGTCTTTGCAGATATAATAGTGGTATACAAAAGTGATGAATTTTCCACAATGTCTTACAGTCCAGAGCAAAAGCTAGCATGAAACAGATGCTGCTATTTGTGATGAATCTCAGCAAACAGATGAAGAGATAGCACTATGTTGGTTTCATGAACCTCCCTGGAGAAGAACTGATTGTCACTGGTCTTGTTGTTTCAGATGCCTTCAGATGTCTGAGAAAAATTATATAGTTGTTAACTCTTGGACATCTGCCAGGACGGCATTCCACAGGGAAGGTGCGACTACCAAAAAGGCCTTCTGCCTGGCCCCCTGTAATTTCACTTCTCGCAGTGAGGGAACCACCAAAAGGCCCTCAGAACTGGGGTTGGAGATGCTCCTTCAGCTATACAGGGCCAAAGCTATGTAGGGCTCTGAAGAATGCCCTGGAGGGGCCATAGCTCAGGGATAGCGCATCTGCTTTGCATGCAAAATGTTCCAGGTTCAATCCCCAGCATCTCCTTTCAGGGCTGGAAAAGACTCCAGTCTGAAACCCTCAGTCCACAACACTCACTGTCCACAGCACTGGCCTAAGTGGACCAATGACTGGCATTCACTATGCTTTTAGTTCACAAATGTTACATCAATAATTACATTGTTTACTGCATTGTTTTTGATGTTTCCTTTCCACTGGAATTAATTAATTATCTGTAGCAGATAGTGAGGCTAATAACGTAAGTTTTAGTGTAAGCTTAACTGCAGTGGAACAGAAACAGTACTGACTGTGGCAAACCCAGGGAGGGACAGAAATGCCTGCCTTTTAATTGGCACACAGTGGAGGCTGGCCTATTGGTGCAAATAGAGTGTTGCTGCACCAACTTTTCTGACCTCAGCCAGCCCCTGCCTGCCTTCTTACTTACAACCAGTTGAGGGGGTGGGGAACCACCTACCAACTTTCTTCTCCTTGGTGCTTCTCTTGCAGAACTCAGTAGGAAAGGGGGCATGACTGGAATTAGTGGTCCTGCCTGCCATTGGCTCTGGCTTCACCTACTCTTTGGGCTCCCTCCCTTCCACCCTACTTAGTCATATTAGGCACTACTACCACTGTAGGCATGCATTGGCAGGCATGCTGGGCAACAATATTGCAGGCAGCTCTTTCTTGCGGACATATTTGTAAGGCTCTTCTCTCTGTTATACCCTGGAAAATCTAACTGGGTTGATTCATCCTTTAGAGCTTGCTTAATTAATTTGACTGGTTGTCTTCTCCTAAAAGGGTAACATTGATCTCTAGTCCAAATGTTGGTATCTATACATGAGTTTCTCTAAATGCAGTTCTAAACATGTCCATAATAAGCCAAGCCAAGACAAAACAAAACAAAACAAAACAAAACAAAACAAAACAAAACAAAACAAAACAAAACAAAACAAAACAAAACAAAACAAAACAAGCTTTATGATTTCGTGCTTTATGCATTACATTTTGTAAACACTTTCAATATTTTTAAATAATGCCTTTCCAATTTGTAACTTCTCAAGACTATACATGATACTACATTGTTTCTCTGTTATAGTAATTAAGTGTTCTGAGATACTTTGGTGACATGGATGTCATTGATTTGGTGAAGAAAACACGAAAACCTTGGAATTAAAAAAAGAAGACCGTCATTCAATGCATTTCCGCCCTCTGTTCCCAGGTAACAATGCTGAGAAAACGTGTGTGAAGAAACAGCAGCTGGAATGCAGCAGGGATGGTGAACCTGCAGTCCTCCAGGTGATGTTGGAATGCCCACCAGTCCCATAGCCAGTGGTCAGCGATGATGGGAAGTGAAGGTCCAGCCAGGCTCTTCTCAGGTTCACAGAATTCAATAGCAGTTTGCTGCTACCTTACAAACAACGCTGATTCAATTACCCATCTGAAGAAGGGAAATGTAACTGTTACATCTAGAAGCATAGCAGGATATAATTAAAATGTTCAACACAATTTGGAGATACAAAAGAGGGATAAAAAGGCAGAAAGCAATTTTTAAAAAAATGTCAATTACAAATATATCATTTCCTCATTTGAAGACCTGTTCTCTGGAAACAAAATTAGCTGCTCTTTTTTATTAGATTGTGTTTGAGTGTTATTCTTATTTAGCCCACAGTTATCAGTGTTCATATTTTTATTTGAAAGAACACCTGGATTCAACTAACCCAGCATGCTAGTGGAAGCCAGCACAGAAACTTCTGAAAGCACAATGGGACTCTCTCCACCCCCTGTACACTCCCTGCAAGTCCCTCAAATCTGCTCTTCAGGGTCAGGAGACATCCCCCCTCCCAACAATGTGCAGGTGGAAGAGAGGGTGGATTGTTCTCTCTGGCAAGCTGATGGAACAATCAGAAGACTGCAGTGTTGAATACTTGCCTTTGTTATACTGATATGGGTGGTTTTTGTGGTTTATTCCATTTTATTACTTTAATTGTACTTTATGATTTTTTAATTGTTATATTTTGTGACCTGCCTTGGGACCATTTGCTATGAGTACCAATAATAAAAGTCAAATAAATAACAGATGTTAGAAGTCAAACCAAAGAAATAATTAAAAAATGCAGTGCACATTCTTCTCCCATTGTCTTTGATTACAAGCCACGTGCCTATCTTGGGTCTGATGCAGAACCCATACTCAAAATGGCTTCTCCTTTTACTTCAATGGGTACCTTCATGTATGCTAGGGTTGAGGAGCCTGTGGTCCTCCCAGTGTTGTTTGCCTCCAACTCCTATCGGCCCTAGCCAACGTGACCAGTGAACACAGATAAAAGGAAATACAGTGCAACATCATCTGGAGAGCCCCAGGTTCCTGAAAATCAGGATCAGAAAAGCAGAAGTGCAACATAAAAATCTCAAAAACTATTTTATTTTATTTTTTTAAAAAAGGAATTCAATTCAGGACCCAAAAAAGAGCAGGGGAACTGGCTTCACCACGACTGGGTGCCGTAAGTTCAAGGCTCTTCACTTTTACTCTCGCTAAATCTCTTTCTGTTGCTGGGGCCTGTACCAATGAAAGGGACTCACATCCTATTGAGGTTATTAATATTGTACATTTGAAAGCAATATGAATGAAAAAACCCTCTTCCTCTTCGGTGTCTGTGCATTTAGCCCCCTCTGGTGAGAATGAATATTTGGGGTAAAATAACATTTAAAAATAAACAATTTCTTATTGTGCAAGAAAGATGCGAGTGGGGATAACCAGAATTTGAGAACCAAAGCATCAAAAAGTAACAGTGAAAATTTTGCATATGTGGAAGTGAAATGCAGATATCATAGTCTGCAGTATTAGAGAATCACATTTCATTTCTGTTGGTGACATATTCCCCACTCATGTATTGTTTCATAACCAATCACGTATCATCTGAACCTCATCTAAACTAAATCCTTGACAGCTAGAGGGGTATGGAAGCACATTGCTGAAAATGCAACGAAGGACTAAAATCAAATTGATGTGACAGCGGTGAGAATTACAATTTTTGTCTTCTGATCATGGCACTGTCTGCCTTACTCAAGGCTGAAATAAATACCAGCATCTGCAATCTGAAATTCTCTTATACATTTTGTGTTCAAAAATCCAGGGTTGGAAACCAGTGGCAGGTGTTTTTGCAGCTAACAGGGACTCATATAAAGAAAGACATTTTTGTATCATAGTCGCTTTGTTGACTCTGGGTCTACAAGGTATCCTAACAGAGAAGTTAATTTACAGAGTCTCTTAGCAAAGCCTCCTTTTTAATACACAATGCTCCTTACACGGATTCAAGTGCAAATGGGTCAAATGACATTATTTCTGATAGCTGATTAATAATCACCACATCTGTCTTGTCAGCTGGGCTGGATGATGTTGGCGAAGAGGAGGATAGGATAGTGGGGGCTGAGACATTGGCCTCATCTATTCCTTAACAATATGTCAACAATCTCATACCCTGCAGTTATCTGAAAAAATCTGAACATCCCTTTTTATCTCACAAGAGTACAGCAGCCATTTTGGATGCTGTCATCTCGCTGTGATTCCCCCCTGAAAAAATGTGCTTTTTAGGGGGCCACAATCTCACATGGCACCCCAAAACATGGGTTTTGGGGAGCTTTGTGCGAAAAAGCACTTTTTCAGGGGGAAATGGCAGTGTGAAATCACACAAGATGATGGTGTCTAAAATGGCCACCATTCTCTCTCAAGAAAAATCCGGAAGATGGTGTCCCGGAATTTACAGTAGAGGTGGTGGAGGGAACTTACCTATGCCTACCACATCTTTGGAAGGTAGCCATCTGCACTGGGGAGCCTTTTAGGCACACAGAAGCTGCTTCCTACTGAGTCAAACCACTGATCCATCTAGCTCAACATTGTCTATCTGGGATTTCAGGCAGGGGACATTCCCAGTCCTTTCTGGAGATGCTGGGGATGGAACCGGAGACCTTTTGCATGAAAAGCAAATGCTCTGCTTCTTAGAACTTCAGACCCTGGAAGATCATGGTTCTAATTAATGAAGGAAGCCTCTCCAAGTATATAGAAACCTCCCTGCTGCAGACACCCAGCCTGCCAACTTATGAAGAGCAAAGGGGCTGATTGCAGAGAGGAAGGAACTACATGTTTGCCCTTGATTCTCAATAAAGAGTACTTTATTATTCCATGGAGGAAAACTTCATCCACCAGCCCTTTGGCAGCTACAGGATAGTAATAGGTCAAAAAACTATCAGTGTGAACTACCTCACTTAATAGTAAGAGCACTGGAGATAGGCAGACCAACCCTAACTGCAGGAAGCCAGCAGAACCTATTCCAATTTGTCCCTATTCCAAATTCAATTCATATATATATATTATTACCAATCTTGTTGAGAGGGTACCCTGCAGTGTGTGTGTTAGAAGGTAGCAGAGCTAATTATATCAAATTAAGCCTTTCTCTTTAGGACTATTGTCGGCTGAGTTGGCCCAATCTGGCACAGGGAAAGCACACCATTAAATCAGAGTCTGATTTACATACTTTAGGCAGCATACATTTTGCTGGATTGCTAAGGCCATTTTACCAAGCTGAAAGGAATTTGAAAAAGCTGCAAGTCTGCTGCTTACCTGTCTTGCCCCTGGTACACACCCTTTTAAGGACTTACTCAAGCCTTGGTTCAGCTGAGCATGGGTGGGGAACTTCAGCCAGTTTTTTTATTTTTTTTTATTTTTTTTACTTTCAAGATATTTATTAAAGACTTTTTGATTACCATACAAATAAAGAAAGAAACAAAATAACACATATCATTACATATTTTCTTAACTTCTTTGGACTCCCTCACATCTCCCGCTCCTGCGTTCCTGATTTATAAATATCTAACCAGCAATTTATCCCCTTATTTCCATTCTTATTATCTATTTTTCCAATATTATATCTCTATTTTTAGATAACTTTTGTTCAAATCTATAAAGTTTAAATTTAGCCTGAAAATTATCCAAAATTTATCTTTTCTTCAATTTAGCTTATCTTCATACTTCAATTCATCTAGCTTAATGGTGCCAAATTACATTCCAATCTGGCATCCTTCTTAACATTCATACAATTTACAATGTTTCTGTAGGCAGGTCTTGAATTCCTTCCAGTCTTCTTCTACCATCTCCTCTCCCAGGTCTCGGATTCTGCCAGTCATCTCAGCCAGTTCCATATAATCTATCAGTTGCATCTGCCATTCTTCCAGTGTGGGTAAATCTTGGGTTTTCCAGTGCTTGGCAACGAGTATCCTTGCTGCTGTTGTTGCATACATAAAAAATGTTCGATCCTTCTTTAACACCCTCTGGCCGACGATACCCAGAAGGAAGGCCTCTGGTTTCTTAGGAAAGGTATACTTGAATACCTTTTTCAGCTCATTATATATCATTTCCCAGAAAGCCTTCACTCTAGGGCAGGTCCACCAGAGGTGAAAGAAAGTTCCTTCATTTTCTTTACATTTCCAGCACTTATTATCAGACAAGTGGTATATTTTTGCAAGTTTGACTGGGGTCATGTACCATCTATATATCATTTTCATAACATTTTCTTTCAAAGCATTACATGCAGTGAAATTCAGCCCAACGGTCCACAACCTTTCCCAGTCTTCAAACATGATATTGTACCCAATGTCCTGTGCCCACTTTATCATAGCCGATTTAACCGTTTCATCTTGTGTGTTCCATTTTAACAGCAAGTTATACATTCTTGAAAGTACCTTAGTCTTAGGTTCTAACAATTCTGTTTCCAACTTCGATTTTTCCACCTGGAATCCTAACTTTTTATCAAGTTTGAAAACTTCTTTAATCTGAGCGTAATGTAACCAATCTCGCACTTTGTCTCTCATTTTTTCCATACTCTGCAATTTCCAGTTATCTCCATCTTTTTCTAATATTTCCCAATACTTCGGCCAATTGGCCTCCATATTGAGTCTTTTGCGGGCCTTAGCTTCCAATGGTGAGAGCCACCTTGGAGTTTTATTTTCCAATAAGTCTTTGTATTTTGTCCAGACATTAAACACTGCTTTTCTGACAATATGGTTCTTGAAAGCCCTATTAATCTTAACCTTGTCATACCATAGATATGCATGCCAACCAAAAGCATTATGGGAACTTCAGCCAGTTTAGATGGAGACCACCTATAACTAGCTCATCCTGGTAGATCTAGGGTGTGTATTGTGCTGTAAGACTACACAAATTCTGGTTAGGGCATTTTGCAGTGCAGAGATGCCTTTGATCATTGGAGCACCTCAGAAATGGTAACATGGAACACTGTTTTGGCTGTGATCCTGAAACCCTGTGATAGTATGAGAACTTTTCACTTTAAGGGGGTATACACCATCAGGACACTGTAAAGTTCAGGCCATCTGTCATTGATTTGACATTTCTTGGGGTTCAGGTCTCCTGCCAGAATGTTAACCTACAAAGTGTGGCTATAGATGGATGGTTCAGTGACTGATGGATTACCTCTTGTGTCAAACAGATTTTCTGTATCTTCTTACGAATAAATTATGGGGCTCACCGTGAACCCAATAATACTGTAGTTAGATAAATCAGAAGAAGAAAAATATCCATTTCAAGTATATTGACAGGGGATTTACGCTCCATCTATGAATCTTTCAATCTGCAGCAGAACCAAGAATTCTGGATTTACAATGCTGTGTGTCATGCTAGAAATTATAGCACTTCTTGTCATGAGCTGGACAAAAAACTCAAGGTGAATGCTCCACATTTTAAAGGAAAGTACCTTACTTCCAGAGTCAGTAGAAACTATTTACCTATGAGGTTCTATGGATAGTGGTCAGAGTGCCTGCCAAGAACTGGGGAGACCCAGGTTCAGCTCATTGCTCAGCCATGAAGCCCACTGAATGATATTGGGCCAATCACTCATTCACAGCCTAACCTACCTCATAGGGCTAAGAATAAAAAAAGTATGGGGGGGGAGAGAACTATATACAGTATGCCACCTTCAGCTCCTTGGAGGAAAGGCAGGATTTAAAAGCGGTGAATAAACAAAAAGAGCATTTACATTGTCACAAGTCACATACAATCATGGAGTTGGAAGAGGACTTGGAAGTCATCTGCTCTATCCATCTGCTCAGTGCAAGAACTGCAATGCAAGATGCAGCTATGACACTGCTGCCAGGTGGTCCTCCATGCTCTCCTTAAATATCTCAAGCAAAGGAGATCCCACAGCTCTTGCCATCAGGATGTTTCTCCTAAAGTTTAGCAGAATGTTCACCTGAAAGCTGCCTCCTCACTGTCTGGAGCCGCCTTTTGTGTAGCCCTGCCCTCTGCAGCAACAGAGAACAAATCTTTACCATCTTCCATTTTTGGATAGCTGAAGGCCACTATGGTGTAGCCCCATCGGCTTCTCTTTTCCAGGCTACACATACATTTGTCAGCGAAGCTCAGATGCTGACAGGTGGAGAAGAAGCAGGCATAGGGAGAGGACAGTTAGCAGCGGAAGTCAAAGAGGAGGGGGACAGCAGCTGTAATCTGAGCTCTGAACAAAGGGGAGAAGAAAGACAGGGCCAGAGTGACAGGCAGTTGGGTGAAAGCTCCAATAGTGAGTCAGACATTGGAATGCAGGAAGCATTCTCTCCCAAATCAAAAGTGGCCGAGACAAGGGAAAGATACCGAAGAGAAGGTGGGGGCTTCCGTGCTGAGGAAGGGGGAGGAGCTCAGTCCAGACAACTCCAGCTTCTGGGGAGGACAATGAGTAGAGGAGCTCCATCCTAGTTTGTTGTTTTAGCAATAAATCTGAAATAATTAACAGCCAGAGTCGTCTCACATTTGTGGGAGAGACCAAGCCATAACACCATTCCTCCTAGGATTTGGTTTCTAGAGATTCTGGCTCCAAGAGATTCTGGTGCAATTGATTCTGGGATTCGCTTCTTGAAGTATACATTGCAGATTCAGTGGCAGCTACCACACATAAACCGAGAATAATGGGCCAGTGGGCCAAAGCTTAGTGACATAGGCTGCAGCTTAAATCCCTGGCGTATCCAAGAAAGGCTCCTTCTGAAACATTGGAGAACTGATGCCAGTCACTGGAGATCAGGGATTGCTCACCTTTTTGGCCGAAGGACCCGTACCCATTTCATGCACCACACAGGACATCCATTGCCAACATCAGCAGTGTGTCTGTTTTGTTATATTTTTGACACCACTGCCAAATAGGTGGGGTCTTTGGGGACCAGAACAATTTGCTTGCAGGGTGGTAGAGGTTGGATTCCCATAGGCCATCCATCCCTGACTCTTGTAAGGCTGTTTCTTATTTCCCTTATATGTTTCAAGCTTACTGTCAGGGAACTGACATCAGAGAGAAAAGCGGAGGCAGGGCTCCAGAGCGATGCCGGAGAGGGAACCAGTCGGGGGGAAGGAATTCGGTGTGACACCAATAGAGAGGAGAGGGAGATGGAGGAATCGGTGTCAGGGCTCCAAGACCCTTCAACCGAGGCCAGCGGAGAGAGCGCTGGCACGCCCTTGCCGTCCCCTTACTTGTGCAGAAGCGTTCCACGCAGGGAACATAGGCGGAGACTTGGGGTCAAACAGCTTTTATGCTGGAAGAGATTCAAGAAACGCCCACTGACGGATTCTGCAAGTGACTAACAGGTCACGGAGGGCGAGCTCTAACCCTAAACATGGTTGAGCAAACGATCTAACTGAAGTGGAGGCAGTTTACACACGAGTAACCCACCCATAACCATTACACTTACCCATGTTTTTGAATATATAGATCCCCCCCTTACATTCATCATATCTACATAAGAAACATTTGTGACACTTCAAGCTGTTGAAAAATGAATTTGCTGGGGGAAGGGACACGGCACATTAAAACCATCCTTCTTAGCACCCACACAAAAATGTAAGAATATCTCCATCAACCTTTTCCTCAATACAACCTGTAATTTATGGAAGTGATATTTTCTGGTATTTTTACCACCCAGTTACATGGATATTCTTTTCAAACCTGAGACAGATTAAAACCAGCAACCTCTCCCCTTCTTCAAAATGTCATTTTAATTCAGATTTCTTTAAAAATAATATAAAATAAAATATTGTAGTGTTTAATCTTAGCATATCTATTTTAGGTAAGATGGAGGCTGCTGTTCTAGCTGAACCTGGAGATGAATCCTCAGGTTAATTGGAGGTATGTGACATTTCCCTGACCAACAATTTTGATGCATTAATCATAATTGCTGAAATACAAGAAGGCAGATGAGGCCCTGTTTGTGGGCGAAGGAGCAAAGCAGAAATGTGTGTGGAGCAGTGCTTTGAATTTCACTGATATAGCAGCTGGAGTAAGTTTCAAATGCTTGAAGAAAAAAATCCCAGCACCTGGGTAAGAACCAGGTGTGGAGCCATAGAGAACACACTGCTCATCTAACACAGGGGGGTGGGACCTTCAAGCCATGGACCAATCTTGGCCCCCCGGTGGGGTACAATCTGGCCAACCATGCCTTTCCTCCAAAGCAGGCTCACATGCCCATCAGCTGACATCACTGGTAATGTCAGCTGCTGGGTGGAAGGACAGGGCTTGATTTAATCTTGCCTTGGCAGCCTGCACCATTCTTACAAGGGAGCAGGATTGTGTTGCCAAGGGAGCAGAATTTAATCTCTACTCACCATCTGATGAGCAACATTTAAATCCTGCTCAAAAGGGCTGTTTGAAGCAGTTTGCACACTTCTGGTGGGTAGGGAAAGAGCAGTGGCAGCAATTGGGTGGGGAAGAAGAATGCCCCCTGCTTCTGCCCACCTGCTTGCAGAAGTGTGTGAGCCCAATCCTCTGCCACCCCACCACTGGCTCCTGTGAAGGAAGATTGATCCTGCTTGCTTCATGTGTGTGTGAGAGAGAGCTCCTTGCTTATGGCTTAAGGTGTTACATAGCCATAAAGTATATTGCATATACAGTGGTACCTTGGTTTACAACCATAATCCATTTCAGAGGTCTGGTTGTAAACCAAAACAGGTTGGAACCCAAGGTGTGCTTTCGCCAACGGGGCCTCCCCCCCCCCCAAAAAAATGGGTTATAATAAAAAAAAAGGGACATGCACTTCCAGGTTTGACGTGGTTGTAATCCAAAACGGTTGCAAACCTTCCGAACAAGGTGGAAATGTTCTCCCAGAGTCATGAGAGAAAGAATTGCTTTCACTCAGATGTGTTTTCTGTGATAGTCAAATCTGCTTGGCTACATGGTGTTGCAACAACCTCATACTGGCTATATAGTCCCTTATTGGAAAAAGGAAAAAGAAAAAATGCACAGAAGCAGCTGGTGATAAGAGCAGTAAGCAGCTGCAAAATGCAGCAAACCAATGAGGAAAAAAATGCAAGGTGGGGCGTGTCCTTTGGAAAAGATCTTGCCCCTTCCTCTCCAGCCTATCGCACCAAAAGCATCTGCCCATAAAACTTCAACTCAGTCCTATTTTGGGTGTCCTTTAAGGATGGGAGCTCCATCCATTCAATTCTAGCCAGTCTCCAACATCTGTAACACATTGGATTTCAAGTGGCCTGTATGCAACCATCACACCACAATGGCCATATATGATGTCCTCTTCTTTGCTGGGATATTGCCATATCATACAAAATAAGAGACCCTGAGAAACAGCCTTCATCTACAAACACTAGACTGTTCTGCTGCCCATCCACCCTGCCATAGCAGCCTCTTTTTCCTATGACTTGCCCTCTCCCGGTTTGCTGGGAATAGTTCTAAAAGAGCTTTTGCTCATTTTTGAATTCTTGGCAATCCAGCCACATTAAAATCAGTGGGAGTTTCGTTCCTGTAGATTGGATCTCTAATTTGCGACTTGTTACTTTACAACTTACATGACATTTATTTTCCTTGTTTAATTATATGTGTGTTAGTCTGGAAACCTAAGCAATCTCAATCTATTAGATAATGGTGTTCCCTCTCCTGTGAAGCACTGCTAAAAATCCAGCCCTCAGCTCCCTTTTTCATTTCGTTTTTTGCCTTCAGCTAATTGCTTTTAACACCAAATTTGATAGCTAAAAGCTTAAAGAAGAGATGATTCAGTCTCAGCAAACCTTCATCTGACATTTATGTACTGCTGAAAGAAGATCAATGAAACCTCCAGGCTGCTTTTCGAGGTAGCTGGAAAGGTATAGGATACTTAATTAAAACATGTTATCAAACCAAAACGGGGTTCAAAAGGCAGGGTAGTCAACATGTGTCCTACAGATATTGCAGACTACAGCTGCCGTCAGCACCTGACAGCATATGCAGTCAGGAATGGTGGAGGTTGTAGTACGCAACCCCTGTCGTAAGTCAACCATATTATGATAATGATCCATAGACATGCTCTTTTGCTGCTTATATCCCGATCCATAACCTAGTCAAGGTAGGTTCAACACTAAGTGTTAGTACCCGATTGGTGTGCCTTGGCAGATGGAGGGCCTCTGATCCAGCAGAACCTTCTGTCAGTGGCCTGAGATGATCTCCAGCAATTCCTTCTCTCGCCTTCAGTCCCAGAGCTGTTCTGGTGGGGTGAAGGATACTTTGGAACAACATGGCAAGTGGTTTTGGAGTGTGCCTGGGTGAAGAGGAATTGCCTAAGGTTGCTAGATCCATGGTCCAGCAATAGAAGGTTCTGCTGGATTGTAGACCTTTCCATCTACACAGAGGGGCACCAGAAGAATACAGCTCTAGGTGTTTACTCTGGAATCTCCGTCCTTTGGTCATTTCCTTTTTATGGGACAGCTACAAGATGCCATTATCAAACTGCTGCTCTTTTGCACTTCACATATGCCTTCTTCTTCTTCTAGATAGGGATGGAAGAGAAATCCAATTCAGGTGAATCTGTCAGATTTTCACTTTCCAAAAACAATGTGCAAACCAAAACAGTTTTAACTGTTTTCAATGTTTTTATTGCTGTAAACTGGATATACTGTAAATGACATAGTGTTATATGTTGCTATAAATAAATAAAACATTTCTATAAATGTTTCTATAGATAAATAAAACATAGCTATCCTTTGAAATTCATACTTATCCAAATTTTGCAATACAATTCTCCAACCAAATAGTGTTTGCAAAAAGACATATATTAAGGAAAGTGTGCATAAAAATGGATATATTAGTGAAAATAACATACCAAAATGCATTATATTCTGTTACTTTTTTCAAGAATGTGTAAATTAGTCAAAGCTATACCAAAATGTATTTATAAGTGAATTTTCTGGTGAATTTTCATGGGATTTTTTTTAAAGCACACACTCACACAAATTGTTGCAGAACTGTGGAAAACTAAATTTAACTTTGAGGGGGGAAAGAGAAACTGATAGAACCAAAATTAGTAGATACGTCCATCTCTCTTTTTAGATGTTAATTTAATAATCCTGGAAGGTGTATATCAACCCAGTACAATCCCCCCCCCCCCATTGAAAGAGGTGCATACTTTGATTTTCCTTACGAATAGCACTGCTTGCATTTTTGGGACAATATATGTTTAGAATACATTACATAGTATCTTGTCAAAGTATGAAATAGCACTGTGCAGAATAATATGAGATCTCAAAAGCCACCAAGTGTCCAAACCAATATCCCTTTCAAAAGTATAATTAAAGGATAGCTGTGAAGCTAAATTAAACATTAATTATGTTGCTGAACTTTTCAGGAATTGTATGGCATGAACAATAATTTTTCTTTCTTACAGGGAACCATGGCAAATGATATTTGATTTCTCCAAGGTAAATTTCTTTCTCATTTTGACAGGAAAATTGGACCAGGCAATAATAAAGATGAGTGAGTTTCATTTCTACTCCTCTCAAAGTTTTTGCCCGTCTTCCTGTCCCACACAATAAAATGAAGTTCAGCTTTCTATGACTAGCTCTAAGAAGTTCATATCTGCAGGATTCTTTTCATAAAAGACAAACAGAAAGTTCAGAAAGCAAATACAAAAAGTAATAAGGTGCTGGCTTCTTAATTTAAGCTTTTCAGGGAAGAAAATTTATTGGCATGAAGCCACGGATAGAATTTTTCTCGTTGGAGCCTAATTGTGTATACGACACCACGGGCATCTCCTTTTGTTAACAAGACTACTCGTATGATCAGAAACAGAAGCAGTTGATTAACCTGTATGATTTTAACTTGTGCTGAAAGAATTTGGATTAGCTCCTAACTAACCATAGAGCCTGGTGGGCTCTGGTCCATGGGGTCACGAAGAGTCAGACATGACTAAACAACAACAGCAACAACCATAGAGAGGATAAACCCAATTCAAAACTCAAAAAGAGTTTTGCTCTGGGTGTCACAGATAGCCCTGTTCTTCATACTTATCCCCAATCCTCTTTTAAAGATACCCGAGTTGATGGCCATAACTGCTACATCTTGTGGGGAGTGTTATATTGATCCCTCTGTGCAGTGGTGTTTGAATATGCTCTGTATGGTGGTGTGTGTTTGCTGAAAAAAATTTTTTTTTGCAAGCTTGTAACGAGGGAGAAAGGATATTAGATGCCTCTCTCTCACACACAAACATCAAAGTAGCCCCCCAGAAAAGATGGGGATCTCTTTACTATAAGTTTTGTTGATGGTGTTCGGTGAACTTTAATCTCCCTGGAGCCAAAGATATTCTACAAAAGCACTGCTAATCCCAGGCTGCCTGTTGACCGTCTTTATAAACTCTTTATAAACTGAACTTTAAAGCCACTATTTGCAGTAGGCTTAGAGAGTGACATTAACAGACGGGAGATCAGAATGTTTGCATTTTGTGGCATTTTGATCTTTGGGGCTGCAAATAAAATCTACACAGTATATCTGGAAAGAAAACAAACAAATGTGCATGGGTGACACAATCTACACTGGATCTTGAATTTAATCAATGGGTTTGTGTTACTCAAACTCTTAACAAAAGCCTGAGAAGCACCTGCTTAACACAATATGGAATTAATTTCCTTCCAGCTGAAACAATATTTTTTTAAAGCAGAAGCATACAACATTCACTCATAGTTACAAAGTCTTCAGATGTATTTCACTGTGTGGTCTTGGGCCAAAAACCATTTCTTTGTTGAACCTTCCTTACAGAGTTGTTGAGAGGATAAAACTGGAGAGGGGATCCATGTACATTGCCTTGAGATCCTTGGAGGAAAGATGGGTATAAGTGTCAAAAACAAACGGTTGAGGGAGCTAGGTATGTTTAGCCAGGTGAAGAGAAGACCGAGAAGTCATATGATAGCCATCTACAGATATCTTAAGGGCTGTCTCATGGAAGATGGAGGAAGTTTTCTCCTGCTCTGGAGGGTAGAACTCAAACCAATGGCTTCAAGTTGCAATAAAGGAGATTCTGACTAAACATCAGGAAGAACTTTCCAAAAGTATGAGCTATTTGACAGTGGAACAGACTACCTCAAAAGGTGAAAAACATTTCTTGATTGGAGGTTTTTAATCAGAGGTTGCATGGCCATCTGTAAGGGAATATTTAGCTAGGATTCCTCCACTGTAAGGGGTTGGATTAGATGACCCTTTGGGTCCATTTTATGAGCTGCTAAACACTGCTATTGCCTGTAAGTCTATTAATAATAATAATGATTATATTTTTTTATTTATACCCCGCCCTCCCCAGCCTAGGCCGGGCTCAGAGCGGCTTACAAGCAATAATAAAAACAAGATGAATGATTACAACTTAAAAACAAAAATAAAATACAACATTAAAATAATGGAACATTAAAATATTAAAATGTAGCCTCATCGCAGGAGAAGGGAAAAAAAAAAGAGAGGGAGGGAGGGAATCAAATTGGCTCTAAGCCAAAGGCCAGGCAGAACAACTCTGTCTTACAGGCCCTGCAGAAAGAAATCAGATCCTGCAGGACCCTGGTCTCATGAGGCAGAGCGTTCCACCAGGCCGGAGCCAGAGTTGAAAAGGTCCTGGCTCTGGTTGAAGCCAATCTAACTTCCTTAGGGCCAGAGACCACTAGGGTGTTGTTATTTATGGACCTTGAGGCTCTCCGTGGGGCATACCAGGAGAGGCGGTCCCGTAGGTACAAGGGTCCTAGGCCGTGAAGGGCTTTAAAGGTCAAAAGCAGCACCTTAAATCTGACCCTGTACTCCACTGGGAGCCAGTGCAGCTTGAAAAGCAGTGGGTGAATATGCTCCCATGGCAGAGACCCCGTGAGGAGCCTCGCTGCAGCATTCTGTACCCGCTGGAGTTTCTGGGACAGCTTCAAGGGCAGCCCCGCGTAGAGCGAATTACAGTAGTCAAGCCTGGAGATGACCGTCGCATGGATCACTGTGGCCAAGTCGGGGCGGGAAAGGTAAGGGACCAACTGCTTGATGCGGCGAAGGTGGAAAAATGTCGCCTTAGCTGTTGCTGTAACCTGCGCCTCCATGGAAAGGGAGGCATCAAGGATTACACCCAAACTCTTAACGGAAGGCAATGGCACTAAATGGGCCCCCGCAAGAGAAGGCAGTTGGTCCCTCACCCCCATACCATCCCGACCTAGCCATAGGACCTCTGTCTTTGAAGGATTTAGTTTCAATCGGCTCCCACGAAACCATCCAGCCACAGCTTCCAAGCATCTGGTCAGTGTGTTCGGGGTCGAGTCGGTGTGGCCATCCATCAGCAGATAGAGCTGAGTGTCATCAGCATATTGGTGACAGCCCAGCCCAAAGCTCCGTATAATCTGGGCAAGGGGGCGCATAAAGATGTTAAAAAGCATCGGGGAGAGAATTGCGCCCTGTGGCACTCCACACACCAAGGAGTGGCACGACGACATTTCCCTCCCTAGTGCCACCCTCTGTCCCCGACCAGAGATAAAAGAGCACAACCAGTTACGGGCTATGCCCTGCATCCTCACGTCTGTGAGTCGGTGGTCCAGAAGATCATGATCGACCATGTCAAAGGCTGCTGACAAATCTAAAAGGATCAATTAGTCAATTAGTCAATTTATTAGTCAATTTATCCCCACAGTCCCCCACTATGATGATAGTTTCATAGACACTATTAGCTACTGAAAATGTGAAGTTTGACACAGTTCAACTGCACACTCCCATACTTTAGCTATCAGACTTTTCTGGTCTTTGCTTTCTCTGGGGCCCCCTTTCTTTCAAAGTCACAGCCCTGTATCCTAGATCAAGGGCAGAGAACTTACAGACCTCCAGATGTTGGTGAACCACAACATGCACCGTTCCTGAATATTGGCCAGGCTGGCAGTGGCTGATGGGACTTGGAGTCCAACATCCTATGCAGTTCCCCAGTTTGGTTCTACAGCATGCATTTATATAGGATGCTATAGGAACCAGGAATTGGGAGGGCCAGAGTGGACATATTTTGTCCTCAACCTGCCATCGATGTGCACTCTCTTTCTCTGAGCTTCTCCCAGGATGAAGGAACATGACCAGTAGGCTTTCAGATGGTCATCCCCCCCAGATGTAGCTTCCTCAAGTATGAAAGTTTAAAAGAGAAGCAAAACTCCCCACAACAGCAATACATGCCCCTACTCCTACATAGACAGCCCACATCCTGAACTAGTCTTTGCATTCTATCTGCATTTTAAAAATTCTGTTTTATCTATGTTTCCTTTGGCATGGTCTACTGTGTAGATAGTGATGAATTATAGTAATAAATAAGAAATATTGCATTCTTCTGATACAGGCAATCCCCCAGGTAGTTTCTCCAAAGCTCAATCCATTACTTCAATTATTATTTCCACAAGCCAAAGATACAATTTGGTGCCAATACCACAATGCAATTAAAGAAATGGTGCCAAAGTCTCCATATATTTGTTTGCTGTGTATATGTGCTTATCTTTGAAGCACACATTTCCATTAACATAAATCATGACAGCAGTGTCATCGTAGCAATTTAGGTGTGATGTTAATTTCATGTAGGCAATTAACGTCACAGTTTTAAAGAAAAGTAGCTGCGGGGGGGGGGGGGGGGTTCAGGGCCTGTTAATGAAGTTGCATAAATAGCACAAGCCAAGTCCAGAGAGACAAGTCTTGAGAACACCTCACTGAATAATCTGAACAAAAACTGTGTATAATTTGGGGCGAAAGGAACAGGTGTTGTTCCCAGCAGGAAGAAATAAAACTAAACATGCAGAAGAAAACTCTCCCAAAACGACACAGCTAATCAGAGGACATGCTGCCTACATGAAGGTCATGCCACTGTGCTTGGTAGTTAAGCAACACCTCCATCTACCCCCTTCTTGGCTAGTTGAGATTAACACTAACAGAAGGGGGAAACCTGAATATCATCTTTTTCCTTTTGCAGAGGCAGATTTAGGTGAGAGTGACTGGTCCACCCACAAGCCGAGAGGGGGCGCTGCAACAATGATGAACAATGGAAGATGAGAGGTGAGTGTGTGTGAATTTTGATGGCACACAGAGCATCGCTGAAATTTTAAAGCCCAATGTCTGCCATTGCCTATTGTGCTTAGCAGATGAGCTTCTCATCCTAAACCTCTGCTTCCCATTTGTCAGTACAGCATATAGCCATCTATACTTGGTCACCCTAGGAGTCTTTTCCTGTTGCATTATCTTCTGTTTTTTCTTTTCTACAGGAAATCTTCATCCTTAGGATGCATGTAAGTAATGAGGCAATTAGCAGCATGTCTAGCTTGACAACCCACCCCCAAACTCATAGAACCCTCATCATGCTTGGATTGCTTGTGTTTCTTATTTATTTATTAAAAGCCTCCACAAAGAAAATTAAGTCTATTATTCAATACATTTTTAAAAATTAATATTTAATAGAGAACCTCTGACCATGTATTTAGTCATGTCATTTGGGGGCAAGGGGGAAAGAGATATTGATATTTTCCTTTCTGTGTCTTATATCTAGCCACAAAGAAAGGGCAAAGCATTTGTTTCCATTTGGGGAATATAGGTGTTAGTTTTAATTATTTCCTGAGTAGCACCAATCAGTGAGGACCATAAATACCAAGCACCACCACTTTGAAACATGCCTCATTATCCTCCACTTGCTTTGGGTCTCTCTGAATGCATTTTGACAAAACATTCACATAAAATACAACTTTTAGCTCTTAAAGAACATGAGAGAAAAAGGTACAAGTGCAGCTCCTGTAAATGACAAGCCCATTCTGGATCCGAGCACCAGCAATGAATTAGATTTACAGCACAGGAAAGTATATGGGAGCACTTTCATTTAACTAAGTTATGTGACTCAGAGCCAACATTGCCTTTAATGCCAGCACTCAAGGTTATAGATTAAGCTCTTGGGGCTATAGATTAAGCTGCCCGGCAGTTCGGATATAAGATAGTGTCAAAGAATCAAGTAGATGGGAATCAAAAGTTCCCCCCTCCTCCTCTTGACTCCTTGAATTCCTTTCTCCAGTACCAAAATATCAGAATCAGCTTAGAGACTTTGGGATGAGAGTCTTTCAAAGAACAAAAACCTGAAGGGATGGACAGAACTTGAAGGGGTGCACTGGACTGATATTCATATTTTAAAGTCCTGCCTACTGTTGCCAATGGACCTCAGCTAGTTGGACCAAAGGTGACAATGGGTTTCTTTCTGTGAGATGCTATAGTATCTACACAATACTAATGTGTTATGTCAGCCTGGATAGCTCAGTTAGTTGGAGCATGGTGCTGATAACAACATGGTTGCAGGTTTGGTCCCCGTATGGGACAGCAGCATATTCCTGCATTGGGCTGGACTAGGTGATCCTCAGGGTCAGGGAATCAGCGAATCATAGAACTTTACATTTCTATGATTCTCTGATTCTCTGTATACCATTCTCAACTTGTCCCCAACAATTTATTTATACCCCACCCATCTGGATGGGTTTCCCTAGCCACTCTGGGTGGCTCCCAACAAAATTAATGATAATCATATTAAAAAGAGATAAAACATCAGACATTAAAAGCTTCCCTAAACAGGGCTGCCTTCTTATTCAGTGTTGTAAACTGCAGATCTTGGCCAACTGTTTCTGTGGAGATGCTGGAGGAACAATAATTCATCATCTTGAAGCTACTGCTAAACGTGAGCACTGTGGTGACCTGGTCCCTTAAACAGCCTTCTTCTACCTTCCAACTGACTGCAGGAATATCTGTAGAGTGAATCATCCTCACCATGGTGTATCATAGTTTTCTTCCTGCATTTTTGGCTTTGTGTTAATGGGTAAAAAAACCCAAACAGTTTTGCGTGTTACATCTGTTTCACATCATTCAGAACAATATCTCTGCAGTTCCATCCTTTGCTATTGACATGCCTGTTCATTAGAAAAATCTAGCCATATCTTGTTTCTGGAACCCCGAGTGTCTCTTTTCTTTTCTTTCTACATTTCCCTTGATGTGTCTTTAAATCTCAGCAAATGGCAAATATAAAACTCTTATCAAGCTGGTGATCACCTTTTGGATCACACCTCATTCGTAGTTGGCTTTAAGTAAGCCTAGGCAGCTCAACAGCAAATGTAAAAATGCAGTGAATTCACCTCTAAAGCTTTATATAGTACTGTGCTGTCCAATCACTATGCCAACAAGGTTTCTTGGGTAGCTGGACTCTTAAGTGAGAATTCTTGCACTTCCCACGGAAATCAGTGAAGCCGGTTTCCTTCAGTTTCCCCAACTTGATATCTGCCAAATCTTCTTCCACATTAGTTTACAATTAAAAAAACCCCTACACAATAAGTTATATAAATTTATGTTAACATGTCTTCAGATGTATGCCTTGTAATATGAAATTTTGTGTACAAAATTCCTCCAACTGTAACATAATTTTATTATTACATTTATTAGATGCCTTTTCTAGCCACAAGCAACTCAATGCATCTTTACAAAAACAAAACAAAAAACATACATTCATTAAAACCAGGGGAAAACATTAAAAACATTAAAAGAAGAAAGAAAACATTAAAAACAACCCCTCTCCTTGAATTCAAAGGGTGATATGCAATGTTAGTCATATTCAGAGCAGACTCAGTTAAATCAATGCACAGTAACCAAAATAACATTGATTTCCCTGCCTCTGCTCTGAGTATGATTATGATACCACAAAGAAGGAAAACTATGGTAAATTTGCACTGAAGATGCATATATTAAAACAATTATTTTCTTATTAAGTGCCAAGGAATAGTCTGTTCCCCCCAGCTGTCTTGAAGAAAAAAGAAGCAAGGAGATTTAAATTTTAAAAGTCCTTAGAAAAAACCACAGTGTTAAAGTTTGAATCTCCTTCTCCATTATCGCTCTTTGTCAGTGCTTCTCAAGTACCAAAATTATTTTTTAATGCAATACCATATTTACATGTACCACTATGTTTTTATTTCTAAAAGCCTAAGTTATAACATTCAGTGTAAAATGCTCAGTGACGTTAATTCTGTTTGTTTCAGGTTATTCAATTATTTCCTTTAGACTGTTTTTGTGCAACTTCTATTTCAGATTAAATATTATCAAACTACAGTATACAGGTAGTGCTTTGAACTCTACTGCCATCTGCTGGTGACATTTAGGAGATGCAGTATAAGAAACATTTTGAACAGGCTGGCCATGTCAAAACAAAATAAAAAAATTCCTTCCAGTAGCACCTTAAAGACCAACTAAGTTAGTTCTTGGTATGAGCTTTCGTGTGCATGCACACTGGCCATGTATTCTACTCAGCTGCACCACAAAGATTGCAGACTGAATTAGTCTCTGCTAGGCACTGCTGACCTATAAAGCCTTAAACAGTTCTGGACCATAATACCTTAAAGACCATTTCTCCCCCTATAAACCAATCTGGATGCTATGATTATCACCTGAAGCCCTTCTTTGTGTGCCTCTTCCATGAGGCCTTTTCTGCAGTGGCTCCCCATTTGTGGAATGCTCTCCCCAGGGAGACTGGCCTGGTGCCATGGTTACCTATCTTAGAACATTCCTTTTTTCCCAGGCCTTTGGCTAATTAAGCAGTCTATGAGGAAATCAGCCCTGAGTGCTCACTGGAAGGACAGATCGTGAAGCTGAGGCTCCAATACTTTGGCCACCTCATGAGAAGAGAAGACTCTCTGGAAAAGACCCTGATGTTGGGAAAGATGGAGAGCACAATGAGAAGGGGACGACAGAGGACGAGATGGTTGGACAGTGTTCTCGAAGCTATGAACATGAGTTTGACCAAACTGCGGGAGGCAGTAGAAGACAGGAGTGCCTGGCATGCTCTGGTCCATGGGGTCACAAAGAGTCGGACACGACTAAACGACTAAACAACAACAACAACATGATCTCTTAGAATGGGGGTGGCGGTGGCATTGTTTTGTTTGTTATGTACAGTATTTTTGTGTTTTTAAACTGAGAACTGCCCTGTGACCCTCTCATGAAGGGCGACATAGACATTTAAATAATAATAATAATAATAATACTTTTGGCGTAAAGTAGAAGAAAATGTAATGTAGGAAGCAGCTCTTGCTGGACATCATTTCAAAGTACTATAAGACAGAGTTAATGTGATTCCTTGGGGACAAGCCACTGATTCATCATACCACCACTGCTACATAAGCTTACAAACATGAAGCAGCATCGAAATGCGACAGATCTCTGCCCTACACATGGTCGTCTTGACACCCATCACATCAGTTGCAGGAGGCTAGAGCCCTTGCATTGCACGGCCGTGTATGCTTTCATTGCACACTTTTAATCTTTTTAAATGTTCTGTGATTTAGCGGTATATAAATGCTTTTATAAATAAATAAATAATTGTGTAAAATATGTTTCCATGATCTTGTGGTAAATTTGCTTGGCTTGACTCGCCGTACAGTGGTACCTCGGGTTAAGAACTTTGCTTCAGGATGAGAACAGAAATCGTGGCATGGCGGTGTGGTGGCAGCAGGAGGCCCCACTAGCTAAAGTGGTACTTCAGGTTAAGAACAGTTTCAGGTTAAGAACGGACCTCCAGGGGGGGCCGCTAGGGGCGCATTGGAAGATGGCTGACAATAACATCTCTCCGGCTCACACGAGGTAATTAAGAGGCTGATATGGGAGTATGCAGCCTCCCTTGTTGCCCAAGGGAATGGGGAACACTGCCTTGCCTGCTGTGGCCATAAATCACCCCCGGATTTGAAAGAAGGGGGTGTGGGCACTAGGCACAAAGCCCTTGTGTGGATCCGGCTCTCCCAGACGCTGTCTCTGATTGCGTGCTGGCTGCATTAGCTCGAAATAAACAATTAGAAAAGAAGCAAATGCACATACTTCGAGTGAAGATCGGGAGTAAGGTAAAGGTAAAGGTAAAGGTACCCCTGCCCGTACGGGCCAGTCTTGACAGACTCTGGGGTTGTGTGCCCATCTCACTTAAGAGGCCAGGGGCCAGCGCTGTCCGGAGACACTTCCGGGTCATGTGGCCAGCGTGACATCGCTGCTCTGGCAAGCCAGAGCCGCACACGGAAACGCCGTTTACCTTCCCACTGGTAAGCGGTCCCTATTTATCTACTTGCACCCGGAGGTGCTTTCGAACTGCTAGGTTGGCAGGCGCTGGGACCGAGCAGCGGGAGCGCACCCCGTCGCAGGGATTCGAACCGCCGACCTTTCGATCGGCAAGCCCTAGGCGCTGAGGCTTTAACCCACAGCGCCACCTGCGTCCCCGAAGATCGGGAGTAAAGACTGCCAATTAAAGGGATCTCTGGGATGTGGAGTGACGGGCTGGATTCAACAATAAATCAAGAAGAAGAATCATCAAAGGATTGGTATGTCGGAGCAAGACTGAAAAGGGGGGGGGACTTTTCTTTTTTTGTCTTATGTGAGTACCCAATAACCCTTCCCCCTAAGAAAGAATCATCGTGATTACTGATCACAAGCAGGAGGAGTAAGAACTGTGTGGAAATTAATTACTAATCAAAGATATGGCGTGTGGGAACATCAAGAATGTTCTCTGTGACGCAGTCATAAAAAGAGACTGTTATGGTAGGCCTGCCCGCAGGAGGGCTGAGGGGGAGGAGGACTATGGCCGTTACTATATTGGAATGTGAAATCGGCCTGGCAGGGCCCCCTGAGAAAATTTATGAGAGCGGCAGGTCTGTGGAAACCAGGACAGACTGTGGGAAACGTTTTGTACGGAGGTGTTGAAATGATGTCTGTCTATTTTGATATGGCTCTTGGATGAGTGTAAAATCCACACAGGATATAACAACGTTTGTTTTCAACCCGCTTGTGGAGACTATCAGAGATCATAAAGAAAACAAGAAGATGAGGAAAACAACAAAGAGAAGATGGAATAGAACTGTGAATACTATTTGGACAGAACTGTGTATATTAAAGCAGCAGGAAGAGAGAGATGTTTGGATCCCGTTCGGAGCTCAAAGTATGGGTACCCCCAACAAAAATTTTAAAATTTGGCTGTGTGATTTGGAATTAATGTGATTTGGAATTAATGTGATTTGATTGGCCTGTTAATAAAAAATATATATATTTTTTTTAAAAAAAAAGAACGGACCTACAGAATGAATTAAATTCTTATCCTGAGGTACCACTGTAGTTAATTTTCTGTCTTCTTTTGTACAACATTAAGGCTCTAAACTTTAGGGAACAAGTGGAGAACCTATCTTTGGCCCAAGGGCCATATCCCCTTCTGGGCAGCCTTCCGGGAGCCACATGCCAATGGTGGGTGGAGCCCAGGGCAAAAGTGGATGGAGCAACAAATATAAATTTGACCTTTGTACAGTAGGTTACACAAACACACACCCTTCTCTCTCCAACATGTAGGCAACCAAGAGGCATTATAGCGGCAGACTTTGAGCTTTCAAATTTCAGCTGTGCCCTGTGAGACACTAAAATTCAGCGCCCCCACCTTGCCCTCCATTCTACAGCATTGTGTTGCGACCCCTTGCAGTGCTGCGCCCAGTTGCACCACCCTAAAACCGCCTCTGGGCATTGTCAGAGTTCAAGGATATGTTCCAGTCAGGCAGAAACACTTCAGTAGAATGTTAAACATAGTCAGTGAGGGGTGTGGCCAGGTAAGAGTTTTTAGGGCCAGATGGAGAGACATGGAGGGCCACATTTGGTCCTTGATTCTGACCTTCCCCATACCTGATTTAGTATATTTGCTTATCTTCCTGTTTTTTGGGGGTTTTTTTAGAATTGTCCTTTTCCCAGATTTTTCTTTCTCTTTTTACAGCTTGTGTTTGTGTTTCAGTGGGGAGCCTACTCAGGCTAATGAGACTGGCAGAACAGATCAGAATGCGGCAAGATCTTAAAACCATTTTAGATTTCAGATGTTATTCAGCAGACCCTCAGAGGAAAAATGTATTAAAAACCCAACACCAGCAATTATTTCTGGAGCTAGCCTCAGTAAATCTCCTATCTCTGGAGCATTTCCACCTTTCTTTTTGTTAGTTTCCTGTCCTCCAGAGAACCACCGGCCAGCTTTTAAATCCCTCGTGCAACCTGTCCCGTTGACTCCCTTAACCCCTTGGCATCTAAACTCTAAACGAGAGAAATCTGGGATCCCCTCGATGCAAATATAGCTTCTAATTTGAAAAGGCTATCTTATAGCACCCCCTAGTGGAATAGATAGTTTTCCAGTTTGGAGAAAGCATTTGGGAATTGCGCAAGCCCTGTTTCAGACACAATAGTTGAGCAGCTGAAAACTCCACTGTCTCCCTTTCTCCTTCCTGAATGACAGAATTTCCCTCTTCCTTCTTTTCCTTGGTATTAATGATGGTGTAGCATTAAGACTTGTACCTCCACATACAGGGCACCTACCTGTTGAACTTCTGAAACTCACCAAAGAGTCCTCCTTTTTATTCCAGTAGGCTGTTGAACTGAATTCTGATTTTATAGTTTTAGTTCACTTTTAGTCTTATCGTATTGGGGCTCCTGTACACCTCTTGGAGATGACTGTGATTAAGCAGTATACAAATTGTCAAAATAAAGATAAATAAACACAGTGGCAACAATCATTTTTTGAAGCAAGACATAGTGGCTAGTCCAAACTTCACACTGACTGAGCTATTATTGGATGCTAACCAGGGAAAGGATCGTTCAAGGCCAAGGAAGTGAGAGTGTCCAGTTGTCACAACAATACCCATTCATGTTTCTACTGCACTGATACTAATTTTGTTGTTTCCCTACTGTCTTTTCTGGGCTACTTTCACCTAGGCTCTCAGCCCTGTTTTTGCATTCTAAAGTTGCCACTGGATGTTATTCATGCATTTTTTAGAGGACCCAGTCTGGCATACGCTCCCAAAGTGGACTAGGGCACTAGGAGGGCACTACTGACCCCCTGAAGATGCTGTTAATTGCATAAAGCACCTTTAAGCACAAATAGTAGTCAAGATGGAGTGACTTTAAGTGGGAAACTGATTATGGGAGCATGTTTTACTCCTGATTGCTGCTTTTCAGAAGACCTATGAAGGCAGCCCTGTTTAGGGAAGTTTTTAATGTGTGACATTTTAGTGTATTTTTGGTCTTTGTTGGAAGCCGCCCAGAGTGGCTGGTAAAACCCAGCCAGATGGGCGGGGTACAAATAAATTATTATTATTATTATTATTATTATTATTATTATTATTATTATTATTCTCTCCTTTTCTTTCCTGCATACATTTTGCTGCTTTTTCTTCAAAGACTAAGTTTAACCATCAACCCTTCTTCCCAGAGAACCCTGGGAACTGTAGCTGTGTGAGGGAAATAGAGGTCTTATAGAAACTCTCACAACCTTAACAAACTACAGTTTCAAATGTGTGATGTCATTGTAGCCACAGAGTCCTCAGAGGAGGACCAACAAAGGTCATGTGCCTTGAGGTGCCTGAAACCCGTCCTCAGAATCCTCTTAAGGGGACCTCTGAGGCAAGGCCTGCTGGAAAACCCTTGAGATTGTCAGAGAAGGTGGAGGTGGGGCTGTCCCACAGGTCTACAAAATGCTAGTGCCAGAAGGTCCATGTCTGGACCAAAGAGTGACACCATAGGATACATATGTCAGTGTCAGATTCCTTGCACAGCTTGTGAGTAAGGGGTCTCCTTGTGAGGAAGCAATCCCTGAAAACTTTCACTACCATTGGCTATGGTTAGGGTGTGGTGTGGGAGGCCAGAGTATACACGGTCTTCCTCTTCAGTCCTGGTTTGTTTGACTGTGCTGCACCTTCAACCCTGCTCCCCTTGATGAGAGCTTTGCTTGTACCTCCTGGGACCAGATCCTGCCAAGGGCACTCACAGGAGTGTGCCAGTTGTTGGACTCCAACTTCCATTGTCACTGACCTTTGGCTTTGCTGGCTAGGGCTGGTGGAACTTGGCTCCATTAAAGTTTGAACTTAATTCTGGATTCTGTGTCTTTTCTCTCTTGGGCTTAGCAAAGTGCCTAATCTGGGTGGGGAAAAGGACATTGTACTATTGAAGATTTTCCAAAAAAGAAAAGCAACAGGCTGGTGCAGGAGGCTAATATTATTTTAGCCATAGCAGCAGCATAGTTTTGTAATTCGGTAGCATTTTGTTGAGCCACAAGCCTGTGGATATGAGGAACAGGGCACTGTTGCTACCCAAACTGTTGAAAGACAGTGATCCAATTCAGACCACAGTTTCTTGTTACATGCATTCTCCCTTTCCCCCTTCCTTTATGACTAAAGGGAGAAAGCTGAAAGTTTCTTCCAGTTTCTAACAAACAGTAGTTTCCTGTTTCATCTGAATACTGGAAATTGATAGGGTTATTTAAAAAAATAAATAAATCCATAGTGAACAAATGGTGATATCTGGCCACAACCAAACCATGGTTTGATATCGTGGCTTATTAACTAAGCATGCTGTACATATGAGGGGAAAGCATGTGAATGTGAGATCATACTCATTCTTACAAATGATAGCGAACTATGATTTGTCATTATATGTGAATCAGACCATTCTCTTCATCTTCACTGCACTATCTTCTTGAGACTCTTCTGTGAGAAAGCAAGTACGTCACTGTGGAATTAAAATGGTATATTAAGGAGATCAAGGCACTTGGAAGAAAACCCATTAACAGTGAACTTGTATGAAGCATTTAAGAGCAAAACTGCATACATTGTTACAGAAAGTAATTTTATTATATATAGAGATTATAATCTCATTTGCTTCAGGAGTTTGCGTCCTGTTTGAGCTCCATGCACAAAAAAGTGTGTGTGTTTGTTTTTGTGTGTATGTATATACAGTAGGTGTACTTTAAAAAGAGAAATGTTCCTAAAAACAGAGTTTTTAATTTGCAAGGGAACAAACCCAATTCCTGGGATAACTCATTTGGTAGAGCATGTAATCTTCATGTTGTGGGTTTGAGCCCCAAGATTCCTGTATTGCAGGGGGTGGACTAGATGACCCTCATGGTCCCTTCCAACTCAAGTACCTGGTTACTACTGCACTTTCTATGGATCACTTCTGTGAATTTGCTCACCTGCAAGATTGAAGCACTAGCCACCCTCTTACAGTTGAGTGTTGTAGATTTTTACACATAAACTCAGGAAAAATCAGTAAATTCATTAGTAGTGATTTCATGACCTTTTGGATACCTTCCTCCATGCAAGAAAGGCAATGTCTCTACAAGTAACATCAACACAGAGCTGAGTCCCTCTACTCACAATTTTCCCCAGCTAAAATTCCCCAAATGTGATCACTCTTCTTCATGTGAGAGTTGCTCCAGCATCCAGGCCCCTTTGCAGCATCACAATATCCTATTTTGAGTGAGGTTGCACCATAGTTTTGTACAAAGGCATTATGATAGTGTTAGTTTAATTTTCAAATCCTTTCCTAATGATCTTCAACATGGAATCCATGCTTTTCACAGCAGCTGCATACTGGGTCAACATTTTCATTAACCTACAACTCCCAAATCCCCTTTCTAGCCAGTTACCATCATCTCAGACTCCAACAGTGTAGATATGAAGTTAGGATTTTTTTTTCTGCAATGTGAAAGCATATATAAATTTAATTCCATCTTAAAATTATCTTTTCATCTTTAATGCTGTCTCATGACTGTAATAAAAGTAAGGGCTCCAATATTATGATATATTATGACTAAGAAAAAGCTGATTAAATCCAGTGAGTTCCCTCTTGTGGCCAAAAAGAACTGTCATTCTCTGTTTGAAAAGTAATCACAGAGCTCACTAGAGACATGAATTCCATAAAATGTCAAATACACACACTCATGTCCACCATGAAAACTTTCCCCTCCAGCAAATATTTTGGAATGTATCTTTTTGCAAAAAAAAAACTTGAATATTTTCAGCAGGGCAATGCTATATATAGAAATAACCATTCATCATCTGATTTCACTCTTCTAGAAAGAAGGATACAAAATCTCTCTATCAGATCAGTGACAGCAGTCATGGCTTGCATCCAACTAAGTTTTACTCACAGTAGACCCACTGAAATTAATGGACCTAAATTAGACGTGTTCATTGATTTCAGTGGGCCTACTCAGAGTAGAACTAGCTTTGGATATAACCATAGTGTTTGAGCAATAGAAAGATTGTACTATAAGGTACCGTTCTGTGTACCCCTAAGTGCAGAGTGCAATTTGCACAGTGGCTCCCAAGAGAAGCCTTGGTCTTCTTAGCCAGCTTCCAAAAGATCCTGTGAGAGGATGTTGGATGGGAAGCAATAGCTTAAAAGCCTTAGCTACCTAACAGAGAGGGTCATTTTGCCCCACAAGCTTATCCATGGTACTAGTGCTTTGCTCTATGTTGCTCTATAAGCTGTCACAACTTTGAACAGAAATGGCATTGAGCAGGGGCAAAACATAAGGAGGGGGAATCCAGTTAGGGGCTTGGGGGAGAGGGGCACAAGTCACACCCCAGCTCGAAAGGGGTCCAGACTTGTGTTGGCCAGTGGGATCCCAGATGTCTGGCTTGCCCCACTTTGGGGTCTAATAGTGGACAAGCCCCAAGAATGGTTTGAGTGTTTCTCAACAGTTTAGCAGAAATAACATTCTAACAGCAAGGGGCTGTGCTGTGCTGCCCTTCTGACAGGCCAACACCACTGGCTTGCTATTATACCTGATAAAGTTGTCACCTGTTTCAACCCACAAACGTGTATCCTATGTACTCATTCCCCCCATAGACACCACGGGCTCCCAATAACTTTTGAGAATCACAATGGTTTAAAATGTGCGTACACAAATTGTGATATGTAAGGATTAACTCGGGGCTAGGGAACTTGTGCCCTTTCAGATAGTTTTGGAGTCCAGCTCCAATCAGGCCAATGGTCAAGGAAGATGGAAATAGTAGTCCAGGCATCTAGGGGGTGCAATTTCTGTATCCCCAGATTAATTCTTCTGCTCCAAATTCAGAGATGGCTGTAAGACAGGAATATTGTGTCATGATGACTCAAACAGCATGATGGATTACATACACATACAATTCCAACAAGCAATGGAAGGTATAAATACTCAAGGGACATCAGCTCCCCTGACCCCTCAAAATATCAATTCACTATTTCTTAGAAACTGAGTTTGTGTGGCTGGGTTTTTTTTGGGGAGGGGTGATGTAGTTATTTTAATGTAATTAATTTACTATGAAGTAAAGTTCAATATGGGACGCGGGTGGTGCTGTGGGTTAAACCACAGAGCCTAGGACTTGCCGATCAGAAGGTTGGCAGTTTGAATCCCTGCAACAGGGTGAGCTCCCATTGCTCAGTCCCTGCTCCTGCCAACCTAGCAGTTCAAAAGCACATCAAAGTGCAAGTAGATAAATAGGTACCGCTCCTGCAGGAAGGTAAATGGCATTTCCGTGCGCTGCTCTGGTTCGCCAGAAGCGGCTTAGTCATGCTGGCCACATGATCTGGAGGCTGTATGCCAGCTCCCTTGGTCAATAAAGTGAGATGAGCACCACAACCCCAGTCAGTCACGACTGGACCTAATGGTCAGGGGTCCCTTTACCTTTACTTAAAGTTCAATATACTCAAGCTGTAATCTACCAAATTAATATTAAAACAAATGGGGAGGGCCCATTGATAAGATTATTGCTCCCCTCCTTGGCTGCATGTGGGAGATGACTTTACTCTCACCCTTTGGGGAATGCAGTACCAAAGACCACCAGCCTGTAAGGAGGCATGGGAAGAGTGGATATTTGAGTGTTCATCCTGCCTTCGAGCCCATTTGTGAGGCAAAGTGTCAACCAGCTCTTTTACTGGATTGCTGTGGAATTCTGGGATCAACGGGCGTATATTTAGCTACTTGCTGCTTAATTAGGGCTTACCCATACTTACCTTTCCCCCCCCCTCTTTACAGGCACAGGTCCGCACTTCCAAGCTCCTTGTCTGAGCACTCTTCTTTTGGCCCCAGAGCTTTCCCTGTGAAAATCTGCTTCTTAAAGCTGAAGTGCACAAAATGTCTGGGAGGTAGCTTGCTTCCTTTAAGGGACTGACACTCAACAATGGGATGGAGGAAGAAGGGCCAGAGCTCAAGGGTAGAGCATCTGCCTTGCATGAAGAATGTTTGAAGTTCAGTCCCTGGCATCTCCAGGTAAGGTTGGAAAATAGGGCCCAGGAACCCTGGAAAACTGTTGCCAGTCGGCATAGGCACTACTGAACAAAGATGGACCAGTAGTCTAACCTGGTATAAAGCACTTTCCTGTGTTCCTGCATGGGTAGCCCATGACTGCATGTGAGAAACTGCAAACTAAGGTCTTTAAGTAGTACAAAGATATACCTCCCACATCTAAAATTTGGTTGTGTTTGGAATAATTCCGTAAACAGAGATACATCGCTTCCTCGTACCAAGATGAGGAAAAAACATTAAACACGGGGTGGGGGGAGGATGTAGTAAAGTAAAATGAACCATTACAAGGTCCACAACAATTAAAGTATGTAAACAGATTCAATCCATAAGGAAAGGTATCATATACAACAGGCATGTCCAACAGGTAGATCGTGATCTACTGGTAAAAACAAAAACAAATTCAATATGTATTTTTTGTTAGGTACTATTTGATATGATTCAGTCCTGTAATGGCTTTTATATCAGGGATGGCCAACTCCCAAGAGACTGCAATCTACTCACAGAGTTAAAAACTGGCAGTGATCTACCCCCTTTTTTGAGGTTCAGGTCAAAGTTTTTGAGCTTTTTTTAGGGATGAGGAAAGCCCATTTTTAGGGGTTCAGGTCAAAGTTCTTGAGCTTTTTTAGGGGAGACAGTGATCTACCAGTGATCTACCACAAATGTCCAGTGATTTGTCACTATCTTTGTTTTGTCTTTATGTCTTTTTTGTCTTTTTTGTTTCCCTTTCCCTTTTCTTTTTATATATGTTGAGAAGTAAGGTTTTTAAGTCTGACATTATTTGATTTATATAGAAGGTAGCAAAGTATGCATTTGTTATCTATGTATTTATTTGTATGTTTGAAATAAAAAATTAAATAAATAAATAAAAAGATATATCACCCAAATGGATGGATTCAGGTAATCCTAGCATTGTGACATGGTCATTGGAAGGAAGTAGGCCCGTGCCTAAAACAAGATGCCTGTTGTTGTTGTTGTTGTTGTTGTTGTTGTTGTTGTTGACATCCATCTGTCTCAGCATGTGACAGTGGCCAAACCCCAGGAAAACAAGGTATCTAAACCTGGAGTATTCCCCAAGATTCTCAAATTGTTTCTTGAATAGTAGTTTGTATCAGGCAAGCCTCTCCATCATCTTTGGGGAAAGCACTCGTTTTGAGAAGCTTCAGATTGAATTTTTCACAAGATGCCTTCCAAAGTTGATGTAGGCTTGCCAGATAAGAACTTCTACTATTCAAGAAAAGATTTGAGAATCTCGGGAATACTCCAGGTTTAGAAGTCTTATTATAAGCAGGGAGCTGCTTTCTTCCAATGAGAACTTTTCCTGGTGTTTAGAGAAGTGTACTTGGACTGAAATTTCTGCTTCTTACTGAAGGTGGCTCTCGACACACGTTGCTACAAAAAAGTAATTTATTTCCCCATCTCCACTTGGCACTTACAAAGCAACAAGCTGTGAATATTTAAATCTTATTAGGAATATATATATATATATATATATATATATATATATATCCCATTTGGGGGCTTTGTATGTTCTTATCTCCAGTATTTAAAAAAGAAGAAGAAAAGATTGGGATTTAAAAAAAAAAAAATGTGACAAAGATCAAGCTATGACATTTTATGCTAGAGGGCACTTTCCTTTGCAAAATACTTATATCTAAGAAAGTCTGTACGCAGAGGATTTGTGCAGCAGTTTAAGCCTTAATTACAGTATTTTTACAGAATAATAATAATCACAACTACAAGATGTGTCAGAACTTAAAATACACAATGTGATTGAATATGGAGGAAAGGAAGAATGAATCAACTAGGCCCACATCCCCCCAATTAAATGTGTGGGAGCTGTAGAAGAACACATTACCTTGTCATAAAAGTTTACCTTGTCAAATGCAGAATTAATATGTAATAAAATATGATGGAGGAAGGTAATACAGCAAGATAAATATAATACAGGTATCAAACTAGCAGGATTCAGATTCATTAAGCAAAGGCACTCTGCACACCTTTATTTGGCTTGAAAAAACTCCACGTTTTAATTAGTACTGTTCTGTATATTGGGTCTGCTGAATATTAAATCTTCTTTCTTTTTTTTACATTCCAAGGAATTATGTTGCATTCCATACCAATAGGAGGAGAATCCACAATGAATAGATGTAGTGCCAAAAAAAGAAAGAACAAGAGCAAAAATGCTCCGGAGGATGTAATGTGGTGATTCAGCAAGCTTCTTCATCCTGGCAGGGATACGGGGACACTGCTTGAAGAAGAAGAGGATGAGCCAATTCCTGAATTTTCAGTTTTACAACATTTTGGATCTGGTTCTATGGCCAGAGCTAGTCCCTTCCAATCATGCTTCGTGAAGTTTCTTCAAAATGCATTAAGCTTATTTTAAAAGGGGCTAGAAAAAGATCTGGAATCTTAGGAGGGAGTTCCACATTCAACCAACTTTCGGAAACTCTTCCGGAAAGTATCATCTAAAAAGGCGTAAAGGAACGGGTTGAGGCAACTGTTAGCATAGCTCAGGGTGGTGATGAAATAGGAGATTCCAATTATCAGAGGGGTTTGTGGGATGTCTGTGGTGAGGGCGACCACAGTGCTCAGGTGATAAGGGGTCCAACAGAACAGGCAAACGCCCAATATGATCAGCACCATGATTGTCACTTTCTTTTTCGCTTTGTCCAAAGCTTTAGCATTGCTATGGAGCCGCATACGCCTCAGCTTGAAGAGCATGGTGCTGTACAGGATGCAGATGGTGGACACCGGGATGGCAAAGCCCAAGATAAGGGTGTAGAGGCGGCTCACTTTCCACCAGAAGCCCTCTGGGCTGGGAAAGACAAAGACACACTGGGATCGTCCCTCTTCAGTGTGTATCTTGGCAAAGATACTGAACGGCAATATGATGATGCTGACAAAAACCCAGACACAGAGACTCACTGTCTTGGCAGCCCTGTAGGTGCGATAGCACATTTTCTTGGATTTGATGGTGGCAACCACCACCAGGTATCGGTCGATGCTCATGACAGTTAGAAAATAAATGCTTGAGAAAGTGTTGTACTGGTCGATGGAGATGATCAGCTTGCACATGAATTCGCCAAAGGGCCACTGAAGCAGCAGGTAGTCTGCTATGTTGATAGGAAGTACCAACGTGAAGAGCTCATCAGCAATGGCCAGGTTCAGAATGAAAATGTTGGTGACAGTCTTCATTTTGGGAGCTTTTAGGATGACATAAATGACTGCAGAGTTTCCAGTGAGCCCAACAGCACAGATCACAGAGTAGATGATGGGTACGGCAATGTAGAACTTAGGAATCAGCTGTGGAGCTGTCATGTTGTGCCCATGTTGTCCTGACCTATAGCAGCCAAAATCCACATCAGTACAGGAAACATTGAAGTTGGGCTGGGAGGAAAAATTATCCATTTTCTGCAGTGACAAATATCAGTCTCCTCTGTTAAATATTGTTTAGTTTAGATGAGATTACTAGATGCAGTCCTTTTACAAAACCTTATGAGTGAGATCAGTCTATTTGAAATACATTGCATCAGAGATTTCCTTCAGGCTCTTATTTCTTGAAGCTGCTTGATTCAAGCTAATTTTCAGGTAAACTGCCTCTCCTAGCACTTTCTTTTCTATTTACTGAAACCAGTAAAGCAGTCTTTCAGTTAAATAGTTTTTGCATCCTGCTTCCTTTTTATCTTTCCACTTTGGAGCACTCTGACTGTACTGATCTCCTAAGGAAAATAAAATTTTAAAACAAATGAATTAAGTTTCAACATGCCCCTGGCTATTTTACATGCAGCTCAACATTGTATGGAAATGACATTTAATGTCTCTATATAATTAAGCACAAAATTACCTCTCTTGTTATAGTTTTCATTAATTCTCTTTCCGCACATTGCCTAGGAGGAATATGCTACGAAAATTCTTGTTCATGGGAAATAATAAACACATATAAAAACCATGCCTCTGTGACTGAAGAATCCTAAATGAGACTCTTCCCCATCTACACTCACAGATTATGTCTCCGTCTTCCTTTTTCACCCACAGACATTCTTCACACACTATTTTATTACACTCATTAAAGCCTGAATCATTAGTTAACGCTTAGAATCCTCCGTTTCCCCTTACCTTTCTAACCAAGACTGTGTCCTGCTTTTGCGCATCCTTTTGCAGTCACTGTGCTCTGGAGGCTCAACAGCAAACTGAGAAACAGGAGTGAAGTGCTGTGATGCTGAAATGCTGGACAGCTCCTCAGCAGCTGCATCTCTGAACAGTCCCTGCAGGTCTGGATAGCTCCTTCTGAACCCCACTCCCTTGGCTAGGAAATGGAGGGCAGGTACTACCTCAGCACGGAAGCCCTACCGTTTCAGCTCACAGGTCAATCAACACAGCCACCAGTTTATATTCTCCTCCTTATGAGAGATCTGCTTCCTCTGAAGTTACAGACCACTTCATGTGACAATAGCTTGTAGAGGTTCCATCTCTTCTGTTTGTTCATTCTATATCTAATTGCAAAGTGAGATCAGTTTGCTTTACTAATGCAATTGTTCATCTTTAGATATACAGTTATATAAAACTTCCTCTTGTTATTAACTTACTATCAATCAGTTTCATTAGATTACTTAGAGTTTATTTTGTTTGAGAGAAGATAATTTGTACCTAGTTTCTCCATACCATTCATAAATTTTATAAATCTCTGTCATGCCTCCTCCTCTCAATTATCTGTATTTTGAAATGAAAAAACCCCAACTTATTTGACCACTCCTTATAGGGAAGATGTTTTAATCCAGTGGCAATTTGCTTTGGCATTTCCTATACCTCTCTAGCCTGTACCATGGCAAAAACTTCATCTGAAACTCCATCATGTTATGATAGGAGTTCAGTTATGTGATACTTGTCCTAAAGCACTTTTTGCAAGCTGCTGGAGTGCCATTACTGTGCAAGAAGGGCAGATAAGCCAATTCTGCCCTACTTAACTGACTGGAAAATCACATCAACACCAAGGACACTGCACCTCTTCAGTCTCTACAGGTGATAAAGAGATGGTTGGATGCTACTTGAGATCTGTTGGCATCCCAGCCCAGGCTTCATCCTCATCTAAAAGGAATTTCTGCATCCCAGTTTTCCTATATAAAGGAGAAAACACAAGGGGGATAGTCAGTTCTGTTGGCTGCTGCATCAACAATACTAAAGCAACTTGATATTGTTGGGAGGAGGGCTGAAACTCAGTGGTAGCTCATCCACTTTGTCTTCAGAGATGCTTCCAGTTTTTCCAGAGGTGGGAATGTGACCCGTCTGAAATCCTGGAGAGCTCCTGCCAGTCAGCATGGGCAGGACTGAGATGGATGCTGATTTGATTCAGTATAAAGTAGATTCCTAACCTAACAATGCAATTTACATATTTAAAATAAAATATGCTGAGCTAGATGGTGGTTTGTGGGTTCCCCTGTTGGAGCCATACTATTTAAAACCATGTACCAAATTATATGTGGGTGATTATAAGAGTACCCCAGGGACCAATATTTTTCCATGGCCAACCCTCCTTGCCCTCCCAATAGGCAGAGTGAGACATTTGCCTTAGGCAGCTGATCTTGGGTGTCATGAAAGGCACCAAACTGTACATTATTTAATGGATTATGATTTGGGGAGGGCTGGGAGAGGAGAGGGGAGAAAGCTTCATTGTGCAACCATAAACCTCTGAGCTAGTACAACAAGTGATTTAAGTACTGCCATTCATGTCAGCTGAAATCAATCAGAATTTCACCACATACTTCAGCATAGTCAAGAATACTGATGAAGGAGCCTTCAACTGCCTACATGAAGAAACCCATCAAACAACAAATTACCGATGTGCGTTGCCATTATACTTATCTCCTATTTTTCCTTTCGGAAATTCAGAGTAGCTTATCTGACTCTCAGCAGTCCCTTACTGAGCGGCTAACAATGAAATAGGAGTGGATATTCAGAAAGACATGAAGGTCCTGCTCACTCAGACAAACTAAGTCTAGCATCCTCTTCTTACAGTGGCCAACCACAGGCTCATGGGAAGCCCACATTCAGAACATGAGCACAACAGCACTCTCCTACTTGTGTTCCCCAGCAACTGGTAGTCAAAGGCATACTAAGGGCCACAGGGAGGATAGGCTGGCCTCAACCAGAGCCAGGGCTTTTTTGCCATGGCCCCAATCTGGTGGAACGCTCTGTCACAAGAGACTAGGGCCCTGCAGGACTTGACATCTTTCCGCAGGGCTTACAAGACAGAGCTGTTCCACCAGGCCCTTGGCCAAGGCACAGTCTGACCCCCTCCTTCCGTAATCCTCATAGAACTCTAGCCCAATGGTTGCCAATAATTTGATTTTGAATTGATTTTAGAATGAATTGATTTTAGAATGCATTTCAATTAATTGATTGTGATTTTATGTAAACTGTGTTACTTTTATTGTTGTTAGCCACTCTAACAGATGGGGAGGGCGGGATATAAATTATTATTATTATTATTATTATTATTATTATTATTATTATTATTATTATACTGCTCCAATACTGAAGGTAGTACACAGCCTTTGATAGCCTTGTCCTTCATGAGTGTGCATAATCCCCTTTCAAAGCTAAGTCGGCAACCATCACTACAATTTGTGATGGCGCATTCCATAGATTAAATATGCACTGAGTAAAGAAATACTTCCATTTATCTATCCTGAATCTTCTAGCATTCAGCTCCATTGGATGATTTGAGATTCCCTCATATGATGTGAGAGAAGTAGCCGGCAACTGGCAAGAGTGCTGGATTGCCTCCCCCAGTGTGTTGACACCATGCTCTCCTTGCCATGGTCTCTCCCCTTCCTTTCTCAGTAATCTACAGCAAGGCCAGTGACAGGCAGTCAGGTAAGCATCATCACTCTGTCCTGCAGACTGCTACTAGGGGAAAGGGAGAAAAATGCCTCTCCATCTTTTTCCCACCCTTATTAACCTTTCCTCCCAGATCCCCCCTAGATCACTTCTTATAAAATAATTTGTGTGGTGTTATTGATCCTACAAAGCAGCCCAGAGCTGGTACACTTATGTTTGTGGAGTAGGGAGAGGGGAATTGCTGAGAGAGAATAGTGAATGACAGTCCTGCAGTGTAGCCCAGAGTTATCCAGTCTCTTGGTGTTTTTAATTTCTTTAGGGAAATGCAGTTGGGAGGCAGCTGTTGAATATAATAGCAACAGCAGGGGAGAGAGTGTGATTCATTACACTCATTTTGCACTCATAGGGGGATTCTTGGGGTGGGGGGGTGGGGGGGGGTGGCTGCTGCTGGGATAAAACATCCATAGTGATGTAAAGAAAACCAACAACAAAATCTCCTGTCCCTTTTGATCAAAGAAAAGAAAATGTATCTGTTTGACCCAGGCTGCTAACATTACTGTAGTTTTTATGAGGTATGCTATATTAAAAATAAATAACCACAGCAAGTGCTCTTCGAGCACACTGCTTGCTTTTCAGTAATTTACTCTTACATTTGTCCATCAGCACCTTAAATGATGTAAATATTAAATCTCTCTTGACCCTACATTGGCCTTTGTAACTACCATGTTTTGTGCTGAATGCGGTATTGACAGCCTAAGATCAATAAGTTGAAAGATCTATGGTCACATAAATGGTTTACAACTGGGTGAGAGTGAGGCTATTATGCTTCTAGCAGCTGTTTTTCAGGCAGGAATTCAACAGATCAAGCCTTTCCTAAAATGGAAATCTTCACCTGTTGACATTTTCACAGGCATCTTACTACTTGTGTGCAGCCCTCAATTTATTTTGGGGGCATCCACCCCACCTGCACAATAGGATATACATTTGCACATGACATAGTGTGTGTGTATCTCAGACTTAACAGCCCTAGGATGCAGTTCCTGAGCTATAAGACCCACCCCAGGTCTATGGATCACTGCCTTATTTGCTTGTTGCCTTGATGCCGCTGGGGTCCATATTCACTGGGGTCCATATCCACCTCCTAGTACCAAAAGTTTAAAAGTCTTAAATCCCATTAAAAAAACAATGAGTCAATTTTGCTGTTTTAAAATCGAGGGCATATGGAAATGTTCTTGGTGGCTGCCCAACATCTTGGTGGATGCCCAACATGTGATAAATATATACTGATGGTGAACTTAGGTCTCTCAGTTCTCATCTGCCACTTCACTATCCACACATGAGAGGGAGATATCAGTAGGCTTGGGGGAAGTTTATACATGTACAAAAGAAACTTTAAGGGGGGGGCAAAGGAAAGAGACCTCTTAAGCAACCCAATGACAACTGAGCATGCTCAGTGGGTACAGAGTGCTGACACTGCTGTGGGGAATGGGATGGAAAACTGGGTTAGAAGGAGGAAGACTGGAATGGAGTATCCTGGATAGGGCAAACTTTGTTGCCTAGAGCTCTGGATGGAGGCACTCCATGTTGCATTGGGCACTCACGCTTGTTACAATCGTAAAAAAATAAAACCCAACCCTATCAGAATGTGAGTTAAATTGATAAAGTGTTGGGGTTTTAGTTAAAGAATAAATATTCAAAATCAATTTTATCACATATGTTTTCTGCAGGCGTATATGGAACTATCCCCATTTTATGTTCTCTGCAACCCTGTCAGGCAGGCTAAACTGGGAAGCTGGTTCAAGGAAGGATCATGGCTAAATGGAAATTTGAAACCAGATTTCCCCAGTCAACCCACTATCTGCTATATCCCACCAGCTCTTGGTATTTTTTTTTAAAAAAAATATGCATGTTTTAAATATGTATATATGCGCGCACACATTATTACTTGCCCTGCGGCCACAATGAATTAAAGAACTGTAAAGCAACCATTAGTGATTCATTGATTTACAGAACATGTTTACTCAAAATTCTGAATTCTGTGGGATTTACTCCCCAGTAAATGTGTTTCGGATTTCAGCCCAAAGTCTCCAAGTTATCAGCTATATGCTATGCAATGTAAATAGAACAGAATTCAGTCTTTAGCCTTGGGCTCTTTATAAGGTGCATTATGAAGTGTGTAATTAGCATTTAGAGCTTGTAATTATTGTAAATGTGATTAAAAGCTTAGCTGCTCTAAAACTTAATGTTCTGTTGTGAAAAGTGGTATATTTGTATAATATACCTTTTGTTTTCTTATGGGCTGTGGTCAATACCAGATAAATTATGGCTACTCGGACTTCCGGGTTAGCGCGATCGGTTAATGGCGGATTCCCTCCGAGCTCCAGAGGGAATCGGCTCTGCTGAAGACGGGTCTTACCGCGCCGGCGACACGGGGACCCTTAGAAACCGCAGGCGCGGAAGCCTGCGGACTTGGTGACTCGGTGGGCACCTTTAAGCGCCCTCCCCGACCCACGAAGAACCTTTTTAAAGGCTACGGAGAGGGTACGGAGAGTGGCGTGGTGCTGGGAGTAGACCGCTACTTCAGTGGAGCGAAGCCGCGAGCCATGGCCGGAGAGCGCTGACTTTCTTCCCAAAATTTGGACTGGAAAACAAACAACCCGTGAGTAAAATGGAATTTGGACTTTTTTTTTACCTTGGAATTTGGCACGACCGGGGGATGCGCTAAAGGGAAGTCCGCACCCCCCCTACCTACAAATGATTTAAAGCAAGAACCGGAGAACTAAGGTGGAAAGATTATTGTTTTTGTGGTGTTAGACAAAGATATTTCCATGAATTTGACAGAAGAAGTTTTTGTGCTGGAGAGAAAGGGAGGACTCTTGGAAGTGTTCGGGTAAACCCCCCCCCCGAACCCGGGAACGTCCTGTGCGGGTGCCGGAGGAAAAAGAATAAGGAGTTTGACAGCTGTCAAAGGAGCTGTCAAACGGGCGGTTAAAGTTAAGAACTTTGCTACTTAATAACTCTCTGAACTAAAGGTGTTACATTTGAATAGAGGTGGTTGGAAACAAAGTAGTAATAAACAACAAAGTGACGGATTGTTGGAAAAGGACTATTAAGCAATTGGAACCCCCCTAGGGGGAACTAGAGACATTACAATGGCTGCAGAGGGAAAAGTACTGGCAGAGATAGAAAAAATGTTTTTTCTCGTGGGAATTTTGCAAGAGCAGAGCACGGCTATGAACAAAGAACTTTTGACCTTGAACTCTAAAACAAACAACTCTGCTGAATGCATAAAGGATTTAACTGATAAAGAATCTGCGGCTGAACCAGAAATGACATCTTTGGAACCGATGGAGAGGAAAGAAGGAGTGGAGAAAGTACAGGCGGAAAATACCAACCAGAAATTTATATTCTCAGAAAAGAAAGAAGAAGATCTTTGGATTATAAATCTGCGAAAGATGAGAAAGATGAAGAAGGAAGTCCCTGGAGTACTTGGAACACTGGAATTTAAAAGAATAAAGAAACATGATTGGGACTTCCTTTTTGAGTATGGGAGAGCAGCTGACCTTTTGCAGCAACTGCTTCTAAATATTTCGGATGGAAGAAAATTTGTTGTGACTGTGACAGAACTCCTTCGAGACCTGAGGACCAACAAAAAGGATTACCAACAAAATCGGCAGAGAGAGACTAACAGAGAGTTGAGGGCCTCGGATGTGAGGAGTCCGGGCTAGGAACTGTTTTTGTGGACATTTGCTTGGGAAGGGACGGAGACCGGGGTAGGGAGGGAGGGGAGAATTGAATTTCAAAATTTTATGATTTTTGTATTTGGCTATTGCGATCTATAATTAGTATAAGAATGGGAGAAATTCATGGAAGGGAAGTTAGGTCGACCTTAGAAAAAGGATTTAATGTTTATAAGAGAATTGGATAAGTTAAATGTGGACAACTAAAAAGAGCTAAGTTTTAAAAATAATAACAATATGTTTAAGATGATAGACAAGAACTTGCTGAACTAATTATCGGAATTGGGATGTATGAAGAGGGGGTGATGGGAAGTCCGGGAAAGAGGGTAAAGAAAGTAAGGGTATGAAAATGTATATGTGTTGTCTTTGTCTTTTTATGTGTGTGTATCTTTATAAAATGTAAAAACCCAATAAAATTTTTTATAAAAAAAAAAAAATATGGCTACTAGGGATATAATGTTCTTTGAATGTCCTTTATTAGTGGACTTGCTGCAACACAATGATATTTTCTCTCTCTTTGACTATGCTATTATTAAATATTAGAAGAAATTTTAACAATTGTGTTTACCCAAGCGTTTGATTACTGAATTATACTGTTCCTAGCAACCTTGAAATTATTAGCTGTTTTTTTTTAGATTATCTTAATGTTTTAAACGCCTGCCAACCTAGCAGTTCGAAAGCACCTCCGGGTGCAAGTAGATAAATAGGGACCGCTTACCAGCGGGAAGGTAAACGGCGTTTCCGTGTGCGGCTCTGGCTCTGGCTCTGGCTCTGGCCAGAGCAGCGATGTCACGCTGGCCACATGACCCGGAAGTGTCTCCGGACAGCGCTGGCCCCTGGCCTCTTAAGTGAGATGGGCGCACAACCCCAGAGTCTGTCAAGACTGGCCCGTACGGGCAGGGGTACCTTTACCTTTACCTTTAATGTTTTAAAATGTTTTGGAACGTTTTAATTGCTTTAAAACGTTTTTATGCTATTTTTAATTGTATAGTTTTAACATTTTGGTGTTTACTACCTTGGGCTCCTTTGGGAGGATGGGAAAAAAATTTGATAATAAACAAAAGTAAACAAAATAAAGTCAATAAATGGAAATGATACTAAAACCACAATCCTATACACTTTTTACTTGCGAGAAAATTTGTGTAGGACTGAGCAGGCTGCCCAGTGAATTACAGTTTCTGAGCAGGAATTAGTATCCTATATTCCTACAAACCAACTCAGTATGAATAATTCCAACACAGGTTTTTGACATAGGTATTTTGTATTCACCACTAAAATTAGTAGGATCAGGTATGTATGAGAAAAAGATGGCTGCACACATGCAATTTGTTATGTACTGAAGTTCTCACCCTGGGCCAGCAGGGGGATACTGTAGACAGTTCAGGTCCACATACGCAAATAAGGGATCGAAAGTGACGTTCAGTGATTGGATAGTTACAGAAAATGGTTACTGTTGCGTTCTAGTGGAGCTCTATATAAGCAGGCTGGCTGAACCCTTCAGTTCAGTTCTGTTCTGGCCTGTGAATAAACAAGAGCTGTTTGAAGAATCGCTGTGTCGTCTGATATGTTCACCCATAACTTAACACAATTATGTGGGGGCAGCCACATTTTTCCTATACAAATACTATAAACAACATAATGTGATCACAGAGCAGCACTTGCAGGACCATTTCTGATCCCATTCTGAATTAGAGCAGGGCCCGTGCTTCCTAGTCTGTCTCAGATTTTTTAAAAAATATTTATTTAAAAAGTGGCTGGATCAACTCAAAGAAGTTCAATTTAAAATGCTTCCAAATCTTGTAATAACAAAACATTTGACTGAATTGCAACTCAACAAGAAACTATGAATTATAGTGGGACAGTTCATTAATCAATATATATAGAGTAATCAAATATGTAAGATTAAGAACTAGCTCTGTACATAATAAAGACCCACATCCTGTAGTCATTATTCAATTCACAACCCAGTACATTTGTGACAAAGGTCATGAACCTTCCCTTTGAGGCAGACAAGAATACTGAAGAGAGAAAAAGAGAGCAGCTCAAGGTTATGAAAGGAATTAATTACTTAGATTCAGACCTAAAATAATGGGCCACATGGGTCCTGTGAATATCTGAGGAAAATGCCAACATGGAAACACACTTGTCTGTAGAAGAAGCCAGGCCATTTTGAGACTGATGATGTTTGAGCAATTATAAGAGAGCACTCTGACCGCAAAAGTGAAAAATGCCCATGCCAATCTATTCAGCTTATGTCCCCAGAATCAGAACAGTTTAAGTTCTCGTTAATTAGAAGCAAATAAAAAAAAGCAACTTACAAGCTGATACCGAGTTTCCCTGGGTACCCATCATCTTCAGGAAAATAAATTGCCCTGTGTTTCACAAACATCTATTGCTCTGAAACATAGCTTGCACTCATTTTAAAAGTTGGGATGACATTTATTATAGGAGCAGAAAGATTTAGACCAAGAATATAACCTGTGTCAAAACACCAGCTTGACGGGTTATTTAGGAAATGCCACGTTATGAGCACTACAATGTGCACACCAATCTTCCCCATCTGCACTATGCATTTAACCTTCATGGATTTCCCCAAAGAATCCTGGGAACTGTGGTTTGTTAAAGATGTTGAGAACTGGAACTCTGTGAGGACAATAGGAGTCTTCTGAAACTCTGAATACCCTTAACAAAACACAGTTCCCAGGATTCTTTGGGGAAGCTGTGACTGTTTAAAGTGGTCTGATACTGCTTTGAATGGGTAGTGCAGGTAGAGCCATAGCCTAGATGCTGCCCTACAGAAATATGCTCATTTCGAACGCCCTTAAAGTTGTTTTGTTAAACTCAAATGACATTAAACAAAGAATGGCAAAATATGTAGCCCCTTTTCATCATACTGCAGGCTGAATGGAATGATCTCCAGGGGGTGATGGCAATAGTGAACACAACTGCAACAAAACATTGCACTGTGGGATGCTGCTGTTCAGGAGCTCAGCCCCTCCATTTTATCCCCTTCCCCTTCCTTTTTGATTCCTGTATGCCAACACTTGTGGTCACTGGAGATGTACACATGTCATTGGGTTGTTTTTTAGAGTTTCCTCCTTCCTTCAGGGTTTAAAAACCTTTTTTGCTTCTGAAACCCTTCGGGTGCCCCCAAATCTGCTGATACCTTCTTCTTTTGTGGGGGTAATGTTGCTTGCAACACCACTCTCACAAGAACATTGAAAATAGAAGGCATTATAATTATATCTAAACTATCAGAAAGAAGAGAAAAGGGACTCCAACTAATATACTTGAGATGCCTTCTGTTGTTAGGTATAGAAAACTATGCTTAATCCTTCACATCTCATTAATTTCAGGGTGATGCAGCATTTTGTTACTGTGACAATGAAAATATTAGTCATGTTATTACAGTTTAAGTTCTCCCATCTGGATTCTTGGTGGCCTCTCCAGGAAAGCAATTTTGCCTAAGTACAACAATTGTCTTTAATGAAGAAGGAAGGAATTCATTGCAGCAATAAGGTGGTAGTTGCATCAGTGCAAGGGTTTCTACTTGCCAAATGGAACCTCCTCTTCTGTCACATCACTCCCCCCACCACACACTGTTTTGAGCTTTCTCTTGATCCTGCAGAGCACATTGGAAGGAGGTACGTGGTGAGGCAGCAGCAGGAGGAAGAGCTCTGTTGTGCACTGGCTTAGTCAGGGCCGGATTTAGGTTTGATGAGGCCCTAAGCTACTGAAGGTAATGGGGCCCTTTATATGACAAGCTGTCCTCTGTCAACAATAAATTGTCACTGTTTTTTGTGTTGAATATATGCTATATGGTAATTTATGGACCTAATAGGTCCATACACAACACAAAACACGGTTGCTGTATGTAGGTTTTATTTTATTTGTTTTTTATCTTATAGTTTGGAAATGTACATCCAGGTTTTTTTTTCCTTTACTTTTTTGGGGGGACCCCAAGAGAGTGGGGCCCTAAACTATAGCTTGTTTAGCTTATACATAAATCCAGCACTGGGCTTAGTTCAATCTGGCCCAAAGCTTTTTTGTCCTTTGAAAATTGCTACTTTACTACTTTTCTTTACAATTAAGAACTTGTGCTATTTAGACATAAATTATTTAAAAACGTTTCTCTTTTCCCACCCAGTCTTGCTTAGTTGCTCTATACTGTATGCAGTAAATCAAGTACTTTCTGTTGATCATTCATGACATTTAAATTGAAGCCACCACAAATAGCAAATAAGCATTTTTATTACAATTACATTTTATTAATTCCATATCAAGATCTTCCTGTAAGCATCAAAGGTTTGTTTTCTTTGTTATTATTTATCTATAGTTCCTGTTCCGTGTTCAAGATAAATGTATTGGTCCCGTAAACATCTCACTATAAAAGTGTATTTATATGTTCATTTGTAGCTCTGCAGCTAGGGATGGCTTTGCCAAATTTGATTTCACCCAGTTTCCCATTTCTTCCAATCTTAAATTCAGTTCTCCATATGAGCATGGAAAAACACAAATCTGAGAGCATCTGTGATGCTCAGTGGTGGTGCAGGAAATGTGAACAGTGAGAGGCAGTATGGTACATTGGTTAGAGCGTAAGACCTAGAAGACCAGAGTTTGAATCCCCACTCCACCATGAAGTTCACTGGGTGCTCTTGGGTGGTTCACTGTCTCCCAGGCTAACCTACCTCACAGGGTTGTTGTGAAGATTAAATGAGGAGAGGGGTAACCATGTACACCACACCTGGAGCTCCTTGTTGGAGAAAGGTAAGCTATAAATGCAATAAGTAAGTAAAACTGGCATGAAGTCATTTGCTAACTTCCCCTTATCCAGGGCATAGCCATTTTATGTGGGTCACACCTCCTCTATGGAGGGATTGCCCCCTCTGACTCTATAGCTTCTATCACACTGTTAATGGCACACCTCTCTATGACAATTTTCAGGGGTTGGAATTAGTGTCGGTCTGAACAGCCTACCTGCAATTACAGAAATGTGACTTCAAAGTAAACAATTCCACTTTCCTTTGAAAGGGAATAATTCTGATGAATGCACAGGCTGAGGCTCTGAGTACACCAACCACATTATTATAAAAATGACTTGCTGACACCAAAAGCACTGACAGTACCTAAACTCTGGAAAAGTCACAATGTGTGGTTTCTAATTGCACAGCTGTCCATTAGACATAAGGAAGGGGGAAATGTATCCATATGGATTTTTTAAAATTAAGCCACCATTCAACTCTACTGCTATTACTCTCTTAGAATGAAAAACGAGTTCTTCAGATTAACGGGTATATTTTATATACTTGAGAAATAAAAATTTGTTTAAATTACATAAAGGCCTGCTTGTTCCAGTGCCCCTCTGTACTTTTGGTTTGTATTTTCTTTCTTTCCTTTTACTTCTGCTGATCTTCATAGACACCCTTCTGATGCTCTTCTCCCCACACCTCCCTTTGTGTATATGTGTGTGTGTGTGTGTGTGTGCGTGTGTGTGTGTGTGTGCGCGCATATCCATAGCATTGTGCACCCTTGCACACTTAGAGCTGAAAACTGAAATCAATAGATGTGGCTAACTTAAGTCCAGTCATTTAAATGGTTCTACTCTGAGTAGGACTTAGCTGGATTCAAACCACAGAGGTGTCACCCACAGCATACATTCAAAGCACCCTCATACCAGTTTAACAGTCATGGCTTTCTCCCAAAGAATCCCAGGAACTATAGTTTGTTAAGGGTGCTGAGAGTTACTATGAAATCCCTTGCAGAGCTACAATTCCCAGCATCCTTAGCATACTGCAGTTCCCAGGGTTTTTGGGGAGAGGCCATGACCGCTTTAGGGTGCTTTGAACGTATGCTGTGGATGAGACCTCAATCTTTCAGCATTATCAATTTTCGATGTTCTGTGGCACTGAGTTCTTATTGAGCTGTACTGAAAGGTTCTTCCTCCCTAAGTTCCCTTCCCCTCTGAAGATTGTCTGAGCATCTTCAAGCCTTCAGGAGAACCCTAAAATGTTCTGATGCTTTCTCTCTTGTGCACATGTAGTTAAGGTTTGGCTTGCATAAGCATGAGCATGAGAAAACATGAATTGGCATCAGAAGGAATGGTTGCTGCTCTGCAAGTAATCAAATGATTTCGTAAGTTCCGAGTAGCCTCATATGATGTGGCAAAGCCTCTATTGTTGCCTTGCTTTCCTTACTCCATCCCAGGAGACTAAAGAAATTGACACGGTGAGCCAGTGGTGGCACTTACTATGGATTGTAATGAATAAGTAAACTATTCAGTGAGAAGGGTTATGATGAGACATTAAAGATGTGAGTTTCTCTAAGACTCTATTATTTGTTCTCCACCCATCTCACTCCCAAAACCAAGATCCATAATGAAATTGCTATCAAGGGATATTTCTCATTGTAAATTCCCAGGAAAGAATTTACAGCATTTAATTCAATTTTGAAGCTGCTTGGCATACATTGGCTGTAATATTCTGTGATTCTGTTTATTCCAGATCGAAGATCCCTATTACTAATTATTCTCCATTCAGTTATTTTTTCTAAAGCAATGTGTCTCTAATACACATTTGAAGATAAGGCACTTATCATTTGAAGATAAGGTACTTAGAATCGCTGGGAAATCCTGCTCAAGCTCATTTACAGTTTAATCTTCATCATGAACTCATTCAGTCATTTAAATTGGATGATTGCTAATGAACACAGTGGGGGAAGTAAAGGACATCACTCGTTACCTTTCATACACTTGAATGGTATAATTAATAGGAATGCCATCACTTCTCAGTCAGATAACTTACTGAATGTATCATTTGTAAATGAGTAGTGCCCATATACTAGCATGTGCTGTGCGAGGAGAAAAAACCCCACAAGTGACAATTTTTCACAGCCATGAAATTATTCTGCTCTTATAACCTACCCACCCAGCCCCATTTTTAATATATATTTCTTTTAGCAAATCTGTGGATTTTTTTCTAAAGCACAAAACATATGCAACAACTTTTGAGGATTCAATGTATAACTTATTGGGTACCTAGGCAGAGTCTGGGAGACCAGAACATAGCAATTGGGAAACAGACTGGTCGGTAGTCCTTAATAAATGTAAAACAGGGGTGGAAATTATAGTACTTCTATCCATTTGCATGTGTGTCACTTTCATAGAAAAATAATGGGTTTTATGGCTCATCAGTTTTCTAGTATCCTATAGCCTGGGAGACTTCAGAAACATTAAGAAATCTTGTAAAGATATTGTCATAATCAAGCCCTATTTATATTGAGTGAGGTTTATATCATGTTGAATGTTATACTTGACCCATGAGAGGTGTCATGCACATTAGGATTAATTGAACTGCATGTTGTATTTGGCTGATTCATTAAAAAAGTCATAATACAAAATATATCCATTGGGTTGCGTCCTAGCCTAGCTTGGTTCAAGGCTCCTAGGAGAGGCTAGTTGAAACAATGGCACTTACTGGAAGGAGTAAGTGGAAAAACAGAATCAAGTCCAATAGTCAAGTCAATGTAGGCTAGACTAGGCTGAATCATATTAGGCACAACATAGTCTTTCAGGTCCTAGGCAGGTCCCCTTGGCAAGGGCTAGCTGGAATTCATCTAACAAATGTTGTGGTCTAAGCAGCAGGCTGAAACCTTTTGAATGCTGGCTGCTCTGGTATTAACCCCAACCCTGCTGAGGAGCTGTCTGTTTTTCAAAGGGACAGTGCCTGATTCTGGCTCCTATAGCATGAGATTGGTGAAGGCTGCACTGGGGATGGTGTCCTCTGAGTGTAAACAGTCAAGTAAAGCTATTTATTCTGGGCTGGACTGGCCTAGACAGTCCTGGATCAGGGAACAATGGCTCCCCATGGGATACCTCATCCCCTTCTGAATCTCTTTCTGAGTCAGAAGTGGGACTGAGGCCACAGATCAACAGGATATTTTTTAAAATGCCATGAGTGGAGTTCCATTCACAGAAGGGGCACTCCAAGCCTCCACTAGTGGAAGGAGAGAAAAGGTTTTATCAATTCCCAATTCCCTCAGTTGCTCTTGAACATGCTGAAAATATGCACTGGACTATTGGAAGACCCACTTACTAAATACAAGATGGCACATGGATTATAGGAGAGGAGAAATGAACAAAATTTCCATCCTACACTTTGCTGGTTTGTGGCCATTGCATTTATGGAAGAGCTCCTATGGATGCTTTCCTTTATTTAACTCATTGAAGGCAATCTTGAGATGTAGATAGATATAATATTGTACAGGACAACCTACATCAGATGATGAACCATTTATCAGGGTGAGAGCAAGACAGGAACAACTCTATTTGTTGCCACAAGAGGGATCTCCTTCTTGACAGAGCTGCCAAAAGCCTTCTAGTCTGTCCTTGAAGTTTTTCAACCTAAGTCTGGTGAGTTTTTTTCTGCATCAGCAGGGAAATAACTGACAGCTAGCTTTTTGTTCTTTTCTTTTTCTAAAGGATTCAGATGAGTCTATTGACTTACTTCTCTGGCATTAGCCCAAATTCACTTTTCTGATCTCATCTTCTGTATGCTGGAGATTTGCTTTTCATTCAAAACACTTCTTTAAAATATGTCCATTATTTGAATTATTTTATTACTTTTCCAGAGACCACAGGAAATACTTGCCCTCTATTCTATTCTATTCTATTCTATCAACATACAATTTAATTACAAAAAGAGAACTGAAATCATGTATTTCAAACAAACAATGTGCATTAAATTAGGATTTGGCCATTGGTTCTGATCTTGACTAGTAACAACAACAACAACAACAACACTTCTATTATTTATACCCCACCTATCTGGCTGGGTTTCCCTAGCCACTCTGGGCAGATTACAGCATATCTAAAAACATAATTAAAAACATCAGACGTTAAAAATCTTCCAATACAGGGCTGACTTTAGATGTGTTCTAAAAGTTGTGCAATTCTTTATCTCCTTGACATCTGATGGAAAAACGTTCCACAGGGAGGGTGCCACTACCGAGAAGATCCTCTACCTGGTTACCTGTAACTTCACTTCTCACGGTGAGGGAACCAGCAGAAGACCCTTGGAGGTGGACCTCAGTGTCTGGGCTGTCATTTGCTTCGATTCAGTGGTAAAGATCGGGTTTCCCCAGGGGAAAGCAGTGGGACAAGCAAAAGTTTGGACAAGCCCTAAATAATGAAAATGATTTTTAAAGAGTCTTTCAATGGCTCTGATCCTTTAGTAAGACAATATCTTCCCATAGTTCAGCCATCATGATAACTGCCCAAGGCCCAGCTCAGCTCAACTTGTCTTGCTTTGGTTATTAGAGGCTGAGTTCATTAATTCAATTGTTTGAAACACTAAGGCCCATCAGAAAGAATGGATCCAACCAATGGTCCACCTAGTCTAGCATGTTTTGTCCGAAAATGACTAGCCACGTGCTTCTGGGAGACCCACAAGCAAGTGTCCCCTGCTATTGCTCTAGGGTTGTGGACTAGCTTGGTTTTACTTAAAGAAAGTGTTGTGTAAGTGCTTTAATTAAAATAAATAAAACTCAGTCAGTCCCTGATTGAAATGATCACAAAGAACAGTACAACATCAGGTCCTAGCAATTATATATTCACATCCAGGGTTTAGAATATAAAAAAAGCTGCAGCAGTTTATATTCACAGCAGGAAGAAAATATATGCAATTTAAAAACGATTAAAAGAGAGCCTTCCAATTTCACAACCCCATCATCTAAATTGTTTAAATTGCAGTAAGAATTCCTTCCTTGTACTGAGGACCATACAGCATTTAAGAATCTCTTGTGTGTGTCATGCCCTTAAAATATAACCAAGAAGAATGTTAAAGTAAGCTGGTAAGCAACAACGAATGATGAATTTCCTTCAGTAGCATTAACAAGAACAACTTTTCCAAAAACTGTTCAGATGGATACTTTTTAAAGTTGTTGTTATAAAGAAGGGCTGCATTGTAGCGTGCACCTCAAAGTTTGCTCAATGAATGAGAAACATTTGCTGCATACTCTAGTACGCAGGTGGTGCTGTGGGTTAAACCACAGAGCCTAGGGCTTGCCGATCAGAAGGTTGGCGGTTTGAATCCCCGCAACGGGGTGAGCTCCTGTTGCTCGGTCCCAGCTCCTGCCAACCTAGCATTTCGAAAGCACGTCAAAGTGCAAGTAGATAAATAGGTACCGCTCCGGCAGGAAGGTAAACAGAGTTTGATGTGCTTTTCCAACTGCTAGGTTGGCAGGAGCTGGGACCGAACAATGGGAGGTCATCCCATCACGGGGATTCGAACTGCTGACCTTCTGATCGGCAAGCCCAAGGCTCTGTGGTTTACACCAAATTTGTGGAGAACTGAAGTCCACACATCCCAAAGATCTGCATAGGTAGCAACTATAATGAACCAGTTTGATGGTAGGTAGCTGACTGCTGTGGTCCAGTACAAAGTGGCTTTTTGCAACCTTTGATTTGTAGTATTTATGCATGCAAGCAGCAAATGCATGTAATACCTCATAATTCCAGCCTAAATCCAAAATCAATGCTGAATTTTTCCCACACTTATTTTTGCCCTCAATATTATCTTGCCTAATTAAAGTAATGTTCTCTGTATCTTCTCCTTTTCAACATTCATCAACACTTAAGTAAAGGTAAAGGTACCCCTGCCTTTACGGGCCAGTCGTGTCCGACTCTAGGGTTGCGCGCTCATCTCGCTCAAGAGGCCGGGAGCCAGCACTGTCCGGAGACACTTCCGGGTCACGTGGCCAGCATGACTAAGCGGCATCTGGCGAGCCAGCACCAGCGCCGCACACGGAAACACTGTTTACTTTCCCGCTATAAAGCGGTACCTATTTATCTACTTGCACTTAGGGGTGCTTTCGAACTGCTAGGTGGGCAGAAGCTGGGACCAAACGACGGGAGCTCACCCCGCCGTGGGGATTCGAACCGCTGACCTTGCGATCAGCAAGTCCTAGGCACTGAGGTTTTACCCACAGCACCACCCGCGTCCCTAAGTGTTTACATCAACACTTAGAGGGCACCTAATGTTCTGAATTGTCAAATTTCTAAAGCTAGTGTTCTGAGGTCTGTATAAAATATGTAAGAAAAGCTTCTACTGACAACAGCAATTATATTGCCTTCAGCCATTTAGCTCATGGGATTATGACCCAGTAATTGACAAATCTGCCAATAGGCATTTTGTGTGAGAATTCATTCAGCTACTTGCAATTTTAAAATCTATGTCATTATTTATAACTCCTTTTGTGCTATTTCAGGTATCTCACATAATTGCGTTTTAGAATCCACACTCCAGTTTTGAAGTAAGTGACTTTTATGCTTAGGCAAAGCATTTTGTAAACTTCTCTGTTCTGTGCATCTTCTCTTTGGCAAAGTGAGGTAAACTGTCAGCTCAGCATATTTCTGAATTGCAGCTATTCCTCTCTACTACTTGGCTAATGTTACTTCGTGCAAGCCTAATTCTCTTCTCAACTTTTACTCAGTGGAAACTGTAGTATCCATAGGAATGGAAAGACCCATCTGAGCGTGGTCCATACCAGTTTTGCACGCAGACGAAACTAAGTCCAGCTCACCACATTTCCATGTGGATTCTGGAGGGGGAATCCACAGGGAATCTCAAAGGCAAAACATGTTTAAAAATAAATATAAATACATATGAAGATGAAAATACACATGAGGTAGTTCAAGGGCTGCAGTGCTGACTGGTTTCTTCCTCATAAAGGGATGTACAGGACTACAGATTTTGAAGACGGTTCATGATCCATGAGCAGATTGGTTTGTATCAGGAGAGTCCACTTTGTAATTTGAGTCTGGGAAATTCCTCCTCTGTAATCATGCGACCAGGGAATATCTGCTTTCTTCTGTAATAAAAATGCTGCATAGGGGCATTTACCATGGCACTGATACCTCCCTGTACCACTGAAAGTTCTGTCATGCATACTGCTCTTTGTGCAATTGCCGTGCACTAGATCATTGATAATGTAGAAGTTATACATATCTAGCATAAAGTAAAGGTAAAGGGACCCCTGACCGTTAAGTCCAGTCACGGACGACTCTGGGGTTGCGGCGCTCATCTTGCTTTACTGGCCGAGAGAGCCAGCGTTTGTCCACAGACAGCTTCTGGGTCATGTGGCCAGCATGACTAAGCGGCTTCTGGTGAACCAGAGCAGCACACAGAAATGCCATTTACCTTCCCACTGGAGCAGTACGTATTTATCTACTTGCACTTTGACATGCTTTCGAACTGCTAGGTTGGCAAGAGCAGGGACTGAACAACAGGAGCGCAACCCATTGCGGGGATTCAAACTGCTGACCTTCTGATCGGCAAGTCCTAGGCTCTGTGGTTTAGACCACAGTGCCACCCGTATCCCAGATCTAGCGTAGGACCTACCTTATCTCTGCAACTGTAAATTACTATAAACAGTTTTAAATATTCTGCTGTAATGCCGTGATTTAATATTGTAACCCATCCTGAGACCTACGGTGAAGGCAGGTTGCTGTTGTTGTTGTTTTTGCTATTGTTACTATTCAGTTCATGCATGGCACTTCACATAAAGTCCATGCTGTGTGGCTGTAATTCCAGAATCCTATGTAAGTGGGGGGGAAACTTGCAGTGTACCCTTGCCACCCAGCCCTAAACCTTCCCCTCAAGGGTGCTTAGCGTGACACAGGTGGTTAGAGACTTGAGAGAAGAGCAATACCCTCTTCTCTTCCCTCTCCACTTCCACTTCTAGTGTCTTACCCCACCCCCCCTCCACGGACACCTCAGCACCTAGGAAATTCTGAAAAACTATATAGTTTGCGTATCTATGTAGACACCACTTTCTGATTTGGGGTGCATCCACACCTCTCTTTATCCCTCTGCTTCCCCCCAGGAAAACCCCAGTTTAGCACTGAATCGGAACAAATAGCAGTCAGGTTTTCTGAGGATTGTCGTTTGTTCCAGTTTAGCACTAAAGAACTGGATTTCCAGGGGAAAGTGGCAGGGCAAAGGCAAAATTCTCAGACCCATGCCAAGACAGCATGAGATAAGGGGAAGACCACTTGGACCTCTGCTTTCTAGGCAATGGGCAAGCAGAAGGGTGGACAAGCCCTAAGGAAGAAGGCTTGTTTCTCTTTCAGACTGATAGCACACAACCACCTACATTCACCTTGGGAAGAATGATGATTGTACAATTGCCCATGTTTCCAAAACTACACAATATAATGCCATAGCACATATGCAACCCACCCTCCTTCCAAATTGTTGGCCCATGTGCTACAATGTAGTAAAAGTAATGACCACTCCTCAGAGAAGTAAAGTTCTGCCATCCAGGGAAATAGACAACAACTGCTTTGCTCACCATTCTGGCTCCTTCCCAGAAAGACTGTGCTGTTCTGACTTCTCTTTATGCCAAAAATATTACAAATCTGCCTTAGCCAGAGGAAAAGTAGTTCATAACAGCTGGAGTGTTAGACCCATTATATTTTTAACCAAATGATAACTGGAAGCAATCTGGGCTTTCTAATGTTTGCTCTGCCCCACCCTTTCCAAATCTAAACAACACTTAATTGGCCAGTAAATTTCTATTTAGTGCAGTGAAAAACCATAACATCAAATCTTCTCTTCAGTATATTCAAATGATTAGGGTACAGAGATGAGTTAGCAATATGAGGGCTGTTAATAAAACAGCAGGCCTGTGACATAAGAGGTCAGACTAATGTTCCTGAGTGAATTATGGGATGGAGCAGCTTACATTTCATTCGTTGTGGAAGGATTGATGCTGGTAGTGAGTCAAGGCCAAAAAGAGGTGAGTTCATTTTGCTTTTAATATCATTTACATGAATCATTTTGATGGAAGTAGTTTGAAGGCAGAAACATATATACATCAAAAGAATGGAGTATGGGATTTGGAGCAAAGTTTAATAGATTTTTAATACAAGATTATAAGTACCAGCATAATAACTAATAAGACTTTTAAGGCTGCATGTACACTATATCTTTAACGTTCATTTGAAGCACAATTCCCCTTCTGAGCACTGTGGTTTGTTAAGAGTTGCTGAGAATATAAAGACAGAAAAATAGAAGTATACGGTAAGCTAATGGCCAAGGCAACAAAAATGAGTCCCCTCAACTCCACTTCATTCAACTGACTGTCTAAAAAGGATTGGAATTACTGATACACTCATCCCATACTTGAAAGGTGGTCCAGATGTTTACCATGGGCTGATAGTATTGAAAGTCACTGAAAAGTTCAGCAGGACAAACAGTGATGCATGTCTAATTCCTAGTGTACATATTTTACCAGTTTGATCAAGGCTGTTTCTATATCAAAACCTGGTCTGAAGCTGAAAGGAAATGGATTCATATTCAGTACTATCTTCCAGAAGTAAGTGTTCATTGTAACATGTGTGGAGAACCTTATGCACACACAGATTCTGTACTCACATTATCTTTAGCATACCTAGATCTGGTCAGTGCTTTTTTTCTTTAAAAAAAATGTTTAGGAGTATGCATCCCCCTGCACCCGCCCAGAAAAAAAAGCACTGGATCTAGTACAGAGATAGTTGCCACAATTCTGCTTCCCCTAATTTGCATTCATAATACCCAGCTGAGCACTGAAAAAAAGCTAAGCTATTTCCTTCAGGAGCTATGGAATCCAGTGCAGAGCACAAACATTTTAATTCCCCTTCTCTCTCATTGTTAAAGCGCCTGTGGCAACCCTGAGAATATCTAAAAGCTAGCAGTAATGTGAGCCATCAGAAGATCTGTAAAAGATGCTGCTACTCTGGAATTAGAGTTTGCAACACATCCTATACATTTTAGCCCAACATATATACAATAATGAAATAAAGTGTCCAGAGGGAGAGAGTGAAACAGTCCATTACAAACTATACAGCATAACAAAATGGAATAAAGTGTGGCTCATTTCATTGCAGCTATGACTAATATTATATTAACTCCACTGAAGGTTCTGACAAGCACTGCTGAGCAAGCTTTCCATATATTTACATTTTGCAAATAGCATTCTAAAATAGAAAAGAAAAAACCACCCATGCTTGTGTTGTCTTTAAAAAACCAAGAAAATAAGGTGTTTGAAGTGTGCTTCAGTCTCTTGGGGAAACTTGGCAGCAGTAAACAAAAAATAAAGAACACATATTTCAAATCTTCAAGCTAAACTTATTAGATAAGCAGTTTTGTTTCACTGTATTTGGAAAAAAATCATTCCAATGGACACAGTCCAGGATTATTATTATTACTATTATTGTATCTTTGATGCACTCAGCTCCATTGAGATCCATGACTCAAAGCAGTTTTAAAGCTGCTTAATTCTACCGTTTATCCAGTTTCTCCAATTGGTCCAGGATACAATGCAGACATATTTCCTCTAACCTTTTGAAGATGGTGACAAGGAAGGGTAACGAATATTAGAACAAAATAAGCGAAGCATTAATTTATACCATGATTTCTAACATGCCCTATTTAACTCAACGAGGTGGTTGTCTCAGTTGAGTTGTTTTTAAAACATTTTTTCATGCTGATGTGCAGGCATAACTTGTAAAAGACTAGCAAAGGGCTGTTAAACTTTGTAAGCAGTTAATTTTCTTTAATTTTCTTACAGTTTAACTTAATGGAAAATAGTCCCTTTAACTTTCCATTTGAACTTTCATCTCCTCTGTGTGTCCTAGTTGTGCAGTGAAGGTGGGCCAGGGAAGAGGGATGTAATCTCTGAAGAGGGGGCAGAACAGAGATCACTTCAAGCTTTCTCTGCTATGCACCACAGCTGTGAAGTGAAGGGTAGAGATGGACAAGATGGGTGGGAAAAGGGTCATGTTACCAGGCAGACTCTAGGCAGCTGTTGTTTTTGCAGAGTCCTGTGCACAGCGGAAGGATGAGGAGTACATGCCACATACTTTACATTACTTTATTTACACTTCAAAGCTTAGAGCTTACAAACAAGCATCTTGCCTCTGTGAGAGCAGAGAGGCAACTCCTCTCTCTTCGGAAGCACCGAGAGAACTGTGAAAAACAGGAAACCAGTGTACGTCACATCCAGTCTCCCTTTCCCATGAGAAACTCCAACAGCAACTCTGACTGTGGAATGTAAACATTGCCTCGTGACAAGCACTTCACTGCACAGTGAAGAAAGCAGAAACCAACATCCTCCCCCTTTCTGTAAACATCACTGGGCAGCGTGTTCGTACAATATCAGTACAAACCCAACTTCTGCACATAGGTACAGTGTTGATCCTTTGATACAATCTTGGACAATACATCAGCAGGAATTTCATTACCTGGCATATAGGACACCGTTACGAGTCCCTTCTGAATACATTCCCTAGCATGTTGCAACTTCAATTGCAAGTGCTTCGTGCTTTGCTTACAACCTTCAGAATTCAGCAAAGCCAAACATGCTTTGTTGTCCTGGTAAACCTGGATTGGACATTTGACAGGAATTTTCATGTCTTTGCACAATTGTAACAACCATTCACAATCCTTAAGTGAATAAGACAGTGCATTCAGTTCAGCTTCACAAGTACTTAAGCTAACTGTTGTTTGCTTCTTGCATGACCAATCAAATAGACCCTGATTGTACATATAGCAAACTCCAGACGTACTTTTCCTGTTTGTAGTGTCACTTCCAAAACTTGCATCTGCAAATATCTCAAGACCACCAGACTTCTGATTGTTAAATCTTAGTCTGTAATGCATAGTGCCTTTCAAATACCGCGCTATGCGTTTCAGAGCTTTCCAATCCTTAACAGTAGGATTGTTGACTTGTCTGCTTAGCAAATTACAGCTAACAGCAATGTCAGGTCTTGAACATCTGGCAATGAAGTTTAGCTTGCCTAGCACACTTCTGTACAGTGTAGTGTCAGAAAATGCTTCTTCAGTGTCATCTACCTGATAACCTGTTGTCATCGGTGTGTCTACAGGGTTAGCATCCATCAGGTTTAGTTTGCTTAACACATCAGCAATTTTCCGTGACTGGTGTACTAGAATGTTACCATCTTGATCTCTCTCTATTTCCAGAGATAGGTAGTTGTTTACCTCACCAAGATCTTTCATGTCAAAGTGCTCTTTCAGTTGAGCTAGGGCGTTATTGTACATTGTGACATCTTCCCAAAAGAATAAAAGATCATCAACATAAAACAAACAAAACAGTTTCTTTTGCCCCTCCTCTTTGACAAATACACATGGATCAGCTTTCCCTTGCTTAAAACCTAGAGAAAACAATACTTCAGTGAGTTTTGTGTGCCAACACCGTGCACTTTGTTTGAGACCATAAAGGGACTTCTTCAGAGCACAAACAAATCCCTGTTTTACCTGTACGCCATCAGGTGGAAGCATATAAAGAGATTCACCTAGAGATCCGTACAGAAAAGCTGTATTCACATCGTGGTGACTAATGTGTAGATTCTCCTCTGCAGCAAGCTTGAGCATAAGCCTAATGCTCTCATACCTCACAGTGGGTGAGTAGGTCTCGTGATAGTCTTCACCTGGTACCTGTGCAAAACCTCTGGCTACCAATCTGGCTTTGTGTCTGACTATCTTGCCATTTTGATCTGTCTTCGCTTTGAAGACCCATTTGCTTCCTACTACTGGAACAAGCTCCCATGTTTTGTTCCTTTCCAAGGAATCAAGCTCAGCCTTCATGGCATTTAACCATGGCTCAGCATACTTTGAATCCAAATCCTGGATTTCTTGGAAACTTGAAGGTTCAAATACCTTCTTGGAGCTTTTAACAGCTGTTACTGCTATCTTAGCAAACTCATCAGCAAATCTCTTTGGAGGTCTGCCTTTTGTGGCTCTTTGTGACCTGCGAATTAGCCTTAAGTCTTCAACACTCTCCTCTTCCTTCTTAGGAGAAAAGTGACCTATTGTGAACAATGGTTCTTCCAATTCTTGATCAGAGCTTTCAGAGGGTCACATAGAGGCTTTCGCACTCTTGAAATCCTCTGAATCACCCGATTCAGTTTCAGGCTCAGAATCAAAACCTTCATCAGTGGGTGTGGGTTGTTGTGGCTGCTTTTGTTCATCCTCACTCTCATCACTGTCATCAGGATAACATTGGAAAATTCCCACATTCTCCCCCCACTTGGCATTGTACTCAACACTTCTTGTGAGCTTAATTGTCTTAGAGTCAGTCATCATTATTCTGTACGAACCTTTCTGATAACCTAGAAAGATACCATGCAAACCACGCTTGTCTAACTTGGAGCTTTGTGGTGTGTGAACCCACATGTCAGAACCAAAAATTTTCATGTGTTTGATGTAAGGCTTCTTGCCAAACATCTTCTCATAGGGGGTACAACCAATCGCTGAAGACAACCTGCGATTATAACTGTAAGTGAAACACGAGAGAGCTTCAGCCCAATAACTCTCTGGAAGATTTGCATCATGCAGCAAGGTTTTTAACCCTTGAAGCAATGTTTGAGTTGCCCTCTCGCAAAGTCCATTCTGCCAAGGCGAGCGAGGACTAGACAAATCATGTTGAATTCCTTTCTCAGTCAGAAAAGCTTCAAACTGCTGAGAAGTGAATTCCCCCCCACGATCAGTGAAAAGAATTTTTATCTTCTTACCATGCACATTTTTCAACCAAGCACAGAATTCCTTGAACCTTGGAAAAGCCTCTGATTTCTGCTTGAGATTGTACACATAAATATACCTGGAAAATGCATCAATGAGAACCATGAAGTACCTATTTCCACCCAAAGAGGGCGCTAGTGGTCCAACCAAATCAGCATGAACAACCTGGTATGGTTCTGTAGCTTGCCTACTAGACACCTTACCTTTTGCAGCCATTTTCACCTTGTTTGCTGCGCATGCCTTGCACTTCATGTGGTACCTGCAGGGTTTAATAGTCATACCTTCAACCAAGGCAGGCATTTTAGATACTGCCTCAAAATGCAAATGACCAAATTTTCTGTGAAAATCATGAATACATTCTGCATGCAAACTTTTGTTAGAACCTGCAATGCAACAAGTTTCATCCTGCACAACATCATCAAAATACAAAACAAACAAACGATCAACATATTCAGCATGCAATACATAATCATTTTTCTTTGTGATGGTGCACTTCTTGTTCTTAAAGGAAACGTCAATGTTCCGTTCATTCAGCTGTGCAATGCTGAGTAGATTGTGTTTGGCATCCGGAACATAAAGAACATCTCGTATTGATAAGTCCAAACTGTGAAGAACAACAGTTCCGTAGCCTTTACTGGGGATTGTGTGGTCATCCGCCTGGTGAATCGCACCTTCCTGCGGTGTAAAAGACACGAACAGTCGCTTATCGTTGCACATGTGGTGCGTTGCTGCTGAATCAACCACGAAGAAAGATCTAGATGTCTTCTGGACCTTTGCAACCTTTGGAGTGAAGCGTGAGACCATTGCCTTGTGCTGCGTTGTCCTGGACACCGGACCTTTGCCTTTGCCTCGGCCTCTTCCATGCGATGAGCTTTCGCTGCGCTGCTCTGTCTTGGCCCTGGGATATTTGCATTTGCTCTTCATATGGCCTAGACGCCCACACGAGTAGCATTTCACTGCCTTCAAAGCTTTGGCGCCATCTGGTGGTTCCACTGCACTCTGGGATGACGTCTGTTAAGACTCCCCCTTACCCATGCAGCTATCACCCTGGCAGTCTGCTTTATTCTGAATCATGGCAGTATCACAGGCTACTGTGAGCTGAGCAATTGGATCAGCATTCTGAGTGGCTACAGATTCCCCACTTGCATCAGCCAGCCTTCTGCAGCTAGCCATCATGACTCTGGCATTAGCCTTCTGCATCATCTCTGCTGCATTAAATCAAGCTGCTTTATATAAGCTGCGTCTGTGTACAGCTGCAGCTGCTTCATTCCAAAAGCAAGTTCAGAAGTACTTTCGATTTCCAGCCTCTGCCTGTGAGCCTGTGCCACTCTGCTTAACTGCAGCTGCTTCAAACCTCATTCCAAAGGCAATTTTAAAAATGCACTTTCGGTTTTCCAGCGTCCCAAGCCTTTGCCTTGTGCCTGGCAAACGGCTTTTAAAAGTTCAAAGTCCACCCATAAAGCCATTAAATAGTAGCTGGCAGGCTGCCCGGAGCATGAGCAACATACCTCTCATAAATCATCCTGACGCGCAGAGCGATCCGTCCGATCCGTCCCTCTGCATTCCGATCCTTCGACCTCTGAATTCCATTCTCAAGATGACTGCGTTTTTCTGGGCCCGGAACCAAAAATGTTGTTTTTGCAGAGTCCTGTGTACAGCGGAAGGATGAGGAGTACATGCCACATACTTTACATTACTTTATTTACACTTCAAAGCTTAGAGCTTACAAACAAGCATCTTGCCTCTGTGAGAGCAGAGAGGCAACTCCTCTCTCTTCGGAAGCACCGAGAGAACTGTGAAAAACAGGAAACCAGTGTACGTCACATCCAGTCTCCCTTTCCCGTGAGAAACTCCAACAGCAACTCTGACTGTGGAATGTAAACATTGCCTCGTGACAAGCACTTCGCTGCACAGTGAAGAAAGCAGAAACCAACAGCAGCAACCTCATCTTTGCCAACACAGCCAGTGAGAGCTGCTGAGCACAGAGTGCGCTTTCATTTTTTAAGCCACTCTTGCCTAACATCTCTGTAGCTTGGAGGGTGATTTGAGTGGAACAAACAAACAAACCAATCTTAAACCATGCATTATGATTTCGATATTTTATTTCACAAATGCATAAACTGCTTGCTCCTCCCCCCTGAATCTCAAAGTGATAAACCAATTCAATTATATATCAAACAATGACTAAAATACACAAGACAGTTACAAACAAATATATATATATAAAACCATAATTTAAAAAAGATAAAATTGATAAAAGATTTAATACAAATGTAACTTCATAATCTCTCTGGACAGGCTTGCTGAAACAGAAAATTTTTCAGTGGGCATCTAAAACAGTATAGTGAAGATGCCTGCCTCAACCATTACAGGGAAGTTTTTAATAATTGATGCTTTATTGTGTTTTTATTATTTTGTTGCGAGCCGCCCAGAGTGGCTAGGGCAACCCAGTCAGATGAGCAGTACATAGATAGATGGTTGGTAGATAGATAGATGACAGGTAGGTAGGTAGTCTAATCTATCTAGCTATCATTTCTAAAATGGATACCTAATAGTAATACACTGAGCTTGACTCCATAACAAATTGGCAGTCAGTGAAGCTGGCAGGTGCTGACCTACTCTACTGTCAGCAATCATACTATAGCATTCATCAGTTACTGCATTTCTTGGACCACGTTCAAGGGAAACCCCACATAGAGTTAAGTAGTGCTTTTTTCTTTTAAAAATGTTTAGGGATACTCTCCTTTTGACTCAAGAAAATCACCATTTTATAGTTCAAATTGGGAAAAAATAAATACAGTAAATGGACAAAAGTAGAAAGATGCACAAAATGTTTAGGGGTATGCATACCCCTGCATCCCCCCAGAAAAAACAAAAAACACTGGTGTTAAGGAACCATCATTAAGGTGAGTAAGCCATGGCTTTTTGTTGCAAACAAACCATAGTTCATAAGCCAATGTTAAGGTGCTGGACTGGGATTGTCTGTAACAACAAACCACAGTTTTAAACTTAGGTTTACATAACCTGTGATTTAACTTAACATGTGAACTAGGTGAAAATTGTACCGTATAGATGAATTACTAGTATTATCCCTGCTAAGCTTCTTGCCGGGACACAGGTGGTGCTGTGGGTTAAACCACAGACCTAGGGCTTGCCTATCAGAAGGTAAGCAATTCGAATCCCCGCAAGGGGTGAGCTCCCATGGTTCGGTCCCTGCTCCTGAAGCATGTCAAGGTGCAAGTAGATAAATAGGTACTGCTCCAGCGGGAAGGTAAACTGTGCTTCTGTGCGCTGCTCTGGCTCGCCAGAAGTGACTTAGTCATGCTGGCCACATGACCTGGAAGCTGTACGCCAGCTCCCTCTGCCAGTAAAGCGAGATGTGCACCACAACCCCAGAGTTGTCCGTTACTGGACCTAATGGTCAGGGGTCCCTTTACCTTTAAGCTTCTTGCCATTATCATTTACTGCACAGCTTAACTCATGGTAATCTCCTTCTTCAAACAGCTGATTTAAAGTTGAGGTAAAAACAACTCTCTTTACTGAAAACATTGCCAGCAGGACTGTCACTTTCTAAAAGATACATTAATCTCTACTGGAAGCAAATCATCCAGTAACGCTTAGTGTAGGCTGAGAAACCTTTCGGTATTACTGCAATTTGTCAGATAGATTGTATTTGCTCTTTCTTGTGTTCACACTCCCTTTTCTAAAACTGTTTTACTTATTTCAGTCTTGATCCTTTAAAGCCCTAAATGGCATGGGACCATCATTCTTCAGTGATATCTTCCCCCAGCAAGTGTTTTCTAAATCACTAAGATGACACAGAGACAGGCAAGCTGCCAGGTTGAAAAAGGCCAGTGTTCCTACATTTGGGTTGAGTGATTTTCACTTGTGCTGGCTGTGAATGGCCAAGTTTAAAGATGAATGGAACTGCTTGGTTTCACTTGGGATTTTTTTTCCCCAGGCTGGTTCTGCCATTCCAGAATTAGCCAAACCTTCCAGTGTGGATTCTGAATTCTGTTGTAAATCACTGAACATCACTTTTAGCTCTGAGATGCAAACAGAAATGTTGCGATCCCATAAACCACCATAAAATCGGGCTATGTTCACAGCTTCATATTTGAGGCTCTTTCATTGTGAAATTCATGATGAAATTGATCCTCCATGATTTTAACCAGTAAAAGAAAATCAGTTATTAGAGTTCCTAGAGCAGTGACTTATCTGTAGAGAAATATTCTCCAAGTGCTCTACCATTTCATACATCTTATATTGTAAACTGTTCCATGATCTTTGGCTGAAGGGTGGTATAGAAATTTAATAAATAATTTAAAAATAATAATAAATAACTCATCTGCATGTATTGATGATGGGGGTGCTTCCATAATCCTATCATGTTGTATATTAATATAACTAAGATTCATAAGCAAATAATGTGTAGTAATGAATTATAACCAATTACCTTAGTCTATTCATTTGGTAATCACTCATTAACTACACTACCAGAATCAGTTTTAAACTACCAGGGAATGGTAACAGCCTAATCTATACTTTTTCTAGTCCCCCAAAATGTGCAAATATATTTCAGGCTTTCAATTCTAAATTTCACATATAAGCTGCCGGGTGGAATAGAGCAAGTTACCATGACAACAAACAGTGATGTATCCAAAGTAAAGGCAGAAGCTAAAAGCAGAGATAGATTGTGTAATGTATTTTATTATTTAGCAAAATAGCTGAGATTATAATGCAACAAGATGAATCCAAGCTATAAAGCACCATTCAAGTTATCAGTGTAGGTAATATGCTACACTTCTGGCACCCCAAATTTCTCCATTTTCAAGGGCCTGAAGGGAATCATGTTGTAAGATGACATGACATAATTTGAGAGTTGGAGATTGTTGCTTCGGAGACTGAAGTATACATTATATATTTCATTTCCATATGTATTTTCAAATCCGCCAGAAAGGAGTGGGGCCTCCCAAACCCCAGGTTGGATCCAGATTTATTCATAGAGTAGACCCATTGAAATAAATAGTACTTAAGTTAGTCTACCCACAGTGACTGGGTTAGAGATTCCTGTGGAGTTACAGCAGCTAAAAATCAGAGCTGTCATTAAACAAGATACCATGTGAGTTTCATGATGTTATTATCTAAAGTACTCTACTATTACTAGCAAGAAAATAAGTGTATCTTGGCTGATATGACTTGTGGTTTAACTTGACTGTCAGGCATTTCATTTTGAGGGGAGTAAGTTTGTTGATAGTGTGATAACCCCTCTGAGATATCAGAATGAAATTTCATCAACAGGTTTAAGACACAATTTTACATTTAAAATTCAAAACTACTTATGCTCAGTTACCAATCCCTACAATTCTCTGTACCAATTCTGTCCATTGTTTTACCTCTCAGGGAAGTTTTTAAAGTGAGTTTTTACAGTAGGCACTTACGAATGAGTTAAAAAGTACCGATATCAATTCAGCTCCATGGGGAACCCTCCTGTTCGTGAGAATTGCATTTATTTCTAATCTCGGCTTCCTGTTCCTGTTCTCCACCCATTAGAAGACCTGTCCTCTTTCAACATGGCTAAGTTTGCTCACAAAACTTCAGTAAGGACTTGGGCTGTGGGAAAGTTCAAATAACCAATGTCTCCCAGATAAATCCAAATGCTTCTTGGCACTCTGGAAGTGGATATATTGCAAACTGCCATGGAATCTGAATTAATGTACAGTTTAAAAATAAAACAAATAAAAAGATAGTGAGGTTACTGGCCAAGCTTGGTCAAGTAACCAAAAGGATGCTGTTTGTGGCAAGGTAGTGAACAAAAGAGAGGCAAACCAGCCCCCAAACTCCAGATGACCCCACTCAGTGGTTTCATTTAGATGCTAAACATAGCATAACCAATACCTTGCTTATAGCGCACATTATCTTGAGCTTTCAGAAATATCAATTAATGTGCTGCCAGATCCTTCAGAAGTCAGTGCAGCAAATGTGTCCACCACTGCAAGCATGCTGTGCATTATGTGTGCCTACTCAGAGGTAAGTCTTACTGAGTTAAATGGGACCCAGTTAAAGTGTCCATAGAAATGCAAGCCTTAGATTCTGGAATTGTAAACCCCTTAGGCCTTACAGAGAGAGGAAAGGAAGCAATGCTAAAGAATAACGGAGATGAGATTGTTTCACAAGAAGCAGTGAGTCCCTGATCAGAGAGAAAACTTTGGGTTCAGTCCTTCATAAAGATTATGTATTAACTGCAGAGAATAAGGGCTATTGGCTTAAGAAAATAGGGAAGACAACTCATGCAAGTAAGTAGATACTAGAGGCATGCACTGACACCAAAATTTGACTTGCACCTGTAGTTCTCTGAAGCAGACCAAGCTGTGTCCGAGCTGCTCTGTGTCTTTCCAAGTTGGTTTGTTATTTGGGACCATTGGTCGACCTGTATTGCCTTGGTGGGCAAATGGCACTGCCTCACAGCAGGAAGCTGGTCTCAAGATCACAGAAAGCAATATTCTTTGCACTGAAGGCAGGGAAATTGAAGGCTAAAATTAACAGTGTCTGTTTTAATTCTTGGGAAAATTCAGAGTAAATATTTCGTTACCCATCACCCTAAAAAAAAAAAAAATAGCAATTTGTGTTGTGTTGTGAACCAAGGGGTGTTTTTTTGTTTGGTAATCAGAAAAGGTTCTGGGGTAGATGAGATCCCTAACGCTTATGGAAGAAGCAGTAATTACTAAACATTTTAATTATAGCTTTTTCTGGAAATAAGCTATTAGTTACTTCAAACTCTAATGAGTTTCTTTTTACTTCTGATTGATGCATTTCCCCCCTAACAGTATGTTTTCCGGTGCAATTTATTCACTTGTCCTGTTTATATAAATCCCTATATACTGGACTTTGGTCATGGAAGCTAAGTCATTTGCACAAATATTGAGAAGCTTTGTTTTCAGGACAGATAAAATAAAGTACTTCTTCATTCAGCACACAAACAAAAGGCTTTGCTCGCACAGGAAGCAGTGGTAGTCAAAAACCTAAAAGGCTTTCATAGAGCGTTAGACACATGGAGGAAAAGACTGTGAAAGGCTACTAACCCTGATGGCTATGCTGTACCTCCAAAGTTGGAGGCAATAATGCTTCTGAATATCATTTGCTGGAAACCACAGGAGGGGATGACTTTTTCTGACAGAATACTTTTTCCACTTACTCAGAAGCAGCTCTTCTATGGAGAAATAAAAAAAGCTAATCAAAGGACATTGTCATTCTAAATGTTGAGAACATTCCTGAACATCTCTGGAAAATTTTATTAGGAGGAATATCTTTTTAATAATAATTAAATAAATAGCTGGTTTCTGGTGTCTGGCTTATTATGGGATATTTTAGCTCAAGGTTGTACATTTGTGCAAAGCTGTGCCTGATTGTATCCAATTTGTTTTCCCTGGTATCTAAAATAATGCATGAATACATTGTCCAATCTGTATTGGAGTGATTTTCAGAACTACCACTTTAACAGTGCAATGGAACAGTGATTCTGAAGTCATGATGTGCTATAAAAAAAATATGGCTTATCTTGACCTGCTGCAAAATAAAATAAAATAAAATAAAATAAAAATGAAAGCACCACACAATATGAAAGACTGTCTAATCATGTGGAAGCAAGGGGATTGTATTTGACAAGGAAGAAGAAAGGAATAAGGGAGACAGAGAATAAAAGAAGACAGGTCTTCTTTATTAAAAAGGTGTTTTTCAGTTACTTGCTTTATTGATCAGGAAATGAATAGCTTGAAGCCTACACACCACTTCGATTACAAAAGTGAGGAAAGCAGCAAAGCAAACAATGTGTAGCTATTTACTATTGTACAGTCTTTGAAATTGCAGATATTTGGAAAACCAGCTATTTTTTTAAGAGTCTATCAAAGCAAAAGGAGGAAAAGTGTGTAAACTGCCAGAATCCTTCACTGATCCTGTGTAACTTCAGAGGCAAAAATTTGTCTACTGTGCAATACTGATATGTGTCTTAAGTCTACAAAGATAAGCTCTGAATAAGCTACTTTCTGGGCTCTTTGGAATACTATAGAATCATCAAATCCCACAGAGGTTTCAGCCTGCAACAGATGAGTGTGGGGCTCAGGTTTTGCTGAGTCATGTTTCCTTTAGAATGAGGCACAGGGGAGACTGTGGTGTCTTTACTATATATGGTTTATTTACACATATATACAATGTGAGCCTATGATGGAGTGGTTCATAGCATTAACACCCCAAGACAGTCTTGCTTCTCCAATAGCCGCAGTCTTGGATTCCAGCAGAAATCAGGCATGGTTCTCTCTCTCCCAGATGCCTACCAGCAGCCTATCTTTAGCTTCTAGCTCTCACAACTCAACTCTCTCAGCTCTGGCTTTCTAACTACCAGCGAGCTGAGGGGGGGGGGGGGAATTGATGCCATAATCTACAGTTATACATTGAGGAGCAGGGGACAGGTTTCAGCTACGTAAATCTGATAAGAATTTTCCTGCTGTTGTTTTACTGCCATAGCTCATCCACCCGCTTTAGTTTTTTCCAAATAAAACTTTTTCAGAAGAACAAGGAAGTGAACTTATTGGAATAATGTGACTTTGGATTTTTGCTATTGCGTTTGCATGTATGGAGACTGTCTAACCCATATCTGAATTTTCTTCAGGGGTTGAGGTTGCAATGAGGTTTGGCTGTTGACTGATGTTTTGCTCAGTTTACAATCACTTTTTAAAACTAAGGCCACACAATCTAAAATTTTCTCCTCCCTGGTGGTGATGCTCTTGAGTCCGAACAAACATTTGCAGTACTTGCCTCTAATAGATTTTCTGTCCTGGAGAAGGAGATGTGAGGTTCACAACTGAACATGAGATCCCCAGCCTCAGGCAGTAACAAATGACTGAAAGAAAAGCAAAAAAATGAACAAAAGGGAGCAGTGCTGGATTTATGTATAGGTGCTGTGGGTTATGTATAGGTGCTGCGGCAGTTCAAATCCCCGCGATGGGGTGAGTGCCCGTTCCTCGGTCCCTGCTCCTGCCAACCTAGCAGTTCGAAAGCACATCAAAGTGCAAGTAGATAAATAGGTACCACTCCAGTGGGAAGGTAAATGGCATTTCCATGTGCTGCTCTGGTTCGCCAGAAGTGGCTTAGTCATGCTGGCCACATGACCTGGAAGCTGTACGCCGGCTCCCTCAGCCAATAAAGCGAGATGAGTGCCGCAACCCCAGAGTCGGTCATGACTGGACCTAATGGTCAGAAGTCCCTTTAACATTACCTTTAAGTAGGCTGAAGCCTAGGGCCTCTAAATCTAGGGGGCTTTGCCAGCCATCCTGCTCCCCAGAGGGCAGTCTCCCCACTCCCAAAATTGCAAACCCAAGACTTCATGCAAGGGCAGGGCAACTTGGGTTTCAAAGTCTAGGGGGCCTCAGCAGCCTGCCCTCTCCCCAGTGCCACTGTCTCCCCTCTCCCCTCTCCCAAGACTTCATGCAAGGGCAGGGAAACTCAGGCCCAGCAACTATTAGACTCAGATCTAGCCAGTGGGGCCCAATTTGAAGCAGTGGGGCACAACTTGATTTATTTATTTTTTGTAGGGCCCCAGATAACAGCCTAAGTCTGCTGTGATGGCCTGGGAATCCAACTCAGAGGCTGAACTGGAGGAATCCCAGCCTGCACAGGAGCCCCCGCCTCCAGGGCCAGCTGAACTGGGGCAGGGCCTTGGATCTGATGCGCCTGCACCTGTGCCGGATGCTCAGGAGCAGGCACCAGGTGATTCCACTCTAGCTCCAGAGGTGATTAATGACACAGTGCCTACAGGTGCGCCTCTCCCGGCCCTGCCAGAGGAAGGTGAGTCTCCCCCTGGGTCCAGTAACTCCCCAGCCTCTCCTGAACTGCAGAGGCTTAGGGCAGAGAGGCGGAGGGAACTGGTTTCTCCCAGGAGGAGTGCTCGCCTTAAGGCCAGAAGAGGTGGGTCTCCTGGGAGCCGGGACCGCCCCTGGCCCTAGAGAGGATAAAGGCCAGTCAGCCCGGTCCCAGATTGTGGGAGCAACGTCACTGAGTACCTGCTCCTGCTCCTGCCCGGACCCAGACCTGACCTTCCAGTGTTCCTGTCCCCGCCCGGCTTCCTGCTTTGGACCTCGCCCCGCTCCTTCTGAACTGTTTCCAGGCTAAAGGGAAAAAAATTCCTTCCAGTAGCACCTTAAAGACCAACTAAGTTAGTTCTAGGTATGAGCTTTCGTGTGCATGCACACTTCTTCAGATACCAAATTTTTTTTCTTTTATTTTGTTTTGACTATGGCAGACCAACACGGCTACCTATCTGTAATTGTTTCCAGGCTAGTGACCCAGGACCGGACTTTGACTACGCCAACGGTAACCTTCCCCTGGGACCAGCACATCTGCAAAATCTTATAGATATAAATAAAATCCATCTAGATTGCTGTGGTGCAGGGGCCCCCTTAGGAGCGGCCCATGGGGCCCAATTTGGCCCAGTTGCTCCAATTGCCTTAAGGTCAGCCCTGATGAGACTGTGCAGGGGTTGGACTGGCAAGCCCTGCACCTTCTAGGTCCCTCGTGCCACCATTCATAGTACAGACTCAAGGACTTGTTATGGAAATAAAGGGGGGCACTAATTGGAAATCAGTTTTGTCACCTCTTCCCCCTCAAACCCGAGACAATGAGCCCAGCCACCTTTAATTCACAGTCGCATAAGCACTACACTACAGCATGGCCATAAACTTGTATGTTCAACTGCTTAAATATACAGCCAATATGTAGCAATGGAGATATATGTTACTGCTTTATGAATGAACACTGTGTTTTATGAATGGACTCTGTATTTTGTGAATTACCTAAGAGCCACCAATAGGGAACTCTAGAATCTGACAGCTAACCAATTGGGTGCTACCAAACAGCAACCCCTATTGCTGATAGCAGGTAACCAGCAGGGAATGCTTTAGCTCAGCCTTTGCACTGTTGACTGAACACCCGCTGCTGTGCAGATAATGGAGAAAGCTCGTAAATTGCATCTCTTCTGGCATCCTGGCCAACTCTATTACGCTGGTGTAAACCCTGGTGAACCAGAAGCACAGAATAGCAGAAAATAAAAGCCACTCATATGTCAGCAACTGATAAGATTGTCAACCAGTTCTTCCAAAGTCTTCCTAAATTATAAAGTTCCAAAATACAGGCCAAAAGAAAGCAGGTCTGGGAAGAGCACAGCATACAATGGGCACCACCAGTGAAAAGGCCCTGCTCCGTGTAACTTCTGCACTGTCATTTGATAGAGTGCCCACTTGCCCTCCTTCTTGACATGGAACGCTCTCTATTGGAGTCTCTAGGCCCAGTACAAAGTCCATAAGAAGGGAGAGCAGGGACCTTGAAGTTCCCAACAGCTGTTAAGCAAGCAAGCAAGCACACAGGTCACCTTTGTCACAGTCAAGACACGTATGTCCTGGCCAGGCCTGCACCCAATCTTGTTTTTGTACAATCTTGTTTGTCCTCAGTAACCAAAATTATATTATCAACATATACAAGCAGAAAAGTTGTTTTACTTCATTTGCAAGGAATCGTACAAAACAAAGTGGCACTAATAAAGAAAAGTTCCAGGGTGGCAACAGAAAGCAAACTAAAAGTGCTTTTGCGGTTCATCAAAACTATCCAGCAATATCAAGTTATAGGAAAACTGGTGCTGTTAACAGTAATCTTTTTAGTTGGCTAATTGGTTCAGCAACTTCCATGCACATGATGTGTGATGCTAATTACCATATTTTTCGCACCATAGGACACAGTTTTTCCGTCTTAAAAACTAAGGGGAAAAGTCTGTGCGTCCTATGGAGCGAATGCAGGGGGGGAGGCAAGCAGGAAAAGCCCCCAAGAGCCACACACAAGCTTCGCGCGGCTCTTGCAGGCTTTTCCCCAGGAGGGAGAAGGGACTGAAGCGTTTTAGTTTGGAGGGGGGGAATATTATAAAAAAGGAAACTTTGCAGCTTTTATTTTAGTATACAATAAAAACAGATTAAATAAAACACAAGAGAAGGAACTAGCATAGAAGAAGAAGAGAAAAGGGAAAGAGGGAGGATACAAAGCCATTTACCAGAGGTAGATCTTAACCCTTGCCTCACCTGGGAGCTTCTCTGGGCAGGAATTCCCTCGGCTTAAGTGGGGTGAGGGAAGAGTGGCAGGTAGGGGGGTACCTACCTAGACAGTGAAGCCACATGCCTCTCCAATGAAAATTGGGAGTGGGCATTGTGTGAAGTGGCTGTGGATCTCCTGCTGCAGAAGTGTAGGACTGTATAGAGTTGGGAGGGCCACCCGAGGGTCATCTAGCCCAGCCCCCTCACAATGTAGGAATCACAGCTAAAGAACACCAGGCAGATGGTCCCCCAACTGCTGCTTAAAAGCCTCCAGTGGTGGAGACCCCCAACAACTTCCGAGGTCACAGAATTGCAGGGTTAGAAGGGAACCCCAGGAGTCATCTAGTCCAGCCCGGTGGACAGCGGGAATGATCCATCCCGTTGTGCAAGGCTAAAGATGCTGCTCAAGGCTAAAGAGGAAGCGCACAGCCTGTCCATTGCTCTTTGGGGCTGGGGGGGGGAATAATATTTTTTTTCCTTGATTTCCCCCTCTAAAAACTAGGTGCGTCCTGTGGTCCAGTGCGTCCAATAGAGCGAAAAATATGGTATTTCCCCCAGGAGTTAAATGATAACTAATCAGAGGCTGCTATGAGATTCAGGTGAGGGTCAGATGCCTTGTCAAGCAGGTATATAAGAGAACAACCCGGCCTGCCCAGGCCTCTGGCCTGGTCGTTTAAAGATATGCTCAATGATTGTGTCGATCATAGAACATATCTTTAAATGTCGAATTATTCTAATTTTCAAACCAACAAACTGATATGGGGCTCTTACATGACATTTCTAATTTCCCCTTTAACACAGTCACTAGAAAAGCTTGCATGTAAGGAGGCACCTAACAAATCATTCCAAAATCATTTCTTAGTAATTTTGGCCATTTTGTTTTAGAAAAGGAAAGTTTTATTGCTGATTGTATTTTTTAATGACATTTCTCTCTCTCTCTCTCTCTCTCTCTCTCTCTCTCTCTCTCTCTCTCGTCTCTCTGTTTATTGATCAAACACAGGCTGTGTATACGCTATACCTTTGAAGTACATTTGAAGAACATTTCGCCTCGTAATGATTTCCTGGGCACCGTAGTTTGTTAATGGTTTAACTTTACAGGAATTATAACTCTGTGAGTGTGTGAAGGATGGCATGCTTTATGAGGGAATAGCCATCTGCTCTGCATGCAGAAGTTTCTCAAGTTCAAACACCAGCATCTCCAGGTAAGGTTAGGAGACACCTGTCTGAAATCCTGGCAAGTCACTGCCAATTAATGCAGACAACACTGAGCTGAACAGGCCAACAGTTTGGCTCAATATAAGAAAACGTTCTGTGTTTCTGAAATTGCCTCCATGTTGGAAAAAACTAGCTTTAACAGAGTTAGAAACACAGAACGTTTTCTTATATTGAGCCAAACTGTTGGCCTGTTCAGCTCAGTGTTGTCTGCATTAATTGGCAGTGACTTGCCAGGATTTCAGACAGGTGTCTCCTAACCTTACCTGGAGATGCTGGTGTTTGAACTTGAGAAACTTCTGCATGCAGAGCAGATGCTCTGCCACTGAGCTATGGCCCTTCCCCAGTTGTCATAAAAATATCCAAATACTGAGAAGTACGGATTTGGTGCAACACACATTATCTCTATATTTTCAGCATCTAGTTGTATCTAGTCAAACAACGTTGCCACTGATTTTCCAGCAAACCTCATAAGGAAACACTGTATGTCCAGTGACAGGTGTTAAGTTGCATTTGCTTTGGTCTGCTGGGTGATACATACATTAGCATTTATGTTACAAAACAATAAATAACAAACTGCCCAGGTGGATATGGTGAAAACAATATGAACACATGTGGCAGATGAATAATGCATTTTCCAGTTTCTTTCAGTCAAGGCAATGAGTCACCCTCTTCTTTGGTAGAAAGACTGTGTCTCTTGAGAAACCAGAATCAAGGAGCAATTCATGCACTCTAAACAAAGTGGAAATGAGCTAAAAGTATTACGAATGTTGTTTTATCTTAATCAACCTTCCCCAGGAATAAGGTAGGCTGACAAAGATGAATGAGTATAGGGAAGTAATGAGCATTTGAAAGCTGAACATCCTGGGGTTCAGCAAGAAATTGGACCACACTTTGGGGAAACATTATTTTCTGAATAATGTACGGAACAAGTAGGTAAAACCTATCCACTTCTGCTATTGGCTGTGACGTGGAAGGGGAGAAGGAGGTGATGGGGCCAAGGAAGCAATTGTAAAGTGAAAATATGCCCTTTTTCATTTGTGTGCAAAGTATGTGATTAGAAGAAGAAGAAGTAAAAACCACGGCCACTTCGCTGCCATGGAAATCACCATGACATGTGAATGAGAAAGAGAACCACATTAGAAGCTGGTGATGTGGAGGCAGGGGGAGGGAGATATGAGTATCCAATAAGGAAAGGGAGAAGACACCACAGTGATGCATCGGGTTACCTGGTAACTACAGCCTGGAGTTGGATCCTATCCCTGCCTAGATTATCCCTGGAATGAGGAAATTCAAATTCACTGCAAAAAGAGAGAGATGTGTATTGGGCACTGATTGAGGGTGAAATCATATGGATGGCACCCCCAAATTGACAATCAGCTGTGAATCCTGCATAAACACCAGTGTGGACAGTCTTCCACATTTCTGCACCAGTCTGCAACTTTAAAATTTGACTGCATTTAAATGCATACTTCCCCTAATATGCACATTTTAATATGGATCTTTCTCCTATATGCACATCTTACAAGCTATTTCCCTGAAGATACTGCATTTCTGTATGCTATTTTTCACTAATATATGCACTTTTGTACACATTTTTTTTTGTTAGTTCCATATTGCATATGGAAGAACAGCTGTGTTTCAGTTCACATATTGGTTCAGGAAGTATGAATGAGATTTGTTAAAATGCAAGGTGAACCAAATTTCTTCCCTATCCCTACCTTAACCAACATAAACTATTATTCCTAGAATCCACCCAGACCAGAATGCAAAGCATTAAATATATTCATTTAGAGGGCATAGATGGGATCCAGAAAAATAAGTCATTTGACAAAAAAGGAAAAGAAATTATATTTCTATATGATAACTTAACCCACAAAACTGGCTCCTCTTTTCAACAGCTATCCTAACCACAGACTTTAATCTATGTCTTTTCTCCTCTCTAACTCTCTCTCTCAAGCCTTCTTTCTCACTTGCCACTTCATACATGTCACAGACTCTCACACTGCCCACCATTCCATACCACTTCCTTGCTGTCACTTATTCTGCTACACATTCTTTTATTATACTTGGGTTATATGGCTACTTATTTGACTGATTGCACAAACTGATTTCTGATCTTAGTTTCTGGTTCATAAACTCTCTTGACACCCATTTGTTAGTTTCATCCCCTTTGGGGCTCCTTTGATGCTGCCCAACAGAAGACTTATAAATATGTGGCATTAATCTGACACTTCAGGTTTGATGCTAAATTATGTCTACATCAGGTGGACTAGATTAACCACAGGCCTCAATAATAAAACAGAAGCCTTGAAATTCAAATAAGATTAAGAGAAGCTGACCTGCCTCTATATATTTTGTCATGTCATCCTGTTAGTCATCCATAATGAACCTGTAGACCAATAATTTAAAACTGATTGTGGCTCATTCAAACTACTGGCTCAAGAAAGAGAACGTGGAGTTACAGAAAGGCATTCAGGTGTGTAGCCAGTCCCCACAAAGCAGGAATAGGGTTCTGTAGCACTGACAGCTCCATCAGGCTGGCCAGGTTTTTGCTACTCAGTAACCTTGAAAGGGGGGGTGTCCCATCAGTCTAGCTGCATGTTATGTATGGGAAATGTATGTGCACTGTGTTGGGTGCATCGTGGAGATGTGCCACTTGACTTGCGCTGGTTAGTGCCTTCCATGCTCAGGCAATTAGGGGTGGGGTGGGGCAGAGAGGGGAAGGGAGGGTTACAATCCATACACAATGACAGCCAGTGCTATATCCAGGGTGCTATGGGCATTTGTTTTGCTGGTGCAACTGCCAGGAAGAGCAAGATAACTGTAATAGTATTGACCTTTAGTCTCTTTGTTAAGAGTATGAACATCCATATGACATCCATATATTCTTTCAGGTTGAGTTCCTGACATTTAGGAAATTGTGTATTAAACTGTATCTTCAGTCAATGTTAAGAGTATGTATGAAAAGGAAATGTTTCTGCTTCAGTGTTCAAAAAAGAAAGAAAGAAAGAAAGAAAGAAAGAAAGAAAGAAAGAAAAGTTCACAGCCTGTCAATTACATTCCTTGCATTGTGTGAGATAATCCGAGAAAGATTGTGGGAAACCCTTTTTATTATTGTGTCTACACATGACATCCATATATTCTTTCAGGCTGAGTTCCTGACATTTAGGAAATTGTGTATTAAACTGTATCTTCAGTCAATATCAAAGAAATCTCATCATTCTAGCGGTGCCTCCTTTTGAGAAAGGAGCATATGAATTGAACGAAGCCAGGGGCAAGTGGGATAGCCAGACAGATAGAGAAGAAGATGGGCAATAAAAATTAAAAGAGAGAAGAAGAAGAAGAAGAAGAAGAAGAAGAAGAAGAAGAAGGCTGGCATAAATTAAAAAACAAAACATAGATAGGTTTCTGAGTCCTTAAAATAACATTTGATCCTTTATAGAAGATCATTTATTATATCATTCATGCCAAATATCATTTGTAATAGGATATCTATACTTAAAATTAAAGTATTTTTCCATAAATGTTTACATGCATAGAATAATCGAATTGGAAAGATGGAAGAGACCCTGAGGGGCACCTTGTCCCACCCCCTGCTATACAGGAATGTCAACTAGATCATACATAACAGATGACTGTCCAAACTCTGCTTAAAGCCTCTTCTGGGAGTCTGTTCCACTGTCTAACAGTTCTTCCTGTTCTTCCTGACGTTTAGTTGGAATCTCCTTTCTTGTAAGTTGAATTTATTGGTTCAGGCCCCACCCTCCAAAGCAGGAGGAAACAAGCCTGCTCCATCTTCCATGTGGCAGCTCTTTAGATGTTTGAAGATGGCTATCACATCTCCTCCCAGTCTATTCTTCACCAGGCTAAATATATCCAGTTCTCTTAACATATAATATGTCTTGTTTTACATTAAATACTATACCTATTCAAATACCATTTCATGAAAACATATATTTAACTTGTATTTCCCACTCAACACCTGGACTCAGGAATGAACTCAACGATATGCTAAAGGCATGATTTCATGTCACAACTTTTTTCTTTAAAGATAAACACTGTGAAATATAGACACCATCTCTAATATCCAACATTAGTCAGACACAGAGTTGACCAGCTGAAATCAATGGACAAATCCTTTGCTTATCATGGATCTTCTCTGAGTATGACTAAATGGGATATCACCCTGTGAGTCTAAGATGTTCTTTATAGTTTGCATCAGACATGCTTCCATGCTGTGATCAATCAGGATCAGCTGCCATGCAATCAGGCTTATCTAGCACAGATAGCTAAGCCCTTTTCCAATGTAATTAGACGGCTGGATGGTCAGGAAGGATGTTATGCATCTTTAGGATGCTTGCTGTAGTGGCAGCTATTTCATGTTCAGAACTTTATTGTGGAAGTAGGTCAGATGACAATGTATACCAGCTTGTTATAGGATCATATGTGAGCATGTGTGGGTTCAAATTATTTGATGAATTTGGGGGGGGGGGGAGATGCCCATATAAAATAGCATGTTAGCAAAAACTTAGATGGAAAGAGGAGTTTTATTTATTGGGTAACAGCCTAAAACAAGTGTAGCTAATGTGATGCTGGAGTACAGCTCCATCCCACCCTAGCAAGCATGGCCAATGCAGTGTAGCTGACATGTGAAGGGCTCTGTGCTGGCTAGCCCAACCTAAAGCATTCTAAAATCACTTTTCGAAAACTGAATATGCTATTTAAATAATTTCTTTTTATTTATGGCTGTTGCTGAATTCCAAGAGTTGAACTTAGTTTAATATGAACATAAGAACATATCAAGAGCCTTCTGGATCAAGCCCATGCCCCATTAGCCCAGCACCCTGTTCTCATGGTGGCCAGCCGGATGCATCTGGGAAACCTACAAGCACAAGACCATTCTCCCTTCCTGCATTTGGTCATTATGCCCACTAGGTCCTGACAATCTTTATTTCCGTGAATTTGTCTAATTCTCTTTTAAAGCCATCTAAGTGGTTGGCCATCACTGCCTCCATATTGGGTTCCATAATTTAAGTATACGCTGCTTGTCCACCTCCTCAAGCCTTATTAACTGTGATTCATCCAACCCAGCAGGCCTAGACATTGCTATGGACACTCCACAAGATTCATCTGCTACAACTGCAGAATCACGGCAAAGAAGTCACAGCAAGCTACCATTGGTTCCACCACCTCCTTTGGGGCAGACTGTAATTCCACCCAGAAGAATTCTGCTGGACAGCATGGTGAGGTTGTGATGGAGGCAGCAAAGTATGCTTTCTTTGATGCTTTCACTTCCGCTAGGTAGGCTTGATGATGAGCCCTTACCAGTGTTATTAGAGAAAATAACAAATGTACCATAGGAAACAGATCTACAATGATGTTGATGATGATGATGCTAGGTAAAGGTAAAGGTACCCCTGCTCGTACGGGCCAGTCTTGACAGACTCTGGGGTTGTGCGCCCATCTCACTTAAGAGGCCAGGGGCCAGCGCTGTCCGGAGACACTTCCAGGTCACGTGGCCAGTGTGACATCGCTGCTCTGGCCAGAGCCAGAGCCAGAGCCAGAGCCGCACACGGAAACGCCGTTTACCTTCCCGCTGGTAAGCAGTCCCTATTTATCTACTTGCACCCGGAGGTGCTTTCGAACTGCTAGGTTGGCAGGCGCTGGGACCGAGCAGCGGGAGCGCACCCCGCCGCAGGGATTCGAACCGCCGACCTTTCGATCCGCAAGCCCTAGGCGCTGAGGCTTTAACCCACAGCGCCACCTGCGTCCCTGATGATGATGCTAGTTATAGGCTATTTCTGTTCCTTTGATGTTGAATGGGTATCTGTAAAGCTCCAGTAGATAAGTATCTGAGAAATGAATGATGAGAATGTGTGAATGTGTCTAGTATCTTTTAAAATGGTTCACCATCAAAGTGGTGCAGCTGCAGCCTCCATTCCTTTGTAGTTAAAGCTGTGAAACAATCCAACAAAAGACAGACTCAAACAGTTTTCAATAGCACCACAGGAGCCTTTTAACTATGCATATGAGGAATCCAAGTTGCTGCGGAACACAGCATGGGAAATTGCCGAACTCCACTTAGTACACCTTATGGGGAATGAACAGGATGTCATTGTACTGCAGGTGCGTTTGCTACACTTCTTGAATTTACAGATAAATATAGTCCTTGGCCACATGGAAAAGCTAACAAAACAAAGTAAGTGAGATGATCTGTACTTTCATATATAACTGGTACCCATTAATCTCTTCTGTAAATAATGAGCCATTGGTTAAATATCTTCCTGAGAGACAAGAGCCCTTCTGGTGACATACATTCACAGCATAATTAAACTAAGTACCAATGTAATGATAAAGGAATTCTTATCTCTTCAACCATGCTTCAGTTATTATATTTTTCTTTTATAATATTTCTCTTTTCTTATTGCCAATGGAAGCCTTTCTTCAAAGGCTAAGTGGTGCAGGGGGGGGCAATTTTCACCAGGATTGTGGTGCAGTATGATACCAATAATAACCCACCACACACCAGTAGTTAATTGCTTTTTCAAAATAATAACCAGATGACGTTAAAGTAATGTTTGATTTGTGCACGAATCCTGTCCCTATCAAGGGTATTAATGTATGGTCTAAATCAGGGGTCAGCAACCTTTTTCAGCCATGGGCCAGTCCACTGTCCCTCAAACCATATGGTGGGCTAGACTATATTTTGAAAAAATAATAATGAACGAATTCCTATGCCCCACAAATAACCCTGAGATGCATTTTAAATAAAAGCGCACATTCTACTCATGTAAAAAACATGCTGATTCCCAGACCATTCGCGGGCTGGATTGAGAAGGCGAATGGGCCACATCCAACCCCCGTGCCTTAGGTTGCCTACCCCTACCCCTGGTTTAAATCTTGGCATATCATTTGGCAAAATCATCTCATCATCTGTGTCATAGGTTCCTTACCACATCCTGCTAACAAATGGATGTTTATATCCATTCTGAAATCCATTTTTTAAAGGATAACACAAAAGCACTTTTCTTAAAAAGAACATATGGTGCTCTTGGAGTTATTGAAAATATTAATTATCTATGTATTTTAATTTCCAGCAAACACCAGGCCTGCTAATCTTTGTGAATAACTAAGCTATCACTTCTGTCAAAAGAATGATAAATGTTTTCATTTGAATCAATTTGTTTCCAGAAACTCTTGATGACTTTGTGGTTTAATCAATACCAGCAAATCCTATTTGCTTACAGCAAATTATTTCTTATTCATAGTACAACATGTCTTTCCTGCTCCAATTTGTCAGGTAGGAATTGACACAAACTCTTAAAATGGACTAGATAGAAAAAATGGTGAGTTTACTGTTTAAGTATCATTTCTCCTAGCATGTATATAAGATCCATGTTTGTGAAATGTGTCATTGTGTTAGCAATGTAACTTTAAAGCAGAGGGAACTGCTTATGTTATCACTCATGTATCACACAAGAAAAGCTCTCCAAATATTACAAAGTATGTTGTATTTCAATGATGAGGAGCCTGCAGCTCTCCATAAATTGCTAGGATACAATTCCCTGTTGGTTTCTGCTCTCTTCACTGTGCAGCGAAGTGCTTGTCACGAGGCAATGTTTACATTCCAGTCAGAGTTGCTGTTGGAGTTTCTCACGGGAAAGGAGACTGGATGTGACGTACACTGGTTTCCTGTTTTTCACTGTTCTCAGTCAGTGCTTCTCTCCGTGCTTTAGAGGAGAGAGGATGCTTTTTCTGCTCCGGCAGAGGCAAGATGTTTTTCTGTAATCTACCAGCTTTGAGATGTAAATAAAGCAATATAGAGTATGTGCACGTATTCCTCATCATTCCGCTGTGCACGGGACACTGCAAATTCAACACTCATGTGTTAGCAATGTAACTTTAAAGCAGAGGGAACTGCTTATGTTATCACTCATGTATCACACAAGAAAAGCTCTCCAAATATTACAAAGTATGTTGTATTTCAATGATGAGGAGCCTGCAGCTCTCCAGAAATTGCTAGGATACAATTCCCATCATTCCTGACAATTAGCCCCGCTGACTGGGACGGATGGAAGTTGGAGTTCAAAAACATCAAGAGGACCATGGTTCCCCAATTCTGTTGTATTTTATCACCATCAAAATAAAAATACAATTAGAGAAGGAACAAATGAAATTAATTTACAACCACAAGTGAGATCTAATCTGGATTACAATGGAATAAAATCACACTCTGTGTATGGTCCCATAGTGTGATGATCAGAGTTCAAAAGATGTATCATATAAGCCTGTCTATGGCAATTATGAAATTAGCACCCTTCAGTGACTTGCTGTGCAATTCCATGTGCATTCACTTGGAAATGCATAATGGGGTGAACAAAACATAAAATTCAGTTTGGATAAATTCAGTTCAGAGGCTGTCCAATTTGGGTCTGAATTCAAATCCTCATTTAAGAAAACTGAAACTTTGTGCTTCCTTCATTCACTAACGTGAGGAAATTGAAAAAAATGTCTTTTTGACAGAATTGGATGAAATTTGCAAGCATGGAACACTTCCCAACTTCAGCAACTATACTGCTCTTCTTGAGAATCCTATTCACAAGAGAGTAATAACCCGCAGAGTTGGACACTCTAAAATCAGTTAAAGGGTATGCAAATGCAGGTGAGGAAGGCTAGGTGTTGGATTTGCCCTCAGAAGACACTATGGTGCTAGAAATGTCTGTGCAAGAAGAATCCCAGCAGCCAGTCTGGCCTGGGGAAATCACTTTGCCCTATCCTTTGGAATCCAGTGACTCTGTTTCTCAGTCCTCAGCAGATCTGAAGACTTTGCAGGAGCCAGCATTGGGAAATAGCCTAACAAGGTTAAACCCCAGCTGTTTCTTCAGAGTGAGGTGGAACTGGGAACACCAAAGCTGAAAGCAGACCTGTTTAAAGTCACTGTGCTGGAACAATAGCCCAGATAACTACAACAGTCATTTTCCCTGTATAGATCCAATGTAAGAATGTGTTTCTTAGTAACTGGATCTCTTCCTATATTCTATGACTACTTGTAGACTTGAGTAAACAAGGACACAGGAAATGCAGTAAACTTAGTGCACTTCTACATGGGAAAGGATTCTGGCCAGATACTCTTCATTTAAATTTAGTTACATTGCATACATAAAGAATGTGATTTATTAGCATTTTCCAGTATTCAATAGCCTTATTGAATTAGAATTCCAGATTAATATTTCATTTTCCAGGGTTGCCTGGAAGGTCTTGCAGTTTTTGTATAGAGCTAGAAAACAGCGGTTCTGTGTATATGAGCATTTGGTAAAGCGGCAATCAATTTTTTATTTGTGTTTTAGCAGCTGTGACCTAAAACAGAATTATTAACTTGTGCTTTATAAACATATTTTTTAAAAAAGAATTTAATATGGTGAATATAAACTAACATTTGTACCAACATAGTGAGGGTGATGACATTTTGGATTTTTATTTTTTTAATGACTGAAGTGTATTGTTCTTCTGAACACTTAAAAGCCATTTAAATATAATTTTTGTGTTTAGCAGCATTGTTGTCAAATAAGGCATAAGTTGTTGTTTTGCCTTCACTGTCTGACTAGTATTTCTTTCTCATTATTTAAAATATTGAAACTAATACATACAGTACACATTAATAATATTGCTAAATGCTTAACACTATGAACTGTTAAAAAGTTATACAGTCCTATACCTTCCTAACGTGGAAAGAAATACAATATTTTGTCCCCTGTGTCCCTCTTCAGCAATCTGTCCACAGTATCCCGAGTTCCACAACCACTGACAAACAACACAGGAAGTCACCTTATACTGAGTCAGACCATTTGTCAGAAACCAGGCAGAGGAGTACAGCTCTGATGAGGAATGGTGGGAACCTGCCCCCCCCCGCTCCTGACCAGAATCCTGAAGCTGCCCATGAGCAGTTGAACAGTATAGATTTGGAACAGTGGTTTGCAGAGGGGCATAGTTCTGGAGACAAAAGTTGGGAAGAACTGGGAAGTGAATAGCAAGGTGAAGAAGAACTGGAAGAGAGAGAGCTAACAGACTCTCTCTCTCACTTGAAAGTGTCAAGCCTATCAGTCGAAGAAGAAGAAGAAGAAGAAGAAGAAGAAGAAGAGGAGTTTGGATTTGATATCCCGCTTTATCACTACCCTAAGGAGTCTCAAAGCGGCTAACAAGCTCCTTTTCCCTTCCTCCCCCACAACAAACACTCTGTGAGGTGAGTGAGGCTGAGAGACTTCAGAGAAGTATGACGAGCCCAAGGTCACCCAGCAGCTGCATGTGGAGGAGCAGGGAATCAAACCCGGTTCACCAGATTATGAGTCCACTGCTCTTAACCACTACACCACACTGGCTCATGTAGAGCAGATAAGGTGGTGATACAAAAAGCACGGTGGTTGTGAGAGCAGGTTACAAGCAGTGGAAGTGAGTAGGGGGGAAGTGGGTGGAAGCCATAATTGGGAGCACCTTTCCTCCGAGATGGACTCTTTGTTCTTGAGCTGTGATCATTAAAATCTCTTTATATGGTAAGAGACTATTTTTGCTTTGTTCTATTTATCCATGGCCAAAGGGAGGGAGGAAGTCACTCTCCCGAAGCATGACACCATTGGACCATCTAGATCAGTATTGTCTACACTGTCTGGCAGTGGCTCTCCAGGATTTCAGGCAGGGGTCTCTCCCAGCCCTACCTGGCGATCCACCTGAGCTATGGCCCTTCTCTATGTTATAAGATTTTTCATAGTTTTCAACCATTCTGATCTTGGGCATCAATTATCTCCAATGCAGAGGGCAAGAGTTTGAAATCTAAATTGAAGCTATAAAATGAGGCACTTGTTTTACTTAATGCCTGTGATACGAAATGCTATACATCTGTAATTCAGCTTGATGTATCAACCAATTCACTATGTAGATATTTCAGCTCTCAGCAATGATTGACTGCTTAGTCATAAGCAAAATAAATGGGAACGATGAGCTGGATTAACTTGTAGAGTGTATTCATATGATGTTTGGATAGAAATATAAAAGTTATATTTCAGCTAACTGTTGCATACCCAAACAAAAGCAGACCACAGAGGACATTGTGATGAATTATAGTGTGTCTGTATGATAAAGTAGTTCTGTGCGACAAAAAAATACCCTGATATATCTGGGACACTAGTATTTGAAAGATATAAACATTAAGCCTGAAGGTTGAAATTACTTAGAAGATAGCCCAGAATATACCTTCCAATATTATCAGACTTGACACTACTGCCAAATAGGACAAGTACAGACAAATTGCCTAAGCCAGACCTTACAAACACCATTAGCACATTTAATGGATGCAGCTCCTTTGTTGTGCTGTAGGCTGAAACACAGCTGAACTTTCCAACTAATCATTTCAGATAACCAAGCCTGCAGCAGAAAGCAACTAGAGAAAAGAAAGGGATTTACTTGTAAATGCCGTTCTGGGGAAAGAGACAATGTCCTTCTATTCAAATAGACCAAGGGGATTCCCGAATGGCTGAAGCCAGCTTTAATTGCTAGTATGACAATTACATTTGCCTTTCAAAGTTTTACATAGCCCCAATTGTATAGAGAATTCAAAACAGCTCATCCTAGGAGGAGAGGTTAGAAAGGGTTTTGTTGGTAGTGTGGCAAAGCTATCAATAGAGGGGGGCTGTGTCATTCACTAGATATGGTGAATGGAGGACCTACATTTTGGGGGTCCCGAAACGTGAACTGTTATGGGGGGCCCTTTGCAACTAAACAACTGTAATGGGTGACCACTGTGAGCTTCTTCTATGGGGTTGTTCCATGACAGAGCCTCAAACCTTTACAGCATCTGTGGTATTGTTGAAATATATACATCATCAACAACAAAATCAATTTGAGTCATGCAACTCAAATTGTGTCAACTACACCCAAAGTTTTTAAGCAATGTGAACTAAAATTATTTTTGGGCCCCTCCAGGATTAGGGCTTCTGAAACTGAAGCTTCATTAGTTTCATAGTAGATGCATCCCGGCATATGGTACTGGATTTTGACCTGGATAGTATCTGGAGCATCTGATACATTCCAAGAACTATGCAAATTGGGATCTAGCCAACAAAGTTAAATGCTTTATTAAGTCTCATAGGCTTTAACTGTAGTGAGTTAAAACACATTCCTAATTATCCCACTGAACTCAATGGGCCTTCAAGGTGCTTAGCTTGGGCTGCATTGCATGCATATTAATACTTCTAAAGTTGCTTAGTTTCTTTTGGTTTACACCTATGAATAAAGCCAGCTTTAAAACTAGATGGCAGCCTCATAAGCCATACATCTAACAATGCAACATGATGTAGTCAACATTAGAGATTTTAAATTATATGTTTATACAATTATGAAATATGAAAATTATATATACTGTATTTTTCCATGTATAAGACTAAGTTTCTCCCCTAAAAAATGCAGTGGTACCTCGGGTTACAGACGCTTTAGGTTATGAGATTTCGGGTTGCGCACCACGCCAAACCCGGAAGTACCAGAACGGGTTACCTCCAGGTTTTGGCACTCGCACATGTGCAGAAGCACTAAATCATGCTTTGCACATGCACACAAGTGCTGAATCGCAACCCACACATGCACAGACATGGTGCAGAGGGTTGCGAACGTGCCTCCCACATGGATCACATTCGCAACCCAAGGTTCCACTGTAATGTCAAAAATTACGGGATGTCTTATACTCTGGGCCATCTCCCCTCATTTTCTTAAATCTGAGTCTCCCAAAATAGGTGGTGTCTTATACATTGAGGCATCTTATAGACGGAAAAATACGGTATATTTTCAGTAACCCAAGACTTATGAGACCTTTAATGAAACTCATATCTTAAATCAGTATATTTCACAGTAGTGGCTGGTGCCCGATGGGATTGGTAGGGTGGAAGCTAGGGTGACCAATAATAGGTGGAGCCTGAGTCAATAAAAGAATGAACCACTCCTCATTGGTTGGAAGTAAGAAGACAGGCATGCAGGGGCTGGCTGAGGGCTGACTCAGATTGGCTCTAACAGACCGGTCTCCACTGCTAAAAAGGAATGAATTTTGACTGAATACTTTTTATTATTGGGGAAATATAGTACTTTTCTCATTCTTTGACTCAAACCTTTAACTTTTTTCTTGCTATTTGTGTCAGTAAAGAGTCAAAATGAGCTATTCAAGAGTCTCACTGGGGGAGAGTTGGGAAGGTAATGAACCTTTTCATATTCCTGATGATGCACCACTTTACCCTGGCCTTTGACACCTGAAATATATATTTTAGGTGCTAAAACACAGCTATTTTCCAAGTTCATGGGAAATAGTTTGTATTTTTTTCCAAGACCATTCTGAGCCTGGCTGGAGGAATTCTCCCCATCATTAACCTTAACGTTCTTATTTCACAGACGGGGAACTGAAGTGGGAGAGGTGATTTGCCCAAGGCAGCCTAATAGGTTTAGGACTTCTGCTAGGATCTGAGTGCATGTCTTACAGGTCTAAGACTATTAATTCTTGTGCTAGACCTGACTAGCTCTCCATCAAGACTGTCACATTTGGGGGGCACAGTGGTGCTGAATTCTGCTTTCAGCAATCTACTTCTTCAAAGCCATTAGCTAGCTGAAGAACATAAATCATCTGTCATTAAGCATTAGGAACTTCTGGAGCTAATCTGAAGGAAGTGTGATGTCTCTTACCATTCTCAAAACCATGTAATTTACACACTAGTTGTATTTATAATGTGAAAACTTGAATATTTGAAATGGTTTTGCATCCATAACACAAAGTGCAAGCTACATGAATATATGAATTCGTCCAACGACACATCAATCACAGGTTGATTCAAAATGGAATGAGTCATTGACATTAGTTGGAGGGCCAGTGGAACGTCAAATCCTCCTCAGTCTATATCACTTAGGAGAAGACATGGAAAGGCAGGGATTAATATGCTCACCATGCTGCTGTTTTTTTTTAAACATAGTATAACTCTCCCTTCCTATAAATCTCTCTGAGTCTTTCTCCTCCAGGTGTTGGATTCATCCCTCAGCTAAGGTCCAGGTTTATTTTATTTTCTTTGGGGTAATGTGTTTCACTAGGCTCTTGCTTTGGGGACATATTGGCAAGATTCCTTAGGCCACCCCAACTTTCTACAGGAATCTACTCTCTGCCTCTCAGAATGTTCCCCGCTCCATCCTTTCTCTCCTTCTTGCCATAACCAGTTTTTCTTCTCCTCTTAGTCTTATAATTATAGACATTTCCTTTCTTTAAAAGAATAAAATTGCATCACCACCTCAAAATATCTGTCTACAAATAGCCAGGCTTAATCAACACTGTGCCTACAAATTTTACCCACTTTTTTGAAAAGGAAAAAATATATACAGTTGTACCTTGGATGTCGAACAGAATCCATTCCGGAAGTCTCTTTGACTTCCAAAACATTTAAAAACCAAAGTGCGGGTTCTGATTAACTGCAGGAAGCTCCTGCAGCCAATCAGAAGCTGCAGAAGCCCTGTCAGACATTTTGCTTCCAAAAATAGTTTGCGAACCAGAACAGTCACTTCCGGGTTTGTGACGTTCAGGAGCCAAAATGTTTGAGAACTAAGCTGTTCGAAAACCAAGGTATGACTGCGAAGCCATTTTAGGTTCCCTGTTATACTGAATGGAGCACAGAGTGGCTTCAGAATAAATCAGACTGCTTCCCAAAAGTACAGATATAAGCTGAAATTTCTGTCCTGTACGCACGCCTGGGAAATTCCCCTTTAACACAAATTTTAAAGGCACAGAGTCTAGATTGAGAGTGCATGTATGACAGAGTATGTCTGACAGTAAAAGCTACAGTCTGGGGAGGGAGGAGTGCTCCTGAAATCATTACCCCATTAGAATAGAATAGAATAGAATAGAATAGAATGGAATAGAATAGAATAGAATAGAATAGAATAGAATAGAATAGAATAGAAATTTTAAGTCATATAGTGATAAGGCTCATGACCTGCTTATGGGCTTCCCATGGGCATCTGATTAGCTGTGAGAACAAGATGCTAGATTAGATGGGTTTATGATTAGGTAGCAGAATTGCATAGTTAGGTAAACTATTGAGAACAAAGAATATGTTCATTTAACTATATATCAGTTCATTCATGCTCAGATATAAAGCAATGCATAGGAGCCAATTACTAGGGGCCATGGAGGCTTAGTACCCCACAATAAAAAATTTGAGGGGGCCAGGCCCCCACAAAGTTGATGTGCATTCCTATTCAAATGGTGTGTATGCACTGTATCATGTGATCAATTATGTGGGGTGGGGCTTACCTGGCCCCCTACAATATTTTATTCAAGTTGGCACCCCTGAAGCAATGCATTTAGAATTATGTTTGAGTTCTGGCATGCATCTGCATATAAAAGTATAAAATGAATGAGCCTAATATTTTAGGAATGAACCAAAATGAGTAATTTCACAGTCTTGCAATGTGATTTAACTGATCTATAGTAATAAAATGATCTATAGTATCATCTATTCACATGTTCACAGTAGGGCAGATCATCCTTTAAGTCCAATTTCTGTTTGTTTGTTTTAAATTATCCTCATAAAAGAAACAATATCTGATTAGATTCAAGAGCTCCTTTATTTATTATCCACATATTTCATCCACTTTTAGCTGACAATCTGTCAAGTTGATGCAATCAATGATTGACAGTCTGGTAAAAGTTGGAGTTCAAACTTTAAAAATAATGAGAAACCAAGAGTATAGAAATAGTAGTGAAGTTATTAGTCTTTCCAGCCACCGAGTAACTTTTTTTTTTTTTTCATTTACGAGCTTGAAGGGTACCAATTTAAAGTAAATAAATTTTCATGGGCAAAGCCCATAAGCCCATATCTATTTAACTTTGCAAAGACGCACTACAGTGAAATTAACTTTGGGATATCAAGTGGGCCAGGGAATATTTTAAGAAAAATTAAATATTTGCAAATAAGGAAGATGAGTGCATATCTCTACAATAGGAACTGCAGGCACATTTTATGTGCCTGGCATTTCTGCAATAAAAGTGGAAGCTGTAATTTTTGCTTATATTCATTTAATGTGGCATTTTTAGAACACATTTGGCTGATTTAATTTTACTGCCTCCAAATTACTAATTTATCAACTTCAGCTCTTTCATAGTTGTATAAACACTTGTAATTAGAACCCTCTCAAATCAATTCTGCATCATTTCATCAATATCCTTGAGCACCACCTCTAAATGTTCATATGTGAGTATGTTTGGGTGGGTGGCGTTCTATCTATGGTCTAGAACTCCAAATGCAGCTTGCAACTGGGATTTGATCTGATCATGATTTTCTAGCATGTTAAGTAACTGATGCCCACCACTGCATAAGAGTAGTTGAATCATAGAATTGTAGAATTGGAAGGGACCCAGGGGGTCATCTAATCAAACTCTCTGCAGTGCAGGAATCTCAGCTAGATCATGCATGACAGGTGGCCATCCAACCTTTGCTTGAAAACCTGAAAGCAAGGAGAGTCCAATACCTCTTGCGGGAGTCTGTTTCATTGTTTTGTTTTGTTTTTAATAATTTTTATTGAATGGTTTTATGTTTCAAAAAACAATACAGCCATACTACCACAAAATATAATTAAGAAATAAAAATTACATACATCGATATTTAGTTTGTTATTTGTTATTTAACGTCTTATTTCCTCCCAAACATTGCATACGACAACACACATATGTGCAGACACCCACACACCCACACCCACACACAAAATGATGATAATGAAAGTAAATATTTTCCCCCCTTTTATCTTCCAAAATCTTTTCTTCAACTTTGACTTCCTGTCAAGTCCCTTTGCATATGTTTTATCTTATATTTGAATGTACACAAAACAATAAACCTTTCTATATAATTTTTCTAATACATTCTGAAAACATAATAAATCCTTAATTGTAGTCCACTTTCTTTTATTTCCTTTATCACTCGAATGCTAGCATGGAGTCAAAACTATTATTGTATTTTTGAACATATTTTTCATAAACATCCCATTTTCCCGCTAATTTTTGCTTTGAGTTTCCTCTGAGTTTACTAGTCAGTTGAGCCGTCTCCACCAATTCCTATAATTTGATTTACCAATCTGTTATTTTTGGAGCCTCGTGATCTTTCCATCCCTTGGCTACAAGTATACGAGCCGCTGCGGTTGCATACAAAAATACCTCTCTTAGATTTTTTGGGATCTCTTTATCTAAAATATTTAATAGAAATGCCTCCGGTTTTTTGGTAAAAGTTATCCCCATCATCCTTTTTAATTCGTCGTATATTTTCCCCCAGAAAATCTTAATCTTTCCACACGTCCACCACATGTGGATCATGTCACCGTTATTTCCTCCACATCTCCAACAAGCATTCGCCAAATTATTATACATTCTTGATAATCTTGCGGGAGTCTGTTTCATTGTTGAGCAGCTTTTACTCTCAGAAAGTTCTTCCTGATGCTTAGCAATTCCTGAACACAATATTTTGAGACTTTAGGCACATTTTGAATGGATTACTGCATGAAGTTATTAAATTGACTTGTTACAATACCCAAATGAAACAAGAGACTTGGATCATTTTATGTTTGGGAGTCTTTGTTTCACAAATAACTTTTCATAGCATGTTAAATCTGTCATATTTCTGTCTGTCTATCTATATCTACCTACCTACCTATCATCTATCTATCTATCTATCTATCTATCTATCTATCTATCTATCATCTATCATCACCATCTATCTATCGTTGTGTGTCTGTCTTTCTCCGTCTCTCTGTGTTGCAGGGTGTTTGCACATTTCATTCAACAAGTGAACAATCTGTGTTCCTGTGTGCACAACAGTTGAGCAGTATACTCACTTCATTCACATGTAGTATTAAATAAGAATACAATCTATGTACCTTTATAAACAAAGAGTTGAACTGCACAAATCAACAAGTGTACACTCTTTCACACAAACACTTGTACATGTGTAGAGACAGCTTGTACTTGTGTACAGTGTGTGTCAATCTGATGTTTCTAAAACAAACTCTAATTGTATTGGCTTTCTATTAATGTTATATGCTTCACTTTCCATGTACAAAATGCTGCATTCTTACTGCACTAAAAGGAGAACCTTCTCAGACTCCAGTTGTTTCCCTGCAACATCCATAGCTGCTCCCACGTGGCAGTAAATGGCTTATTTCAAGAAAAGACAAGGCAATCTTTATCCTGACACGTTCCCGAAATGTTATTTATTCATTTATTATTACTACAACTGCTGCTCCTGTTTAAGCTGTCTGCCTCTGTAAAGACTGAAAATGCGCTTAGTACAGAAGCCTTGAGACCACTCAGTTCCTTTTTGCATAAACAAAAGGCCTTTGCATGAACAAAATATATCTGAAAATCACTTATTTTGTTTATAAAGTTTGTATTCCACCTTCCTATATTAAAATGTGCTGAAGGCAGCACATGGCCTTTCAGAATGTCCTGCATTCCTTCCAGTGCTCTCACACTCTCAAGTCAGCAAAATGAAATGAAATGAAAAGTAGCAGTAGTAATGATTTATCTTATTGTGCAAGGAAAGTTGTTCTGTTCTCTCAGTGATACTCTGAATATCAAAAGAAGAAACACTTTGGGGGGGGGGAATAGAAAGAAAGGCTGTACGCTGACTGTGGAATCAGTCATCTGCATGCATGGCCTCCAGGCCTCATGAATATGTGAGATGCATGCTTGTCTGCCTATAAGCAATGCTACTAATGTCTTTATTGAAAGACCCTCTGGGGAAGGCAAACTGTTCAGCAAATCTTCACTAATGTTGAGTTCAGAAACCAGTTTAACATTGCATAGAGAAGATATCAAACTATCACCAACCTATATTCATGCACTTGTCTGATCTGCAGCATTCTTCATGACGGCTAATCATTGCTCTTCCACTGGATAGACCAGGCATAGGCAAACTCCGGCCCTCCAGATGTTTGGGACTACAATTCCCATCATCCCTAGCCAATAGGACCAGTGGTCAGGGATGATGGGAATTATAGTCCCAAACATCTGGAGGGCCGGGGTTTGCCTATGCCTGGGATAGACCTTTGTTCTTCACCAGCCACGCAAACACACTTGAAAGGCACACAAGAAAGTCCATGTCAGCATCATCTAGAGATGGGTGCATCTGTTAATTTTGGTTTCTCCCAGTTTTCAACTCTTAAGTTCAGTTCCTACATTTTCACATTAGTTTGTGAATTTTAAAATAACAAGTCCTCATGAACATTCAGCAGCATTTTAGGGCAATTTTCTCGTAATATCTTCCATGGATGGAAGGAGGCAGTTATTTGCAATTTCCACCTTTCTCTTGCAGCCCTCAATGCCACCTCCCCTGCTCCCACCAAATGCTATCCCAAAGGTTCCCCCAACCCTTGGATCAGATTTGGGGATGGGGGTAAGGGCTGCTGAAGGCAGGGGGAATAATAGAAAATTGCCTCCCAGTGCCCCTTCATGGAAGACTCCACTGGATCAGAGAGCTTCCAGATAATCCTGCACTGTCCAAGGTCAGGTGAATGGGCAGCATTTTGTCCGCATTTCAGGGAATGGGTGGGTGGGATACGGCTTGCTAATAAGCTCCATTTTGTGAAATGTTTTACTATGTTTGAGAAGCCTGTTGTCAGATCCATAGAAGCAGCACCAGTCTGTAGTCTTGCAGAAAATAAATAAAACTTATCTGTTTGTGGAAAAACATTATCTTGCATATGTTTTACTGACTATCCTAGAATACCAATTCTAAAAAAGGCTTTTGATTTTCTCTGAGGACGTAGGAGGGAAGGAAAACAAATCCATGAAATGGTTGATTGTTTCTTGCTGCATGCTCAGCAAGCACTAATAAGCAAAGAGTGAATTTATGTTTCTTATTAAATCAGATATAAAAGTGCACAGTAAAAATAAAATTAAAAAGACAGCAATAATACTACTAAAACACACATAGAGAGAGACTTCTCTATATAATAAGCTCCACAAACAATCAGAAGCATGACTAACATAAGTCAATTGATTTAAATGGGTCTACCATGAGTTTGACTCAGTGCAATCCAAACCCAAGATTCACTAAGATAAGTGTGTTTGGAACCAGTAGGGTCATCTAGTCCTGTCTCAGCCCTAGGCTCCATCAGCATAACTCCATTACCCCAGCTCAGCTGGGGTGTATTCTGTCATCGATGCTTTGGTTGAGATTCCTGAATTGCAGGCCGACTAGATGACCCTTGGGGTCCCTTCCAACTCTACAATTCTATGATTCTATGACTCCTTCAATCCGGCTGAGATGGGGCTATGCTAGTTCAGCCAGTGGAATATCAGCTGACAATGTATGCTGGCATAAATCCCTAAAGAGGAGTGTTCCAGGGGTGGGGCAAAAAGAGACTTGCACTTATTCCAAACTTCTTTTCGCTCAGTCATGTGACCTGGCAACAGGTCCAGCCCCATGATGAGGCAGAGTGAGGCAGCTCTTACTTACTTAGCAAGATCCACTAAGTAGGTCTGTTCTGTTGACTGATACTCTGAGGTCCTGAACCTACCAGGGATGCTGAGTCCCTCCATGCTATGGCAGATACTATTCAAGTAGCAGTTCCATCTTCACCACATAATAGGTTCTTGAGAGACAAAAAACACATCCGCTCCATCTTTAGCAAGGAGAATGTTTAGCGAGGCCAACCATTAGTTGCATAATTTTGTTGAAATATGTTGTAGTTTGCAGATAATTTCTATAATTAAATCAACTGTGGCGTAGCAAAATTGAGCCATCTGCCAAAAACCTTATTATCAGAAAAACAATATGTTTCATCTGATAGGAGCACTTTGGAAAAAAAAGAAGACGCAAAAAAGACCAGCACATTTATTAAATAAAATGCAAATTATTGTGATCAAAGTAATAAGAAATAAACATTATCATAAGGAGCAGGCCACCGTCTCTACATGAACTAGCAACATAGCATCTCAATCAAAGTTTCGAGTTTAAACATTTAGTTGAGTGCATATTGGAATATCTTACAAGTGTCTGACCAGAAGAGCTCTTAAGCATACTTGCATTGTGGTCCTATGTACGTGTGTAGTCTAAAACAGGGTTTCCCAAACTTGGGTCTCCAGCTGCTTTTGGACTACAACTGCCATCATCCCTAGCTAGCATGACCAGTGGTCAGGGATGATGGGAACTGTAGTCCAAAAGCAGCTGGAAACCCAAATTTGGGAAACTCTGGTCTAAAGTAAATCTCATTGAAATGTATCCAATGGTAGTTCAACTCAAGAGTACATGCCTTGAAATAAATGGACATGACTAACTTAGGTCCATTAATTTCAATAGGTCTAGTCCAAGTAGAACTTTTTGGATACAACCCATTGAGCTCACGGGGACTTACTGCCAGGGAATCGTGTGTAGGCTTGCAGCACCTGCTACCACAGTTCTCCACATTTGGCTCAAGAAAGCCAGAGTCTAGGGGGTGGTTGGAGAATATCAGATGCACTGGAATGAATGCATAGGTCATATCTACACCACACATGGCTCCCCACCCCCAATAATCCATGGAACTGTACTTTTCTCAGGGTGCTGAGAATTGTAGTCATATGAGGGGTAATACAGTTCCCAGGATTCATGAGGGAAACCATGTGTTTATAATGTTCCGTACTTTAAATGTATGGTGTGACTGTGACCCTGTTCAGTTATTTGAATGGAAAAATAGAAAGCTGCCTTAAACTGAGTCAATTCATTGGTCCATCTAGTTCTGTACTGTCTACACTGACAGCTCTCCAGAGTTTTAAGCAGGGGATATACCCAGTGCTACCAGGGATTGGGGCCTTCCTCTACAACTGAGCTTTGGAGCTTCCCGAGATCCCTAGAAGCACCATATAAGTTTAACCTATTACTAGATTACTTTTTTAAAAAAAAGTAGTCTCACTTTCACATGTTCCCATATGGCCTCTTGAATTATCCTCAATAGCACATTTGCGCAGACATAGATCCACCTTGTACGAACACCGGCATTTTGCTGAGATTGGACATAAAGATGGAAGCTACAAAATAACCAGAAGAAGCAAAATGATTGTTTGCTATCAAAAGCCCCAATATATTTTGAGACTGCCAACAGCGTGCATGGAACTGCAGGATAAAATGAATTTTTTTGGACACAATTGCCAAATCTGTTTTATGGGATTTCAGCTGGTAACCTCTATTCATAAAAGTGCAAGTAGGGTCACATCAAATGCCAGTGAAGGTCAAATCAAGTTATATAAGCAGGCAGAGCACTCAAGATCAATCACCTCCTAGTTTCAGGTATAAGGAAGCTAGTTTTAAGCTCTCAGCAAGCACTGCTGTAATCGGGATTTAAAGTTCTCTTATTGATTTTCTCAGCAGTCGAACTGATTTTTGTAGGCTTTTAAAAGATTTTTTTGTAATTACAGAGATGTTGTTTGGGAGGTAGGCAGTCAAAGCACTTATGCACCCAAACAAGGCTTTCATGCTCTCTTGCTTAGACACACTTAGACAAGGAGTCTGCTTACAGAAGTCATTCTAATGTCTTCACGTTCTCTTAGAGCCAGTGTGCCTAGCCATCTTGCAGCCTAGTTACTGTTGCTTCTTATTACAGTTAGTAGTTCATACTTTGGGGTGTGCTACTGTCCATAGCAGCAGCTATCAATCCCGATGCAGCCTTTTAACCATAACACAAATTCAGAAGAGTGTGCTGCTAAGAAACCACAACTACCTCTAGCTACCTCTGCATCAGCCAGCCCCATTAAGTGCTAGAATCACCATAGGACAGAGGGGGTTGTGAAGGGAGGAGAGTCCTACAGGAGTGTTGAAGGACCAGTGTTGAACAAAGAACTAGAGACAGGCTCTCTGTGGCTGGCTCTGTGTTACTTTATTTATTCATTTATTTCATTTATAACCCAACTTTTCCTTCAGGGAATTTAGGATGGCGTACATGGGTCTGCCCGTCCTCATTTAATCCCCCATAACAACCCTGTGCAATGACAAACCTAGACAGCATCTTAAAAAGCAGAGACATCACCTTGCCGACAAAGGTCCGTATAGTTAAAGCTATGGTTTTCCCAGTAGTGATGTATGGAAGTGACAGCTGGACCATAAAGAAGGCTGATTGCTAAAGAATTTACGCTTTTGAATTATGGTGCTGGAGGAGACTCCTGAGAGTTCCATGGACTGCAAGAAGATAAAAACTATCCATTCTTAAGGAAATCAGCCCTGAATGCTCACTGGAAGGACAGATCCTGAAGCTGAGGCTCCAATACTTTGACCACCTCATGAGAAGAGAAGACTCCCTGGAAAAGACCCTTTCCCTGGAAAGATGGAGGGCACGAGGGGACGACAGAGGACGAGATGGTTGGATAGTGTTCTCGAAGCTACCAGCATGAGTTTGACCAAACTGCGGGAGGCAAAAGACAGGAGTGCCTGGCGTGCTCTGTTCCTTGGGGTCACAAAGAGTCAGACACAACTAAACGACTAAACAACAACAACCCTGTGAGGTTGGTTAGGCTGAAAGGCAGTGACTGGTCCAAGGTCACCCAGTGTGTGTCATGGCCAAGTGGGAATTTGAACCCTGGTCTCTCCCAGGTGCAAGTCTGACGCTTTAACTACGGCACCACATTGGCTCTTATAGCTTCAATATGCCAAGCAATTCTGATGCACTATGAAAGAATGTGAGTGGTATGTCCAACATGAATCACTCTGCAAAACAGTGTTGAAAATGGAGAAAGTGCCACCCCCACATAACAATGGGGGAAGATATAAACTTGTAAACTATGTGGAGGAATCCATACTGTGTGTGGTATGGGCAGTGCATATCCCTTCAGGTAAGAATCTGAGCAAGTTCACTTAGATGACCTCTAAAATTGGTTGGAAACCTCATTACAAAGCAATAATGCAGCTTAAGAAACAATACTTTGAGCACCCAAGCTAGGTTATGCTGGAGGGTGGGGAGCAAGTTGCTTTCTTCTAGCCTGCCCCAAGTCTCACTCAGCTGGGTGATCTCAGCCAACATATCTCCCTTTCAGGGGCGGATTTAGATGACAAGAGGCCCCCACCTTCACAACTAGAAGAAAATGGAAGAGTATTATAAACAAAATTGAGTGAAGCCAAGGATGATGACAGGTATTTAGAATTCTACAATTCACAATTTCTCCTCTAAAGGGCATAAGATATTATTGTTAAATATCATGGTGATTTTAAAAAATGCCTAAAATTAACACTGAAAAACTTTTGCAATAACTGAACTTTGTAAACCTTTTGTGACTGGGGCAGGCCTGGAACTAGTTCCCACGTCTTGTTCCTCTCTAAGGAATGAGGTTCAGCCTTCATGGCATTTAACCATTGCTCAGCATCCTCTGAGGTTAAACTTTGGACCTCTTGGAAGCTTGAAGGTTCCCCAACTTTCTCTGAGTTACTAAAAACAGCCGTATCTGCTATGACTGTTTTAGCAAACTCTTCAGCATACCTTTTGGGTGGTTTACCCTTTGTTGTGGCTCTTTTATACCTGCTGGGATTGACAAGGCATCTGATCCTCACCTGACTCTCATAGCTCTCCTGTAGCTGCCTCTGGTTAGTTCTTGGGGAAAATAATTTGCATCACACATCATATGCATGGAAGTTGCCAAACCAATTAACCAACTAGAAGGATTACTGTTAATAGCACCAGTTTTCCTATAACTTGATATTGCTGGATAGTTTTGATGAACTGCAAAAGCACTTTTAGTTTGCTTTCTGTTGCCACTCTGGAACTTTTCTTTATTAGTGCCACTTTGTTTTGTACGATTCCTTGCAAATAAAGGAAAACAACTTTTCTGCTTGTATATGTTGATAATATAATTTTGGTTACTGAGGACAAACAAGATTGTACAAAAACAAGATTGGGTGCAGGCCTGGCCAGGAGATAGGCGTCCTGACTGTGACAAAGGTGACCTGTGTGCTTGCTTGCTTGATTAACAGTTGGGAACTTCAAGGTCCCTGCTCTCCCTCCTTATGGACTGGACCTGGAGACTCCAATAGAGAGCATTCCATGTCAAGAAGGAGGGCAAGTGGACACTCTATCAAATGGGCAGGAGTTACACGGAGCAGGGCCTTTTCACTGGTGGTGCCCATTGTATGCCTTGCTCTTCCCAGACCTGCTCTCTTTTGGCCTGTATTTTGGAGCTTTATAGTTCATGCTCTTCTTGGCTGCATCAACAGAAATATAGTGCTCAAGTCAAGTGAAGTCATATTCCTGCTGCATTCTGCCTTGGTCAGACCACTGGAGTACTATGTCCAGTTCTGGGAACCATATTTTAAGAAGGATATTGACAAGTTGTAACGTGTGCAGATGAGAGTGAACAAGATCATGAAGGAAGAGTTTTCTGTTGGTAACAGCTGTTCAACAGTTGAAGAGATTCCATTTCAAGGTGGTAGATTTCATTGCAGATTTTTAAGCAGAGGTTGGATGGCCATCTGTCATGGATGCTTTAGTTGAGATTCCTGCATTGGAGGGGGTTGGACTAGATTCTAGTCTAACCATAGCTAGTAGTTGAAGCACCCATTGCTATTTGGAGCTCCTTCCTAGCCCAGACACTGTGTATCATCAAGTTTAGCACTGCAGCACAGATGCCATGAGCAAGTCCTGGCAGAGAAGGTAGTAGATCCAAAGAGCCAACAATGGTTTCTGTGATTATTGTATTCAAAATACAGTGAATTAGCTGCGTACAACTACTCCCTGAAGTAGTTCCAGTCACCACTGTGAAAAACACCAGCTGTGTTTTTCATTGTATTTTTTCATTTGTGTTTTATTTCATGGATGTAAATCATTCTGGGAGCATAACTGAAGGACTATATACAAATTCATTAAATCAGTCAATCAATGTGCAGCCAAGTTATCGAAATGTACAGGCAACCTTGCATGCAACTGGCCTTCACTTTTCAGTAAATGTATATATTTGATTAAATCTTTTTTTCCCAACCAGCGATTTTAGCACAAGTTAATGAATAGAAGCCTATTAGCAGCATCTACTGCATTTGGGCTTAAAGCTTAGATTTGTTAATAATGACTCACTCATCCCTAATACTTGGTCAAATAAAGTTGTTGTGCTGTGGAATGGATTTCTGGCCTTGACATCAAATAGGCACCAGAGTGACATGGAATTGGCTCCGCCACCCACTATTGCACAGAAGGCCATATTGATTTGTTTGCTCTGCAGAGTATAATCACCAGCACCTAGAAAACTACTCAGGAGATAAATTGGAGACTACAGTTGGCAAGAAACATTGGGGAGGTTTGTTGCTCAGTACATTCAGAATTAAAAGTAATAAAAGCACCATGGGGAAAATTTTTCACTTTGGATCCTGGGTCTGTTCCAGATTTATGATGTAAATTCCTCATTGACAAGTGTAGGTTGCCAGATCGTGTGTGTGTGTGTGTGTGTGTGAGAGAGAGAGAGAGAGAGAGAGGGAGAGAGAGAGAGATATATTTCACAGTTCGCATAAAATGAGTTCACATAAAATGAGGGGTTCTGTTTAGAGCAGGATAACAGCTATTCAGGCCACAAGGCATTTGTCATTTCCACAGCTGCTCTTCTCATCCACAGAAATAAACCAAGAACAGCTCAGGATGAACTCAGTTTGAGTGCAAATGAGGGACTCATTAAGCTGCACCTGTCCCCCAAAATAAGTGCTATCCAGACAGGCCCTAAAGCAGTCTGTGTGGCATTGGTGGTCCATGAACTCTATTTGGGGATCTGCAGACAGGTTGGTTAGAATGGTGGCAATGAAATCCCTGATCCGGACCTTGTGTAGATATGAATTCTCTCCACCACAAGAGATGAGTTTCAAAGCTTTACTGGAAACATTATTGGAATACATGGAGGATAATGTTTGGCCAATACGATTCTCTCCCTGCTGCCCCTACTGATTATGTCTGTTGGTTCTAGTAACTGTATTTAGTAAAAGAATGATTCCTAAAACTTTCAAATATATTAAGCTGTCATTGGTCCATCCAGTCCAGTATTGTCTGTTCTTTCTGGCAGGGGTTCTCTGCTGCCCCCCAGCTCTGCTACTTGGAGATGTGGTAGATTAAACTTGCTCTTCATGCAAGCATGTGTTCCACTTCTGGGTGATGACCCTTTTTAGCCCACAGGTGATTACAGTAAGTATCTGAAAACTACCTGAATAAAAATCTAACAAATACCAGGTTTCTGTAAATGAGTCTTCCCAGAAAGTATTAAATTGATCTTTATTTTTCCAACTCACCAAAAAATATCACCAGAAACAGGGCATTTTGAATTAAAATGAATGTTCAGAGTCTATCTTGATGCTACTCATAGGTGAAGAACCATCAAAGTGTACCAACAAAATAACATGCCTACAAATGACTACAATCTATAGTACAGATTTACTGTGCAATTTAGTTCAATGGGGCTTGCCCTCACCAAAAAAAAAATAAAAAAAAAATGGTAGAGGCTTGCACCCAAACAAATTGGTAGAGGCTTGCACCCTAAAGGAGCAGTCCAAGACCAAGATGCACCTGGATGAGCAGAGCTTGGAATAGGCAGATCTTTGGCTGAAGTCTCTCATCCCAGCTCAGTTAGAGATATGCCCATGTTAGTTCTCCATCCTGACTCAGGCCGAAGCTGGCTGAACTGAGACCAGGCAATTCCTTCAATGGGCTGTTCTAGGGAAGTGGAGGGGGTGTGGTGAGGGTGGAATGGGGGAAGAGGGAGATTACCCCTATTCCATTCCATTCCCCATATTCCATTCTCCATTCAACTTCCCAGGAGAAGTTACACTGGCAAAAAGGATGGTGCAGGCCAAAATATTTTAAAGGCTTGTCTTCCCGCTGCCAGGCTCAGGTTGGCTAAGCTGCATGGGGTAAATTGCATCAGCATAATTTCCCCAGGAGTACATTATGCTGGCTTCCTATAGTTTGCATCCCCTTCCTTTGTTGTAGCAACTCTCATATCTAAGAGTGAAATAAAGCAAGAGGAAGAATATTGCTACGGTTGAAATTTTTTGTGCAATCTTCCAAATAATTGTCCTTAAAACCACATTTTAATTATTGCAAATAGGTTATGAATTTAAACTTTTAAGCGTGTTTTTTCCATGAGCAGCAAATCACAAAAATGCAGCAGTTTGTCGCAAATAATGACAAATAAAGACTTTTGAACGTGTGCCCCCCTTCCCACTCTTTCTCACATTGTCTCACAGGAGTTCTCATTTAAACAGTGGCTCTCAGTCAGTGTAAAACTAGGAACAGACAGGAGATTCAGTGCTGCTTTGCACGCTACATTTTGCTATGCAGAGACAATCACTGGGTATTTAAAAATCTGGCTACCAGAATATTTTCTGTTGGGCACAAGAGAGCTGTTTTGCCACTGTATACTGAGTGAGCAGCTGGTGCAAGCAAGAGTGACCTGACCCACATCCTTACAGTGGGAAAGTACTCGTTCATTTTGCAAAAGAATTATATACCACCACTGAAAAGAAAAAAATATCATGGTGGCAAATAGCATAAAAACAGCAATTGCATTCATAAAGCAAGTACAAAATACTGACAAAAGATGGTATAGTGGTCAGCATCTTGGTATTTGACTGGGGCGACTATGCACCCATCAGATTTAGGGGAGCACAGCCAGTTTGGCAGCACTGGGCATGGAGCCTTGGGGGTAGCGTAGAGGGTGCCACAGCTATGATGTAGAATGGAAGGTGAGAGGTGGGTGGCTGAAGGTGGCATACATACCATAGATCTTTACCTTTCCATTTTATTCTTAAAACAACCTTGTGAGGTAGACTAAGAGACAATGACTGACCCAAGGTCACCCAGTGAGCTTCATGAACAAGAGCGGATTTGAACCATAATAATAATAATAATAATAATAATAATAATAATAATAATAATAATAATTTATTATTTATACCCCGCCCATCTGGCTGGGCCTCCCCAGCCACTCTGGGCGGCTTCCATAAAAACCAAAAATACAGTAAAATATCACACGTTAAAAACTTCCCTGAACAGGGCTGCCTTAAGATGCCTTCTGAATGTCAGGTAGTTGTTTATCGCTTTGACATCTGCTGGAAGGGCGTTCCACAGGGCGGGCGCCACTACTGAGAAGGCCCTCTGCCTGGTTCCCTGTAGCTTTGCTTCTCGCAATGAGGGAACCGCCAGAAGGCCCTCGGCGCTGGACCTCAGCGTCCGGGCAGAATGATGGGGGTGGAGACGCTCCTTCAGGTATACTGGACCGAGGCCGTTTAGGGCTTTAAAGGTCAGCACCAACACTTTGAATTGTGCTCGGAAACATACTGGGAGCCAATGTAGGTCTTTCAAGACCGGTGTTATATGGTCTCGGCGGCCGCTCCCTGTCACCAGTCTAGCTGCCGCATTCTGGATTAGTTGTAGTTTCCGAGTCACCTTCAAAGGTAGCCCCACGTAGAGTGCATTGCAGTAATCCAAGCGGGAGATAACCAGAGCATGCACCACTCTGGCGAGACAGTCCGCAGGCAGATAGGGTCTCAGCCTACGTACCAGATGGAGCTGGTAAACAGCTGCCCTGGACACAGATTTGACCTGTGCTTCCATGGACAGCTGTGAGTCCAAAATGACTCCCAGGCTGCGCACCTGGTCCTTCAGGGGCACAGTTACCCCATTCAGGACCAGGGAATCCTCCACACCTGCCCACCTCCTGTCCCCCAAAAACAGTACTTCTGTCTTGTCAGGATTCAACCTCAATCTGTTAGCCGCCATCCATCCTCCAACCGCCTCCAGACACTCACACAGGACCTTCACCGCCCTCACTGGTTCTGATTTAAAAGAGAGGTAGAGCTGGGTATCATCCGCATACTGATGAACACCCAGCCCAAACCTCCTGATGATCTCTCCCAGCGGCTGCATGTAAATGTTGAAAAGCATGGGGGAGAGGACAGAACCCTGAGGCACCCCACAAGTGAGAGCCCAGGGGTCTGAACACTCATCCCCCACCACCACTTTCTGAACACGGCCCAGGAGGAAGGAGCGGAACCACTGTATGACAGTGCCCCCAGCTCCCAGCCCCTCAAGACGGTCCAGAAGGATGTTATGGTCGATGGTATCAAACGCCGCTGAGAGATCCAGCAGAACTAGGAAACAGCTCTCACCTTTGTCCCTAGCCCGCCGGAGATCATCAACCAGTGCGACCAAGGCAGTTTCAGTCCCATGATGAGGCCTGAATCCCGACTGGAAGGGATCCAAATGGTCCGCTTCTTCCAGGCGTGCCTGGAGTTGTTCGGCAACCGCTCGCTCAATCACCTTGCCCAAGAATGGAAGATTTGAGACTGGGCGATAGTTGGCCATCGTGGTCGCATCTAAAGATGGTTTTTTAAGAAGCGGTTTAATAACCGCCTCTTTCAGCGGGTCTGGGAAGGCTCCCTCATGGAGGGAAGCATTCACCACCCCACAAAGCCCATCACACTGTCCTTCCCGGCTAGCTTTTATAAGCCAGGATGGGCAAGGATCTAGGAGACAGGTGGTTGGTTTCACTCGTCCAAGCAGCCTGTCCACATCCTCGGAGGTAACAGATTGGAATTGATCCCACTCAACTTGACCAGACAGAACTCTAGCACTCTCCCGCCCCGGTCCTGCTCACATGGTGGAGTCTACTTCTTCCCGAATCTGAGCGATTTTATCTGCAAAAAACTTTGCAAAATCATTGCAGGAGAACATATGGCCCATACTGGGCCCCGATGTTGCAGGTGGTTCCGCTAAATTGTGAACCACCTGAAAAAGTCTCCTGCTGCTGTTTTCTGCAGATGCAATAGAGGCGGTGAAGAAATTCTTCTTCGCCGTCGCTATCGCCACTTGGTAGGCTCAACGTTGAGCTCTAACCTGTGTCCGGTCAGATTCGGAATGAGTTATCCGCCACCGGCGCTCTAGCCGTCTCAACGATTGTTTCATTGCCCTCAGATCCGTGGAAAACCACGGGGCTGTCCGGGCTCCATGCAATCGGAGAGGGCGCTTCGGAGCCAAACAGTCAATAGCCCTGGTTAACTCCACATTCCAGCGGGCCACCAGGGAATCAGCTGAAAGGCCATCAACATGGGATAAAGCATCCCCTACCACTCTCTGGAAACCATTTGGATCCATTAAGTGGCGGGGGCAGACCATCCAAATTGGTCCCATAGTCTCCCAGGTCTTAATACAACACTCTAACCATAACACCAGCACCTTCCAATGTTCTTATCTTAAGGTACCATGGAAAACATTATGCATGCCACTTAACATTATATGCTAGCATCTTTAACCAGTACTGTAAAGGCCAACAGATAAGATATTTCTTTGACAAGACTATAGCACTTTCCATAAAGGAAGGAAGACATCTGAAAGGCCTTTGTGTAGCTTCCATGTGTACCTTCTTGAGAGTGCTGGAAATTAAAGCTAATTTATTCTCCTCACTCAGAGGTTCGTGCTGGGTTTTTTGATAAGTTGTTTACATGCTTTCCTCCTCCAGAAGAAGACTTGCTTCTTTATCCTAATACTTGTATAAAAAAGAGATAAATACTTCAATTTATTTTATTGCACCCAGGCTGGCATTATCTTATCAGTAAAATACCAGCAATTCTAGTGTTCAGAAACCCAATGAACATGTGTAACAAAAATAGTGTTACAAAATGTGAAAGGAAGTAGATGCTCTAGAAACGTTTGATGAAATCAGATTTTCTATTAGACACAAAGGGGTAAACCAGGTAAATACATTTTAGAAATAATAACTTCTAACTCAGGTGCTTTTGAACTGTGGTCTCTGGACCGGTGTCACCCACAAGGCAGATTTTAGAAGTATGTCGTTCAAAAACATTATCTTTTTTTACTTCAGAAAATATTTTGAAAAAAAGTAAACTTTAAAGGTGAATAGTACAGAAACCTCTTGATCTTCCTGTCTGAAATTTGGCAAGGTAAATTCACTCTTGAAGGAATACCATCTCACAAAGTTCCATGCACCTAAGAGCAAAAATGAAAATGTTATGATGATTTAAAATTTTAATCAGGGGTGGGGATTTAGCTAGCAGAAAAAACACTGGGCCTTTCTGTCTGATATGTGGCAGGGATAATCTCCTCTTGTGGGGCTATAATTTCTCCAAATGTTATGCATGTAGATTATAGCCATTCTTGTTTTCAAGTCAAGTCAATGTCAGATCTGAATATTCTTATTTCTGAATATTCCTCATAGTCAAGGTGTGAGGTGAGATGGGGCCCGACTCAAAGCTATGCAAACAAACACCAGATGGGGTTATACACCTGTAGCACAAACTCATGCTTTCAGAGAGTCTGATCAAGCTTGGGAAAGCTGGCCACAACTGAGCACCAGAAACTTCTTTCAATGCCATTACTCCTATACAAATAGCCTCTGATCAGTGGCAGAGCACCTTCACCAAAAGGTAACTACTGTACATATCCTCCACATATTGATTATTTTTTAAATATTTCTAACATGATGTCATCACAAATCATGGATTTATGTTAATGGGGTTGAGTTGTCTCAACATTAGCCTCCCTCACTATAGATCAGTATGCTTGTCTAGCCTGATATCTATACAATGCACTCACACTCTGTGGAAAGCAGAAAAACAGTCTATTTTAAGGCTGCTCAATTGACAAGAGAAATGCCTCATGGAAAGATGCAATACTTAACTAACAGTTTTGGAAGGATAAAATGTACTGACTCCATCTGTCATGTACCTGGCCAATGTGTTTTGCACTAGTTTGCTTATGTAATATGCTGGATCAACTTCCCTATGAAAGCATGCATAAACTCAGTTCTGATTAATAGTACTTACCGTATTTGTACAGCTTCAAAACATCTAGAGCCTACCCAATCCTTTCAAAGCACCTCATATACTGCAGTTGAATTGCAGGATATGTCATTCATAGAATCATAGAACAGTACAGTTGTACAAACAAACAAACAAATAAACAAACCTTGAGTCTATCCCAGTGGACACCTACACTCAAGGAGAACACTTCTTATCAAGACTGTTGAAACTAGGGATGGACAAGTTATCAATGACAGTACTCATATACATTTACTGAAAAGTGAAGGCCAGTTGCATGCAGGGTTGCCTGTACATTTTGATAACTTGGCTGCACATTGATTGATTGATTTAATGAATTTGCATATAGTCCTCCCAGAATGATTTACATCCATGAAATAAAACACAAATGTAAAAATACAATGAAAAACACAGCTGGTGTTTTTCACAGTGGTGCCTGGAACTGGGGGCAACTTCTGCTTCATGGATATCTTGCCTCAGATATTGAACAAAAACCAGTCCTGCAGCAGTGATTTTTCTAGTCCAGGGATGGAGAACCTGTTGCCCTTCAGATGGTACTGGACTATGTTGGGAATCTGAGGTGTGATACCTACGTAGCAGAAGTTATCCCCAGTTCCAGTCACCACAGAGAGACAGCTTAAGGCCCAAACTAGTTTACTGCTGTAGAAGATTAGGCTTCAATAATACAGTTCTGGATGTTGAGATATACATACAGCTTGTAGGCTTTGCAGATACAGATTAATGGTTGTGAGATTTGAGCAACATCTGGAGGGTCACATATTCACCATCCCTATACTAGTTCAAAGGAAGGATTGGTTATACTTCAGGAAGTAGTTGTACACAGTTAATTCACTGTATTTTGAGTACAATAATCACAGAAGCCATTGTTGGCTCTTTGGATCTACTACCTTCTGCCAGGACTTGCTCATGGCATCTGTGCTGCAGTGCTAAACTTGATGGTACACAATGTTTGCTTGTCTGGGCTAGGAAGGAGTTCCAAATAGCAATGGATGCTTCAACTACTAGATATGGTTAGACTAGATATCTTACAAAGCCCCCTCCAATTCTATTATTCTCCTTGATTCTGTGGCTCTATCCTGACTTGCTAAGAAGCATAAGACGCAACTATTATTTGTGCCACCAAAACTGATTCAGCTTTATTGTAACTAGATTATCACATATTGAACAACATTTTGATGGCATTAACAAACATATGCATACAAGTGGCTAAAAGAAAGGAACACTATGTACTCAAGTCACAATAACAGAGACTCTGACAAAATGCATTTCTTACATTTTCTTTTTAAAAACTGGGACCCCTCTGATCAGCTGATAAATTAATAAAATACATTTTAGTCCAGTGAAGCTGAGGGTATCTCACACTATTAACTAAGCTGCCCCTTTCTCAAACCCCTAAGGCATCATTTCTCACCAGCCTCCTCTGCTTTTTGATAAACCATGCTTGGATCAGATCCATACAATGATTGCAGGCAACAGCACGTTTACCACTATCCAGGCTGTGCAATTTGCTCTGACTGCTGGAAAAATAAGAACCAGGCATCAGTAAAGCCCCTAGTGAGCGGACTGAGTGGGATGTGCTTTTGTTCCATTGTATTTGTAGCACCGATGTATTATTTATGTGGTGTGTCAGTGTGCCTTGTGTTCTGGAGGGAAGGTATTATTATTTTGTAGTTCCTTTTGTGTGTGTGCTTGTTTGATGAAATATGACAAGACAATGTGTACTTCTGTGTGTATTTTGCATTTCTATATGTATTGAATTGTGGTGGTCTATGGCTCAGAGCAGTAAAGATTTATATAGAGATACAGATAGAAAGGATACAGCTTTGTGCTCCCTTATTTTTCAGATCAATCTCATGACATTCACAGACAATGGTAGTAGAAGGCATTTTGATCATTGCATATGACTTGCAGAATGGAGGTTAAAAAAATATATCCCAGGAGAACTGGTGCCTTGGTTGTTCTCTTTCAGATGTCGCTAGGATCCTGGAGCTTGTTTGGATTACATAAATACTACCTTACTATGTCTCTAACAATGACCCTGGTGTGTGCACGACAGAAAACAACAGCACATTTTTATGCCCAAGCCTAACAATTCAGCAAACCTTGATATGCCTCCCTTGGGAGCATTGCACAGTTCCCCTATGTCTACTTCAGATGATAGATAAAGGGGCAGTAAGGAGAATGACTGCTTAATATCTTTTTTCAACAGCAAAATCTAATTAACATTATGAGTGAAAAATTAAAATGCATGAGGAGTGAAGCCCTGTCCTTCACTGATGCATAGTTTAGGAAACAACAGGAATAAATAGAGGCGGATTGCAAACAACAACTGAAAAGGGAACGGTATGAAGGTTTTAAAAATATAGAAATATTTTGCAAGCATCATAACTTTCTCACAATTAATCATGGAGGGGGAAAATGATTCAGTTTGCATTTAAAGGTGAACCAACCTATTTTTCACTTTTAAAAATAAGCCAACTGAAACACAGCCATCCTTTGAAATTTGCACCTCTCTTGGTTTTGCAATGCAATTCTCCAGTTTAGTAAGCCAACTAATGTCTGCAAAAATGCATATACAAGGCTACAATATGCATACGAAAACATATATTAGGCAATATAACATACAAAAATGCATTATATTACTGGAAATTGCTTTGCAAAAATGTGTATATGAGGCAAAATTGCATACAAAAATGTGTATATTGGAAGATATTTGCACTAAAATGCTGGTGTGCTTTTAAGAGGACTTTTAACAAGAAAAATCACCTTCTGATGTGGCACTGTGGAGAACTGCACTTAAGACGGGAAAACTGAAAGGAACTGAAATTGACAGAACCCTACTCACAATACAGTGTTGGTTAGTTGTTTGCTTCCTACTTGCTTGCTAAATTTGCATACTGAAAAGGATATACCAAGAGCTCTGGCCAAAAGTTTCAATACAAGGAATAATTCCTACTCGAGAGTTGAAAAGAAAAACGTGTATATTCTGCTAAGAATAACAGTTTTAAACTAATAGTAAATTTAAACACAACGTTTAAGTGCAGAAATAATGTAGTTTCAAATATGCAGTGATATAGTATAAAGGTACATAAAATACCAGTATGCAACAATTGTTTTATACAAGTCTCAATGGCAGTCAAAAAAAGAAGTATCCGGAGTATGAATTAGATGTACGACTCAGTAGTGGTGACCAGGACAGGGCCCTGTTTCGGAGTAAATGTCTTCTTCAGCTTGGTTTTTTAAGGAATATAAATCTGTTGGAAGTCTGTATCATTCAATTCTTTTGTGTTTCTTTTTCAACCTGCGTCTTAGATAAATGAATCCAAATTTTCTTGCGTTTCTCTGTGCGCACATTTACTCCGAAACAGGCATTTACTCCGAAACAGGGCCCTTTCCTGGTCACCACTACTGAGTCGTACATATAATTCATACTCCGGATACTTCTTTTTGGCCCTATTTGATTCTTTATTCTGACTTTATATAATATGGACTCTTTTTGACTGCCACTGAGACTTGTATAAAACAATTGTTGCATACTGGTATTTTATGTACCTTTATACTATATCACTGCATATTTGAAACTACATTATTTCTGCACTTAAACGTTGTGTTTAAATTTACTATTATTTTAAAACTGTCGCACTTATACATTGTGTTTAAATTTACTATTAGTTTAAAACTGTTATTCTTAGCAGAATATGCACGTTTTTCTTTTCAACTCTCGAGTAGGAATTATTCCTTGTATTGAAACTTTTGGCCAGAGCTCTTGGTATATCCTTTTCAGTGTTAAATTTGCATGCCACCTTTCCACCATATGGTATTCAGATCAATTATTTAAATACTCTGAAAATCTGAATCATCCACATCTCTACTCAATCCTATTTTCCTTTTCTTGCTTATTATACAAATATTGGGTAGCAAGAATAATCAGTGCTGCACTACAGACCCCGCCCCCCCAATCCACTGTGCTGGGGGTTGAGAGTTACATAGGACTCTGCCCATCATGGGCAGGTGCTGTTGGTGAGATTCCTACCAGTGACAGCCTTTGGAAAGCCCCCAGACAGTAGTAGTAGTAGTAGTAGTAGTAGTAGTAGTAGTAGTAGTAATTTATTATTTCTACCCCGCCCATCTGGCTGGGTTTCCCCAGCCACTCTGGGTGGCTTTCGACAGAACATTAAAAACATAATAAAACTTCAAACATTAAAAACTTCCCTAAAAAGGGCTGCCTTCAGATGTTTTCTAAAAGTCGGATAGTTGTTTATTTCCTTGACATCTGCTGGGAGGGCATTCCACAGGGCGGGTGCCACTACCAAGAAGGCCCTCTGCTTGGTTCCCTGTAACCTCACTTCTCACAGTGAGGGAATCGCCAGAAGGCCCTGGGTGCTGGACCTCAGGGCTGAATGATGGGGGTGGAAATGCTCCTTTAGGTATACTGGGCCGAGGCCGTTTAGGGCTTTAAAAGTCAGCACCAACACTTTGAATTGTGCTTGGAAACATACTGGGAGCCAATGTTGGTCTTTCAAGACTGGTGTTATATGGTCTCGGCTGCCACTACCAGTCACCAGTTTAGCTGTTGCATTCTGGATCAGTTGCACTTTCCGGGTTAGTTGCCGTTTCCGGGGGTGTATCTTAAGTCAGCCTCACTACCATCCAGGCTGATGAAGAACAGGCCCAGCTGGTATGAGCAGTGGGGCTTTGGAAGTGATGGTGGCTTTGCTGCCCCATCATCACACCCCAGTGTTGTCTGACTTGGGTGATGAATGCTCTGTAGAGCTATTATCCTATACCTGCTTTCTTGAGAGAAAGCTCAGATGAACTCAGTAGACATCAATAGGGTTACACTCTTGCGTAATCCCCTACCCCAGGGCTGACCAAGTGTGGTGTCTCCTCCAAGTGTCACTGGACTACAACCCCCATCATCCCTGACAACTGGCCATGCTACCTGGGGTGATGGGAGTAGGGGAGTCTATTATATGGAGAGCACCACATTGGCTATCCCTGCCCATAAACAGGAAGTAAGTCCTATTGAACTCTGAGAAGGTATGCATAAGGTTGAACTGCAAGACAGATCAACAGCAAAAAGAAATAGTAAAATCTAAAGCACAATTAAATGAAAGGGCAAGGAAAAAAAAAGCAGAATTCCTTAGTTGCTCGGCTACAAGTTCCTTCAATCATTTTGTCAAGAAAAATCTCAGCACTTTATATATAAAACACTTTTGAAGAGGGCTTATCAAAAGGCATTTAGATTCTCTTCCATCTCTACAAAATGTCATTTCTGGTTAATCGTTTTTTTAACTGGCAAAGAACACTGTCTTCTTCAAAGCAGCTAACCTCGTGGCTTCAATAAACCATCACTCAGACCTTTAAATCCTGGCTGTAATCATTAATGTAGGCTCAGGTGGTGAAATGTGTTTTCTGGTGAAAGATTTATGTCTTATCTGAAATAGAAGATCTGAAAATGAAAAACCCGATTTGGCAGGGCCAAAATGCCCCTCTTCCTTCTCCCTGCCACCTCCTCTTTTGCTGTGGGTATGTCCACGGTGGTGGTGTGGGGATGGCGAGGTGCCCCTGCTGCAGTGTGTAACAGTGGCATGGTAAATGTGATCACGTAGCCTGCCTGGTGGCTCCTTCTTACCCCACTTCCTTCCCTCCGAAGTCTCACAGTCTTGAGAGAAAGAGGAGAGTTGAAAGTGTGAATTAGGTAGGTCCACCTGTCAGGGAGGCCCACCTTTTAAATACACATTGTGTTGAATTTTTCCTTTATCTCTAATAGACATCCAAATCAGCTGCCTTAGGTGTCCACCTTACTTTACCTAATGGTAAGGCCTATCGTGACAGTGAGACTGTATAAATATGCATTGGGCTACACTGTTAAAGTGTGTTTTTCAAAACTGTATGCTTTCAAGCTTTTCTGACATGGATTTTTCTAAGGCCATTATTGATTTTTGAAATGTATTTCCTATGCACATAGGCAACATTTTATCTCGTTAACTGCATAGCAATAAAACATTGCCAGTGTCTGAGAGGTGCATGTCACTCAGGGAAGATGCCTGTCTATTCTATTTTAGAAAATATGTCCCCATTAAGGAATGATATTACAAAATAAATAGAAGGTAGCTATGGTTGTTTACTGTTGACTTGCTGAGTAGGTAAAAGGTAAAGGTAAAGGTACCCCTGCCCGTATGGGCCAGTCTTGCCAGACTCTGGGGTTGGTGCGCCCATCTCACTCAAGAGGCCGGGGGCCAGCGCTGTCCGGAGACACTTCCGGGTCACGTGGCCAGCATGACATCGCTGCTCTGGCCAGAGCCAGAGCCAGAGCCGCACACGGAAACGCCGTTTACCTTCCCACTGGTAAGCGGTCCCTATTTATCTACTTGCACCCGGGGGTGCTTTCGAACTGCTAGGTTGGCAGGCACTGGGACCGAAGGACGGGAGCGCACCCCGCCGCAGGGATTCGAACCACCGACCTTTCGATCGGCAAGCCCTAGGCACTGAGGCTTTTACCCACAGCGCCACCTGCGTCGACTTGCTGAGTAGTGAGGCTATTTACGGTTAATGATTTTAGGTTGCTGCTTATTGAATTGATTGATATAAAATGCTTAGGCAGCTTTATAAGATAATAATGAAAATAAATTCATCCAGCTGAAGAAGGTAAATGCTAAATTTTATTTGTGGGGGGAGGGGGGCTTTTAACCCAGAGCTCTCCCAAACCTTAAATGAAATACACAGATTCCTGGAGTAGGCAAAGTATAGAAGTAACATGAGACATGGATTATTAGGAAAGCTAGGAATGAATCCCCATGATGGGGTGAGCTCCTGTTGTTCGGTCCCAGCTCCTGCCAACCTAGCAGTTTGAAAGCATGCAGTGCAAAAAGATAAATAGGTACCACTCCGGGAAAGTAAACGGCATTTCCGTGCACTGCTCTGGTTTTGCCAGAAGCGGCTTAGTCATGCTGGCCACATGGCCCAGAAAAACTGTCTGCAGAAGCAGACAAACACCAGCTCCCTCGGCCTTTAAAGCGACCCCAGAGTCGTTTGTGACTGGACTTAATTGTCAGGGATCCCTTTACCTTTTTACCAGGCAAAAAGAGTCACCTGAAGCCAAATTGTATAGTACTCCTCATGGTGAGAGAGGATTTAAAATCAAAATGAAACGCCATCTTCAAGTGCTGAAAAACCACCTTCCTCTGCTTGTAGATTAACAACCAGATTTCATTTCCTTTAAGGTAGATAAAAAAAACAAAGAAAACTCTCTTCGTTTTGTATGCTCTTTCCTATAGCTTTGCCTCCGCCCCCCTTCCTCTTTGGAGCTGACTGAGCTTTCTCCTTCTCCATTCCAAGGCAGGCACAGAGGAGAGGAGGAGGTCCAACAAGTTACCACACATACAACCACAGTTCCAAAATCCACAGTTGAACAATACCATTTGGGGGAGCAACCCAAATGTCACAGCGGTCTGGAGAAGTCTTCATCAGGCAACATATTACACAAAGCAAGAGAAAAGATGCACACGACTCAAATTATAATCATGAGGTCAGCTTGCAGACTCAGTTCCAAGATGGCGACTGCAAGTGTTTCACTTTATCAGTGATGGGGAGAAACCATTGCTTCTTTATTCCAGGTGGAGAACTTTAGGTTAGGGGTCAAATGCAGCCCTCAATGTCTCTTTACCTGTTCCTTGGGAGTCTCCCTAGTCCCCACTAAGTATCAGCCCTGCCTCGTCTTCTTCTTGACTGTTTTTCCCTGCCTGGAATGTCTGCTTGAATTGTGATCATGCCTCTTTTTTTCCTGGGTGTAGAGATGTGTGCATGGAAACCTTTGCCTTTTGTATGGCTTGACATCCCATGATCCCAACAATCTGCACTCTCAAATTAAAACCAAAGTTTATTTAGGAATGCTGCCTCTTGAATTTCATTTTGCCTTCATTCTCTGGATTATTTGACGGACCCTCTTGGGTGGGGGAGACAGGACATGGGTCTGTTTCCTCAAGATCTGTTTTCCTGAATTATGCTTATTTCACTCATGGTCATTTTCCAGTGTGACAATGAAGAAAAAACAGAACGAGGAGGAGGAGGAGGAGGAGACTTTAAAGGCACACCAGCTGGTATTTTTGACTCTCACTCCTGATATACACTCTTCAGATTAAAATATGAAGTCATATTAAGGTGACAAATTCATTACAGAAATAATAAGAAGCAGGATACAGTTAATTAATCTTGTCTTTGAGTCATTGGGCCTCATGGGTTAGGGGAATTAAAACTGAAGCAAGCCAATAATTGACGCAGAAACATCTTTTGGGTACATGCTCTTTTGAAGTTTTAAAAGAGTCAATATATCGACACTTGTACTTCATTTTAGAAGAGATGATATTTAGAAATGCACTGGTCTGTGAAATACTTAATGCTCCTATGCCAAATGCAATTGCCATTGGAGTCTGTCAATCTTTAGATTTACTTTTGCTTACTCCTTTCTCTTCCAAGTATATTTAAATGCAGCTGGCATCTTAAGCAACAGATTTGATGTTTTGCTTGCACTGCTGATATGAAACAAATGATCTCAAGACGAGCTTGTGCAGCACAAAATATTGTTCACCAAAAACCAACCATTATCATAACATATTTGTCTGTTCTCAAGTGTCACAAAAATGAACCAAGATTATTAATATTTGTGTGAGCTTGGTCATTCTGATGCCATTTTTTTAAAAAAATGCAGCCGTTGTTTGGGAAGGAAAAAAATTGTTTGTCAAAACCAGCATGAATTGGCAGACAGCTGCACTTATTTTCCTGTGAATATCTTGAAAGCATCTCTTTGTAGACAAGATTTCCATTCCTTTGTTTACTACTTGGTGGGAGGTAGATACACATTTTCAGAAAGAAGCACTTACCTTATAAAATACCATTTCAGATTTCTTCCCCCCAATTAGGAAATTGTCAGATATGCTAATTGACTAATGAGAGCTTTTGCCTTCACCTGCATCAATCTGGAAATTCGCTGTATGGTCTTGATCCTGAGAAAGAACAAAGCTTTCACTTTGTTCACTACTAACTTTTCTTGTTCATTTCCAAGGGAACTTAGCACAATTAAACTTTCTCCAGATAAGGCCTCATAAGATTTAAGAGCTGCAAAATGTTTAATATAGATGCAATCAGTCCTGCATCATGTCTTGATAATAATTAAAAGCAAAGATTATATCTCTGCAAGCCCTTTCCTGTTTGAAATGAGTTACAATTTTTATATTTGGTTGGGAGTACAAGTTTAAGGAAAACATAATCACTTCTTTCCATAGATTCAGTGAGAGCCAGTGTGGTGTAGTGGTTAGAGTGTCAGACTAGGACCTCGGAGCCCAGGGTTCAAATCCCTACTCAGCCAGATAGCTAAGTTGCAAATAATGGCAATAAAGTAAAATGATTGGTGAACAGCAGATTCAGGTTTTCCTATCTAAAACCATCAGGCTCCCTCCATCAGATAGAAATTCCATAGAAATGTAGGTGCAGACCAGACAGAACAACAATGTTTCAAGGATGAGTCAGGCAGCCTCATGCCACAGCAATTGTTCTCTGACAGGTAATACATTTAGGACGCCACCTAAAGATAATCCTTTGATGGTGCTCCTTTCCTGCAGGCAAGACAGCATGACTCACCATAAAGCCACTTGCCATAGTCATTGTCCTTGATAGGTAAAGCCATTGAGGAGGGCCATCCACAAGGTAAACCTTCTGGATGAGTCGTCCTTGTTTGTTTATATGCCCCAATCCACCTATTTCCAGAACCTCACCCTTCAGGTGATTGACAGGTGGGTGGGTAAAAGTTGTCCCACAGGGTGCGGGTGGGGGGAAAGCGCCACACCTTTATATTAGAAATAACTGCTATGTACAAACATTCCAAAAAAGAGCAAAATACTTTAGGCTATTGAGTTATTATGTTGGCCCATCTGATGCTCTGAAAATGCACCAGGTGTTGTGAAGCACCTCCAGGTGGCTCTCCTCTAGCTGGGTCAGGTCAATCTGGCACAACCTCCCTTCCACCTGCTTCCCATGAGTATAAGACTTCATGGGTATAAGACTTCATGTGAACCCCCCTACACCTAGACTTGATTTCTGGCTGGGTGAACATTGATCCAAAAGCTTTGTTGAAAAGGTATCTATTTCCACCCCTTGTTTTCCCTTTGCTTGACGAAGTCTTTGTTTTGGGAAAGGCTCTGCAAATTCTTGGGTTGCTATCGTGGCATCACATTAAATGGACATGATCACTGAACTCAAAGTGCATTCCAGCTTGCGGTGGTGTGAACAGAAATCCTGTAAGTAAATTGTCAGCTGGTGCTTTAGTTTCAGACCTGTCACCTTGACTTTGAAGAGGTCTGCTCACAATTCTGGTGAATAATTCAGCGCTCTGCTGTAATTTAATTGTGAGAAGAAGCCAAGATCATCATTACTGTTGGCTTTATGACACCCTGTGAAATCCCACAGCTACACAATTTTTTTTAAAAAAAAATCCTGAATTTTCAGCTCTTTTCTGCATGAAAAGAATGGATTTTCAATTGGCTGGGTTGGGGAGAGGAGAGAGAGAGTGATCAAACATTTACCACACAGGAAGAAGCTGACAAGAAACAGAACGTGAAACTGAAGGCAGCATGTTAGGATTTTAGATGCACAACTAAAACGAACAAACCTGAAAAGAGTGTGTGGGAGGTGCAGAAGATGTAGCATGTAATGAAAGTTGTGTTGAAATTGCCTTTTCAGTGTTTGGAAGCTCAGCAGTTCAGCTGTCGGGGCCTATTTTTCTTCAGACAAGGTAAATAAACAGCAACTCAAATGTACTGCTGTTTATTTTTGAGATAAACAAATATAAACTGAATTATCTCATTTGTCACTGCGGGTGCTTTCAGACTGTTGTTATATTTGGGTGGCCTTGAATCACATACCAGCACATTCAGGTTTACACGATTAAAGGTGATTTGGAGCTCTTGTGCAACAAACCCACTTCCCCAAAAGATCAGACTTCTTTGTAAAAAAAGAAGAAGTAGTGATGGGGAAATGCAGTGAAAAGTGCAGAAGCACCTTTGCTTTGATGAAAGGTCTATCCATATAGACTGAATATTGATGTGGGTTTTAATCTGTTTTTAGTTCATTGCTGATTTTGATTCTTTTGATTTTTACTGATTCTTTTATTTTTTTGTAAAACACTTTGAGGTTGGGTGCTTTGTTTTGTTTTTAACAATCAAGTGATGTATAAATTTTAGGAAATAAATAAATGTCATTTAGACTCCCCACTAACAAATCAGCATGAATGCTCATTAAGTAGCCAGGATGAATGCTCCGTAATGCTCATTTTCAGAGTTGAGACATTACTGTTATAGGCAATATGGGGTTGAGGGGAAAGAGAAGGGGGAGGGGGGAGGAAAGGGGGAGACAGTAACATTTCACTATTTTACGTAGTATACGAGCAAAGCTTTTGTGTCAGCATCACGTAAACAGGTACTTTATTTTTGCTGGCAGTGTGAGAGTCCTGAGGGTCCAAGGTGTGGTTGGTTGCAGACAGTTGGTTGCTGTGTGCTTTGTTGTGTGTGTTGCTGGGACCTGCCTGACTTTGACTTCTCTTGTATTCTAATCCTGTTTCCTTCCTTTGAGTGGATACTGTCTTTGCCTGTCCATCCCCTGCTCTTGTTCCAGACTGCTACCTGACCTGTTTTCTCCAGAGTCCACTGGGCTCATATGTGCCATGTCTGGACAGATGGGGGAATGGGGTATCTGCTCAGCCAACCCCAGGAGTACAGATGGCTGCATTTCTAAGGAACCGCAGAGAAAGAAATTAAGCCGATAGTGCTGTGAACTTCAAAGGGAAGGATGATCAAAATTAAAATAATGGAGAAATTTTGCCAAGAAAGATCAAATAACAAAAGCACTTCCATAAGATAAGGGCACATTATTAAGACAACTCATTATATCCAAGAATGTTTTTTCAATAATACAGTGGGGGGAGGGAACTATTAATGATTGAAGAAAAAATAAATAGTGAAAGTAGAAATAAGTGTGTAACTGCTTTGCCAGTGTAACTGATATTTTTAAAATAATATATCATATACAAATGCTACCAAAAAAGAAACTTTTAAATACTGTACTTTAAAATATTCTTCCTATAAGCAATGAATTGAAGATAATATCAATATTCCAAACAGACTGTTGTATTTAATTTGCAGTTAAAAAAAAAAGGTATTTCCAATATAATAAAAAAGTAGGAGCAAAATGTGCCAACCTTGACCCTTGAACATATGTATAGTTTGTAAATAAGTAATACTAATGTATATATTGTCTCTTTTTTTGTCTTCTGTTAGCTACAAGGCTACAAACCATTACTTTTCCAGTTCAATATATAGTAGCATTTTGCTGAGACAAACATAAAACAATCAGATACAGTGTTTAATTCTCCTGGTCTCGCATTGCCTGTCCTACAAGAAAAGGCAGCACGAGACTCAGAAAATATTAGCATAGATAAATGAGCCATAAGAAGACATGTAACTATATATAATACTTAGCAAAACAAATTCTTTGTGGTCTTAAGGATTTACTGGCCTCTCCCATAACATGTAAATTGTGTACTGAGTTGACTCATAATTTGGTATACCTCAGCAGTTTTAAATATAAACCATGGCTGAAACTCTTTACATGCTTAAATGGGTATAGGTCCCACTAAATCACGGGATTTACTTCTGAGTATATATGCACAGGATTGTGCTTAGCTGCATTTTTACACTAGTTTATGTTACATCCAGATGTGGTGGGTCATTCTTGGGAGGCTTCAAATATTGCAATAATTGCTTTTTTTTGAAGGGGTGCATGAGTGAATCTGCATTTCTGATCTTTCCACCATATATGTAGCACACAGCAGGTGATTCCTTTAAAGGAAAGGACTTCTCCTCTTTCCCAATGACCAGTAGCCAAATGTGCTGCCAGTATAGTGACAGTGGCAGCATCATTTTTCAGTAATTGAGGTTGAACCACAACCTTGTTTACAGGCCTTTCATTGGCTGGAAATCAGGGATGGGGAACCCATGGCTCTTTGGGTGATATTGGACTCCGACTCCCATCAGCCCCAGTTAGTATAGCCAATGGTAAAAAATGAAGGAAGTGGTAGTCTAGCAATATCTGGAGGGCCACATGTTTCCAGTCCCTGCTACAAAGGATACTTTTATTGGTATTATACAATCATACAGTGCTAGAGGTAGAAGGAAATGAAAGAGCCATCTGGTCCAACCAACTGCAATGAAGGAATCACAGCTAAAAAAACATCCCTGACAGATGTCCACCCAACCTCTGTTTAAACCCCTGTTAAACCTTTCAAAGAGGTTATTTGTACCATCCCCTCTGCCACCTTCCTGCCATCAGGACTGTGCCATAGGCTCTGAATGAAAAAATGCATTGTTCCTAGTTTTGTGGAACAGTGGTCTTCAGAAAACAGACAGACATAATGAGAATCAGAAACCCATATGGATAGATGATTTAGAAAATTGTGGGGAAATCTGTGAAACTGAAGATCTCCTTGACAACAAGAGGATCTTGAGACAGGGTATGGTGAGCTGTAATATTGACACGACAAAGTCAGCTCAACATGGCAACTTGGCATGTGAAATAATGTCACACAAATATCACAATACGATATTGCATGATGACACAAAGCCCTATTTTCTTATGATTCATAAAAAGATTACCCTTCAGTTTACTTCTCTGTAAGGCACCAAAACTTGTATTTGACTGTAACAAAGGTTTAGTCAGCAAATTTGAGGAGTTAGATGCACCATATCACAACTCCCTTGAGCAAGCAATGGCAGCAATGTCAGTCTGACATAGAATGCCCTTTCAAATAATTCCTTCCCCAAGCTCCCACAAGGCATCATCTTTAAATTAAAGTTCTGCTAGGTTCTCTCTAACCTCTTGCTCTTTTAACAGAATATAAAATCACCTTGCTAGGTTTAAAACCTCTTAAATAGGGCACTGAAGTGAATAGAACTAAAGCTGCAATTATATGGATACTTACCTGGGAGCAATTCCCAAACAACCCAGTGGAACTTTTGTCTGAGTGAACATGCTGAGGATTGTGCTGTTTGCCTGCTAAACTGTTTCCTGAAGTCTCAGTGGAGCAAAGCAGCTGTCATACTAGTATTTTTTTTTTTTAAATTCAGCTTTTAATGATAAGGAAAATTATAACAAAGGAATATAATAGACAAAAAAATGTAGCAAAACAGTCATTGTCAGATCTAATCATTATACTTCTTTTCATAAGGATTCAATAATGCAGCAGAGAGTTCCAGAGACAACATTTCATTAGTCTCAAATATCCAGTCACTTATTAAGCATTCCACAAGCTTGCCTATCTTGCTGTGGTGTCTGAGGCTACTACCTCTTCACTGAACCACTTTGAAGGTTTTGGATTTTATTTTTCTTACAGTTAAGCAGTATATACATTATATGAAACAAATAATAATTTTATATATTTAATAAAGTTGAATCAGACTGGATAAATGTGTGTTTTTGACAACCCTTTATGAAAATAGATTTTCCGAGTTATCTTTCCCCACATGGACAGAAAGCATACTTTGCTATACCACTGTTCCAATGTGGCTTTCTCCATGTATTTCCCAAATGGTGCAGTGGTTAGTCTAGCCATCAGCAACAGAGAACATATTTATTCTTTATTCTTACAGTCTATCTTTTGCTCATCCCAGACATTTAAAATTGCCAGGGAGGAAACTGGAAGCACTTATTGATTCATACTCTGTTTTGTTTACTCGAATATACAGCACCAGAAAACCGCCACTTTCAGACATGAGCACCAGAGGCAGAAATATGTGCCCTTCACATTTCCAAAACTCTAACTTTTCTGAGATAATGTGTGTGCAATCTATGACAATTTAACTGGATGAAACTGAGAGGGGGGAAAGTGGCCATTTTAAGCAAGTAGGTTTCAGCAGAGGTGACATGTGTGAAAGTGTGTGACAGTTTAAAACAAGGTTTGAGCAGAGCGAGAAGGGAGTTGGGAAAGTCTCTGTGGTGTCAGTTTTTTGGTGTTCGCTTCTGTGTTGTACATTTTTCTTTGTAAAAACTGGCTTAGAAAGCAATCCTCAGTATCACTCCCTCCCTGCTTTACTCAGACTTTTGCTCTTGTTTCAGCCTAGCAAGAAGGGGGCAGCATGGGCTATTTTAAACTTGCCCTTCTCTCATTCCTCAGCACATCATGTGAGAGAGATAAAGGATGTGGAGCCCTCAAAACATTTCACAGTACCTCCCCACAATGTATTTTATCCCTGGTACCATATGTTATCTTCAACATAGTAGTCGTCATGTAGTAATTTATAAGATGTATTTTATAAACAAGCAAACACCTACAGAGGTGCAACGTCTCTCAAGAGAACTGAACCTTTTCTAACTGAACATGTAAACTGACAGGCTTGCTCTTAAGATTCTATTCACCTTGAAGAAACATATCAGCATGGGGTGTGTACAAAGGGGGGTGCAGAATGGAAGGGAGAAGTGTTAAGATGGGGGTGGTCTCTGTGGAAGGGAAAGGGGGAAAAAGGAGGGAGGAGGAGGGAGGGGAAAGGGGGGGTGAAGATGATAATGATGTATGTATCCTGAGTTGGGCTGCGCAGTCAGAAAGCCTAAGGCACAGAAATGGGTTGATCTGTGTGCAAGGGAGAGCTGAGGAAAGTGAGGAGGGTGGAGGGAAAGGGGAGTAAAGGTAAAAATGGGGGTGCAGGGAGGAGTAGGAAGCATGAGAATGGGGTGAAGTTGAAAGCAGGAGCATGAAAGGATCTGAGGAATAGGAGGGGATGGTGGCTTCATAATTGGGCCGGTGGTGAAAAAGGTGCTTAGTAATCTGTGGGAGGAGGAAGATGGAGGTTGCCGTGGGGGTAGTTTCATGCTGGGACTGGCATTCAGAAGCAATTATGGACTCAGATCATTATCTTCCTTGAATTTGTCTGATCCTCTTCAAAAGCCATCCAGGTTTGTGAGCATTTTGCATCTTTCTACTTGAAAACATCCTTTTGAGGCTTGGCTTTGCATGGGGTGGTGGCAACTGCCTGTCTCAGAAGAGCCATTCCCACCCTGTGTGTTCACATACCTTGTGATTTACATAGCCAACAACAAGGCTTTAATGATGTTCTCATTAAAAGACATCAAGCAAACAAGGCTACTCCTGCCGCTGTATTAATGTGTGTATGTGTTTGAGTGTGTGTATCGGGGTGCATTTATGCCTGTATCTGTACTGGATGGGGAGCAAGGGAATGAGACACAATTTACCATTCCCATTTACCTGGAAAAAATGAGACAGCCTGCAAACTCTCCCTACTTTGTGCGAAGGTACATGCTCCCAAAAAAATTCACTTGCGTAGCCAAGGCCAGCTTTAGTTTGACCCTGTTTGGTGCAAGAGTGGTCACTGCTCACACCATACCTGATTCAGTTAGGTGCGGATGTGTCTGATTGCTCGGCTTGCGTGGCTCAGTTTGCCTCAGGAAGGTTTCCAGCAAAGGAGCAGAGCAGTAAAATAATTACAGATTCATTTGCTTTTATTGATAACTTTACTTAATTAATACTATGAGGATGTCCAGGGACAGCCCTTTTCAAATGACAGTCACAGCAGCTCTTAAGGCAGACATAGATGATCCCTTACCTGCAAATTTAATTGGAAGTTATTAATCCCAGATTAATAATCCCAGATTTGACCAAACTGCGGGAGGCAGTGGAAGACAGAAGTGCCTGGAGTGCTCTGGTCCATGGGGTCACGAAGAGTCGGACACGACTAAACGACTAAACAACAATCCCAGATTCCTCCCACTAACATGCTCTTATAACTCAGCCTCTCTGATGTTGTTCATTGGGTGGCATTATTCCCTACTCTCCTACTAGCACAATGGAATACAATGAACTCCTTGGGTTTTTAAAAAGAGTAAGTTACCCTCCACTCGGAAGCTGCATTAGAGTGCTTCTTTAAGCACCCCAGGATGCTGAAAGATGAGCAGGCAGTGGCTGAGGAAGGAGAGGAGTTAATGAATCATGCATGTATTTGGCTAGTTGGGGCCATGTGTGTCAGCCACATTCCCAGCACAAAGAGGATTTGCTCAAACTTTGATTGGCTCCTTTCCCTCCCTTCTCATTACCACACCATTAATGACTCATAACTCTGTAATGGACGCTATTTCACTTGGGAATGTAAGCCGCCTTCTTGTTGTTGTTTCTTTACAGGCAGTGATTTTGAAAGGATCAGGTGATTACTGCTAGGACTGTCTTATTTCTGAGCAATCAAAACAAAAGGGAGGATGGCTGGAGGAAAACTTGGACAAATCAGACCAAGCACAGGCCAAATATTCTGTGGCCAAAAAATATAAAAAGAGCCCTGCCAGAACAGACCAAAGGCCCATCTTAATCCAGAATCCTGTTCTCCCAGTGGCCATCCAGAGGCCTATGACAAAACTACACGCAGGAGCTGAGGGCAACAACATTCTCCCCACTGGTATGGAGAAGCATCCTGCCTCCAACACTGGAATATTTTCCATGGATTTGCCTAACCTCCTTTTAAAACTATCCAAGTTTGTGGCAAATTCCACAGCAGGGATGACATGGAAGGGAACTTAATTTTGTCACCATTGTGTTTGCTTGTTGCTGTCCAGCAGACTTTTATTTTATTTTTTGCTGCTGCAGTGGCATAGTGCTGGCTTTCCTCTGGGATAAAACCCAGTTAATCCGCTGTGGCTCAATCGCTTTGCATTTTGCTGATAAAAGCACTGGCATTTTCTCTGGCTTAGATGCCACACTGGGTACAACTCAGCCTTATAGTTATTGCTAGAGATGAGTTCAGGTTTTGCAGCCTGGGGATGTAGATGTCCTTATAATAATATAATAATAATTTATTATTTATACCCCGCCCATCTGGCTGAGTTTTCCCAGCCACTCTGGGCGGCTCCCAATTGAGTGTTAAAAACAATACAGCATTAAATATTAAAAAAAACTTCCCTAAACAGGGCTGCCTTCAGATGTCTTTTAAAAATAGGATAGCTGCTTATTTCCTTGACATCTGATGAGAGGGTGTTCCACAGGGCGGGCGCCACTACCGAGAAGGCCCTCTGCAGCCTGCCCTCTGTTGTGTCTGGGCAGCAGTGAGTAATCTGCAGCCCAAGGAATGAATGCATGTGGCCCTTGACCTTCTTTCAGGTGGTTGGCAAGGAAGTGGAGGCAGGGTAGAGGTGGCAGAAAGAGAAGAGCCTCCCATACTTTGGGCTCTATCCGTGCCCCCTGTTGCCAGCCCCACGCACCCCAGCTCCAGACCTGCCCACTGCCAGTATGCACCTTCCAAACTATTTCCCTTCAGGAAATGTGTCCCTTTATAGAAAAATGGTTCCCCAACACCCAGCATTGATGACTAGTTCAGCCTGATTAGGTAGGAGAGGCAATGTCAGTATAGAACAATAACACTGGATAAATCAAATATTCTTCATGTTTTGCTTTATAATGGAGTGCATTAGGTTGTGGTTTGAAGGGTGTGGGGTTTTTTTTGCCTCTGGCTAACCAGCATTAGTGTGCTCAGTAAAGGCCAGATGTTGACTCCCCAATACAAATCAAGCTTTCTGGCATGACATTGCGGCCTGAAGCTGTTTCTGGGTCCATATCTGTATTTGATAGCAAAATAAACATGGTACAAAGAAAGCAGAGCAAGTTGGCACGTCATAGATCATTAGATTCTGACCTGAGACAGCAAACAAAAGAGCACAGACTGAAGTTTGGCCCTGGATATCATGTTTTATTTTCATATTTTCTGGAGATTTTGGCCAGTCATATATGCACTTAGGTGAGAATAAAGCCCATTAAGCCCAGTTGGGCTTACTTCTGGGTAGACGTGTATAGGATTGCATTGTGCATATATACCTTTAGCACACATTTAAATGCTCCTTTCCTTCTTTTCCTCAATTACAAAACAGTAACAGCGCTACTTCATCACAGGGATGTTGAAAACACACACAAATCGTTTCACTACTTTGGAAGGCTTTAAAATTTACGCTCTGCGGGATTTTAATTTGCCTGATGACATTCAATATTTTGAACTTGCTTGATACCAGCTTTATTGTTTTATAATGATACTTTATGCAATTCTTTGTTGCTTTTATATTGGACTTCGATTCTTTTTTAAAAAATGAAATCAACACGGAAATTATTAAAATAAACACCCAGGGAGGAATATGGAAAAGCAGAGCGAAACTCAGTATCTTAATGCCCAGGCTGCTGCATATCTCAGATACTTCTCAGATAAAGGTAGGTAGCCGTGTTGGTCTGCCATAGTTGAAACAAAATTTTTAAAAATCCTTCCAGTAGGACCTTAGAGACCAACTAAGTTTGTTATTGGTATGAGCTTTTGTGTGCATGCACACTTCTTCAGATACCACGTGTGCATGCACACGAAAGCTTATACCAACAACAAACTTAGTTGGTCTCTAAGGTGCTACTGGAAGGATTTTTTTAAAAAAAATTATACTTATCAGAGCTACACTGCGTTCAAATCTATATTCCTATGGAATATGAATTCATAGAATCATAGAATTGTTTAGTTGGAAGGGAACATGAGGGCCATCTAGTCCAATTCCCTGCTGTGCAGGAATCTTGTTGAACGTGGGGCTTGAACCCACAACCCTTTCATGCTCTACCAACCAAGCTAACATAATTCAAGTCACTTAGGAACAACAGCTTTGGAAAGGGGAAAACCATTGATTCTTGAGAGCATAGGCTTGTTAGCAATGCACATTGCATTCTTCAGGTACAAAGTCCCCCCCCCCCCCCGCCCCTGCAAATGTCCATTAAAATGCATGAAGTAGATGGAATCTTATTTTGAGAGTTTTGCAGAAAAGGTTTGGTAGAGCTCACTGGGAATTCAAAGAGTGTGTTATGTGGCCCTAAAAAGGTAGCACATGCAGTGACAGTGCAGCATTGCATCTGTTTTGCTAAAGTATTTGTTTATCACTAGACAAGAGGAAGAAAAATGGGAGACCTGTGTACAGACCTATGCACTATTGGTCTTTAATATGGTACTTAAGATTTCCTGGCCCTGAACTGATTTAGAGCTTTAAAATGGATAACTAGGACATCACATTTTGTGCCAAAATGAACCAGCTGCCGGTGAAGATGATACAAGTGTGGAACGACATGTTCCATCACTAGGTTTCAGTTAAAACTGCGCAATTTGTTGCTGCCACTTTTATTTTGAACAAGATGAACACACAATGATATGGAGAATACTTACACAGTGAAGGAAAATGCACAATTTGTTCTTCTTTCCTAAATTGGTATGTGATTTATCATTTGCAAGCATCATTGCGTTCAGCAGAACTCGCTCAAAGTCCCAAGTATACTGGGATGTATTATAACCTTCCATTCACACATGCAGTAATTTCTAGAAAATTTGATGCTTAAATTTTATCACCAGAAAAGTGTTACTACCCAGTCTGTTGTGTCCTTGCCAGAGATGGTAACAAGCTTGAAATACAAACAATGGTTTGAAGCTCCCTCTAGTGGCGCTTTTGTAGCATTGCCACTTGCAGTTTGTAAGCTGACTAATAAGGTACGCTTTCATTGCTTGTGGCATGGCAAGGAAAAGTCACCATTCATGGATACATCTAACTCACTTCTGGTGCTGAAAGGTAAGAGGCTTAAGCAAGCTATAGTCTACATTGCAAGGACCGATACAGAACCACCACCGTAAATGCATGTCATTGAACAGAGAGAAGAAAGCAAGGTTTCCACAGAGTGGCAAGTCAATCAAACACACTCCAGTGATGGCAGATGCTTTGTAATGACATATGATATATGACACAAGTCAAATTTAGCAGGCAGTGTGTGATCATTCCAAGGCAAAGAAACAGATACTTCCATCTCCACCAGCGCAGAGTTGGAATCAAAGGGTAGAATCCAACATTGTGCTAGTATTAGTGTTCTGTCTGTGCAAGCATTGTAGTTTGCCAGATGGAGTGACCCCCACAGTACACTGTTCTGGATGCCCAGCCAACCTCCATGGGCACGTGGAGGCAGGAGGGGAGCGGGAATCCCATTGCATGGGTGGAAATCTTTGCACAGGGCTTCCGCTGACAGGGCATATTAGGTGAATCCCACCCAAAGTAACACAACAATCACGTTGGATTGCTCATACTCACACTATTGGGGTGGTGGTGGAAGGAGGCTAAAGGTCATGAAATGCACAAGCCCTACCCACTGTCAGTTTTAGGCAAATCATAGGTCAGCTTTTAAAAGCAGTACCTAAGGGTGTGGTGGTGGGAGGCATCATAAATGGAACGTGGCAGGATTCTTCTCCTCTCCCTGTAATTTGAGCACTACGTTGTTCTTTCTCAGGTTCATGATTCCTGCTCTCAGCTGATCCCTCCAGATGTAAGACAGCCTCCAATGAAATCTGTGCTCTTCGGGAAACTGACTTGCAATGTACAAGTCTAGGGGTATTGTTAGGGGGTGGCCTGGGAGTACACAGCACATAGTTAAACTATGGAATTCACTCCCAAGGAGGCAGCGATGGCCACAAACCTGGATGGCTTTAAAATAGGATTGGACAAATTCATGGAGGAGAGGGTGACTGATGGCTACTAGCCATGATGGTTATGCTCTGCCTCCACAGCTGGAAGCAGTGCATGCTTCCAAATAGCAGTTGCTGGAAACCACAGGGGGGGCAGTGCTCTTGTGCTCATGTTCTGCTTACTGGTGTCTCACAGAGCCAGTGTGGTGTAGTGGTTAAGAGCAGTGGACTCGTAATCTTGTGAACTGGGTTCAATTCCCCGCTCATCCACGTGCAGCTGCTGCTTGGCCTAGTCACACTTCTCTGAAGTCTCTCAGCCTCACTCACCTCACAGGGTGTTCGTTGTGGGGAAGGAAGGGAAGGAGATTGTTAGCCACTTTGAGACTCCTTAGGGTAGTGATAAAGCGGGATATCAAATCCAAACTCCTCCTCTTCCTCCTCCTCTTCTTCTTCTTCTTCACCACAGGCTTCTGGCTGGCCACTGAGAGAACAGGATGCTGGACTAAATGGGCCACTGGCTTGATCCAGTAGGCTATTCTTTTGTTTTGCAGACCGAACAATACCCCTAACTCCAATCTGTTTTCCCGTAAATGTAAAGTCCAAGAACAGGCTTCCTCAACCTCAGCCATCCAGATGTCTTTGGCCTACAACTCCCATGATCCCTAGCTAGCAGGACCAGTGGTCAGGGATTATGGGAATTGTAGTCTCAAAACTACAAGGTTGAGGAAGCCTGCCCAAGAATATGTGACCTTTGACAGAAAAGAGTCCCCATCCCTCACCTACATCATGGTTCAAAGTAGGGCTTGTTAACCTTTCTGAGTTTATTGACACATCTACAAACAAGAGAAATTGCAGTGGTTACACAGAGTCTGCAACCATGCACATACAACAACCTTTTCTATTGGTCATCAAAGAATTCTTCTTTCAAGTCTAATTTCAATGTGGTGGAGGGAAATAAGACCCTGGAAAGGCCTCTGAGCACATGTGTGCCCATGGGCAACCTGCTAGTAATCCCCAGTGAAGCCAGCGTGGTGTAGTAGTTAGTGCTGGCCTACAACCCGAAAGACTAAATTCCCATGCACCCATGAAAGCTCACTGGGTGATCTGGGGCCAGTCATTGCCTCTCAGCCTAACCTCACAAGATTAAATGAAGAGGGGAAGAACCATGCACACCACCTTAATTTGACCTCCTTCGGGAAAAGGTGGGATATAAATGCAAGAAATAAACAAACAAACAAACAAACAAACAAACACTTGTGTTACTCTCAAAGGTGTATAGAGTATGGGCCAACAAGTGGCCTAAGTAAAGGGAGGCAAATAAACAGATCTTACCTTTCCCGGAAAGGCTAAAGTTAGAATGCAACAGTGTGTTCCAAGAACTTTAGTTAAAGAAGAGTGTTTCTGAAAATGAGTTATTTGCAAGCCAGCTACCATCAAGGAAGAGAGTGATTTTTCTTCCCTTAATATTTTCTGTTCACACAGAATGAAAAGAAAATGAATAGAGACAGACAGCACTGAGACACAATTGGCAAGCGACAGCTTAAAAATAAAAACATGCAAGGCCATGATTATCCCAGCCACGATTGCTTCTCTGTCTCAGGCCAACAGGCTTCATTTGGCAGCTGCAAAACAAATAAACAAGCACATCCAACCAAGAAATCCTTGGTATTCTTCTTGGGCCTTTGTTTGTTTTTGGGCCTTTTGCTGGAGGAGTATTTGACAACTGCTCAATAGCCATGCAGAAAACAAATGCTTATGGGAAGCTTGTGAAAAATGTATGTGCAGGTGACACTGAAGCTTACATGATGACCTCTGTATCACTTGGACATATAGTCTAGAATAGACTACTGACATCCCTGCTTGCTTATATCGACAAGCTCTACTAGGTGCTCTATAGTTACATGTATACTTTACTGCTTTTGCTTGTGTAATTAAAGTCTGCAAACATATTAGTTTCTCTTGTTATAATTAAATATAGGATGGATCAATTTTAAGACAGGAACTGGGACCGTCTGGGCACAGGTAGTACCCTAATAGTCCTATTGTGGCAGAAGTTAAACAGCATTTTTTAAATTGTGCAGCAAATACAAAATAGAACCAATTATGAACAATTACATATAATTATATACCTATAATGAACAACCACAGAACAATAACCAGTCTTCAGCAACCACATTCCTTTCAGAGGTTTTAGACTACAACTCCCATCAGCCCCAGTCAAGCATGTCTACACTGACTGGGGATGATGGGAATTGTAGTTCAAAACACCTGGAGGGCACCAAGTTGCCAAATGATTATCTCTAAATCAAGACATGGAACTTACAGCACACTCCAGTGCTTTAAAATTAATGATATTTTTTTTAGTAAGAAAAAGTGAAAGAACTTGTCAAAGTGGGGCAATGGGATAGAAGGACTGTTTTTTAATCAGCTTTCCCCAATCAGATGCATTCCAGGTGTTTCAGAGTACAATTCCACACAGCTCGGGTCATCTGGGGTTGATATGAGTTGTATTCAAAAACATATGGAGAGCACCAAGTTGGCGAAGCCTAGTCTAGACTGACCCTTAATATAATAATAGGGTTACATCCTAACATGCCTTGCTTCTTATCCAAAATAATTCTTGCAGCAGCTCATATACTTGCTTAAACCCATCTATTATTTGCTGTCTTGCCTTGCCCTCAAATCCCACGTTAGTGTTGCCAGTTTCCACAATGTGATCATAAACTACACCTTAAGCAACACTTTCAGCAGGCACAAAAATAACACAAAGGCTGCCTTGCAAAAACACACCGAGACATGACTGGGACGGAATAGATCCCACAAGGGTAGTTTTCTGCATATGCAGCAATATGACAGCTCTGTAGATGTCAGTCTGTATAGGAGAATCACGCACATGGGGAAATGCAAGACAACTGTAATAGAGTTGGGAATCTGGATATGCACATGAACACACACACACACCTGGAAGTAGCAAATGTGAAATGTGTGTGGTGGGGAAATAAGGCAAGACAAGAGGAAGGACAAATATCTTCATTGGTCCCTTCCTGCACACAAACACTGACCCACACCTGTGTTTTCATAAATACACAGCAGAATCCTCCCATTTTTAAACACGGCATAGCATGCCTCACAGTCACACACAACTTTCCTCCCTGATTTGGGCATACACTCCTCCCTTGCTTGGGCAGGATGACGTATCACTCTCTTACTATCTGCCCTGAGCACACTCAGTCCAAGAGGACAACTGGCAGGCAGGTAGTTTCATTCTTTATTGATAAGCAGGAATTTACAGTAGCTCCTGAGGTGCACTCAACATGTACACCTATGCTTCTGGTGGCTAGGTAGCTGGCACCTTTCCCTGGGCATGGTAAAGCCACAGGCTCCTTGCAAGCCCTTCATGATTCTCTGAAGCTCCAACTTCAGGACTTCAAAGTGCTAAATCCCCTGTGATGTCAGGTTTACTGACTGGTGGGTGGCCTGCACATCAAATGTGGCCTGCAAGGCTAGATCTGAGAAGGATCTGGCCTGTGAAGTCATAAAGGTTCCCACTCCTAGTCTAAAATGTTGTCTATGGAGCACTGCAGAGTTCTGAACTGTTAAAATGAAGGATTCTGTTAGAATGGTGTTTTGTACTGAGTCGAATAGGATCCAAACTGCAGCAGTCTGATTGGTCCTAGAACAATAGGATCCAAAAGGCAGCAGTCTGGTTGGTCCTAGAACAATAGGATTCAGAATGCAGCAGTCTGATTGGTCCTAGAACAATGCAGCAGTATGATTGGTTGGCAGGAGCCACCCAATCATGCTCCAGATTGAAGTAAATCCACAACCTGATTGGCTTACAGTAGAATTCCGGAATTAGCCAATCATGTGCAGCCCATTGTGTAAATAATGTATATAAAGCAGATACCGTATTTTTCCCTCTATAACACGCAGATTTTTTCTCCTAAAAAGGAAGGGGAAATGTCTGTGCGTGTTATAGAGCGAATGTGTGGTCCCTGGAGCCGAAAAATCAGGCAAAAATCAAATCGCGGCGCTTCACGGAGAAGGGAAAACTGAAAAGAGGAAGTGGCTGCTTTCCTGCATTCTGCCTCAGGGTCTTACTGCCCACCCACCTCTGTTTCGTTGCTGTGTTTGCTGAAACGGAACAAAGAGCAGGGAAATCCCCTCCCCTCCAGGCAAGCAGAGGGGAATTCCTCTCTGTGCTTCTGTGCTGCTGGGGGAGAGAGAGAGGGGGGGGAAGGGAGAGAGAGGGGGGGAGGGAGAGGGAGAGAGAGAGGGGGAGGGAGAGAGAGGGGGAGGGGGAGGGAGAGAGAGAGGGGGGAGGGAGGGAGGGAGGGAGGGGGGAGGGAGGGAGGGAGAGAGAGAGAGAGCTGGCTTGGGTGGGGGGAAACTTTTGCCTTTCTTTCCTCCCTCCCGTTAAATCCCTCTCCTGCATTCTTAGCCAGCTGCTTCTCTGCACACCCCTTTCATGTCCCTTATTTGTTTTTCCTTCGCTCCCCACTTAAAATGTGGTTACAAAGCATAGGTCCACATGGATCCTCAGGATCACCCCAAATTCACCACCAGATCACATAGCATGTCCATGGCTACAGCCTGCCCCCCCCAAAATCACGCACCCACTGTTGCCTGGGGCTGCAATGGTGCAAAAATGTGGTTACAAAGCATGGATCCACAGGGATTCTCAGGATCTTTGCATTGGGTCACCCCAAATTCACCATCAGATCGCATAGCATGTCCATAGCTACAGCCTGCACCAAAAAAATCACGCACCCACTGTTGCCTGGGGCTGCAATGGTGCAAAAATGTGGTTACAAAGCATGGATCCACAGGGATTCTCAGGATCTTTGCATTGGGTCACCCCAAATTCACCATCAGATCACATAGCATGTCCATGGCTACAGCCTGCACCAAAAAAATCACGCACCCACTGTTGCCTGGGGCTGCAATGGTGCAGAAATGTGGTTACAAAGCATGGATCCACAGGGATTCTCAGGATCTTTGCATTGGGTCACCCCAAATTCACCATCAGATCACATGTCTGTGGCCACAGCATGAAGCCCAAAAATGATACATCCACTGTTTCATTCAGAATGTTTTTTCCCTTGTTTTCCTCCTCTAAAAACGATGTGCATGTTATGGTCAGGTGCGTGTTATAGAGCGAAAAATTCGGTACTTTGAGGGGACATTCATTCATTCCTCCTCACCACCATGAGCTGAATAAAGAGCATGAAATCACTTTGAGACTCTGAGTATATTTCACTGGCGACGAAGGTGGGATCCCGCTGAGCTGACTGCCACACACAGCACCGCAGCACCGCCACCTGCCGCACCGCTGCCTCGCACCGTGTATCCAGGCTTCAGCTCTGGGACACAAGGAACTCAGAATGGCAACCGACAGCAGCTTCTCGCCGTTCAACCCAGCATCTGGAGACTGGGAAGCGTACGCCTCCCATTTCACCTTCCTCCTAGAAGCCAAAGGGGTCACCGATGATGCCAAGAAGAGGGCAATATTCTTCAGCGTCTGCGGAGAGGAGACATTTGAAATCGCCCGGGCTCTCCTTGCGCCTGAAGACATTGCTACTGTTCCATACAAAACAATAATGGAACAGCTGAAGGGGCACTTTTCGCCACAGCCCTCAGTGGTGGCTCGTTGAAATGCCTTCTACGCAAAGCGGCAAGCCCCTGGGGAAACCATAACTGGGTTTGTGACCTCTCTCCGCCAAGCCGCCCGGTTCTGCAACTTCTCAGAGCTGGAGAACATGCTTCGTGACTGCCTCGTCGGTGGCCTGAAGGATGAGAAGCTGCAACGACGCCTCTACGCTAAGAAGAACCTAACATTCCAGGTCGCTCTGGAGGAGGCCCTGGCAACGGAAGCTGCCGAGAGGTCGACGCAAGAGGCACAGCCAAGCCAGCCGTCCCAACCGAGGGTCCACCACGAAGACCTCACTGACGACTCAGGATCTGACAGGGAGGAAGTGCACCGAGTACAGCAGCGCACTCAAGCAGCCCACATACCACAGCTGCTTCAACAAGAAGGAGGGAACTGCGCAAGCTGTGGAGAAAGTCACGAGAGGAGGACCTGCCGTTTCCGCAACGCAGAGTGCAGGCAGTGCAGAAAATTGGGACACATCGCCCGGGTGTGTCGGGCTCGGCCCACCCGACGCCAGGCATCAGATGACCAAGCCAAGAACCCCAGGTCCCGGGGCCCAACGCACCAAGGCAACTCGACAGAGCTCACGGACTTCCAGGTATACCAGTTGCCCAACCCCAACGTAGAGAAAATTTATGTAGAGGTACAGATAGAGGGGGCCCCATGCCGCATGGAGCTTGACACGGGTTCAACTCTATCCATAATCTCGGCAAGGACCTTAAGGAAACTGTGTCCTACTGGGGGTCCCAAACTCAGGCCGGCCCCATTCACCCTCCGGGACTTCCAGAAACGTAAGGTCCCCACAATGAGGGTGGGGACCTTCAGGGTGCAATACCGAGGGCGGACGCGGCAACTGGACTTGCTTGTGGTCAAGGGCCCCTACATTAGCTTACTGGGATTGGCATGGTTTGGACCACTGGGGCTAGCTGTCACCGGGGTGAACCACACTAGCTTACAAGTGGACGTGGGCGCCATATGCAAGGAATTTCCAGGGGTTTTCGATGGGAAATTGGGACAGTATACGGGCCCCCCCATTGCTCTACAGCTTGACCCCACAGTACGACCGGTCAGGCTCAAGGCCCACCGGGTCCTGTTCGCCCTGAAACCCCGTATAGACGAGGAATTGGACCGGCTCATGGAGCAAGGAGTGCTGGAACCGGTGCCTAATGCCCCCTGGGAAACCCCAATCGTCACACCTGTCAAGCCCAATGGTTCAGTCCGCATCTGCGCAGACTACAAATGCACCATAAACAAGGCCCTCACGGCCCATGCATACCCAGTGCCTGTGGTCAGCCATGTCCTTGCCACCCTGGCTGGGTCGAAAATTTTTGGCAAGCTGGACTTGGCCCAAGCATATCAACAGCTGCCAGTAGATGAGGCCACAGCAGAGGCACAGACGATTGTGACGCACAGAGGAGCATTCAGGGTAAAGCGGCTGCAATTTGGTGTCAGCGTGGCACCAGGCATATTCCAGAATCTAATGGACTCTCTCCTTAAAGGGATTCCTGGCGTCACCCCCTTCTTCGATGATGTGTTGATTGCCGGGCCCACACCAGAGGAGTTTGAGGACCGCCTCCGCACTGTTCTGCATTGCTTCCAGACAGCGGGTCTCAAGGTGAAGCGGGAAAAATGTCTACTAGGAGTGCCCCAGGTGGACTTTCTGGGATTTATGGTGGACGCAGAAGGGGTCCACCCGACTGGGGACAAGGTACGGGCCATTTGTGATGCCCCAGAGCCCAAAAACAAGACTGAACTTCAGGCCTTCTTGGGACTATTGAACTTTTACCATTCCTTCCTTCCCCACAAGGCGGCGGTAGCGGAGCCCCTACACAGACTCCTGGACAAGCGGGCCCCTTGGGTGTGGGGCCAGCGCCAGGAGGCCGTATTCCAGGCAGTCAAGGACTTGCTTGTCTCAAACTCGGTCTTGGCACACTTCGACGAGAGGCTGCTGGTGGTGCTAGCATGCGACGCCTCGCCCTATGGCATTGGCGCTGTCCTGGGACACCAACTCCCGGATGGAAGAGAGGTACCAGTAGCATACTTTTCCCAGACACTCAACGCAACCGAGCGGAACTACTCACAAATCGACAAGGAGGGTCTGGCAATCGTGAAGGGAGTAAAAAAATTCCATGATTTCTTGTACGGACGGCCCTTCACCATGGTGACTGACCACAAACCGTTGCTTGGCTTGTTTGCCCCCGAAAAGCAGACCCCCCAAGTGTTGTCTCCTCGCGTCCTCAGGTGGTCAATTTTCCTTGCCAGCTACCAGTATGCACTGATTCACCGCCCTAGGAAGGTGATGGGCCATGCGGACGCCCTCAGCAGGCTACCACTACCGGAAACAGGCCCCGACCCAGCACCTGCACAAGAGGTTATGAGCCTGGAGCTGCTTCCTGACCGCCCCATTCAGGCACAAGAAGTTGCACACCATTCCAAGAAAGATAGGGTCATCTCCCGGGTCCTGGACTGGGTGTGGAGGGGATGGCCCAGCAGCAGCCCCGGGCCAGAATTCGCCGGCTACACAACCCGTAAACATGAACTGTCAGCCCACAAGGGGTGCCTGTTATGGGGAAGCAGGGTCATTGTTCCCCAGCCCCTCCGCAAAAGGGTCCTCACAGCCCTACACGAGACACACCCAGGGGTAGTAAGAATGAAGGCCCTTGCCAGGAGTTATGTGTGGTGGCCGGGGATCGACGGAGAGATAGAAGCCTGGGTCAAACACTGCCAGGCCTGCCAAGAATCCCGCCCAGATCCCCCAAGGGCCCCAGTCCAGTCCTGGGAGTCCGCCCGAGCACCATGGTCACGCCTGCATGTGGACTTCGCTGGCCCCTTTCAGGGGAAAACATTCTTCATAGTGGTGGACTCCTACACCAAATGGCTGGAAGTCGCACTGGTACCGTCCACTTCTACGTCCGCAGCGATCCGGGTACTACACAGGCTGTTTGCAACCCACGGGCTCCCTGACACTCTCGTCTCAGACAACGGGACTGCATTTACGTCAGGAGAATTCCAAACCTTCACAGCGCAGAATGCCATCCGCCACATCCGTTTGGCGCCATTCCACCCTGCCACCAATGGCCAAGCAGAACGCATGGTGCGGACCACCAAGGAAACCCTTCGCCGCATGACGCAAGGGGATTGGGAGTACCGCCTTGCCACATTCCTTCTAGCACAGCACAGCACCCCCAGCTCAACGACTGGCCGGAGCCCCGCTGAACTACTAATGGGTCGGCGCCTTGCAATCAGATTGGACCGCCTTCACCCCGATAGAGCTCAGGCTGAGGTAGTGGTGGGGGAAGGCAGGAACCCCCGGACCTTTGAGGCCCAGGACCCAGTGTATGCAAAGAATTTTGGGGCAGGCCCTGCATGGGTACCCGCCACAGTCACCAGGGTCACTGGCCCCGTGTCGTATGAGGTGCTAACAGATGGGGGGCAATGCTGGCGCCGCCACTGCGACCAGATATGGCGACGATTCCCGGGAGAAAACCAGGAGGAGGAGGACAGGTCAGAGGAGTCCCAAGGGAACAGTGGGGCAGTGAGGCCCATAGAGCAGCAGGAGCCAGCAGGAGAGGCAGAATCAGTAAATACAGAGAGGACCCGTGAGGCCGAAAGGACACCGGAACCAGAACCACGACTGAGCGAGCCGGTTGCGCCAGACCAAACAGCCTCATCACAGCCAGCATCCTTGGAACACGAGCCAGAACCTGAACCCCGGACCAGGGAACACCCCAGGCCGCAACGCACACGTAGGCCGCCAGCGTACCTTGAGGACTATGAATGCGACCTCCCGGGCAGGACTGGAACTTAGAGGGGAGGGGTGTTATGTACTGAGTCGAATAGGATCCAAACTGCAGCAGTCTGATTGGTCCTAGAACAATAGGATCCAAAAGGCAGCAGTCTGGTTGGTCCTAGAACAATAGGATTCAGAATGCAGCAGTCTGATTGGTCCTAGAACAATGCAGCAGTATGATTGGTTGGCAGGAGCCACCCAATCATGCTCCAGATTGAAGTGAATCCACAACCTGATTGGCTTACAGTAGAATTCCGGAATTAGCCAATCATGTGCAGCCCATTGTGTAAATAATGTATATAAAGCAGATACTTTGAGGGGACATTCATTCATTCCTCCTCACCACCGTGAGCTGAATAAAGAGCATGAAATCACTTTGCGACTCTGAGTATATTTCAAATAAAAAACTAAATTTAAGTTTTTAAAGAATCCTATTTTGCTCTGCTTTAACAAAACCCAGAGCTCTTCAGAACTCTGCACATAGCATTCTATACAGCATCACATTGCAAGCCCTATTGAAGACCTATATAGCTTACTGGAGGACTCCAGTAATGACCAGAAAGAAAGACTAGTGTGATGCATTCAAGTTATTTTTTTTTTTTTTTTTTAATGTAGAGGCAAGAATACACATCACTTGGCCACCTCTGAATTTCTTTAAAGTTAGAAAGACGGGGAAACCCACTCTTCTCTTAAGGGATTATTATTTAGGAAAGTGAATCTTTTTTTACTTTCCCACCACCCCTGGACCTATTTGTCTACTATTTGGGAGACTTAATCCACACTATAGGGATTCTTGTGCCAGCAAATTTCATCCATTTTGGACCAAAGGAAAGTTACTGTGTTTAGATTCCCTGTTATAGTGCATGAGGAATCAGAGTCTGTTTTATACAGAATAGCTCATGGGCTGAATTCAGATTGGAAAAAGAACATAGAGTGGCTCAGAAACAGACCAGAATTGTGAATCTTGGGGCCCAAATGTTTTCATTTTTAACCAAAAGAGACAGTATCCTTTTACATTCTCTTTAAATGAAAGCTGAGGGAAAATAAAATATAGACCAAATGTTACATAATTGCACCTTCAGCTCTACAAAACAACACCCACTATTCACAGTGGCGTAATTTCTGATTAGGTAACCTCATGCACAGCACTAATTTATTCAGCTAAATTGGTTGCCGTAGATTGTGGACCCTTTGGTCAGGGACCCTTGTTGCTTGAGGCTGCTAACCATATATATTTAGAAGCAAGTACTGTACCATTGAATTCAATGGAGCTTACTCCCAGCTAAGTGGGGTTAGAATTGCAGTCCTGGTCTTAGTCTTACAGGACTATTCACATGCTGAATGGTAGCAATGGGGAGTGTAAACATATTTTTTCCTGTCCACAAAACTTTCCCCTCTTTCTTATACCCTTGGTTTCTACATTGGCGCTAACAGTCATGGGGAAAAGAAAGGGCATCTTCTTTGAATTCTGCGGTTTTGTGAAGACATAAAAACAATCTCCTGTTCTTTAGCAGGACTCAAAATTGGATAAATACAACCTCAGGTGGACAACAACACATGACGTTTACGTCGAGTCACCTCCCAACTACGCTTCTGCTCCTGGTAAATTCCCCATTTCCTTTCCTTTCCTTCTTCTTTTTTTTCGTGGGGGGGGGTGCGGGGGTGGGGAGGTGAGGAGCGACAATTTCCCTCTTCAAAAACCGACCCTTCCAGCATTTGGAAGGGGGAACTATATGGACCTCCCCTTCTTAGCCGAGGAGGAAGTTTCCGTGCCACTCTATCCCCCGACTCTCGCTATGGTTCCTCCTCCTCCTCCCCCGCTCCAGGTCCTCCGGCTTGTGCCTTACCCAGCGTGCACCGCGGCGGAAGAGAGTGACGACAATAACAAACAGCGGCGGCGAGGGCTGCGCGTAAAGCGAGCGGGGGGCCCTGCGAAGGAGCGCCCGGAATCCCCGGCTGTGTGGCTTCCCTTCCCCTCGCGCCACCTCCGCGTCTCTCTCCCTCCCTGTTCCTGTCAGGGAGCCCCGTCGCCGCCGCCTCCCCTCCCGCTCTGAGGCGGCGCCGCCTGAGGTTGCCCTGTGGAGCCGCAGCGAAGGGGAGGAGGAGGAGGAGCTTCCGCGGCCGCCGGTCACCGGCGCGGGATGGTGCGCGGGGCCGCCCAGCTGTTGCTGCCGCTGGCGCCGCCGCCGCCGCTGCCGCCGTTTGGTTCTCCTTCGGGTACGTCGGGAAAAGGGCGCGGTGGGTGGGGGAGCGAGGCGGCCGCGGCAGTTGCTGCTGTCGCCGGGGCGACCAAGGCCCGCCTTCCTCCTCCTCCCTTCGGCAGGGGAGGGGCAAGGACCCTCTTCGCGACGGGGGCGGTGGGCGCACCCGCTTGCGAGAGCGGAGCCGCCGCCACCCCCTCAGTCGGGGTGGGGTGGGGGGTTATCTCCGTCCGCGGGCCAAAGAACCTCGAGGTTTGGGGGCTGAGAGCTGGGGCTCTCCTCGTCTCCCCCTCCGCCTCCGGCCCGCGTAGCTCGGAAGGGGGACCGGCTCGTCCTGAAGTTAACTCCGAGGGGGGATGACTCAGCCCATCTGCGCTTCTCGCAGCCCCGCCCACAGCACCTTGTTGCGAAAAAGGAGGCAGCGTGCTCCGAGGGGGTGGCTGGGGTGGTTTTGTTTTCTTCTTTCCTCACCCAGGACAGCAGGCTTTTTACCTAAAGCCTTCATTCGCACGGATGCTAGCGAAGGATTTCTAGTTTTTTTTATCTTGCTCCATCTCCTCCACACCCAACTTTCCCTCCCCCCCCCTTCCTTTTGCGCTGAAGGCCCTGTGTGAATGCAAAGTCACATTGGGTCGGAATGGTCTTCTAAGTTAGGTGGGCTTGGCCCAAATTGACTTTGTGTGGGTGGGTGTCACTGACTGGGTGATATTCACACAAACCAGGCAATTGCCTTTTTGTAGGCTTCGCTTATGTTGTAGGTTTGAGCTTGTTGACAAAATACACATAAGCATGCTGTTACAAGATGAAATTGTTTGGGACAATTAAATGGCTGTTTGGTAGATAAGCATAATAGAACATTGTATTTCATTGACACCATAATGTATTTCATTGACACCATAATGTATTTCATTGACACTGGGTCAGGTGAAAGTAGATTGGTTTAAGTGATATGTAGGTTATGCTGAACATGTTATGAAAAGTTGGTGTGTAGTGAATCACTGTAATCCTTTTTTTTTACCATGAATACTACAAAAAGTATTTTTTCTACTGTGAAGTGAAAGCTATTGGAACATCTGTCAGTGTGAGTAGCATTGCAACTGCTTTTATTTTTAACTTCGGACACTGGCTTTGCAAAATTTGCTGCTATTTCTTTGTGTCCTTAAGTTTTGAAGCTTTGAGGTGCATTGTAGGTCTTTGCCAAATGTAGAGTGTGAAGAATAATAGCCTTCCCAATCAGTGTTAACAGCAAGCAGAGCAATCCAACACCCCCTCCTCTTTATGTTGGGTGGGGGTTGCATTAGGTGGAGGTGTTCCTCTGCCCACCTCTTAGGCCTTTTGCTGAGCAGGTGACAAGCTGCCTGGCTGCTGTTGCTCAGTGGTGTCAGGCCCAGTTGTTGTGTCCTCACTTTCCACTGTGTCCACTGAGAGTGGCAGGGCTTCCATTGTGGCAGTGGCTCCACTGCTCTGCAAAACCCCATTGGCAGGAGATGGGAGTTTGGATTGTACTCTTTAAATTTAGTTTTATGAACCTGTGAAGCCTAGTGTGGTGTTCACATGAGTTCCAGTGACTGGTGTTACTTTTTGTATAACTGTGTTTAGTTGACAAAATAATTAAGTCATTGCCAGTGTAGACTTAATTTTTTTTATTTAGAGAGTAATCATCTTTCCTCCTGTATATAGTATTAATTTAAGTATTATTTATTTAAGTTTAAACCTACAGTAGGACTGGGCAATACCTGGTTTTGAGCACCATGATACATCCAGCAGCTAAACATAGCAATATATTGATATATCATGATGTCTGAAATAGGGATGGAACTATGTAAAGGCAAATAGTCCTACAATGTATTTGGGAAATCGAGAATTTAATGTGAACTGTCATAAGAAAAGTTCCCTGTCACAGTATTATCTTAATGTAACATAGAACAGTACATAGCAGTTACATAACCAACTACTGCTGTAGTACTAGCAGTTAGTGAATCTTAGGTGTATTAATAGGGCAAGGGCTGCATTCAAGTGTTTCTTGGATTTATTTCTTTTTTAGGGGAAGGAACTTGCTTGTACCTGTGTGCTTATATTTTATTGATCAGACATTTTAGTCTAGCGCTGAAGTAGAAAGTATTTAATATGTTGGTATTAAAGTATTCCCATGATACAGGAACACACCAGACAATGATATAGCCTGCATGAAATTATGGTTTCACAGTTGTGCCATGCTATAGGCTCCATTGGGCTCATAGTTTACATTAACTGTACTGATAGAGGGGTATAAGTATCATAGTTGTGAAGTATTTCACCTTAATTTGTGATGTACTTGTTTTTGAACAGCTCCAGTATATCATTATGAGAAGCTAATGCTCCATGTAAGGTGTTTTGTCCTATGTACAGTATTCTCTACTGGTTTGATTCTCATTAGGAGTCTTCATGGACACCCTATGTGGGTCTCCTTTATGTGGGTCTTATTGAGCAACCCTGTAGATACTTTCCTGAGAGTAAATCCCAGTACAACACTGACTTCTATGTAGATGTATAGGATTGCTCTACTGGTTTAATTTCAGTATGGATGGAGAGATGTTTTCATCCAACTTGTATCTGTCTTGATCCATAACTGCTTTGGTGATTTTTAAAATAATGGTTATTATCAATGAAATTTCATGATGCTTACATTTTAAAATTAAAATACGTTTACTGGTTGCAGTAGGAGAATTTGGGATTACATGTAAATGAACTGTTAAAGAATTTAAACTCTGTTGGCATGGGGGAGGGAAGAAAGTGTATCTATAAATCTTAAGAATCCATGCAAATGTGAATTGTTACTTGACAGAATACCTTATTTGTATAGTGTGGGTTTGCCAACTTTTTTTGACCACCAGGTGCATTTGAATTTTAAGATTTCTGGGGACACTAGTCACCAAATAGCTGCTAGTAATACAAAATGGCTGCATGGCATAACACTAAATTAGAGAAACAATGACCCCCAACAACCTTATGTTTACCATGGGAAGTCAGCTATGTCCTGCTGGTCCTGATTGTTGAGATTGTACAATATCAATTTTACACACACACACTCTGATAGTGTTGTTTTCTAATAGAAATGGGAGCATTCCTCAGTACCAGGAAAAATATACAAGGTGGCCACACCATACTGGACATTTTGCCTCATAACTTTCTTTCTAGGAGGGCTAGATACTTACTTTACTTACTTTCTTTAGTGAATTAGCATTCCAAACTCTCCTCACAACAGTTTTGCATATAGGCTGTTGTCTGCAAAATGCAGGCAAAGATCACAGACGATAATGTTGTGACTTGCTTGAGGTCAGTGAATAAATTCATAGCCTAGTCACAATTTTGAATTTAGTTTCCCAGCTCCAGTCTTATGCATTCACCCATGTCCACCCTGTCTAACAACACTATTTTTATGGAATCTATGCAGTTTTTTGTGTTCCACACAGCAAAGCAATATTCATAGCACATTTCATATTTTACTGTTGGGGGTAATGAAATTCCTGGCCTCCAGCTCTTAAAAATACATTGGCACCTAGGATTTTTCCAGTTTTCTTTGAGGTTTTTCTTGCTTCTGTTAAGACACGCCCTTAGTAAGAATGGTACAGACACTGTCCTGGACCACACAACACAATAAGCGAAATGATAGCTTACTTACTGAAACTGCCCAAATGTGGGCTCTGAGAGAGGAGTATGCAGCTGCTTTTTTTCTCCTGATCCTTTTTGCTGCTGTCCTGTGTTGAGCTAAGCCACGGTTTGTTATCAAACCAGGATTTGTGAGTTACACTCTCCTTGCTAACCACAAGCTGTAACCAATATTTTGTTTTTTGTTTTTATTTCACTTACGAATCACTCCCATAAGGAATCCTTGGAGGACCTTACTGCTTATTTTCCTTCCTTGTAAAAAAATGTCTCTTCCAGCCATTTTGTCCTTTTACCTGGTTTCAACCTGTAAGAGTACCCCTTGATCTTGCTTCTTGGCTGCTAAGTTTGCTCAGAAGCACTTGAATAGTGTATAAAAAGCTCTGTGGATGTTCCAGGTACATAAAATTTAGCTGATTACCCCAATCTATATACTTGTGACACTCTGAAATAGAAGTGGCAAGTTAGAAGCTCTTTGAAGAAGCCATGCTGACTTGTCTTCAACAAGGTTTATGCTTTTAGGTGTTTTAATGACCTAGCTTTAATCATGCTTTCTTCTAATTACTTAGAACGTCACGTAGGCCTACTGGTCTGTAATTTGCTAGATTCCCTTTAAATACTGGCATTAATTACACTGATAGCCTTCTAACCCTCTGATTCTGGTTTTAATAAGTTGCATTCTTTGTGAAATTTTGGCACTTTTCACATTTGAGTTTGTAAAGAAGCCTTGGCTTTGGCATAGACAAACTTGGCCCTCCAGATGTTTTGGGACTACAACTCCCATCATCCCTGATCTCTGGTCCTGTTAGCTAGGGATGATGGGAGTTGTAGTCCCAAAACATATGGAGGGCCAAGTTTGCCTATGCCTGTCTTGGATGAATGCTATCTTGCTCCAGTGATCTGTTAAACTTCTAATGTGACATTTAGCTTTATAATGAGATTGCTTAGCAGCTTTATTTGGCATGGCTCTTTCTTCCCCGAAAGGAGTGGTTTGACTGTGGAACTCTCATCAGCATTTTTTACAATGAAAACTAGTGGAAACAACACATTTTGTTTTGCTGCAGTCTCCAATCTTCTTACAGTTGTTCTTTCACCCATTTGCTATCCAAGGTTCTTACTGGCTCTTTACTGGTTTCCTGCACTTAATATCTTAACTTAAGTGCTTGTGGGTTTTTTTTTAATACCCTTGTTCATCTTTTTTGCTTGCTTCAACTCGTGTTTGCCACAGTAAGCAGTCTGGTTAATTTACCTCTTTTGAACAGTGCTTCCATTTTTTAAAAAAAGACTCATTGCAATTTACGGTGTTCTTGACATTTAACCACATAGTCTCTTGGATTTGTTCCTTTTCTATCCTTTCTATTTTATGTACTTATTTTATTGGATTTTTATTAAAGTGGTTTGAACAACATCAAAGCTTTCTCGGACAATCTGGGCCTTCGTTATATCTCCAAACCGAGTTACTTTAAACAAACCATCTCCCATTTGGAGGGCTGCCTCTTCTGAAATGAAGTATAACTGTGCTGGACTTGCTAGGAAGTTTTCTGCTCATGTGCATGTTGAATATGATAGAGTTGTAATTGCTCTTCAGAAGAAGTTTGGCAACACATCCTTGATCTGATTCAGGGCACTGCTCAGGATTCAGGCCTCATCTACACTATACATTTAAAACATACTACTTTAAACAGCCCCAAAGAATCCTGGAAAGAGTAGTTTGTTAAGGGTGCTAAGAGTTGCTAGGAGACCCCCTTCACTTCCAAAGCTACACTTTCAGTGGTTTAACGCTGGATGCTTCTTCCCAGGGAACTCTGGGAACCAATGGAAATGAGTTGGGTGGAATGTGGTTGAAGGAGAGAGAAACTTGTTTGATTGGATGCAATTCAGTCTCCAAACAACATTCATAAACCCGTGATCTGATTATGTTTGGATGTGCCCTGATTTTTTTTGTTCATCTCAGTATCATCATCAGAACTTTGATCTGGACCAGGTTAGGGCAAGAATATATAGTATTTGTACTGCATTTCAAACGAAGCCTCTCAAAGTATATTGCACTTGTTTTTCTTTCCACAGTGGTTCTGGATAGGATGACAACTAAGGACTATGCTTTGTTCAGTTGTAAATAACAAAGCCTGGTCACTGGTGGTAATTTAGTCTCTTCTCTGGGCAACTAGACAGGGAAGCGTTTGTAAATTACAGAACAGTTGCTTTTTCTCCTTCTCCTTCTTAGAATCATAGAACTGTAGAGTTGGACCCCAAGGGTCATCTAGCCCAACCCCTGCAATGCAGAAATCTTTTGTCTAATGTGGAGCTCAAACCCACGGAGCTGAGATTAATAGTTGCATGCTCTACTGACTGAGCTATCCCACTATACACCAAATTACTATCATAGATATGTGTGAGCTGGTGGTATTCATGAGTCTGAGTTTTCTGTTTCAGCTTAGATGAAATTGTTGTGTTCATGCTGTACAGAAATAATTTAAATGAGGTTTTCAGTATTAGTCTCACATTTCTTTTCTCTACAATCACCTAGTTTTCCCCACCTAATGTTTATTGTAAACCTTCTATGGCAATTTTGTTTTTTGTTCTGTTTAGTACAAAGTATACAATTGGCATGAAAAAAGTGTTTTAATAGTAGTTTTTGAAGTGCAGCATTGTCATGAGCATTTGAATAGTCATTGTTAACTTGCTTCCTGTTGCACAAATATTCACCCTTCATTCTCTCTCACCCCCTATTACTTTTTAGGTCTTTGATGCTCTGTGTTTACTTCATTCTCTTGCCAAAGTCAAATGAGGAAAATAGGTGGTTTTGCAACCCAGCTGTTAAAGACGGTGGAACCTCCATGCAGTGCCTGAAGGTAACTGTTTCATCCCAGAGAGCAAATATTTCAAGTTTAAACTCATAACAAATTATTTGCTACAGTTTTGTTTTGTTTTTTTTTTTTGAGAATTTGTTGCTAAGTGATTGGTGTCATCGTAAACAAATTAAAGTCGCCGGGTTTTGCTCTTTTAATTAATATATTATAATGATTCCTCCTGAACATCCAGGTGTTGAAGTAATAATTCTAGCAGTTATGTAAACAGTTCCTCTAAAGTCTTAAAAATATAGCCTATCTGGGTACAGAAGCTTTGTTGCCAGTGATGGTTGGGGCTAGAGGCGAAAGTGAGTGAAGCAATAAATGTACAGATTACCTTTATACAGTAGGCTAGTAAGGTAGCCTGTTTCCTAGTTCCTTTGCAAAAATTCATGAAAAAGTATGTGTGAAAAATTTGGAATTCTCAGGATGTTACAGAGTGTCAGTCTCCTAGGGTACCACACACATGGGGTTGTATCCAGTGTTAGTCCTCCTCTAGAGAAGACTCTTTGAAATGAATGGATGAGACCAGCTTGGGTATGTTAATTTCAGTGGGTCTACTCTGAAATAATGTCACCTGCATGTCCCAGGAGGATGTACAATTATTGGGATCTGAGTTAGTTCTTGTGTTTAGGATTTTTTTGGGGGGAGGGCATGCATGCAATAGATGGTTGAAAGAGGCAGAATAGACTAGTAATACAGTGATACCCTGTATCATGCTACCATACCTTGGTTACTAATAGCCACGGGGTGGTCACCGACACAGTTGCTTCTGACTTCCCCCAAAATGTCGCAAAGCAAATCAACCCCTGCCAAAGGCTACCTCACGTACATATGCTGTCATGGAATGATTCTCTTACGTCCTTGAACTGCTGCAGCATCAGTTCATAGCTATATGTTAGGATTTCCTGCTATGAATGTGCCTCAAGTGTTGACACTGAAAACCTTTAAATTGAAAATAATTTTTATGTGTTATTATTAAGCCGATACTTGGGTTTCTTTTCAGCTTTTAAATAATAATCACAGAGTTGAAGCTATAAACTTCCGGATCCTAAAGAAGTCACCATGAAGTTATATGTATTTCTGGTCAACACTGGAACCACCCTTACCTTTGACACAGAACTTGCCGTACAGAAGTAAGTAAATCCGTCTGGTCTTCTGTGAGGAGTCTGTTGCTGGACTGTTCTTAGCAAAGTCATCTCTTGATTCACAGTATATGTTTTGTTTAGGAGTGAGAGTTAAAGCAAAACTGCTTTTAGAATGAACCTGTAGTATTCCAGCTTTTCTGAGACATTTAGAGAATTTAATAAATACTCTCTTATTAATGTGGTTTTTGTGCCATTACATGAACCTTGCCGGAGCTCACCCCCTTCGTCCTTGTTTGAGATCCTTCCTCCTTTGCCAGTCACTCTAAATTAAGAGAGCTTGTGCTGGATATATGGCATGGTCACTGCAGCAGGGCCAACTTACGTTGCCTGTTCTGTCCTTAAACAGTTGGGATGGTTTCTCATATAAAATGCCATTAGTGATGGATTGACAAAGGGCAGTTACTCCTAGCCTCTATCATTGTCCTAGTGTAGGAAGTAACAGTTTAATAACTGAACTTTGGCATTATCTATATTAAGTCTTTAACATTTAGAGTACTCTGTAAATGTATAATTCTTAAGGATCTGTGAAAGATACTGAAACTTTCTTTTGTCATTTTAATCAGTGTGGCAGACCTTAAACAAGCGATCCAAACTAAATACAAGATCGCTATTCAACATCAAGTATTGGTTGTCAATGGAGGAGAGTGTATGGCAGCTGACAGGAAAGTCTGTAGTTATAGTGCTGGAACGGTAAATATTCACTTCTCTTTCCATTATTTCATTTTTTAAAAAAAAGTCTGGAAGGAGAAGAAAGTAATACTTATTATCTTAACACAGGATACAAACCCAATTTTTCTCTTCAACAAAGAAATGATCTTGTGTGAACGTCCTCCAGCTATTCCAAAAACAACATTTTCAGCAGAAAATGAGATGGAATTAAAAGTGGAAGAATCTCTTATGATGCCTGCAGTTTTTCACACGGTAGCTTCTCGGACACAGCTTGCTGTGGTAAGCAATTTCAGACCCTTTAACAATTGGGCTGTGTTAAAGCATTGAGCACTCAGTAAACTCTCTCAAATTGAAGCTAGCTGGACATGTTGCTGCTTTCATGGTACAAAGTTTTACTTTTGGTACTCTTCTGTTTCCTTTTTGTGTTTCCTTTTTGACATATTGGATTAATCCAGGAGTCTGTAAACAAGTTTTGAAATGTCCTCTGTTTGTAGGAGGTTAGAAGTAATGATAAAGTAATGATAATGGTATGGTATGACAGGGTGAACAGGTGTGGAATAAGGAAGGGATTGTGGCATGAAACAGAAATGTGTGATCCCATAGACTGTTTTAGAACTTTTTAGAATCTTGGTAAATGCCCAGAAAACATTGCATTTGCACCTATCTTTAGTTAGTACCATTTTCTCTTGAGTTTTTTTCAAAATTACATTTTCTTTGAACGGAAGACCACCAACATGTTTGCAATAAAAGTGGTATTTCTGATGCAAATGCACTTTATGCTGTTAATGGAAGTGCAAATAGATATGTGTGTTGCATGAAAACTACATGGGTTTTCATAACTTTCTGTAAAATGTTTTGAGGCTTTTTTTTAAAGTTGGCATATAAATCTTACAGAATAAATATGATTACAATTAGGTATTTTAGATGGTTTGTTAAGAACAGATCTCATTTTGCCTTGATTGGGTGGATAAATCCTTTGATACTGTGGGATCCAGTAAATTCCAAAAGTGCATCAAAAAGTGGTCAGCCAGATGTTTCAAAGAAGCTTAACAAGTAGCATGTGATGGACAATGGTGATTTGATAGCTCAGTTTCTGCAGAAGATTCCAGGTTGAATGTGTGGCACCTTCTGTTAAAAGATCAGCTAGCAGGAGGTTGGGAAAACTCTTTCTGAAATCCTGGGCAGCCTCTCCCAGTCAAAGTAACTACTGGGTTAGATGGACAAATAGTCTGGTGGAGCTTCCTATGCTCCTTCATAGCCATATCATGTTTCTCCCTAACAACTAGTAATCAAAGATATGCTACCTCTGAACAAAGCAATTTGTCCTGCCTGTATTTATTTAACCCTAGCATTTATGATATTTTGTGACAATGAATTTCATAAACTTCATTTACTATAGGAAAATGTACTACTTCTTGCTAGTTTGTCCTGAGCCTGCTGCTGGTCACCTTCATTCAGTGACCCTGAGCTCTTTGAAAAGAGGATAATTTATCATATTTAATGAAGTTAGTTGGTTTTATTTCCAAAAATTTTATGCCACCAACATTAGGGGGAAGAAATATTGCGATCAACAGCATGAAGTGAATAAAATTTCATTCGTAAAACAAATACAAAATATATTACAGGTCAGTATATCTGACTAATACATCAACTGATGAATACATCAACATCGGTGGATCACCCCTTGGACAGAAGTGAATAGATTTTGACAGATGCCTAAATTCCAATGTAATAGGTGCCTATCTGATGTTGGCTGGAAGTGCATTCCAAGGGACAGGTGCTTACCCAGAACTAACATCATAGCAGGAGTCAAACTTAGTTTATTGACCCTTATCCAGCTCACTTCAGCACCGCCACACCTGATTCACATGGTATGGAAAAATAGTACTGGGTGTTGTTGATTTACTGATGAGGGCCAATCAGAGAGGATCTTGGGAGTTTTACACAGCCTGGAAGTAGGTAGGAAGTGCTTATTGGCACCTAGCCAGGATTTGGGAATAAAAAAGCTGGAGCATAGGCTGGAAGAGATTTTTCTCTTGCTCTTGCTAGATGCTTTCTTGCATATTAACAAAACATGCAGTGCCTATGTGTTGGCAGGCTTTGGAAACTGCACAGCATATCACCTTGTTAGTTAAAAAAAGTAGACAAGTGATCTGCAGGGCGTGAGGCATTTGAGCCTGTGTTGTTCTGAGCCTTCCAGGACAACTACTCTCACTCAGATTCCTTTTGCAGGGCCTTCTACCGCACATCTTGTCTTTGCACCAGTGAATCATTTTCCTCCTAAGGAATATCTAATAAATGCTTTTAGCGTTTCATATATCTTAACTTGAAAATGTCAGAGTTTTTTGCATCATGTTTTGCAACAAGTTGATATGTATGTCTGGAGCGCTAACACGTTAATGTTTATGTTGTTTTTGTACAGGAAATGTATGAGATTGCCAAGAAACTTTGTTCCTTCTGTGAAGGCCTAGTCCATGACGAACATCTTCAGCACCAAGGCTGGGCTGCCATAATGGCAAATTTGGAGGATTGCACATATTCTTACCAAAAGCTGCTTTTCAAGTTTGAAAATGCATATTCAAATTACCTGCAGTCCATAGATGATATTAAGCTGAAACTTACACAGTAGGTTTGCCATTAGACTCCTCAATAAGAAGCTACCTCTGCATAGTCGCTTTACTGAAAACTAAGGTTTTATGGGTTTGCTTTTTTTTACATTTACAGTAAATTAAATTTAATCCAGTTCCAGTGTCTTTCCACTAATTGAAATAATAAATAGTGCTAATGGTATTATTTATAGAGGTTTAATTTTGGAGTTAAGGCTATAAACCCAAACTTAAATCTCACTGAATTCTTACTTTTGGGTAGATATGTACTGGGATTGCACTGTAAAAAAAATGTAAGTTTTCCTAACCTTTTTTTCTTCAACACTCCAATGCAAGACCGTGACTGGCTCAAGGACACCCAGGGAGCTTCACAGTTAAGGTGTAGTCCAACACTCGAACCATCACACTACACTGGCTCATCTGAAACCGTTTGCTAAATAGTGTTCCACATGCATACATAAAAGTTTTAGCTCTAGTAAAAAATAATCCTATTCAAGAATTCAGGAATTGAATCCATGGAGTACCCACAGGGTTGTATGCCAGCCCTGCCCCTTCCCTGCTGCCCTTTCTGAAAAGGTCTTGTAAGCACATTCAGCTGACCCCAGTTACAGAGGGTTCTCAGTCACATGGGAGACTGTACTCACATTCAGCTGGAGGCAGTTACAGTTCCCTGTCAGACTTTCCTTCATAATGTTGGATGGTTGAGTGGAGAGAGCAGGGTCACTGCTACCCCTCCATGGATACAATTAATGAACATCCGAATAAGGCTCAAGTCATAGTCCAATTCAGAATAGGTTTGAATATTTAATTTTATAAGGAAGCATTTCTTAATTGGAAAAAGTTAAAGACTTGAGTATTAAATTGTATTGAGGACACCTTTGAGAGCATATTTTTAAATTGTTTGCCACTGTACCTCAGTTTCTTTGTACTTAATAGATTTTTGTGTGTGTTCTTTTCTCAAGCTTAGGGGCTGCTGTTTCGATAATGGCCAAGATCCCACTCTTGGAAAGCTTAACCAGACACAGTTACCGGGAATGTTTAGAACGACTAGATTCTTCTGCTGAACGTGGTGGGACAGAAAGTGAAGACACAGAGAATGAGAAGTCCGCTGAAGTGACACTTTCTCCTGACATGCTTAAAATGAACAAACAATCGCTGTTAGCATCATTTTGCAAATCGGTAGAGCACGCAATCCCAGATGGCACATCCTCCGAAAAAGTGGATGAAAACAGCCAAGCCAGTCAAAATCCTTCTGTTCAGGACAGTGATGCTTCAGTGGAACTTAAGGAGACTGATCTGCCTTCTTTCAATGTCTCACTTTTAGACTGGATAAATGTTCAAGATAGACCTAATGATGTTGAATCCTTGGTCAGAAAATGTTTTGATTCCATGAGCAGAGTAAGTTAATGCCTCAAATAATGCCATTGGGTTCTCTTCTAATATTTTGTGTTCTGGCTTTCCAGCTTGCTACAAGTTTAAGCATTCTTCATAGGAATACGGTGAGATGTTCTTACCAGGAGTTCTGAATCAGATTTTAATAATAGTTGTACAATCCTCTTTCTTACTCCTACATTGCATGATGATCTTGCTGTGGTTTGTGGTTGTGGTTTGAGCGAGGTTCCCACTGTTCATGAACAGATATTGTTTTCACATGGTCACTCCCTGTGGGAATTGTGCTGAACAAATATCCTTTTCCTTTCTTGTATCAGCAACCAGTCATCTTCTGAGAGGCTAGGTGTGGCCACTTGCTGCTATTGTCATTGTTAGAAAATGGAAATGAGCCTTGGGTCCACTTCAGAATTGACTAAGTTGTCACAATATGCCCATGATGTTAACTCTGAAATATATTTTAAGACTCTTTTATGGGAAAATAGGCTCTCCCATTGTTAGCATTTCTTTTTTAAAAAAGTAGCATGGGGTCAGAATAGAAACTTGTGGGATACCTTAGGCATTAAGCAAGTGTCCCCAGGACTACCTTCTGAAACCTTCCATCTAGGAAGGACTGGAGCCGCTGCAAAATGGTCCCACTCCATCTAGCAGTCCATAAGCACTTTGTGGGTGATGTTATCTGAGACATCTAAGAGGTCTGCTAGAACCAACAGGGATGGTACTCTATTTAGTTCCCAGCAAAGATCATCCACCAAGGTGACCAGAGTAGTCTTCTTCCTGAAACCAGATTGAAATGGAATTGTTTCGGAGGGATCCCACTTCAGCCTGGACAAGTCCCAAATCTCTCATAATCTGCCCAATTCAGTTCAGATTCATCTGAACAATGCACATACCTGATGGATACATGGTACATGGGCTTGAAAGCTTTAGAGGCCTTATTTAAGAAAAAAAGACCAAAAGAAGCATATTTTGGAGACTTTTTTTGTTCAAATGAAACAAGCTGCAATCCTGTGCACACTTTCTTGGGAGTAAGCTCCACTGAGCATAGTGAGACTTGCTTCCAAGTAAACATGCATTTGGATTGTGTTGTTAATCAGAAGTTTTAAGGAACTAATTAAGGATGACATTTTCATCTGCAGTTTAAAATCTTTCAAGCTTTTGGTTTCTAAAGTTACATATGTGAAATTATCTTTCCATGATCCATTGATAGTATTTTTTGCACTAAAAGTGGTTATTCATGCCAACTGCCTTTTTGTTTTTCAGCTTGATCCAAGGATTATTCAGCCCTTTTTGGCAGACTGTCGACAAACAATTGCCAAATTAGATAATCAGAACATGAAAGCCATTAAGGGACTTGAGGACAGGCTTTATGCATTGGACCAGATGATAGCTAGCTGTAGCAGACTGGTAAATGAACAAAAAGAACTTGCTCAGGTAATGACTCTTTCAGTTTTTATGTGAGTGGCAGGTGGATGATACTGTTTCCCAAGGCTACTGTATCCCCCCACCCCAATAATGGCACTATTTTTAAAGTATCACAATTTTATAATTTAGTATTAAGCCCTAGATTAGTGCAACCCAGGCTAGGAAATGTGCTGTATTTTATCAGAACATGCATTTGGAAGCTAGCCTTCTGATGGAAGACACAGCTGTCTTTTGAAAGGTGGAGCAGAGCTGGCTGTGCCTTTAGGCAAACTGAGGTGGCTGCCTCAGGTGGCAGAAGCCCCAAAGGCAGAGCCCCGTAGTTGCCCTGCCACATCTATGCTGATGCAGTGGTACCTCTGGATACACACATCTCAGGTCGCATATCCTTCAGGATGCGAACGTGGCAAACCCGGAAGTATTTTTCCAGGTTTCGCCGCACGTGCATGTGCAGAAGCGGTCCCTCCGGTTGTGGAAACCTTGGGATCTGACCCGAGCTTTGGAACGGATCCCGTCCACAACCAGAGGTACCACTGTATTAGCTAAAATAACATGAGATCTTGGGAGTGTGCAAGATCTCACATGATTTCAGTGAGATCTCCCCCAAAATATGTGTCAGTGTCAGGGCTGGCAGAGAAGCGGCAGTGAGAGAAGCTAGGCAGGTAAAGGTGGTACTTCTTGTTTCACCTTAAGCAGCAAAACGGGTCTCGACAGCTTGGGTGGAGGCAGAACAACTCCAGGCACTCCTGAATGAGACAGATTTTGTAGGCCAGTTCCAGTCTTTATTCAGGCCTGCTTGGGGACCAAACCAGCTCTAGCCACATGAGAGAGAAACCGGGGTGGGGATGGGTTACACTCTTGATTTTGTTAGATCTCTTGATGGCCTTTGATACACACCACTGTGGGTTTAGGAGTAGGGAGTGCTGTTTGCAGAAGGTAGCATTGGGTGATGCCTTTCAGTCCCCTGGGAGTTCCATGGTGCAATTCAGTTTAAGGGGCCAGTGGGATCAAATGCCATTAGGAAGTATTATAGCACAGCTCTATTTCTCTGTAACATCTGAATCAAGAGGTGCTGTGGAAGTCCTGAAACAGTTCCTGGATTGAGGGACAGCAAACTGAAATGAAACACCAGCAAAGATAGAGGCCCTGTGTGTGAGTGGATACTGGATCTGAAAACTGGTCCGTTGCCTCTTCTGGATGGGGTTGCACTTCCTCTGAATGAACAGGTGCATAATGGGGGGGGGGGGGTTGATCCGTGATCCAGCATTGCCAATGGAAGCACAAGCATCTAGAATGCCTTTTACCAGTTTCAGCTGATAACGCCAGCTGCAGCCATTTCTGGACAAGGGTAGTTTGGTGACAGTGGTACACACAATAGTACTATTAGATCTATAGTCCACTTTAAATGGGGCTGTCCTTAAATTTCATCTAGAGTTGCTGCTAGTACAAAAAGACTGTTGCACGGTGGCTTTTCGAGGCAACGTATAAAGCTTCTGTTGAAAGTATTGCTCTGGCTCCCAATTTGCTACTGAGCTACATTCAAGTTCTTATTACTGGTGTAAAAAGCCTATACAGTTCTGGACAAGGGTATATGAGAAGTCACCTCTTCCTCCTGTATCCTAGTCACTGAGATTTGTGGATAAAGATCTGTTGATGGTACCATGTGCCCTTGCTGTAAAGCATGCTGTGGCGCCAGTTCTCTGCATTTCTCTTTCTTGGAAGTGAAGCAGGCTCCAGCACTGTTGCCATTATTTATTTTGTTTATTTTGTGTCCTTCACCCTAAGTTCCCAGGGCAAGTTACAATATTATAGCACAATTGGGATTCAAGTTTCTCACTCCCATAACCCCCATCTCTGTTGCTCCTGCAGCAACTGTAATTAATTGCTCGCTTTAAGCTACCTGATTTTACTCTTTGATAAACATTTCTCTGTCACAGTGACCCTGAGCCACATAGGTTTATTGTGAGAGGAGGGTGTGTTGAACCTGCTGCCTCAAAGCAGAGAGAACGATTGGCTGTGAACTGGACTGGATCCTGTTTGTGGAACTGGGATCCATTAATATTGCTGACAATATTATTTTAATTTTCGACATAGCTGTGTGAATTGTGCATGACATAGAGTGAAAATAAAAATAAATTCTTGATTTTATAAATAAATTCATCCATTAGATTTTCATCAATATGGTCAGTAGGTGGCATTGCATAATAAGGCTACTTCCGCTCAACTCCTAAATCAAATGTAAAGCTGTAGAGATGTTTGTGCTACTTACATTCATTTGTGACTTTCATTTGGTTGTGTTTATTTCAATAATGCATATATCACATTTTTTATCCGAAAATGCCTTTCAGGTAGCATACATAAAAATTAAATGCAATATTGAAATAAACTTAAAAGTCGTGAAACAAAAATATAGGAAAATTGAGAAGAATAAACTATTCAGCCAGTTAAAAGTACAGCAATCTAAAATCCCTGGGCAAATAAAAAGGTTGAAGCCTGTTGCTAGAAAGAATACAGTGTTGATTGTTTGCTTTTCTTTAAAATCTTTGTATTATGAATATAAAAAGCTATATTTTATTCAAAATCCAGCCATTTCTATATGTAGAATACAATGCCTTTTCCCATAATTATGTGGAGACATCTGACGTTCTGAAGGATTCAAACGATCAGCTGGTTATGTGCTAGCAATCCTGCCATTGACAGCTGTGTCCACAGTTGACACGCTCTATGTGTAGCTTTCAACAGCCACTATTTGTGTTAATTGAAATCCCTATGTGGGACATAATTCTTGAAGACAAATATTCAGCTTCACCTCATAAATATAAAATGATTTCATATGTAGTTCCACATGTTTACTAGCTGTCCAATGTATTTTTTCAGTGGCGACTCCCAATTGATGGTGCAATGTTTTCCTTAAACATTTCATTATTCCCCGCTTCACTACCTTTTGGCACTAAAAGAAGACAATCATATTTTCCTTAGTTTTTAATGGACAGTCTTATTCTTGTTGCTTTTATTGTTCTGTGGTTTAATTTTTTATTGTTGGCTACCTTGGAAGCTAACCATGGATTATTATTATTTTTTTAAAAGCTACTTCATGTAAATAAGATGCAGAATTTTTGTAGTTTGCAATTTCATTATATAGCTGTGTCTACAATCCTGTACGTGCTTACCTGCGACTACCATTGAACTCAATGGGGCTTATTTCTGAGTAGGCATAAGATTGCCCTGTAGCAGAAGTAAAAACATAATTGAAACTCTTTTAGTAATAATTCACTAAAATGGAGCAAGGTCCTTGAAACAGTAGGAAAAATATATTTTAAAATTAGCAGTTTGCGTGACAGAACAGTATGGTTTGTTAGTCTTGTTGACAGATGTTCTATTTTAATGTCATGCAGTTATATAAGTAGGTTTTAACAAATGAGGTTTTTTACTCTAGGCCAGTAATTAAGTTATGGTTTGCAGAAGATGTGCCCATTTTGCATGGAGTACTAAATGATCTGAATAGTGTTCTTGTCCTTGGTTTGTGTATATGAAGCTGGCACAGAACATTTGACAAGATAGTAAATAAATATGTATTAATTTCTATTTTTATACCACCCACCATCATTTCAGTGTCACAGCTTGGGTTACAAATGAAACATCAAGCTCATAGAAATAGAGAATTGTAGAGTTGGAAGGGACCCCAAGGGTCATCTAGTCCAACCCCCTGCAATGCTGGAATCTCAACTAAAGCATCCATGACTGATGGCCATCCAACCTCTGCTTAAAAACCTCCAAGGAAAGAGAGTCCACCACCTTCCGAGGGAATCTGTTCCACTGTCAAACAGCTTTTACCAGCAGAAAGTTTAGTCAGAATCTCCTTTCTTGTAACTTGAAGCCATTGGTTCGAGTCCTACCTTGTCAGTTGAATTGTGTTTCTTTATAAAACTGCACAATGTCTTGTTTTAAATGTGACAGCTCAAATAACTAACACTGTTTAGCTTGGTTTTGGGATATGCATGGATCTCGGCTATCAGGGAGCATTAAGATGTATTATAATTGAGTGATTATGTGCTGTGAAGACCAGGCATCATTGTCATCGTCATCATCATCATAATTTATTTATACCCCGCCCATCTAGCTGGGTTTCCCCAGCCACTTTGGGCGGCTTCCAACAAAATATTAAAATATAATAGTCTATTAAACATTAAAAGCTTCCCTAAACAGGGCTGCCTTCAGATGTCTTCTAAAAAGGCAGTGTTTTTGTCCTGCTTTTGTTTTCATATCTTGCCACAACAATGAGTTTTAAACCTGTTTTCTTATAGGGATTTTTGGCTAATCAGAAGAGAGCAGAGAACTTGAAAGATCCTTCTGTATTACCTGATTTGTGCTTGAGTCATGCAAATCAATTGATGATTATGTTAACTAACCACCGGAAACTTTTAGATATTAAACAGAAATGTACTACTGCCAAACAAGAACTTGCAAATAATCTACAAGTCCGGCTGAAGTAAGTGATGCTGCTGCAGTGCTATATGCTCCTCAACCATGTTTTGTTTTGTTTCCTTTTTATTGTCACGAGCCTGTCATGCATGCAACGCTTCTAAAATTATGTTTTTATGCAGGGATGGGAAACCTCCACTTCGTAATGGTCAGTAACTAAATGGCCTGCTATGTCAAGCATAAAGTACTAGGTGCTAAGATTGGAGATATCTGTAAAGTTCGCTCATCTCTTTTTGGGTGGGGTGGGGGCTTGCTTTTAGTGTTGTGCAAGAAAGATATTTAGTTCATATCCGACAGTCAAACCTGAATTTAGATTTAATTTTGTTAATGTGACTTATTGGGACAGTTCTGGGATCTTTAACTTGGTACACGATGCATAAATCAGCTGTATGAGAATCTAGTGTTTTGTTTTTGTATTTTTACCATGCCATTGAAGCTTGACCAATATGCCGTATAAGCAAATATAGGTAGATTTGTAGAACTGGTTTTTGGCATTCTGTATTATATTCTGGTTTTTGGCAGAAAATGAACAGAGAACTTCTCTTTTGTTTACAAATGAGCAAACTGATACAACTCTGGAAACAGGAGTTCTGGTAGAAGCATCCAGTGGAGAAATTTTATTGCTGTTAACAATTCAGTATGCTACAGTGAAACTTTGTATTCCATAGGTGGTGCTGCTTTGTAATGCTTCATGCTGACCAGGATGGAGAGAAACTTCAAGCGTTGCTTCGTCTTGTAACAGAGCTGCTAGAAAGAGTGAAGATTGTAGAGAAGCTTAGTAATGTCCCTCAGATGTACTGCTTGGCTGTTGTTGAAGTTGTAAGGAGAAAGATGTTTGTAAAACACTACAGGGAGGTAAGCAACTTGAGTACAATACCTAGATCTCAGATTGAAGACTTGAGGAGGGAACATGACTGTGTGTGTATGTATGTTTAATATAAATATGTATTTTTTCTTATAGTGGGCTGCTGCTTTAATAAAAGATGGGAAACATCTTTATGATGCAGAAAAGGCCAAAAGGGAATCTTTTGGAAAGTTATTTAGTAAGTATTTTCTCTCTCACTCACTCTCATTCTTAAACCTGTAATATTGATACATACACCACTTTTATCTCTGAATAATAATTAGGTCATACATGTGCCTACCATGTAAAGGCTATTTTAAACTGCAGCATTTTGTGACTGTTTCCTTATGTTGAACTAGTTGTGTGCAGATAAAAACTAGACAATTGGGGGGGGTTGCTTTTGAAAACTACCACCATCCCTTCTCTTTCCTTTCTTCCCTTTGCTTTATTGCCCTAGGCCAGGTGTGAGGAACCTGTGGGCCTCCATCTGTGGCTGAACTACAGCTTGCATCACTTTTGGTCATGCTTGCTAGGGCAGATGGAAATTGTAGTTCAGCAACATCTGGAGGGCCAAAGATTCTTCACAGCTGCCCTTGGACTTTCTCTCCCACCCCTCACCTGAATTATACAATGAAATAACCTTTTATGTAAAAGTTGAAAAAAGGAGATCTATAGGTATACATGGGAAAAATAAAATGAAATTGCCCCTGTTAAATTTGCACAAATAACTTGCAATGTAGTTCTATATTGTTCCTCTTAATAGTGTCCTGAGAAAGAACTGATAGGAAATGCATTGGGCTCATTCCCCCCCCCCCCCCAAAAAAGAAAAAATCCTCCCCATTTTTGTTGTTGTTTGTTTTGTTGTGTGTACACACAAACATAGAGACATATACATACATATACACATACATACACATATGTGAATAAATCAAGTAATATTTATTTCTCTGAACAGGGAAATCTTTTCTAAGAAATCGTTTGTTCAGGGGACTTGATGCCTGGCCCCCATCCTTTTGTGTGAGTATACCATGCTTTTTATTTTTAATGTAGACTTTTCCCAAACACTTTGAGCAATTAGTATAATTTGAATTTAGAAGGAAGTGTGTAGCTACTTTTTGTATTAACTAGCTTGTGAAGAAGGGGGTATTTAGATTCTTGGTGGCATAGAATGATTACTCTGCCTCTTGATTTAATACTATACTTGCCCTAGAATAATTGCTCTGGTAGCATAGATTAGTGATCTTTCATCCAGTGTAACCATTTATGTCTATATTTTCATTTAAAAGTGTAGACAAATACTTCAGGCTTATAAATAGTCTCTACCCTGGCTGTCTGAGGCACAGAAGAAACAACCAGGTTGGGAAGCTTATCAAACACTGAATACTATTTTCTTAGAAATATCTGGTCATTTGTTTAACAAATTTATTTGTGGACAAGCTACTTTTGTAGATTTGTTTACAAGCCTCAGATGTTCCTACTTTCAGCTGCAGCTGTTTTAGTGATCAGGAGACATTCAAGCTCCCTGCACAGTCTTTCAACTGATAAATGGAAATTAAAATATATCTCAATGGTCTTTATTTATAGGCTTAAAAAAATATCTCAGGTGTCCAATCTATTTTGCTATTTATCGTGTTCTCATTGATTTGTTTTACATACAGACCCGAAAACCTCGCAGGTTTGATGGTGAACTTCCTGATATCTCATTATCCGATCTGCAATTTTTGCAGTCCTTTTGTCCTTCAGAAGTCCAACCATTACTCAGGTAAAATGAGTTCCTAAGCATGTGGACAAGCAGAAAATAGATTGGGATCTACTGCTAGATCTCTGGGCAATTTGTAGTAGATTGGCAGTGGTTCCCATAACAATAAACTAGTAAAATTGTAGTAAGGTGGCTCAGAGAAAAAAATAATATCTGCCATAGCTAGCCTTGCTTTATAGTATTTATTTATTTCCTTTGGCCAGGTATTTGTATGGTTTGGTGACCTAGTTTTAGAGGCTGTTAGAATCCCTGATCTTTAGCAATTAGGGTTCAAACTGAACACTTTTGTGGCAGCAGGACTTTTCATGATAGCACAGGATTGCCCTCCTTTGAATAGCTGGTAAGACAGAGACAGTTGTGAACTTTTAAACATCTTTAAAATGTCTGCCCAGGCTTTTGGGACTCTTGGCTCTTGATTTTTATGTATATTTTTGTTTTGTGCATGGTTTGGTTTTATCTGTGATAATACAGTTGTGTTTTGTCATTTTTAACTTAGAGTTTGGAAATTTTGTTGAATATTGTGTTGTTTTATGTAAATCATAGAATCATAGAACTGTAGAATTGGAAGGGATCATGAGGGTCATCTAGTCCAAACCCCTTGCAATGTTTGCCCAACGTGGGACTCAAACCCACGACCGCTAAACTACTTAAAGATTTTGAATATGTTAAGTGGTATATTTTTATATATAAATATTCTTAAATGCAGTTAACACTTGTAATCTGTTAATATCTGTTTAATGTAATCTGTGTTAATTACTCTGTATTTTTAAGGGTTCCTATACTTTGTGATTTCGAACCTCTCCACCAGCATGTACTTGCTCTACATAATCTGGTCAAAGCAGCACAAAGTTTGGATGAAATGTCGCAGACCATTACAGATCTGCTGAACGAACAAAAGGTACCATTGTATTATATGTGTGACTTTATATGTGGGTAGATTGTTGAATGCCAATCCTAAACACAATTACTTAGAAATTAACTAAGTTGTGAAGTGAATCGGTGAGGAATATTTCTGAGAAATGTATTTTGTGAACAAGAACAAAAAAAAGTTGCTTCTCAGTTCCTCGGCCTTTCCTGAGAGTACCCAACTTTCAGTAGATGTTTCTTGTGGAGTGTCTCTTCTCTCTACAAGAAGGCAAACTGCCTGCAGTTGGCAGCTTATTGCCCATACTTTATATAATATCGCAATCAACTGCCCTAAAATTTTTGATTGAGAAACTAGGAGGGTTCGATCCTTTGAATCTTGGCATTTTGCCAAACAGACCTTTTTAAATGCTTTCCTATTTTTTTGTAAAGTTAACACAACTTATTGGACATACTGGAACAGTCAGCTAAAAGTTGCTTTCCCTAACCTCCAAAGATATTTTGTGGTGCTTAAATGTTGGGTTTTAAGTAACATACTTAATCACAAAACGTTTCAGGTTTAAACATAGTTAAGTGTCAGTTATGTATTTCTGAAAGCATCTGTTGCAAATCCGTGAGCTTGTCACCTCATCAGGGGTCCGTCCTTTGATTGTTTATTACACCACCCTTCTTAGAAAGGTAACATATGGAGAGACTTAAATCAAGGAGAAAATTTGTAAAATATTTATCTTGGTGTTCTTTTTCAGTGCATTGTTATAGGGGCTGCTTCTGTTCATATTTCTGCTTCTCAGGATATTTTTTTTCTTGGGAATTTACTATTGATATTAATTGGAAAGCATTTTGCTGCAAGCCTAAATTAGGCTTGCATGGCTAATACTGGAAATATTTTTTAAAATACTAATTGAATGGAAAGAAAATGTGATACTGAAGCAGAATCCACTAGTTATAGTGTGCTTTTTCTGAACTCAGTCTTTGCACCTTGTTTTGTCAACACAACATAAAAGCTGAATAAACAATTAATTTAAGGAGATATAGCTTGAAAGAAACTAAGGTAGAAATTACAGAGCGTGATCATGGCTAGATTTCATTCATATCTTTGTGTTATGTGATTCACTTATTAAATAAAATTGTACTTCCATAAATGCATGTAAAAGCGGAAATCCCAGTAATTCAGAGTAATGTAATTTACCATCTGACAAGTATTTCAGGACCTCTATCATACACTAATTATAACCAGTTTGCTACATAATGTTCTAGCACAGGAGCAGGCAACCTTTGTTGTGGGTTGCATGCTGGTGGTTGATAGAGCCAGAGACAAAAATGTTCTAAATTAACTGATTCAGAATAAAGGCCGCCCTGCCACAAATAGCATTATGGCTACCTCAGATTAGAATTCCTAGTCTTCTACAAGTCTACTCAGAAGTAAACCCCACTGGTTTTGATGTTAGTTCTCAATACATATAAAAACATTTGTTTTTAGTACAACAAGCATATAGTTTCCAGGCCCTTTTTAGAAAGGAAGTACCGTATTTTTCGCTCTATAACATGCATCTGACCATAACACGCACGTAGTTTTTAGAGGAGGAAAACAAGAAAAAAATATTCTGAACGAAACAGTGGGTGCATGATTTTTATGGTTCATGCTGTGGCCACAGACATGTGATCTGATGGTGAGTTTGGGGTAGCCCAATGCAAAAATCCTGAGGATCCATGTGGATCCGTGCTTTGTAACCACGTTTTAAGTGGGGAGGGAAGGAAAAGCACTCAAGGGACAAGGAGCACGCGTGGAGAAGGAGCTTTTCGGCGAGCTGAGCGGGGAGGAGGGAGGGAAAGAGCACTGTTGCTTTAAAGGTATACTTAAGGTACTTGCCCTGTGCCTGGGTTTTTTCCCATTTAACAGTTTGCAGCCTTTTCCTTCTGCTCCTTGTTTTGAGGCAGAATAGATTTGAGCAAGTGAGGACTTGGATTGCAGGGGATTCACCATTAGCTGTGTAAAAGCGCTCCTCCTTGTAGCCTGAGTGATAAGCAGCCACCAGCAGCAATAGAATGGAGCACAAAAAAGTGGTAGGGGCACTAGGACCCAGACAATGCTCGAATCTATCCTGCCTGAAAACAAGCTGCTCCCTCCCAGCGGATCAGCTGAGACGCGGGGATTTGCGAAGTTTTCCCCTCTCCCTCATCCCCAGCCTTTTTTTTTTAACTTCCTGGTTTTCACTGCGTGGCTCAGAGCTCGAGGTTGGTTTTATTTTGCTGCTGGTTGCTTAAATTTTATCTTTCCTGCCGTCCCTCTGCAGCCTCATTGCTCTGTTTAGAGAGCGCACGGACCTTTGCTAGCGTCTGTCCCTCCTCCCGTGTAAGCGGCTGCTGCCCGCTTTGCTGCCATGGCTCTCCTTCCCTCCCTCCGCTCCAGGTCACTTTAAAGCAAGCAAAGCAAGAGCCTCCTAATGTGTGTAAGCGGCTCCCGCTTTGCTTGACTGACGGCAGCCATGGCTCCGATCCGTGCATTCGCTCCTTAACACGCACAGGCATTTTCCCTTACTTTCTAGGAGCAAAAAAGTGCGTGTTTTGGAGCGAAAACTACGGTAAAAATAATTCCCATTTTACTTCGGCATACTATGCACACACATACACGCAGAACTAGAGCATAAGCATACCAATTCATTTTTGGACAGCTTGGAAGGGGGGTTATTTTCTCCAAAGCATGCAAGCAGGAAAAAAGTTGTTTCAAAATTCCTTTATGTTTTATCAGATAAAATACTGTCCATTTCAAATATTCTGAAATGATATAAAAGTGGAGGGGGGGGGAGAGAAATTAAACTAGGAACAAATGAATGAAACAGAATGAAAGGAACTCTGATGGGATGCAAGCATGAGGCAGCTTCAGAAGGTGCATCAAATGAGATTGGGGTACTGATTTGCTGGTGTGCCCTGGTTTTACTTTCTGCTACCTATAGCTGCCAGTACGATGTCATAAGGTTTTATGAATTCCTCCTTCTCTAATGTGAAATCCTGCCACATGTATGGAGCCCACTCGAGGCCTATCTTAGGAATTGTTTACGTTTATGGAATGATAGTATTTTAACTCTGGCCTGTGTTTTATACTTTTAGGCTTCCAACAGTCAAGCCTCACCACAGTCTGTCACTACACCAAGGATGGAAAGTACAACAATTGCTACCTCTCCTAGAACTCCTCCACCACTCAGTCTTCACGGTCCTTTGTGCCCTCCTGTGTGCCCCCCAGGTCCTTTAGAAGAATTGTCTCCAGACAGTATTGATGCTCATACATTTGATTTTGAAACGATTGCCCATCCAAGCATTGAACAAGCCCTTAAGCAAGGGTCATTAGACTTGGACTCACTGGCAGAAAGTCCAGAATCTGATTTTATGTCAGCTGTTAATGAGTTCATAATAGAAGAAAACCTAACGTCACCAAATGTGATAAGTGATCCTCAAAGTCCAGAAATGATGGTGGAGTCTCTCTATTCCTCAGTTATCAATGCAATTGACAGCAGGCGGATGCAAGATACAAATATATGTGCAAAAGCGGAAGCTTTAGAAAATTCTGCTATAAATGTTTATATGGAAAAATGTAGAGATGTTGCCGAGGAATCTCGGTTAAATTTAATAAACATAAAAGAAGACCTTTGTCATTTTAGAACATTTGTAGAAAAAGAACAATGTGACCTTTCCAGTTCTTTAAAATGTACTTCAATAGAAATAAAGAATATTATAGAAAAAGTAAAATTTTCTCTTGAAAAAACGCTAAAAGATAAACACCAGAAAGAGCTGCAATTGGTAAAAACTGAATATGAAAGCAAAATGAATACTTTAGTTGAAGATGGTGAAGAGAACAAAAAAAAGATCACAAAATTAAAAGGTGACTTAAAAGGTCTTGAAGATGTTTTGCATGATAAAGATAATGAATTTGCAATAGTAAAGAATGAAAAGGAAGCAGTTGTGTTTTTACAAAATGAAAAGGAGCAAAAATTGCTTGAACTGGAAAGTCAAATGAAGAATCAGAGTTGTGAAATTAAAGAACTAAGAGAGTCACGTGAAAGGGTGATGGAGAGTTTGAAAAAACTTCATACTGAAAACGATGAAAAAATGCAGCTTCTGAGAGCAGAACTTCAGACTTTGGAGCAAGATCACTTAAAGGAACTGGAATCCAATTTACAGGAAAGACATACACAAGAATTTGATGAACTAATGGCTAAACACAATGATTGCTTAGAGGAGTTGAAAAAGGAGAATAAACTCCGACTTGAACAAATGCAAGAAACTCATGCTGCAAATGTCCATGAGAAAGAACAACAGATTGAGGAATTAAAGGTCAAGGTTTCTGAACTGTCTGACTTAAGATGCAAATTAGAGGTTGAACTTGCACTGAAAGAGGCAGAAACAGATGAAATGAAAATACTTTTAGAAGAAAACAAAACTCAACAGCAAGATAATCTAAAAAGTCTTATTGACAAGGAAACTGAAATGTTAAGAAAACAGATTGATAATTTGAACCATGTAATACAAATAAATAATGATGAATATCAGGTGGGTCTAGCAGAGCTAAGAACTTTAATGACAATTGAGAAAGATCAGTGCATTTCAGAATTAATTGATAGGCATGAAGAAGAAACAAATTTGCTTAGAACTGAATTAAGGAAAGTAACTTCTTTGCACCAACAAGCTCTTGAAGCAGAAAAAAGATTGGAAGAACAAATAACAGAGTTGCAAGGTAAGCTAGAATTGGAAGTCAGTGCCCTAGAAAAGCAAAAAGAAGAAAATTTGGTATTGTGTGAACAGCAAAAGAAATATGAAGCCACTATCAGTAAGTTTGCAGAAGAAAAAGAGCTACTATTAACTAATCATGAACAGGACAGGAAACTGCTTGTTCAAAAGCTCAACTGTGAAAAAGAAGATGCAGTCCGAAATGCCCTTAAAGAATTTGAATTGCAAAGGGAAGCTGTTGAAAAAGAACTTTTGGGGAAAATCCAGCAACTAGAGATGCAAGTTAATCAGAGGTACTGTATGAATTAAGTTGCCCTCTAATGCTTGAAATAAAATAAACCAACAGTGCTTAATATAATTTGTAGTCAGTTGAGTAAGTGCAGTCTCAAACTATAGAAGGTTTTCTCTGTTCTTGGATTAATGGTTCCTGCTCTTGCTCAGATGCATCTTGTCTCCTTAGATATGTTTATCCTTTCCCCTCGTTCAAACCAGTCCCTAATTCCATCATTACATGACTTATGCTCAGGAGCACGTAGTTCTTTTTCTATTGAACTTCTGTATTCAAGCTAGTAAGTATACATTGTGATTGCAAAAATGCTGAGCTTTTCTGCTTCTTTTTAGATAGTTCAAGCTCCTGAGTTAAGGACTTCATTCAAACCTCCTTTTCACATCTTCCTGTTGGGTGTAGATTTTTTCTTTTTCTTTTTCATCTTCCAATGGATAGGTGGACCTAAATCAATCAATCACCCCATGAAATTGGTGTCCCTATGTTAAACACAAGCTGTGTGTAAGAAAGAATTTAAAAATTACCTTTCCCCTAGGGTGAAAAGTTGTTGGATAAGAGAAGCACCTTCACACAATCTTGCAGCATTAATCAAGCACAATGTGCATTATTTTAAAACTGTCACATCTAAATTCAAAATTCTTTTTGATTGATAGGGCAGAATCCCTCATTTTTCTAGTAAAGGAATTCTCCCCATAGTGAAAGGGAACCTTTGGATCCAGCTCATAATGTTTATTGATCATGAAGGGGAGTTTGCACTGAATGCCAGATGGAAGTGATACATCTGTCCAAGCTGAGCAGACTGAATTCCTTAAGTGAATGATGGAAGAATATTTCTGTTTTTTAAGATCAGTCATTGACAGCAGAAAGTGATATTCATAACAATGTTTCTGGCTGCGCACAAATAGCTTTAAGAGTCACTGAGTTTTATCAATTGAGATTTTGGCTTTTTAAAATTTGATTTTAATGGGAAAGCAGCATGCGGGAGTTTTTAAAAATCAGTCTGGCAGTTTATCAGGGACAAAATACTACACAAAAGTGCTCTTAAAATATAACTATAGGGCTGCTTAAAAACCGTGGCACTTGTTTTATTCCCCAGATATCTTTTAGGAATTAGGTTTTTTAAAAAAGATTTTGAAGCTGCCCTATCCAAGAGTGAAATTGAACTTTTGATTGATGGATGGAATTTGAACACTCCACATAGGCCTGGTTCTCCCTCTCCACCCCTCTTGTTACCCATAAAAGGAGACCAAAAACTTCTGGTTTAAATTTAAACAGTATCTTCGGAACTCTTAAGAACTGTAATTTGTTTTAAACTTTGGTTAATGAAAATAAGCGAAGGTTAAACTGTGGCTTCTCAAGCTGTCATTTAAGCAAACTACCTTTATTTGAGTTTGGATGTCACAGGGAACCACTGTTATTTTAAAATGGAAAATTGTAGGGAGAGGAGAGTGTAGAAGCCCAAGCCTCAATACAGTCCATTTTTCAGCAACAAGCTGTGGTTTCTCGTTACTTCTAACAGAGCCATACAGTGAACTGTTCCCGAAGGGTTGCCATGTTAGTCAGATGGCGGACTCTGGTTCATGAAAACGAATACAACAGCAATATTAATAGTCTTTAAAGTGGCACAAAAATATGTTTGTTTACCTAAGCACCGTTCTAAGTACTGATCAGTGTTAAAATTGGAACATAAGATTCTAAGAACGTTAATAGTGTGCATAATTTGCATTCAAGGAACCCAGTAACAGACTTTTCCAGAATTAGATACCTGTTTACCAAAAATACTTCAGGCTTCATTTCCTACCTTTTGAAGCATATAGTAGCAAAATAATAGTGGTAACTGTTTCAGCTTTTCTATAAGTAAAGTGATTAGTGGAGCAGCTGATATTTTATTTCTGGGAGGCCTGAAGTGACTTTACGAAGATCACTGGACACCACAATGTCACAACCAAAACAAAACCCAGATATTTGAAAAACTTAAGATGCTGAAAATCTGGCAAATGTATTCACTTCTACAGTTCAGAAGTAGCCTGAAGTAAAATTATGTTCTAAACAAGTTCTTTGTACATATGACCTATGTTCTTTTCCTCAAATGAAATACCATGGGCCATCTTCAAATGTGATGTGATATCGAGCTAAGTATTTATGCTTGTTATAATTACTAATTTTCAGTAGTGAAGATACGTTGTTAAAAATTATGCAGTCTAATGATGTCCTATATTTATTTTATGGCTGTTACGCCCTTTGTGATAGTCAATGTATATAAATTAGACATTTATGCTCATGCATTGAATACATGCAGTGCTCATGCCTGAAGGGGCATTCCTCAGGAAATTTGAAAGCACTATGTACAATTGCTTACTTGCAACTGAAAGAGCTCTTCTGTTGTTCGCTTCATTAGATAGCATATAGAAGAGCAATTACATATATGTCTGTAAGTAGTAATCAGGCTTGTTAAAGTTGATTACCTAGGGTGTGGGGATGTTGAGGGTCTAAATCCAGGCATGCTGATCTTCCAACACGTGATCACTAATAGCATGGTTATTATGTGGGCCGGTGGCGGCAGTGGAAGAAGGAGAAGAAGAAACAGAAGTGTATGCATAGGTGTGTGTTTTTTCCAGCCAAGTTTCTCTGGACAGAAGAATTTGCTTGCAATGAGTAAAAACATGGGCTACAAATCCAAGAAGCTATTTTGGCTCATACAAGGGGCTTCTACTAGCTTAGTGGAAAACTCAACTGTTTTTTTCTTTAAACAGATGACCCACACAGCCGAATGCAATACCACCGACTGCTTTTCAGTTTTTTAATAATGGGGGAATAGAGAGAAGGGCTTTGGAGGAAAATATTAATGAGTGAACATGTTCACATGCGATCAGGCTATTCCTCAGACTACAAGCCGTGTGTGGCTTTATAGGTTAAGTCAGCATTGTTGTTGTTTTTTTAATTGAGCTAGGGAAACTAGTTTAAACCAAAGAAATCTATTCTTCTCAATGGTCTTGGTGATCTATTTTGGAATAGTTGAGATCCTCCAAGTAGTCTTCAGAGGCAGCCACATGTACAACACCTTGTAGTTTACACACTGCATGATATTAGAGCTTGAATTACCCAGTCTTTGTCCACCAAGGAGTCCTGCCACTCACAACACTAGTGATGTGGGGTGGGTATTTTTCCATGGCAAAAAACGCCTGTTTTGTAAGTTGTTTATTAACAATGAATTGATGCCAATTGAAAATAAATATTAGACAAGCTTGGCAGTTTCATTTTTTAGCTTTGTTTATGAAATACCAAAAAAAACCCACACATCCACCAATGCAAAATTAGATCATATACCTAGGGCATACTTTGTTTTTTAAAATGCAGATTACCCTAATTTTCATAGAAAATCTTACAATTCAGTGGTATCTGGACAACCCACAAAACTGTGCAGCAGCCTCAGGAAGTACTTTGTACCACAGATGTCACAGGCTGTTAAGTAAGTGGCAGATCTTACAGCACTCCAAAGCTACAAAATGTGCCGTAAGGAAAAGTGTAACCCAGTCCAGCACAGGTGGACAATGTATTCTACTCCAAAGAAAATCTCACAGGCTTCCATCCACCCCACCCAACTCGTATGGACCCTGCACTCACAACCTTGACATTATTAGCCCAACAACTCTGACCTACTCAGCTAGCTAGACTTTGACTTCCTCCATCTCCACTCAAAGTATTTTCTTCCATGAGTCAATAGTTTGTTCAACATGAATAATGAAAAGTAAGTCTAAGATAGCTTTAGTAATGATCAACTACTTAGTTGTTTTCAAGGTTCTTTAGCTAATACTTTATGTTGGTTTTAGTATGGATTTAAGTTTTTTCTGTTGACAATGTAAGTCTTTTTGATCGTGTAAATTAAAGTATGGGTTAATGAAGTAAAGGTTTTTTAAAACCACAGCAGCAGCACCAACAACAAACTAGCAATCCAAGACATTATCTACTCAAAACTGTTACATGCAGGTCAAGTCAGACATAATTATTTTCTTTAGGCAACCTGCATTTTTCTCTTTGTGTGGAACTTTTCACATAGTGCAGTCTGGGCCATGGACTGCCACAGGAACTTTCTTCAGTGATCTTGTTAGTAGTTGAGCCAGCTTTCTCCATCTAGGGTGAAATTTTATGCAGTCATCCTCTGTATAGACACAAAGTGGTGGTTGGCGGGGGGGGGGGGGAGAGAGATATGAAAATGTCTTGTTCTCCCTGCACATGGGCAACCCCATGCCTTTTAATCAGCAAAGAGCGAGTTCAGAGTCCAGGGGGATAGGATAGATGCAAGGCAGATTTTATTTTATATAAATCTGTATATATCTATCTATACTCTCTTTTACTCGGGGGAGGGGGATAACTCTGTTCTTTTGCTCCATTCCAAGAGTACACAACTTTAGACCACTTAATGCACAAGTAATCTGGGGTGCTTGCTAGGGATAAAGGCAATCCAAAGCTTTTGGGGCATGGTTGAGTGGAGCCAGTGCCCCCATGGCAAAGATCCTTGAGTATCTGTCTGCTCACCACAAGATCAGGGACTAACATCACCAGGAAACCCTTGGAATACTTTTTTAGAAGGTTAAAGCATTGTGCTCTGTAGAAATAGTCCAAGGCTGTTGTTGGGGACGAATAGAGCAAGAAGAGAAGAAGCCAGGCTCAGGCAACTGTTCAGGTAAAGACTAACCTATCTGGGCATACGTATATATAGTTGGGTGCAGGAATGCCTGGAGGAGGGGGGAAAGGTGGGAATGTGGTGGGACAATACAGCTTCCAGTTTCTCTCATGTCTGCAACTGGGTGTGCTAAGCACTAGAAGCAAACAGTGGTGAGCCATTGTTTGGTTAGAGGGTAAGATTAGGACTGAAAGGAGGCCGGTTCCAAGATCACTGGCAGATCTTGAGTCCGTCTGACATACCTTCACAGAGTTGTTATGAGGACGGACAGGAACTATGCATGCTGGACGAAGGGCAGGGTTTATTTTTAACCAGGATTCCTCGTTTGAATATAACACTAGGCTGAGATTCTTTGAAAGTAACCTTGGCAGAAGTCCTGGAATTAGGAGAAAGGGGAGGCACATGGATTTTGTTTCTTATCTGGAAATAAACACAGAGCTGCAGCCTTATTTTGTAGATTATAGAACTTGTTTTTTTAAATTGAGCTTTATTATATTCTCAGGGGATTGTGGAAGGGATTCATTGGTACCAAAGTTTTAAAAGCAAAAATAATACATTTTCAGTTGTTGGGGATCAAGCTAGTTTGTGAGGCATGGCCACATCAAGACATAATGTGCTTAGTGCCAAGTTGTTTTATCATATTTAAAATTCTAAATGTAATTTTCATGAGTTGAGTTTGTTGAATTGCATGGGAATTGTGTAATACCGGACTGAAGTGTTTCCACACTATCATCTCAATAAGCTGAGAGTTTTTACTGTGTAATTGAAATGACTTGTTTAATACATTGCTTTACAAGTAGAATAATTTAGCTGTCTTAACATATGAGAAATGAATCTTGGAGAATATTCAAGAAAGACAGTATTGGAAACAGATCCATTTCTTACAGAGTTTTTCCCATCTCTTTATTAAAACAAGAATATACATTGTGTTTCCTATGTGGCATGTCAAGACCACTGTGTAACGTGTCTGTAGCTGGATTATCTTGCATTTGATTAATGCTGGTGGTGTACCTGATTCACAAAGGCTCCCCTGCCTGCTATTGTAGTAGGATATATTTAGACAACTATTAACTCTTGAATTTCTCTGACTTTAGAGCAGCAAATTGCTTGATAGTGAATTCCATCTTTGCAATCCCATTATACTGTAATATAGGGATTAATGCAAGTTTAGATCAAAACTAAATTTATTGTTCCTCCTATAACCAAGATTTAGTTTCATTTTTAGATGTTATTTTTTTACTCTATCTTTCCACGAACACACCGATTATTTGCACATCTGAACTTTCTCCTGCAAAGTGAAGCAAAAGAAGGCGAACACACCGTGCGCTAAGAATCTTGCTTCTTTTTCATACATTTATCAGGAATGTTTCCCCTTGACTAGTCAGAATTTTGAATTTCTTAGCCAGGGAAACACCAGATAAAGTGATATTGAGGTTTAAGGTTTCCCTTTGTAGTTTGTTCGTACCATCCTGGGCTGATCATTTAAATTTTCAATGTTTTCCTTTTCCTAGTTCGGTTGAATCATCTGCATCAAGCTTAGTAGCAGAACTTCAAGAAAAACTTCAGGAAGAAAAAGTGAAGTTTTTGGAGCAGCTTGAAGAACATGAGAAAAGAAAAAATGAGGAAATGCAAAACATTCGGACATCACTCACTGCAGAACAGCAGGTAGACGAGGCTGTTTCAAGATTTCAGATTAGATACACTTGCGAGGATGCTTTAAAGTAACTGGGAGCTCCTTTGTTTTTCACAGCCTTCTTAGAAATTCTCATTCCTCAGAATTCCAGGATCTTCTGATGGTTTCCTTATGTCTTTAGCTTGCAAAGAGATTATTGCCTAGCATTTCAGGCTAGTACTGGTTTTCTGACATGTCACATACAGCCACTGCTTGTTCTTATACAATCCCTGTTCATCTGAGTGGAGTTTTCACTGGGGTTCCAAACAACTTCTATTGCATGATTGGCAATTGTGCCACTACATCTGAAAGATGCTGGCACAAGGAGACATGAGCAGCTTGGAGAACATCAAAATTGGATGCATTCTGGGCTTATGCTTCTAAAAAGTAAAATCAATCAATCAATCAATCACTATTATTATTTCCAAAAAGCATTTTTACCCTGCTTAGTCAAAGAAGGCTCACAAAGCAGCTTACAAATTTTGATGATGATAAGACAGTCCCTGCAGGCTCACAGTTTTAATGAGGTATAGCACAAAAAAGAAAAGGAACGGGGAAGGAGGTGGGGAAAGCAAGCTGGAACTGAAAGATACAAAGAAGCAGAGCCAAAAGTTCCCAGTCTTTCAGTCTTGCCTCTCTCCCTCTCCTGTACCTGTTGGAATGGCTTCTGATAGATGGCTGCTGAGGGAGGAGGCCAAAGCTGGTACGTTGTAGCCTCTTCAGAGATTGAAAAGTTACCTATTTATTTTTTTCATGTCATGTATATGTACATTGTATTGCTTAAAATAATGCTGATTCTGTATTTTCAGACGACATTTAACACTGTTCTAACAAGAGAAAAAATGAAAAAGGAGAACATAATAAATGATCTTAGTGACAAATTAAAAGCAATAATACAGCAGCAAGAAAGGGATAAGGGTAAGCAAATGTTTTGTACATGTAGTTTGAATCCAGTTAATTGCTTTGCAGAATATCAGAATGTTGAATATTACTTGTTGGCTGCCTTTTGCTCAGATCTGATTGAAAGTCTTTCTGAAGACCGAGCCTGTTTACTCGAAGAGAAGAAGAAACTTGAAGAAGAGGTTAATAAGCTGAGAAGTAGCAATTTTGTTCCACCAGCCTGTTTACCTCCTCCTTCAGAACCTCCCGGAGCTTGTGCAGCTGATTTTACAGCAGAAACTGAGCGATTAACGTCAGATACCACAGAAGAACGAAAAATGGATTCCACGCTGGAAACAAGCATGATGGCTGTAAAGTTAGTACACAAATCTTGAAATAGATATGTATTTGAATGTCAGTAGGCATTGTTTTGAATTTTTTATTCTTATTTGAAATGTTTGAAAATGCCCCCCCACTCCGCTGTCATGTGAAGCAACTCAAATCTGAGGTGAATAGGCTGTGGGTGCAAGGCTTTCGGACAACCTGGAATTATGGAGGGAATTTGTATTTATATTTTGATCTGATTTGATACATTTTTACATCTCCTCCAAGCTCTTCAGGAATGGGAAAACACTAGGCAGAGAGACAGACAGAGAGGAGTATATAGTCCTGTGAATGACATCTTTATTTCTTTGGTTATCGGCACTCTCCATTTACTTCCAGTTACAGTGTTTATTTTGCTGTGAGGGATAAAACACATCCATCTACACCTTGTTCGGCTTTGGCAGCATGTGACTTTGGTGGAAATTTGAACAGAAAACAATATTCTTTTTTAAATGCCTCAAATAATTTTCTTTATTCATAACTCTAACCCGTCCACCATCCTTCTATAATTTTTGCAGGCGCCATATACTGGCACCTTTTCCTTTTTCTGGGGGTCATGTTCATGGAAATTGTTTGCAAAAGTACATAGGAAATCATTGGGCCTCTTTTTAGAAAACAAAAACACCTCATACTTTAAAGGGTCCAAAATCTGAGAGCTTCATTCCCTCAGAAGTGACTACGGTGCCTATAAATATACAATTCTGTATAAAAAAATTGAAAATTTAGACTATACTGTAGATGTCATAGGAATTGTTGGTTTTTACCCTATGTCTTAGATCCAGAGTGAAACATCAAGTCAGTACAAGCCACTGACCCAAAGCAACCCCCTCTTCAAACCAACCAGGAAGGTCCAGAATATTTCTTCTGGACACAGCCCTACTATATTAGCACATGGAAGTGTTTTCACTGAACTGTGTTATCATGTGAAAACTAAAAAGAGAACTCACCTGGTATAAAGACTCTCTCACCTCAGAAATGGTTGCTGAACTGCCTTTGAAAATCCAAAAGAGCACAATAGAAATACCATACATGTTTTCCAAGGCATTGTGATTCCTCGTTCTTTTTGTCACCTGCTATTTAGGAGCGGGGAATATACAGCATGTCAGATACACTGGAGACACAATGTATCATGTCAAGATGAATATAATATGGCTTATCTTCATTTTCTTGTGACATATTAATCTACTAAAACCCTCTATTTGACATATTTTCCTATTAATGAAGCTGCGCATCTTGTTAACCATTTCTTATTTTATTTTTAGTGAAAATGTGCAGATTTTGTCAGAGGAAAAACAGAGGATAATGATGTTAGAAAAAGTGAGTAGTTTTTGCTCTGGTTACCTATTTATTGCCTTCAAGAGAGATTAGGAACCTCTGTGTTCAGCTTCATGTATTAATGTATTGTCATACATTTGCTGAAATAAGGTGGGCTGGAACCACATGGGAGCTAACAAAAGCAAAAGTCCTAACTTCTTCTCGTCCACTGTGATTGCCTTTTTTCTTATGCATACCGCTACTGGTTATTTAGGGAACGTTTGCCTGTGATTTCAGGTTGTTGTAAGAATGTTTGTAAGGGCTATCTATATCTAATGTAGTGCTAAGCGACTTCTTCCCTTAGTGCAAGTGTTTACACTAGCACAATGGAACTCTACTCCCCTCCACCCTATATCTGTTCTGGGAGTTTATCCCAGATTTGGGAAGGGTGTGGGTTGTACTCTGGCAGAGGAGAGAGTTCCATTGCGCAAGCTTATATCCTTGTGTTAATGGAGTGAGTGCATTGGATGCCACCCTTCAACCCTCTGATTTTAAGATACTTGAAGATGCTTATTTGGAAGAAAGACAAATTCATCCATTGGTCCTATCCAGAGTCATACATAGCAGCTTTAATGATGCTGAATTCTATTTTGGATGCATGATGAGCCTGAGTTGCTATTTGACAGAGCACGAACAGTTCCCAAAGCACTGACAAAAACTGTGTGTGCAGTTCGAAGTGCAAGACACAGAGAATCCAGCCCAGGAACTGCATGTGCAGCACTTGTTTGCACATGTGGATCCTGGTCAGCCAGAGATCTGCTCACAGCAGCATGACCTTTGCTCACAGGAGCCTGTTGTGTTTTTGTTTTTTGCACAAGCCTACCTTGCTACCATGTTTGCTGTTTATTGAGCAAACCTGTTACTGTGTTATATGTAATCTGCAAGATCTGTAAGTTAATTATCCTATTAATTCTTAACTAATGTAAATTCATTGTCCCATTCTTAAATCAAGTGAGTTCCATAGTTTTACTTTGACAAACATCTTTTTAAGTATTACTGAGTAGTAACACAACTGTTACTGCTGCTGTTCTGCAGCTGGATGACTGAAAGCACTTCCTCATTTTAGGTGCTTAGAACTATTGGATCAGAGTCAATACTACCCTTTCATATTAGGACATTTAAACTGATTCCTGTTAAAACTAGAAACATAGGAATTATTGTGGTTACTTTGGCTTTCCAATTAATTCACATTTCATAGGTTACTGAGAAAAAGCAGGGATGTAACACATGCTTTGTATCCAGAAAGCCCCAAGTTTAATCCCTAACACCTGTAGTTAAAAAGATGTCAAACAACGACTGGTTGTAGATGTGTTGACTGGTTTTTAAACTTGTAATACAGATCTCGCCTACCCAGCCATATGCCAGTAAAAAAGGGAAGATGAATACTTGGATCTCACCCACCTCCAGTCAAAGCTGGTGTGGTGATGGTGGGAGAGCTCATCTATAGAGATGACTGTTTTCAAATTCCTTCCCTGCCCTCAGACTGCAGGTCATAAATTGCGGTTGGGACGTGTCTTAGAAGCTCAGACACCATGGGCCAAATTAATTTAACAGTATCAAAGCTTTGAGAATTTCTTCTATCTTCTAGAACTTCCTGACAGTAAGAGAACTTCCTGACAGTAAGAGCTGTTCGACAGTGGAATTTGCTGCCAAGGAGTTTGGTGGAGTCTCCTTCTTTGGAGGTCTTTAAGCAGAGGCTTGACAACCATATGTCAGGAGTGCTCTGATGGTGTTTCCTGCTTGGCAGGGGGTTGGACTCGATGGCCCTTGTAGTCTCTTCCAACTCTATGATTCTATGACTTCTTTGCTAGCCAATGAGAGAAAATTTAACTTTCATGAAATCAAAGCTGAATTTCCAAGTTATGTAACTACTCGGAAGAAAAATGATTCAGCTATGAACATCATTATTTGAGTTCATACTTAATAGATGGCACAGCTGGTATGAATTTCTCTTCCAGTAGGCCAAATCTGATCTGAAACATATTCAAACCCACTAAAGTACGTGGCACAATAAATAAGTGTGGGTTATACACTTAACTGCACACACACGCACACTTACATCTGTAGTGTTTTTAAAAAACAGAGCCTCTAGCAACACAACCCTAAACCTGTTTACTCAGACTTTAAGTCGCACTGAGATAAATGAGCCATCCTCTCCCACATAAGTATAGAACTGCAGTCTTAAAATATTGAAAACATGCATATGAAGTTATAAAACTAATATATGTAAAACTATATTTAAACAAAATGTTGAAAGGTTTGTGTTATGCTGTTTTATAGACGTTGCAGTTGAAAGAGGAGGAAAATAAGAGGCTTAATCAAAGATTGGTAAGCATATAACAAAAGTATGTGTTTAGAAAACAAATGTGGTTAAACAGGTAGGTTTTTGCCACTCTTGGCTTGTGGCAATGAGACTTAACTCAAGAGGGTATGCCTTTATAATACAGTGTTAAGCCAGGCTACATTTGGATGTGATGATCCTTGTAATTGAGAGGCCCAAGAAAACTGTTGAGGAGTAAAAAATAATAATTAAACCAATACTTTCAAAGTGGTGGGGAGAGCAAATATTCCTTTTTAAAATTTTTATTTTTGTTTATTTGATTTCTCTCTTTTTTAAAAAAAAAATCTAAGATATTTCAGAATTTGAGGATGGGAGTAGTTTTTCAAAGAAACAAGGAAAATTATTCATATGTATGTTTGTGTGTGTGTGTGTGTGTGTTGCTTGAAAATAAAGCTAGCAATATATAGTGAGGAACAGCCTTGCCAGAAGCAGTTCCATGGGAGTTGCTAGGAGCTGATCTAGTCTAAGATGTATGATCTAGAATTGTGATGCATTAGTCTAGAAGCATGATGTCATAACAGGAGAGATGTGGCTACATGGGGTTCTGGAACTCATAGCACTCATGAAAGCTGCTGGTATTGCAGCACTACGAGTGTTTATTAGATTTATTTATGTTTCTGTTTGTGATTTGTGTAAAGGACTTTGACTAGGTATGCAGTGGTGTTCATTAAAGGGTGGTTGGCAGTAGACTTGATTGATCAATTGATTAAATCATTCTTGATTAAAGATTATTTCAGGGTGGCTTGTCCCTCATTGCTGAACTTCCCCACAGTGTACAGCCATCAAGGAGTGCTGGGAGTATAGAAAACATGCCTTAGAACGAGTAACCTGCATAGCACCCTCCAGATGTAGTCGGTCAGGGATGATGCGTGTTGTAGTCAGTCAGCCATGTTGCCTGGGACTGATTGAAATGATAGTCCAGCAAAATCAGGAGGAAACCACATTGGCTACCCCTGCTATTGATGCATCCCCAAAAGCTCTGCAAAACATAGAATATTCAGCAGGCAAGCTGGAGTCTTGCCTGGTTTCTTTAATGAGATTTTGTAACCACTTCATAGGAATAGAAGTATTATAGGTTTCTAATTACTTTGAAACTAAGAATCAGTGATACTGTAATAGTTTTGCATAATAATGATGTTGAAGTGCAGTAAAAAGTAGTTTTCACTGGAGGTATTTTTCACTGGCATTCTAAAATACTATTGGTTGGATCCAACATAGTACTACAGTAAACATCCCAATGGTAATCCTTGTGTGAGTGCAGTTATTAAGTTGACTACCATCCTACGTAATCCTATCCATTTTTACTTGAAAAGTACGTCTCACTGATTTAAATAACTTGCTTCTAAAAGTTTGTAGCCAAACTTTCATTTAACGGCAAACTTTCCTTTTTCCCCTCATGTGAAGTCTAATATATCTTATATTGTGTTCAGCTGAACACTAACAAAGCTACAAGAGAGCATTTGGCAGTTGGATGTATGATTTAAAGACCGTTTTTTTTCAGTAACAGAAGTTTCACAAGGGGAAAACAGTAACTTAATTATTTCACAAGTAAGCACGAATAATCTAAAGCTAGTTTTTGCCAGTCCATGGGTAATTATAGCTGCTACTTGGTTTTGAAGCAACTAATGTAGCAGCCAAGAGCATGACTGCATTTTTTCTTGATACTCCCAAGATTTTATCAGCAAATGCTTCCTTTCATTTACGTCATCATAAAGAAGAGATGTGAAGTACATTCTCTCAGCTCGGATGTACTGTGAGAGCAAGGATTTATGTTCAGTTTTCCATTGATTGAGAGTTATTTTAGGACCCTCTTAGTATCTACGAGGTGCAGTAAGGAAACAGACCTCTTTCATCTAGAGTCACTGGAACATGTCATTTTTGTGACAGACTATGAAAAACCCTGAGTTTAAATGTCATAAAATAAAGGAAAGATTCTAAAAGGTGTGGGGTGACCAGACAAAAGCGTATATATTCAGCTTTTATGTTCCATATGGACAAAAAGTTACACTGTCAACATAGCAGAACACAAATTGGTTGCCTCTTAATAGCCCTGTCAAGCATGTAGATCTTTGGATTCAGGCCAGTATGTTGAAGAGAAAAGCCTAACAGAGGAAACAAATGATAAAAGTAATTATTTTATATACTGAGACTTAAGGCCAGATCTGGTGATGAGGCACATAGTTTTTAAAAGCCTTGTTTAAAATTATGATGAAATAAGAAAGCATGTTAATAAACTTATTGATGGTGGTTGGACCTGGAAATGCCATGAAAGATTTTTACAATATAAAAGAGGTGATTTTCCCCCCATTACTTTTTGTTCGTTTCTTTGAAATGGTTGTGCACAGAATGGTCCTTGGAAAAATTATACTTTTAAGAGAAGTTTTATATTGTGTGGAAATGATTTTGATGCATCATTGAATATGGGTTTCAGTATTTGATGTAAGTGTCCATGCTCTTTTGGTAGTGATGTGAATGCTGAGCATAATTTGGTCAGCTTCTGAAGGTTTTCTTTCCCTTTTGGTGTGTGGGGAATAGTCCTGCTTGCAGTCTTTTCATAGGCATCTGGTGAGAACAGCATACCGAGCTAGTTGGACCTTTGGTTTGATACAGCAGGACTCTTGTTATATTCTTGCCCGTTTGACTCAGAGTGAAGTACTCACTCCAAGCCCAAACAACAGGGGTGAGCAACCTTTTTGACCCCAAGGGGCTGTAGGCAGGATTGGCAGTAAATTGAGGACTGCGTGCTTACATTCATGTTTGTGTGTGCACATACATGCCCTACTGCCACACACATCCTCACACAGAAACCTTGTCACAACCTTCCCATCACACTCTTTCTCATACAAGTAATAGTAAAAAGGAACTTGCTGCTGCTGCTGCCACCACCACCATCCCAGTGCATTCACACATTTTTGTTTCATTACTGAGCCTCTGTCCTCATTGCCTTCCTTTTTAAAATTGAGTTTCACAGTGGCAGGTCAGTACAGTACCAGCTATTCAGTTAATGCCATTCAAAGTTAAATTGAGTACAGGTGAATGATCATCACCATATGCAGACTCCCAGTTGGAACTCCTGAGTGTAGCTGATCGCTGCAAAAAAAAAATCTAGCACCAATGCAAGATGTGCTTTTGGTAGGAATCTTTGTGGCCCCACTCATCTGTCAAAAATAGCCTGTGAAGAGTAAACCAGTTTTGCATCCAGGCTATTGGTTAAAGAGCACTCTGGCTATGCCTTCACTGGTGTCTGGTGTGTCCCTAGGCAGTCTAATAAGTGGTAATAGAAATATCTTACAATATTGACCCTATAGCCAGAATATGTTGCAGAAACCCTTCAGGAAAGGATAATAATGCTGCTGTCTCATTTTTGCAGATGTCTCAAAGCATGTCTTCAGTGTCTCTAAGACATTCTGAGAAAATTGCAATCAGAGAGTAAGTATGGGTGTTGATAATGGTCAATGATTTTTTTTCTGTTTTATTGAATTCTTTTTAAAAAAATTCCTCCTCTGGTAAATGCTTTTTAAAGTTCTACAGTGGTGCCTCACAAGACGAAATTAATTCGTTCCGCGAGTTGCTTTGTCTTGCGATTTTTTCGTCTTGCGGAGCGCGGATTCCCCGTGTATTAACGGCTTTAAGAAAAAGGAAGCAAACCCACAAGATGTTTTCGTCTTGCAAAGCAAGCCCATAGGGTAATTTGTCTTGCGAAGCAACTCAAGAAATGAAAAACCCTTTCGTCTTGCACGTTTTTCGTCTAGCGAGGCATTCGTCTTCCGGGGCACCACTGTAATTGAGCGCAGACTGAAAACAGTATATCTGAAAAGCTATTGAGTGAGTCAGTTCTCTGCCTTGGTTTATTTAATTGTTCCTATTGTTTTAGGCAAGCATCTAATTGCCCCACCCCACCCTGGGTGTCCTTTTGAAAAAATGCATTGTTTGTGTTAGGATAGATAATATCCTAGAATTAAACTGCCAAACACAAAAAAAACCTGGTTGATGTCATTCAAGAGATACTGGTCTGCATCCTTAAGGGAGTACTCTCCTGTAGAGGTTCCCCCCACACAACTGTGCAACTGAAAGTGAGGATTTGAACATGTCTTCCCACTTCTACTCTGATACTACCTACTGCACAGCACTGGCTGTATTTTTTAGAACAACAGCCCACTACATATGTACTTTTGTTTTACAAAGTCATATAGAAACGCCTAATGGGATGCAGTTTGTTTTATAAAGTTGTCCTGATCCACTGGCCCAAAGGAGGGCTTGTGGGACTGGTCAGATGCAGGGATACCAAAGAAGGATGTCAAAAATGCCAGAGTGACCAGTTCTAGTGCTTTATTTTAAAAAAGGTGGGGACTTGCAGCCAACCAGCCTGCCAGGTCTTCCAGCCTTTACAAAAGTGGGATGGACATCGCAGTAAGGAGGTGGCTTGTCCGCACCCAAGGAGACATGTATACATCCTTTATGCACAAAGCAACATACGTGAGTTCACCCAGAACCTCCCATCACACCTGGCCAGTGAGGCCATAGGTGGCAACTGTCCAAAGCTTCTCCCTTCTCTGGGCCTAGAGCCCAGAGCCCACAGATAAGCACAGCATCAAAGCAAGCCAGTTAGCATATATCAAAGCAAGTGAATATAAACATCTATGAGCTCATTCGTGCAACAACTGCCAATTAGTTTGGGGTTATCTTGACTACCAAGACAGTGTCTTCCAGAACATTTCGCCTTTGGTTCAACACAACAGTCCCCGATTCTGGCAACATGTCCATACCTAGCTGGTGAAAGCAAAAACTACATAATGCCTCAAAAGCATATCACGGCACCAAAGTGTGTAAAGGGCATAAGGACTCAGGCTGCAATCTTGTGGTCCCTTTCCTAGGAGGAAGCCCACTGAACTTAGTAGGGCTTTCCCCTGAGTAAACAAAAATACAATTGTGCTGCTTTTCTTCTGAGCCTTGTATTTTTTATCCAGTTTTCAGGTTGGCGATTTGGTTCTCATTATTTTGGATGAACGTCATGACAACTATGTATTATTTACTGTTAGCCCAACTTTGTATTTCTTACACTCAGAATCTCTTGCTGCACTGGATCTCAAACCAGGTGAGTGTGGTAAGTGTCATAACTCTGGAGAGAATGTTCTTCTGATGCATTTAAATATTCAGTCTTGCAATAATCTGCTTAAAATTTATGTTTGAACATGTGAATGCATGTATTACATATACGTGTTGGGGCCAGTATATATATAACCGCTGACTAGTGCATGATTCCCACATCTTATGAAAAATATAAACATGAGGGAATTGTGCACATTTTCCAGTCATTTTCCAGCAGGCTTATTGAATGCTTACAAGTTGATAGTATTTTGTACATATATTTTCCATGCATTATCTCCAAAGGTATTTGAGTGGGGCATTGTATACAACCTAACTGCATTTTTTACATTTTCTGGGCAATGTGCACATTTGCCAGCCATTATGCAGATGTACAAAGAAACATACCCTTTTTTTCTATCTGTAGTACAGAGGTGGGCAATCCCTTGCTGCATACTACGTCCAGCCCACTGTTTTAATTTTATGCAGCTTGTGATGTCCTCTCCTGCTGATGAACTGAGCAGTGGGAGAATGAGGGTGTAGCCGCTGTCTTTTTTCTCCTGCTACTTAAGTGTTCTGTGCAGATTAGTTGAGCAGCATTGAGGATGGAGGTTTAATGCTTTGCTTCTCTAATGAGTAGTAGGGAAGCAATATCTGTGGGTGGGTGGATTTGAGGAAGGTGCATAGCTGTCAACTTTTCCCTTTTCTTGCGAGGAATCCTATTCGGAATAAGGGAATTTCCCTTAAAAAGGGGGGAAAGTTGACAGCTATGGGGAGGTGGCATGAAAAAGATGAAGAAGCAAAGTATGCCCCACTAATTAATGTCCATGTAGCTTTAAAGTTGCCTAAGGAAGTTTCCTATGGTGCTGGATTGGGCAACTGAAGTGTAGCAGGGATGAAGGTGAGCTGTCTGCCTGCTTTTATCTTCTATTGCTCCTTGGTTAGAGTAGATCCCTCTTACGCACCATACAATAAACCAATTTCTTTTGTCAGTACAGTCATACCTCAGGTTAAATATGCTTCAGGTTGAGCGCTTTCGGGTTGCGCTCCGCGGCGACCCGGAACTAATGGAACGCATTACTTCCAGGTTTCACCGCTTGCACATGCCCAGACGGTCAATGACGTCACGCGCATGCGCGGAAGCAGCGAATTGCAACCTGCAGACCCGGGTTGCTTTCACTTCAGGATGCAAACGGGGATCCAGAACGGATCCCGTTCGTATCCAGAGGTACCACTGTATGTCGCAAAAAGATGACAATATGCCACTATACACATTTTTGCTAGTATACGCTTTTTCAAATTCAAATGCAAGATTATGAGTTTAGAATATTTTACCAATTTGAGGTAACATTTTGTATATGGAAGTTTTTTATTCCATCAGATAATTAAAATTAAGATTATAATGTGCCTGCTAGATAAATGGCCATGGACAATTTTGTGCCTAAAGTAGTTTGGATAATATCATGCCACAAGTAATAAATATTCTCCTTCCAGCTTCAGGAGCATCTCGAAGACCTTGGGTGTTGGGAAAAGTGATGGAAAAGGAATATTGTCAGGCAAAAAAGGTAAGGATAGATATTCAGTTTCAGCATGGCTCATTTAAAATATTTGCAAGAGTTCCTTTTAGTTAAGAGGGAACTTTTCCCTCATTCTTACTCATAACTCTGTTTTAAACTCAGTTGTAGAAGTAATATTTAAAGTACCATATTTTTCTGTCTGTAAGATGCCCCCTATTTTGGGGGACTCAGATTTAAGAAAATTTGGGGGAGATGTATCTATGTATAAGACGCCCCCTAATTTTTGACATTATTTTTTAGGGAAAAAACCTAGTCTTATACACGGAAAAATAAAGTAATTGTTAGCTTTTTAATTCATCCCTCACATATCATAGCCATCAACACTACTATTTTTTATGAAAGTGCTCTGGATCAACTTCTTAAGTCTAAAAGCTTGGCTAACTATGAAATACTTTTAAATATCTTGGGGCAAGTACTTCAGTAATTTGCTGAGCTGCTGCCAATAGCTAATCAAGAAGCAAGTGCTTTGAGGTGTCACAAAATTACATTTTTTTACCCATAGCCCACTAGATGGTGAAATAGTAATTTACCTCAAAAGGAGATTCAGTTTCACTTAATGTACATTAAATATCTTACTCTGTTAAATTGGGTAGATTTAGTTGCATTGCCCATTCACAGAAAATTTATGCATATTTGACCATTTTCACCTTAAAGATACTGAGCTTGTCAAAGGACGCTTGATTTATATTTAGCTAGTGTTATTGTGCTTGCATGAATTAGTGAACCATTATTGTGAATAAAACAAGCTGTGATTATGGACTGGGGTGGGGGGAGGCCATGTAGCTGCCAGCTCAACCATGTCTGCAAAGAAATGAGATGAAAAAGGATTGTCTTCTGACTAGCTCTGGTATATTTCAAATAATTCTTTGCATATGTGTGTTTTTGTTTTTGCTTAGGCACAAAACAGATTTAAAGTTCCTTTGGGAACAAAATTCTACAGAGTAAAAGCAGTGCCATGGAACAAGAAAGTATAACACATGATGGAAACTCCTCATCACCATTTTTTTCTGGCCTGGCCTTCAGTGCTCATTCACCACTCCCAAGTAGCAGGCCATCATCCTTTTATACTGAGGTCCCATGACAATGCTCCACAATGTAATACTGTCCCCCCTCCCTTTTTCCTTTTTAATGTGTTACATTTTAGAAACAAGGATTTCATCACAACGTCTGGCCTAACTGTTCCAATTTTTTTACCTGGATAACTTTAGAAGTGTGGACCAAATGAGTTCATTTTCTGAAAGGGCAAATCTTACATATCATGGCTTATTTACTAGCCATGCTACTAGCCTGTTAAATATACATTAGTTCCTATTAGGTGTTAAATGTTAGCTACCATTATTACCAGCATATGACCTTTTGTGAAATCATTATCAAAATACTTGCACTCTTTAACAGATTCTTTATAATATGTATAAATTCATCAGTTATTTAAAGAGGAGTGTTCATTGCATGCAGATAATCATACGTTTCTTCAACATGAGTTTGCCTCAGTAGATGAAAAGGTAACTACTGCAACTGGTGTTACAAAGCCCTTTAATATAAGAGAGAGAGAAGAAAAATGTTGGACTGATACAAAACAGCAATAGGTAAAGCTTTTTTGAAGGATTGATCACAGAATTTTGAAGGGAAGCAGATGTGCTCTTGTATTTAAAAGAAGCACCTGAACCTTCCCAATCCACAGAGACGTCTTGTATTAATCTATTTAGAAAAATCATATTGATAAAATTATATTTCATGGCTGAGGTTCAGGAAAAAAAAGAATCCATTGTACATTAACTATGAAAAGGTCATTGAAGTAACAAATTATTGTATTGTAAAAGACACGTAGAATTTTAAAACAATAAAGATTTGAACCTGTAAATGTCTAAATGGTCTGCATGCTTTTTAAATGCCCGTGTGGTACGACAGTTCTATCCAAGACTGTTCTTGTAAATTTTAAATTTAAATGTATAAGATAATTTGTATGGATATAAAATGCCTGTATTATTTCAAAAGAAACAGCATTCTGAAACTTTCAGTGTATGGCAAAGCTCATAATTCTAATGAGAGTTCATGTTTGCACAGCAAAACATCTAAGTAAAATGGTTCAAATAAATTGCTTGGGACAAGGCAAAATAGTGTTTGTTCTAACCATTTTTCTTCATGCACAGTATCTTCCTAACTCTTCTTTGTAATTCCATAGAAGAATAACTGTAGAATTCAATCTACATTTAATGTCCAAGAGTTTCAAAACTTCTGGAAATCTTGTGAACTTTATGTAACCCAGAGCTCTTTGCTCTGGATATAGGGGCACTATAAATAGACACTTGATGACAAAGATACACATTACTGCACTTTTTCTTTTCACCACACAGAAGTAAAATAAGCAAAAATGGCAGTGGCCCATTTCAAATGTTATCATTCCAGTCTGATGAACTGGGGGTCAGTGGGCAGGAACAATCTGTGTCCTTGCATCCCTGGTTTCAGTGAAGATTTTTGATTTTTCTTAAGCCCCCAGTTTCCGATGACACCCAAACTGAGTGACTGTGACTTGAGAGCTCTTGCCGAGCTCTGATACGAAGCCAGGGTCAGATCCTATCTTCATAACTTGGTTTGTGGAGATACTTCCTTTTGCATATTCTATGTAAGGCAGGCATGTCCAAAGTCTGTTTTGGGGGCCTAACCCAGCCCCCGTGGCAGTATATGTCCTGGGGTAAAATGCTAAAAAAAAAAGCCGAACAATTTTGGGGTACATTTTTTTAAAAAAGCTCAACAACTGGTCGGCCCTCACGCATGTTCACTTCATCAAATTTGGCCCTCGTTGAAAAAAGCTTGGGCACCCCTGGACTGTAAGGTTTCAAAGTGGTGGGTGGGGTGGTATTTTGTGTGGAGAGGGAATCTATAACTAAAGTTGGACTTCCTCCTTGCAAAAAACCCTGTTAATTCAGGACACTGAAAGTGAGGAGGCAGAAGCGGGTGCCACTTTGCGCATCCACCTATCAGCACTTCTCATAACATTTGAAGCCACTCCTCTTTTAAATTACTCAGAATGGAACGTACATTCCTGTAAATGCTCATCCTGGGAAGAAGTTGTTCCTTGCTTACACCAGGCTCTCAGAAGAGTTATAAGAAGAATATTAAGTCATAGATTTAAAATATAAACACCCAGTGATGGCCTTGGCTTTTCAGGAATATTTGTCATCTGTTTCATTTTTATAATCTTTATGTGTGTCTAAAATGGAAATTCTGTCAAACAAAACCCTAACATATTCAGTAATGATTCTGAACAGTCAGCTGAAAAATATGCAGTTTACATACTTGTTGGATATCGCAGCCTGACTAGCTTATGGAAGTATGAGTGCTATGCACTGCCACCTTGCTTCACCTAACTCCACAACAACAAACGTCATCTGTATCTTTGTAATTTGAATAAACAGCACACGCACAGTGAGGAGGTGGTACTAAATTACTCAGTGGTTCCTTTCCATTTCTCATGTGCCATTTATATACATTTTCATTTCCATTAGCTTCTTGTATCAGTCCCTGATGAGAAAGTGCTAGTATCCACTCACTTGATCATTGGAAAAAATGTAGTTAATCGACTGTCCTTCATTAATGCTTTTCATTGCAGAACAGCAGTAACGGGAAATGATTTTGTATACTTGGGGTCTTGGCTCAGTGGTAGAGCAAAAGGTCTCCGGTTCTGGCTCTGGCATCTCCAGGAAGAGCTAGGAATATCCCGTCTAAAATTCTGGAGAACTACTGACTGTCATTGTGCACAATACTGAGCTAGTTGGGCCAATGTCTGTACAGTGGTACCTTGGGTTACAGACTTTTCAGGTTACAGACTCTGCTAACCCAGAAATAGTACCTCGGGTTAAGAACTTTGCTTCAGGGTGAGAACAGAAATTGTGCTATGGCGGCAGCAGGAGGCCCCATTAGCTAAAGTGGTACCTCAGGTTAGGAACAGTTTCAGGTTAAGAACGGACCTCCAGAATGAATTAAGTTCTTAACTCAAGGTACCACTGTAGGGTGTAACATGTGATAGCAAGCTGTAGTGAGAAACCGTGTTCCTTCCCAGTCTATATAGTACATTTTGGCAGTTTCATGAGCAAGCCTAGTAGCCAAGTCAGGAGTCATATCATTATAGTGTCAAGGTAAAGAAAAGGAGCTGATGAAGTCGAGCGAGGAGCCAGAATGACTGAAGTTAAGATTGCTGTGCACATCACAGCTGCAAGACAAAGGCTGCTTCACATCACGTAGCATTTGTCTCTGTGGTAAACTGTTGGCATGTAACGGCTCACCACAGAAAATCAAGGCCATTTTGAAAAGGAGACAATCTGTTCTATGTTGTGTCTCAAGCTCCAGAAGAAAGTACACTAGCAGCACCCATGAACAAAATCCAGCCCATGTATTGCATAAAAGCAAATGAAAATCGTTAACTTATGTTACTGAACCCGTAGAATTTTCTCACCAACAGAATGCAAATAGCACTGTTAAGTGTCACAAGGAATACATTCCCTTGCATACACTACCTTTAAAGCCTTGGCTCTGAAATAAAAATTCATACCCCATAAGGGTACAGTAGCTATTCTCATGTCACACTAATAACCTCACAGTAAACTACAAACTATTTTAAATGCTTGGGGTAGCAAAAGTGCTGGCCTGCATGTGTGCCATTTCTATAGTGACATATGAAGGGCTATAACTTGCCAGTCATACCATTGCAGAGTTGGAAGGGATCCCAATGACCATCTAGTCTAACCCCCAGCAATGCAAGAATCTCAACCAGATCATACATGACAGATGGCCATCCAATCTCTGCTTATAAACCTCCAAGGAAAGAGTCTGCTGCCTCATACCGAGAGTACATGAACTGGAGCAATGGGGCAGGGGAGGAGAGACTTTGATTGTACTGTTATTCAGATGCGAATCGATGCATGGGATGCGGGTGGCACTGTGGTCTAAACCACAGAGCCTAGGACTTGCAGATCAGAAGGTTGGTGGTTTGAATCCCCGTGACGGGGTGAGCTCCCGTTGCTTGGTCCTGCCACCTAGCAGTTCGAGAGCATGTAGATAAATAGGTACCGCTCTGGCGGGAAAATAAATGGTGTTTCCGTGCACTGCTGGCCACATGACCCGTAAGCTGTACCTGGAAGGCTCCCTCGGCCAGTAAAGTGAGATGAGTGCTGCAACCCCAAAGTTATCCGCAACTGGACCTAATAGTCAGGGGTCCCTTTATCTTTAATCAATGCACAACGAAATCAGCTCTAAATTCATCCAGGAGACAGCAGCTTCCTGCAAAGGGTGGGAACTTAAGAGATGCTCCGATTGAAGTTGCCATTAGCTTAACCTCATTATTCCACACTCACATGTAGGAACAACCAGTTTGTGCTTACTGATGGCTATTAAATTTGTTACAAGCAGACGAGTTTTAAAAAAGTGAGTTTTAACAAGTGAGTTATTGTCACAGACAGAAGTCAGGGAGCAGCTCAAACAGAAGTCTGTCTTCAATGCCATCCTTTTGGGGAAGTGGTTGATGGCTTAGGACTTGGTGCAGACTGGGTAGCGGTTTTGGTGGCTCTCGTAGAAAAGGTGGGCTGACTTGTGGAGGCCTTCCTTTGCAAACAAATAGGCATGCAATTTCTAAGTGCACGGGCATGCACTTTTTTGGCACAGTGCTTATTTTGAACTGAAACACTGACTAAAAAACTGCACAAAAAGTTTGTAACATGCAAGACATATTTACAAGGCTGTATATAAAAGAAACTTACAGCGTGACATGGCAGGGTATGTCCAGATTCAGGCAGCCCTATCAGGACCATGGATAGTTCCCAGTGAGTTCTGCTGCCTATAGCCCTTCCTCCCTCTTCCTCTTCATTGTGGGTAATAAAGGGATGTTGCCATAGCAGAGCTGCTGCTTGGAGCCTTGTGAAAGCTGGAAAGACCTGCCCTTCTGTGGGAGCTGCCTGGACAAGGGGCAGGATCCCTTGTTCTGTAATCACAACCTTTTACAAGATGGGAATGTTGGAGATGCTGCTCATCTTCAGATACTGATGGCAAAAGGGCCGTTTCCTCTGGCCAAGAGGGCATAGGAGGAAGTGCTGAAGATTCTGTCCTGTGTCCAAATTGCTGTTGTAATTTGCAAACCCACAAATGGTTGAGATGTATTAAAAGGCTTACTTGAGATAATGTGTGCCAGGGTTTGTTAATATGGAACTGTGGTGTAAAATTATTATTTAATTAAAAATAATTAGTAGCAGCAACCGCTTTGTTATTACACTTACAGTACTCTATCAACTTTTCATGTTCATTGTTATAGCACTAGTCTTTGCAGATTGGAGAATGGAGGACGTGGTATGATTTGCCTTGGCAAAGCTGGGTCTTATCTGGCTTTAGAATTCATCTCTTTATTTTTGTACCCATTGATTTTCAAACATGAGTAATGTTTTGTGTGCATCATGCTCTATGACTCACATGAGTAGGTAATCACAAGGCAAATTACTCAGCTGTCATTTCTGGATGGTCACCTCACCATTTCAAAGAGGATCTTGTTTCTTTTGTATTGAACCTAGTGCAGGATGTCACTTATGTCCACATGGAATTCTCCCTTATTTCATTCCATGAGTACAATCTGTCTTGGGGCACTAAGTAAGAGGCATAGGCATGAGAGCTCTCTAAAACTCCTCCAGACATTTTGTAAAACGAAGGTTCAAGTAATCCAAATATCGGTTGCTACTCTCCCCCTTCTAATACCCAAGCATCTACCATTCATTCCCTGAAGGCAATCCTTCTTGTAAATTACATTAGGTTTAGTCATAAGAGCTCTTCAGAATTCATCCTCATATCTTCTATTAGGTGTTGCGATCCTTCTCTCTTGTTATATTTTTGTATACAGAACTTAACTTCAGCTGAACAGTAGTCACCTTTACATTCTGTAGCAGGAAAGTATAGCATGACCTGTCTTCCTTACTAAAACAAGGCACTCAAAACCTATAAGAGACGTGTTAAAGAATGTATAAAACTCTAGCACACCACTGCAAATAATGTTAGTGAAACATCTGGTGTGCTCATGATCTCAGTCCATTGTGGGACACTTTTGACACTCCAAGCACCTTAACATTTAATTCACCCTGCCAAAAATAGTCACCAAGGATAGAAATTAAGCCAAGAACATGTGAGAACTCAAAGCCTATAAAGATAACCAAGCTAGTGAGCTCTCGTCCCAGGGTAGCTTGGTCATTGCAATCCTACAAAATCCCCAAAAAAGAATGCTTTACCATAACTTATGCACAAATGTGAGAAAAAAATAGTTGCTGGAGCCCACACCAACTGTATTATGTATGACAAACATTCCACTGGTTTCACAAACATGACATCAATTCTGATTTATTTATTAGTTATATTATTGTTGATTTCATTCTTCTTGTTGGTGCTTTGCTCTATGCTGCTACTTTCCCCCTTTCAAGCAGGAACATCCCTATTTATGTACCAATCCTCAGCATCTTTGAGTTAAATAACATAGGACAAGAACTCTCAGCAGTCCCAGATTACTCTGGGCCAGGTTGGAGCCGTCCAGAGTGATCTAGGTCTGTCAAAAAGGGGGAGATGGTCTGGCAGCAAGAAAAAGTGTGGGGCAGAAGGATGCTCCCAGACAGCCTATAAATGTCTCCTTCTCCATCCTACCCCTGACCACAAAGTCCTAAAACTTGATTAAATACATGGTCCAGAGAGGAGGGAGGGGAGGCATATTTTTCCCACGTTCCCTGATTGCATGGCTATGAAAGGCCCACAAACCAGTTTGGAGCCTAGATCATCCCAGGTCACTCAAAAAATGCCAAACTGGACCCTGAATCATATTGGGGAACACATGGAAGAGAAGGCTTATGGGCCTGCTTCTGGAACTAATATGGGAGCAAATGATTGGATTTCGTTCCTGCACCATGGTCCTAACCTAAACCTGTGTGGCAACAGCTGCTTTTTGTAAATGAAGCTCCCTTTTCATTTGATGCTCTGAAAAGTTGTTTCTAATGGTACTTGGAATTCACCAGGGAACCTATAGGTCAACACTAAGAAAGCAGTCAAGCTAAATGAATGTTGTGCATCAAGAGCCTGTGCTGCCCAGTCAAGATTTTGTGCAAGAATAATTTCGGACACTGACCAGTGGCAAGAAATGTGTTTGCCAACAAGGAATGGTACTTCCAAGGTGGACATGTAAAAAGGCTAAAATATATTGGCTACAAATGCATACATTGATATAGCAGATTTTAAAGGTTAATATTCAATTGAAGCTGGAACTCTTTCTTTTAGGCTTAATGGATACAGAACTAGAAAAGAATTATAGAAGATTACTCCAACGTGTGCATACAATGGCAAGATTATTATATGCACAAAGATGAAAAAATACAGCCCTGGCTGATAAAATTATTAATCTTGGCTGAGATGGCAAATAATTGTTGACATTTATTCAGGACTGGTAACTTCTTACTGACTTTCTGCGTGAAAGAGAAAATGAACTTGTAGCACAGTGATTTGAAGACTGAAAAAATACTGGTTTACAGAGGATAGAATGGTTGGCTCTTAATGAGTGGATACTATATTTAGCTGCAGGACAATGAATCTGAAGTCTTTATCTTTATCATTCTTTAATTTTTATTTCTTTCGCATTCTCTTCTTTTTCTTTTCTTATTTATGCCTTTGTTCTTTTTTAGATTAAGCAGCTGATTTATTTCAGGGTATTATAAAAAGATACTTGTAATGGGTGATGTCAGGGGCTCAGGAGCAGAGGCACAGGGAAGAGAGGAGATGGAGAGCGAAGGGGAAGAATCCGAGGGGAGCGTAGAAGAAGAGGACAGTGGACCGAGGGATTCCATGAGCCTATCCAGCGAATCGGAAGATTCACAGAAGGGGGCGCCAGTGGCCAGGGGTAGGGGGTTCCCAAGGGGAACGCCCCAGGAGCAAGGGGGCAGCAGGGACTCCCAGAGCAGTAGCTGGAAATCAGGACCAGCTTCCCCACCAGAGCAGAGTGGGGGGGAAGAGTCCCAAGGATTGGGGCCAGTGCATTCCCCACCAGGGAGAGAAGATAAGGCAGGGCTGACCACGCCTCCATCAGAAAGTCGGACAACGGAGGAGAGGTCAGATCCGGCCAGTGTCCCGGAAGAGGGAAGCAGTGACCGAAGTAGTGTAACGGTTAGGAGAAAGGTCACTGGGTTGGCGCGAGAGGCAAGTTCAAATGTACAGGAGCGCGGGACAGCAGAGAATGAGGATTGGGAACCGGGTCCTAAAGCCCGCCGGAGGGAGGGGGAGGAGCTAAGCGACTCAGCGTCGGAAGAGTCCAGAAAGGGCAATGCCCCAGCGGGCAGGAGGACCCAGAGGAGGAGAGAGCAGCGTAAAAGGTGGAGCAGGGCTAGGATCTTAAACTGGTGTCATAGGGGAGGGGACTCAGACGGGACATCGCCGATCTAGGGTTTAAGACGTAGGGCTGCACGCTGTGGCTTTGAAATGGAAACTGAACTTCAATAAAGACTTTTGTACATTACTACAGCCTAGCGTTGGTCCTCTGTGAGCTGGGACCTAGAGGCAGCTCTGACAGGTATGAACTTTTGTATATCTCTGAATGAGTAGCAGTAATAGTGGCTTACGGTATTTACAGAGTTCCCTACCAATAGCACCAAAACAAGACTGTAAAATACAATAAACCATGGACATAATTCAGCTAAAGCAATGCTTCGAAATCAGATTCATTTATGCACGAGAGGGTTAACTTTCCCTTTGAAATCAGGACTTCCGAGGGCTTCACTGTGGCTTGGCTGTGCCCAGTGTAAAAAAGAAAGAAAGACTTAAAACATTTATATATTTCCTACAAGGGGATTATATAGTAATAGAAGGGAACATAATACTGTACAGAAGTGGTTTTCACATTTTCGGTCTACAGAAAACCACTTTTCCAGATTTTTTGATCTGCTGACAAATTCGTACACATCTGCTGCATAACCGCAGAAAAGTCTCGAGGATGGTTTAGGATGTGTTATTGATTCACTGGCTTGGCCTATTGGCTTGTGGAAACTGAATGTTCCAGAACATATCCAAAAATCCTCTGCAGCTGTGCACTGCAAGGAGAGATGAGTGACGGAAGGAAAATTGTCCTTCAAGAAAACACAGCTCATTCCACTATCAGAACCTAAAAAGAGCCCTGCTGGAGCCATTCAAAAGGCCCATTTAGTCCAGCATCCTGTTCACAGTGGCTAACCAGATGCCTGCGGAAAGCCCTTAAGGCAGATTGTCTCCCACTATTCAGCTTTTAACTGAGGAATCCCAGAGTTCCTCAGAATACTGTACTACTGGGGGGGGGGGGATAGGTTGCAATCCTGTGTGCACCTGTTTTCCTGGGGTTAAACCAAATCGTGCACAATGAGACTTCTATGTGTAGGAGTGCAGTCTCCAAGTGACCCTTGGTTTCTGAGATGGGCCATTGCCAACATCTGTTAATATTGCAGTAGCAGCCAGTGTGATGGGGCAGACCCACCATCCCAAGACTGGTGCTGCTTCACCTTACCTGGATGAGACTGGAGTGGGCAGAGCTGCTCCATCCATTGCTGTAGCAATACTGGTGTCAGGAGGGAGCTCTGAGTATCTCTGACCCACCATGCCAGCTGCTGTTGGATATTTGTATAGCTTCCGTTAGTTAGCTGTACACACTGTTTTTGCAAAACGGCTTCTAGGAAATACTTCTTACTTTTGCTAGTGCATAGCTAAAAGGAATGTCCCAACTAGATTGTACCAAGGTTCCACTACCATGTCAGGAAAATGCATTTGGTTTGTAACAGCTGTCCGAGCGTTATAATAAAAGAAGCTTTATTTCCACTCCATGCCTGGTTTATTGAGTATTTAATTTTTCATCATCAGCGGCACCTTGTATGCATTCCATGAACACATGCCTGGCATTTAATACAGCCAGAGTTCTGCTCTTTCAATTGCTTGTCTTGAGTCCTCATGGATAGGGTCAATTATAAATAGCAAAGGAAACAGTCCTTCTCTAATTATGTTGAAATACCAGTTATTTCCTTTAGTTGCTGCTATGTTATTTTCTTTAACCAATCAAAAGTTACCCTCTGACATGTCATTAAAAAGCAGCTAAGGACCAATGAGTATGAATGCAATGCCCAGTAAAAGATGTCTGCCCTTTTTTGTACCTACTGTACCTTACAAGGAAAAAAATGGTCTCTAATGACAACTGACATAACACAAAATGCATTAAAAGCACATAGACACTTCTAGCAATTGTGCTAGCCTAGCTCTTTCTTGGCAAATGAAAACCACATGTACATTGTATCTCTCAGAGGACTCTGCTAAAAGCACACAGCCAACCCTTTAACCCTCATTCATTTTATTATCTACCAGTTTGTGTAAGCGAGCTGTCTTACACAACTTTATATTGCACCTATGTTCCTTTAATGTCACAATGCTACTTTCCCCTCTGCCACACTCTTATACACCCAGTCTTTCACAAAGCTAGAAGAACTTGAATATTTGGTATTTAGTCTGGCCTTAACACGTCAACTAAACATCTATCCACCTACACTTTCCTGTAAATCAAGCTTCACTTTTATTAAACTGAGCACAACTTCAGTAGAAAAAGATATAAATGCAGACAGTAGTGGAAGGAAGAGAAATGGAAGACTGAATCTGACTGAAATAAAAGATGGCACCGATGAGGTAAAAAAAAGACCAAGTCAGCTGCAATTCATTCTGGCAGAGAACAAGCCTTGAGGAAAGCTTTTCTTCTGAAAACTGGTCTAAACAATAGATGTTGTATTTGTTGCCACAGAAGAAAGGGTGTGATTTGCTCAGGGAAGAAGGGGAGGCTGTCCTCTTCTTCCCCAAGCAGCTCCTCTGGTTTGCTTCTGTGCAATTTGGTGACCAGGAACTATATAAATGCTCTCCTTCCCTAGCTTTATTATTTTCCTCCTCGCAGACTCTAGCTTCAGGTCATGGACCGGTTGGATGCAGAGGGATGGTGGGTGGAACCAGCTAGGGAACTACCGAGGGAAGAAGGCTCGGAGCCAGGGGATTGATTGTAGGCTGATGATGAGCTGTCAGAGGGAGAAGAGGGGGACGACTGTTAGGAGCGTCCTCCTGTCGTGTAGGACCCTGGTAGAGACACATGCCCAACTGGCATGTTCTCTCCTTCCTGGTCGATCGTTCAGGAGCTTCAAAAGCTTTCTTCTGCCTGAACATCACAGCTAATGATGACAACAGACATTGGCACACTTAGGGATACGCAGAGTCTCCACAGTTTGCGTAACAGAACCAATATCACAGCATTTTGGCTAATCTACGTTTATTTACATATAATACACTCAGCACTTTCTGACTTCGCTCCTCCCTCTTTCTCATCAGACACCAAAGAGAGAAAGGAACAAAGGACAATAGTCGCACTTCATGGAACACAGTAACACAAACATCCTGTCTCCGTCACTTCGCACACTGTGGAATGAAAACATACACCGTCATGTGATAAACAATCCCATAACTGCAGACATGGGGAATGAATCTCCAACAATGACTAGGAGAAGGAGGTGTTGGAAGCTGAAGAGGTAGCAGGGTTTAGTAAGCAGGCAGAGGCTGTGGCAGAGAGTACAGCGGTACCTCGGGTTACAGACACTTCAGGTTACAAACTCTGCTAACCCAGAAATAGTACCTCAGGTTAAGAACTTTGCTTCAGGATGAGAACAGAAATCGTGTGGCAGCAGCTGGAAGCCCCATTAGCTAAAGTGGTGTCTCAGGTTAAGAGCAGTTTCAGGTTAAGAACGGACCTCCAGAATGAATTAAGTTCTTAACCCAAGGTACCACTGTAGTCTAGAATCAGAGGCAGAAGCTGAAGCAGGAGAGTGAGATGAGGAAGGCCAAGAGGCAGAGATGAGCCAGGCTGGGTATCTCCCCCACCTACTGTGACAGGCTCCCCTCCCCTTGTCTCCCAGAACCAGAAGAGGCATGAAAATATTGGCTTTGTGCAGGGACATTCCCCTATTGCTTGATTGTGTTCTTGCTAGTAAAGAGTTAATTCCAACTTGAACAATGTGGTTTACTGCCAACTCACTGTCACTTCTCCTCCCGTGTGCGTTTGTGTGTGTGCACATGTGCACATGAGTGTGTGCTAGCACTAGGGAGGATAGAAAAAGTGTGTGTCAGGAAAGAAAGACACACACAGAGAGACAGACAGATTGTGTGATAGGGCCTGCCTTCAACTCACCAGATTAAATGGCCACCCACTGCCAATGGATGCAACCCATTATGTATATCGGTTTTCAGTAACTCTTGAAATTGATACCTTTTAGTTTAGTCTCATGCTCTAGACATGTTTTTGCATATGGCAATATTGTGCCATATCTAGAGGGCACTCTTGCATGCAGAAAGTATCTGCGATGAATTGCAAGCTTTCACGGCCAATAATGCTTTCCTGTGGGATGTGTTTAATAATACTAAACATAATGTAAAATATGCCAAATTCCATTCCAAGGGAAAAAAATATTATTAAATTTCCAAAGGAATGACATAAATCAAATGCTTGTTTATGAGCTTCTATTTCAGTAGCACAGTATCTACAAACATTGTGCAAATCCCACAGGGAATATTTTATGACATCACAAAGGAATCCCTTTGTTTATTTAAAGGAAAGGATGAAATGGGTGTATTAGCATATTCTTTCTGGCATCTAACAGAGTCCTAATGCATTCTTTTAAATTCATTATCTCACTTTCCTCTTATTGTGAAAGTCCAGACTTGAGCACGCAAGTCTGTCCTTAATAATATAAAAACCATGAACAAATTATGTTTTATAGTTATAGTCAAAGCTGATGACAACTTGTCCTTTCAGCATATTGCATTAAAGAGGAAGTATAAATGTTTATCCAACTTTTTAAATTTTAAACATTGCCAACAGAGAGGCAATACTAAATAAAACTGTGCTCTGAAGCTCTTCTCCCCTCTACGTAGTCTCACCGATTGCTTCTGAAATGACAGTTAATAAGGTAATGCTGTGAATAAGCTTTTTTCTACACTGGGCAACATAGGCAGCAAGTCTGTCACCATTTCATTGGCTGTTTGCACATCCTGCCTCAAGTGCTAGGTCACAGTAGCGGGTTGTGTGAACTTTTGCCCTTTTCGATGGGTTACTTTAAGGAAGGAGAAATTGGATTGTGAAACTTCCTTGTGACTGACTCAACCTCTCAAGAATAAATGTGCTGGAAAGCCTTTGTGTGAGGTCCACTGAAAGAGCCTTCAAGGAGGCCTTAAATAAATTGCTTCACAGTTGGGGGGGGATGAGTGAGTTTGGCTGCACTTGATCATGGTCTTGGTAAATTGAAATGTGCTGACGTATTACTGAGCAACAATGATTTCCAACCAAAGAATATTCCAGGGTGGTATGCATTTACAATGGGAGCAAAATACAACCAGAGAATGAAAACTAGCATTGCTTCCCTTTGGTTAATGTAAATCAAACCTGGACAGTGGTACCTCGGGTTAAGTACTTAATTCGTTCCAGAGGTCTGTTCTTAACCTGAAACTGTTCTTAACCTGAAGCACCACTTTAGCTAATGGGGCCTCCTCCTGCTGCTGCTCCGTAAGAGCACAATTTCTGTTCTCATCCTGAAGCAAAGTTCTTAACCTGAAGCACTATTTCTGGGTTAGCGGAGTCTGTAACCTGAAGCGTATGTAACCTGAGGTACCACTGTATAGTTGTTACAGACAGCCTCACTGAAGATGGGTGCTGGGTGACACTGCTAATATAATGGGTGCAATAATTAACACCCCCCCCCCATCATATTCACACAGCAGAGGTCAATAATTAATTGTTTGTACTACCTTTTATGTTTAACAGTCACAAAGGTATATTTTTGTGAAGACCCAGTCCCTACCCAGAGGTTCAAAGTATGAGGAGGCACTACAGGGGGCAACCATTTTGCATGCATCCAATTGGTGCATGACCGCTGATGCAGATCTTTTTGGACCAGGAAAAGGGCAAACCAGGGACAGGCGTAATGAGGCGGGCTTATGCACACTCCACCAATGTGTGCAGGAGCCCAGAATGGAAGCCTGGGCAAAATGGTCACCCCCTGTACTGTACATTTATTTAATTGCACTCTTTGAGGTTTTAACAAAACTTAATTTAAAACACACACTCTTTTCAGAGCAGCTTTTAAGCAGCACTCGTTTGAAACCAAGTGTCCTGAAATCCTGGCCTACCTTGCAGCAAGTCAGTATGCCAAGTCTAAAATCCGAAGTCCAAGGGTCCAGAAACACAGTCCAGGGTCAATCCATGTAGAGTTGCAGACCAAGTCTGAAGCAGTCAGGATACAGTTCAGAGTCACACCCAAAGCACAGTACCCTAAGGGCCAGGAACATGGATCGCTGAGCAGACACAGGCTCTCAGTTCTGCTTTAGCTTTTATACCTTCCATGCTGATTGCAGCATCTGGGCTTGGTGAGACATGTGACCCTCACCTGCTTCAAGCCTACTCCAGCTGAAGAAGAACACACGTTCTTCCAGAGCTAGCAAGCCCCACCTGGCCAGCTAGGGAACTGGGCTATGGGCCTTTGCCTGCCTCAGCCTCCTGGAGTGCCCCGTCTGCTGCTCCCAATGCCTCAGAGTCTGCTGCGTTCGTGGGGACAGGGCCCTCTCTGGTGATATGTCCTGCTGCTCTGGTTTCTGTGCACTGACCGCCAATCCCTCCCCAACCTCCGTCGCCCTGTGAGTACTTCGTTCTCCATCCTCTGCTTCCCCAGTGTGTCCCAGTCCTGGCTCCAACCTTCTCCCTTCTCCCCATCATCCTGCCAGTTCATGACACAAGGTCTCAGAGGTAGACTTTTCCCACCTAGAATGGCTGTCAGTGTTCTAGCCAAGAACAACCACGGAGCTCTTTCTAGGACTTAACTTATCCACTGGGAATCCAAACCAGGTTTCCCTGCCTAGTACTAAAGACTTGGTCCCTTGCAAAGGCCAACAAAAAATCAGGAGTGTGTTGAACTACCCTAATTCCCCATCAGAGGATCTCAGTGATCAAGATGGAGCATGGGATCAGATCATCCTTAAGGTACTTTGGGCCCAGGTTGTTTGATTCAGCAGCTTCTGGAAGGATCCAGATTGGGGAAGGCTGGTATAGTGGATTCATTTTGTTGTATGAAGACTACACAATGTGAACAGGCTCTGTCGTAAGTAGCCGCTTCCAGGTTTGTCATTTGCACATATCTGCTCACATGCCAGCCCAGCATAGGTAAAGGTAAAGGTACCCCTGCCCGTACGGGCCAGTCTTGACAGACTCTGGGGTTGTGCGCCCATCTCACTTAAGAGGCCAGGGGCCAGCGCTGTCCAGAGACACTTCCGGGTCATGTGGCCAGCATGACATCGCTGCTCTGGCGAGCCAGAGCCGCACACGGAAACACCGTTTACCTTCCCCCTGGTAAGCGGTCCCTATTTATCTACTTGCACCCGGAGGTGCTTTCGAACTGCTAGGTTGGCAGGCGCTGGGACCGAGCAGCGGGAGCGCACCCCACCGCAGGGATTCGAACCGCCGACCTTTCGATCGGCAAGTCCTAGGCGCTGAGGCTTTAACCCACAGCGCCACCTGCGTCCCCTTAAGCCCCACTTAATTGTCCCATTCTTCCTAGCTGCCAGTCTATGGCTGCCCATTTCTCTTTCTCCTTCCTTTAGCTGTGGTTTCCTTAACAATGACTGGCCTCTTTTCACTCTATTCAGCAGTATCTCAAAAATGAATTAAGAAGACTAACTTGCTATTTGCTTCCCAGAGGTATTGAGCAATGAAAATACTTGAACATAAACAGGACAATAGAGAGAATGCAGAGATGCTGTGTCACTGAGCTCTTTCTGAATAGAAGACATATTCCTATTTCATTTTGCAAGGCACTTCTTTGGGAGAGATTTATTTGTAGTGACATTAATCAAATGTAAAAAGCTAGGTGTAAGTAGCACAACTGGTAGTGCTATGATCAGATATGGTTAGACCTGTGTTCATATAGTAGCATATATTTCTAAGTAGCAAGGGTTTTCCTCTTGCAATTATTCAATGGCATCAAAATTAGGCTTAGGGGAAACATTGTTTCAAGGTTCTGACCTTTTCAGTCGGTACTCAAGTGTATGTTTTCCATCTAAATCTTGTACAGCTGAGCCACTGACATTTCCAGTTTCTGCAGATCTAGATCTGGAAACAGCAGCCAGCAGAATCACAGAAGATATTGTGTGCCTTAGTTTACATTAATTTGACAGCCTAAATAGGATTGTCGCTTAATATGCCTGTCAAGTGTAGCTAAATAGCCCTGACACTTAAATTACAGAGCTGCATATCGTCTGCACGATGAACCAGGGAGGATTCAGAGATAGAGCATTCATAACATCCCAGGTTTGATCCCAGGTAAAAAGCGTCAAGTAGAAAATGATGTAAAATACCTTTGCCCATGTCACCAAAGAGCTGTTTCTAGAAGATAATGCTGATCTGGACTGACAAATAGTCTGATATGGCAAGATGCAGCTCCCTATGTTCCTGAGAATCAGTTACTGTTTTGCAAAATATTTCTACTCTATATGAATGATGAGAAAAAATTATGTTCAGTGTCCAATTGCAGAGGTGGAGTATACTAGTTTTCAGTGATGAGATGTGAAGCCTACTCAATGTCTCTGTGCCTCCATTGCTTGGTTGCTAGGCCAAGACCTTGAAGGGACTTCTATAACGTCTATAAAGAAGAGACTGTGACCGTGTACAATTTTCTTTTCAAAGTTCTGAAATTACCAGGGAAGTCACACATGAGAATTCAGTCTGACTTTCATTTTACAGGAGCCTTTTCAGGGCCTGGACCTGGCAACATTACTCACCAGTTTCTGGTATCCATATTTTCATCTTCCGCCTTCTTGCTCTGTCATTGCCTTATATACCCAACTTAACTGTGCACTCTGCAGATGAGCGCCTCCTGCAGATAGCATTTTATCTGGAGGTCCATTTCACACAATGTAGGAATCAGCCCTTAAGTGTTGTGGCATTAATGTGTGGCATGCACTGGGGAGAAAGGAATCTCTTGTATTTCATTTTTCTATTCATAGTTTATGCCAAGGATGTCTTCCTGAATAAACTTTCATGTATAAATGACAAATGCTCCCTTAAGTATGGCTGAATCTTAAAAACAACAACAACTCAGATCTAAACAGAAATATACCACCACCTCTATTCAAAATTGTGCAACTGTATTTATAAATGGAGCTGTAAAAAATCCACAGCATAATTGAATAATGACTACGCATAAATGAGTCCCATTGACTTCATTGTGGTTTGCTGCAGGACTATTGAACCCGGTGGATTTACTTTTTAATTTGCATAGAATTTGTCTAGCCTTTGCATAATTAGAGAACAGGACAGGTTCTGTCACCATTGCAAAGGATGCTGATGACAGAAGAGTTTGTTTTTGTGAACACGTATCATTCCAAGTTTCGTTTAAGGCAGCCAAAGATAATCTTGAGACAGCTGGAAGAAAGACTTTGATTTGTTGCAGGTGGCTAGTGTGAGCTCTGTCTTATTACTAGCTCTTTGATTTGTATGACCTCACCAGGATCTGTTTTATCAGTGAGCATAGGAGGTTGCTTAACTGAAGCAGGCAGTAGGTCCACCTTACCCAGTAAGTTTTCTCTGACAAATAGCAGCTCTACAAGGTCTTAGGGCAGGGGTTTCTTCTGACCCCTTTAATCTGTGATCTGCTAATGGATGATTTGTTTTTATTATTTTATTTTATTTTATTTTATTTTATTTTATTTTATTTTATTTTATTTATTTTAAAGCACATTTATGCCACTCAATATTTCAAAAGTATCAAAGTGGTGTACAGTTTAAAACACATTATATCATTGAAGAATTTTTTAAAAAACCAAAACCTCAACTTAGAACCAGTAAAACAGCAATATAGAAACCTCTGAATATTTGCTGCACTGTCAGCTGGTGTAAACCAAGCCGCTGTTTAACTTTGCCACAAGGATGGTGTTAATTCACAGAGCAAGTGGGACTGTAACAATGGAAGCCCCCTCCTGTCAAAGTGCCCCCGCTGTAACCTTCCAATGTGGACAGTGCGCTCTTTTCACGCTTCCTGCAGATCAAAACATAGAAGCTGTTTCCCCTTCCCGCTGCCTCTTTCCTTTCCAGTACCGTACAAACAACAAAAGTGAGAAATGAGGGAAACAAACCTTTTAACCAAGGAATCCCCTGGGGTTGAAGCAAGAAGGGAAACTGCTGTAAAAGATCCACATGCATGTTATAACCTAAATTAGATTATTTCCTTGGAAACAACTCTTCTGCTACTCCATAGATTCCTCTGCAAGAACCCAATTGTCCTTCAAAGGTGGAAATGTCATAATTCCGACACGCTTCTGCAAGCTTTCTGGTGTTTTATTCTGAGTGCCAAATTCGAAATTGCAAGTGTTAGATAACTCAGCAAGCCATCTGTAAGATGCAAACCATTTTACACACAGTATTTGTTTGCCTTGAATGCATGGAATGAAAGCACTGATCACATCACTGCAACTCATAAAATAAATAAATCAAGATGCCACATATTTGACCCTAAATGTTATGGTCCAGTGAGCCTTTCTATACAAAATATGCTCAGCTGCAGCGTTGTCTATCAGGTGGTTATAAAAAAACCCCTACAACTCAAAATCTGAGGCTAAGGTTGCATTCCTATGTAGTTACTGGGGTGCAAGGCCCAACGAACACTGTCAGCTTGACTAATATTACTGTACACTGTAAAAGTTAAAGGTGCTTTGTATATAATAACTTCTAGCCCTTAATTCCTTTTTCATTTGATTTATGAATTCTCTTTTACAAACATACAATAAGAACAGCTAAAACCAATAAAAAAATAACAACTAAAGATAGGGTATAAAGCTATGCAAGAGGAACCCCTAAGAAAGAGATCTAGGTAGAAGGAAGATCCAAGAGAGGAATCTGTGTTTAATGGTTTAGACCCAAGAGTTCTGCTCCCATACCATCTTGTCCGCTTGCTAAGATCAGAAGCAGATGTCCTCCTCTAGGGTTGACACCTTTGGTTGGGCAAGATAAAGGACAGGTTGGGGAGGATTGGGGGAGGGGAACTCTCAGGACACCAAATCCCCCCTCCTTTGTATTTTATGCATTTTTATTGTGGTATTTCTTGTATTTTCGGCTATGATTTTATGGGAAGGTGTCATGATACATCAGGTCTTCTCCAAGATTGGAAAGAAAGCTCTGACCATGGAGAGAGGAAGCTCATGTCAGGTTTTACCTCACTGAGGCAATTTCTGCAGCCCTGACCCTACAGAAAACAGAGCTCTGACACTGGCAGGATGAAAAGGGGCCACAAGAAGGCTTGGATCTGAAGGAGCCAATGCCTGTGCAATCCTGAGGAGGAATTTTTACCAGCCCGGGATCTGGTGTAAATTTATTCCTTCCTGTTGTTTCCAAAGGGAAAGGAAAGTGGTTTTGTTTTGTTTTGTTTTTTAATGGGGAAAGGACAGAAGGGTGCAAGAGTGCTGCCCTGTCCTCATTTGCACCCTTCTGGCAAGAGCTGCACTGAGTGCCATGGACACTAGGAGAGTGGGATTGAAGATGCTCACAGTGGCATTGACTGGGGTATGCGCACTCAGCCTGCCATGGGGCTGGGGTGCACTGCCAGAGCAACACCTGCGCACTGGCCAGCCAGCTTTGAGGGGTGCGCTCACAGTGCCCTGCAAGCCCAGTATCACTTTGCAAGACTTGCAAAAACAGCGCTGGACTCACAGGGCACCACGAGCTGTTGTGTCCTTCTCAGGCACCCTCCAGCTGGAGGGCAGCTAAGAAGGGCGCAATAGCTCACGACGCCCCACACCCTCCCCTTAAACTGCACCCAGGGCAATTGTCCCTCCAGCACCCCCTCCCATGCTATGCCTCTGAATGTTCATATAAGTAAATGAATACATATGGGCTAAGTCTGATTTGCCATGAAATTGCATTGCACACTCATTCACTGCAAGCTGAAGTTGCTGTTGGGGAACCTTGAACTACTGGATGGAGTTTCACATCTGCTTGACGGTTTATTATCACTTAGCACAGGGCTTAATAAAAGCCAGAGGTCCATCTGAGAACTATGCAAAAGTAGTAATGAGGCAGCAATGGGGTGGTAGGGAATTCTAGGAAACAGCAGGATGTGGAAATTAGAGAAATGACAATTGCAAATATCAATGTAAACTGACCTGATCTACATCTAGCGATAGGAGAACATGCCAACTTTGGTTTCTCTTAATTACTCGTGTGTCCAGTCTTAAGTCTGTTTCTCCACATATTCACATCAGTTTGCAAATTCATGTCCATGAAAATTCATTGGCACCTTAGCGCATTCCCTGCCCCCCAATATATATACATTTTTAATGGAATTTTGCCTATTATCCACATTTTTTCAAACCATTTTTCTCTCATATTATGTACTTCTGTATGATGATTTCACTAATACATGCATTTTTATGCACATTTTACCCCAAATTAATACTGTATGTTTTACGAGGGAGGGAATCAATTGTTTGGCAGCCCCCACTCCAACTCAGGGAAAAATTGTTCCTTTTTTTCTTATAGTAGACCAGTATGAAGTAAGCAGCACATTAGCAGCACACAAAACACTACCAAACCATTCTACGTTCTAAATCTTAAATTAATAATCCAAAAATTGAGAGAGCAAGGTACAAGATCTGCTACAGAAGCCACAAACAGAAAACTCATTCAAATTGGGTCCAAAAGGAAGATTCAGTCTTTAAAGTTCCTTTAGCCAGGCTCCTGTAGATATCAACAAAGGTAAGTTTGATCAAACGAAGTGTTGGCGATGTTACCCTCAAGGGTTTTCTGTTTGTGGCTTCTTTAGTAGATCTTGTACCTTGCTCTCTCAATTTTTGGATTATTAATATAAGATTTAGAATGTGCTGCTTACTTCGTATTGGTCTACTACAAAAATTGGCAGAATAGGTTCATTTCTTCAGTACTGGTACTCACCTTTTATTCTTATGGCTTAATACTGCAAGATCCCCTACTTTCCAGCTCTGTTATGTTACAGAGCGTATCAACAAACATACAGGTTTAAGAGCCTGAACTGAACCATCTCACGGGCTGAAGTAATGCATATGCTAAGCATTAAAAGGAGCTAGAGCTTCTTTTGGCAGAGTGGGGTTTCGTTGGATTAGGCTGCCCATGGTGTGAGAGGGGGTGGTAGAACGCAAAGCCATACAAACAACTTTTTGCCACTGTGTGCAAATGAAATCCAGCACTAAAGGGGAACTTTGGCTTGAAACAGGATGAAAGACTAAACCACTGGGGAGATGCTATTGAGTGGCCTCTACTGTGTGGGTCTCTCCATTTGTGCACCTAGTCTCAGTTCAGCTAGCAAATGCCAGATGTGGAACAGCTTCCATTGCGCTGATATCTTCTTTGCTGAGGGCCCTGTCATATTAGCCTGTCTGAACAGTCTGCTGCTGGACTTCCCAGAACACATAAAAGCTAATAAACACACCTACACTATGTCAAAAGTAAAAGCAACATTAATCTGGCAAATTGAGGCTATATTTAGCCAAGTGTAATGTTCCTATATTCCCTCCTGCCTTCACACACATACTGGTCAGGCTTTACAGAGTATGTAGCTGAAGGGTTGTATTCAGAAGTGGCATTGTGTTTGTGTGGCAGAACTTGCCCTCCCACTCCTCATGCCCCCTCCCCAAATATGCTGTAGGTTAGGAGAATACTCAGAATGGATTTGGGAAAGATTGGGCAAAACAAAGGGAAGGAAAGTTCCATATTGTGCGTGCTGAAGTCCTTGCACAAATGGTATGACTACATTGGAATCGGGATTAGTTTTTCTACTTTTCTAGATTCCAAATTATGGTTTGGACTGGACAACCTTCAAACAGCAGGTATGTTCAAATAGTGTGGAAGCTGCTTCTTCTGCTCTTCCTGCTTTGATTCTCTCCTGGGTTTGGGAGACAGCGGTGCAAGAGAGGGTGGGGCAGCACCTGGCCCTTCACTTGCCTGCCTGCCTGCCTCTTCTTCCTCTTCCTCCAGCTCTGAAGCTTTTCTGCCTCTGATTCTTGCCTCCTGGCTGGTACAAGTCCCCACAAACCATTTCCCCCTCTCTTGAGTCAGACTTCAGCCCCCTTTCTTGGTGCACATTCATCCGTTTCCTTCCAGTCCCTGACAATAATACTACATGCATTGCTACATGAGGAGCAGTTGACTGCTGAACAGAAAGTACAAATCCGAGCATGAAAGTAACATAACTTGATTAAAGAGAGTTGGCATTGTGATATTAGGCTAAAATCAAGAGTAACATTCTGGTATTTTATGGAAAATACGACCTAGTGATTTCTGGTCATGCATGTAGAATCTCAGAACCTATGTTTCTATGTTTGCTGCTAGCTATAAATAATGATCACAAGTTACAAGGGTGTGTCTAGTAGTTCACAAAGGCAAACTCTGTACAAATTGCATAATTTCTTCTCCTCCCCCTTCCCCTCCTCCTCCCCCTCCTCCGCCTCCTCCTCCTCCTCCTCCTTCAATTTTTTACTTACATAAAAGATTGAATAAGGAGTCCAGAGCTTTGTCTCATTGGTTGCATATTACACACTCAAACTTGCTCCGTGTAGACTATGGTGCAAGAATCAGTCCTAACATTTCTTTGCATAGCAATACTAGTAGTCAGATCTCCTTATAGAAACGTAGGTCTCTCTGATTTTACTTGCACATAAATAGGGAGCAAATGCATGGGCATTTACATGACTTTACTTAAAAATAACAACTACATCTGTTTTAATGCTGTGATTTAGCTTACATTACAGCATCCAGAAAGCCAGAACATTAAAAAAAAAATCCACAAATGTCTCATGGGTATATTATTTTAATTTGCAATGAAATAAGAAGAAAAAGAAACTGCTAATTACAAGATACACACTGTTAGGACACCTTAGGGGTTAACTGTTGATTTGTAATAAGCCCCAATCAAACACACATCTCCTAACCTAATTAGATTGACAATTACTATACGCAGTGCTTTTTTCCCCTAGAAAAAAATGTGCCAGTACTTACAAACTACAGTTCCCAAGGTTCTTTGGGGGAAATGCTTTAAATGTATAGTGTGTCCACAGCTGTATTGCATTTTTTAAATAGAAAACTCTACTAATTGTTTTTAAATTTGCACCTGTACCTAAAAATTAAAATAACCATTTTTTTCTCTGGTGATGCGCAAATGGGAAACCTCATCACAGCAGTCCTAGAAATCAAAGCAGGGATGTCTGTGTGAAGGACTATTTCATATAAAACATGCCTCCACCAATCACTGTACTTGGGACCTTTGGTAGGGATAGTGTGGAAACTGCTTGCCTGTGTGAATTTGCTTCCAGAGTCATATAAACTTGTGTTCAATTAGCTTTCTGCAAAATCCCCAAACAGCACCACACTGCACACAACTTATTAGAAGTACCTGTCCTTGAGTGCAAAGGGGATTACTTTCAGGTAAGTCAATGTAAGATTGTAGAATTTTGTATAATGTAAATGAGCTTGTTTGGTTTTGTTGCCTCTGAATCTGCTCCAAATAGTTTGAATTTTGAAGAAAGGGATAGATTACACATACACACTAAATGAGAGGAGGTTAGTGAATTTTGTAGCAAAGTAAAACAAGCATTCATTGCATACTGGCCCCCGACACAAAGGAGAAGGTTTGTGTTTCTGCCCCTCCCTCCCTGGGGCCATAGGAGTGCCATGGGGGCTTTGGGCCCCATAATAAAATATTTGTGGTGGCCGGGCCCTCACAAAGTTGATGGGCATTCCCATTCAAATGGTATGTGTGCATTGTGTCATGTGATCGATTATGTGGGGAGAGGCTTACCTGGGCCCCCACAATATTTTATTCAAGTTGGCACTCCTGCCTGGGACTCTGCAGGGTTGATTGATGTTGTGGCTTTAGATGTAAAAACACAAGGGCCAGTAGGTGGCACTAGAGAAGTTAGAGGTTGCAACAAGAAAAATAAAGTTAGCTATGTTTTACCTCTCCCAACATGACTCTCTCTTAATCCTGCAGATTCCACCTTAATTAGTGATATATTTCTGCTGATTGGAAATGCACGTGACCCGTCTTCATGTTATCTAGAAACAGTGGAGTCCATTTATCAAGAGAATAAGGCAGCAATCCTGTACCCAGTTACCTGGTAGTAATCCCAGTTGAACTAAAAGAGACTAGCTTTTGAGAAGACACATATAGCAGGGTTGCACTATAAATCCCCCAATCTAATAGAGAGAGAGATTATTTAAACTATGAACTATTCATACTTCGAAGCACACCAGTTATTTTAAGATGAAATTGAGACAGACACCAGAACTGTCAGATTGCAAGACTTTGATATTAGCTGAGCCTAAATGGAACTGTTGCTTTGAACTGTTACATCCTGCACTTATTGAGACATTGTTATATATTGAGACCAACTCTGCTAAATACAACTGCTGAAGGGTTTTCAAGAAATTAAAGGCTGTTTGGACATTCTTTTCAAAGTATTGAAGTTTGGAAAATTCTAACAACTGATATTAATTAATTTGACTTCTTCCCTACAATACAAGTGGACTCCCCCTAGAGGATTTTTGGATTTACAACTATACGTGACTTTCCTTTTGGTTTCCTTTCCTCCTATTTGGTTGTTTATCTTAGGGGCTTGTGGATTCCCATGAGAACATACTCAGTTTGACCTTGACTCGTAGACAGAAGTGGAATGAGCGGCACTGGGAGACAAACAAGAGCGGATAAAGGAAAAAAGCAAACAACTTTGAATTTACTTTCCCAGCCGCGCAGATCATCGGTCCCTGATGTTTTGGAACTAGAAGAAAGTGAGCAGCTGTTGGGTGAAGATATAATAATAATAATAATAATAATAATAATAATAATAATTTATTATTTATATCCCGCCCATCTGGCTGGGCCTTCCCAGCCACTCTGGGCGGCTTCCACAAAAACCAAAAATACAATAAAATCACACGTTAAAAACTTCCCTGAACAGGGCTGCCTTAAGATGTTTTCTGAATGTCAGGTAGTTGTTTATCGCTTTGACATCTGCTGGAAGGGCGTTCCACAGGGTGGGCGCCACTACCGAGAAGGCCCTCTGCCTGGTTCCCTGTAGCTTTGCTTCTCGCAATGAGGGAACCGCCAGAATGATGGGGGTGGAGACGCTCCTTCAGCGTATGGCAGCAGGTGGAACTGCTTCAGTATTAGACAAAATACTTGAAAAATTGGAAGGCTTAGATAAAAAGGTGGATGAACAAACGGCAAAGATTGATCAGACCAGAGACTCTGTTAACAAGTTAACTGAACAAGTTACTTCGAACGCTCAAGCAATTAGCAATTTATCTGAATCCACTGTAGAAAATCGGAAATTGGCAGAGGAAGCCATTCAGAAAACTGCAGTATTGGAGCAGGAGGTGAGACCACTCCGTAAGCAGGTTGGTGAACAACAGGCCTACCTGTCTATGATTGAACTTCGGGCCAGGGAAAATAACTTAAAATTGAGGTTTATACCAGAACTTGAACATGAACAAGGGAACTTAACTGAGTTTTTAACAAAAGAATTTTCCAAGTGGTGGCCTTTGGAGTTGGAAAAGGACTTTAAAATTGTGACTGCTTTCAGGCTTGGGAAATTTACAAGGAAGGACAAGCCCAGAGACTGTTTGATTACCCTGAGATCCAAGGAGGAAAGGGATAAAATACTAGGACTACATTACGGAAAGTCACTTGAAATTTTGGATAAAAGAGCAGAGATTTACAAGGACATTCCTGAACAACTTTTGGATCTTAGATCTACCTACCTTGAATTAGTCAAGCTGTTGAGGAGCAACTTGATTATCTTTAGGTGGGAATTTCCACAAGGACTATCTTTTACGTTCAGGGGGAAGAAGGTTAAAATCAAAACAGCTGAAGACAGAGATAAATTTTTGAATACTTACGGAGAGGACCTTCAGAAAGGGATTGAAAGACCCTCAGGGGCTGGACCACAGCCTGAACCCACACCTACACCTCTGGGGTCTGTAGACCAGGATAAAAAAATACCACCACCAGAACAATAACAGATTTGACCAGGATGTCTCTGCAACTTCTGAGTTGGAACATAAATGGTGCCAACATTCCGGAGAAAAGGAGAAGGATATTTCATATTTTGAAAAAAGAACAATTGGACGTTATTTGCTTGCAAGAAACACATGTGACTAGGCTACATAGAAAAGTGTTAATAAATAAAAGATTAGGCCAAGAATTTATCTCATCGGATCGAGTAAAGAAAAGAGGTGTGGTGATATATGCAAAAGAGAGCCTGTCACCAAAATTTTTATTTAAAGATGAACAAGGACGAATCTTGGCAATTGAGATCCAGACCCAAGGAGAAAAGTTTTTGTTATTAGGAATTTATGCGCCAAATGAGGGAAAATCGGAATTCTACAAGAAGCTGCACGAGATTATGCTGGACTATCTGGACTATGATAACATCATCATGATGGGAGATATGAATGGAGTGGTATCAACCAATATGGACAAGTCACATAGCCAAAACGTGACAAAAGACGGCAGACTACCGAAAACATTCTTTGAAATGACTGACAACATGGACTTGATTGACATTTGGAGAACAAAGAACCCTCTAGGAAGAGAAGGAACATTCTTTTCTGAAGCCCAACTGACATGGACAAGAATAGACCAAATTTGGATAACCAGAGGCCTGGCACCCAAGATAAAAAAAGTGGAAATCTACTCAAAGACTTGCTCCGACCATAATGCGGTGAAGATGGATATGAGATTAATTCCAACCGGCTCCTTTAGACGGAGAATGAATGACAATTTGTTTAGAGATCAGGACATCATTAAAAAGGCCCAAAAAGCTTTGAAGGACTATTTTGAGATAAACCTGAACACCACGGTGGAAAAAAGAACTGTCTGGGACGCAAGTAAGGCGGTCATGAGGGGGTTTCTGATACAACAGAATACTATTAAGAAAAAAGTACAGAACGATAAGAAAGATAAGATCTTGGAGAAAATTAAAGAAGGCGAGAAGAGGTTAAGATCGAGACCGAAATCAAAGGAGATATTAAGAGAAATCAAACATTATCAAGCACAATATTCAAAACTGATAAACCAGGAAGTGGAATGGAAAGTTAAGTTAATGAAACAAAGATCCTTTGAATCGGCAAATAAATGTGGAAAGCTGCTAGCATGGCAGCTGAAAAAGAGACAAAAGCTGAACACAGTAACAAATTTAGAAATTGAGGGAAGAAATATTCAGACCCCAGTGGAAATCAGAAAGTGCTTCCAGAGATATTTCAAACAACTATATACTCAAGGGCCGCAAAATGAATCCGAGATAGAACAGTTTCTAAAGAAGAATGGTTTACCAAAGTTGTCTCTGCGGAATAGAACAATCCTGAATTATAAAATAACACAATTAGAGATTGAGGAGGCCATTCAGAACATGCAACTGGGCAAGTCTCCAGGACCAGATGGGCTTACCTCCAAATATTATAAGACATTGAAAGACTATTTGATACATCCATTAATGGAGGTTTGCAATGAAATTATGGAGGGGAAGAAGGCACCGGAGTCGTGGAAAGAAGCTTTCATCACATTGATACCCAAACTAGAAACTGAAAAGACACAACTTAAGAATTACCGCCCCATCTCCCTCCTAAATGTGGATTACAAAATATTTGCAGACATTTTAGCAAGTAGATTTAAAAAAGTTTTAAATGAAGTAATTCACAAGGACCAGGCAGGCTTTCTCCCAGGTAGACATTTGTTTGCAAACACAAGGAACATTATTGATATTTTGCACTCTTGCAAACAAACATTAATACAAAAGCAGTCTTGATATTTATAGACGCGGAGAAGGCCTTTGACAATATCTCCTGGAAGTTTATGAAGAAAAATTTGGAAGGAATGGGAGTGGGGAGGGGGTTCCACAATGGGATAGAGGCAATTTATTCAGAGCAAAAGGCAAAATTGATAGTCAACAATGTGGTGACAGAAGAGTTTAGAATTGAAAAAGGAACACGACAAGGTTGCCCTATATCCCCTTTGTTATTTATATCGGTCCTAGAAGTGCTCTTGAATATGATCAGAGGAGTTGGTGGAAGGTATCCAGGTTGGAGCAAAACAATATAAACTGAAAGCATTTGCAGATGACCTAGTTTTGACCCTACAGGAGCCAGAGCCTAGTACTAAAAGGGTATTACAACTGATTTATGAGTTTGGTCGAGTGGCGGGATTTAAACTTAATAAGCAAAAAACCAAGGTTTTAGGAAAAAAATTGACTTTTTCAGAATCAGAAAGGTTTCAGAAAGAGACAGAATTAAATGTGGTTAAAAAAGTAAGATACCTAGGGGTAAACATAACAGCGAAGAACAGGAACTTATTTAAAGACAATTATGAAAAATGTTGGTCTGAAATTAAAAGGGATCTAGATGTTTGGTCAAGATTGAAACTTTCCTTGACAGGACGTATTGCTGCTATTAAGATGAATGTATTGCCAAAAATGTTGTTTTTGTTTCAAACTTTGCAGATTGTGGACAAAATGGAGTGTTTTGGGAGGTGGCAGAGAGATATTTCAAGATTTGTCTGGCAGGGCAAAAAGCCCAGAATTAAGTTTAAGATATTAACTGACGCTAAAGAAAGAGGGGGCTTTGCCCTGCCAGACCTAAAGCTGTATTATGAATCAGCAGCTTTCTGCTGGTTGAAAGACTGGCTACTTCTTGAGAACATTGATGTTTTAGATTTGGAAGGATTCAACAATGCGTTTGGGTGGCATGCATATCTGTGGTATGACAAGGCTAAAATACATAAGAATTTCAAGAACCATGTTGTCAGAAAAGCAGTATTTAATGTCTGGTTGAAATATAAAGACTTATTGGAAAACAAGACCCCAAGGTGGTTATCACCAATGGAGGCTAAGGCCCTGAAAAAACTCAATATGGAGGCCAAATGGCCGAAATATTGGGAAATAATAGAAAAAGATGGAGATAACTGGAGGTTGCAGAATATGGAGAAAATAAAAGATAAAGTGCGAGATTGGCTACATTATGCTCAGATTAAAGAAGTTTTTAAGTTGGACAAAAAGATAGGATTCCAGGTGGAAAAATCAAAGTTAGAAACAGAACTGTTAGAACCCAGCTCTAAGATACTTTCAAGAATGTATAACTTGCTGTTAAAATGGAATACACAGGATGAAACGGTCAAATCAGCCATGATAAAATGGGCACAGGACATAGGGTACAACATCATGTTTGCTGACTGGGAAAAGTTATGGACCACAGGTTTGAGATTTACGGCATGTAATGCCTTGAAAGAAAACATTATGAAAATGATATACAGGTGGTACATGACTCCAGTCAAGCTTGCAAAGATATACCATGTGTCTGATAATAAATGTTGGAAGTGTAAAGAAGCTGAAGGAACATTCTTTCACCTCTGGTGGACTTGCCCTAGAGTGAAGGTTTTCTGGGAAATGATTTATAATGAACTGAAAAAGGTATTTAAGTATACCTTCCTTAAGAAACCAGAGGCCTTTCTCTTGGGCATTGTTGGTCAGAGCGTGCAAAAGAAGGATCGAACCTTTTTTATGTATGCTACAACAGCAGCAAGAATACTCATCGCTAAAAGCTGTAAAACTCAAGAATTACCCACACTGGAAGAATGGCAGATGCAACTGATAGACTATATGGAACTGGCGGAGATGACTGGCAGAATCCGAGACCTGGGAGAAGAACTGGTGGAGGAAGACTGGAAGAAATTTAAGGACTATCTACAAAAATATTGTAAATTGTATGAATGTTAAGAAAGATGTAAGATTAGCAAAAACATGGCTTCAACAAATTAGTTATAAAGAATATAAATTTAAATTTAATTGGAAGACGAAAAGATAAATTTTGGATAAGTAACATTTTATGATTAAGTTTCAATAAGAGTATGTTAAATCCCAAAATTTGAGATATTAATATTGGAAAATTATATTATATGAATTAAACCAAGTTAATAATTTGCTGGTAAAATTTATGAGTTTAGAAAGCAGGAACAAGGGTTGTGAGGAAGTCCAAAGATGAATATGAAATGTGGATATTGGAAAAGATTGTGTTATTATCTATGTATTTTATTGTTAAACTAAAATTTAATAAATATTATAAAAAAAAAATGAAATTGAGACTAACAAGTAGCATGCAGCTCAGATTGTTGAAGAATGGGCATAGTTTATACTTCTGATGAAAAGGGAATGTTTCGTCTCGGAGATGGATTCTATCTGGGAGCAAACTGCACATTATCCAGAAAAGAATGTGGTCCTCAGGGCAGTTTTTTCTGATGAAAAGCATATTTGTGAGGGGCTGTTCTGGGCACCCCTCAGCCAAGGAAGGCATACATCTGATAGCTAATTATTTATTGACAAAAGAACACATAGCAGCTTCCATGGTGATGTGGATACACACACACTTCTAGCCTCTAGGCAGCTGTCCGTAGGTCTGTGCCTTGCAGAGCTGTTGTAGCAACAGGGGAATCATGCCCCCCACCTGGAGCTTATGTGCCCTCATCTTACGGGGCACATGCACACAACCTGAGGCTCCTGATACTGTTGCTGCTCTTCCCTCTTAAAACCCCTGCAAGTAAAGCATGAAGAAGAAGAAGAAGAAGAAGAAGAAGAAGAGGAGGATGCCTCCCACTGGAAATCCAAATCAACTCCTTCCTTAGAGAAGTGGCTAGCAAAAGTATGGGATACTGCCAGTGCTATTTTTCTAGAAAAAGAGATGCAGAAACTCACCATGAACACCTCCTTTGTTCTCTTATAATGGTAATGGGGCCCATTTGAAAGGTGCCAGAACCAAGTTCCGGTGAGTTCCAGGTGAAAACAAGCTGTGGACACTGCGCTGTCAGAACATCAGACATATAAGCAGAGAGTTCTTAATTCTTCATTACAAACAGATCCTCATGGTATAAGTGGTATAAGTTTTCCTCTTATGCTAACTCAGTCAAACAGCCCACTAATCCCCTGTTCCACAGATAAACATGTGGAAAGGCTTTACTGAAAACTGAATTGACTCACCCTTTTTTAAAAAATAATAATAATGTGATAGTTGAATGCTGTATTGTATTCTCAATTGCTTACAAGTTTTCCTCCCCATTGTATTTCTGCATGCATTTGTATTGGTTACACTTACCACTTTTATTGTGTTTTGAATTTATTTATATCAATATATATAAGTCCCTCATGCTTTTAGGAGACAGTGGGGTGGGGTATGGTGGGGAGTTGTTGTTCGGATGCCTGAATATCATCTTCTAAAGCAACTACTCTGTTCCCATCTTAAGAATGGAAAGTGAAATATTGATGAGCAACAAAAGAGGCTCTCTAAGCAAATCTTTTAAAAACTGTAGTACAGTCGTACCTCAGAATTCAAATGCCTTGTGTTTTGAGCGTTTTGGCTCCCGAACGCCGCAAACCCAGAAGTGAGTGTTCTGGTTTGCAAACGACTTTGGAACCCGAATGTCCGACACGGGTTCTGTGGGTTCCGATTGGCTACAGGACCTTCCTGCAGCCAACCAGAAGCCATGCCTTGGTTTCCAAATGTTTTGGAAGTCAAACAGATTTCTGGAACAGATTCCATTCGACTTCCAAAGTACGACTGTATAAGCACTGATAACTGGGAAACACTGGCCAGCGAGCGCTCCAACTGGAGAAGGTTTACTGGTCCGTCCCTCACCTGCACAGTCCCTTCTTCCTCCACACCAGGGAGCCTTTACTGATGTAGGCAACTTCCTAAGTGATGAAATTATGGTGTTTTTTTTTTTTTTTTTTGGGGGGGGGGTCATAATCTGCCAACAATTTAGCAACCAGCTGATAATTTATGTAATCTGTTGTGGATTTTAGGATAGAGTCATCATGGTCAGATATGGAAGAACAATCCAGGTAATTTCAAAACCTTGTCTTAGCTGATAATTTATGTCTGACCCACCCAAAAAAGCTTGCAATGACCTGATTTCATAATGGCAATTATACACACACACACACACACACACACACACACACACTGTGATTCACTTGCTTCCTGGAAGACTTTGAGTAATTGTTAAAGTATGTTCCTTCCTGTTTTATCATTCTTCACATCTAGTCCTCCTTATATGCTTATGGCACTTCACTAATAGTTGCATGGTGATTTTCAAGCCTCTTTTATGGTGTACTTGTCAAAATGGTACAAAGAGAAGAAATATTGCAACTCTGTCTTTTGCGACTGTTACGTTAACCCAAGTGGAAATGTCAGGTGCTACCATTTTGAATTACCATGGTTCACAATTATTTCCATGGCCTATAGAACATGGCAGAACAGAATGGTTTCCAAAAACCCATTAGCTAATGTCTAGGTTTGCGACAGATTTGGCTGGTGGCATCTGTTTGGTGTCAGACCAAGTGAGACAAACGTAGAGCTTTCATAAGTTTCATTATAGCTTTTTATAAGATTCAATGAATCTTTTTCACATTGCTTTGTCTGCTAACACTTGTGCATCTACCACAGAACCCTTGTCCACCATTGCCTGGTACCACTAGCCAAGCATGTTGTGCCTCACTGTGTCACAACACATCAACAAAGAGGTCGCCCTTGACCAGTACACCTAACTCTCCTGTGAATTGTGCATTGTAGAGGAAGATTGGTAGCAATGGGGAAACTATTGTTAAGTGGAGCTTCTCTTCAATGGCTGATCTTCTCATTGAGGAATGCCTAAGAGATTTTTTAAGAAACCTCAGTGTTCCCTGGAACATAGTTTGAAAGCCACTGTCTTAAAGCACTTAACCACTGTGGACAAGTGATGCTAATAGGAGTATCTGAATTTCCCACAGTTGTAAACACATAAAAGGGCTCCATCGATCAGAACAATGTACATTTGATTTAAAAGTGGCTTTCTGTATTGCATTAACAACATAAAGAAATGATCTGCTGCATATAAAAATACTTCTTAGAAGAATATGGCTTGCAAAAATGCCCTTTCACTTAATTATATTCAGGAGCATCGGAAAGCAAAGCTGGAACAGTGCCACTAGTGTCCATGATACTAACAGAGGGCACTTAGAAGTCTGCACAAAAGCAGTCTACGTGGTTTCTATCCACCCATTTTATCCTCACAACAACCTTGTGAGGTGGGTTAGCCTGGATGAATAGAGAATGGCTCACATTCACCCAGTGAGATTCCTGATTGAATGGGGATCTGAGCCTAGGTCTCCCCAGTGTTAGAATAAATTATAAATGTAAGCGTATATCAGAAAGACTGTCGGGGTTCAAGTGCTCAGCAGGTTTTTCAAATGTTACCCATTACTAAGGACAATTTTCTCTGTGTGTTCTGATAGCCACTTCATTCAGAGTTTTTTCTTCCAAATGAAAGTTTTACATTAAATTTAATCAAGCTCTTATAGCAATTTACAACTTTGAACAAGACCAACTGCATATTAATATTCTTTTCTTTAGAAGGATAGTTAAATGGCAGCCTTCTTTCTTTGATTATTTCACACCCATTTTAAACACCTTTGTGTCTGTGAAAGGTATAAATGATTGTGTTGTATCAAGTCATAGTGTGCAAACTGCTAGAACTCAGCTTCCATTCCCTATTTGCAGAATTACAGTAACTTTCCTAAGATCATGGTACAATGAAAATTTCAGATTCTACCTGTCTGATATTAACCTGGAGATAACTGCAACGGTAGCTGAGTTTCTGTCAATAGTATCTCTCAGAGTGGTGAATGGCATGGTTTAGCAGGAAGACACTCTAATGAAAATTTCTGTTACTATATTTCTTATATGGCTGTTTCTTTGTATATATTTTAATTTTTTGTATATGGATGTTTTAAGATGGTCTATATATGTAATGCCTAAGAAAGGTTTGGAGAAAGAAAGAAAGAAAGAAAGAAAGAAAGAAAGGAAGGAAGGAAGGGAGGGAGGGAGGGAGGGAGGGAGGGAGGAAGGAAGGAAGGAAGGAAGGAAGGAAGGAAGGAGAGAGATACGGGAAATAATATAGCGCCCCTGCTGGTGCAGAGAGTGTCTGGGTCTGGTCACCTGGATGAGAAACTTCCTGGAAATAATGATGAAAGAAAGCTGGGATATAAATGTCATGAATAAAATAAAGCCATGCTGAAGTTTCTTTGCTTCTGGCTGATGCTTTCTTTTTTCCTGACAATTTGTAATTGGGCTTTGGAGGCAAGACTCGCCCACTAAGAATGGAGCTGGATTAAAGAGATGAGATTAGGAAAGAGAAGAGTGTAATCAGGGTAATTGGCAATGCTTTCTCTAAATCTTAATACCAATCAAGCAGCATCAAGGCAGCATTGGGTTGAGGCCAAGCACAGTATCATAACTCTGCAAAAGACCAGCCTGGGTAAGATTTTTCTTTTGTCTTTTTTGCCATGGCTAATATGACGGCAGCCAACCTTCACATCTGCTTACTGTACCTTGCCTGATTTTGATACCATCCATTGTTATAGGGTTGTATCCATGTAAGTCATCCTCAGAGTAGACCCATTGAAATCAATAAACCAATAGTCCATTGATTTCAATTGGTCTGTTTTTTCTTCTTCTGAATATGACTTGGATATCATCCACACCTTCTGCTGTTTATGCCTGTGAAAGCTGCTTATTTTTGTAAGGCCCCCAGAACTATTTGATGATGTTGCCCAAGTATTTCTGCTGAACCTGATGCCAACATTAGCTCAAGAGGGAAAGAACTGTGGCAACCCCTTCACTTGTTTTGGCTGAACTGTAGAAGGTTCTAGGAAAGCAATTGTAAATGTCAGACCAAAGCAATAATTTCATCAAGGCCTCATTTAAGATTTTCTTTCATGTTTGTTGTTGATTCTTTGGAAAAAATTTAAGACACCAAGGCTATAATTCTGTACTCATTTACCTTGGAGGAAGCTCTGTTGAACTCAATGAGACTTACTTTTGAATAGACATGTATAAGATTGTGCCTTAGAACAATTTCAGATGTTTCAGACAAAGGCATTTAAGGACACCTTGCATCCCTGTTGCCTTCCTGCCAATATTCTGACGCTCTATAGGAAGTTTTAATGATACAGCTTTTTTCACTTGAGTTAAATACAAATTTTGATGTTTTAATGGGATAGTTTTCTTAGGTGTTTTAATTTGGATGTTTATAGTCTGATATTTATGTAATTGGTTCTTATACTGGTAAACTGCTTAGAATCCTATTTTGGCATTAAGTGAGATATAAGTAAGTAAACAAGCAATCCTTCAATCACCAAGTTAAGTGCTATAAAATATTTTTTTAAGGACAATAATTTTCAAAGGCATTTAACCTATGAAAAGCACTAGTGAATACTGAGTAGGATAAAATGAAGATTTGAATACACACAGAGAGAGATGCATGTATTAATTAATTAATTAAAATGAGAAGATGTGTTTGCAATATGGACTTCAATTACATTAACTTTCTTGTTTTCCCTGTTAATAAGTTTGTTATTTGAATCTATATATAACTCTGACATGGAAGACATATGTTTCTGACAGCAGCAGATGATTTCTCGTGTGATGGAATAATTAAAATGAGTCACTTGCAGTTAAGTCCTGTCCTTGGGCAACACAATTGAATTGAAAATAACCAAGTTAACCCCCCCTGCCTGCCATTTTTGAGGATTTCATTACAGCTTGTGTTGTTGTATGTATGATCATTTCAAGCACTGTTGGTTGCGTATAATTATGCACTTTATACATACTGAAGGAACATTCATCAGCAGCGAAGACATTGAGACGGTCAAAATTCGAAAAAAGCCATGTTATATCTCAAATAACATCTCCAAGGAACCTAATCCTCAAAAGCTGGTGGTTCAGAGGTTCCTATGGGCCTGTTTGTTCTGTAGTTTAAAAGGGAGAAAGAATCTGTAAGAGTCTAGCAGTGAATCCCAGTTTACATGTCTACTCAAAAGAAGTAAGTCCCATTGGGTTCAATTCATCTGCAGTAGTTGAGAATACAGTCCTGTACATACTTACCTGGGAGTAACCATGCACAGGAATGTATTCAACTACTGCAGATGAGTTACACCACAGGAAAACAGAATGATGGGGCTTTTTTCATGGGGCTTTTCATCCATCCCCTGCTTCAATCCTTCTTCCTTCCCCCTACATGGTAAAGATGCTGATCTGATACACAGGCCATGGTGTAAGTAGCTCTCAGGCTTCAGGGACTTTGCTTTCTACCCCCCCCATCCCACCCCTTTGGCATTAGATACCCAGAACAAAGAGAAAGGAGTCTCTTACCAGTTAGAAATTTTAATAATCACCCAGCGAGAGAACAAATAATACATTCTTAGGAATGAAGGTGCTCCCAATTCAGGGTTCCACCCACTTCCTCCCTAGCCACCCACGTCACTCTCACATCTTGCAAACTGATCTCACAGCCACTATGCTTTCTGTGCTGCCACCTTATCTGCTCTTCTTGACCTTGGGCTGAGCAGATGCATGCATTCCAGTTTGTTAACTCTCTCTCTCCCAGTTCTTCTTCTCCTAGCTGTTCCCCACCCAGTACTTCCCAGCTTCTGCCTTCTGAATGTCCATCTGCTAACCACTGTTCCAAATCTATACTGTCCTCCTGCTCCTGGGAAGATTCCTTCTCAGTGCAGCCCTCCTCAGCACGGTCCCTGACAATAGCCATGCAACTTAGAGGCGCCACACTTTCTTGTCCTCTCAACCCCACCCCAGCAACAGCTTCAAAACTGTGTGCAATGAAAACCAGAGTATAGCTTTTGGAGAAGGAAAAAGTCACTCCGTCCTAGACCATGTCAAGGCATTCTTTGAATCCAAGATAATGGATTAGTGGCTCTCTTCTGGGAACATCACCAAAATTATTGAGGCCACTATCCGTGTTTTCCCATGTGTCCGAGCTGCCTCTAGGTCCCAGCTCACAGAGGACCAACGCTAGGCTGTCATTATGTACAAAAGTCTTTATTGAGGTTCAGTTTCCATTTCAAAGCCGCAGCGCGCAGCTCTACGTCTTAAACCCTAGACCGGCGAAGTACCATCTGAGTCTCCTCCCCTATGACACCAGTTTAAGATCCTAGCCCTGCTCCACCTTTTACGCTGCTCTCTCCTCCTCTGGGTCCTCCTGCCCGCTGGGGCATTGCCCTTTCTGGACTCTTCCGACGCTGAGTCGCTTAGCTCCTCCCCCTCCCTCCTGCGGGCTTTAGGACCCGGTTCCCAATCCTCATTCTCTGCTGTCCCGCGCTCCTGTACATTTGAACTTGCCTCTCGCGCCAACCCAGTGACCTTCCTCCTGACCGTTACACTACTACTGTCACTGCTTCCCTCTTCCGGGATACTGGCCGGATCTGACCTCCCCTCCGTTGTCTGACTCTCCGATGGAGGTGTGGTCAGCCCTGCCTTATCTTCTCTCCCTGGTGGGGAATGCACTGGCCCCGATCCTTGGGACTCTTCCCCCCCACTCTGCTCTGGTGGGGAAGCTGGTCCTGATTTCCAACTACTGCTCTGGGAGTCCCTGCTGCCCCCTTGCTCCTGGGGCGTTCCCCTTGGGAACCCCCTACCCCTGGCCACTGGCACCCCCTTCTGTGAATCTTCCGATTCGCTGGAGAGGCTCATGGAATCCCTCGGTCCACTGTCCTCTTCTCCTACGCTCCCCTCGGATTCTTCCCCTTCGCTCTCCATCTCCTCTCTTCCCTGTGCCTCTGCTCCTGAACCCCTGACATCCATCCCCCCCTCGAAGCCCCCCCTTCACCCCTCCCCCTCTTCTGGCGTGGGTTCTGGGTGCTCCAATGTTGTGGGGGTGAGTGCAGGATACAGTTCTTCCCCCGTGGTGTGCCTCCAGCTGGGTAGATCCGGCCAGTCCTCAACGGGCTCGTCGACATCGATCTCCTCAGCTTCCATCTCTCTGCCGGTGTGTTCGAACCCCGGATCCTCCCCCAACACGTCCATGACCCCCTCTCCCCCTGTCGCCTGGGGTGACGCTGCGTGCGCGGGCCCGCTCGGCCGTTCTCTGCGCCACCCCCCCACAGGTTGATCTTCCCACCAATAAGAGCCGCCTGTGCCAAACCCTGAGAGGGACCCCTCTGGGGAGCTAGTCTCTGGCGCCGTGTCCTCCTCTGAAGAGAAACCCTGGAACGTGCTGGCTGAAAGTGTGGGTGTGAAAAGATATTCGTCAAAATAATCCTCCGGCATGGGCCTGTGTGGGAAGAGTGCGTGGAACTCGTCTTTGAGGTAGTGCTCCTCCACCGCATAGTACGGTACCCAGCTGTTGGTGCTGGCCGGGGTACCTTCCCTGGCGAGGAGATATTCAACCCCCTCTTCCCCCCATCTTGAGTCCAAAATCTCCGTGACCTCGTTGAGCGGCCCCGCCCTTGGCGACCCCCCTGTCGTGGGTGCGTCTCTAAGCGGGCTAGGAGCTGTCCCTGGCGCCTGAAACCTGTGAGGTGCCTTGTAGGGCGTGAGCACCGATCTATGAAAGACCGGGTGCATTCTGGATCCCTCCGGTAGTGTCAACCGGAAGGCCACTGGGTTGATCTGTGCCTCGACTTGGTAAGGGCCTAGCTGCTTGTGTCTGAGCTTCTTCTTAGCTAAGGATCTGGCCGGCACTGCCTGGGCTGCTAACCAGACCCAGTCCCCTACCCGTATGTCCTCCCCAACTCTCCTGTGTCTGTCTGCCTGCATCTTGTACACGTGTTTTGCTAGCTCTAACTGCCTTCGGAGCTGTTCATGGACCTCCTGTAACTCCTCTGCCAATGCCTCTGCTCCCTGCGGCTCCCCTTCCCCCTCTTTCTCTAAGCCCGGGAAGGTCCTGGGATGTCGCCCATTGTTGGCGAAAAACGGTGTCACCCCCGTGGACACGTGTTTCGTGTTGTTGTAGGCAAACTCGGCCAGCGGTAGGTAGTCCACCCAGGTCGAGGGCTGCTGGTTCGCGTAGCATCTCAGGTACTGCTGCATGATGGCGTTGACCCTCTCCGCTTGTCCGTTGGTCTGCGGGTGTCTTGCCGACGCTAGGTTGACCTTGACGTTCAGGATCCCCATCAGCTTCTGCCAGAAACTCGAGATGAACTGGCGCCCCCGGTCGGACAGGATAGACCGTGGCAGGCCGTGCACCTTGAACACGTGGTCTATGAACAGCTTGGCTGTCTGTTCCGCTGTGGCCACCTTCGCGCAAGGAATGAAGTGCGCCATCTTGGTGAACATGTCGACTACCACGAGTACTGCTGTTTTGCCCCTCGAGCTGGGCAGATCAGTGACAAAGTCCAAGGCCACCCTCTCCCACGGTTCGGACGGGGTCTGTAGCGGTTCCAACAGTCCCGCTGGCGGTCTGTGTACTGGCTTGGCCCTTTGGCATGTGTCGCACCTCGTGACGTAATCCGCGACTTCTCCCCGCATCTTGGGCCATCAAAAGTCTCTGGCTACTAATTCCACCGTCTTGTCCTTGCCGAAATGTCCGGCGCTGGGTGCGTCGTGTAGCTGTTGCAGTACTCTCGCGCGGAGTTCATCTCCCGGCACGTAGATGGCCCCTTTGCGGAGGAGCAGTCCGTCGCGTATCTGGAACTCGTCGTCCTTCGCTGTGCCACTGCGCACCTCCTCCATCTTGGATCGTGCGAAGGAATCCGTTCGAAGCTCGCGCCGTATTGCTTCCAGGTCCACGGTGGCCGAAGCGCATGCCCACGCCTTAGGTGCGAAAATGTGTTTGGCCGCTACCGGTGCTGCTTCCTCCAGATACTGCGGCTTCCTGGATAGCGCATCAGCCATGATGTTGTTGTCTCCGGGGATATATTCTATCCTGAAGTCGAAATCCGCAAAGAACTCCACCCAGCGGATGTGTCTCTGGTTCAGGAACCGCGCCGTGCGCCAGTATTCCAGGTTCTTATGGTCCGTGCGAACTTGCACTGTGTGTTTGGCTCCGATGAGGAAGTGCCGCCACGCCTTGAAGGCTGCATGAATGGCCAGCAACTCTCTGTCCCAGATGGTGTAGTTCTGCTCTGACTTGCTGAGTTTCCTGGAGTAGAAAGCGCACGGTCTCCAATCCCCTTGCGGGTCTTGCTGCAACAGGACTGCCCCCACGGCTCTGTCGGAGGCATCCGTCTCAACCCTCATGGGTCTGCTGGGGTTCACATGTAGCAGTTGTTCTTCGGAAGTGAAGAGACGCTTGAGTTTCTGAAAGGACTGCTCTGCCTGCTCCGTCCAGATGAACTTCTTCTTCTTGGAGCTGAGGGTGTCAGTGATGGCCGCCGTCTGCATAGCGAAACCCTTGATAAACTTGCGATAAAAGTTGGCAAAGCCGACAAACTTCTGGACCTCCTTCCGATTGCGCGGGCTTTTCCAGTCCAGTACCGAGCGTACCTTGGTGCTGTCCATGGCGATTCCCTTGTAGGACAGCTTGTAGCCCAGGAAATCCACCTCCGTCATGTCGAACTGGCACTTCTCCAGTTTGGCGTAAAGTCTGTGCTCCCGTAGTCTTTGCAGGACTTCCTTGACATCTCTCTCGTGAGCCTCCTGCGATTCCAAGAAGATCAGAATGTCGTCCAGGAAGCAGACGCACTTCTTGTAGAGGAGCCCCCCTAACACGTGATGCATGAAGGCTTGGTAGCAGTGGGAGCCATTTTGTAAACCAAACGGCATAACCCTATATTCATAGGTGCCCAAGGGCGTAAACATGGCCGTCTTCCACTCGTCGCCCTCCCGCATGCGTATAAGATTGTACGCCCCTCGTAGATCCAACTTGGTGAAGATGCGTCCCTTCCTCACCGTCGCGAGCAAGTCGTCGATCTTGGGCATCGGGAAAGCCGTGGGCTTGGTTTTCGAGTTCAAGATTCTGAAATCAACTACCAACCTCTTTTGGGGCGTGTCTTTTTTCTTCACGAAGAACACAGGACTGCCCCCCACTGCTTTGGATTCCCGGATGAATCCCCGCCTCAAGTTGTGATCTATGAACTCCCTAAGCTCTTGCAGTTCGTCTTCAGACATGGAATACAGTTTTCCCGTCGGCAGCGTCGCCCCCGGCAGGAGGTCAATCTTGCAGTCGTAGGGTCTGTGGGGAGGCAGCTTGTCCGCTTCCTTCTCGCAGAAGACCTCCAAAAACGCCTTGTACTTGTCGGGTACCGCTTGCAGCATGCCCAGTTGTAGCTGTGGGTCATCCTCTTGCCCCTCGTCTTCCTGGTTAGTCATGATGCAATGTTCTGCGCAGTAGGAGGAGCAGAAGGTCAATTTACGCTGGTACCATGCCAATGCCGGGCTGTGCCTGTCCAACCAGCTCATGCCCAATACTATGGGCGTGTCTGACAGGTGGGTGACATTGAAGCTGATGACTTCGCGGTGATTTCCAATTCGCATCACCATTGGCGGCGTTTGCTGTACCACCTGTCCCCCCAGCAATTCTCTTCCATCGACTGTCACTACTTTTAGGGGCATCGTGGCAGGCAGGAGCGCTATGCTATGTTGCTTGATGAAATCCACTCCTATAAAGTCTGCATTGCTACCAGAGTCAATGGTAATAGGGACTTCCATGGTGAGCCCATTGGGAAGCTGGAGTGCTGCGGTGAGCTGCACCACTGGTTTGGGTGGGAGGGGGTCTGTGGGCTGTAAGATTCCTGGGGACTGCTTCACTGACTCGTCTGGCTGGGCCCCAGTGGCTCTGCTTCCAGCCAGACTTCGTCGTTTCCCTGCTGTGGTTCTCTCTGCTGAACTGCTTCTGTTACTGTTACTGTTGCTGAGGCTGCAGTGTGCTTGTGGAGCCTCTGGGGGCACTCTTTTGCCATGTGCTGAGCACTTTCGCAGATGTAACACTTCCTGTTCCCTATAGGAGGCTTCACTTTGGCTGCTCCCGGTGTTAGGGCTCTGGTTGCTGACTGAGCCTTGGCACCACCTATCTCCATCGGCTCCTCTCCCCCTCCCAGTGGAGGTGTGGATTGAGCGCGCGCTGAGTCCCTGGGAAAGAAAGGAGGTGCTCTCGCTGGCGTGCGTCCCCAACGCCCTTCGTCTTTGCTCCAGGGACGTTCTTCCAGACGCACCCCAATCGTCAGCGCTCTCTGGACAACTTCTTGAGTGCTCTGGGGTCTCTCCCCCCTTGCGATTTCGTCTTTCACAGCCCCGTTCAGCCCCTCCCAGAACAGGTCCCTGACGGCCGCTGAATCTTTTTCCCATCCCAGCGCGTTGACCAATGCAAAAAAGCGGGAGTGATATTGCCTCATAGTGGCTCTGCCTTGTTTCAATCCATGTATCTCTTTTCTGGCGACATCTACATCTATCGCTGATAAAAAACAAGCATCCATTGCCTTAATGAAGGCATTCGCGTTTTGGAGGGCTGGATCATTATCTCTCCACAGATTGCGCAACCACGCTTTAGCTTCTCCATGGAGATGCGTTAGTATGAAGCCTACTTTCTCCTGCTCATCTCTAAAGTCCTTCTCCAGTAACTTTAGCGCAAAAACCACGTCTGCTCTGAAGTTAGGATAGTGCTGCAGACTCCCATCGAAATGAGACACAAGGCTGCCTCCTCTCTTTCCCAGCCCAATCCCCTCTGGTCTGGCTCCCGGTAGCCCCTGTTTAGTCAACATTTCCAACCTGGCTTGCAGATCCTTGCAGACAGCAGCTGCTTCCTCTTCTCTCCTCCTGGACGCTAGTATTTCTGCGTTAAGTTGTGTCACTGCATTTTGCAGGGCTGCCATTTGTTCTTCGGTAGTCATCTTGTGCTGCTTTCGTGAGCTCGCGAAGTACCAATCTTCGCCCCTCGCTGCGTCCACTCACGTTGCGAGGTTTTTAGGCAGACGGTACTTACTGTCAGAGCTGCCTCTAGGTCCCAGCTCACAGAGGACCAACGCTAGGCTGTCATTATGTACAAAAGTCTTTATTGAGGTTCAGTTTCCATTTCAAAGCCGCAGCGCGCAGCTCTACGTCTTAAACCCTAGACCGGCGAAGTACCGTCTGAGTCTCCTCCCCTATGACACCAGTTTAAGATCCTAGCCCTGCTCCACCTTTTACGCTGCTCTCTCCTCCTCTGGGTCCTCCTGCCCGCTGGGGCATTGCCCTTTCTGGACTCTTCCGACGCTGAGTCGCTTAGCTCCTCCCCCTCCCTCCGGCAAGCTTTAGGACCCGGTTCCCAATCCTCATTCTCTGCTGTCCCGCGCTCCTGTACATTTGAACTTGCCTCTCGCGCCAACCCAGTGACCTTTCTCCTAACCGTTACACTACTACTGTCACTGCTTCCCTCTTCCGGGATACTGGCCGGATCTGACCTCCCCTCCGTTGTCTGACTCTCCGATGGAGGTGTGGTCAGCCCTGCCTTATCTTCTCTCCCTGGTGGGGAATGCACTGGCCCCGATCCTTGGGACTCTTCCCCCCCACTCTGCTCTGGTGGGGAAGCTGGTCCTGATTTCCAACTACTGCTCTGGGAGTCCCTGCTGCCCCCTTGCTCCTGGGGCGTTCCCTTTGGGAACCCCCTACCCCTGGCCACTGGCGCCCCCTTCTGTGAATCTTCCGATTCGCTGGAGAGGCTCATGGAATCCCTCGGTCCACTGTCCTCTTCTCCTACGCTCCCCTCCGATTCTTCCCCTTCGCTCTCCATCTCCTCTCTTCCCTGTGCCTCTGCTCCTGAACCCCTGACACCATGCTAGTGCACCAAACAGAAATAGGCTTGCAAATTGCCCATTATTCTGTGGTTCTGTGGTTTGGCCATAGTTAAAGGCTGTTTCCCAATATTAATCCTATTTGCGGAACTTTTATATGAGACTGTTGGCTCTGAATCAGCTAGGAACTTGAATTGTAGTCAAGAATGATTGCTGTGATCATCCTAGACACTTTCCAGCTTTGACATATGCAGGGACGGCCCACCCATGAGGAGAGATGAGGCAACCATCTCCGGTCGCAGAATTAACGGGGGCAGCAGATCCTCCAAGGAAGGCTTCACCTGCTGCTGCTGCTGCATTACTGTAGTGACAGCAAGGATTGCAGTGCTGTCCTTGGAGGTCAGATCTGCTTCCTCCTCAGCAGCCCTCCTCCATGCCACCCCTACAGTGGTCCCTCAGTGAATAGGAGGCACAACTGGTCTCCTTCCATCCTAGGCAGGAAATGGCAGGGGCTGTCCTCTGGGGTCTTCATCTGATTGACATGATTCAGAGCAGGCCCCCTTTCCCCCTGGGGCAGCCTTTGATTCCCACTTCAGCTGTTGGGTAAGGTTGATTTGATTCCACCTTCCTTCTTCCCAATGAAGATCCTTATTTCTCACTTGTTCCTGATGTAGATATTCACTCATGCTTTCTTTCCTGGTGGGGTGGGGGTGGGGGCACCATTTTGTGGTTTGCCTCAGATGTCTTGGGCCAGCTCTGCCCATGTGGAATGTGGTGTTTTGTGGTAAAAGGGGGTGGGAGAGCACTGAGAGGAATTACTGTGGTGCAAATCCTGTAACTTAAATTGATAACTCTGAAATAACCATAAAATGCAAGAGCAATTGTGCTTGAGAGATCGGTCATGGGGATGGGGGAGAAATGCATTTCAGGTTGCATTTTATATTATATTATTAGTATTTATGGCTTACAAATAACTTTTTAAAAGGCCATGTGCTACATCACTTATTGCAAAACCTTTGGCAGAGACACACAGTGTCAGAGCTGCGTCCAGGTCCCAGCTCACAGAGGACCAACGCTAGGCTGTAGTTATGTACAAAAGTCTTTATTGAGATTCAGTCTCCATTTCAAAGCGGCAGCGTGCAGCTCTACGTCCCGACCTTAGACCGGCGAAGTCCTGTCTGAGTCTCCTCCCCCTCCACACCAGTTTAAGACTCTCGCTTTGCTCCACCTCTTCCTAAATTCCTTTCTCCTCTGGGCCCTCCTGCCCGCTAGGGTCTCATCCTTCCTGGACTCCTCTGACGCTGACCCTGACGATTCTTGCCCCTCCTTCCGGCGGGCTTTAGGACCTGGTTCCCTATCCGGGCTACCTTCTGTGCCGCTCGCCTGTACCTTTGAACTTGGCGCGCACGCGCAGCCTGCAACTTTCCTCTTAACCGTTAACTCGCTCTCCGATGGAGGCGTGGTCCACCCTGACTCATCTTCTCTCGCTGGTGGTGCATGTGTGGGCTCTGACACCTGGGACTCCTCCCCCCCACTACGCTCTGGTGGGGAAGCTGGTCCTGATTTGCAACTGCTGCTCTGGGAGTCCCCGCTGGCCCCTTGCTTCTGGGGTGTCCCCCTTGTGTCGCCCCTTGCCCTGCCCATCGGCGCCCCCTTCTGTGAATCTTCCGATTCGCTGGAGAGGCTCATGGAATCTATCGGGCTGCTGTCATATTCTCCTACGCTCCCCTCGGATTGCTCCCCCTCGCTTTCCATCTCCTCTCCTCCCTGCGCTCCCGCTGAGTCCCTGACATCCATCCCCCCCTCGAAGCCCCCCCTTCCCCCCTCCCCCTCTTCTGGCGTGGGTTCCGGGTGCTCCAATGCTGTGGGGGTGCATGCCGGATACCGGTCTTCCCCCCTGGCATGCTGCCAGTCCGTGACGGGTACATCGACGTCGCTCTCCTCCGCTTCCATCTCGTTGCCGGCGTGCTCGAAACCAGGATCCTCCCCCAACCCGTCCATGCCCCCTTGTTCCCCCATTTCCTCTGGGTAGTCTGCGTGCCAGGGCCCTCTGAGCAGTCTCCTGCGCCACTCCTCCTCGGGTTGAGTGTCCCACCAATAAGAGCGCTCCGCACCCAAGTCTGAGACCGACCCCTCCGGCGAGGTAGTCTCTGGAACCGTCTCCTCAACCGAGGAGAACCCCTGAAACGTACTGGCTGAGAGTGTGGGGGTGAAAAGATATTCGTCAAAATAATCCTCCGGCATGGGCCTGTGTGGGAAGAGTGCGTGGAACTCGTCTTTGAGGTAGTGCTCCTCCACCGCATAGTACGGCACCCAGCTGTTGGCGCTGGCCGGGGCACCTTCCCTTGCGATGAGGTATTCGACTCCCTCTTCCCCCCATCTTGAGTCCAAAATCTCCGTCACCTCGTTGAGTGGCCCCGCCCTCGGCGACCCCCCTGTCATGGGTGCATCTCTAAGCGGACTGGGAGCTGTCCCTGGCTCCTGAAACCTGTGAGGTGCCTTGTAGGGCGTTAGCACCGATCTATGAAAGACCGGGTGCATTCTGGAACCCTCCGGTAGTGTCAAACGGAAAGCCACTGGGTTGATCTGTGCCTCGACTAGGTAAGGGCCCAACTGCTTGTGTCCTAGCTTCTTCTTAGCTAAGGATCTGGCCGGCACTGCCTGGGCCGCTAACCAGACCCAGTCCCCTACCCGTATGTCCTCCCCCACTCTTCTGTGTTTGTCTGCTTGCATCTTGTATACGTGTTTTGCTAGGTCTAACTGTCTACGGAGCTGTTCATGGACCTCCTGTAACTCCTCTGCCAATGCCTCTGCTCCCTGTGGCTCCCCCTCCCCCTCTTTCTCTAAGCCCGGGAAGGTCCTGGGATGTCGCCCGTGGTTGGCAAAAAACGGTGTCACCCCCGTGGACACGTGTTGTGTGTTGTTGTAGGCAAACTCGGCCAGGGGCAGATAGTCCACCCAGGTCGAGGGCTGCTGGTTGGCGTAACATCTCAGGTACTGCTGCATGACGGCGTTGACCCTCTCCGCTTGTCCGTTGGTCTGCGGGTGTCTTGCCGACGCTAGGTTGACCTTGACGTTCAGGATCCCCATCAGCTTCCGCCAGAAACTCGAGATGAACTGGCGCCCCCTGTCAGACAGGATAGACCGTGGCAGGCCGTGTACCTTGAACACGTGGTCTATGAACAGCTTGGCCGTCTGTTCCGCTGTGGCCACCTTCGCGCAAGGAATGAAGTGCGCCATCTTGGTGAACATGTCGACTACCACGAGTACTGCTGTTTTGCCCCTCGAGCTGTGCAGGTCAGTGACAAAGTCCAAGGCTACCCTCTCCCACGGTTCGGACGGGGTCGGTAGCGGTTCTAACAGTCCCGCCGGCGGTCTGTGGACTGGCTTGGCCCTCTGGCAGGTGTCGCACCTCCTGACGTATTCCGCGACTTCTCCCCGCATCTTGGGCCACCAAAAGTCTCTGGCTACTAATTCCACCGTCTTTTCCTTGCCGAAATGTCCGGCGCTGGGTGCGTCGTGTAGCTGTTGCAGTACTGTCGCGCGGAGTTCATCTCCCGGTACGTAGATGGCCCCCTTGCGGAGGAGCAGTCCGTCGCGTATCTGGAACTCGTCGTCCTTTGCCGTGCCGCTGCGCACCTCCTCCATCCTGGAGCGCGCGAAGGAATCTGTTCGCAGCTCGCGCCGTATCGCTTCCAGGTCTATTGTGGCAGAAGCGCATGCCCACGCCTTGGGTGCGAAAATGTGTTTAGCCGCTACCGGTGCTGCTTCCTCCAGATACTGCGGCTTCCTGGATAGCGCATCAGCCATGACGTTGTTGTCTCCGGGGATATATTCTATCCTGAAGTCGAAATCCGCAAAGAACTCCGCCCAGCGGATGTGTCTCTGGTTCAGGAACCGCGCCGTGCGCCAGTACTCCAGGTTCTTATGGTCCGTGCGAACTTGCACCGTGTGTTTGGCTCCGATGAGGAAGTGCCGCCACGCCTTGAATGCTGCATGAATGGCCAGCAACTCTCTGTCCCAGATGGTGTAGTTCTGCTCCGACTTGCTGAGCTTCCTGGAGTAGAAAGCACACGGCCTCCAATCCCCTTGCGGGTCTCGCTGCAACAGGACTGCCCCCACGGCTCTGTCGGAGGCATCCGTCTCCACCCTCATGGGCTTGCTGGGGTTCACATGCAGCAGTTGTTCCTCGGAAGCGAAAAGACGCTTGAGTTTCTGAAAGGACTGCTCCGCCTGGTCCGTCCAGATGAACTTCTTCTTCTTGGAGCTGAGGGTGTCCGTGATGGCCGCCGTCTGCATAGCGAAACCCTTGATGAACTTGCGATAAAAGTTAGCAAAGCCGACAAACCTCTGGACCTCCTTCCGATTGCGCGGGCTCTTCCAGTCCAGTACTGATCGTACCTTGGCGCTGTCCATGGCGATTCCCTTGTCGGACAGCTTGTAGCCCAGGAAATCCACCTCCGTCATGTCGAACTGGCATTTCTCCAGCTTGGCGTAAAGCCTGTGCTCCCGTAGTCTTTGCAGGACTTCCTTGACATCTCTCTCGTGAGCCTCCTGCGATTCCGAGAAGATCAGAATGTCGTCCAGGAAGCAGACGCACTTCTTGTATAGGAGCCCCGCTAACACGTGATGCATGAAGGCTTGGAAGCAGTGGGAGCCATTTTGTAAACCGAAAGGCATAACCCTATACTCATAGGTGCCCAAGGGCGTGAACATGGCCGTCTTCCACTCGTCGCCCTCCCGCATGCGTATAAGATTGTACGCCCCTCGTAGATCCAGCTTGGTGAAGATGCGTCCCTTTCTCACCGTCGCGAGCAAGTCGTCGATCTTGGGCATCGGGAAAGCCGTGGGCTTGGTTTTCGAATTTAAAATTCTGAAATCAACTACAAGCCTCTTCTGGGGCGTGTCTTTTTTCTTCACAAAGAACACAGGACTGCCCCCCACTGCTTTGGATTCTCGGATGAATCCCCGCTTCAAATTGTGATCTATGAACTCCCTGAGCTCTTGCAGTTCGTCTTCAGACATGGAGTACAGTTTTCCGGTCGGCAGCGTTGCCCCCGGCAGGAGGTCAATCTTGCAGTCGTAGGGTCTGTGGGGAGGCAGCTTGTCCGCTTCCTTCTCGCAGAAGACCTCCAAAAACGCCTTGTACTTGTCGGGTACAGCTTGCAGCATGCCCAGTTGTAGCTGTGGGTCATCCTCTTGCCCCTCGTCCTCCTGGTTAGTCATGATGCAATGTTCTGCGCAGTAGGAGGAGCAGAAGGTCAATTTACGCTGGTACCATGCCAATGCCGGGCTGTGCCTGTCCAACCAGCTCATGCCCAACACTATGGGCGTGTCTGACAGTTGGGTGACGTTGAAGCTGATGACTTCGCGGTGATTTCCAATGCGCATCACCATTGGCGGCGTTTGCTGTACCACCTGTCCCCCCAGCAATTCTCTTCCATCGACTGTCACTACTTTCAGGGGCATCGTGGCAGGCAGGAGCGCTATGCTATGTTGCTTGATGAAATCCACCCCCATAAAGTCTGCATTGCTACCAGAGTCAATGGTAATAGGCACTTCCATGGTGAGCCCATTGGGAAGCTGGAGTGTTGCGGTGAGCTGCACCACTGGTTTGGGCGGGAGGGGGTCTGTGGGCTGTAAGATTCCTGGGGACTGCTTCACTGATTCGTCTGGCTGGGCCCCAGCGGCTCTGCTTCCAGCCAGACTTCGTCGTTTCCCTGCTGCGGTTCCCTCTGCTGAGCTGCTTCTGTTACTTTTGCTGAGGCTGCATTGTGCTTGTGGAGCCTCTGGGGGCACTCTTTTGCCATATGCTGAGCACTTTCGCAGATGTAACACTTCCTGTTCCCTCTAGGAGGCTTCACTTTGGCTGCTCCCGGTGTTAGGGCTCTGGTTGCTGACTGAGCCTTGGCACCACCTATCTCCATCGGCTCCTCTCCCCCTCCCAGTGGAGGCGTGGATTGAGCGCGCGCTGAGTCTCTGGGGAAGAAAGGAGGTGCCCTTGCTGGCGTGCGTCCCCAACGCCCTTCATCTTTGCTCCAGGGACGTTCTTCCAGCCGCACACCAATCGTCAACGCCTTCTGGACCACTTCTTGAGTGCTCCGTGGCCTCTCCCCCCTTGCGATTTCGTCTTTCACAGCCCCGTTGAGCCCCTCCCAGAACAGGTCCCTGACGGACGCTGAGTCCTTTTCCCATCCCAGCGCGTTGACCAATGCAAAAAAGCGGGAATGATATTGCCTTACAGTGGCTCTGCCTTGTTTCAGACCGTGAATCTCTTTTCTAGCGACATCTACATCTATTTCCGATAAAAAACAATCGTCCATCGCCTTAATGAAGGCTTTTGCGTTTTGGAGGGCTGGATCATTATCTCTCCACAGATTGCGCAACCACGCTTTAGCTTCTCCATGGAGATGCGTTAGTATGAAGCCTACTTTCTCCTGCTCATCTCTAAAGTCCTTCTCCAGCAACTTTAGCGCAAAAACTACATCTGCTCTGAAGTTAGGATATTGCTGCAGACTCCCATCGAAATGCGACACCAGGCTCCCCCCTCTCTTCCCGAGCCCGATCCCTTCTGATTTGGCTGCCGGTGGCCCCTGTTTAGTCAACATTTCCAACCTGTTTTGCAGATCCTTGCAGACAGCATCTGATTCCTCTTCTCTCCTCCTTGCCGCTCGTATTTCTGCGTTAAGTTGTACCACGGCTTCTTGCAAAGCTGCCAGTCGTTCTTCTGTAGTCATCTTGTGCTGCTTTTGTGAGCTCGCGAAGCACCAATCTTCGCCCCTCGCTGCGTCCTCTCACGTTGCGAGGTTCTTTGAAATTTGAGACAGGACTTACTGTCAGAGCTGCGTCCAGGTCCCAGCTCACAGAGGACCAACGCTAGGCTGTAGTTATGTACAAAAGTCTTTATTGAGATTCAGTCTCCATTTCAAAGCGGCAGCGTGCAGCTCTACGTCCCGACCTTAGACCGGCGAAGTCCTGTCTGAGTCTCCTCCCCCTCCACACCAGTTTAAGACTCTCGCTTTGCTCCACCTCTTCCTAAATTCCTTTCTCCTCTGGGCCCTCCTGCCCGCTAGGGTCTCATCCTTCCTGGACTCCTCTGACGCTGACCCTGACGATTCTTGCCCCTCCTTCCGGCGGGCTTTAGGACCTGGTTCCCTATCCGGGCTACCTTCTGTGCCGCTCGCCTGTACCTTTGAACTTGGCGCGCGCGCGCAGCCTGCAACTTTCCTCTTAACCGTTAACTCGCTCTCCGATGGAGGCGTGGTCCACCCTGACTCATCTTCTCTCGCTGGTGGTGCATGTGTGGGCTCTGACACCTGGGACTCCTCCCCCCCACTACGCTCTGGTGGGGAAGCTAGTCCTGATTTGCAACTGCTGCTCTGGGAGTCCCCGCTGGCCCCTTGCTTCTGGGGTGTCCCCCTTGTGTCGCCCCTTGCCCTGCCCATCGGCGCCCCCTTCTGTGAATCTTCCGATTCGCTGGAGAGGCTCATGGAATCTATCGGGCTGCTGTCATATTCTCCTACGCTCCCCTCGGATTGCTCCCCCTCGCTTTCCATCTCCTCTCCTCCCTGCGCTCCCGCTGAGTCCCTGACACACAGAGACACAGAAAAACAAATAATGTGTACAGCAAACTAGAGAGTACAGAAAAACAGAGTGACATGAGACACTGTTGAGTCTCTGATTATACTTGTGAGGGGAATAATTGGCACTGTGGTTTGATTCAGAAGGAGGCAAAATTCATCCCAAATCATCCTGATTCACTTTGTTATTTGGCCCCAGAACAGACCAGTTTCGCATCTCTAGTATGTAGCCTTGCAGCCTTTTCTTCCAAGAATTTGTTTATATCAAAATAGCCAACAATGCTGCCCTCCGGATATCCATCAGCCCCAGCAAACACAACCAATGCACAGGACTGACATGAGTTGCAGTTCAACAACATCTGAAGAGAACTAGGTTGGCTACCACTGGTCTATAAGATAATGCAGGATGCTCCTATACAACCTGAATTATCTGTGGTCACTAAGCTTTTGCTGGCAGAGCAAGGGGAACCAGTTGGTTGCCTCTAGATGTTGCTGAACTACAACTCCCATCAGCACAGCCAGCATGGCCAATGGCTAGAGAAGTTTTGAGTTGCAGTCCAGCAACTTCTTGAAGGCACCATGCTGGCTATCCCTGATCTGGAGGGCACTAGGATGCAGAAGACTGACCTAGTAAAATGACAAGATATAATAGTTTCAAATCAATCAAGAAGTCATATCAGACCCTATAAGGGGAATCACAGCTTTTTTACCTGAAGGGAACCTGTGGTGGCTAAAGCCATTAAAACTGATAACACCATTTCAATATATAAGCATTAAAACAACAGTTATCACTATTTATCATTTAATTATTGAGTTTCATAGAGCTAGTTTAGATTAGAGCTAGTTTAGATTATGCTTCCCCTCTGATCTGGTCTAGTGCAAGGAATTGGGGTGGGTCCATGTGCTCTGTCTGTACTATGAACAGGAATCCATTCAGTATGATGGATTCCTCACAATGGTCTATGATGGATGCCTGACAATGCTTTAGTCAGGCACACAGCACATCAAGAGAAGGTTTTAGGGTGGCAGGACCAATTCGGCCACACTGGGTGCTGGCGCTACAGGTGGCACTGCAACAATGACAGAGAACAGAGAGTAAGAGGCAGGGGGCGCCAAATTTTAGTGCCACACAGGGTGCCACAGAAATTTTAGAGCCCAAAGTCTGCCAATGGTCAGCCTAGAGTTGCAGAACTCCAAGCAAGTAATTTATGTGGGGATCAGGGGAGAAGTATTGCCTGATCTGGCCCATTGAAAATTCTACAGAAAATAATCAGCATCCCACCCCTCGCTCCTGTTACATCTTTAGGTTTCAGCTTATGAAAGAAACAAAACTGCTTGGAAACTGTCCCATTCAATTTGCTTCTGTGTTTGAAGCGTTTCACTTCAAAATTTCTTTTAGCTGAAGCTGCTGCAAAGTAACCTCATAATTATCTCCATTTATCTTCCCGTGCTCTGGCAGATAAGGCAAATCCTTTCACTGACACATTGCACTAGCTTAGGAATTCCAGATAATTCGTAGCAACTGTAAATCACACTAAGATGAGAAGTGCGCTTCTTGTACACTTTTATGGACCATGTCAAGGTCATGAATTTTCTGTAGTCTAGTCACCAGTCAGAGTTTAGAATCCTTTGGGCCAAACTGACATTTGCACAGACAGATACTTACTCCCGCATGTCTACAGGTTCCTGTTTTCATACTCAAAATGTGCTAAAATAACCTTTGGTTATCGGAAATTATATCCAGACACTGACTAATTTACAAGAATGTTTCTCCACTTTCCTTGTTCCTATCAAGGAATGTCTTGATATTCTACCAATGTTTTATGCAAATGCGTTGATTGTGAATGAACAATTTCTGAAAAAAGCGGTGAGTAACAAGAATTCAGCTCATGAGATTCAGTCAAGGAAGGGAGTCATAGCATAGGTGTGTCATCTCTGTGTGCATGTACACAGTGATCCCTTCCCAAATGTAGCAGTAAGCTGCATTAATGAAAACCCCAAATTTTTACCTGTGTCCAGTTTCCCAAATTGTGCATCATTTTCTGAACTTTTTCTTGTACACAGTCCCAAAAGTTTCTTCTTGAATTGAGAGCAGAAATCTATGCTGCATTCTTTCACCAATGTTATCGGGGGAAATGTTTATTTAATCAGGGTGATGAGTTCATCAGTGCTTCAAGTACAAAGTTGAGTCTTTTCTCAGCATCAGACAAATTGATGGATATTATTTAAATAGGATCTCTCTCTCTCTCTCTCTCTCTCTCTCTCTCTCTCTCTCTCTCTCAATTCCCTTTTTGATGTTGGCTCCATAGTAGAACTGGCATTTGTTTGCTTCTTTTCGACTGTTTAAGCATCTCCACAAAAAGGAAGCAGACAGAGTGAAACAAGTATTAAATCAGTCATGGCTCAGCAACATTTCACTGGAAAACTAAGAACATGCAGACATTCTACTGCGGGATCCCTCCCAACCAAATTGTCTGGTTATTAGTGGTCAATTGTTCTTTGCAGCCATATTCCATAGAAAGATGAGGAAAACAAATATGAGGGGGAAATAGAGGTTTTCCTGACAGGTTTGGTTTACTGAGTACATTAAAGAAAAGTAATTCTAAAGACCAACTAAAACAATGGAAAAATGCACAGGAAGTTGGATTTAAACCACAGAGCAATGGGGTGCTTTCCAGATGATGAGGACTACAATTCCATTCAGTCTAGCATGACCAGTACTTATGGGTGAGAGGAGTTGTAGTTCCAAACATAAGCTAAATCATGCTTAGGGTACAGTCACTGGAACTACTAACTTAAATTAATATGACCAAAACTGGATCTAGCCCAGGCTTTATAAAGTTGAAGTAGGAAAGATCCTAAACTTGAAACTAATGATGGCAACCTAATTAGGACATAGCATTAAGTTGGTCTCTCATATCTGAAAATGAGAAAAATATATCAATGTTTGCATAAATACATTAAATCACAGGTAACAAAACATCATTTGGGTAGAATGTTGACCCATATGCAGTGGACCACTTGAACACACCTGAGTTTTATTAAGCTTGCAGCAAACTAGGGGATCACTGCCATCTGTTGGTAGATAATAAATGGAATATTGCATTACCTTCTCATCAATGCAGAGTTGTAGAAACTGTGGCATTTATCTGAGAGGCATAATGTGTCTGCATAACAGGGTATTCCTACCACACTTGCATCATGTTCCCAAGCCTTGTTACTTGGAAGTCCCACTGAAATGTTTCCAAATGAACCTGGTTCTGATCAGGTTGAAAGTGTCCTTGACTATATAGATCCACTCTCTCCCGCTAAACTGTTAGAGGAAGCACCCACAAGAAAGTAGTGGATCTGGGCTGTAGCATCTTACTTGTAAGAGGGCAAAGCATCATGGCATGTAACAAATGATGGCAATTGTGTAGCACACATATGTGATAGACAATGGCCTTGTTCACACATCGCAGGTAACTATAGTTAATGGTTCATTTTGAACATGCCAATATTGACCACTTGCCTGTTCCTCCTTTGCATTAGGAGGAAACAAATCACAGTCTCTGGATTAGCTCAGAGGCAGATTTAAGGCAGCACGACTGGCTTCCCCACACTGGGCACCAAACCGAGGGGCTGCGCAGCAGGGCATATAAGGTGACAGATGGGCAGGGGAAATTTTGGCTTTACACACTGAAATTTGAAAGACCAAAGTCTGCCCTTGCTTAGCATCACATCTCAATCAGATATTATGTTTGTTTCACTCCCTAACAAGCCACAATCTTTTGCCATGGTTGTTCTTGGTTTACAGATCATGGTTCATCTCTGATTCAGATGGAATGCTAAGCAAGGAATCATTGGTTGTTTGTTTCCTGCCTACACTAGCAGGAGGAGACAAACAGCCCAGAAGGACACAACAAAACATAAGGAGAGCCCTCCTAGAGCACACCAAAGACCCATCTAGTCCCTTGGACACATAGTGGCCAACTAGTTGCCTCTGGGAAGCCACAAGCAGGACCTGAGTGCAGCAGCAACTCTCCCCACTAACAACTCCCAGCATTCAGAAGCATACACTACCCCAGACAGTGAGGTAGAACATTAGAGAGCCACTCTGGTGTAGTGGTTAGAGTGTCAGACTAGGACCTGGGATACCTGGTTCAAATCCCCACTTGGCCATGAAGCTCACTGGGTGGTCTTGGACCAATCACTTGCTCTGAGCCTGACCTGCCTCACGGGGTTCTTGTAGGGATGAAATGAGGAAGGGAAGAAACTTGTATTCCCACTTTTGGTGGGAAACAGTGATATACAAATGTGATAAATAAATAAAACACTAAAATAATAATACTAAGGCAATCTCCCCTCCACATTCCTTCTCTATAGGGCTTTGGTAAGCAGTAGTAGAATTTAGGAGGTGCAGTTCGAAAGCACCTCCGGGTGCAAGTAGATAAATAGGGACCGCTTACCAGCGGGAAGGTAAACGGCGTTTCCGTGTGCGGCTCTGGCTCGCCAGAGCAGCGATGTCACGCTGGCCACGTGACCCGGAAGTGTCTCCGGACAGCGCTGGCCCCTGGCCTCTTAAGTGAGATGGGCGCACAACCCCAGAGTCTGTCAAGACTGGCCCGTACGGGCAGGGGTACCTTTACCTTTACCTAGTAGAATTTAAATGTGATTTGGGTATATGTGACATAGCAGCAGCAGTAGATCCGAGTGCTAAACTCTAGTAGTTGTTTCCAAAGTGCCTTATAAACATATTTCAGTTGGCAGTGGAAGGTTAAGGAACACAGGGCATCATGAAACCAGGAGACTCGTGTGTCAGGAGGGATTTTCAGGAAACTTTGCTTCCTATCCAGTAATAAAAACAAAATGTAAAGAATTTTGAAAATGCCAACTAGATATAGCTGAGGTTTTTTTTTCCACCATAGGAACAAAAACATTTCATATGAAACAGAACTGTAACATTGTCCAAAACAGTACAGGATGTACAATGTACAAAACAAAAAACATATGGGATGTAATTGAACTGTTAAGTTTAATTGCACCCAACTTTAAAAAGTCTAGTTAAACAATAAATATTTTATTTACTAAACACAGTTTTTACTTTTTAGTGAACCAAATATATTTACTATTCTTTATCAATTAACACGATTTCTATACCACTTTCCACTTAAGCACCACAAGGCAGTGTGATGCATTTACATTTTATTGCAGAATAAATAAAACAGAAGATAGTGTAGCAGGCTGAATAGGCATAACAAGTTCTTACAATCAACTGGGATTGACGTCCAGAAAAGGCTTGGGAGAATAAATAAGTTTTTAGCAGGTGTCAAAATGGCAACCATATCAGTGCCTGTCTTAGTTTAGAGGGGAGGTGATTCCAAGGGAAAAGGGTCATTACCCCAAAGGATCTCCCCCTGGCTGCTGCCAAACGGATTTCTACAGGTTGCAGCACAGCCAGGAGAGCGTGTTTTGATGATTTGGAAAGTGTACACACTCCTGTTTACTCTGCATCCAGTGCACTGTCACCACCAAATTAATCATGCATTTTGTATAGCTTCTCAGGCCCTCAGTTTGGTGATGTTAATGCACAACAAGGAGCTATGGAAAGCTTCCCTAGAAAGATAAGTGGTGGGGTATCCCTGTGCCAAGACAGGCTGCTAGTTGTATAGGCTGAACAGTTCTCAGTGGTGCTTCTGTTTGCTCTGTCAGTCATATGGATGGAGAGGTGACCATCATAATTTTGTAAGCCGGAGAGCTTGTGGTGAATTGGATGAATGAATCCCCCCTTTTTTTTCCTTAACCCGCCCCCCACAACCCAGATCATATTGCAACTTCAAGAGAAATTGTCCTCTTACTTAACTCAATGCATCCAATTTTCTGTAATTGCCTGTAAAACCTATTTGCAATTATTGCAAATCTCCAGCAATTTAGAAAGGCTTACCACCCTGAACTTATCCAAACAGCATTCTGTTTACTGAAAGCAAAGATTTCAGCAAGTGCCCCACTCTTGGTACTTAACTTCCCTGAGGGGTAATACTCTATTCTCCTAATTTCAACCCTTCATTTATTTCTTGCTCTGAAGCCATCACCGGCTCACCTGAAGGATACTGTTATGAGATAAGCTTTAAGGGTAAATTCTGACCAAATCCAAAGCAATTATCCATATTCTAATCTAGAAAAGCCTGTATTTTATCATGGTGTTGCACCTGGTAAAACACTAAATACAGATAAATAATGATTTGAGAGTATTTGCTTTGCTCAAAAAACAGTGGGAGAAGAGAATTATCAGGGAGTGTGGTCAGAACTGCAAACAGAAAGCTGCAGACATACAACTACTATGCAATGGGAGCTGCATTGAATACGATTTGACTGAAAGGATGGCATTGAAAATGATTTATCTGAAGAAAAGGATTGGCCCTACCATGCAGCAGGATTTTTAAAACAATCACCATCTATTTATATTTCACATAATGTCAGGACAGTCTTTAAGTAGTAGAATGAAGCAACCTGTTTAAGGGTGCTACCATTGGGGAGGGGAAAGTTAATAGTTGGCCAATGGCCACACTGGGCATTTGTTCCACTTCAGGCAGCGAAATGCCTTGTGCAATTACTTCCTGAATGCATGCAAACTGGTGGAATGGGTATAAAATTCACCTTGCTCTTGACAATAGAGTCTCTGGGGTTCCTAAACTCAGCTTCCTCATTTCCCCCCATTAAGGTGAATGTCGGGTTTTATGGTATTCTCCCATGGAAGTCAAGGGAGCTGCAATAAGGCATCCCTGAGATGGGGGCAAGGTCTGTCCCTGCCCAAAATGGCCCCAGGGCCTTGGATGCCAGGGTCCCTCCTCAAACTGGAAATGCTTTTCTTTAAAGGATCTTAGCGGTTCCCAGGATTGCATCTCTGCATTGCAAGATGTTAGTCAAGATGACCCTTTGGGTTCCTCCCATCTCTAAAATTCTGCAATTCTGTACTTTGGAAGGGGGAGAGTAATAACTTGGAAGGAATTTGTATTGACTGCTCTTGTAATTTGAATGAGCAAATAGAAAAGAGAGCTCTCCTTCTCTCCCTGGTCTTCCCCCTCCAGTTCTGCCACAGTGTCTGATTTACAGCAAGTGATTTACGATGACTGTGGCTATGTGCTTTACTTATTTCCTAACTAAATTGCAGTGTCAATTGGTGGGATTAGGCATCTGTGTCTTCTCTGCTCTTTCAGAGGCTTTTGCTGTGAAGCTCACCCTGGGATTCTTTTTGAGCAGATTAATGGAGGAGCCCTTTGTGGCTACTGCCAGATAGGGCCTGCAGACTGGGGCTGAGAATAGGATTTCAACTCATCAAAACTGTCTGGGATTAGGAAAACAGCCTCCTTCTCCCAGGTGCTGTCTGTGTGTCATTTTTTGAAATACAGGCCGAAAACACATGCCCAAACACTCTAAGCAGAGATAAGGCTTTGCACAATAACAGAAAATAAATCTCTAAAACCTCTTAGGCCCTTGGTCCTGTTTTTTTTTAAAAAAAGAAAATAGGGAAAGGTATTTAAAGTGGAGGCTTACATTTTATACTGTTCTTAGCCAGTTCTTAGCATTATATGACGGGCTGCGACTGCAACCTTGCTTGTTGTTTTTGGACTCATCTAGAATAGTTTTTGCACCCATCACTTAGTGTACTGTCCTCATCGCATTGGCTTGGCATGGAAGTATTATGGGAACAAGATAAGAGATGTAATTCCTGTCTAAATGATAAGAAAAAGGTCATTGTATCAAATTTGACATGGGAAGGGGGCGATATTTTGGAAAACATAATTATGTGCTTATCACAAAAAACTAAAAATCCATTAAACAAAGTGCATGGTAGTAAAAATTAGGAAGCATAATTTATAAGCTGTTGATTTAGTTCGTAGTGGGCCTGGGGTGAAGCCATTTACTCCATTGATTTTACTATTTGGTAAAAGAGTCCTCCCCACAACCCAAGATGGGGTTGGGGATGCTTTCAAATGGAAAGGAACAGAGAAGGTCCATACAGAAAACAGCTCCTTTTTGGATTCTGTATATAGTAACATCCCCGGTGCACCTGAATGCATGTGATCCATAAATGACACCCGTCATTCATGCCCTAGTCGCACTGAAATTTGATCTCTGTAATGAACTCTTCTTGGAACTGCCTTTGAAGACAATTCAGAAACTTCATCTGGTTCATAATTTCGCTGCTGCTTGGCACCTGCAGATTAGATAATATTATCCATGTGTGAAGCCATATTCACAGACACATATTTGCATTCAGCCTCAATTCAAAGTACTGGTGCTGAACTTTAAAGCCTAATTCAAGGAGCAGTGATGTGTCTCTGTCTGTCTCTCTTTCTGTGTATGTGCATGAACCACTCCATCTAAAGTGGAATCCATTGAAACAGATGTGAGTGATTTTATCCACAAAGTGCCTTGCAAATAAGTCACAGCAAGCCTCTGAAGGTTCCAGCAAACCATCCCAGGGCTTAGCATATAATAAGCTCTTTATCACCCAGGAAATCTCTGCAGGCAAAGACTAAGCAGACACAATAGCGTTGTGCTCAAATAAGACATGTGGGTAGAACGTGCATATGGGGGGGCACGCACCACCTCCACTGTCCCTGTGAGCCCCTCAATTTCTTGTGTTGAGTGGGAAGTTCTTAAAGTGGAGTCTAAGCGCTTTCAGCATAACGTGCTTAGAATCCTCCATACAACTGGGAAGGTTCTCCACTGCAGGAAGGTAAGTTCATACATGAAGAACCACACGTTTGACCTTCCCATCCAACATGAGGCAGTCGGGTTGGAGCAGTGGGAATGGTGATGTTGGGGGCACAGCTGGTGAGCACATTCTCATGCCTCCTCCACACGGTATGCTCACACTTGCTCTTTGATCACATGAACAGTGCTATAGATGTCTTTGTCACCATGCACACCATACATATCAACCACATTTCAAGCCCATGGCTTTCTCCAAAGAATCCTGGGAACCATGGTTTATTAAGGGTGCAGGGAATTGTAGTTCTGTGAGGATTCTTTGAGGGAAGCCATGCACTTAAAAGGTATGGTGCGGCTGTGACAGTGAGACAGTATTCCTTCAAGTGTGATCTAACCTGCAGTTGGAGTCAGACCGAGTCTTCAGACTGAGTCTTCCTTCAATAACATCTTGTATGGCAAACCTAGAGCTTTGTAGCCCCTAAACTCTCTAGGAAGAAAACAGTCCCTAGTTTGTGGTGGCAAAAAATCTGGGAGTGATTATATTTACATTGTGTCATTTTCCCAGTTGAGCAGTGTCATAAATAATAGCTGACCATGCCGATATAAAATTTCCGGAGGACAGTCAGGGAACTATCTACTCCCTCTGGATAGACTGTTTACTCCAGCACCAGTACATTTCCACAGCTGGTGTTTGAAGCCAAGTATGCATGACATTAGCCACAATTCTGTGGTGTCTTGAGAAATATCCCTCTCTGATGTGCTCTCCCTCAAACAGCTCCATCCAACTTGAACACATAAGCCATGGTTAAGCTGAGGTGTGTACATTTCAGACAGCCATTGCACAATGAACTGGGGTTTGGTGTGGAGAAACAAATCAGGTGAAGACATTCCTGATGTTTGCACAGCAACATAAGAATACCACTTGAAACACAGCAGGGAGAAGTGAGTTTCAGAGACTGCTCATGTGTACATTGCCTGAATATACTGTATGAAAGCAGGTTTAGAGAGACAGGTAATATGGAAGAATCTACCACTTCCAATTATTTACTTTACTTATTTAGATGGACAAGCAATTTATATTCTGCCTTTCTAATGCCTGCTGTTGCTAATGATTAAATTTATATTGTGATCTTTCACCAAAGGGCAGCAAATTTGTCAATACTAAAATGATACAGTTAAAACTTCTCACAGCAGTGAAAGACAACCTTCTAGAAACAGTGCATAACTATGATAGGTAACAGTGTTCTTAAACAGTAGTGTTTATCTTTCTAACCGAAGTTTTAAAGCCTCTTCTCCAGCATCCAGCACTTTTGATGGAAACCAGGTGTGTTCCCTGACTGAAGACCCACAGCCTATTCCCCAGCTGCAGTAGAAATGCACCCTCTCCACTTTACCTCTACTGGGAAGGGTCAGATAAGAAGCTCCCTCTAGCATGGTAGAGTCTGGCCCTCTTATTATGACAAAATAAAATCCTCATGCAGGCATCAGATTTAAATTAAATCACGAGAGAAGGGGCAGTGGGGGCAAGTGAAAGCGCTCTCCTTCACCCCATTGCCATTGGATTTGTGGAAGGCAATTGTCTGCTGCCTCATATTTTTCCTAATGGTAGGCTGGCCTTGTTTTGTGTATCCATGAGGTTCCCTGCTTATTTTAGACCCCCTTCTGTTCCAGGGTTCTTAAATGTTTGGGTGACCTCCACAGATACAAAAGGCTTTCAGTGTGGATCTTTCACCCTGGCTTTTGACACTTGAGATGTCTATTTTTAGTACCTACCTTACCTTTGTAATTTTAGGTTGTTTCAAACTGTTTTTAGTATTGTGTAATATTGTGTTCTAATATTAATGTTTTAATTGTTGTAACTTGCCCTGGAATCTTTGGGTGAATAATAATAATTACAATATTGGAGGCTACAGAGATTATCCTCGACATCCCTTTGCATTATTCTTTAGCCTATGTGAAGTCGGTCCAGATACAGGACATGGATGGACTGTGTAAGAAGACGTTTTGGAAAATCTTGACAGATCATGACACAGCAGCACTGAGGAGGAAGTGATGTCTACAGTATGCAAATGTTGAATCTGCAGAATGTTGCAATGCCTTTTTAACACCCCTAATAATAAAATGGATGCATATGCCTTCAATTTGCAATCTTCAAAGACTGTGAAACCAATGTACTTATATGGAAGAAGCTCCTATTGGGCTGTGTAGAGACTTTTGAAGAAACATGTATTGGATTAAGCTGCACAGTGCTTTGACAAGTTTCAAATTAGCTTTTTTATCCCTCTAGATTGCACAGGCCATATGCCACAGCAAATAGTTTTGCACACTGAAAAGTGGGTCAGGAAACTCAGCTCTAAATTATTATTGTCTGGGGCATTTATCTTTGATATTTTTTCAATGGGGACATATTTCCCCAACCCAGGTTGCATCTGCTTTTGATTAGGAATGAGTTCATACCTTCGCTTTCCATACCTTCCAGGCATCGCTCAGTGCCTTTAGTATTCCCGTAATTATTAAATCCTTTCTGGCAGCTTTATTAGGCTTTATCTGTTCAACTACATCTATGACTTTTGATGGTTCTATTAGGTTTGTCCTCCACCACCCTCTTTCTTTCTTTCTTTCTTTCTTTCTTTCTGCATCTTATTGTTTGCAGTTTTTGTCACTTGCTGAAGAAGTCCCATACTTCAATGGTTTTAAAATATAGACCCCACCTTTTAAATCAACATGGTAAGATGAGATACCAAATTATGCATTTAAAAGCAATAATCCAGATTTGATCAACAGTCCTATGATATTCCACTTATTGTGGTGTGAGCTACAGCTTCTAGATCTTGAATTTCTCTCTCTCCCTCTCTCCCTCTCTCCCTCCCTCCCTCCCTCCCTCCCTCCCTCTCTCTCTCACACACAGAGGAATTTGCAAGTAAAACACCTTTTATGTGATCCTGGTAACATTAAAGATGAGCTCTATCTGGATTATCACACTGCCGTTGTAAAAATTAATTAGATATCAGAACTTTGCCACTGGAAGATCATCCCACATTACCAGTCTTCTCAATTTAATTTCTCATTTTCAAAATCACATTTTCTATTAACACAGAAACAGCTTTATATTTTATCTTTACTGTAGCCAACTGAGGCAGGCACCATTGTTCCTTTTTTATACACGAGAAATTGAGGTTGGAGGCGGTCATTTGCCAATACTTATCCAGCAAATCACCGTGATGACTCAGGATTTGAAACTGAGTCTTCCATTTCCAAGACTGATAGATGGGTTTTCAGTTGCTCAATATGCTTAGTCAAGACAGTCTGTGTTCCTGTTGTTTCATTGGAGCTAGAAGTAGGTTGAATTAGCCAACCCTTCAGCAACATCCTGTACATGTGGTCAGAAACATTCTTGCCTGTGTCACAATTTTCTTTGGTACGAGCATAACACTGCACGACTGACAGCATTTAAAAGATCACATTGATGCACTCACTTTTATGGAATTTATAGAATTCAATTCAACGGGAAAGTGGGCTAGCTTTATTTCTTGATACTTTTAATCTTTCTTTCTTTCTTTCTTTCTTTCTTTCTTTCTTATAATTATATGCAACGGTGTAGCCAGCAGAAATACATAATATACTTTAGGACAGTAGGATAGCTCAGTTGCTAAAAGCATGAGGCTCTTAATCTTAGGGTCCCACATTGAGCCCCACATTGGGGAAAAGATTCCTGCATTACAGGGGTTTGGACCCTCATGTTCCCTTCCAACTCTACAATTCTATGATTCTAATACACAGGATACACACGTACACTTTTCTTTCTTTCTGAAGCTTTCACTGGTTGATGTAAATTGGTCTGCAGCAGGGATGGTTGTCCTAGGAACACAGGCTGCTGCCTTATACCGCATAAGACAAGTGGTGGTTCAGTATAGTAGCTGGCTCAGTATTGTCTACACTGAGTGGAAACAGCTCCCCAGGACTTCAGATAGCCCTCTCTCCCACTCCTACCTGGAGGTGCCGGGGATTGAACTGCAGACATACTGCATGCAAAGTAGATGCTCTACCACAGAGCTACAGCTCTCCCTGTATGTTGTGAAACTGAGTGAGGCTGATCCTAAAAGGTGGCCTCACTCAGCCTCACCCCATGGCTTGTCTTTTTATCCTTCAGGTTTTTAAGGCAGGGGTTGGGAACCTTTCTCAGCTGTGTTCCCTTGTAAGCAATCTTTGGGAGCTGCTGGTAGTACAAGCTGATACATTTTTCTATGTACCAGATTTGCACAAAAGAGCAGTAAAAAAAATGTGTGGGTGCTACCCCAAGCAAGGACACCTATAAGTCAATTGTGGGTGTGCATGCAGGTATTTGTTTACTTGTGTGTATGCACCTTTCATATGTGAAATGCAAGGTTTTTCCCCAATAATTTTTTTATTAAAGTTTGAAAGAAAATATATAAAGGTTACTATCCAATATCTTTTTATCAAAGATAATAGAAGCTGATCTAAATAAAAGCACAAACCAAAAGGAGGAAAAGAAAAGAAAAGGTGAGAAAAAGGAAAAGGGGAAAAAGGAAAGGAAGAAAAGAAGAAAATGTGAACTTCTGATTCTTCATCTGTCAGCTACATATAGAAAATTATTCAAAAGATCCACTCCAAGATAACACCCAACAATTTCATTTACTATAAACCAATATTTTATTCAATCCTCAAACCCAGATATTATAGGTTCATTTTCTTTTTCTTTGCAAAAAGTCTATAAGGAGTTCCCAATCTTTACTAAATATTAACAATGATTTATCACTGATTAAGCACGTCACCTTTGCCATCTCAGCTAAGTCCAATAATTGTAACAATCATTCCTCTACAAGTTTTTCAATATAGCAAATTTGCACCAATGAGCAATAATGTTAAAAATCCAGACAATCATTTGAAATTATTGGCATGAGAGGCTGCTTCTTCATTTCCTTTCTGCTTTCCTTTTCTTGCCTCCTGTACTTGCATGGGCACATTTTATTTTTTGCTTTTAATACAGTTGCTTTGTGGAACTGCCATTCTGCACAAAAAGTGGTTTTAATTATAAAGATAAAGCAACTGGTGGGAAAGGATGCAGTACACGGAAATGCCGTATCTAGCAGGTGGTGCAGTCAGTAAAGCAGCACTACGCTTTTTTTGGGGGGGGGGGGAACCACACAATGTGCTTCAGTACATCCACTGTCATGTAATGTGCAATTTTATATCAGACTTTCTCCCCTTACTGGATTATCTGTGAGGGGGGGTGGGAGGTAAGTGGGAGGTACCACTGAGGAAGAAGACACCACGTGTAAACCACAAAAGAGAATACTGACCTAAGCAGCTTCAACGTCACATCAAACTCCAGTCTGGATGAGGCCTTCCTCTAAAATGTGGGATCATTCACATTACCGTAAATTCCTGTTGGAGCAAAATGAGATGGAGGTGCGTTGGGACTATGTATATACCAAATATTAGCTTTCTAACACTTCTACCAAAAGTATCCTGACATTGTTGATACCCCGAGTAACGAATGATTTTGCTCAGATAGATGTCATGTTTCAAGAGGGATACAGATCAATGTTTCCGTAGCCCCATTTTAAAAAAAAAATTCTCCCACACATCCAATAAGCTGCTGGGAAAATGTGGCAGAACCTGCAAGAGCCAAAATGAGGAGGAAGAGGGATGGGGAAAGTGGGGGAAGGGGAGGACAAAGGAGCACATCTTAGAGCTCACTCCCTAAGAATAGGTCCCATTGCATTTAATGAGAATTATTTCTGAGTAGGCACACATATGCTTGGATCTTTTTGGACCACAACCCCATTCGTTTTTGGATCTCATTAAAAACTTTGTCCCAGTGCTCTCTTGCAGCAGTAAACACTATGGTGGGAAAGTGACTCTTTCTCTTATTTTCAAAGCAGGGCTGTGTCAAAACAATTGATTCTGTGCATAAAAAAAAACATTTTCTTGTTTTTATTTTGCAGACATTTTAAATTATATTCAAAGCCCATTGACTTTGGTGGGTTTAAAATGCTTTCCTTGGACTGAGGCCATTCTGCTTCCCTTACACCAGCATGGTTGATTGAATGAATTATTGTGAGGGTGTCATAAGATATTTTATTGTCACTTCACACTATACATTTAAAGTGCATTCTAAATAAATCCCTGTCCTACAAAGAATCATGGGAACTGTAGTTTTGGGTGCTGGAAGTTGTAGTCCTGTGAAGGATAAACTACATCTCCCACTATTCTTTTTTTGTGGGGGCGCGGGGTGGTGGTGGGGAGTGTACTTTGAATAAATGGTGTGTCTGCATTCTGCAGCCATAGATAAAACTTTGAATAGGCTCAGTTTTTTTGTTCTCCCTTTGGATGCTAACTTTACTGTGTCGTCCCCCCCCCCCCCTTTCTCCCAAGATCAACTCACGGTTAGTTTTGAGCAATTTATACACAACCTGTCCTTTGAAATGAAGAAGGTCTTTCACTCTCAATTCAGTTTCTAGGAGGAAAAATACTTTTCCTGCTGCGTGTCTCACCCACCCACTCCGGTCATCCCCCCCACCCCAATACGTCTATGCTAGGGAATCCCACTAACCTAAGAAAGCAAAGCGCTCGGATATATGAGCTCTGAGTATCCTCTAATCTGGGCGACAATCTCATTTCACAAGTAGCGGAGGGGAGTCATCTCCATGAGTTTGAACCTGCGTCCTCAGGGGAGGAAAAAAAGTGGGGAGGAGGAAGTTTCTCAGGAAAAGGAAGGAGGGGGGAGACCCTCGTTGAGCCGAATAAGAATGATTAAGAGAAGACTTCGTTGCCTTCCACCCACCTAAAGTCGATAGCACTCCAGCGGACTGGCTGAGGCGGAACTATATAAGCCAGGTGTATGGCAGCCAATTCCGACGGCTGCGACGCGACGCCCAGGACGCAGTTTTTACGGATCGCAGACCAGCCTCCAAGCGGGGAAGTCGCAGGACCGAAGAGGCAACTTTGGCACGGTAAAGTCCTTTCCTCGCCCCTGAAAAGACTCACGGCAGGCTTTAGGCAGGTCTCTCAACGTTGTTGTGAATGGACGGGGGCCCCTTGAGTATTACTGAGGGTTTACTAGGGTTTACTGGGTTTACTAGGGTCTACTAGTATATTTCTGCTTGAAATGAATCAGGGTGCCCTCGGGGGTGGGAGGAATGAAGGAACAGTGAAATCGCTTCCCAGGCGATGCACCTGCCAAGGAGGAAGGTGAATGGAAGAAGTTTGCATTTGTGCAGACGCTACGACCACCGGGTGGGTGGGTGTTTCTGTGTTTTTCCCCCCGTTAGATTTTCCCCCCAAAGACAACACTGGGTGAAAGGGAGTTGGAAGAGACAGAACCCAAAGAAGTGGGTTTGTGAATAACTGAATTAATATTCTCCCTTCCTTAATCCTAATTGTTCGCTATATTTGGAGAGCTTACTTAGGGGGATAAAGTACCGAGCTTGGAAGCCCGAGTCCCTTCGTGGTCGGGTTTCCAATCTCTTCTCTCTTTTTCCGAGGGGCTCTAAAACATGGGTGTCCTCGGGAAGGTAGCCCAGGGCCCCACTCAGCAGAATGGGCAGGGCTGGATTTAAAGCGGTAGAGGTATGGGTGGGTGTAGGCGTAAGACCACCCAAATCAGAGCTTGAAGAAAAACCCCACCCTATAAAGACAGATTACGAATCCAAATATTGTAGTTGCCGTCGATGATAGAGGCGGAGGGATATTAAACCTGCAATTTTGCGAACACTTCGACCAAGCCCCATTTTATTCCCTAGGGTTTATTTTCGAGTAGACAAGCATAGGATTACACTGTAAAAAAAAAGAAAAAAGAAAAGGAACGACCAAGGAATTTTCCGGAAGGGCTAAAAAAAATGAGAATATAGTATTTCGCGATGCAAAAGATTTTAGCTGTGTTTGAGGGAGAGAGAAAGAGAGACTTTGGCTTCTGAATATAATTTTGGGTTAAGGGTGTAATTTCTTAATAGGTTTGAACAGAGATGCTTAAAAATCGAAGTCAGGTTGCTGCTTCCAAGTCCTGGAGTTAGATTTTGAACAGCACCTCGGACGAATCCTCCATGTCTTGGGTGCCCATTCTAGAAAAGATGTCAAATTACAAATCCTTTCAAAGTGCCATATTCCATGGTGGGGGAAATCAATAAACTGGGGTAGAAAATCCAGGCGTTGTGCAGTGTTGAAAACAAACAAACAAATAACTAGCCCGCCCCATAGAATCACTTTCGAGGTGCGCGCAACGTTGGTGCAACGGCGCGCCCCGGAGAGAGATAACCCGAGCAATGTGTGTGTGTGTGTGATATTTGATCACAGACCTAAAGATCCGGGTAAGAAATAAGCAGATACTCCTACAAATTCATTCACAAATTCTCCTTCGGGAGAGGGGAGTCGGGGGGAGCCCCCCGCACCCTACTTGGCGCCCCCCTGCTCCGAGTGAAAACTCGTCCGTCGAGCGCTTTAAAGCCCCAGGAGCGCTTGGGAAAGAAAGCCAGGCAAATCCCGCCTAAAGCCCCGCGGATCGCGAAATGCGTGGCCTGCTTAATGCCCTCCTCATAATCCGTGTCTATAAATGTGCCCTAAAGGGCTCCGGGGTCTAAAAGGGAAGCCGCGGCAGGGGCGGCGGCGGCCTGATGGTGGGCGGGGTCGCGGCGGCGGGACCAGCCCCAAGAGCCCCTCCCTCCTCCTCCTCCCGCTCCGCCTGGTGTTCCTTCTCCTCCTCCCTTCACACGCCGGGCACAGACCCGAGCGCGAAGCGAGCGTCCGGGCTGGCAACTGGCTGGGCCCCCGCTGGGACTATTAGCGGAGCGCGCGCCCGGGGAGCTGGCCTGACACCTCTCGCAGCGGCCAAGCCGAGAGGCGCGAGGGCTCCAGCCTCTGGGAAGCAGCCTCCGCCGCCGCCGCCGCGCGGACGCCCTACTTTCTCTCCCCGGCGCGGCAACCGCGACACGTGCCTTTGGCGCGCCCGCAAGCAGCAGCGACCAACCCGCCGCCCAGAGCGGCCTCGCGCTCGCGGGGCTCGGCGTGTCGTCCCTCCGCTCGAGCCCCAGGCTGCGCGGCCAGTGCCAGCCCCACGATGAGGCGGGAGCTGAGGGCGGGAAGGGGCAGCAGCAGCAGCAGGAGCTAACTGCCGAGCGCTGCCTCCGCCGCCTCGCTCTCTTTCCCCTCAGGAGGCCGAGAGATGCAAGGGGCCAAGCCATGCCGCCGCCGCCGCCGCCGCCGCTACCACGCGCTGCCTGCCCTCTTCTTTTTCCTGCTTTTCACCTCAGGACGGGCGCCCAGAGTCGAGGGCGCCGCCGCCGCCAAGAACAAGACCCGGGACCTCCAGAGCCCGGCGGCGGCGGACAGGAAGGCGCTGCTGGAACTCTTGCTCAAAGCCCTTCGCGAGAGGGGCAGCGGCCACAGCCGCCCTCAGTACCAGGCGCCTTTTCACCCCTTGGGGGCGGAACGGGTCATCGCTCGGCGCTACACGACCGGCGGCGCCCTTTACTCCTCCGCCTCGGTGGATCGAGAAGCCAGAGTGATCTCGTCGTCGTCGTCGTCGTCGTCGTCCTCCTCCAGGGAGCGAGCGGGCGCGCAGGCACCCAGGTTCTTCACCTCTTCCCGGCATTCAGGTAAGCGGAGAACAGCCTAACCCCTAACGGGTCTCACCCTTCCTGCCCCATCGCAGCTTGAGTCAGAGCTCCTTTGCAGGGGGCAGGGGAAAGAACACGACTGCCGCTGTCCATGTGCAAAGCGCCACCCCCTCCCTCAACCCAGTTCCTAGCTGGGACTGAGATCTCAAGGCTTGGATTCCAGGTAAGCTTGAATGAGCCTCCGCCTTCCCTTGGTGATGCGCGCCTCCTCAGCTACCTTCTGCTTCCCTCATCCCTAGTAGTTTCGCATAGTAAAGGAGAAGGCTTTAAAATAGGACCATCCCTGCTCACCGCTCTTACATTGATGCAGCGGGCATCGTTTGAACTCAGGACAGAAGGTTTACCCTCTGGTTTACTTTGACCTAATGACTTCGAAATGACTTTATTGAAATCAGTGCTACTTTTAACTTTACTTCCAGATGACTGTTAGAAATAGGATCCGGTTGGTAAACAGCCAGGCTGACTTGGTGCTTCCCAAACATATTGCAAGTGGTAGCTGGGTTTTAGGCCATTTTAAAATGCAAATTAACCTGTTGATTTGCTTACTGTCGCTCATGGTTTCAGTGTTGCTGCTCCAGCTGTTCTGACAAGCCTTATTTCTCTGGCTGGCTCTCCACAGCCCTGGTTTTGTTGTGTCTAGTACAGAGCGTGGTGCTTGATCCTCGGCAGATCTCCCTAACTTTCCCTGCCTTGTCCTGAAAAGTTCCAGGGTATGCAAGGCTCATTCACTTTCAGGCTTTCCAAGTGCCTATTGAACTGTTAATTGGTACAGGTCTTCTGAGGCTAAAACCTCAAGGCACCAGCCTTCCAGCTTTATGTACATAGCAGCCGGAGTTCCAGGAGAGTCTGCTGTTGTCTTTCATTGTGGAGGCAAATAGACCCCAAAGAAATCCTTTTTGCAATCATAAAGGAGAAGCAACACCGGCTCTTGGCATTTCTGTTCTCTGTGTTCCCTGGCAGAAGGCACCAATCTTCTGCACTGGCTTAGTTTTTAAAAGGTGGAGGTTTCTTTCATGTGTTCTCAGATCATAACCTGGCCCCTGTCATTTATTACTCCCATTTTGCTTCTGGCTCCACATTGATCAAGATAAAAAATGTACAGTATCTGTTGTTTAGAAAGTGTGTGTTTCCACCCAACTATTCTGGTTACTCTTTTTAACACTGAGAAAGAGGCAAAGCCTTCCTAAACAACTATAGTTAACATTTTTAGGGACAAAACACAGTTGACACCAACCCACCACATTCCTGGATTTTTAGACAGAGGAAGTGATTAAGTAAGTACTTAGTTTTAGTGGTGACTTTTGTCAAACTTTTCCATCTTGATAATTTCTTTTCCAGCCTAAGTGGCTGGAAGTGGAGAGTGATGGTTTGCAAATAAAAGAGACACAATGCACAGAATGCTAGGTGTACCCAAGTCCCACTAAAATACATCAAATGAAGGCAGTGGATTTGATCCAACGGATGGCTTGTGTAAACTGAAGGAGCTCCTGCTCACCAGACAAGGCTGTCCTTATTTTTGCTGGTCGCCTCTAGCTGTGACCACCCCATGTCTCATATCACACCATTCCTAAGGGTCTTTGGATGTCAGGATCGGGAGGCTGCAATGAGATGGAGGCAACAAACTCCATCTGGAGTTCATAGGACCCAGCATAGAATGATTTATGTGATGTTTTGCTTCAGTTCTGACTCATCGGAACTTACATGAGTCTGTCTTTGGATTGTACCCGAAGACAATAGTCATTTTCTTTCCCAAGAGCTGCATCTACACGAGGACAAAACTGTGTGAGTTCAGTTGTACATTGTATAGTCGTCAATGCATAACTAATATATCTGGTCTGTACAATGCCTTTGGGAAGTTTTCTGTCAGATGCAAGCAAGTGAGCCACTCAATCTGCACTCTAGACAAGGTGCTTTGGCAGTACAGTGGTACCTTGGGTTACAGACGCTTCAGGTTACAGACTCCGCTAACCCAGAAATAGTACCTCGGGTTAAGAACTTTGCTTCAGGATGAGAACAGAAATCGTGTGGCAGCAGCGGGAGGCCCCATTAGCTAAAGTGGTACCTCAGGTTAAGAACAGTTTCAGGTTAAGAATGGACCACCAGAACAAATTAAGTTCTTAATCTGAGGTACCACTGTACCTTCATGGTGTCTAGACTAGGGTTGGTGTTAAAATATTCCATGCCAATGTGCTCTTGTCTTAAAAGATATTCTTGCATCTCAACCATTTCTCCTGCTTCTTGCAGCACTGCGGCTCCAGATAGTAGAGGTGCAGCCACCGATGTAAATTTAAAAATCGATGCACATTTTAATTACATATACTTATTCCACCTTTTTTATTTCTAAAGTAATTTAATTATTGTTAAATTCCCAGATATGTTCAACAGATACAGAAGAGTTTGTTTTTAAGTGATATAAAACTCATTAAAGTTTTTCTTTTCTGGAGATAAACTATAGAGAAGCTAACACAACTTACACTTTCATGGCCTTATGCAGTTTACACAAAGATGGCTGAATTTGTATATTTTGCTAATACAGGGAAATATTAAAAAATCTCATGATATTCTAAGATACCATGCTCAGAAAAGCACATTTCCCTTCCCAGTAAGACCAAGGCCCTCTGACACCGCTTTTACCATTATGCTTGGCATGAAGCTGCTACTCAAGAGCCACAGCATTCAAGTACAATTTGACAAATGTTACGTAAGTTTAGTCATAAATTACCACTATCATCTGGTAGAATATTTTCTGCAAACACACACACAATATCACAGAAATGGTTACGTCCAAATATGAAATTTTATGTAACAACCTATCGCTGAAGGAATGCTCAGTTTCAATTGCCAATAAATTGCCTTTTCTTTTTACTTATTCCACATTTTTAGTTGATTACACATTATCTACTCTCTGTGCCTTTTAGTTTGTCTTTTTTCTGATATAATATCAGAAAAATAGTAACAGACATAATCAGCTTGTCGAGCTAAATTAGCATAACCATGGCATGAAGAAACTATGGATTTTGACAGTTATTTGTGAGTTATTACAATTGAGATTAGAAGCCATTGTTTTTAAACAACTTCCATTATTTTCTATGCGAAGATTTCAGGCTACAATAAGAAATTACAACAATTGGCCATTGATTAAGAACAATTCATTAGATCGTTGGGCTTTCTAGAAACTTTTCTCCATGGAAAACACAATACATTATGGTAATCTGTCCTTTTATGAACCAACAAAAAGACTTTAAAAATAGTTATTTTCTGTGGACTCGGCTTCTGCTATTGATTGAGTTTGGAGCACTTTAGAATTCATTTTCAATTCTTGCTGGAGCAGTCAGTTCAACCACCATTTTCCTTTATCCCCATGTCTGCCAAAATGCCAGGAATACAGTCAGTGCAGTCTACCGTATTTTTTGCTCTATAGGACGCACAGGACCATAGGATGCACCTTGTTTTAGAGGGGGATAACAAGAAAAAAAATTCTCCCCCTCTCTGCCCAGCGCCCCTTCAGCGAAGCGGCAGGAGGTGCTGCCCAGAGAGGGGGAGAATTTCCCCCCCTTGTTCTCCCCCTCTAAGACAAGGGGCCATTCAAGGTGCGTTCAGTCGCCTTCAGGCGGCTACCTTGGAAGCCTGGAGAGCGAGAGGGGTCGGTGCGCACCAACCCCTCTCGCTCTCCAGGCTTCAGGTTCCTTTCGACCTGCTCTTTGGGGCTGGCGGGGGGAAGCCCACCGCTAGCCCCAAAGAGCAGGTCGGGGAGCAGCGGAAAGGTGCGAAGCCTTCCCGCTGCTCCGCGAGCTTCTCGAGGCTGCCGGGGAAGCCCAGGGCTATGGCTTCTTTAGCCCCGCGCACCCTCTCCCGGCTGGAGAGGGTGCGCGGGGCTTCTTTAGCCCCACGCCATCTCTCTGGCAGGGAGAGGCTGCATGTGATTATGGCAATACCCCCACCTCCCGCAAAAGCCCACAGGAGCCGTGACCCTTTAAGGAGCACGCGGCTCTTGCGGGCTTTTCTACTAGGAGGGAGAAGGGACTGACTGGCCGCGTCAGTCCCTTCTCCCTCCTGAGGAAAAGCCCGCAAGAGCCGCGCGGAGCTTGTGTGCAGCTTTCGGGGGTTTTCCTGCCTGCTTCCCCCCCTGCATTCGCTCCATAGGACGCACACACATTTCCCCTTCATTTTTGGAGGGGAAAAAGTGTGTCCTATAGAGCGAAAAATACGGTATGTTCTCAATGGAGTTAGGATCTGATAACCAAAGAGAGAACCTTATGGACAATTATCATGGCAGTCTGAATGGCATAAAAGTAGTTTTCATTCCATTGGTACCACATTTCAAGAAAGCAAATTCGGCTATTAATATTTTATCCTAACATGGTTGGTGGAAGGGCACAACCCCCCGCCCCCGCCGCCCAAGATGTCAAATTCCATAAAATAACACAGAGGTGGATTTAGGGGCGCATGACTGATTTCCTCGCACTGGGTGCAGAGCTTAGGGGCACCACAACTATTATGTAGAATGGAAAGGGGGAGGTGGGGGGGATTTTGGCTTTTCACAGGGCAATGCTCAAATTTGAGGTCCCAAGGTCTGCCACTGGTTAACACAGTGGCGTAGCGTGGGGGGTGCAGGGGGGGGCGGCTGCACCGGGCGCAACATCTGGGGGTTAGCGTTAGGGATAGGGTTAGGGGGCGCAAATCTACGGGTTAGGGGGCGCAAATTACTTGCCTTGCCCCGGGTGCTGACAACCCACGCTACGCCACTGGGTTAACATATCTTAAAGTGATCACATTTTCACAGAGTAGTATCCAGTCTTGCAGCCCGCTGCACCCTGGTGCAAACTAGAATGTTTGGGGATCCTCTGGAGCAAATTTAGAGGGGGCATAGGAGGCTGCAGAGTGGAGGGGAAACTGCTGAGAATTGCCACTCTGGCTTTTTTTGCTGACAAATAAATTCCATTTGCAGACAGACAACATTGGACACCACCTATATGTACAGTATTACACTGGGTTTCTAATTTCATTCCATTTAACTTTAGAATTGTTCTGGAATGTTTACTGATCTCATGCTTTTATCTTCAAATAGCACACGTTCAACCTTTTTTTGTTTTGTTTTAAAGAAAGGACTACTTGGATATATAGTGGGTACTAGAAAAGCCTTCAGTAAAAGATTGTGAGTGGCATAAATCTGAAACCACTATTTTATTCTTTAATCAAAGTTTATGTTGGAGCAGCTAAATGAACTCCTGTAATGTGACCTTTTCATGTACATCAGGGGCTCCCCTTCAGGTGGTCCATGGCATGTCTTTGGATTTGTGACTGAAGACCACAAGTGGTGCATCCATTGCATTAAATATCTGTACAGTATTGATTTTTAATTGTATTTTTATTGCTTCTTTTATTTCTTTTCTTTTATTGCAGTTTGAATTCCACAGAATTCAAAGAAGCAATAAAAATAAAATAAAAAGCCACAATTTTGTTTGCTCATTGACCTCTCAGCTCCACCTTTCTAACTGGTCCTATGCATGAAACAAGTAGCATACCTGAGGAAGCTACAGCAGAGGCCCTGGATTTCAGTTTTCTACATGTCAACCTAAATTTTGGTTCTAGAACCACATTTTATTTGTTCCTGTCAGTGATGTTGACATGTGGAATGACTGCTGATGCCTCCCTAGCTTTATCTGCCAACCTATCTAGATGAAGTATGATATCTGTTACCTTCATGCCTGGCATGCAGGAACATCATTGTGCCATCTCCATGGCCATGACAAATCCAACTGTCTGTTTCCATTATAATCAGATCACTAACTATCAGTAGAACCTGGGTCCCTGGTGGTGGATTCCTGGCACAAGAGGATAGTTGTTTGTTCCCTCATGAATAGTTCCTCTCTGATTCTCATTCTCTGTGACAATAGAGTCCATGGTAGTGAAATGCTTTTGGCATGTCTTTAAAGACCCCATCCACAAACTTCTCTGCCTCTCTGTTTCTCCAGGTTGACTACTTTGGTCTTAAGGGATCAAACTTGTTCCCTGAGAGGCAAGAATTCATTGCACTAATTACACTCTCAAGGCTTCTGTTCAGCAGGTACATGTGCCATTTTGTGCAACACATGTGATACAATGGCTTTTTGTTGTTCACTTGGGAATTTGTAATATTACATTTTTAATTGTAATATTAAAATGGGAAAGAGTGGATTGTCTGTACCGTTGCTAAACTCACCCTGTTGCTAAACTCACACAGGTGCCCTATTTGCTTGTTTGTTTTTCTTTGATACTTTTTCTCAGTGGGTTTGAGGCATTTTCTCATCGGGGGTTTCCTCTCCTGCAGTTTATCTTGCTTGCATGATTCCTTGCTCCTCTGCCTCACCCGATTGTATGACATACCTTAACGACAATATGCAACAAAATCCTTTGTTTTCGAAAACAATGAAGAATTTTGTGGTACTTTAAAGACTAGCACATCTGGTATGAGATAACCTGGTATGGATGGGAGTGCAATTCATCATATGCAACACTTCATCACAGATCTGATGAAGTAGACTCTTGTTTATGAAATCTAATGCTACAACAAATCTGTTAGTCTTTAACTGTATATAGTTGGTGGACTTACTATGCCATACTTCATTGCCCATTCCTGCCAACATGAATTCTAGCAAGCGTAGTATTTTTCATCCTCTTTATTCATTGACCAGAAAGTTTTTTAAAAACAAAAACAAAAAGTTCTTCTCACAGTAAGTTGAAGACATTTCCATTCCAAAGCAACAAAGCCTTCTTGGTGTGCTTGGTTGATATTTCTGACTCTGGATGGAACTGCCTTCAGTTCACTCTGATAAGCTATCTCATTTGCCACATTTCCTGTAAAAATAGTGGGCCTATGCATGATCAGAGGTCTCGACTGCACAGAGCTGAAAACTTGGGGAAAGCCCTCTGCATTTGCAGAAATGCTTGGCTGCCATATCCTTCCCATCCCATCACCACTCATAAGTTTGGGGAAAATATAATAAAGGAGATGGTTATAGAAATTGGCAGATGAAAGAGCTGGTGGGTCTTGTCATGCATTGGAGAATTTTTATCATAAGCTGAATACTTTTCTAAGCATTCTCAAGGCTTGGGGAAAACCCAAACCAATTCTGAATTGATTGAAATGATTAATTGCATGTGGATGTCCCACCAATGAAGTATTAAGTTTCATGTATTAAGTACAATTAACTATAAGAATTGTAAAGCATGGTGTATTCTGAAGTTTGCTATTCTGTGAGTGTATAGTTATACTTCTTAGGTTCCTTAGTTACTCTTCATTTTCCCTGATGACTCTCTTAAATTAATAGCCCTAAAACCACAGAGGTGGTTTCTACTTGATAGAAAATGTGAGAAGGTAATCACATGTTTTAGAAAAAGGAGCACAAATGTATATTCTTTTGATGCTTGAACCACAGCACCTGTTGTTTTTCTTGAATTCCCATAGTATGAGTCTTATTAAATAGTTATTGAGTTGCTTCTTGCTTTGATTTCCCCTTACTATGACTGAGACCTAATTTATTTGCCCTACTTTTATAATGTCAGTTTCGAACTGTGGGGCTGACATGCTATCCCTCATTTCACTGGCAAACATCCCAGTCCAGCAAAATATACTACAAGCAAGCATAGCAGATACTAATTGGACTAATGGCTTCAAACTAAATCTCTCACAGTTCAGTTCCTAAATAAGCAACTGACCCAATATGTGTAGGTTTCTTGCTGATAGAAGGTTTTAAATTGAGAGAAAACATAACATTTTTCATCATCTGATATGCTGGACAGTGGTTTGCATAAATAAATGCATCAATCATCCTTTATTTCTCTTGCCTTTCTGACTCTGCTCTAACTTCGTTTGTTGTTATTTTTGCCTCCTCTGTGTCTCATATCCTCAGGGGTAGCTTGGGGGGCATGGGAAGCTGCAGTGAGTTGGGGAAACAGCAAAAAATTGGGAGCCCCACCTTGCACAAGCAGAAATGCTTAGTGCTTACTCAAAGCCACCACTGGATACAACCCAATAATAGTAGCCTTAATAATAATATGAAACATTTGGACCATAAGGTCCGTTGCTCAAATTACAAGGGAACCAGAAGGAGCTTGGGTCACTTAACTTTTGTGGAGACTTACTTAGTTACCGTTCACCATTTATGGGGTGGGTGGTTGATGATTTGATTAACATTGGAATAAGCAATAACCACTGAGTGCAAATGCACTTGCACTGGATACTAGAGTCTCAAGGCAGAGAAAATGAAACAGATGCAAAACAAAGTGTTATTAAATGTCACATACAATTTTGGGCACTGGGTGCCAGTGACTACATCAAAAGATACAGTGATAACAGGGGTGTGGAAATAGATTCAGGCAGTAATATGTGCCTTTGAAACAGGAGATATAATCAGAGCAGCAGCCAGATATGCATTCATGGATTGCACTTCCTCACTTGGATTTTATGCAAAGGAAAAACAGTTATTGGAGTAATAGAATTCTGATGATCCCATACTTCACTCTCCCTCTGCCCCATTGGTTTCATGTAGATGAGAGGTGGGTAATCATTTGGCTACATGGGCAAGATCCTTATCAAGATCTGCCTCCTAGGTCAAATTTGATATGTGTATAGTGTCTTTCTGGCATCTGTATCGGGGGGACAAGGGAGGAGTGTACCTTTGGGGGTGAAGTCAAACTGTTGGAAGGTTGAAGTGCCTGCTGTGGCTGTAGAGACTGATACAGTAAAGACATGTTTTGTTGCTGGTGGGACAGATGAAGGCATCTGGTTGTGCTGCTACAGATGCCCTATGGTATTTCTTCACTCTTCCCAGTGGTCGTACACTGTGGTTTGCAAGCCTCCCTGCACTGCCATTTAAAGCTTTCGGTTGCAAAGGCTTAAAAAGGAAGTGGAAGGAACCAAAGTCTTCCCATGCTTCCATTTCAGGCCTCCAGAATCAGGAACTCATAGGGAGTGGAGAAACTTGTAGAATACTTTAAAATAGCCCCTATGCTCTCATTTGATCCTCCAGAAGCTCAAACAGGAGTATAGGGGCTACATTACTTTGTGGAAGCCTCTTTAAAGCATCTGTCACATGCAAGGTGCTTCAAAGGGTGCATTTGCACAGGGCTTTTATCCTCACTCAGTAGATGACAGCCTGTGCAGGATTAAATCCTGTCCTTCTGCCCATCATCTGATGGGCAGGGTGGCATGGGTTCTGGAAAAAGGTCTCACAAGCCCAATTGGATCCACTGGTGAGCCAAGACTGGCCCATGGGCTAGAGGTTCTCAACCTCAGTGTACATGTTAAAAGGCATGGGGGACAAAATTAAAGCTAAAAAGTCTTCTCTCATGGAAAGGATGAAAAAATTGATTATTACCACCACCACCACCACCACCACTGTTACTACTACTATTAATTGCTTATACCCCTCCCACCCAATTGGGATGCCCCAGCTGCTCTGGGCAGCTTCCAACATAAGATAAGCACAGTGAGACATCAGACATTACAAACTTCCTAATACAGGGAGTAAGGGAAACGGGTGGCGTTGTGGGTTAAACCACAGAGCCTAGGACTTGCCAATCAGAAGGTCGGCGGTTCGAATCCCTGCAACGGGGTGAGCTGCCATTGCTCGGTCCCGGCTCCTGTCAACCTAGCAGTTCAAAAGCACGTCAAAGTGCAAGTAGATAAATAGGTACCTCTCTGGCGGGAAGGTAAATGGCATTTCCTTGCGCTGCTCTGGTTCGCCAGAAGCGGCTTAGTCATGCTGGCCACATGACCCGGAAGCTGTACGCCAGCTCCCTCGGCCAATAAAGCGAGATGAGGGCTGCAACCCCAGAGTCGGCCATGACTGGACCTAATGGTCGGGGTCCCTTTACCTTTACCTAATACAGGGAGTAAGTAACCTGGGGAAAAGTACAATAAAACCTGGTGGGAAATAGAGATGTGCTTTGGATATGGATGAATTCCAAGCCAAGGCAGGGTGCTTCTGAGAGATTTTGAGTTTGTCTGAGATGAAGCAGGATTTGTGCAAAGCTGCATAAGTCAAAGCAGGGACCCTTGAAATGCCTTGTTGTGCCTCAGCAAGCCATACATAAAAAGCAATTAGTAAATGTCTCCAAGATTACCATATAAGGGAAAGACCAAGCTATGGCGGGAGGAGGGAAAGGGAGCCGCTTTGCAAAATTAAAAGACTTGTCTCTAGCTTAAGAAAAATTACAGGATCAAGAAGGTGGAATTAGCTTGTAATGAGAGGGAATGATTTTGCCCACTCCAGAATCACCTATACAGCCTGCCTAGCACAAAAGCCCTGGGTCTTATCTGTCTGCAGTTTGGCAAGTGTCTTACTCTAGGGTATCTCTCCCTATCTCTTCAACTTTTTAGACCAATTGCCCGGAAAATACTATGGAAGTTTAAGATATTTCTATTTATAAATCCAGAAACTATAATGGTTGCAATTTCAGGAAAATTACTACAGTTATCCTTCTAAAATTTGTCAGGATTCATGTGCTCAGAATATGTGACTTTGCCTGCAAATTTCATCCAATTCTATCCTAAAATAAAAATATCATATGGGAATTTTCTTTTTCATTTGTCCGTAATTTGGTAAGCTTTATCTGGGTGGGTGAAAATACAAGAGCTTGACATTGCTATTGAATTCTGGAAAAGTTACAGATATTTTTGGATTTGCCAGTAGTGAATGGAGGTGGGTGTGGAGAGAAATGAAGTAGACATAGACTGAACTTGAGTCAAAATCAAGCGGCTAACAAAACACCACAGGCCATGGTGGACTGTTTCCCAACACACCAATGTGAGATCTGAATTTTGTGATCAGTGTGTAGCCCATGGACAAATAATTTTGAAGGGCAAGGTATGCTTTTTACAATACATGGAAATTAATTAGGCCCAATCAATATGTAGAGAAATAAGTGATGGACTGATGAATAATTTCATACCAGATTTGCGGTTGAGCAGAGGCCCTTGCTATTGAACATTTGCTTTCAGGTCATCAGTTTGAATAAATCTATCTTAGAAGAAGGCCGATGAACAAACTGTTGAATGAGCAAAATCAAAACATTGATTTTACTCAGTGCTTTAGATATGAACAAACATGTAAGAGTGACAGGCCTCTCTGCCTTAAGGCATTTTAATCTGATTAAGAGAATGGCAATAAACAAAGAATAGAAAATGATCAAATAGAATAAGGGTTGTATCATCACGAGGCCACCCTTATGTTTTTGGTGACTGTATCTACTGATGTATGCTTATCAGTGATGGTATTCTTGCAACATGTTCAATTAAGTTTGGAATGAAATAAGCAGCAATGTAGATTATTGTGTTAGAAAGTTTTCTAGAAAAGGAATAGTATAGGGATGGACTTAAGGGACTAAATTATTTTGAGAAGATGATAAACGTCTGGTTTAAATGTACAGTAACATGTTATTAAGCTGAGCTACACATGAGACATGAGCCTGTGCACTCCATTCACACACTGCCTGTACCCTTCTCTCCATGCCATGATTTAAGACTCGTACAGATGATAAGTAATGGCCTTCTGTTATGGCCAAACTGGGCCAACTAGAAACTGACACCAGCTCATGTTTTCAAAGACTGGTTTGATCTGAATTTGGCAACCATGGTTCCCAGTTTAGACGTCAAAAGGAACTATGGTTACTCACTCTAGCAATCACCATGGGTTATGAAGTTGGTTTGTTTAGAATAACTGTAGTTTGAGATAATCCATTATCTCATATATGATGAAACAACAAGGGAAAGTCAAAAGCATTTCAACTTTTATTATTTACTGGGTGAGAGGAGGACAGGAAAGCACTCACGTGATGCCAAACCATGACTTAGTGTTATATCTCAACATGAGCATTATGTCTAAATTGGGCCACTGTACTTTTCTGGTGTCATTGTATCTGGGTATTTCCATGACTAGTGCAGTGTAAATGCACAGGAAAAATGCAAAAAGTAGATAGCAAATACAAAGACCTATGTAGTTTTATGGAAGTATAGGTTCAAAGTTGAGACCACAGAAATAGGAATAAAACAATAAAAATATTTCCTTTTTAGGGTTACTTTTTTGTTTTAGTTATGTCCTGCAGTTTTTAAATAGTGGATGAGTCCTAAGCATTTAGAACAAAAGCAAAACAATTAAAGCTGTTTAGTGTTTGTACTAAAGGTAAAGGTAAAGGTACCCCTGCCCGTACGGGCCAGTCGTGTCCGACTCTAGGGTTGCGTGCTCATCTCGCTCTATAGGCCGTGAGCCGGCGCCGTCTGAAGACACTTCTGGGTCACGTGGCCAGTGTGACGAAGCTGCAGCTGGTGAGCCAGCACCAGTGCAGCACACGGAAACGCCGTTTACCTTCCCGCTATAAAGCGGTACCTATTTATCTACTTACACTTAAGAGTGCTTTCGAACTGCTAGGTGGGCAGGAGCTGGGACCGAATGACGGGAGCTCACCCCTCCGCAGGGATTCGAACCGCTGACTCATACGATCAGCAAGTCCTAGGCACTGAGGTTTTACCCACAGCGCCACCCGTGTACCTAGTGTTTGTACTAGATGGTTATTAATCAAGATGCTCCTAGAACAAAGGACTTCTATGAAAAAGCTGTCCCTCCCTCCTTTGGAAGGAAGGGTGGGATGTAAATTGAATTAATAATTTTGGGCAGTAGTCAACTAAGTTTAACTCAGAGTTGACCCATTGGAATGAATGAAAATGTGTAAGCCCATTAATTTCAGTGGGTTTATTCTGAGTAAAAGTTAGTGGTTTGGAAATGTGACAAAATGCATATTTTTGTCATGTCATAGCAAAAAAGTAAAAGGTAAAATAATAAAATAGCAATAACTATAGTACAGATATGTAAACTGTAGATGTCGTCCTGGGAACTTTGCAAAAGGGTTTGTATCACTTTACTAAATCAGATTTCTGAACTGGAAACATTTATTTGTAGACCAGGGGTCACCAACCTTTTTGGACCAGTGAATGCTTGGTCTTTAGCTCTGGAACAGCAGAAGACATACATGAACCTCTTAACAATGTTTTTACATTTGCCTTCTTGGGGATTGGGAGGGCAGGTCTTTAACACCCACCTACACCTATTGTGTAGTAGTATTTGCAGAAAATCACCTATAAGGGACTACCTAATCGTAGACAAAACCATCACAGGAAAGATGCATCCTAGTTGCTAGGGGAAAAGGAAGGGCAAAGTGGAGATTCTAAGCACTAGAAAATAAGACAGATTCAGGAAAAGTGCACTAAAAGGGAGGGAAAAGCATAGGACCCTGGGGATTACTATTGCCTGGTGTCCAAACAACTAACTTTTCATTTATGGCTCTGATTTCACTTACTGGCTAAGAACACTAACAAGCAGAAGCAGCAAGTCTAGTTCATTTCACAGAAATTGCTTAGAAGGGCACCTGTAAATTGTTCTCCATGACTTTCCTTCAAGGAGGGCTAGAGACTTGCTTTCTCTTTTAAATGAAAGTTCAGAGTTTGGAGTCCTTTCTGGGATGCCGATGATGGTTTTCATGAGTGCAGTGAATGTCACTGGATTGGTGACATTTTCTGGCTGCTTCCCTTCGTATTCCTGCCCGGTGGTCCTTAGAGATGGAGTACACAGTCAGCTCAAGTTTTACATCTGTTCCTAAACCACTAACCACAGGGAAGGAAAAATAAAATTAAATGTACCTCCACATGGAGAATTTCTGGTAGATTCCAGATGCCCTTCTGGTAGAAGGGTTCTATCATAGCCTATCTTTCTAAATGATGGTATACACAGGGAGTTCAGACATTCAGTCCCTCGCCTTCATCCCTATTGTATCACAAAATGGTTCATAAGTGCAAATCAATGCTTTCTAATGCAGATAGGCTTCAAGGAACTCTTTGATATTTTTAATCACAGAAGTGCAGCTGTAATCCCTCCTAATTCATTCTATAGGGCTACAAACAATTATTGTTATTGTTATAAAAATAATAATATGTAAGCAGCTTTAATAATAATATCAGTGGGTATTATAATATATGCTCATAGTTTGAGCATATTCACTATTACCAACCAAGCCTGCATGACCTCTGGATCATATATTACACATATACACACATATCACTGTGGAGTTGATATTTCAAGGTTTTAGGCTGCTAACTAGAGCATGTCACAGGGAAGCAGAGCTATAATTTTATTACTAGGGACAATTAGCAAAAACCCACTGAGTCTCAATTTGGATTCAAAGGTTGAAACACTCTTCAAAAGAGAGAAGTATAAGTTTCCTCCATTTCACAGTGCCCAAGAGTCTGGAGTCAGTTCTGTATGTCTGGAACAGTGAATCATGAATCCCCAAATGTAAGACACAGTCTACCTTTCTGTGCCTGCAAACTGTGTGTCAATCAGAATTTCTTAGTTTCTTATAGCTATGATTGGGGGGTGGGAAAGTAGGTACCAAATGGCAAACCTTTGTAGGTCATCCTCAAGACATGCACAGCTCAGCATGGACTACTCTGAAGAGTCCTCAAAATATAACTTTAGAAACTAACAAGTATGCCTAAAGTGAGAACACAGTTCTGTATCTTGTTTACCTGTATGAAAACAACTAGAGGGTGTTCTACACATAGAGAGCAGCAAGATGGAAAATGCAATGGGGAGAAAGAAAGTAAGAAGACTAAATAGCAGACAATGTGTATGTTGTACCAGGGGAAATAAAGTAATGGAGGGATAAAAGAAACATTTAAATCAGTTTGAATAATCCATTAAAATTAACAGCTAAACACTGGATTAAGGGACGCGGGTGGCGCTGTGGGTTAAACCACAGAGCCTAGGACTTGCCAATCAGAAGGTTGGCGGTTCAAATCCCCGCGACGGGGTGAGCTCCCATTGCTCGGTCCCTGCTCCTGCCAACCTAGCAGTTCGAAAGCACGTAAAAGTGCAAGTAGATAAATAGGTACCGCTCTGGCGGGAAGGTAAACGGTGTTTCCGTGCGCTGCTCTGGTTCGCCAGAAGTGGCTTAGTCATGCTGGCCACATGACCCAGAAGCTGTACGCCGGCTCCCTCGGCCAATAAAGCGAGATGAGCGCCGCAACCCCAGAGTCAGCCATGACTGGACCTAATGGTCAGGGGTCCCTTTACCTTTACCTTAAACATTGGATAGAGCAAAGCTGCAATCATGTACACACTTGCATAGAATTCAGGTGACTTCTCAGTAAACATGCATAGGATTGTGATGGGTGTGGACTGTTTCACCACTGCAGTAGGATAATATAGAGGGGAATGGAAAGCTGGAGATATTAGCTTAAGGTTAACATATATAAACTTGGATCATTGGCTGATGTACCCAAAGTGCTATCTATATTGACTGGTGGCAGCTTTTAAAGCTCTTTCTCAGCCTTGCTGTCTGAAATATGGATAACTCTAGAAGCTTGGACTTTCTGAATGGAAAACTTGCACTCAGCTAGTCAGCTGCAGCCCCTGAAGAAACGTGTGGATGTTTTCGCCCTGGATTGGTGCAGTAAGGAAAAGAGGAAGCAAAGACAGAATTTTTATAAATGGCAGCACAGAACATGATCATCAAAACAACAAGATGTTAACCTATAGGGACAAGGGAGGAAGCCTACAAAGGCAGAAAAAGAATTTGGTTGAACTGGACTGCACAATGTCTGGCTGAAAGGCATGTTTTTGATACGTAGCCAGGCAAAGGAATGAATGTACACTGATGTGAATATTTCTTAGAAATATTCATTACTAATTTGAGTAACTATTGCTTGCCAAAGGAAAAGTATCTCTGCTGTGTTGTTAATAATATTTAGGGCTACAGTTTCCACTGCTGCCTGTCAAATATTTTCACGTAGGCACAATCCAACACTGACTCAGTCAAGAGGCTTTAGGATAATTATATGTAGGATGCTAAATATGTTCATTAGGCTTGAACTGAAAGCATATGTGGTACTTTTTGCAAACACTTCTTATTTTTAGGGTTTCAAGGCAACAACCCTAGAGAGACAGGCGTTCAGAATAAAGACAATGTGAGGGGAAATTGTCTTAGGTTGCCATAAGTGCGTCCTGGGATCTTTTTTGGAGGGAGGGGTTGTTTAAATAGCAGGCACTTTTTATTTTTATGTGCCTATTGGGGAAAGCATTTAGAAACTTGACCCGGTGACCATTCATCCCTCCTGCCAAAGAAATATTAGTCATGTGCCTCCCTTCCTACTGCAAGGTCTTTTATTCTGCCTTTCAGGAAACAATAGTATTATGCATTGTCAAACTCCCTGAATACCTAAATGCTAATCATTCACTGAAGTTTGTACTACTAAAAAGTGTTGTGAATGTCAGCTTAACTTGATTTCTAACTTAAGCTTCCTATCATGTGTGACTGTTCTACAACCCCCCACATATGGATTACTTCATGGCTTAGGGCTGTAATTATCTGCTTGAGCCTCCAGCTGCTTGTCCCACAATCAAGCAAATTAAATCATTACAAATCCAATATACCTTACTATGCTGATCCTACTAAGTTGCTGAGAACCTATATAAAGCATTGTGCAATCCTACACAATCTTGTTCTCATCTTAAGTGGTGTCTCTATATTCCCAAATGTTTTACAAAACAATAAAATATTTCTCTAACAGTTGCATTTATTTCAGAATAAAGGTAAAAGTAAAGGTAAAAGGTACCCCTGCCCGTACGGGCCAGTCTTGACAGACTCTGGGGTTGTGCGCCCATCTCACTTAAGAGGCCAGGGGCCAGCGCTGTCCAGAGACACTTCCGGGTCACGTGGCCAGTGTGACATCGCTGCTCTGGCGAGCCAGAGCCGCACACGGAAACGCCGTTTACCTTCCCGCTGGTAAGCGGTCCCTATTTATCTACTTGCACCCGGAGGTGCTTTCGAACTGCTAGGTTGGCAGGCGCTGGGACCGAGCAGCGGGAGCGCACCCCGCCGCAGGGATTCGAACCACCGACCTTTCGATCGGCAAGTCCTAGGCGCTGAGGCTTTGTTGTTCAAAAGACCAAATAGCCATTAAACAAATGTTTGTAGCATCAAGCAAATGGCTTTTTCCATTCTTTTAATCAAGCAATATGCTTCAGAATATAACATCTTCAAAATATATATTTAATATTAAGTAGCACATTTGTAGAATATGGTAAAACTCATGGTGTACAATTGACTGAGAAATGCTGCTGAGAAAGTCCAAATGGAACTACACTGGTACCTCAGGTTAAAAACTTAATTCGTTCTGGAGGTCCGTTCTTAACCTGAAACTGTTCTTAACCTGAGGTACCACTTTACTTAATGGGGCCTCCCGCTGCTGCCGCACTGCCACCATGTGATTTCTGTTCTCACGCTGAAGCAAAGTTCTTAACCTGAGGTACTATTTCTGGGTTAGTGGAGTCTGTAACCTGAAGTGTCTGTAACCTGAAGTGTCTGTACCACTGTAATAGGAGTACTGCAAAGATTTCAGACTTAGTCTTCCAAGTTCTGCACTCGCACAAGTTCCAAGAAAAATGAGGAAAGATTGGATAAATGCCTAGGGTCTCTTATGTTGTGGAAGTGATCTTGACACAATGAACTGCTGCTAGCTTCTGCTGCTTGCTGAATGGAAGCTGCTGGCCCTGACTTGCAGAAACCTGTAGGAGGACCAGAATGATTTGACCCATCCTATAACCTCTAATGGTTATTTTGTTGAATGTTTTTGAAACCTGGGTCAAATGACCTGGTAGAATTTATTCTGCTGGATGTGGGTGTTCATATGTTCTCTTGTTTTGCCTTCTTAACTTATTAGAGGCAGTATAACACTACAAACAGAAGCCAATTCTGTTCTGCCTCCACACTGCTACATATTTGCCTCCTGTCTAGGAATGGACTGAAGTGTTTATTCCAAAATTGTCACCCCATTCTGAAGGCAGTTAATTCCAGGTAGCCGTTTCAGAGGCTGTGGTTTTGCACCCAAAATAGTTTTTTTGAGGAAGGGCTTACCATAACAGTGAAAGCATGAATTCACTCTCCCCCCTTTTTTCTTTTCTTTTCTTTCTTCATGGCCCCTCTTCTCCCTTGAAGTTTGGTATTTACCCCCAAATGCCCCTTAAAAATATGGCAAAAGCCTGAAACGAAAGTTTGAGGACCTGATTCTGCTGTAGACAGAAACAGGCAGCAAGACTCTATCTTTGTTTTTATCCTTGAAACATTCTGGCACCAGCTGCTTCCCTCACCACCTGGTCCGGCCCCCAAAATAATTAACACAATCAAGGAACAGGCATGTTTTTAGTACGGTATGTCTCACTATCCTTTCATTAAATTTTGTTTAAGGGAGCTTTCAAGTAGATCCTTCCTATTGTAAGGACATTCTCTGAAATGTTTGGCTTAAAGAATTCAAACAGTTTACAAATGTTCGTAGGTGGTTCTGCATGAACATTGTACAGTTCGGATAGTAACGTGTTTGCGATCTTTATGGCTTCATCTCTGTCTAATATTTCTACAGTAGAAAGATACAGTACCATCTCCTAACCTGGATAGCTCAGTTGGTTAGAGTGTGATGCTGATAATACCAAGGTCACAGGTTCGATCCCTGTATAGAACAGCTGCATATTCCTGCATTGCAGGGGGTTGGGCTAGATGATCCTCAGGGTCACTTCCAACTCTACAATTCCATTATTCTAGCAATCCTACACATGCTTGTTTGAAATCATTCAGTCAGGATTATACCAGACTGAGTGTGTTTTGTGTGTAGTGTGCTTTCTTCTTTGGTGATCACTCATAGCCGAGTAAGATTGTTTTCCATAAACATGGCTTTAACAATGAGTCCGTAAGTGACTGTGGAGGCCAATTCTGGATCCACATGTTCTTCAACAGTGGGGACATTGGTTTCCGGGTGGGAGTTGATCATGGTGAGGGTTTGCCAAGCGTACTTTCCTCTTAGCGTGTTTCTCCCTTTCATCCTGAGTTTAAATGTTTTCAAAGCCCATTACACTTTTGGTAAGGGCTGTTCTCAAACTGGAGCGCTCACAGGCCAGTGTTTCCCAGTTGTCGGTGTTTATACTACATTTTTAAAGATTTGCCTTTGAACCTCTTTTGTTGACACCAGCATTACGCTTTCCATTTTAAAGTTAGTAATAGAGTAGTTACTTTGGAAGCTGATAATCAGGTATCCACACAACATGACCAGTTCAACAGAGTTGGTGTTGAAGAATGATTGCTTCGACACTGGTGATCTTTGCTTCTTCCACTACACTGGCATTAGTTTGTCTGTCTTCCCAAGTGATGTGTAAAATTTTTCGGAGACACCGTTGATGGAATCTTTTGAGGAGTTGGAGATGGCATTTATAAGTCGTCCACGTTTCACAAGCATGCAGTAAGGTTGGTAGTACAACAGCTTTGAAAACAAGCATTTTCTTCGAATGTCCTGGTCCTCAAATACTCTGCACTTCAGTCAGGAGAAAGCTGCACTCGCAGAGCTGGATTTCGGCATCAATGTCTGCCCTTGTGTAAAGTGTTGTGTGCAGCGCTGCTGCCAAAGCACAATAACATTTTTAATTTTACAATGAATTAAAAAAAACTATCTTTTTTGTTCCACAATTAAACCACTAACTCTTTTATTGCCACAATTTTTAAATTATCTCTCTCCCCCCCCCCCATAAATTGCTTTAGTGGTAGTGTTCTCTTGTATGACATTTTATGGTTATGAAATGCAATGATGTCAGACTCTTTTTGTGGGATCTTTGTAAATCTTAGTTGGATCTGGGCCACAATACACCCTGCCAGTGTAAGTCATATTACAAGAACTCATGACAGAGAAGTATTTGAAGGACTAAACCGGCAGCTGCCTATATTGATGGATCACATTTCTCCTGAGAAATAGTGAGCTTTTCGTAATAATGGATTTCTGCATGTAAACATAGCATTAAATTTTCTGGATATTAACTTGTGACCAGTAACTACAGTGGTACCTCTGGTTGCGGACACAACTCATTCCGGGGTGCTGTGCACACCCCAAAAAGTCTGTAACCAGAGCGGCGCTTCTGCGCATGTGCGAAGCGTGCAGAACGCTTCTCTGTGTGTGCATGCGGTAAAACCCGGAAGTAAACACTTCCGGGTTTGCCGCGTTCTTAACCCGAAAAAACACAGCATGAAGCATTTGCAAGAAGAGGTATGACTGTATTGCTTTTCAGATTTGTTTATGTTAAGTGGGTTCAAGATAAATACAAGAGCCAAAGTTTAATGGAAACTTGACCCAGTGGCACCAATGGCCCCTCCCCATACCCAGGAAAACACTGTGTCTCTTTTGCCACCCTCTCTGGCATTGTCACTTGGGGACCCTGGAGCAGGCAGCTGACTTAGGGTGTCATGAAAGGGCAGCAAACAATCAGTTACTCCATTTTTACTGCTGAGCCAGGGATTGGAGGGGAGGGGCTTTCTTTATCCAGCACCAAAATAACTTGGCTGGCTCTGGCTTCCATCTCACCTTGACTAGAATGAGAGGCACCATTTCCCGCTCTTTTTCAGGAAATCAAATATTTTGGTCCAGCCCTCTGCTGCTATTCACCTCTGCTGTTCAAGCTTAGCAATAAAAGGCTAAAATTTCAGAACAAGATTTATTAATGAATTGAAATATTTTTGAAAGTAAGTGTCAAAGAAAACGGATATTGCATTTTAATCATTTTTTACTGTTGCAGGCTGAAAAATGTGTACTCTCATTACTGTTTTACTGGGCTTAAGAATAGTGGGAAATATTTCTACTAGGACTAGCAAAGATTTGTTTATATCAATATATAAATGCTGTCTAGTCCCCATCATTATTTTGGCATCCCATCCTTCAAAACCTGTTTGTCATTTTTTTGTGTTCTGAAAAAGCACAGCTCACTGCTTTCAACCATCCTTACTATTCCAATATATTACCTCTTTCCTTAACACCTCTCTATAAATCCTGTGAAATGCTTTACCCCAGCTACGTTTCCCCCCGTTTTCTATCCTTTCCCCATCTACGGGTTTCCTCTTTTACTTTTTTCAGGATGTGCAAACTCATTTGAGGGGTATTCAAAATCGTTATGATAGTTTAGAGAAGTTTTGAGCTTTGAAAATAAACATTGAGACTGACTTATATGGGTTCTGGTTTCAGGCTTTCCAGACAGTCAGGCATCACTTTTTTCCCTCCCCGCCTTTCTTTTTTAAATACAGCTTCAAATGTTATATAGTGACTTTAAGGGGAAAGATCTGAAACTCAAGGATAGTGCAAGACATACACAACTACCTTAGGGGGGCCACATGCAGCTCATTAGCTTTGTGCTGTTCATTCCAGGTTTCTTAAATTTAAGAACAGCAGGTGTGCGTCTGTATTGGTGAGAAATTCAGCTTACTGTGTGGTTGCCGGTCCTCGGTGTTTGTGAAATTTAACCATGGTGCATGTCATAGAACACTAACCACATAGTGTGTTAAATAATGTATGGCTGTTTTTCATGGAGAACAGATGAGTTTTGGAGTTTTACTTATAAAATAAGCATGAACTTTGGAACTTTTAGTTCAAGTGGTATGAAATTTGAGGCGTTGAAAATGTGGTGGTGTATAGCATATGTAGAAATTCCAAAGTTTTTTGTATTGACTATTGGGTGTATCAGAAAATAATAAGGATCACTGTATTTTGAAATTAAGATTGTAACATGAGGACTGCCCTCTGTTTGATATTCCTCAAGCGTCCTTAAGCCTATGTGAGTCTGCATACTGGTATTAAATTTGTTTGATTGATGGTTTGGATTATACCTATACCCTTCAGAAGCATCTTGAATCCAGCCTGTTGTGGTTCGAGGACCCGACTCCCGCAATGTAGAATGAATACACAAGGACACGTGATGGGCAAGAAAAGGCCACAACTTTATTGATTACAGCAGTGATAAGGTATTGGCTTAGGCATTGGATGTCTAAAACAAGGGGGTTTATTCACCAGTAGGTGGAGCCTGTTGATGCTAATCCAACTATAGGCTCTCCCCTGATGTCACCGAGGGTCGTGCCATGGCCTCCCGCCAAGCAGGCATGGGACAGAGTACATGACCGCCGGATTCCTTTAACGGAATACCCAAAAATGGAAGGCATAGGCGATGGCCACACCTAGCTCTTCGACACACCACAACACATTATTCCAATGCCTAACCTACCCACCAATACCACAAAAGTTGTGACGATTGCTACGAGGTAGACGAAAAAACCAGAAAGCCTAATGCCAAATGGAAAAATTCCTACCAGGCCCCCTGGACAACCAGGGCGACCAACCTAAGGTCCATAGCAAGGCCAAGGAACTAAGACCCTGAGCTTGAAGGGAGTGGAGGGTGGGTGACTCGCGACGAGACGACGGAGAGGAGAATGAGGCCGAGGAGGGGCTGGCGCCGCAGCACATAGGCTGCTGAACACGCCCCTCGGAGGCACCTGGTTGGGTGCCTGCCGATGGGCGTGGGCGCCAGCCAGGTGAGTGGGAGAGGCAGGGGGCTACCGCCCCCTGCTAGGGGCGGAGCTCGGGCTCCCGCCCACAACCACTCCCCTCTCTTCCAGGGAGGAGAGTCTCTAGCAAAATTACTATTCTGGCACTGATAAGCTAATTGACACATGATGTAACAAAACTTATTAGTTTTTATTTAACCCACAAGAGATGGCATTGAACTTCTTGATAAACCATAATTCAGCTGTTTCATGTTCTTTTCTTCTTTTGGAGTTTCTCTTTCCAGAATGACCACTTTATGGTCAGTTTCAGAATATCCTGGGAGGTAGAAATTTTCTCCCACTGGTTTATAGATACTGCCATTTCTAATGTCTAATATCTGTCTTAAAGGCACCCTACTTGTTGCTCTGTTGCTTTCAGTGGTCCAGTTATGTTTTCAAGGTACATTGAGGGAGAGAAATTACATTTCCATAGAATCAGCAGTATGTTGTTACTTACAAAATGTAATTTCTTCTCACTGGTCCTATGCTGACACCCACGTACACCAGCACTTCCATTGTGAGCTCAGTTCCCCTGTTATTTGTGTCACTGATGATAAAAACTGAGTGTTGCAAGGGAGGTACAGGCCTTCCAGAGTACCTTAGTTGTGGATGTTAGCGTACCTTTGTGGAAACTGGAAGACCCTAATAGGTAGGTGTCAATTTTCCATAATATTTCTCCTATCTTTCAAGAGAGAAAAGGGGATCCTTGATCCCTTATTTCTCTGCTTGATCACTGAGGTCTTTGAGTGCATCATGGTTAGTGATCCCTCTCAGCTCAGATGTATGGCTTGTATCTACTAGTACCTGTGTATTCAGTATTGTAGGCCCAGTCTTATGGAACTCCTGCTGAGGGGTCATAGGCACTGAAGACCCGTTTATTCCAGCAGGTTTTTAAAATTGAATTCTGATTTTGCTGTTTTAGCTCACTTTTAGTTTCATTGATTTGAGTCTTCTGTACATCAGTTAGAGATGACTGTGATTAAGTAGTATGCAAATAAGTAAGTAAGCAAGCAAGCAAGCTGTATAGACCAACGAAGGTGTGGCCTTATGGCTTTCTGACAATTCTGCATTGCAAAGTTGTTGCTCATCTGGTGATCTCTCAAGGATGCATCTTGTTATTCTAAGGATCTGTGGTTTAAAAAAGTCATGTTCATTGAAATTTCTGAAAAACTGATTCATAAAATACGTGCCACCAGGGGTAATGTGGACCCCTCCAGCTTTGCTTGCATAGGGACCGTTTGTGATTTATATAACCAAATCTCATGGTTAGCACATTCCCACTAAATATGAGCTTATTTGGCTACATTCATGGTTATTCGGTTATGTTTGGTACAAATGTGAACCTTGTATTCCACTATGGAATGTATTTTACGCCACAAATTCATTTCTTTTTAAAAGCTTTCTATGATTATTATTTTATTATCTCTTTATTTTATTCTTCCTACTTTTATAGCTGTTTTTATTATTACTTTTAGCTTGATGTTTTGTTTGTTTGAATAAAAAATTAACTTTCATTTACATTTTTTGGTTGGATGGAAGTGAAAAAGGACTTAGAAATATGGTCAAATCTGAAGCTATCATTGCTAGGCCGAATTGCTGCGATAAAAATGAATGTACTGCCTAGGATGCTGTTTTTGTTTCAAACATTGCAAATTCTGGATAAAATGGATTGTTTCAAGAAGAGATATTTCTAGATTTCTAGATTTGTCTGGAAGGGCAAGAAACCTCGAATAAAATTTAAGATACTAACTGATGCTAAAGAAAGAGGTGGATTTGCCCTGCCAGACCTTAAACTTTATTATGAATCAGCCACTTTTTGCTGGCTGAGAGAATGGTTGCTTCTTGAAAATACTGACGTGTTGGATCTAGAAGGTTTTAACAACGTATTTGGGTGGCATGCATATTTGTGGTATGATAAGGTCAAAGCACATAAAGCGTTTAAAAATCATATTGTCAGAAAAGCACTGTTTAACGTCTGGATAAGATATAAGGACTTGCTCGAAAATAAAACCCCAAAGTGGTTGTCACCAATGGAAGCGAAGGCTCAGAAAAAGCTCAATATGGAGGCCAAATAGCCGAAATATTGGGAAATTCTGGAACAAGAGGGAGATAGATTAAAACTACAGAGTTTTGAAAAACTAAAAAATAGAGTGCGAGATTGGCTCCATTATTATCAAATAATGGAGGCATATAATCTGGACAAAAAAAATTGGCTTCCAGGTGGAAAAATCAAAATTGGAACTGTTAGATCCCAAAAGTAATAACTTGTCAAGAATGTATAACTGGCTGTTGAAATGGAACACTCAGGATGAAACGGTGAAATCACCTATGATTAAATGGGCACAAGATGTTGGACATAATATTATGATGGCTGACTGGGAACAGTTATGGGCCACAGGTATGAAAATTACGGCATGTAACGCCTTAAGAGAGAATATAATGAAAATGATATACAGGTGGTACATGACACCAGTCAAGCTTGCAAAAATTTATCATTTGCCCGATCATAAATGTTGGAAATGTAAAGAGACTGAAGGCACATTCTTTCACCTTTGGTGGACATGCCCAAGGATTAAGACTTTCTGGGAAATGATCTACAATGAAATGAAAAAGGTATTTAAATATACTTTTCTGAAGAAACCAGAGGCCTTTCTCCTGGGCATGGTCGGCCAATTGGTGCCAAAGAAGGATAGAACTTTCTTTATGTATGCTACAACAGCAGCAAGAATACTTATTGCAAAGTACTGGAAGACACAAGATCTACCCACCCGGGAAGAATGGCAGAGGAAGGTGATGGACTTCATGGAACTGGCGGAAATGACTGGCAGAATCCGAGACCAGGGAGAAGAGTCGGTGGAAGAAGATTGGTAGAAATTTAATCTACAGAAACATTGTAAAATTAAGGAATGTTAGAAGGAGGCTGGAATGAAGTTATGTGGCTTTAGCAGAAATATTATAAAGGATTAAGTAAAAATAGATTGTTAATGGATGAAAGGAGGAAAGGTAAAGTTACATTATATTAAGATAAATTTTAGGATAAAAATTGGGAAAGATGGAAAGGATTTGCTGAAATAGCTAACCAAACTAGAATACAAAAAAGGGAGGTGCGAGGAGGTCAAGGAAACAAGCAAATGAAAGATACCTAAGTTATGGGAAGGTTCATTGTGTTTTTTAATTGTTTCTATTTTTCTGTTTTTTATATATTTTTTTCTTTTTTCTATTCTCTTCTTTCATTATTGTGATGTGTTGTCAAGTTTTTGTTTAACTTGGAGTTATCTCTTTCTCTTTTTGTAACATTTAAAACTTTAATAAATATTACTAAAAAATAAATAAAAAATAAATATGAGCTTATTTGGCTACATTCATGGTTATTCGGTTATGTTTGGTACAAATGTGAACCTTGTATTCCACTATGGAATGTATTTTACGCCACAAATTCATTTCTTTTTAAAAGCTTTCTATGATTATTATTTTATTATCTCTTAATTTTATTCTTCCTGCTTTTATAGCTGTTTTTATTATTACTTTTAGCTTGATGTTTTGTTTGTTTGAATAAAAAATTAACTTTCATTTACATTTTCGCCCCCTTGAAATTTCAAAAAGCCTAAAGACTCTCATGAGCAAAATAGAGGAACATAGTTATTCTCTTCTGAAATGTCATGCCTTGAACATATAGATTATTGATTGACCTGTGATGATCTCAAGCAAACATACTTCCACATATTTTGAACAATGAAGCAGAAGAAAATAGCCATTCTCTTTTAATTCAGCAAGTTCTTTCTTCTGCTAAGGTTCTGGATCACACAGTATTGCTCTTCTGATTTAGCTTGTTGCATGGAAAGGAGTTAGTGTACACCAGCCACACATACCAATGCGAGGATGGAACATTTGAATGTCATCTACGCATGTAAAATCTAACATGTGTAGGCTAAAATGATATGGGTTGATTTTACATCATGTGCACTGCATGACATTAGCTTATTCAGGTTGAATTTTGTATGGGTGGGCAGCAATTGTCCTATCATACGCATGTACTAATTTCCACAGATCAATTTACAGACAACTCAGTTGTGTAGAAGAATCACTTGTGTAAAATCAGTGCTCAACAAACTGATTATCTATGCATGTGCACTACAAGTGAAGACCGAACAACACAATCTGATTTTTTATTAAAGTGACAAAATTATAGTGCCATAAGACCTGAGGGAAGAAATAGTTAAGATTGACTAAAAATGAGTCCACCAGGTTTACCTAATTCCTTCACCATAGTTCCAGTAAATTCAAATGTTTTATGGAATTTCACTCTTTTGAATGACCATATATGCAAAGTAGTATTTATTTTTAGGATTTTCAGAACACTAATTTGCAACAGGTCTCTCAGAAGCTCTTTGCTCCTCCTTGCCACAATGTATACCCTGGATATAACATAGACAAGGCTCAGTGGATATTTGCTTATGTGCCACTAATGATATGTGGGTAGTGTTGCTAGCAATGATGGTGGTAAAGTTCGTCATCCTCAGGCTCAAAAACAACACTTGCCGCAATGAGAGATGAGTTCCTGATGTTACTGAATTCTTCTTTGGCTCAGAGAAGATCAGGAGGGCAAAAACCCACTCGCCTTGGCCAGTGTAGGCCTCTAAAAAGGGGCCACTGAGGGAGGACTTTTAGGCTAGATCCTAAGCCTATCCAGCTCATTTACTGCATGTGACCTGGCATCCTAGCATAGAACATTATTTAAAAGACTTGTTTTTCCTCTGTCAGGTTTAGCCAGAACAGCAGCAGCAGCCCTACTGATAAATGGGGTTTGGATCTTGTGCGACTTTATACTAGCTTATTGTGCATAGGCTTGCCCCCTCAATTTATTAACAGGACAAGCCAAAGGAGGGTGGAGTGGGGTTCAAGGTCTCATGGTGACTTTCTGGTCATTCCTTACTCATCTCCTGTCTTTCCACTAATGCAAGCCTCCTAACACTCACTATGGGGATCTAAGGCAGCTGTTAGAGCAACCAGATCCTGCAGCCGTTCTGGATTTTTAGGGGGGGGGAAAAATATTTTGTTACGTTAGTCATGGCTTTCAAGCCTAGCATAATTTGTGCGTCAAAATCTGCTGCTGGAATTCAAGTCATATGTAGATCATTATCTCCTTCTACAGAAGGAATCAGAGGCTGAATTATCTAGCCTCCTCTTTTTTAGCACTTTCAGTGAGGTTGGCAGGACTGATCAGAGACATTGTGCTGTTTGAGGTGTAGAAGCAGATGGAACTCTGCCCTCTCCATCTTGGTCAAGGTGCACACACACACACACACAGAGAGAGAGATTTGAATTTGCTCATAAGAGCTCATGGCTCAATAAATCAGTTATAGCCCAAAACCTTTGCAAAGTAAGACAACAGTGTCAATTAGTTTCCAGTTTACTCAAAAGTAAGACTGTAGAGGATTGTATCCTTAGTCTATCTAAGGTGCCAAAGCAATGTTTTCTTTACTCAACACTATTAGATCAGTCTTTAACATGTATATCACAGATGGTGATTTAAAATGGGTTTTGTTTCCCAAAGGTCTTATCTTATGAACATATTTATTGGTTTCACCTTGGCAAGGTTCTCAGTTGATCATGAGAACTGTGGTGACAAGTGTGACCATTTCGTAAGTCTGCTTCCGCTAAATCCATGATTACTTAATTGTGGTAGCATCTTGTCATACTTATGCTTAGATTTATTAGCTTCAGTTATGTGGTAAGCATCGCTTTGTGAACGGGCCACGGGGGCAGATTTTAAAGAGCTAGTTAGGCTTTATCACCTGATATGTGTCTGCTTTGATGATCCACTGCTTCTCAGAGAAGTATTCACCATGCACTAAGAGAAAGAAGAAGCTTTCCTTTGAAGATACAAATTAAACTATAAAGGGGACCATCCTCAAGCTATTTCCCATGAAATAATCTCTCCTCAGGAAGTTTTACTCCAAAGGCAGTGGCTTTGGGATTAAAGCAGAAAAACAAATTGCATTTCTGCAAGGTCACTCGGAAGGTCTTGTGTGGCATTGTGCCGCTGAACCTAGCTAATCTTGGGGCCCCATCTGGTGCCTACAAGAACAACAATATCCAAAGCGTCAGAGAATTAGATCAGCAGTATGGCCACTCCTCCAGCTTTTCATAGCTACTGCTGCCGTGGACTAAGGGGCAGGATTTATTCTATAATGCTTAATTATCTAAAGAAGACTAGGCATACAAGTTGAAAGATCCCATTGGAAATAAAAAAGAAATCCCCGATAAAGAAGATTACTTATTATTATTAACTGGGATTATGCAAGGGATGAAACTCTTGCTTATATAATGCTACTTTGCCTATAACTGTGAGGATGCAAGTCCATAAAGCCTGCGCAAATAAGAGTAGATGCTTTTATTTGCGGAACACCAAGTTTTAGAACTACTCTGTTTTGTATAAAAATGACATGCTGCTTTTCTTCTGCATGAGAGGGTAGGGCTGATAATAAAAATATAATGGTTAGTCACTCTTCAAAATGCTTCCTTAAATGTCGTTTCAGTTTGTTGGTATTTATCCACAGCAAAGATCCATGTTAACAACTTTGACGGGACTCTGTGTGGATATTGTGCCCCCCAAAAAAAATTCACCATAAATACCAAATTACATCTTAATTGTTTGATTGAACATAACTTACCAGAACTGATTGGAACACATTTCATATCTACTTCTCTTTTTTAGTGGTGCTTTTTGTTTTTATCATTTATCAGAAATGTAATGCTCAAATAATTGTGTATTGGGCAGCTGGCAGCTTCTTGAAAGGGAGTGAGGGAATGAAGTAGTCTTGAAGGAAGAGTGCTCTTACCCCCCAACCAGGTGCCTCCCCACTCTTGCTATATACTGCTCCCCCTGCAACTCTAAGTGTTGGGATGCTGTATAGCACATAGGTAATGCCTGCTCCTCACTAGTTTTCTCCCCATGTGGGGGGTACCATTGCTGTGAGTGTATTGTAACGTTCATGGACCTTCACAGTAAAGGGGGACTTCTCACATTGTTTCAGGCTTTTTAGGTCTTCTGATTCATGGACAATTTACAGCAAAAACTCATTGGAGGGGTCAGCTTTATGCCCACAAATGAATATATGCTTCCACTGGCATAACGAATATGCCTTACATATGTGGAGCTCTGTATATACAGAAGAGCTCCTGCATCTGCAGAAAGGTTTTTGTACTGAGAGTGGTATTTAAATGGTAACTAATATATATATTCTCTGTATGGCATGCCTATGTAAATACTGCTGTTTGATTTTATTTTGTATCGGTTTTAGTTTTGAAACAGCTTATGGACAAATATAGTTTATATTTATTAAACCCATATGGTGATATCTAAGTCATACTCAGATGATGATTAGTTGTTGTTTTTTAATCTCATCCAACCTCCTAAAGGAGGAGTTCAGGGTGGAAAACAACACAGCTTTTGAAAAACAGTTACTGTATCTCTCTCTCTCTCTCTCTGTCTCTCTGTGTGCATGCACATATTTTGATGTAGACTTTTCTTTAACACATTATTGATAATGAAATATCTTTTCATCCCCAGAAGTATTTCCAAGAGATTCCAACTTAAAGGACAAGTTCATCAAACATTTCACAGGTAAGAACACTTTTTGTGTGAAGGCAATTCTGTGTTTAATCTCTTGCCAGATGTTGGCTACATAAAGGAGTATCTTATCTCCTCTCCCAATGAAGGAAGCCTATATTGTAAATTACCAGGTCCCAACCTTTGGGGCTGCTGTTTTCCTGCTTGCTTCCCAACAGGTTGTAGTGGGACCCACAGATTAGGGCATGAAATCTTAAGGCCCATTAAAAGGCTAGCTGTTCCAATGGCAAGTGACTCCCAACTTTTAACTTCCCTAAATATCTTCAGATGCCTTTCCCCCAATAGATTGGAAAAGGCTCAATAGAGTTGAGGAGCCAGTGTGAAAAGTCTTGGTGATAAAATTTTGTAGCCTTTATAGTTGTAACCCATCACCCATCACTGGCCTTCTTTTTCATTATTCCAGTAGCTTTAATTACATTAATATGGTTATATGTAATTTTTGTCAGAAACTCCTGTAAAATTGTACTGTGAACATTTATTTATTTATGTATCTCTTTATCACACCCCCACACCCATGAAACAAAGTTCTCTGGGTGGTTTATAGTATAGAAATTAAAACCATATAAAAGCTGAATATAGTAGGAGAATAAAGACAAAATAAGCTAAGGAAAAACTGTAGCCCAAAATATCTAAAAAACACTAAACATTTTAAAGATTGAAAGGTTGGGGCAGGAGTGGGGAAGAGAAATACCTTCACTTGATGCCAAAAGGACCACAGTGTAAGTGCCAAGTTAGCTTCTCTGAGCAGGACACTCCACACCCCTAGTGCTATCACTGAAAAGGTCCCTTTTCTATTAACCACTACCTTGCCTTGTTTGACAAGGAGAGTACCTGGTGAAAGGTTTGAAACATATTAGATGAAGCAAATATGAACTAACTATTTATTTATTAATTATCTGTGCAACTTAGTTCGCAATAGAATTAGAAATGCAATCAAAATGTTGTGTTTGATTAATCCTCAAACAGGTCCAGTTACATTTTCAGCTGAATGTAGTAAGCATTTCCACCGGCTCTATCACAACACACGGGATTGTTCAACACCAGCCTGTAAGTTCCAGCTAAAAACTACTTCCATGTTTCATTGTCCTGTCTGTCTGGTCTTAGGCCAGGGTTGAGCAGGTTCTTAACACCAAGTCATTTCCCCCAGTCTTTCTTGAGAATGGAATACACATGTGTCCACTGCCACTAAGAACATAAGAAGAGCCTTGCTGGGTTAGACTAGTCCAGCATTTTGTTCTCCATTGGCAAACTTGAGGCCTTTCTTTGGGAAGTCCACAAGTAGGGTAGTGAGTATAGTGGGACTCTTCCACTTGAGATTCCCAGGAACTGGTGTTCAGAGCTATGCTAAATCGACCTTGAGTGCTGTCAACTTTCAGTGGCATTTTTCATCTGGTGCCAGAGCTGAATGTAGTGCCATGCTGAATGTAATGTATGTTGAAAACTACTTCCTTCCTTTTCAACTTTCCAATAGTACCAATAGTTCATATCAATGTTCTATTCATTAGGGAACATATATGAATCCTTTGTTTCCACTTGTCTTGGGCTGGCCTACAAGGAATGTTACTTGTTAAATAATTGTTTTATTGCAAACCATCTAGGGAGACATATAAAAAACTCCCTAAAACACCTACATTTTGCAGCTGATGGCAAATGAAACTGGACTTACAGTCTAGGAAATTAAACACATGATGATTAATGTTAACTTCATTTTTGTGGTTTTAAATAGATTATAAAAGGTGTGCAAGATTGCTGACAAGATTAGCAATGAGTCCACTGTGTACACAGCCATAGGAGGCCTGTTATGTAAGTATTTTTTTTTTAATTAAAACACCTTTATAATCTAATAACCAGTTTGTTCCTATTAGATTCTTTTCTCGAAAGCCAAACAGTAACAAGAGTTTAGCCTTCTCCCCACTGTGGTTTCAATCAAAATCACAGAAAATCAGACATACAACTTTTTTCATCAAGGGGAAGCTTCTGTTCGCACTGGAACTGGAACTCCCTGCTTTGGAAATGTGGTTTTCATCAGTGCCATGGCAAGAGTGGAAAAAGTTAAGCTCCCTTTCCACTCCCACCATTTTAAGCCTGATCAGTCTCCCCTGTGGCTACTTGAATTTATAAAAAGATTTATGTAACTCAAAGAGATGATTTACCTGCCGTTTTCCAGTTTTGTCAAATGTTTGTTGACGTCACCCTGGTGGGCTACTTCTGCACCATTTCAGGACCATGGAGAAGTCTACTGATATAATAGGTAAAATATGGCTTCAGTTTTCCAAACAACTAGCTTTTTAAGCTGCACTACAGGTTATCAACAATATCAGACCATGACTCCATGGTGGAGATAGTTACAACTTTCTTTTTTTTGTAGATGGCAGGAAATATTTGTTAATTTCTGAGGTATGCAAATAAGCCAACATTAAAAATGCAGCATTTCTTGTTTTAAAAATGGAAAAGGATCAACACTTTGCTGCTAATCTGCATTTATTTGGAACAGAATCTGTGTGCATATCCACTCTGTGTGCAAAAGACTTTCTGTACAACTGGAATCCCGATTTGTCAGGGCTCTCAAAATGTATCTTCAGTTGAAAGTGCCAATGGTGGGGTGGTACCAGCAGTTATGTTGCCCACTGAGCGTTTCATGTTTACACTGGGAAAGTCTGTAGTTATTAAAATTTGTTTTTTTCTTCATTTTTTTGTAAGCAAAAACTTATAAATACGTTGGTCTCTACTGAAACTTTTATTAATCAATAGCTGGGAATCTAAGTGAACCGTTTTTTGTTTCAGACTTTTCTGCTAAGCCTGAACTCTGGTTTGCCGAGAAAGTGCCTTGAAATCTGTCCCAAGACAAAGAGAAGACATCTTGCTCTTTTTTTATTTACAGCATTGTTTTGTTACTAGATGCATTTTATTTTCATATATGTCGGACATTCCATATTCGTGTGAAAGGAACGTATTTTATTTGTATTTGTAAATATGTTGCCTATAGCTCAAATAAGCCAATTTATTTAAATATGTTGTATATAAAGACTACTAATAATATACTAATTAAATGTTATATGCAGGGAGTTGGCTGGTGTGTTTGCTGTTTTCTTGTTTCATTGTTTGTACATCATTTTGCTCAGGCTCTTACTTTCATTATTTGCACTAACTTGAAAAGCAGAAGTCTCTGTAACTGAAATCTGAATAAGCTGCAAGTGGGATGTTTTACTTTCTGTGGAAAATATTTCATATTATGAAGCTTTTGGTAAAATATATATATGCCTACATAGTATATATATTATTGCACATCAGAACAAACTGCTCAAAAAATGCACACTGCTTTGGGAAACATTTGTAAAGCTGTTTTGGATTATCATCAGTTACGTTTGTACTGGCACTTATAGAAAGAGTCGCAAATAATGTAAATATAAAGACTGGAAGACTGCAATGCAGTTTGGGTGGAATAAAGAATATAGATCTCATATTTCCATGTTTTTCTTGACCCTTAGGGTGATTTGGGGACTTTAATTACTATCTCTAACACCTGTTAAATATATTCTCTATTGCAGCTGGATACTATTAAAGTAATTATTCCATACTTGAAGGTATATACTTTCTACATACTTTCTAATGCTGCAGTCCTATGATCTCTAGGAGAGCATCCCAGGAGCCATAGGACATTTTAGTTTTTACTTTCTGAAAAAAAGCAAGAGACAGATGTTCACCCTTGGAGAGCAGACCCGACCTTTCAAGCCTTCCCTGTGAGGCTGTGGAAAAGTCCTCTGCCATTACTCCTCTGATATTAGATAGGACAAAAAAGGAACATACCAGGTTATTCATGGATGTGCAGGATCCAAAGCCTTCCTATTCTTCTGATTCCCCCTCCCCCAGAACAGCAAATAGACTATGCCAGTCTTGCAGCTGGTACAGTTTATCTCCTTCCTACTGAAATCAGTAGGAGGTAAGCTTTGCTCCCCCCTTTTTAAAAAAGGAAGCTCTCGAAATAGAAAAAGTTATCCCCTCTGCAAGCTCAGCTGGGCATTAGGAAAGGCATTTCCTGCACCCCATTTGATTTGCTCTGTTAAAGCCACACGTATAAGTTCTGTCTTATTCTATCTGTGTCTTTGGTCTACAGGCAAATGAGGATAAGACTACAAGAAAAGTATCTGTAGTGTGCAGATGACAGGGTTTCAGATGCAAACTGTAGAAAGTCAATTCTTCAAGCAAATCCACAAAGCAGCCTCCTCTGTTCTTGATTAAGTGCTTTACTTCTAAAATTAAGTATAAAAACAAGGGTATATTGTGTGAAACTGAAGTCAACTGTGCATATTTGCACAGGCAGTGCTAATTCTGTAGACATGCTTGTTAATTTTAGTCATAGTCAATTTATTTATATACCAAACTATTCACAACCGTGTTTGTGCTGAAAATGGCACACTAAAAATAATAATAATAAAATAAATAAATAAATAAAACCCCACCCATCTGGTTGCGTTTCCCCAGCCACTCTGGGTGGCTTCCAACAAAACACTAAAATACAATAACCTATTAAACATTAAAAGCTTCCCTAAACTGGGCTGCTTTCAGATGTCTTCTAAAAGTTTAGTCGTTATTTTTCTCTTTGACATCTGGTGGGAGGGTGTTCCACAGGGTGGGCCTGGTTCCATGTAACTTAGCTTCTCGCAGCAAGAGAACCACCATAAGGCCCTTGGCGCTGGACCTCAGTGTCTGGGTAGAACGATGGCCCTATTATAATTTAGATTATAATATAAAATTATCCTATTATAATATTAAAGGTAAAGGTACCCCTGCCCTTACGGGCCAGTCTTGCCGGACTCTAGAGTTGTGCGCTCATCTCACTCTAGAGGCCGGGAGCCAGCGCTGTCCGCAGACACTTCCGGGTCACGTGGCCAGCGTGACAAGCTGCATCTGGCAAGCCAGCACAGCACACGGAATGCCGTTTACCTTCCTACTAGTAAGCGGTCCCTATTTATCTACTTGCACCCAGGGGTGCTTTCGAATTGCTAGGTTGGCAGGTGCTGGGACCGAACGACGGGAGCGCACCCCGCCGTGGGGATTCGAACCGCCGACCATGCGATCGGCAAGTTCTAGGCGCTGGGGTTCTACCCACAGCGCCACCCGCGTCCCATTGTAATATTACATAAGCATAATAAAGGTTATCACTTTAAACTGACACAATAAGAATCCGACAATTACCAGTTCATTTAAAATACACCAAAAAGTGAGTAAGGCTTACAAATAGGTCAGCTAACAATCCAATACCTTTACATCTCAATGTAGTCCCAAAGCTGATGGCATGACTGTCCAGCAGTATTTCCTCAAAAAGTTTTATACCTGGACCCAGAAATTCTGTGAACTGTAGAAGTAAAGTTGAATTGCTCTCCTAAAATCACTCTGAGAACCTGGTTTCTGTATCAAACTTCTCTTAGTGATCTCAAAAGTATACATGGTTTTCTGGTGGCATTTCACATCCTCATTCTTACAATTAACATACACAATTGCAATATCTGCATAGGCTTTTAGATCTAGGATTGCAGGGTCTCACATAATGCCAAACTCAAGTACAGTGTGTTTGTGTGTGTGTGTGTGTGTGTGTGAGAGAGAGAGAGAGAGAGAGAGAGAGAGAGAGAGAGAGAGAAGGAGAATTCACACGTAGCCATACCTGAAATGAGAACTAAGGATTATTAACTGCATCTTTAACTGGATCTTGCACTTAAACTGACTTTATTCTTAAAACTTTCCATGTCATATTATTTCTATTAAACTACACATGTGTTTCCGCTTCTGCTAATATATTAATTGTGACACGATTGCAAAATAAACAGAAGTAGCAATGAGTCATTACATTGCACTAAAATACATTTTAGATTATTTTTGTACTATAATTTGGTACAAAGGCCACCTGTGAGAAAGATGCAGAGCCCTCAGAGATGGAAGCAAATGAAATGGATCCCTGATGTGTAGGAGCACAAATATAAATATGGGTCTAACTTTGAAAGCCATGTGATTTATTCTGAATAAAAAGCATCATTATATTTCCACAGTGCTATACACTTTGTATTTGTATGCATCTAGCTGAAATATATATTGTATATATGGTTGGCTGGAAGTCACTTTGGGTTGCCTTGGGCAAGATAAAGTGAATAACAAATTTAATAATCATGATATATGAAGATCTTTGAACAGTTTATATTTTCTATTTATTTATTTTTAAAAAAATTATATACCACTATAGCTCCAAAAATATCAAGCAAGTTTACAAGAAAAGTATCAATGTACAGTACAATAAAAACCAGGAAATTTTTTGATGGAAACCAGAGTGCACGGAAACACCTTTTACTTTCCCACCACAGCGATACCTATTTATCTACTTGCACTGGTGTGCTTTCGAACTGCTAGGTTGGCAGGAGCTTGGACAAAGCAACAGGAGCTCACCCCTTCACAAGGATTTGAACCGCTGACCTGATTGGCAAGCTCAAGAGGCTCAGTTAAACATGAAAGTGGCTGTTTTGTACAGGCCCAGCTTGTTCCAGAATGTTCCCCACTGCCTAACAAATGCAAATTCCTCCTCCTGACACCATTGCCACCTCCAAGACAAACTACAAAGCTCTGCCTGTCTAGCTGGCCCTGCATGTGGAACCGGTAGTATTTTGGAGAAAGAAAACTATTGTGGAATGATTATGTACCATGGAATATTAGGTTTACGTATGATGTGGGTGCACATGTGTCTGGGGATAAGTTGTCCTGTTTCTTTCAAATGTGGCAATTGTCCAAGCTGAGAATGTGATCAAAATATTTTATTGCGTGCCCAGTCGCAGTCCCCCCGCCCCTCCGGGAGCCTGACCTCTATCAATGTATATGCATGACAACAAATTTGGAATTAAAATGGCCACAACTTTATTTAATTTCAGATGTAGGAAACCTTGGCTTAGGCATTGGGCGTGTATACCTCTCAGCCCCCTGCTGGGGCTCTGAGGCAAAGCAGGGTCAATTGGAATATGGGGGGGACACTGCAAAACGTGTGTTTACACAGCTAGCCCCCCTCTGCGCTGTTGAGGGGAGTTCAATGACTGCCTGCTGAGCGCATGAGGCCAGAGACTTCCCTCAAAAACCCCTTTAACGGGGAACACTGGTATCGTCACCACCTCACCCTTCTTTTGATAGACTAAAGGATTCCACCCAAGACCTAAAACTGCCAAAGTTGAGACAATTGCTATGGGCAGATTACCAAACATTTAAAAAGGAGAGAAATACAGTAGTAATAATAGGGGACTTCAACTTCCCCGATATCTTTTGGGACTCACACTCTGCCAAGAGTACAAGGTCTGACAAATTCCTCCATTGTCCTGCTGACGATTTCGTTTCCCAGAAGGTGGAAGAACCAACAAAGGGATCATCTATCTTGGACCTGGTCCTCATCAATAGGGAAGAACTGATTAATGAAGTGGAAGTGCTTGGAAACTTGGGAGGAATTGATCATGTTCTTCTAGGTTTCAGGATACAAAGGCGAGGGAAAACTGAGTGAAGTCGGACACGCACTCTGGACTTTAAGAAGGCCAATTTTGAAAAGCTGAGAAAGCTACTGGGTGTGATCTCATGGTCAGAAATACCCAATGAGAAGGGAGTCCAAGAAGCATGGGAGTTTCTAAAAGGAGAAATATTGAAGAACCAAATGTAGACAATACCAACAAGAAAGCAAAGTGGGAGGCATCTAAGGAAACTGGTGTGGCTGCATAAGAAGCTTACAGATGAGCTGAGAGTTAAGAAGGACATGTATAAGAAATGGAAGAAAGGGGAAATCACAAAGGAGGAGTATACACAAGTAGCCAACAGGTGTAGGGGGGAAATTGGGCTAGCTAAAGCTCAGAATGAGCTCAGGCTTGCAAGAGAGGTTAAAAATAATAATAAAGGTTTCTTCAGCTATGTGCAAAGTAAGAGGAAGAACAAGCAAGCAAGCAGTAGGCCTTCTGCATGGGGAACACAGAGAAATGCTTTTGGGTGGCACAGAAAAGGTGGAACTACTCAACAACTACTTTGCCTCTGTCTTCACTCAAAAGTAAAGTGATGCCCAACCTGGTGATAATAGAATAAATGATATAAGGAGGGAGCTGCAGCCCAAGATAGGAAAAGAGGTAGTAAAGGAACACGTAGCTATTTTAAATAAATTCAGATCTCCAGGGCCTGATGAGCTGCATCCAAGGGTACAAAAGGAACTTGTGGATGTAATTTCAGAGCCTTTGTCTGTTGTCTTTGAGAATTCTTGGAGAACAGGTGGGGTCCCTACAGACTGGAGGTGGGAAAATATTGTTCCCATCTTCAAAAAGGGGAAATAGGAAGACCCAGGTAACTACCGACCACTGAACTTGGCATCAACACCAGGGAAGGTCCTAGAACAGATAATTCAACAGTCAGTCTCTGAGCATTTAGAAAAGGATGCTGTGATTACTAAGATTCAGCATGGGTTTCTCAAAAATAAGTCATGCCAGACCAATCTGATTTCCGTTTTGATGGAATGAAAAACTTGGTGGATCAGGGAAATGCTGCGAACATAATGTACCTTGATTTCCATAAGGCTTTTGCCAAAGTTCCCCATGATATACTCATGAGAAAGCTAGTAAAATGTGGGTTGAGTGAGGTAACTGTTAGGTGGATTTGTAGCTTGTTGACTGACTGAACCCAAAGAGTACTCATTGATGGTTCATCGTCATCCTGGAAAAAAAGTGACAAGTGGGGTGCCGCAGGGTTCTTCTGTCCTGGGCCTGTTGTTGTTCAATGTCTTTATAAATGATTTGGATGAAGGAATTGAGGGGATGCTCATCAAATTTGCAGATGACACAAAACTGGGAGGGCTAGCTAATGCCGCAGAAGGCAGAATCAGAATTCAAAATGACCTTAACAGATTGGAGAACTGGGTGCAAGGTAACAAAATGAATTTCAATAGGGACACATGTAAGGTTCTGCACCTGGCAGGAAGAACCAGATGCACAAATATAGGATGGGGGACACCTGACTTACTAGTAGTACATGTGAAAAGGATCTAGGGGTCTTGGTGGACCACAAGCTTAACATGAGTCAACAGTGTGATGCAACAGCAAAAAAGAAAAAAGGGTAAAAAAGAAAAAGGGAAAAAACTAAAAAAAACTAATGCCATTCCAGGCTCCATCAACAGAAGTATAGTGTCCAGATCAAGGGAAGTAATAGTACTACTCTATTATGCCTTAGTCAGACCACACTTGGAATACTGTGTCCAATGCTGGAACGTGTACAGAGGAGGGCAACCAAGATGATCAAGGGCCTGGAAACTAAGCCTTATGAGGAGCACTTGAAGGAGCTGGGTATGCTTAGCCTGAAAAAGAGGAGACTGAGAGGAGATATGATAGGCATCTTCAAATATCTTAAGGACTGTCACATGGAAGAGGGAGCATGCTTGTTTTCTCCTGCCCTAGAGGGTTGGACTCGTGGCAATGGCTTCAAGTTACAAGAAAGGAGATTCTGACTGAACATTCGAAAACACTTTCTGACTGTAAGGCAGTGGAACAGACTCCCACAAGAGGTGGTGGAGTCTCCTTCCTTGGAGGTTTTTAAACAGAGGTTGGATGGCCATCTGTCATGGATGCTTTAGCTGAGATTCCTGCATTGTGGGGGGTTGAACTAGATGACCCTTGGGGTACTCTCTCAACTCTAAGATTCTATGATTCTTTGAACACTCTCAAATGTGAAGTGATCCAAAGTGCTCCAAGACATATGGAACACCACTCACTTAAGTGGATCCAAGAGTTAACAATTGCCTGAGACTCTTATGATTCTTAGAGAACACCTGAGGAGAATGACACAGACCCTATCAGAAAGGTTTACCTAGCAACATAAAAAATAGCATTTGAGTTTTTCTCCAAAGCAGTGATTCTCAGACTTATTTGTCTCATGCAGGAGGAGGGGTGGGTACTGGGACAGGCCTGGTCAACAGACTGTGTAAGATAACTTTGAAGAGGTTAAAATAGTCAGTGAGATAATCTGTGTACCACCAGGTGGCACCAGGAGACTTTGCAGGTAATGGTGACCAGCCACATAGTAACACTTTGGCTATGTATAACTTTAGAAAGAATGATCCACTATTTCAAGGAGTCCTCTCTTTGAAAAACTGTTTGGTTCAAGTCTGGTTCAACAATAAGGAACCATAAGAAAGGAGAACAAAGGCCATGATGTTGCCCATCAACAATTACCACCTGAGCAGCAGAATGAGCATACACCCACCACACCTGATCAGTCTTCCCTACTATGGGGAATATGAGATGTATTGCATTTCTATTTAGACTAATTATTCCTCATCTTGCTATATAAATTAGCATACTAATTTTCTAGGCAAACGTGTGCCCTCATGTGTCCTTCCTTTTTTTTAGGTAATGCATTTCTACTTTTTGGGAATGTGGACATCATTGCCCTGCCTTAAGGATCCTTGAATATTTCAGTCAAAATACTCTCTTTGTAAAAAAAACCAACCCCAGGAGTCAGAGAGGACAAGTCATTGACTATTTACATTATAAATAGTAACAGGAACAAGTGGTTATTGCATTGACCTCCTACTTCCTACAAGTGTGCAAATATTAGTTTAACATATTCTATTTCTCTTCACCTAAGAAGTACCTGTTTCAAGCTGTTTCTGTTTTAAATCAAATGAATAAATGTTACTTTTTTTGCCAGCTGTGTTTACCCTTGGATCAAGGTCAACACAATGGGTCTGGAACTCATACAGCAATTTGTATAATAGAGGGAAACCATGGAAACTACAGCTGATTGGTACTGAGTATATATCCCCCACCAAAAAAAGTACAATCAGCTCAGGATTTAAGACTGGAGGACTGTGATGGAATAAATTTCTTGTTGAAGAATGCTAGGAAGAAACTGAATGGCTGAAGCCAGTCAGATTGGATTTTTCAAACTAAATATTTATCTCATATTAAGTTATCGGGTATTGAATTCGTTAGTAATTATTTGTCTCATGTGGAGATACCTAGTGCTTTTTTGAGAGGGAAAGTGGAAGATTCAGAAAGGCAGGATCCTTCATGATATTGTCACAGCCATACACCCTCACAGCCACACCCATTTTGAGATGATACAACTTTCTATGGTTATACAATAATCTTATCATTATACAATAATAATGATTAGGAATGCATTGTAATAATGTGGAGATCAGCTAGATCTACCATATTCTGTGCACATATGATTTGCAAGGCCCCAAGAGCTTCTTTTGGAGAGACTGAAGTTGTGTTTTCCTTGAAGTGCCATTGTAGGTAACAGAACTTGCTCATCATTCTCTTGAAACCAAAGCGCCTTGTGTTTCCAGTGTTCCTAAATGCTTAGCTTTGGTGCATACACTGGCTGAAAAGATCTCATTTAATGCTGATTGGGCAGCTTTAGGATACTTGATACAAGGACCCTGCTGCAGAAATAGTAGTCAGTCTTCAACCCCCTGCAACTCCTGACGGCTTCACCACTGAGCAAAGGTAAAGGTAAAGGTACCCCTGCCCGTACGGGCCAGTCTTGACAGACTCTGGGGTTGTGCGCCCATCTCACTTAAGAGGCCAGGGGCCAGCGCTGTCCGGAGACACTTCCAGGTCACGTGGCCAGCGTGACATCGCTGCTCTGGCCAGAGCCAGAGCCGCACACGGAAACGCCGTTTACCTTCCTGCTGGTAAGCGGTCCCTATTTATCTACTTGCACCTGGAGGTGCTTTCGAACTGCTAGGTTGGCAGGTGCTGGGACCGAGCAGCGGGAGCGCACCCCGCCGCAGGGATTCGAACCGCCGACCTTTCGATCGGCAAGCCCTAGGCGCTGAGGCTTTAACCCACAGCGCCACCTGCGTCCCCTCACCACTGAGAGGGAGGAATAAAAGAATAAAAGACTGAAATGAGATGTCAGCTCAATAACAAGGGATCTCAAGCTTCACCTTTTGGGTTCAGCACCTATGAATAGAGGCCTCTGAAGATCATTGCAAATCCCTGTTTGTCTCCTCCCCAGCTCTTGGGGCACTCACACAGAAAGTGCAAGGCTTATGTGAAATTCCCTTCCACATATAAGCTTTACCTTCAGGCTCAACAAGCTTTGAAGCTTGTAACTTACTTGACCAGAGGAACAGGATAGGAACTTAGGAACAGAGCGAACCTGGTGGGTCAGGAAGGGCCATTTGGCTTTGGCTGAGCTAAAAAGAGACCTAGGATCTAGACACTTATTCCTTTTGGGGCATTTAATAAGCTTTGCAACTAGTTGTTGTGCTTCTTGGACACACTCAGTTTAGAGCTGCGAATGTAAGCAACTGAGAGATGTGATTTCGTAAAATACTTTTATTTTTGTTAGCATATCATTTTGGGTCACAATAAAAAGTTTTAAATGTTCAGTATATATTGTGTGTGAATGTGTGTTCTAATAGCCCATTGTGCTGCATGCATCCATATGTGCATTCCAAGTGGAGGAAGGATGGAAAGCTCTGGGTTTAGGAATCCCTCTACAGGTAGGCACCAAGGCCTCAGGGAAGGATCATGGCTTATGCAATTTTGTTCCCCTCCCCCCAATAGGGACATTTCTATTCATTAAGTCTTTCAAGAATAGCGCATCTATATTTCCAGTTATTTCACCAATATAAATCAGAAGGATACCTGATGATTCAGACCCCATCATGAGATTAAATATTTAGAAAACCTTCATTCTCTTGATGCACAAGGGACGACGTCACTTGAAAGACAGTCCTCTGCCAGAAACCATGGAGAGCTGCTGCCAGTCAGAGTCGGCATCTCTAGGCTAGATGGGCAAATAGCCTGGCTTAGTATAACACAGCTTCCTCTGTTCCTGTAGCAGCCCTTGCGGTAAATGCTAGGAATGTGTATCAGCTTTATGATGATCACAGTGAGGCAAGTCAGGGTGATTCAAGGTCTTCCCTCCTCCATTGATGCACAATGTCAATGTGATTGCACCCACAGCTAGATGAGAGTGGACAGAGACAGAAGACCCAAAGCAACGGGAGTGAAGGGTTTGCAACTTCAGGGGAACTGCACAGCAACCTACAAGGTTCTCCTAAAACAAACCCAACCTTTCCTTGAAGCACCCTAATCATGACTTAAGTGCCTACCTCCACCCCATCTATCCCAGTCTGTAGGAAGTGTCCACAAATTTCCCAGAGGCAAATAATTTCAGGATGAATTTGTGAATGATTGGACCACCCTCCATTTTTCGCAAAAGTCACAGGGGCTCTTCTAGTTGTCAAAATGAAATCTTGCCCTTTCCAATGCCCTCTGCCCTTGCTGCCACTTAACATCCTTGCTTTTTCACACTCAGACAGACTGAGTTCAGAAAAAAAGATTATATGCACTGATGTGCATTGTTTATATTAGTTCAAGTATTTATCACATCTGGTAAGTATGCATACTGTCCTGCTGGTGTGTTTATTTGAATGTTGAAGTCATACAAAGTTTGATAAGCACACTTATTCAATGTCATCCTTGGTCAGCAGGACATTTTTATAGATCACCACTTATAAAAACTTAATAGTGCATCCTTCGTTGATGTCACTCTGAAGTTATGCATAATTGTGCCGGCCTGCCATGTATAATATTTTCGTTAGAGCAATGCAAAAGCATCTCAGGACAGCTCTATATTGGGATTCTTTGTGCTGTGATGCTGTATTGTGCCAATCTAGTTTTAATGGACAAACACCCCTATCAATTCCCTGATTGTGTTTTTCAGGAGGCCCAAATAAACTAACTTTAGATTGCTCAGATTCCATGCTTCACAGCCACAGATGTACCTTTTTATGTGGCCACAATTCATTTCATGGCTTTTTATCTAAGTTGCTCCATTTTCCAAAAATAGACAACCCTCCATGACACTGCAGTGGACAAGCCTATCAAACGCTTGGACATGGTCAGTTTTCAAAAATTTGTGAACTTGTTTATTAGGCAGCATCTGGCTCACTGGATCATTTATGGTGGTTTTGTGAAGTTTGCCTTGACAGGTCCCATGAAGATCCCATGTTCTGCTCCGTGCATTCATTGAAGAGCTAGAGCACACACATCAGAGGCTGCCTTAGACCAACTCAAACTATCTGCCCACTTGTTTCAATATTGTCTACTCTGACTGGCAGTAGCGATCCAAGATCATAGGCACAGATCTTTCACAGCATTAGTTTTCATAGCATTCAGCCGTTTGTTTCAGTTGAAATGCAAAGGAGGAAGGATGGCATATAAATGTAATACGTAGTGGTAGCAGACAAACTGATGCATGCCTAAGGTCTTATCCACACTGCCTCTTGTCCTGCTGCTTTCCCCCAGGAAATGCCACTCTTTAGCACTCAACTGGAGCAACTGGCAATTTGGGTTTTCCCTGGATTGCCATTTGTTCTGATCTGTTGCTAAAGCAGAGGCAGATTTAGGAGAGTGTGACTGGTTCACCCGCACTGGGTGCCAAACCAAGAGGATGCTGCAGGGGGACCACAACAAAGATATAACATGGAGGGTGAGAGGTAGGAGGCACCAAATTTTGGCACCACTCGGGGTGCCACTGAAATGTGAAAGCCCAAAGTCCACCACTGGCTAAAGAGCAGATTGTCCCTTGGGAAGGAGCAGGCTCAGGAGAAAAATGCTTGAAGAAAGTACAGGTAAAATGGAACTCCCCCCAGACCCATGCTTTCTTAGGCACAGCACAAGTAGAAGTGTGGAAGAGCCCTTAATCTAGATCCAACCCAATAAATCATCTAAAGGTACATGCATTAAGCTGCAACTGTTATCTTAAAGCAGCCTTCACCAACCTGGTGTTTTAGACTACAACTTCCATCGTCCCCAGCCATAACAACCATCCCCCCCAGGCGCCTTGCAAAAATAAACATTGGAAGCACGATATATCACTATCGACACACATCAAAGGTTGATATATGAACACATATTAAACCAGCAAAAATCATTTGGAAAAGGTGGTGCTTCTTGGGGCTGAGTTGTTGGTGACACCTGCTTTAATTCATTGTTTGGTTAGCATGTGAGAGAGGGATTATCCTAACACATATTATCAGCGGTGCAATCGTTACTAAAAATGAATGGGGCACCAGTTCCTCTAAAAATAGAAGGATAACAATTTATTACAGAATGCAACCTTTAATTGTTTTTGCATTTTAGCTATTGCAGGTTGCTCCACAGTTGTTCAGAAAGTCAGACCTTCATCAGTGACTTGAGAACTTTTGGCCGGATTTATATCACTTAACAGATTGTCACCAGAAACTCTTAGGATCTTTTAATTAGACTTTCCAGGGCCAATTCTCAATGTTCACTGAGACAGTAATACAGGCAATCAGATTGTTCAGCAGACGGTGGGCAGGCGATGGAACATCAGGAATATAATCAGGGATAACACGGATAAGACTGAGCCCAAGAGAAGAGGGGCTGTAATAATAACATTTAGAATGTTTGCAAAATGCAGACAGATGGTACAGAGAAGGGCTGTGAAGAGCTGGGACAACTCTCTTGAAAATCCAGGGGCAGCACCAGCAAGATTAGTTTCCTTTGGATGAGTGAATATTGTGGACATAGAGCATCCTTGCAATATTTGATGTGTTTACAAGAATTCAATCTGAAAGACACAGAACCTCCTTGAGCAGGTGGCAGATCCCCAGAAGCTCACTTTTGCACTACATATTTAAAGCACATTTAACACACATGGCTTCCCCAAAAGAATCCTAGGAATGGTAGTTTGTTAAAGGTGTTGGGAACTGTAGTTGTGTGAGGGGTGAACTGCAGCTCCCGGGATTCTTTGGGGGGAAACCATGTGTTTAAAATGGATGTGAGCGGGACAGTTCTCCTAACAGTTGCACCCTAGTTTCTGGCCAAGTCCAGCTAGGGAATGCTCAGCCCTCTGAAGTACTGTCCCTTTTTCAAACAATCGACTGCCTCTGGCTTAGCATCCTGGGCCAGCAGGGTTGGTCCTCTTCTGAGGGGCCCCACCACCACAGGGGATCCAGTCTTCCTCTTCACCATCACCACCTGCTTGGTTGGCTCACTTGCTTCTTGCTCTGCCCTCGACAACAGTGGTGGTGACAAGGAGGAACAAGAGATGATGGCAAGGATGGTGGTGATTTTGGGATTTATGAATCGCCTTTTCCATGTTTGTCATGGTGATTTGCAAACCTATCATAAAAACAAGAATAGTTTTAAAAGTCATACAAAAGAACCTTACCCATCATCGTGTATTCATACACTTAAAAAAATTACTTTTGGCTGCTCTACCTGTGCTGCCAATATGTGGTTTGTCCCCTTGCACCTCTCTGCAAGTGGATGTCAGGAGTCTGGCAGTGCTGTGGCAAGTGATGCTGCTAAATCCACATTCACTTTTATTTTACTATTTTACCATCCTTCCATTAAAAAAAGGCTTCTTCAGAGGCTTCCTGTGATCAACAAGATGGCCTCTGCCCACAGACTTGCAAGCTAAAAAGCGTGAAAAGAAAAAGGAAAGTGGAGGGAGAAAGAAAATAACAAGCTCAGGTACTAGTTTTGCTAGATACTTGTTTTTCCTTTTAGAATGGAGGAAGGGCAGCTTGTCTATATTGTGAGGTTTTATCTTCCCCAGTAAGGCTATTCCTCTTGCTGGTTAATTATGTCTGGGATCTCATACCATTGTCATTGAAAAGGAATTTATGGGCATATTGCGCAAAGGTTAAAATGTGGCCAGGCATGCTTTGACTGATTGTGTAGAGAGGGCCTCTCTAAGACTCCTTCTCTTTCTTTTACTGCACCCCAGGGAAAGTGGAAGATAAAAAGAGACACCGTGCTGTCACAGGCCAAAGGCCATCAAATCGAGAATCTTGTCTTGGTTAGTTATCAGTATGTCATTTCAGCTGTGTGAATTTTGGCTTTACTTAATGCACAACTCGTTCTCAAGCTAAAACTTTTAAAATGGGAACACTCAATGACTGACCAGCATATAGACAGATCTAATTTGGCTCATGAATACATTGTTTTCCTAAACCTCTTCTTAAAATAGTGGACGTTGTTTGCTGTAGCATTGCTAGCTTTTCTTGTAAGTGTGCCACTGGCTGATTTTACTGTGAAAAAAATGCTCTTTTGACTGAACATTTTACACTAATTAATAAGCTATTATTGTTGTTTACTATGGAAGCTACACAGCCTTGTAGCACACAATAATGTTGGTTGTCATTCTTTAACATTTCGGGAATGACAGCTAGCATAAATCTGCAGTCACATATACACATACAAAGCTGCACAGTTACCCTTCCTTCCCCCACAATTTAGTTACTCTGAACTTATTCATACTTATCTTTCTTGAGAGAAAGCATCAGGCGCTAGAATCCAAAATGTTCCCAAGAGTCACTTCATACATTACATTTCCTACGCAGAGATTGGAGTGATAGCCAACAAAGTAACTTTCATAGGATGACTGACATTGGATATCACCTTTAATTTCCATGCAGGAAAAAGTACAGAGAGGAGATCTATGGACCTTGAAGCTGTAGCAGTCCCTGCAGCACACAGGCTTTCTCCTAGTCTGGTATGAGCAGGACTACAACCATGGATATATGGTCAGGATGCTGTCAGCGGCTCCTGGCTGGTTGCCTAGGAAAGTATAAAGACAAGGAAAAGTTTTTTACAGACCCCACCCTCAAATAATGGTATTGTCCCGAGTGAATCTCCACCCCTCTCCCTACTCTCCCACTTCCTCATTCGTCATCATAATCATCTCCTCTACAGGTGCTTCTACATGCCTTCTGTCTTTGAGTTCTCTGCTCTCCTACTTTTAAGGCTTGCCGGGTTCTGGGAGATGGAGGGTCTGGAATGCTTTCTAATGACAACATGTCAGCTGGGTGTGTTTTGGCTGTCCCATGATTTCCCAACTTTTCCCTTCATCTGCCTCTGAGCTACGACCTCCTTCAAAGCTTGTTGTAAATATATACTGCCTTCCTCCTCCTCCAACCTGGAAGGGTCAGGATGCGGAGGTGGTCTCTGCCATTCCATCTCTGCCCAGTCCCTGACACTCAGTGGCATATTGTCCTTCGCTGAGGTGAAAAACTCACAGTGCCAGATCAGTATGTGGAGCATGTGAATTGAGTGAATCTGGGATGAGACTGGCATGTGTGTGAAGTTGGTTTCTGAGTACTTCCTCTGTATGCCCAGTTCAAATCAGCTTACATTATCACCTGCTGAAAATGAAGGGTTAACAAGGTCTCCAAGATATTATTTGAGTTGCATGGGGTACTTAATGACTCTCACTCAGCATAGATACTCTCCCGGCTAATTTGATACTGTGAATTGTTAGTTACGCCACATCTTTTCCCCCTAAACTCAAATAGCACAGTTCTATGCATGACTACTCAGAAGAAAGTCCAGTTGAGTCCAATGGAACTTATTCCCTGGCAAGGATGGGGAACCTGTTGCCCTCCGTATGTTGTTGGATTCCAGCTTCCATCAGCTCTGGCAAGCATGGTCAATGGTCAGGGACGATAGGGGTTGTAGCCCATTGGTATTTGGAGGGCCACAGGTTCCCTATCCTTGGTATAAAGACGACATCAGCCCCACCATTGTTCTCTGTTGGGCTTATTGTTGTTGGCAGGGTTCCAAAGAAAGAGATGCACACATGGGGCACTTTCCTTGCCAGTGGAAGCAGCTCTGAGGGAGATAGGGAGCAGCTCTGCATGAAGTCTGCATGAAGTCTTCTCCAACCCAAACCTGTGCATGCCGTTTCTTCAGATCCTTTCCATTGTCCTCTGTGTTCTCCTATGCATGTTTCTGCAGCAAATCTGGCCAGTTCTTTTGTCCAGCCTTTTGGTGAGTCAATGTGTGACAGAAGATCCATAATTGAAAAAGGTTTCAGTAACTGGGTAGCAAGGAGCTGAAATCAAAAGGACATCAATTAAAAAGGTAAACAACTGATTAAAAAAAATAAGCTGGTGTTTTTGTGCTTTTATTTCCAGTTGATCTGTTTGGGGAATGAACATTTCCAGTGCTATGGTTCTCCAATTATCATCATGTTGATTCTACAGGTGTACTAAATCTGCAAAAACATATGCAGTATCCCTTCCAAAGAACTGTTTAATTGAGGGGGAGAGGCAGTGCTTTAAACTGGTTTGCTTTTGGTTGTGTGTGTGTGTGTGTGTGTGTGTGTGTGTGTGTTTTGAATTCTCCTTCAGTTTTAATTTGACCAAATAGTAAAATATTCTTCCTAGGCAATTTCCAACTTGATCCAGCCCCTCTGTTGCAAACTGGTTTTTTCTGATATTTACTAGCTTCATATTGTTTGTCCGGCTCTTAAAGTGATTTGCTACACCACACAGCTTGTGAAATCAAGTTGCAGAAGGGCTAGAAAGAAATCAGTCTTGCACATTTCACAGCCGAATATTTAGGCAGATGCAGAATTAGTCAGTCCAAGCCAGTTCCTAAAAGCTTCCAATGAACTAACTCTCTCTCTCTCTCTCTGAACTCAAATGAATGGGAAACATAAAGTAAAGCATGGAGGATGTGCAAAATGAAATCCGGCAAAAAATAGAATCTGTATTCATTTATTTGATTCCAGTTATGAATTGCTTCCCATAAAATACATTGAAGCAATTCCACAGTACAAACATCAACAATATATCAAATGCTGCAGCCTTCCATAAATCCAGATGTTTTGGACTACAACTTCCAACAGCCCGTCAGCATGTGTCCAGTTTTTAACAGTACTTGAAAGGGGAACATGAAGATTAATACAACTATTTTACAGCTATTTATTTCAACTCAAACGTTAGAGAACAGCACTTAAAAGGGAACCACTGTGCAAAAATTACTGGGAATGTAACTAGGTATCAGAAGCACTGAATTTTGTACAAAGAGGATGCATCCTATCTAGTTTTCTCTGAATTGTGCCCAGGATTCTTATTGTTTGGGATCTGTTCCACCAAGCCATCTTGTTTAATAAGCTGTGCCAGACAGGAAGGGGGTGGACAAGAGTTGATTGCCTGCCAGTGTGAACTGAGAGAATGGCTGGCTTAAAACCCTACAATCATTGCTCTCTGCCACTATATCATATCTGTCAAAACATTTATTGAGGCTTTTCATATTACATATAATATAATATGAATGGGTCAAACTGCTTACATAAACAACCACAAATCTGCTTCCATTCCCCTGTCTGCAGCTTTACATCTCTTGTCAAGTGCAGATGCAACAAAGCTGGCACAGGGAATTGCAGGTGCATTTACATTCTGAATTGCCTATTCAAAGGACGAGGCAGATATGTGGTAGACTTGACAACCAGTGAATAAATACGGGAGCAATCCTAACTCCAGTCTGGGAGTGGCAGGGCTGAACAGAGTGGCAGAGACCCCACCATATTCAAAGCAGCTCTGGTATGGTGGATTGGGGATGGAGATTGGATTGCTCAATGAGGGCTATTTTGTGCAAATGAACCTCAGCATTAACACCACATTTCTGAATAAATCAAGCCGGATAGGTTTTTAAAAAATTGTGTTTTGTTGATTTTCAAAGCTATCAAGTCTGATTGTCATAACAGCACAATGAAGAAAGGTTAATTGTCCTTGATGACATACTGATATTGTCACCATTATTACTAGCTATTGGATGGAATAACTGGGTTCTTTTTCAACAAAAGGGTATGATGCGTGAGTATTAGTGCAGTGGGAACAAACGTTTTGATTGGTTTGAAAAAAACAATATCAATAAAGTCCATGTGCCTATTATTATTACAAGTACTCCAAGAAATTCTTTCTATGAATTCTTTCTATGAAAGAATTCTGCTTATGTCCAGCTTGCAGGTATTTTTGTCTCCCACCTCAATTATGTTTAGATACTCGGCATCAGGTTTTCATCAGTCTGAGACCTTGCCAAGCTCATGTCTTCAATTTCATATGGGCTTTATGAAATAATTTGACAGGCTAATCCTACAATGTCGTCATTAAGGTGTCTGAAATATTTAAATCATAAACTATCAACCAAAAACACATAAGAGTGGGAGTCCACAATCCACACACTGGCAAAAACAATCTCGTGGCTTCAATCAACTTCTCTGAAGAAAAAGAATAAGGTTAGGTTATTTGTAACTGCTCGTTTTTCTTGCAGATATCCGCTGCAGGAATCTTTGGCCTGTAACCTCATTTACTCTAACCTGAAAAATGCTATTTCTATGAAAGCAGAAAGTTTCATGCATTCTCTTGATGCCTTGCCTATCATATGCTTTCAATAATCAGCTTTGTGATAGAGTGGACAATTAATTTCATGAGGCTTTTAAAATAAAAAGGCATTATTCACAATTTATGGCTTTATAAAGAGATCGGCCACAGACAACATGGAATGTTCCCCAATATATATTTATGGTGTAACAGGCAAATTAATTTGGCTTTAACCCTACAAGTTGATTCTTGAAATATTCTCTCCAGATTTGTGATCATAAACTATCAACCAAAAACACATAAGAGTGGGAGTCCACAATCCACACACTGGCAAAAACAATCTCGTGGCTTCAATCAACTTCTCTGAAGAAAAAGAATAAGGTTAGGTTATTTGTAACTGCTCGTTTTTCTTGCAGATATCCGCTGCAGGAATCTTTGGCCTGTAACCTCATTTACTCTAACCTGAAAAATGCTATTTCTATGAAAGCAGAAAGTTTCATGCATTCTCTTGATGCCTTGCCTATCATATGCTTTCAATAATCAGCTTTGTGATAGAGTGGACAATTAATTTCATGAGGCTTTTAAAATAAAAAGGCATTATTCACAATTTATGGCTTTATAAAGAGATCGGCCACAGACAACATGGAATGTTCCCCAATATATATTTATGGTGTAACAGGCAAATTAATTTGGCTTTAACCCTACAAGTTGATTCTTGAAATATTCTCTCCAGATTTGTGATCCTATCCAGGCTACACTTCAATTCAGCTCTTTTACAAATGCAAGACATTGCTTTTTCTTTTCTGAACCCAAATGCTTTCAAGAGAAAACAGAAGGAGAACTTTGGATGATCTTTAATGCATTGTAGTAAACTGAGGCTGGGGTAATATACAAGTGATCACAAGAGACCTCAAATCACAGAAGGCAATAGTTCAGAACCACCCATTGAGCTGAAAAAATGATTCATCTTTAGCTTTTCTGTTTTTGTTTCAAAGAGATTTTGTTTGAAGAAAGAGTGATTTAGCAGCAAAGTTACAAGAAACCTTAACCCTTGGATCCAAAATATTTGCATTTTGTTTGAAGAAAGAGTAATTGAGCAGCAAAGTTACAAGAAACCTTAATCCTTAGATCCAAAATGTTTATACTCCAGAAGCTTGGAATTCTGTATGTTCAGCATACCACATTTCAAAACTGGAAAACACAGCATAGTAAATTAATGAAATGAAACACACATTTATTTCTCAGTCTTAATTTGCACAATTTTCTTATTTCATACTGTCAAAGTTTGGTTTGAATTCAGATTCTTTCTCAATCTGTGGTCACCACAGCAGTTCACCAAATGGAGGAGTTTTTGCGCTTGGCAATAGCTGGGCAGCTGGCCTGAAGGAGGTACCTTAACTGGTTAACAAAGTGGTTGTCAGGTGACACACAGGCCAATGGGGTGTCACCCTGGCTGTTTAAATCCTCACAACCTTGCCTGGCTTCTCTGTCTGCACAACTTGTCTCTAGATAGAAAACCAAAATGCTCCCAGACTAAATGATTCAGACCCTCTAAGTGTCCCTATTTTCCAAGGACGTCCCTGATTTAGAAAAGCCATCCCAGTTTCTGATTTGATCCCAGAATGTCCTGATTTCCTTAGGATGTCCCTATTTTCATTGGAGAAATGTTGGGAGGGTATGGAGTTATCCAACCCCTGAGCTATCTGAAGGTAATCCTATATAGGGAAGGGTTTTTTAAAAGAAATGTTTAATGCTTTATGTTTTATATATGTTGGAAGCTGCCCAAGTGCTGGGGCAACCCAATAAGATGTGTGGTGTATAAATGATAAAATTATCATTATGGAATGGGACGTACCTATTTTCATTGAAGAAACGTTGGAGGGTATGAATGACTCACTTCCTGGACACTGGCCAGGTTGCCAGCCAGCCCATCCACCTGCTCACAACCTACTTTTGTTCACCTTCCATGAGTGTAATTATTGTTATTCTGGCCACCTTCCAGTCACTTGGAAATGAAGTGGATTTTAGTGAAAGCTACTTAACTGAAAATTGCTCTTTTTAGTGAATAATTCCAACCTGTCATATATGAATTCCTTTTCCAGGTGGCTGCCAGCCAGTCCTTCTCATTGATGTTTCTTTTAACTTTCCATTCTAAAACCCTCTTCTTTGTCCTCTCTACCTGCTATACTTCCCCCAATGCTTTCATTGCCTGACCCCCAATCATTTTGTATGCCCTGTTCTGCATGTAACCTGCAAGATCATTTATTTCATCTGGGTTAATATTATGGTGCAACACAGTCACTTGCAAACATCACTTGCTTCCAATGTTTAGTAAAAGACATATTTTTGTCCAAATTTTGCCTGATCCCTAAAATTCAACCCTACTTTATGTGACCAAATCCCCTAAATTTTTGCTTTTTTTTGCTTTTATGTACTTTTGTTTGTTTTAAGCCAGTGCTATTTTTCCTAGTAAAAGAGTTATACACACCCCAGTCCCAAACCTGAGAACTCATTGCAAGAATGCATAGGGATCAGGACATCATAGGCAGAGATAGGAGAGCACTTCTTGTGACATTACAAAAACTCAGCCTCCCTTCAAAATTGACACTTCTCTGAATTTTGCAATGAAGTTCTTCAGCCAGGTACATTAGAATAAATGGAAATACTAATGCATACTAATTGCATACATTAATGAAAGTAACGTAAAAATGTATTACATTGGGGGGGGTGCTTTGCAAAAATGTGTGTATTAGGAGACATGTGAACTAAAATGCTGACAAATTTTCATAAGGAGTTTTAAAAATGCAAACTGATGTGTAAATGGAGAGAACTGAACTTAAGAGTTGAAAAATGAGACATCGGTCCATCCCTGGTCACAGACTAGCCTTGCTCTCCCCTGCTCATACACTGGTGCATTATGTGAACTCATCTCTGCCATCAGTGCATTCTGCTGGTGTGTAAACTGACTCTGCATGCACACACTAATGCATGCTCTTAGAACCTGGCCCAATCACAGTCCCCCTTAAAAGAAAAAGCTCTGTGTCCGTATTTTGTCCATGGTGCCGGATGAGCACATGAACAGTGGGGTGCATGGCCTTGTGCTGTGCACATGGGTGGAGGTAGGCTAGTCTGCAAGTTCTTGCAAACCACATCTTCTTTCAACACTATATGTGTGTGCAATCTGAATGCCCTTCATGAACTGTAGCACCCACCATCATAATAGAACCATAAGGTTGCCCTGTCAGTCTCTTAGTGATGGTGATTTATTTTAAACCCCAGTATGTATGCTTAGTAAAATTTGAACTTGAGGGAAAATCTCCATGGACTTGATGTTCTTTCTTTTTATCAGAAGATCTTGGTTCCTTTTTTTGCACCCGATGTTTCCTTTCAAGTCTGTGGAGCGCTTTAGGCAGCTCAAAGCACTAAAATCCAGCAGCCACTGGAAAAAAACAAGTTCCAGAACATAGAGAAAGTGTATCACATGGAGATCTGAACCTCTGATATAAACAGAAGCTATTCATCACAAGGGAAACCACAATAGCTGTTCAAACTAGCTGCTTCATTTGTTCAGTTTAGTCACAGCTCAGTTAAGTCAGCTGCAGCTCCCATAAAATACGCCAAATGTTTATTGTATCTTATAATTTTTCAAAAGGCAAAAAGAAAAAGAAAAAGAAAAGAAAAGAAAAGAAAAGAAAAGAAAAGAAAAGAAAAGAAAAGAAAAGGCCCAGGTTGGGGGGAACTGATCTCACTACTATCAGCTACTACACTTATCTGTAGAGGAATCCAGATTTGTACAGATGTACTTATAAAGAAGAAGCGATTCTTTGTTTTTCCTCTGGTAGGGAGAACTCCACTTTCAGCAGCTTTGCACTGAAACTGACAGCTGTGCTTGCCTCAACTTTGAATGCTCAGTTTGTTGTCAGGTTTATTTTTCTATCAGTCTTTTAAAAAAACTATCAAGTGCATTTATATTGTTAGGAGTACACTCAATCTGTTTTTGTTATTGTTGTTTTAATGTTGCAGAATTGCTTCAGGGAGAAGGGTAGGATTTTGATGGCATGGTCACTAGCCAATCAGCACTATGCACACCTGGTTTTTGCTTCCAAACTACAGAACTTGTTTTCCCTGTTTGGGGCAATGGAAAGGGATAGGGACTTCTGACCATTTAATATTTCTTAAAAAGAATTATTGTACCCCATCGTTCTGATGCCCTATACACCACTCCAGGCACCTATAATTAAAATTACAATCTTACCATGAAACTACAACTTCAATAAAATACAATAGAGGCAGTTACGAGAAACAAAAAATAAGCCTTTGAATCAAAACTATCTACTTGATGAGACAAAATTCATCTAGAATAGAAAGGCCTTCACTAGCCAGTAGAAAAAAGTGCAAGAGGGGGTCAACCAAAGCTCACGAGGAAAGATGTTTCACAACTTGACTGCTGCAATGGAGAAGGCCCTGACTGAAGTGTAAAATTGGGTGTGCCAACTTTGATTAAAAAAAGAGAGAGAGTGTGACAATTTGGGTGTTTTGGGTGGGAGAGAGGGCATAAAAACTTTTGGCATCACAGAATCATCTTAAGTGATCTTACCGGTACCATACGTTCCCTCAGTGTGGCATTTACTACTCTTGTTACGCATCCAAACAGATCTTCCCTGACTGCTTTGGTGAGTCAGGAAAGGCAAGAACCATAACACAGGGAGGGTGTTTCCAAAGCACAGTGATGTCTGTTTCTAGGTGCTTCTGTAAGCACCTTCAGGATTGCTCCAGTAGTACTTGAAATTTTCACTAGTGGGAAGAGGCATTGAGATTTCTTACTTATTTCCATTCATATTTGCAGGCAAATGTGGCAAAACAGAGCATTTTGCTGCTCTGGCAGCTAAACCTGCAAAAAGGATTGGATGATGCTAAAAATAGAATCCTTCAAAATAAATCGTATTTCTTCAAGCTATTTTAATCAGTTTGTTTAGCTGTGCTTCAAAAGGGCATCATTGCTGAAGCGTGAACTTTTTAAATGTTGAAATCTACATGGAATCATTCCCCCCCCCCAAGTGGGTACCATTATGTACCACATACAAGAGAAATATCAAAAGCGAGAGGAATGTTTGAGGTAGCAGGTTTCAGCAGGGGGTAGGGTTATTCAGGAGTGGAAGTGGGGGTGGAATTCATTCAGAACCCAGGGTCTATTTTTCTTTTATATATTCAGGGTTAAATTGAGGCAAACAATGTATTCTTAGAGGATGAGCTTCTTATTTTTTTTCTTACTGTGTCATAACATTACAGAAATTATCACAGACACTCTTTTTTGTTTAAAGCAAAGTGAATGACATGCTTGCAAACATACCCAGTGCTTAGGTCAATTTAATTATCACAATCACCATCTTGTATATCAAACCTGTGTGGTCCAGTGCCTATCAGTTTGGCAGAGAAGTAGACCCAGTATTAACGATAAGGCATTTGTTCTGGTTCTGTATACTCAGGTTTACCCAAAGCATCTGAATATAAATTAAAATACTCCACCCCAAATAGTTTGATAAAGACTAAGCATGCTCATTGGCCTACAGGAGTGACAGAATGTCAAGAGTGTCAAGCTGAGGTGCAGGGACAAAACTGACTTACTCAACCCCCAACAGTGTCTTGGAGGATGGATTAGAAGTGATGCATACCATGACATGAAAAAATTCCTCACCCTATGCTGTGAATCACCGACATAGAGCCCTGAGATGCAGGGCCTCCTATGGTACCCATGAAAGGTCTCAGTAAATATTACAGGTGTGCATCAGCCTAATGTGCAGTCCAAATTACAATGCAAATGTCGTTGATTCAGGTGAGCTTTTTACAAGGTCTTATACATTGACCACTAGTAATGAAACATACATCGTTGCAGATATTTTCCTGCATTTATTATGCTATTTTTATGATATACAAATGACACGAGAAAACTTGGTATACTTGTTTGTATAACATCATTCTTGTTTATAAAATCCAAATAACAAACAAACAAAAAGGTATTTTGAGTTGGATCAAGATGTAGACAAGGTGTATTAGATGTTCACACAAGTCTGTTGTATGGCTGTTACCATGAGCTGCTTTGTCATAAAGCATCTCAAATATAAACCATACGTTTAGCATTCCATGCCAAGGTGCTTGAAATAAACTCTTCAGATCTATCTTTTCTGTCTAAATGTGAGGAAGCTGGTTTGGGGCCAAATCAGTGTCTTGTGTCAGTTTTGGACAAGGTGAAGGTGAGTAAATCTAATTCAGAAAAGACAGGTGTGGTCCTGGGCAGTTAAAGGTGGATCTGGTAAGAAGAACTCAGCCTTCTGAGGTAAGAAGAACACTCCTCTTGAAAAGTCAGGTTGGGTGTATTCCTGAATTTAACCCTGAGCCTAGATGCAGAGATTCTGGCAGTGGCCAGGAGTGTTCTTGCACATTTAAAAGTAATGTGCCAGCTGCACCCATTCCTGGAGAAGTCTGATCTGGCCACAGGGATACATGCCTTAGTTATATCCTGTTTGGATTCCTGTAACATACTCTAAATGGGACTGTCTTTGGCAAGTGTTCAAGAACTTCAATGGGACAAGATGTTGCAGCAGATTGCTGAGCAGAGGTAGCTATCTATAAGGAGAATAGAAACTCCTTGTTACAACAGCTCCACTGGCTACCAGTCTGTTTCTGGGTATAATTCAAAGTGCTGGTTTTAACCTCAAAAACCCTATATGGCTTGGGTTCAGACTTCCTGAAGTACCGTATCTCCCTATATGAGCCTGTCTGGGCTTTGAGAATTTTTTTTTTTTGGGGGGGGGGCATCTCTCAGTCCTGCCACCGTTACAGACACAATTTGTGAAGACAAAAGAGAGGAGAACTCAGGAGACTGCACACTATTGAGTGATCTTTTGTTTGCCTAATAAAGGCATGGCCCTACTATGTTTTTTGGACTATCGCAGAATAAATGACACAAGATACATTAAGAGAGACATCTTCGTACCATAAGCTAATGTCTTCTTGTCTTTAGAGTTCAGTTTGGTATATCTACCAGTATTAATTGCTATAAAAGGATGAATACTATCTATTTTATCTCTCTGTTTTAGGGGAACAGATGTGGCTTAAGGGCTGAGAAATATAATTTGGGTCAGGTCAGCCAGCAGTCATATGCAGAATGTTTGATCTGCACATTACCCCACTGGAGATTCAAAAATGGAATCGTAAGGAATCATCCGAAGAAATGCATTAAAAATACACTGCTGGAATTTGAGAAGGTTCAGTGGACAAACTAAAAGGCTTAATTTTTAAAATAGCTTGAAACCTTTAAGTGTAAGAAATATAGCCCTTTGACCCAGTTAAAAGATGATAGTCATATCTGGTTAGCATATTAGAAGCCAATCTAACAGAAGATGTTCTTCTGCAGATTCCCCATTGGCCAGAACAAATTTGCTTTTCAGCCCTGCAGACATATCAGTGTGTCAACATATCAGTGTGTCCATGGTTCACATGGCAAATCAAGACTGTGGAAACTTGAGGACAACAAAGCTATTTGGAGCACATTATACCACAGCAGAAAAGAAGACACAAAGTCTTATGGTGGCGTTTGGACAGCCAATGTCCATACCCGGGAGGAAGGGGTGGTGGTTGGTTAGCAGTAGTACCTGACCTTATAACTACGAGGCTGGATTCATTGCACTGGAGGTGTCAGCATCTTTTCAGTAACAGAAAGGGATAAATAATGAAAGAAGAAGAGTGGACAGAGGCGCTGGTGGAGGAAGGGGGTGCGGTGGGTACGGTCCACCCCGGGTGTCATCTCTGAGGGTGGGTGACATTGCCACCCCACCCCCCTGGGCCGCTCGCCATAGGTGGCTAGCCCTGCCCCCAGGTGCACAGCATGTGTGCCGCTCCGGGTGCCAGAGCAGCTAGCTCCGCCTCTGGACAGAGGTCCATGGGAGGGTAACTGTGCAGGGAAACGAAGTCCCAGTAGCTACTGTGAAAAGCATCACCTTGTATGCTCTGAAGTTCATTAACAAATAACAAAAATCTTGCCTTCCTGGCTGGTATGACACTGATGGGATAAATGGCTTAAGAGAGGTGTGAATCTGAGAGTAACACACCTTAAAACCCCCAGCAAGCAGGCCTCTTTCTGGTACAACAAAGAGGGTTTTTAAAAAAACCAAACCAAACCAAAACAAAACATCCAACTGAAGTAATACTTAAGGGTTACTTCAAGAGGAGCTTTAAGGCATGATTGCTCAGTTTGGCAGCTATGGGGCACAGGATGTCAGAGATTAGGTTTGAAGAACAAAGACATGCTAGAGAGGGGAAGACTTTTAGTCATGAACAATGCATGGGATATATTTGGCCTGCCTTTGGGTAATGGCAGAGAGGCTTCTCACTCATTAGATGCAGGCTACTCATATCAAAATTAATCCAAGTTTGCTTGATTTCATATCGTTCCTCTGTTCCTCCCAGTACAATATGCCTTCAACTTTCAGGGAACCAGAAAGCACTAGAATAACTGCAGTGGGGGCATACATAACATCCTAAGCCTTGATTCCATTACGTGATGGATGTCAGTTTCTAATAAAGTGCTAATGGTCTTATTGCATAAATGAAGATGTCACGAGCACCCATTTGCTCTCTACATTCATTGTACATGTTAGGAACGGTCCTGACACAGACACTAGTGGCTTACTATTTTAGGAGAAACAAAAATTCCTTTCCCTTTAACAAACTTTCCAGTCCAGGGGCTTATACTTTGTGATGATTCCAAATATAAGGAGACAGCTTTACACATTTTTAAAACATGAGCCTTCCTCAGCAAGAATGCTTTGAAGTTTAAGTATTTGTGCTCAAATCAAGGATGCCTTTAAAGGGGATGTTAATCCCACTTCATCTGCTATAGGACAATGACATGGTTAGAGAAGATAGCTTTCCCTCTTGTTAGTTTTTCAACAAGATCCACAAACCATGTGATTCTGCCTATCATGCAGGTTGGCTATAGGTTTCTGATATGCTGTGTGTTCCTGACTGCATTTTGAGGGACAGTGTAATGACAGAATACAAATGAATGCAAATGAATTCTGAAAGGTCCTTAAGGCAGGGACTTTGGTCTTTCCAATTGCAGTGGTGCCCTGGGCAAGCCCCAAATTCGATGTCCCTCTTGCCTTACATTCTGCATGTGCACACTTGGCGTCCAGTACAGGGGAACTGGTCACGCGTCCCTAAATACACCTCTGCTTAAGGTTGCAATCCCATGCATGCTTACCCAAAGGAAGCTCACTGGAAACAATAAAAATTCTCCTCTAGATGATTTTGTACCAGAGCATTTGGGTGTGTGAGCTCAGAGAACTCAGGTGCACAACATCTCTTACAATTAGATATGGATATTATTGATTTTGTAATGTCCCTAAAGATGAAAATGGGCCACCGTTCCTCTAGATTCCTTAGTCCAGCCTTCACCAACCTGGTGCCCTTCCAGGTGTCTTTGTTCTAATGGAAATGTCATTGTGTCTAACTTCAGGAAGATGTCTTCTTCTAGTGTTGGATTACACCACAATCAAAAGAGCCTTTTGCAAACTGCACATGAAAATGTCTGCTCCTGTGCAATAGGTGATTAATATAGGGGTAGGTTCGAATCCCCGCGACGGGGTGAGCTTCTGTTGCTTGGTCCCTGCTCCTGCCAACCTAGCAGTTTGAAAGCACATCAAAGTGCAAGTAGATAAATAGGTATTGCTCCGGCGGGAAGGTAAACGGCGTTTCTGTGCGCTGCTCTGGTTCACCAGAAGCGGCTTAGTCATGCTGGCCACATGACCCGGAAGCTGTCTGCGGACAAACGCCAGCTCCCTCGGCCAATAAAGCGAGATGAGTGCCGCAACCCCAGAGTCGGTCACGACTGGACCTAATGGACAGGGGTCCCTTTACTAGGAGAACCAAAGATAGGTAAGTTCTGAAGATGGCTCCAAGTTCAATAAAACTGAGATTCACAGGCTTACACAAAATTGAATCTCAATTCTGAAGAGGGATTTTTGTTGTTGTTGTTATCTTACATAAATTGCTGAACCAACCATGCAGTAATTCAGTGTTGCCAGACTATCCGCCTCTAAACCCTTTGAAAATTGCTGAGGGTCTTAATTATTTTATTTAATTAATTATTGCTGATCCCTTAATTATTTTTCTGTCTGTTGTGGCAATTGCAATGTGCTGCGCTGCGTGCTGCATGATTTCAATTGCATATTTATTGTTTCTTTAATTTCTCATATATTGAATTATATTGCATTTCAAGCTGAGTTCTATATAATAGAAATTGTACTATCATAATATGTGACATGAGAAATAAAAGAAGCAATTAAAATAAAATTTTAAAAAATCAATGAGAATATTCAGTATGATGAATGAACCACCTCCCATCTTCAGACACAAATCCACAGACAGGCCAAGGACCACCGGAATGAAACTTGTGGACCACTGGTGGTCTGTAGGCCACAGTTTGGGAAACCTAGCACTAATTCACATGGTTGTTTGCAATTTATTTTCTGGAGGGCCATTCCAATAAAAAGTGTGAGCTTGAAGGTCAAACTCGCAATTTTTGTCCTCCAAAGGACCTTGCTATTCAATCTAATCTCACATATGTTCATAGAATCATAGAGTTGGAAGAGACCACAAGGGCCATCGAGTCCAACCCCCTGCCAAGCAGGAAACACCATCAGAGCACTCCTGACATATGGTTGTCAAGCCTCTGCTTAAAGACCTCCAAAGAAGGAGACTCCACCACACTCCTTGGCAGCAAATTCCACTGTCGAACAGCTCTTACTGTCCGGAAGTTCTTCCTAGTGTTTAGGTGGAATCTTCTTTCTTGTAGTTTGGACCCATTGCTCCGTGTCCGCTTCTCTGGAGCAGCAGAAAACAACCTTTCTCCCTCCTCTATGTGACATCCTTTTATATATTTGAACATGGCTATCATATCACCCCTTAACCTCCTCTTCTCCAGGCTAAACATGCCCAGCTCCCTTAGCCGTTCCTCATAAGGCATCGTTTCCAGGCCTTTGACCATTTTGGTTGCCCTCCTCTGGACACGTTCCAGTTTGTCAGTGTCCTTCTTGAACTGTGGTGCCCAGAACTGGACACAGTACTCCAGGTGAGGTCTGACCAGAGCAGAATACAGTGGCACTATTACTTCCCTTGATCTAGATGCTATACTCCTATTGATGCAGCCCAGAATTGCATTGGCTTTTTTAGCTGCTGCGTCACACTGTTGGCTCATGTCAAGTTTGTGGTCAACCAAGACTCCTAGATCCTTTTCACATGTACTGCTCTCAAGCCAGGTGCCAACCATCTTGTATTTGTGCCTCTCATTTTTTTTGCCCAAGTGCAATGTTTATCATCCACATCCCTCGATTCTACATACACACCCCTCTTTTGGATCTACAATTGAGAGAATGAGTGGACTACATCACAGGGAAGTTATTCCCATAATGCATCCATTTCTCATAGTACAGTGGTACCTCGGGTTACAGACACTTCAGGTTATAGACGCTTCGGGTTACAGACTCCGCTAACCCAGAAATAGTACCTCAGGTTAAGAACTTTGCTTCAGGATGAGAACAGAAATCGTGCGGCGGCAGCGGGAGGCCCCATTAGCTAAAGTGGTACCTTAGGTTAAGAACAATTTCAGGTTAAGAACGGACCTCCAGAACGAATTAAGTTCTTAACCCAAGGTACCACTGTATATTAAAATTTAGCTCCTCTCATTTTCCCTTTGTAAATATAAGGGTATATCAGTAGTAAGTACAGGCACCCTGTCACAAATTAGTTCCCTCAACCCCATAACTAGCCAAGCCTAGCTAGGATAACTTGCATGTTGTTGTTGTTGTTCTTGTTCTTGTTGTTCTTCTTCTTGTTGTTGTTTTAAAGTGTAATTTCTGAATCTGCCCCATATTTTGCCTTATTTAAGTGTATGTTTCTGTATAGAAAGTGTTCATTCACTGCCACCTAGTGATAGCAGAACACAGTTTTAAGCGGGAGTGGGGGTGGGAATCCATAGTGAGGCAGTAACAAAGGACCAACTAACCAGTTACAAACTAATAAGCACAATTTCCAAGTTCTCCAGAACTCTTTAGTATGTCAGATGCTGATAAAGCTGAGGGGCAGGAAAGAAGATGGTTGATGTTGAAAGCAGTGGGACTTATTCTGAATAGACATTGTTAGCATGCCTATTGTTGGCTCAGCCCTATAGTTGCACTATGATAGTGGATGCTACATCACAGTTACGTGGATATTAAATTGGCATAATATAATATGAAGTAAGTTGTTTCTCTCCAAAAATCACGTTCCTACCCGGAAACATGAAAGGGAGGCAGTTTGATCCCCTCTTTTGTCCCAAATATCACCCTAAGGATGGAAGAGCATTTCATCTGGTTTGCATTTTTAAATGAGCTGATTTAATTTGGAGCTCCCAGACTAATATATGGGGATAACATTTCTGAATTTTGCAGTATGGTTCTTGGTTCATAAAGCATACAAAGATGCATTAAAAATGTGCATATTGGGATAAAATATGTTTTGAGAAGCATACATTGAGATATGTGTATATAAATATGTATTTTGTGATAGAATATGTACTTAAAGACATATTTAAATAAAAAAAATCATATGGAGTTTTTAATTTTAAAAATGAAGTTTAATACAGAAATTAGATGGAATGAACATGAATTAACACATGTGAAATTGATACAGACCATTACTGAGTGATCCTTCCACCCTAGGTAAAGGTAAAGGACCCCTGACAGTTAAGTCCAGTCACAAACGACTCTGGGGTTGCGGCGTTCATCTCACTTTACTGGCCGAGGGAGCCGGCATTTGTCCGCAGGCAGTTTTTCCGGATCATGACTAAGTTGCTTCTGGCGAAACCAGAGCAGCGCACGGAAATGCCATTTACTTTACTGCCGGAGCAGTACCTATTTATCTACTTGCACTTTGACGTGCTTTTGAACTGCTAGGTTGGCAGGAGCAGGGACCGAGCAATGGGAGCTCACCCTGTCGCAGGGATTCGAACTGCCGACCTTCTGATTGGCAAGCCCTAGGCTCTGTGGTTTAGACCACAGCACCACCCGCATCCTCCTTCCACCCTACCTCACCCTAAATTGGGGCTGACGTTTTGAGCTGTTGAGAAAATTAATCCCCCCCCCAAAAAAAATCCCACTTGCCTAAAGCAGCTGAACTATTGGAAACTTCCTCTAACAACCAAAATACTGTGTGAATGGGCTTAAGTCTGCAAATTGTTATCAACATTTAAAGAAAATTTACTTCCAGCTGCTTTTTCTTAATTTCCACCTAATTTCATAATTTTATGATCTTAAATTAGAGAGCTGATTTACGATGTACAGTTGTTTAGCTGCTGTTATTTTTAACTGACCAAATTGTAAAGCTTTGTACTGCTGCTGTTTAAGTTGTGCTAACATCCTGCCAGCACTGAGGAAATGCTGTGTGCCTTCTCCCTCCCTCCCTTTCCTCCCACCTCTCTCTCTCTCTGTTCCTGTCAGCATAGTGCTGTGTGATGCATTAATAATAATAAAATAATAACAATATTTCTTGAACACTGCCCATCTAACTGAGTTACCCCAGCCACTCTGGGTGGTTTCTAACATAATATAAAGGAACGCAACAAAATACCAAACATTAAAAGCTTTCTGAAACAGGGCTGCCTTCAGATGTCTATGAAAAGTCAAATGATTATGTATCTCTTTGACAGTATGGCGTTCCACAGGGCAGGTGCAACTACCAATAAGGCTTTCTGTAGAGCACATAGTAGCAATTCCATCCTTGCCTAATGGGAATCATTCATGGAGAGAACTCCACTGTGAGTTAACATGGATAGCCTTATTTTAAATTGTACCAATTTTAGGCAATGACTCAGATTTTTTAGCTGTCCTGGTGTTCCAGTTTAAAGAAGTGGTGAAATTCTGTGATCATTTCTTAGAAACACACACCAAACACACTGTGCTAAAAGAGATCTGAAAAATGCTTTTATTTATTAGGCATTAAGCTTGAATTGTTACCAGCAAGAGAATATATCTTCTTCTCTTCACATAAGGTACAAGTTATATCCTGGTATTGTTAAAGTTATGCCAAACACACTGTGCTGATAGAAAGCTGGAAAAATGCAGATTTTTATTTGTTTGTAAGTATTATTATTATTAATTGTTACCAGTCACACATTGTTAAAAAGGGCTGTTTCTATTCTGTATACACATGAGGTGCAAATTATATATGAGCCATGTTGAATTTCTTTCTCTTTCCATGAACAAGACAACTTGACACTCCATTTACAAATAATATGGATGAATTCCACATGAAACATGACTCAGGAGTGAAAGATGGGAGAATGTAATGTTGTTTATTACTGGATTCTAGTGAAACACAAGCCAGCATTTTTTTTTGAGAACTATATGCATTTCAATCCAATGAATTCTGTTGGATCGCAGGTGTAAAACAATTACAATCTCCAAATTTGTATTCTGTGTAATATTACATAACATTATCTGCATTTTGAAAAACCCAGTTCTCTCATCGGCCATGGATGCTTTAGTTGAAATCCCTGCATTGCAGGGTCTTGGTCTAGTTGACCCTTGGAGATCTCTTCCAACTCTCCAATTCTCCAATTCTGTGATTTTCCTCATTGCAGAATTCAAAATTCATCCCAGTTATTTAAAAAAATGGAGAGAAAAAAATCAGAATTAGACATACCCATACTTCCCAAGGAACACTCTATACTACATTCTGAAACTCCCCAAAAGCAACCTCCTCATTGGTGGAAACTTAACAAATGTAGAAATATACTCCCAGCAAGTGATGCTAAAGCCTTACACAAAATAAATATCCAAGGAGTGTGGCTCATATCAGAATGCCTTCTGTTGTGTAGAAGGTCTAAGATTCAATTTCAGACATGCAGCAGGTGAGCTGAAAGACCTTTGCCTGCGACTCCAGAGAGATGTTCCCAGCCAGGGTAGAGTTTCAGTTGTTCTTTTTTACTTCTGCCTTTCCTTTCAGAGGTAGAATGTGACACCATCATCATCATCAGCTGACATTTGGCAACTGAGAATTTTGACTTCACTACCTTCCTCACCTACCATCTGTCCAACTTTGCTCGCATTGCCAATGTTTGGTCCTGGCCTAAGGTTTTTGTGGTTGTCTAGCTGGCCTAACACCAGCATAGGGTCATGTTTGTAGGTGTCACTAATGAGTAAAGCAACTACATATACAATTCCATACACCAAAGAGAGGACAAGAAGCCATGAATCAGAAAGAACATGACCAGCCTGCCTGTCACTTAAGATTGACATGAGAGGCCATCCTGGGAGTCCTGCCAAGTTCATTCTGCAGTGATGTAGGATAGGGCCTTCTCTGTGATGACGCCTCAGCTATAGAACTCCTTCCCCTCAGCTATGATTGGCGCCATCACTGCTAACCTTTCACTGCCAGCCAAAAACTCACATATTCACATGTGTGAACTGTAAACAGAGTGCTGTTAGCCTGCTGTTTTAGACTATCGGTGTTATATTCTAATTGTTCTAATCGCTTTTATCATTTCAGCTGTATTTACTGCTTTATTTGTCACCTGCCATAGGACCATGAAATGATTAAGGGTGAAATGGCAATGGCAATAAAGAAATAAATGTACCCACTGAAGAATATTAAAGACAGGCCTAGAAACAATGTTGTCTTCAAGCATAAATTGCATTATATTTAAGTGATAGTGTAATGATATGTGTGTGGCATGGGTTCTTTTAATGTACAGAAAGGGATCAGTATGGTACAGTAGATTAAGTGTTGAGTTTGAATGTAGAAAAGCTGATTTAGATAAGGTTGTTGGTTATTGGTGTCAGTGAAAGGTTGTGTTCAGTGTCACAGAGTGATAGTGACATTCTCTCAGCTAATAGCTAATAGTTCTAAAATAAGAGGTACCTGGAATTATTTCCTCTTAATCCCAGAAGTATGGAAGATTACTGTACCTATTCTCAGAGTGGTTTAACAATCCATCCTGAGAATTGTAGCCCTGAAAAGAGTAGGGGGGGTCTCCTCTAAACACCCTTCACCCTCTCAGTTCCCAGAATTCTGTGCAGCAAGCACAAAATACTTCAAATGCAGGGTGGAGATGTGGCTCATGTTAAATCCTTGAAACAGCAGCATGAAACGGCACAGAGCAACTGAGTTAGGTCAGAAATTAATTGTCAAAGGAGGTTGTAACAATTTAAAGGCACAATTCTATTGCTGCTGAAGTTTTGCTGTTTTGTAAAAAATAATAATTGTAACAGGTTCTTTTTGTTTTTACATTTTGTCTTAGGCTCTTAATTTTTGCTAATTGCTCAGAGGCCTTTAATTTTTTTGTAGTGAGCAACTAATAAGCCAAATAAATAAACAATGTGGCATACAATTATAGATACACGTATTCAGCTATTGAAGCAGCATTCTATATCCATTATGACTAGAACTTGTTGGAACGCCTAAGTGGTTAAAACAAGCATGTAGAGTACCTAGGGTGCATTCAGACAGGGGGAATATTGCAATAGTTTTCTTCATTATAATGCTGGTACTTCTGTCCTGGTTTTGAATATTCATTTCACATGGCAGTCCCTGTGGTTTTATGGGAATGTGGCTTTTTGACTGATACACCAACATGTCACAATAAATTTCATTCATATCAGTGGGCGTGTTGTTACACAATAACAATGTCACTGGACAACACTGCACTTCTGTTCCCTCATGGAAAAAAACAGGAAAGAATTGTATGCTGGTAAAAGGTAAATGACCCCTGACAGTTAAGTCCAGTTGCGAACGACTCTGGGGTTGTGGCGCTCATCTCGCTTTACTGGCTGAGGGAGCCGATGTTTGTCCGCAGACAGTTTTTCTGGGTCATGTGGCCAGCATGACTAAGCTGCTTCCGAAGAAACCAGAGCAGCACACGGAAATGCCATTTACCTTCCTGCCTGAGTGGTACCTATTTGTCTACTTGCACTTTGATGTGCTTTCAAACTGCTAGGTGGCAGGAGCTGGGACCAAGCAGTGGGAGCTCACCCCATCGCAGGGATTCGAAACACTGACCTTCTGACTGGCAATCCCTAAGTTCAGTGGTTTAGACCACACCGCCACCCGCGTTCCTGTATGCTGTATGCTGGTATATTGTCCCAAATTTTGTCAGTTTACTCCTGCAATTTTCCAGGTCAAGGGGACTGCAATTAATTTTTTTCTGGAATCAAACAACAGGAAAATGAATGCTAAATATTCCATTACTTTTCCAGAAGTGACTTTTACATCGTGTGAAAGTTCAGATATAATGTGGAAATTAACAGTTAGGGGGAAAGGAACAGGCTGCTGTATGAATGCAGCCCTCATTTGGCAATGTGTCCTTCCTTTCGTTTTAACATCTCTTCCCCTCATACACATAATACTCAGTTTATCTGCTTAGTTTAGCTAACATACCCCGCCACCCCTTTTCTTGATTCTCTTAACACTATTCGGCAGCATACTTGACTTTTGTAAAATCACATTTTTATGTGTTTTAAATGCCATATTGCTGTTTATTCCATCTGTTCCTTTCTGACTCTTGACTGGCCCTCAGTCGACATATTGGCAGAGGAAGACTTAGTGCCAAGAGATGGTGGAAACATTTTGCCATTGTACTCTTGCACAGCTTTTGAGGAGCCCCTGGTTTGCCGTTTTCTAAATTAGAAAATTAAATCCCTGCTCCCACTGAAGCCAAATCCATCACTGATTCAACTAGTATGAGGAAAAAGTAATAAGGACAACATTTCAGTAAATATTGGTGGGTCCTGCTAGCAACCTTACAACACATGTTGGAATCTCTTCAAGTGAAAGCTTTCCATTCCCCACGCGCTAATGTTGCAGCAGGTCAATGCAGTATATAATCATTGTAATCTGAAACTGAAATTCCAAGAGCATGCTGGATGAAATCCCACAGCCTCTGATTCAGTGGTTAAATGTGGGTTTTCCCAGAGAAGGTAGCAAGGGGAGGAAAAAGAAACCACTCAAACCTTGAAATCCCGGACCTGTGTCTAGAAACACGGTACAAAAAGAAAGCCCTCTCTCTGATTTGTGTTGTTTTTAAGTCTGCATTTAACTAGAAATCACTTTTACTTTCCATTCATAGTAGTTATTTTCTTCATCCAGAAAACTGCAGGGTGGACTATGTGGACACATGATTTTTCTTTATCAGAAGTCCTTTATTTAAGCAAGATTTACCTGCTGCTGAATTAAAAAAAGAAATATCCAAGGCAGACATAAAATTACCAAAATAGAGATAAAACCAACTGTTTTAAGAACAAATATACACAATAAAATTGCATGTGGGGGTAGGTTTGCTTCAACAAAAAAGTTTTTAACAGATATAAAACAAAACAGTACAATGAAGGTGCAAGCCTAATATCAATAGGCAGGGAATTCTATAGAACAGGTTCTTGCACATTAAAGAGCCATTTGTCACAGTAGGGCCGAATGAACACCACGCAGCAAAAGCCATGCATTTTGAACATTGCCATAGACGAGGTATACAATCTAAGCTTTTTTGTCTGCCTTTAGGAAATCTCTACAGATGTATTGCACAACGATTTGCAATGTACTCCACATAATAATTAGATGGGGGCATATTAAATGGTGGTGTTGGTCTAGGAAGGCAGTGGAGGCAGTGACATGTAAAGGATTCGCTGCTTCTCCTGGGCACCTCAAGTCTTATGCCTCCTCAGTTACCGCTACCATCACCTCCTATACCTAGAAGAGAGCCTAGTAGGCGGTTGTTGTTGTTGTTGCTGTTGTTTTACTATAAAGATGAAATTCTTATTCTCCCACCACAAATATAATGAATCCATAGTGAAATGTCAGCAACTGACACCATTGTAGGTAGAGCTACTCAGAAATAAATTTTGCTGAGTTCAATGGGATGTATGCCAGGTACATTGACAGGATGAGAAAACTTTGGGGCAGATTTTCTCTTTCTGTCACTCTGTATAACTCCTTTGGGCCAGCCCATGCATGAGCATGTGGAGCTACTTTTTTTTGGTCAAGGAAAATCACATTTGCATTTCTTCATCACCTTCCTATGTATTCATTTAGAACAATGAGCAGATGTTCTGCAAACAGAATTTAAATCACTTTTGTACTTTTGTACTTTTGTACTTGTGATGCTGTTGGACTTGAATGAAGCTTTTAAGTGGTCTGTTATATGGCAAGGGCTCCTCCTTGTGGAATGTCTGAATAGTATTTCATACACACAGAAGGAAACAAATGCAGATAACTTTAAAGTAAAACATAAGTCACCTTATTTAGGAGAGTGAAGATTTCTACAGGTGGGATCTAAAATGTTTTGATAACCTTTCTTATTCAGTTGTGTGTGTGTGTTTTAATGAAAAAGCCTTAAACCATTCATCTCTTCTTCATTTGGAAGACGCTCCATCCTGTTCATGATGTCCATGTCCCTGATTTCAACTAAGAACCAATAAAGGAGAAGCTGTGATAGTAATCCTGTGTATTCCATGTGGAATGGTAAGTCTGTCTGAGGAGAAGCAGGCCAGAAGAACACCTGTTTCAAGACCCAGTCCCAGAAATCATCAGCCCAAAACTCTGAGAAATACCAACTAACTGTCCAAGACCCTATGCTCCCACATCCTTCCTTGGAACTTTAAACAATCTACCCCAAAGGGCTCCAAATGAGAAAAGATCTCCTTAAAGTCCCATCCACTCTTCACTTGAAAGAAAGCGGGGCTGAGAATATTCTTTGGGCTTTAGAAATACCTAAGTGCCATACCACTTATTGGAGCAATGCACCTAGACATTGTATTGTGTGTATGCAGCTCAAATCATGAGCATTTATTTTGTGTGTGTGTGTGTGTGTGTGTATGTGTGTTCTGTTTTACAATTTAAAGACTCATTTTTACATCCTTAAGTTATCAATGACTTTCCTTCTTCTCTTTCCATAGTTGATCTTACATATCATCCCTGCATATTTTACAGAAACTATACCATTCAGTATCCCTTTATTACATCCATCATAACTTATTTGCACTGTTAAATTTATCTTAATGCTGCCAGCATTTTCAGTTGTACACAATTATTTCCCATATAGTCAATAAACATTTTTATTGAATAAACACAAACATTTAAAGCCCATGGCTTTCCCCACAGAATTCTAGGTAGAGTTGCCAGTCCTCCAGAGCTGACCTGAAGTGCCCAGGTTTTCTTGGTCCCCTCCAGGTGGCAAGTGATGGCATTGAATCTCCAAGTGGGTCTCAGTCTCCCCCCCCCCTCTCTCTCACTGTGCTACATGGGCAGCTTGCAAGCTTCAACCCAGCATGAGCAGACTATGAATTATAGCATAGACTCTTGGTGGCAGGCTCTTCACTTCTCCCCTCTTCCAATTAACCTCAGTTTCCAGGCTTCAGTGGTAGGAGGCAGGGCAGCAGAAGGGGAGAAAAACCTAGACTGCACTCGAGAGGAAGAGAGATTTATGAGTGCATATGAGTGCCTGGTGTGACGTGTAGGTTGCAGAAGCAACGGCACCACATCTCTCATTCCAGCTGGACCAGGGAACACCTACTTTAGCTAAGGTTTCTGTCTTAATTTCCAACCAGTGACATATTTGTTCATTTGTTAGACGTTGTGTTTTAATTTGAACAATGTGTTCTCAGTGACTGTGGTTAATGTATCATGCTTAATGACATCAGCAGTTCCTTCCCTGTGACATCACCAGGGGAGGGTCACTTGCCATGACATCACCAAGTTCTGCCCCTGGGTCTCAAGGTCTCAGATGCTCCTGACCTGGCAATTCTAATCCTAGCAACTGTGCCCCACACATGGTTACAGTTCCCAGCACCCTTAACAAACTATACTCCCCACGATACTTTGTGCCTTAGATGTATGATGTGTACTTAGCCAGTGGATTTTGCTGTAGCTCTGTCTTTGTTACCCAATTCCTTCATGAAGCATGTGTCACAAAAATCCACCACCTGCCCTCACTAGAGGTTACCAGTTACTGTCTGCAGCAATCTGGGGCCCCATGTTGTCCTTAACATGGTTCTAGTCAGTTCCTGAAGAAACCCATTGGGCATCTGTGAAACCCAGTTAGTTATGTATTGTAGCTGGGATCTGTCTGTCTGGAGAGATAATGTCATGAACTGACAGGACGATGGGGAGGAGGAAGAGGATCTCAGTGAGGCAAGCAGGGGCTGGGGAATGAAGTACTCACAAGGTGACAGAGGATGGTGAAGGGATGGGGGTCAATACACAGGAAGCAGAGCAGCAGGACCCATCAGCAGAGTCAGAGGGCCCCCTGTCTCACAGACATGGCAGGCTCTGAGGTGTAGGAAGCTGTGGGTAGGGCACTTCAGCAGGCTGAGGCAGACAATGGCCCACAGCCAAGCTCCCTAGCTGGCCAGGTGGGGCTCACTAACTCTGGGAGATTCCTCAGCTAGAGTAGACTTAGAACAGGTGAGGGCCCTATGCTTCATGAAGCCCAGATGCTGCAATCAGCATGCAAAGTATAAAAGGGCAGCAGAGCTGACAGGCTGTTTATGCTCAGCCGCTCCTTGATCTCCAATTCAGGTTTGACTCTGGACTGTATCCTGAGTGCTGCATTTCCTCACATTTGGCCTTTGCTTGAGTGGACTGACCCTAGGACGTTGGACTTGGCATACTGACTTGATGCCAGGTAGATCAGGGGTTCAGGACAGACAACAGAATGTGCCTTAGGGGGTGAAGGCAAACTGCTGGAGAACCGCAGTGCCTGCTGTGGCTGCAGGCACTAGTAATTAATAACTGCTGCCTTTGGTGTTATTTCTGATGTGTTAGAAGCACCAAAGTGACCTTCCCAGGGCACAAGCCTGGGCAGTGTATATGGAGGTCCTGGGCTGCCCACAGAAGACCCTTCTCTTGACTTTGCTGATGTGGTCCAAAGGAAGGCACAACAATATATTTGGCACCAGCTTGGCTCCAGGAGTTGCTAGGAGGTACACAACCATCTTAAGGACCCCACTCTGGATTTGTGTAAGGTTTACTCCTTAGCCTTTTCTTCTTCCAATGGTGTCCTGCAAGACTGTGGGTAAGTTGTGCATTACAGGAAATTAAATTGGGTTTTTGTACTTTTCCAAGAATATGGGTGTTCAGGAGTTGTCTGAAAAAAATAATCTGGTAAATACAAACTGACCATCAGGAATCTGTTTTCCAGTAGTAGAGCTATTAGTGAAAATGACCATGTGAGTTCACAAGATTGGCTTCAACTAGTGACAATGGTACAGGTGATCAGAAATCTTATTGGCATCAATTACACAGCTTCAGATCCATGAAATGGCCAATTACTAATGGCCTGTTTTCGGTCCACCATAAGAAATTGCTTGCCTCTGCTGGGCTAATTACTTCTCTGTGACCCCCCTACAAGCTCTGAAGGCAAGTTCTCTGTGTTATCAAGACTGGTATTTGAGAGAGGTGACTTAAAAGGCCCATAATAAGTACATAATTTCTGTGGCAACATCTGTGGCAATCAACTCTTTGAATCTTTACTCTTTTTGAACTCACACATGATTTGATCTGTTAACTGCTTCAGGGTTTCCATTGACATCCCTCCCCCCTGGGGCGACAATCTGGGGAATGCTAGGAAATAACAACATAGTATGAATTTGTCTTTTCTCTTTGTGTAGTGCAATGAAAGATTTTTTATGAAGCATTAAAAACAAAACAAAAAACAATGCTTTCTTCTGCTTGATATCATCTGCTAATATGAAGTACTTTTTTAAAAAAGAAGAAGAAAAAAGTCTGATAATTCCTGAATCAAAACCCCTGGGTTATGATCATTAGCTAGTTTTACATATCTAGTTGTCATGTATGAGCTTTGTGAAGAAAATAAATATCCAGATGCTTACATAATTTATGTCCTGAAGCAATTATACCTGTATGTATAAATAGATATATTTGACATAAAGTATCTTTGTTCTGGGACGCAGGTGGCGCTGTGGGTTAAAGCCTCAGCGCCTAGGACTTGCCGATCGAAAGGTCGGCGGTTCGAATCCCTGCGGCGGGGTGCGCTCCCGCTGCTCGGTCCCAGCGCCTGCCAACCTAGCAGTTCGAAAGCACCTCCGGGTGCAAGTAGATAAATAGGGACCGCTTACCAGCGGGAAGGTAAACGGCGTTTCCGTGTGCGGCTCTGGCTCGCCAGATGCAGCTTTGTCACACTGGCCATGTGACCCGGAAGTGTCTCCGGACAGCGCTGGCCCCTGGCCTCTTAAGTGAGATGGGCGCACAACCCCAGAGTCTGTCAAGACTGGCCCGTACGGGCAGGGGTACCTTTACCTTTACCTTTTATCTTTGTTCAGAACAATAAAACAATGGCAACAATTCTCCTGGGACTAATTTGTTTTCCATGTGGCACCATGGATATTTTTAGGGCATTTATTTATGTACTAATGTATAATGTCCTCTTCTGCAGATGTTAATATTTGAAGTCTGAAATCAAAGCAAACTACTTTTAAAACCTGAAAAAAACTACCTTGTCATTTCCTTTGAAATGGACACCCCTCTATTGCAACATTTCACTTTCATTGATCCACTCTGCCAGTTGCGAAGGAGTGTTGGGACCAAGCTCCCCTCTCCCCTCTCCCCTCCCCTCCTTATGTGCTGCCCTTGGCATGAAGATCCTGGGTTGTGTTATTGCTGGCTCATGATCTTGAATTGATTCCCTGGTTTGTTACCCGACATTCAGCTACAGCTCCCTGATTCAGATATAGTCAGGGACTCTGAATTAGTAATAGAGGGAAGAGGCTGGACAAGGAAGGAGCACTTGTCCTCTTTGTTAGTTTCTGGCTTCATAAATCTAATTTGTTTTAGTACTTCCGCTTGTTGGGTTGTCAATTTCTCTTGATTTCCTTGTTTTATCTTTTGTAAACCACTTGGGGATGGCAGGATATTTACAATCAAGTGGTGTATGAATCTTATAATAATAATAATAATAATTTATTATTTATATCCCGCCCATCTGGCTGGGCCTTCCCAGCCACTCTGGGCGGCTTCCATAAAAACCAAAAATACAGTAAAATCACACGTTAAAAACTTCCCTGAACAGGGCTGCCTTAAGATGTCTTCTGAATGTCAGGTAGTTGTTTATCGCTTTGACATCTGCTGGAAGGGCGTTCCACAGGGTGGGTGCCACTACCGAGAAGGCCCTCTGCCTGGTTCCCTGTAGCTTTGCTTCTCGCAATGAGGGAACCGCCAGAAGGCCCTCGGCGCTGGACCTCAGCGTCCGGGCAGAATGATGGGGGTGGAGACGCTCCTTCAGGTATACTGGACCGAGGCCATTTAGGGCTTTAAAGGTCAGCACCAACACTTTGAATTGTGCTCGGAAACATACTGGGAGCCAATGTAGGTCTTTCAAGACCGGTGTTATATGGTCTCGGCGGCCGCTCCCAGTCACCAGTCTAGCTGCCGCATTCTGGATTAGTTGTAGTTTCCGAGTCACCTTCAAAGGTAGCCCCACATAGAGTGCATTGCAGTAGTCCAAGCGGGAGATAACCAGAGCATGCACCACTCTGGCGAGACAGTCCGCAGGCAGATAGGGTCTCAGCCTACGTACCAGATGGAGCTGGTAAACAGCTGCCCTGGACACAGATTTGACCTGTGCCTCCATGGACAGCTGTGAGTCCAAAATGACTCCCAGGCTGCGCACCTGGTCCTTCAGGGGCACAGTTACCCCATTCAGGACCAGGGAATCCTCCACACCTGCCCGCCTCCTGTCCCCCAGAAACAGTACTTCTGTCTTGTCAGGATTCAACCTCAATCTTATGAAATTGTTTGATTTGATTTCTTACCCGTACTTTACCATAAGGTCCCATGGTACGGTATACAATTATAAAGCAGTTCCAACATTTAAACATGAAAAGTGTAAACACAAAATGTCAAAAACAGTTAAATGCCAATGACAGGAAGAGCCAACTAAGTCTAGTGTTTTTCCCACATCCTCTTCCATGATGAGGTCTATAAAGGCAATGCTGAAACTGAGGGGGAGGAAACGAAGAGGCTGTCCCACCTCCTACCCCAGTCTGGTTGTAATTAAGAAGGCAGATGGGTGGTGGGATCCTGAGGGCAGACTAAGGCTGTTGGGGTAGTTCCCCATGCACTCTATTGGAGAGCCCCCAATGATGAAGCTGGTCATTGTTGTGTCTCAAGTATTCAAACTAATTCAATTCAAACAAATTCTGTTCCTCCTTTACAATGAACTGGGTGACCTATGTAGGTAGAATTTGGCCAGGTGACACTGTTCAGCCTATATTGTGAAATTAATCTGTTTTGCATTGAAACTTCAGCAGCCTGAACAGAAAGGGTTAACATATCTGGCTCTTGTACTCTCAGCGGTGAGTCACTTTCTTTCTGTGTATTTAACTTCCTTTTCCTTCAGCTGCATAGGGAAAGCTGACAGTCACACTTGTGGATACAAGAAGGCACACAGATGTACAGCAGATGTAGAACAGCTCATAATATAACTATCAGGCAATTCTACTTTGTTCCTGGGAAAGCTGTAGAGTTTATTCTTAGGCTCAGATTGGTAACTTGGAGAATTCAGATAAGTGACATGTTCTTCTTGGCTCAGTGTTTTAACCTTGCTCTGCTTAGCTTTTCTTGTTTCCCTTTACTTTGAGACTCTTTCTGCTTACAGCTGCACCCTACATCCACTAACTTGGGAATAAAGCCTATTCAATTGAATAGGACTTAACTATGGAGTAGCCACAATTAGGATTGCACTAGCATACCTTCCAACATTTCTCCAATGAAAATAGGGACGTCCCATTCCATAATGATAATTTTACCATTTATACCCACCCATCTTACTATGTTGTCTCAGCCACTCTGGGCAGCTTCCAATATATATAAGAAAAAATAAACATTAAAAAACCCTTCCCAATACAGGATTGCCTTCAGACAGTTCAGAGGTTGGATAACTCCATACCGTCCAACATTTCTCCAATGAAATAGGGACATCCTAAGGAAAAGCGGAACATTCTGGGATCAAATCAGAAACCAGGATGACTTCTCTAAATCAGATGTCCCTGGAAAATAGGGACACTTGGAGGGTCTGCACTAGCATACATCAATATTTCCTGGCCCTGTTCTCTTTGATGCCACACTATAATTCTCCAGCTGACTGTTGTTAATGCGGAACTTTGAAACATGAAAAGCTGCCCATTAGAGGTATGGCTGTATCTGTCCATGTTGACCAATAACTTTACCATATTTAGTATTTCACAGACAATTGTTCCTTCCCATCTTACTCAGACATTATCCCCCACCCTCAAGATGTTTCCTCTGAAAAGAAGCTAGTAATGCTTTAGTCATAAACGGGTCTATGCTGTGACTTGTAATCATATAGCTAAAATTATCTTTTGCTGGAGCAAAAAAAATAGGGAGTTCATTATAAGCTGTGCAAATACTCTGTATGACAGGGAGGCAATTTGGCTACTTAGCACATCCTGTGTCTCCTGCTCTGATTCTATTTCCACCTCTGGTTTAAAATAGTAAACCTAACATTAAAATAATAAGCACTCTTTAGCCCTTAATACACAATGTGTCAGGGACAAGCACTTTAAAACTTGCTGCCCTATGGCTAGGAATTTATTGGGACTCATGAAGGAATGCTGCACACACAATCGTTTTTACTTGGTAGCAAACCATTGGAACTTCCTGCCAAGAATTGGGCTGTGGATGGTCCTCTTATTCTACTTTTGGAAAACACATTTCCTTTAGCTATACAGAATTTTTGTGTGAGAGACATCAGGCTGCACACTCTGCCACGCTGTTGTGGTGGTGGTGGATTGGACTGATGGGATCATGTGGGTGGATCATGTGATCATGCCGATAGCCTGCAGAAAGCTAGGGATGCAGATGTGGCAGTGGATCTGCCATGTCCTGGTCCTGCCTGGCTGGGATTTGAATTGTCCTACTTATAGTTTTGCCTGAAACTATGAAATTCAGCTGCAGCAAACTGATCACATATTCAGTTCTGAATTGTTTTATTTGAATTTTATTGGAATGTACCTAAACTACCACTACTTCTGATAGTTCCCTGTTCTGAGACTATTTGAAATGGCTTTCCTAGAGATACAAAACTGCGATGGGATGCACCCCTAGAGTAGGGGGTGGGAATTGATCCCGTCTGCATTTAATGCTGAATTTATCAAATTTTCACTTCCTGAAACAATCTGAGAACCAAAATAGTCATTATTTGAAATTTGTACTGCTTTGAATTTTTCTATGTGGCTCTCCAACCAAAGGACATTTACAAGAATGAATATATTAGGGGAAGTGTGGATAAAAATGAATATATTAGTGCAAGCAAATTTAAGAGCAGGAAAATGAGAAATTGGCAAAACCTTATCTGTACCCTAAATACATTGGCTTGAATCTAAGGCAGAGCATCTTCTGAGCACAGTTCCACTTCCAGAATGACTTGACCGGACATAGTGGAAGACAGCTTTCACTGATCCTCACTTATACCTCTTCTGTCCTCTGAAATAATAATCTGGGATGTTGAGGGGCCATCTGGAGAGTAACATGAGAGGTGATGCAGGAAGCTACAGGGGAAAGTGGGTCCCATCCATGAACAGAAGACCTTACACTTGTGGACACCGTTGCTGGTTTTTATCTTTTGTATTTAGATTTTAGTCATCTAACTACCTGCTAGGCTAACCATACACTAAAGGAAACATATATTCACCAGATCAAATGAGGTGATATAAAATAATATATGGATCCTCCCCATTAACCTCCCCAAAGACCAGCCTCCTAGCCGATGCATATCTGAAGCTCTCAAATCTTTTGCTTTAAGCAATATAGAAATGCAGGAGTCTCCATAATATATTAGCAGTCCCAGGGTTTCCATGAACAAATAATAATAATAATAATAATAATAATAATAATAATAATAATAATAATAATATGCTGCCCATCTGACTGGGTTACTCCAGCCACTCTGGGCAGCTTTCAACAAATTAAAACACAGTAAGAAATATGGAGAAATGAATGAGGATGGAGGGTGCCCAGTTGTAGTTCCACAATATGCTAACGTTTGCATTAAGTAAAATAGTTTCACAAATAGCAGAGTGCATTTATTATGTCCCATGAACTACATCTTGCACAAAGAAGAAGTAGATGCAAAGTAACTTGCAAACAGCAAATAAATCTGTGTGCCGTAGCGTCAAAAGAGTTTTGAATATGAACAAACAAAGGGGGAAAAGGAGAAACTGCTGCCTGTACTTTGTCATGCGGTTTCAAAGTTTGTGGAATTTTTTTTTTATTTAAAAAAAATCCCCTGGTCTAGTTGGTAGCAGTACAGTTCTTTAGATGTTTGTCAGCACACTTCCCTCAGTATAACACCATAGCATGGGAGCCGCTTTTCAAACATCTAACAAGTAAGGCACTTCCTTTTTCTATTTAGGAAAGAAACAGACATTGTCGTCTGTTGAGAGGTTTCAAATTAATGCGGTGTGAATTATTTTGCATTTTAACACGACCCTCGGGGTATTGATATTTTAGTAGAAGTATACTATTTCATTCAGGTTTCTGCTTGAATTGATGCACAATTACTAGGCAGCTTTTTAAAAAGTCTGCCCCCGGCCTGCTGTATATGATGCTTTCATTCATGACTGGAGCATAGGACAAGTGTTGGAGTATTTGTAACAGGGTAAGAGGCAGCATCTTGGGGCCTTTTCAGGTGGCAAGCTAGAGAGTCATGCTATGCCTTAACATGCTCCATGTGGGAAGCAGCCTTCTATTGAGTCAAACTCATTGGTCCAGCCAGGTCTGTTATTGCCTAAACCAGGGGATCCCAAACTTGGGTCTCCAGTTTTTATTGGACTATAATTTCCATCATCCCTGACCACTGATCCTGCTAGCTAGGGATGATGGGTGTTGAAGTCCAAAAACAGCTGGAAACCCAAGTTTGGGAAACCCTGGTCTAAACTGACTGGCAGCATGTCTCTGGAGTTCTAGGGAAGGGGCTTTCTCTGACCCATATGGAGGTGGAATCTGGGACCTTCTGTACACAAGGCAGCAGCTCTATCATGAGGCAGCCTCTGCTTCTCCTACCTTTACTTCTACCTTTACTTCTGTCTCACCACCAGCAAGGACAACAAGGACTCAAATCATGGCACAGGGCAGGTGGGTGGAAAGGGGTCAACAGGGCAGGGTAGGAATGCGTGCGAGATGCTATGGCCATCTTGGATAATTTAAACCTCTTTGAGACTTTCTACAATCAAGTGGTATTTCAATTTTATGAAATAAATAATGGTTGTAATGCTAAAACATTAAAAGTTGCACAATGAAAGGAAACCTACCTTTGCTGCCTGGCTGTTTCTGCATTACCAGTGGTCTGATAAGCAAATACAGCATTCTTTTATTACATGAGTTGTATTAAAGGACCTGAAATATGTATGTTAAGGGGAACATCAGTTGAACGGTTAATATTTTTAACAACTGGCCATTGTGCACATTCACCAGGTCTCATGGAAAATGTGCATATAAGCCTCCCCCCCCCCTGAAGAGGGAGCTGTGCATATTTCTCCAAGAGGACTTGTGAAAGGAGCATGTGTTGACTGAATTTTGTACATTATTTGGAAGCATGCACAATTCCCCAAAAACCTTAGGGTATGTGCATATCTTGATTGCATTTTCAACATTCACTAGGCCATATATGCATTATCTGGTCAGTATGCGTAGTCTCCAAGAAACATGCCATTTTCCACCTCTTGTTCAGAAGTCTATAATCTCCTTCTTTCACAGCCCATGTGACAGCACCTGCCAGCCCAAGGCCTGAGCCAGTTAATATTGCAGGGCTTTCAACATGGAGGTCCCCTCGTTCCCCATCCCTACTGTGATACTGGTTCTCTAGAAATTCTCCTCCATACATTCAAAAATGCACGAGAGGGATTTCTGGAGATGGTTAATTACTGCACCAGCATGGTGTAGTAATTAGTGTTGACCTAGGAGACGAGGGGTTAAATCCTAACTCAGCCATGAAGCTCATTGGTTGACTCTAGTAAGCTTCTTTCAGCCTAACCTACCTCATAGGGTTGTCGTGAGGACAGAATGGGGAGGAGAAGAACCATGTAGCACACCTTGAGCAACTTGGAGGAACTGTGGGATACAAATGTAGAATAAACCCACAAACTAGTAGGAGCTCTGTAATTCATTAAGGGCTAATTATTGCACTTTTGCTAGTAGTTATATAATTGGTTCCTCTGCTTGGAATTAGAAAGGAGGCTTTCATCCAATTTTTGTTTTCAGAAATTGAAAGCAAGTTTTAGTACTCCAGTCCACATTATGTGAGTACAACTCTCCAAGTGTCATGAAGCTGTTAGCATATATTGCTGTTCCAGGCACACACAGTATGGGCAACTCGATAAAACGGATAATTTGTTTTTGCATAAATATTTGCTTAGCAAATTATATACAAAATATATGATGCTTCATCATCCCTGGCTATTCAAATCTGATTAGTCATCTTGTGTTTAAAAGCATTTATGATTAGCCCTTTCAGGCAAACTAGTAGCAAGTCAAGGGACACATCTTGGGGTGGTTTGCACAGCCAAGTAGCCACACATTTTCCCCAGTGATCTTCTACATGAAGGCTCAACTGCATAGATAAACTCTGATGTGGACAGTGCAAGGCATACCTAGAAACAGCTGCAGTCATTCCTACAAAAATGGCTGTATTTCCCCAGCTTCTGCCATCACACAAGCACTTTGCCTGCTCTTGTGATTTTTCCTGATTCATTCTAACAATTTCTCTTTTTTTAAAGAAAAAGAATTAAACAAAACAATACAATACAAAAATGAAAACACCACACAACACCAACCCCAAAACATTAAATTAACAAAATCAAACAAACACAATTTAAAACACATCTAATAAGTTCAGCATCTTAACTTTCATTTACTTGTTTCAACGACCTCCTCACACCTCCCTTTTTGTATTCCACTTTAATTAACTGTTTCAGCAATCCCTTTCCATCTTCCTCTGTTTTCTGTCCTGTAATTTATCTTAACATATTCTAACCTTATTTTTCCCTTTAATATATAATTGTCTTAACATATTTTAACCTTATTTTCCCTTTAATACTCTAATAATCTATTTGTACTTAATTCCTTGTAACATTTCTACTAAAGCCATATAACTCCTTTCCAACATTTTTCTAACACTCATTAATTTTACAATATTTTTATAAATAGTCTTTAAACTTTTTCCAATCTTCTTCCACCGACTCTTCTCCCTGGTCCCGGATTCTGCCAGTCATATCCGCCAATTCCCTATAGTCCATCAACCTGGTGATCTTCTGTCCAATGCTCTTAACTCTTTTCCAAGTCCCTTCTGCGAGTCTTCTTCATATTTATACATGAGCTTTACTTTGTCTCCCACTGATCTTATTTTCATTTTCCTTCCTTTGAGGCTGAAGAGTAGATCTCGGGGAAACTCCCACCTAGAGATGATTTTGTTCCTTCTCAACAGGGCAACCAAATCTCCGTAGTTAAACCCAAAATCCAAAACATATTTCGGGACGTCTTTCAAAATTTCCACTATTGACTGTTGTTCTTTTTTTAAAAAAATAATATTTATTACTTTTAGAGCTTACAAAAAAGAAAAGGAAGACAAAAGAAAAGAACAAAAAAGAGAAAAACAATACAATACATAAACAATACAAAACACAACCTTAACACATTAAACTAACACAATAAACCAAACCAAACAAAACAAAACAAAAACAATTTAAAAACATACATCATACCTTTTCCATATTCTATCTTTCATTCCCTTGTATCATTGACCTCCTCTCACCTCCCTCTTTGTATTCCACTTCCATTGTTTCAGCAATTCGTTTCCATCTTTCTCTATTTTCTATCATATAAATGTCTTAACATATTTTTAATCTTATTTCCATTAAAATTAATATACTTATTTAAGCTTAACTCCTTATAGCATTTCAGCTAAAGCCATAAAATTTCCTTCCAACATTTTTCTATCACTCAATAATTTTACAATATTTCTATATATAGACTTTAAATTTCCAATCTTCTTCCACCATCTCCTCTCCCCAGTCTCGGACTCTGCCAGCCACTTCCGTCAACTCCATACAGTCCATCAACCTGGAGATCTTATGTCCGAGGCTCTTAACTCTTTTCCACGTCCCTTCTGCCAGTCTTCTTCATATTCTTTGATGCTAAAGAGCAGATCTCGGGGAAACCCCAATCCAACGATACTTTTATTCCTTCTCGACAGGTCAGCCAGATTTCCATAATTAAAGCTAGGATCCATAAAGTATTTCAGGGCATGTTTCAAAATTCCTCCAAATCCAAAGGCCCCCAGAACTCCAATCTCCTCCTGACCCAAGTCCATATTCCAAAAGTCAGTTAATCCCTGCATAGAGGGATCTTTCCAACTTTCCTTTTCTAGTCCAGGTCAGGCTCCGATCTTCAAAATCTGAGTTTTTCTAGTCTCAATCATAAAGGGCCTCCACTTGTAGACCTCAATTTGCCTCTGTAAGGCTAAGGCTCCCCCTTGGGTTCGACAACAGCAACTTTCTCCTTCTCCTTTTCAGCAATTTGTCCTGTTGAAATAGATTCCTGTGCCAAATCCTGAATAATTTCTGTATTGGTCTCACTTTTGGTTCCAAAATGTCAATTTTAGTAGTCATAGCATCCATCTTTTTATGAAGCTGTTCCAACAGGTGGCTTATCTTAGAAAATGCAGTCCATAAGGCTTCTCCTGTCGACATTCTTGAATGTCCAAGGTCTGTGCTGATCCCGGGGGGAAGGTTACCGTTGGCGTAGTCAAAGTCCGGTCCTGGGTCACTAGCCTGGAATCAGTCCACAAGGAGCGGGGCGAGGTCCGAAGCAGGAAACCGGGCGGGGACAGGAGCACTGGAGAATCATGTCTGGGTCTGGGCAGGAACAGGTACTCAACAACGACGTTGCTCCCACAACCTGGGACCGGGCCGACTGGCCTTTATCTGTTCTGAGGCCAGGGGCGGTCCCTGCCCCTAGGAGACCTGCCTCTCTTGGCCTTAAGGCAAGCACTCCTCCTGGGAGAAACTAGTTCCCTTCACCTCTCTGCCCTGAGCCTTTGCAGTTCCGGAGAGGCTAAAGGGTTACTGGGCCCAGGGGGAGACGCACCTGCAAGCACTGAGTCCTCAACCACCTCTGGAGCCAGAGTGGGATCACCTGGTGCCTGCTCCTGAGGATCCGGCACAGGTGCAGGCGCTTCAGAATCAAGGCCCTGCCCCAGTTCAGCCAGCCCTGGAGGTGGGGACTCCTGTGCAGTCTGGGATTCCTCTGGTTCAGCCTCTGAATCAGAATCCCAGGCCATCACAAAGGTCAATCTCTAGTTCCCACAGTTCTTATCAAGTAGCTGGAGATTTCCCAGCTCCACTCTTGTAACAGTTTCAAAAGCTCCCTCTAGAGGGGAACAGTCTCCACTTGTATCGATCTTTTCCAACACAGATCAAAAAGTAAAGATAGTTTCAATTTTCAGATACTTTTCCTCCCTTTTAAACGCAGAAGCGGACAATGGAAACAATATATTTCTCTTATTTAACTGTCAACATCCGTTCTCTTCGCTGTCAATGAACTCTCCCGAAACGTCAATCACTGGGAGCCCGTTCCCAGGTTCAGAGCAGTGGTAATTTAATTTTAATCACTCTCTCCTGCAGGATACACAGTCCAAAATTCCCCCCCTCTTCTCCTGCTTCCAAGGGGGGTCTTATAATTTCAATCGATGGAAGTTTAATCCTTTACATAAGGCTTTCCAAGACCTTATCTTGTAAGCTCTTTGCTTCAGTCTATTTACAAAAGGGGAAGGCGGACTTCCTGTTTTGAACCTTCCCCGTTCGATGCCAAATTAAGATATTTAAAGATCCAATTTTCCTTTTTACTCACGGGTTGTTGTTTAAAATCCAATTGTCCACAAGAAAAAGTCAGTGCTCTCCGGCAACAGCAATGCGGCTTCACTCCGTGAAAGAAGCGGTCGATTCAAAGCACCGCGCCGCTCACCCCACGTCGCTCCAGATCCCCAAAACAGGGTTTTCCTGCGAGTAGGGGAGGCGCAAAAGGTGCCAGCTGAATCCCAGGTTCACAGGCTTCTTCTGCCTGTGATTTCAATGGGTCTCCGCCTTCGCCGTGGCGGTTCAGACCCAACTTTCCACGGAGCAAGTTCCTCCCGATCAGAGGAGCTCCGCCATTGCCGGGGGCACCAACCCGGAAGTCCTTGACTGTTGTTCTTCTATGTTCTTCTGGTAGTTCCAACAGTTTCTTATTTTGTTCTTCTCTTTTTTCCCTCCTCTTCCAAGTCCAAAGGCCCTCAGTTTTAATATCTTCTTGACCCAAGTCCCGGTCCCAAAAATCATCAAATTCCTGTGTGAGGAAATCTATCAAACTGTCCTTCTCCAGTTCAGGTAGGGCTCTGATCCTTGAAATCTGATTTTCTTTAAACTCAATCATAGCAGGCATCAACTTATGGTCATCAAATTGCATCTGTAAGGCTGGGACTCTCTCTCTCTCCAATCGTGTTACTTTAGGTTCAACAGCAATAACTTTCTCTGCAGTTTGCCATGTCAAAGTAGATTCCTGTATCAGTTTCTGAATAGTTTCTGTATTGGTGTTCTCTTTTTGCCCCAAATTGTCGATTTTGGTAATTACCACATCCACCTTTTTGTGAAGCTGTTCCAATGAGTCACTTATGTTACATAATACATCCACTAAGGCCTCTTCTGTCAACATTCTTAACCGATTCATTTTTTAAAAAATATTTATTAGCATTTTCAAAAAACACACAAAAACAACAATTAAACAAAAAATAACAAAAATACAAAAATCCACAATTTAAAAGGAAAAGACAGTTAAAAACACATAAAATTCCAATTACTTATTTTCATTTAACTTATTTCTCAGACCTCCTCACACCTCCCCTTCTTGTATTCCAATTTAAATTATTAATTCAGCAAATTCTTAACCTTATTTTCATTTAATTTAAACCATTTTAAAAACCAATTTTAACTTATCCAAATTTAAACATCAATACTTAAACATCGTTGCTCATTCTTAAACATTTTTCCTAAAGTCGACCAAAATTTCCCTTCCACGGCTTTCCCCAATTCGAAACAAATAGCAAAACAAAATAAAAACAAAGCAAGTTATAGTTATATACCCTTTGGATTCCCAGACTCCACCCACCCCTTTCCCGGTTTCAGTCCCCAGCAAGTATTCATCAGCTCAATATATTGTTTAGCCTGGAGATCTCACATCCGAGGCTCTTAAATCTCTTTCGGTTCCTCTCTGCCGGCCTTTTTGATAGTCCTTAATGTTGAACCCCAAATTTCGGAGTGGCTTCGGCCCAACAGGATCCATGTTTTTTCCAGCCAGCCCTCCATACTTAAAGATAGAGCCTATGGGGTACTCCAAATCTTGTTTCATATTCCTTTCAAGTCCAAATGTCCCCAAAGCTCCAACTTCCACCTTGATCAAATTTATAATCCTTCGGTCTTCAGATCTCCACATGAGGGGATCTCTCAGTTTTAAGCTCACCAATTCAGGCCAGGCTTTCCACATCAAATTACTATTCTCCTTTGTTGCCTTCATGTCAGGCCACAGATTGCAACTCTCATTTGACATCTGCAGAATTACAGCTCCTCCTTCCTTTTCTTCAGGGACAGCATATGTCTCCTTCTCCATATTCTCATAACTCTCAAGTTTCTCTATTTGTCCAATTGTATGAGCTTCCTGCTTCAAATCCTTATCAGCTTCCACAAAATTGTTTGCTGCTAAGACCAGAGTTGTGACACTTGTAGCCAAAACATAAATTTCACCTTGTAACTTTCCCAAGAGAACAAATGTTCTATCCAGCTCAGTCTGTATTTTCCCTCCTCCAGCCATTCTTGTAGTGTCCTAAACCCCCTCTAGGGGGATTTTGGTTCCTTAATGTTTTCAGCTCAAATCCAATAATCAAGCTAATTTGTATCAGTCCTTCCTTATTTTCGACAAATTGTAACGAATATAACCAGCAGAAATGACAGAAACAAAGTTCTCTTTTTCCTTCTGACAGCCAATTTGACAGCTGTCAAACTCTTCAGTACTTCATCAACAGGCTCTCTCATGGGACGCTCCCGGGTCCGGGGGGGGGGGTGAAACTTCAGCTCTCAAAGTTAATCTCTTATCCTCCAGTAAAATTTCTTATAGTGTCAAACCATGAAGGTTGAAGTCTTTTAGAAAAAGAAAGAAAGGATTCTCTCGACCTTAGATGGCAGGTTCTTTGCTTTAGATTATCTACAAAGAGGGGGGTGGACTTCCTTTTTAACCCTTCCCCGCTCGTTCCTAATTCAACAAAAAAAATTCTTTAAATTCCAAATTCCATATTACTCACGGGTTTTTACTTTAAAGTCCAATTATTCCAAGGGAAAAGTCAGCGCTCTCCGACAATGGCTTGCGGCTTCACTCCGCAGAAGGAGCAATGTACTCTCAGCACTGTGCCGCACCCCGTCCCTGTTCTGGAGCCTTTAAAAAGGCTCCTTCGCAGTTTGGGGGACGCTAATGGTGCCCGCCGAGTCACCAGGTTCACAGGCATCCACGCCTGTGATTTTTAAGGGTCCCCGCGTCGCCACTGCAGACAAGACCCGATCCTGCGGAGCAGATTCCCTCCGGAGCTCGGAGGGAATCTGCCATTAGTCGATGGCGCTAACCCAGAAGTCCTCCATTCTTAACCGTTTCAAGGTCCCCAGAATCTCACAGGTTTTTATCTTGCAGCTGGAAATTCCCCCAGCTCAACTCTTGTGACAGTTTCAAAGGCTTCCTCTAGAGGGAAACAGTTTCTATTTGTATTAGTCCTTTTAAACTCAATTCCAACAATAAAGTTAGTTTCAATTTTCTGTTACTTTTACTCCTTTTTAAACGCAGACAGAGACAGTGGAAACAATGTATTCCTCTTATTTAACTAACCGTCAGTGAACGTTCTAATCACGGTCAATGAGCCTTCCAGAACACGTCAGTCCTGTTGGCAGCCCGTTTCCAGGATCAGAACGGTGGTATATTAACTCTGTTCGCTCTCTCCTGCAGGTATACTCAGTCCAAAACTTTCCCCCCTCTTCTCCTGCCACCAAGGGGGGTTTAGTATTTTTTACTGATGGAAATTTAGTCCTTTACAATAGGCTTTCCGAGACTTCAGCTTGCATTCTCATTGCTTCAATCTATTTACAAAAGGGGAAGGTGGACTTCCTGTTTTAGACCTCCCCATTTCGGCACCAAATTAAGACGTTTAAAATCCAATTCTCCGCTCTACTCATGGGTAGTTGCTTTAAGATCAAATTGTCCACAGGAAAAAGTCAGCGCTCTCCGGCAACAGCTATGCAGCTTCGCTCCGTGGAAGAAGCAGTCAATTCAAAGCACCGTGCCGCTCACCCCATGTCGCTCCGGATCCCCGAAACCGGGTCTCCCTGCAAGTAGGGGAGGTGCCAAAGGTGCCAGCCGAATCCCACGTTCACAGGCTTCACCCACCTGTGATTTCTAGTGGGTCTCCGCCTTTGCCGTGGCAGCCAGACCCAGATTCCCACGAAGCAAATTCCTCCCAATCAGAGGAATTCTGCCATTACCGGAGGCGCTAACCCGGAAGTCAGCCATTCTAACAATTCTCCATGCAACTGTGTCTCTGTTTACTTCTTCTTCATCTCATTATGAACCAATCATAGTCTCAACAGATTAATGCATATGAATAGAAGGACATACATTATAGCCACAGTCAGAGTTTTTGATGAGCATTTTTACAACATGGTCTTTTACTGAATTTATACGTGAACTACACTTTATTGCTTCCTTTCAAATAAATGTAGGCTTCTAAGCTTGCTACCAGTTTAAAAAACAAAACAAAAAGTCAAATTCAGGTTGAATATTGAAGGTCACCTTCAAATCTTGCTCCAAATCTTCTAGTGTACTTCCCATCACCATCCTTTAAATTAATCTGATTCTGAATACATGAATAAGCATTGGGCAGATATTCCATTTCTCATCCTGTTTCTAGTTTTCAAGCCAAACTATTGAATTCTGTACCTTTTCGAGGAGTAAGAGAGAAATAGAGTTGTTTACATATCGTGAATCAACTTCTCGGTGGGACTTAAGAGCGACAAATGCCAAAATTCACGATGGAAAGAGTGACGTTATCTACGAAGGAGATATATGGAAACCATCTGGACTTGACAACCATATGTCAGGAGTGCTCTGATGGTGTTTCCTGCTTGGCAGGGGGTTGGACTCGATGGCCCTTGTGGTCTCTTCCAACTCTATGATTCTATGATTCTAGTGGAGGAACGGGAAATCCACACAGGAATATAACACTTGCTATCGGCTTAAGGAGACTAACAGAAGAGATCGTAAAGGAAAAAGAGAAATTATACGAACAAGATATGATGTGGCAACACCAAGATAAGACTGGATAGAATTATGAACTTTGTTTGGACTGATTGGGACTGATTTGGACATTAACGCAGTAATAAGAAGATGATTTAAATCCCCCTTTGGATCTTGAAGTATGGGTTCCCCCAACAAAATTTAAAAATTTGGCTTTGTAATTTGGAATTTATATGATGTGATTTAATTTGATGTGATTGGCCAGTTAATAAAAATTATTAAAAAAAAAAAAAGAATTCTGTACCTTTTCTCTCTCCAAAATTTTCATAAGGTAGTGATTCTCTTATGCCATTTTCATTCTCATGGCCAAAAGACATCTGCATGAGAACGGATTTTTGAAAGAATAACCCTATAGTACATTAAAGAGTTTTAATGCTTGTGGTCCCTTCCAACTGTACAATTGTAGGATATGCGGAGGACATGGTAGGGTCAACATGGTAGGGGTTTTGCCAACGACCCAACCCCAAAAGGGGCCCCACTGCAATGAGGATGTAGGCCCCATCTACACTATGGATTTAAAAAAGCATCATACCACTTTAAATAGTCATGGATTCCCCAAAGAATCCTTGCCCCAATTTCCCTCATAGAATGTTACAGAGCTACAACAAAATATTCAGGCTGTAACTGTTTTGAAGCAAGAGCAGAACAAACTAAATTTGATATACCCAAGGATTTTGTCTTATTCTGAAGACATTTTATGCCTGTGTGAAATTATTTGTTGGGATAATCACTGATTGATCTCCCCCTAAAATCCTTACCCTTACAAAATAATGACCTTTGTTAATTTTGTGGAGCATGTCTAATGGTTGTTGCTGTTTCTTGTTGAGGCAGCCTGCAAGTTGCTGATAAATGTTATGAAACTAAACTTTTGAACTTATTTTGAAAGTAAGCATCCAATTAATCATATCAAGCCAGATGCAGTTTGCCTAGAAAAATAATTAGTTTTTAATGTAGAGTTGTTACTGATATTATAACTTTAAAAAAACCCATTAATTCAGGCATGGTGCACTCCATAATAATCAAGGCAAAACCACCTATTTGGATGTCATAATGCAGAAAAATGTTGTTGAAAACATTGCAATAGCCATTCAACAAGTTTTGCCATAGGCTAATTCAGGCCATTAGGCTTTACATATAAATGTGACCCTGTGTTAGACATCCTCTTGCCATTAAAAATCTGATTTAGCAAACTGCTGGTGCTGCAACCTTTGGCAAGTCCTTTAGCAATCAGCTCACAGAGAGTTTGGGATGGTCAGGTTCCCACAAAATTTGAATTGAGATTCAAATCAGAATTCTTAGCCCACAGGTGTTTGAGGCTCAACATGAAAGTTGTTGACGTTTTGTGTTTTTATAAAAGAAGCTTTCTAATTGCTACACTGATTATATGTTTGCTTCCTGGTATTTCTAGGTAAAGTTGGGAATGACTCCTGCATAAAATATTGAAGAGCTAGTAAGTGTAGACCAGGGTAGTCAGTGTGGTGCTTTCTAGATGATGATCCCACCATCCCTGACCATTGTACATACTGACAGGACTAAGTTGGAGGCCAGCAGCATCTGAAGAACGGAGTGTTGGCCAAACCTGGGTTAGAAGAAGGTGGGCCAATGGCCTGATTTGATACAAAGCCTGCCTGGTGTCTTCTCATTGTGCGCTTGGGTAACAAATAGATATGCTTTGTTGCATCTGTTCATGCTTTTCAGGATAGGCCATGTTCAGGGTTGTCTTAAGCATATGTGGCTCTGGGGTGCAAAGATCTGCTCAGCGCCCTCCCTCAGGTTGCCCAGTCCCAGGCGCACAGGAGGGTGGAGCTGGCCAGCCGCCTCAGCGTCATGCTGGCTCGGTCACCCCCAAACTCACGGCAGAAGAGCCCACCACAGCACTCTGACCAACGGGTGGGCTCTTCCCCAGACTCAACTCTCGGACCCCGGATTCTCAGCCTGGCGCCCCTGAGAGCCCAGTGCCTGGGTGCCCCACACCCCTAGTGCCTATGAGTAACATGGCCTTGGCCACGTTTTTCACCCTTCTTAATTAAATCTGCAATATTACACTTGGAAAAAATTGGTTTTTTTCACAAGTTAAGTGATCTGCCCTCAAAGCAGAAGAACCACCCATGATTTCTGTAGTTCATTACTTGAACTGCAGCCAGTCATCAACTAAGTGTTCAAATGCTGTCATGGCATCAAAAAACCTAATCAATGTTTCTTGGAAAAGAGATCATCTGACATACACTTGGGTACTGAAATAGACAGACCAATAAAACCAAATTTATTGATTATGTAAGCAATATAAAGTTGAATAACATTTTTTAAAAAAGTCATTAGAAAACAATGAGAACCACATTACTGGGTCTGGTCAAAGTTTGATTTAGTACAACTTTATGGCCTGGCAATGTTATTTACCTGGACAGGAGTAGGTGCATCTTCTTCCACCAAACAGGTGATAACCATTCAGGCACATGTTTCTCAAGCATTTTTATAAGTTTACAAAAGGGGGTCTATTATGCATTGAATATTTTACAAAGTTAAGGACTCAATCTCATTTACTTCAACAAGAAAGTTTTGCAAATAGTTATTAGCATCACTTTCCCTAAGTGCTTACTTATGTATACATTTTAATGTGATCTTACCTGGTTTCCAAATCTGTTTTTGTTTGTTTTTGGTGTTGTGATACAAGATTAAAACTGAATTTTTGAGAAAACAAAGTTTCTGTTAACTTGACATATACATGGCCCACCATGTAAGTAAGTGCATTCTCTGCATTGAGAGGTGAAGGGGAAAGTCACTGCCTTTCCATCTCCCTGGCCTGGCCCACAAATACCCTTCACCAGGGAGTTGTGGGCAGGGGAATAGTTGGTGTCTCCCCACCTAGAAAAGTGGCTGTCCCACCTAAAAAGGAAGGCTGGCTACAGGGCTGAGTTAGCATATGCAAACTAGCTATAATCCTTCTCTTGGAGGATAGAAACACTACTTCTTTTCATGTCAAAGTTCTTCTGTGTAAAAGTCAATATAGACAGACATTGTAGTTGTATTTTAATATTTCTTTCTAATGTTTCTTTATTGTGGATCATCTCCCCCTCTGCAAAGAATGTTGCATTTGTTTTTGGAAAACTTTTGTTCAAAACATTTGATCATCTTTTATTATACAGCATGGACTGTAAACTGTGTGTTAAAGGAAAGTTATTTTGCAAAAGATGAAAACATTGTACGACTTAGCCTTTCTATTTCCACATTTCTTATGTTATGTGCCTGATTTTTTCATCCGTCCATCCATCCAAAAACAAAAAGTATTTCTATTATCTTTTTAAAACGCTGGCTTTATGTGTGCAAGAAGCAATATATGACAGAAAATGGCACAGATTGTTCAAAATTAATAACTATTTGAGGGTGATAGTCTAAAAATGCATGCTAGCTAAGCTGTTTTCTGTAAATGTCATGGCAGATATTTTCAAAGATCACAGGGTTCAATTGCCCTGTTGCAGCAAACAAACCCTTCATTCAGAATAAAGCTTGTAATTGAGAGCAATAAGAGATTTGAATTGAATCTCTTCCTGCTGGTATGTTGGTAATAGCAATAGATACAGCTCCTGACTGGGGATTAAATGAAAGAAGGGAAGCTAAGACTTCAATTTTGGTATCCCAGGATAAAGGCAACATTTGGAAATGTAAATGTCTTTTGAGTGATAAATGAGAAAGGGTGAAATTGCAGACAAGAGGTATGAAGCGCTAGCCCCAATCCATTATGCACTCAGCTGAAGAGCTTCATGTTCTTAAGGAGCAGAAAGAATAGCAGTTTCCCCCTTTCAAGCCTGACAGGCTTTTTTGGGATGACTGCTGCTGCTGCTGCTACTACCCAGCAGTGACCACCTTGCTGAGAGCCTGAGGGCCCTGCTGCTGCCTCTCTCCACCTGGCCCAGGGTGGGGCCTGACAGGTTTCATAAGAGGACTGCTGAGAGGACTTCTTCTTTTAAATTCCTTTTAAATTGCTTTTTATATTCTTTTAATTTGTTGGCTTTTTTAGTGTTTTAACTGTTTTTAACTGAGTTGCAAGGGCATTTTGTGGGATGTGCCCGGGAGGAAAGGAGCAGGGGAGAGCAGGGGAAGGCCCAATTACAGTGGTTCTGGGTAGGGGGAGGTATGGTGTGGGAGGAGGGGCAGGCAGGGTAAGGGGCACACAGCACAGGCAGTTAGTGACTGTGCTGTGTGCCAAGCCCTCCTCCAACCTGGGGAATTGTGGTTATCATATCAACCAGCCCTCAGGTATGCGTCCGCTGCTGCTGAATGGCAGGTCAGCCCAGAACAAAATCTCCCTTATCCATGATCGGATTATGGATAAGGAGGTTGATCTGACATGTATCACTAAAACCTGGGTGGGTGAACAGGGTGGAGTTAGTCTCACCCAGCTGTGCCCACTCAGTGCAGCATCAGACCAGACTCGGGGGTCAGAGAGGGGGATTTGCTGTGGTTTATAGAGATTCCCTAGGGATGCAGGTGGTGCTGTGGGTTAGACCACAAAGCCTAGGACTTGCCAATCAGAAGGTTGTAGTTCGAATCCCCGCGACAGGATGAGCTCCCATTGCTCGGTCCCTGCTCCTGCCAACCTAGCAGTTCAAAAGCACATCAAAGTGCATGTAGATAAATAGGTACCGCTCCGGCGGGAAGGTAAACGGTGTTTCCGTGTGGTGCTCTGGTTCGCCAAAAGCAGCTTAGTCATGCTGGCCACATGACCCGGAAGCTGTACGCTGGCTCCCTCAGTCAATAAAGTGAGATGAGTGCCGCAACCCCAGAGTCAGTCATGACTAGACCTAATGGTCAGGGGTCCCTTTACCTTTACCTATAGAGATTCTCTATCTCCAGACTCTCTGTCCAGACCTGGGGGGGGGGGGGATCTAGAGTGTGTGTTCCTGGCATTGGACAATTGGGACAGATTAGTGATTGTGCTGGTTTACCACCTGCCTTGCTGCCCAGCTGTCTCCCTCCCTGAGCTGACAGAGCTGGTCTCAGAGGTGGTGTTGAGGACTCCCAGACTGCTGGTACTGGGAGACTTCAATATCCATGCCGAGACAGCTGGCTCTGTGGTGGCTCAGGACTTCATGTCTGCTATTACAACCATCCTAACAGCTGTCCTAACATCTCACTGGCCCAATGCACATGGCAGTCCACACTTTGGACCTTGTTTTCTTGACTAGGCAGGAAGAGGGTGATTTGAAAGTGGGGGGGACATTGATATCAGTCCCTTGTCATGAGCAGATCACTGCCTTGAGAGGCTGTCACCACCATTTCCCCTCTGCAGAGGTGGGGAACATATTAGGAAGGTCTGCCTTCGGAGTCTGATGGATCCAGTGGGATTCCAAATGGATGGGGGTGGAGGTTTCTGGCTGATATGACTGGCATCCCTGTCTCTGGAACACCTGAATGGCTCAAGCTATTGACACGATGGCCCCTGAGCATCCTCCCCCACTTCGTGGAGCCTGTTTGACTCCCTGGAATACTCCAGAGCTTAGGGTGAGGAAACAAGCTGGGAGACGGCTTGAATGCGAGTGGAGGAAGGAGTCGAATGGCTGCAACCAAACACTGGTAAGGGCTCATTATCAAGCCTACCTAGTGACAGTGAAGGCAGCAAAGAAGGCATTCTTTGCTGCCTCCATTGCATCCTCATTATGTCACTAGGCAGAGCTTTTCTGGGTTATACAGGGCCTTTTACAGGCTGGCCCAAAGGAGGTGGTAGGAACCAATGGTAGCTCACTGTGACTTGTTTGCAAAGCATTTGAGGATAAAATCACTTGCATCAACCAAGAGATAGACTGTGCTGTTATAGCAGATGAATCTCATGGGATGTCCAGAGCAGTCTAGCCCTGTTGTGTTGGTAAATTTGAGCTGGTAAGGCTTGAGGGTGTGGGCAAGGTGCCTAAATTGGTCAGGCAGGGGGTAAACCAGCACAATCACTAATCTGTCCCAATTGCCCAATGCCAGGAACACACATTCTAGATCCCAACCCTCCCCACCCCGGGTCTGGGCAGAGAGCCTGGAGATTCACTGTTTGTGAATCTCATCAGCATCAGAACACGTGAACATCCAATGAAGTTGGACAGAAAAAGAAAGTACATATTCACACAGCACATAAACTACAAAACTCACTTCCACGAATAGCAGTGATGGCCGCACACCTGGATGACAATAAGAGAGGATTATATAAATTATGGCTAGGAGAAGCCAGGAGCTAGGTGGAGTCATAGATTTTTTTTAAAAAAAGTGTAGACATGCACATGCTGGCCTGCTTTTGTTTTGACTTGAAATGTTCATTTTGGGCTTCTCAGAAGTATGTATAGGAAAGAAGGGGGGGAGCCCTAGCCTGCAATTGCGCCCACCTGAGAGGTGCTGGAACTGTGATGCAGTGCACTCCAGCTGAAAATAAAGCACTGCCTTTGCCTCTTTTTGCGTCTGATCACTCTAACAGAGTGCATTTATGTGTTGGGGTAGGGAGGAACCAGCTCTATTTGGAACACTATTGGAAAAGAGGATGTCAGAACACTAGTAAGCACAATGGGATTGCTTCAGAGGAAGCATGTTTAGGATCAAACTGTTCTCTCCCCCCCCCCCCACAAACACATACACTTGATCATTTCCTGCAGATGTTACAATGTTGTTAATTAAATTTTGGGGCTCCACTGTTTTGTAATGGGATTCCTTTACATAACATGGCTTCCATTAAGAACAATGGGAGAGAACTCTCAAAATACAGCCTGGCTCCAACTTTCTACTTGTATTTGTCTATATGGGCTGCAGTTTAATAATGTTCCAAACTTTGATGTGGGGAAGCTTCTGAAAATATATTCAAGTATACTTCTTGAAACGATAATTTATCCATTGCTAAGAAATATTTTAAACCCTGAGGCAATTTTATTAAGGAATAGGCTTCTTAAGCAACGTGCCAAACATTGATGGCTTCAAGTTTGCATTATTTCTTTATTACTATTATTTTTATAAAGAATTGGACTAATATTCACAATATGAAAGCTTTTATTATTTCAAGGCTTCACAGATCTAACATGTTAAATGAGGCCCTATGCAGGGGGGGAATGCAAAGAATTCCTCTCTTTAAAGTAGGAACAGGGGAATCTTTTTCAGCCCAAAGAAAATATTCCCTTGTGGGAGCAACTCGCCAGAGGCAAGAGTGGACAGAACAATAAATGTGAATTTTTACCTTTGCTCAGTAGGCTGGTTCCTACAGATTCACACAATGCTGCATCCAAGCAAGCAGGAAACTTTCCAACAAGACAAAGCCACTCAAAAGAGTGGGACTGGTGAGGTGACCCGAGGGGAAGGGTGTAGCTGGGGAGGGGTGCAGCCTGGGGAGAGTCCAGTGGGGTAGATAGAGGCTGAGGTGGGGCATCATTTGGTTCCTCATTTGGCCAGAGTTTTCCCATCCCTTCTTTAAAATTATGAATGGAAAACAGAGCTGATTGTTTTCTCTTGTGACTTATGTTCACACAAGTGGTTTGTCGGACCTTACATGCTGTCAGCCTTCCGAAGGGCTGTGATGTCCTTCCTGCTTCAAGCAGGATTTGACTGGGCTAGCTAGTGGAAGTGGTTAATTTCTGCTGCTGCTGATTCACTGTTTTTAAAAGTAGTTTTAATGATACATATTTTTTCATTGCAGATTGTATTTTACTTGTTAGTGGTTGGTGGGGGCAATGAATAAGTGGGATAATATTCATACTTTCTAAAACAAGAGTTCATTGACATTATGTGTCCCTGAGGCTGAATGTTACTCAGTGTCAACTGTCTTAACTGCTTTCATAAGCACAGCAACGGTGCTTTAAGAACCAAGTCGTTTTACAACAGCTCAAGAATTGGAACATTTCTGTCGTCTTACGAATCTATTTCTGTGAAAGCTTTCCAATATATATTTCTTTTATTAATTGGATTACAGGAAATTGAGAAGTCATCCTCAATCACCGTGTTTAGAAACATTTGCAACAGGAATTTTTCTGCTTCCTTCCTGCTTATGGTTGTCACTTTACTGTTCTTCTTCTTGTTCCTTGAAACTTTGCAAGTCAGGCTTTGCTTTCTGGTGAGTGACGCTAATGACATTGTTGGAAATGTTGGGAATGCACGATCATTGTCCCAAGCCAACCCACACTTTACTATAGCAGATGGAACCCATGTTAGGTTACTATGCTGCTTGCCATTTCCTTCAAATATATTTATTAGCCCACTGAGTCGTATGGATTGTATTAACAGCTTTGAAGATTAAATTGCCTCTCTTCTTTTTTCTTTATTCCCCCCGCCGAGAGCTAACACGCATCAGAGGCATAAAAACAAATCCTGAATTAAACTACATGTTAATGACAGTTCATCCAGAATTGGGTAGCCATGTGCCGTACTTTACAGAAGATCTTCTTCTTTGGTGATCACTTTTAGCCGAGTAAGATTGTCTTCCATAAACATGGTTTTAACAATGAGTCCGTAAGTGACTTTGGAGGCCAATTCTGGATCCACACGTCCTTCCACAGTGGGACATTGGTTTCCAGGGGAGAGTTGATCACGGTGTGGATTTGCCAAGTGCTCCTTCCTCTTAGCACCTTTCTCCCTTGCATCCTGAGTTCTAGTGACTTCAAAGCCCATGACACCTTTGGTAAAGGCTGTTCTCCAACTGGAGCGCTCGCAGGCCAGTGTTTCCCAGTTGTTAGTGTTTATACTACATTTTTTTAGATTTGCCTTGAGACAGTCTTTAAACCACTTTTGTTGACCACCAGCATTACGCTTTCCATTTTACCGTTCAGAATAAAGTAGTTGCTTTGGAAGATGATAATCAGGCATCCGCACAACATGACCAGTCCAACAAAGTTGATGTTGAAGAATCATTGCTTCAACAATGGTGATCTTTGCTTCTTCCAGTACACTGATATTAGTTCGCCTGTCTTCCCAAGTGATGTGTAATTTTTTCCGGAGACACTGTTGATGGAATCTTTTGAGGAGTTGGAGATGGCATTTATAAGTGGTCCATGTTTCACAGGCATACAGTAATGTTGGTAGTACAATAGCTTTGTAAACAAGCATTTTTGTTTCCCTACGAATGTCCCAGTCCTCAAACACACTGCACTTTAATCAGGAGAAAGCCGCACTCACAGAGCTCAGGCGATGCTAGATTTTGGCATCAGTGTTGGTCCTTGTGGAAAGATAACTGCCTAGGTATGAGAAGTGATTGTCATTTTCCAACGTTACACCATTGAGTTGGATTTGTGGTGCTGCAGAAGGGTTATTTTGTACATGTTGGTGCAGCACTTTGGTTTTTTGGATGTTGCGTGATATGCCAAGCATGTCGTAAACTTCTGCAAAGATATTTAGGATGGTTTGGAGGTCATCCTCTGAGTGTGCACACACTACGTTGTCATCAGCATACTGAATCTCTATGACAGAAGTTACAATAACCTTACTCTTTGCTTTCAGCCTGCTCAGATTGAAGACTTTTCCATCTGTTTGATATATGATTTCTACTCCGGTGGGGAGTTTCCCTTCGACAAAGAGTAGGATCATGGCAATGAAAATAATAGAGTTGGGGCAACAACACAATCCTGTTTAAGCTGTTGCCATTCACTCTGCTGCGGGGCTGTCCTAGAAGATGGTTCAGAAGCTACAGCTAAAGCAGAATGCAGCACTGAGGCTGCTGGTAGGTTTCTCTCCTGGACACACAATACGCTAGGCTAGAGAGTTCTGTACTAGTCAATTTGCTACCAAAAAACTATTTATATGTCCTAAACAACCTGGGCTCCACTGCTGCTGAACTGAAATCCATATAGGCATCCTGAAATCCATATAAGGATGCAATATGAGAGAGCCTTGCCCTTTAACAGACCCCAAAATATTTTGCTTTCCTTTAAAAAAAAATATTCGGAATAATATCACATTTGCTGCCTTGCACACCCTTTTAGTAAAAGTCGAATTTGTTTTGTTTTGTTTTTAACTTTGAGGCCTTGTTATTCTCTCCCCACACTTATGCAAGTCACTTACTGGCCTCGATCAGTAAGTAAATCCCAGAACGCACAAGACAATTTGGTGGAAGCTTCCAGGATTAAAGATATCTGTGCTGGCTATGTACACACTCCCATTTGCTGTGCATCCAGCACACTGCCACCACATAAAGATGTTAGCCACAACACACATCTGTCCTGTAGTTTCTTGAGAAAATCTATTGCAGTTGGCTCTAATCCTCTTTCAAAAAAATGCTTTAGTCATTCCTTTTCCATTCTAATAGTACAAACAAATGTTGAATTTTTTTTTTAATAGGGCAATTAAAGTACTGGGAACAAGGAATATGTTGTTCCACAATGACAGGTTAAGTCAGTGGGTCATGGCCCTTCTATTGTAATTTTATGTTAATTTGGGAATCCTCACTTGCCAATGTGAATTATCTTTCAGATTCCAGGTTGAGAATAAGCATTACTGTTGCAACTAAGTGCCAAGTGAAGTGTGCCCCTAAATATCAGTAAAAAAAAATTTAAAATTATGAAATAGATCTGTGTTGCGAAAGGCTTAGTTACGAAACCAATTATGTCTGTGTTAGCAGTTCCTGAGCCTCGGTGTCCCTCTTGTGGCACAAAGTGGTTTCTGCCACTGCTTGTTTGTGTACCAAAATCTAAATGCTCTTAAAATACAGGATTTTTGTTCCTCTCTGTTAAGAGACAGTAATTCAACCTGGAGCTGTTTAGTCATTGGAGAGGATAATTTGTGGCTTTGCTAGATTCTTCCTTTTAGGTGTTCTGAAAGTATGAGAAGTCTATATACTTTATCCAAGAACCTGTTTCAGTACAGTTATTGTCTTCTATCATACCATCCAAACCAGGGAATGCTATGAAGCAATTGTAGATCAAGACTCCAAGGGTCATCTAGTCCAACCCCTGCAATGCAGGAATCTCAGCTAAAGCACCCATGACAGACGACCATCCAAAATCTGCTTAACCCCCACCCCAACTCCTCATATTTTTCATTTCCCAAATAAATTAACATAGCTACCCCCACCAAGTTTCTCTTGATGCACTAAACATGCTGCAGATTGTTTCCATGAACTTGCCTTGCCTTTTGCTGCTTCTTTACCCCTAAGCAGCCTTTATATGTTTTGAGCATCCATATCAGTCCTGTCTGGGTATCTGAATACATTATGGGGAAGAATAGAGCAAGGAGCCCAGCCTGCCATCTAAGAATGTCCAGTCTTTTCTTTCAAACGATCCTGCATTTTTACAACTGTTGAATGACTGGGAACCATTCAAAAACAGGGTTCTTGATTGCTTGGGAAATGCATACACCTCAATATGAATTTCCAATCACCAAAGGAGGTATGCATGCTATATTTTGTTAATTCTACTGGCTAGCTTCCATGGGTTCTTTCATTTCCCACCACCTTAAATGTGCTTAACAGATAGGAATATGGAAAGTAGAGCACTTTTCAGATATTGTGTAGAACTGACTTCCCCAGCATGAGGTCCTCCAAATGATTTGGACTACAACTCCCATAACTCTTGCCTGCTGAGGTGAATGGGAGTTGTAGTTGAAAACATCTGGGGGACTTCATGCTGAGGAAGGATAGCTTGGAACATGTAGAAGGGAAGCAGCATTGCCCAGTCCATCTCTGCTCCCAGCTTCTTCACATTCAAATGTAGGTGTTCATTGATTCTATACAACAACAACTGTATGTGTTTAAGATATTTCCACATGCTCATTTCTAGTTCCCAATTATGCAGAAACAAACTTATGACTGTAAATTAACAGTGCATGGGATGCATGTTCATGTTATGTTGAAAACATTGATGTTGGGAGTGAGGATAGCAAGTTTAATTCCCCTCTGTCCTCCACAGCACAGGATACACTATTTTGGACCACCATTCTGAATTTAGAGAAAGTGCTGTGGGTGCTACTAACAAAATGGCATGGCATAACACAACATGGCTGCTGTAGGGATGTAGCATAACACAAAATTAGAGTATAGCCATTGCTGTCTCCACCCCTTTGTAAACCTCAGATTTACAAAAGGAGGCCTGCTATGTCCTTCTGATCTTGACTGTGAAGATCACACAATACTAATTTATCTTTCACACATATCCACAAGCCAGTTAAGTCGCTCTCATTTTCCTCCCTCTCATCATTCCTGGAACATGAAGATGGTGGTGTCCCAATGTGCTGATGAAAATTAGCTGCCAGGTGAGGCCATTTAGATGAACTTTAATGATGTTTTTTAACATGCACTGGAATCCAAGGCATAAGAAGAGGTTAAAATATGATTTTTAAGTTCTCTGTGACAAGCACAAGATCAATTATCTCATCACTAGTAATGCAGCCACATGCTTTGGAAAAAGGTCCAATTTGTGCAAAAATACTAATAAAAGGCTTCCCATCTGCCTAGCAACCAAGGTCATTGTGAACATTTAATCCTGTTTGTACTGGCTTTGAACTGGACACACATGCAGTTTATAGCTCCCCCTCTTGCACTTTAAAAATATTTCAAATGGCACTGGCTGCAGCTACCCAAAATTTTGATCTCACTTCATGATTGCAACAGTTATCTGCACAAGACAATCAAAACTGTTGTGTGTGCAATATGTGTGTGTGTGTGTGTGTGTGTGTGTGTGTAATGAGAGAGAATCTTGCAGGTGCAAGTGTTAGTCCACCTGCCTGAGGGGCTCAACCACTCTGTAAATTAAGAGAAAATGTGTTTTTCCTAATCAAATCCTTTAAAGAGAATAGAACTTGCCAATCAACTGCCATTCCACCCCATAAACGAAGCAACACATTTAGGGTTAGATTACCTCTGTCAGTTTCAGTAGTTAGCAGGATGATATTGACTGCAAAAAGAGGGCAGTTTCATTTGAGAAACAATTGAAGTTTAGTTGCCAGAAATAAAAAAGGGGGGACCCTGTCCCCTTATTCAAACAAAAGAAAAAAGCTGTTGCTCTGCAAATGTCAACAGGTTTTCCCCAAGATATTTAATTAAAAGAAGGAAATAAATTCTAAATGTGATTAGGTGCTATTACTGATCAAGTTTGAAAACAGAAGTTTGTTGCTTCACTCTTAGCCTTTTCCTTAGTTTTGATTTGCTTATCTTTTCATTTAATCTGCATCCATTCCCCCCCCCCCCCCCCCGGTTTTCATGTTTTCCTTTGCAGGGTTCTGCTTTTTGGAAAGCCCCTCCAATATGACCATCTCTCTAAGCACCATAGCTTCCACACAATCTTTTCAACGGCAACCACGCCCTCCTGTCCTCTAAGTACTATCTTGGCAGGCAGCACTGAGAGGAGGAGTCTGATCTTTAAAAGGCTTTGAAATTGTGCTGTTAACAATACAGAAATAAAGCAACAAGCCTTTTTTAAAAAACCTGTTTTTAAAAGGCCTTTGAGCAATAATCCATCTCCACCTCTCTCTCTCTCTCTTTTACCCTTTGTGCTAGAGGCTTTTTATTATTTAAATTTGCCGAGTAACAAAGAACACCCCCCTCCAAATGTTCCATTTTGAACAATTGAAAGTTTATGTGCTAAATAAATAAATATACATGTGTTGGGCTAACAGTTGCTTCTGTGAGTGCATCTGCAGTAGCCTGGCAGGGCAGGCTGTGGAAGGGATGTGTATTGTGGGCCAAACAGGCTGTAGGGAAAGACAAAAGCATCAGGGAGCTTTTGCTGAGTGGGGGTGGGCAGGTGGTGGAGTACTTCTAAGTTCATTATAAGAGTGGTTTACCCAGCCCTTTTATCCTACTTGAATTGTCTTTCTCAACTACACAGTCCCTTTCCTGGAAATGAAATGACAAGAAAAACAGTTCATTTTAATCTCCTTGTTATAGTTACAGCTAAGGATGGGTAAACTTATCTCTCTCCCCCCCCCCTTATTCCATGTCCCCTCCCCAGTCTTTTAAGTTTAAATTTTCCACATTGGCCTGGGCCCTGGATCTTTAATGGCTAATCTAACACTGGGAAAGCCAAGCGAGGTCAGGGTGTTGCTCTGAAGAGGAGCCTATCTACTTTTAATGTGATAGAAAGTAACAAGGAACTTGAGGTTTCATATGAGCAGCGCAAACAAGGATAGAATAAAGGTAAAAAGGTAAAGGACCACTGGGCGGTTAAGTCCAGTCAAAGACGGCTGTGGGGTTGCAGTGCTCATCTCACTTTCAGGCTGAGAGAGCGGGCGTTTGTTCACAGACAGCTTTCCAGGTCATGTGGCCAGCATGACTAAACTGCTTCTGGCGCAATGGAACATTGTGACGGAAACCAGAGCATGCAGAAACACTGTTTACCTTCCCACCACAGCAGTACCTATTTGTCTACTTGCACTGGTGTGCTTTCAAAGTGCTAGGTTGGCAGGAGCTGAGACAGAGCAACGGGAGCTCACTCCATTGCAAGGATTAAAACTGCCGACCTTCTGATCGGCATGCCCAAGAGGCTCAGTGGTTTAGACCACAGTCACTACAATGAAAAGAAAAGAAAACCCTGCTGCAGCTGTCTACAGGGAAGTAGGGATGAGATATATCTGACCTTAAGGAGAATCAGACTCCAGTTCCAAGTCCTGGCTGAACTGGTGGTGGTGATGTTTTCTACCAGCATGAAAGCCACTCACATGGTTTAGCATTCGGAGAAAATAAATTACCCACTGGAGAAGTGGGGCTCTTCTCTCTTGAGGCTACTTACCACCTGCCAAACCCAATGGGTCCTCCTATTTCGTACCTTCTCGTGTGACTCTCTTTTTCTCTGTATGAAAAAAGCAAGACCTTTGTGCATTCCTTGGCTTTACTCCACTCCATTATTAGCTGCTGTTAGGGAAGACGCCACTCAGCTACATTAGTAAAGAAACAGCAATTTGAATGCACTATAAACATGCAACACCAGATGGCGCCAGAGAGCAGGAAATTTTAAAATGTAGTTTTCCATAAGGATTTATTTCCTTTGTTATAATGATCTAATTTCTGACTTATTTCTAGTGTTTCTTTTCCTGTATCTAGATCCACCCATGGCAGCAGCTGTAAACTGCTTGTAAACTGGGATGGGCATTCTAAACTGGGATCAGCTGCCATCTCCAGAACTACCAGATGCTTGGGAGCATTTACATTAGAAATGACGTGAACTGGAGAACTATGGGTTCTTCATCTCAGTTAATCTCCATCTCAGTCATTCCCCCTTGCCTCATCACTTGCTTGCAGGAAATGTGCCCACTTGTCTCCTTGCTACAGTTGCCATCATCTCCTTCTCTGCTGCTCAGAAAGCAAGTGCCTCGTGGGTGAATGGACAGCCTTCTTGCTTCTCGGGGATTTTCTTTCACCAATGGGGAAAAGGAGGGATGGGGGAGAAATTCAATTCACATTTAAAGTCAGTTTCCAAAGCAACACACAAACTGAAAATTCACACTTCTACGAATTATGCAGTGTAGCTTTCCAGCCAAGTAATGTGTACAATAATGCATATCCTAAGGTAAAGTATGCATTACAATGTATATATTAGTCAAGACAGCATACAAAAATGCATTATATGGGGATTTTATTGCAAAAATGTTCATATTAGGCAAAAAATGTGTGTATTAGGAGAAATCTGCACAAACATGTACTTAAATTTTCACGAGGACTTTAAAAAAAAACAAAAACCCACAAGCTGCTGCAGTAAGGTTAAGAATGGATTTTAAGAATGGAAAAATGAGAAACCGTGAGAAACAAAAATGGACAGATTTGCCTATTCCTATTCAGTCTCTTTTGGATGCCATTGGTCTTGGCCATTAGGCGATGGAGACCTAGTCAAATGTGAACTAGACAGAGCAGCTTTTCTACGTTTGGGGATTTCAAATAATGAGAGGAAACCAGTAATTAAAGCACCTCCATGGGAAATGGCAAGTGGCTAATTAACGAGCAACTAAGAAGCTATCTATCGGTAATACTGAGGAATAGGAAGCAATAGGAGAAGATGGCATAGAATTAGAAGTTGCAGGGAACCTTTGGTGACTTCTGAATAGACATTAGAGAAAGATTTTGACCATTGGGGAAGATTGCTAGAAGGTAATATGCTGCTATATTGTGTCCTGTGCTTTTAGCTTATCTTGGAAAAGTAGCTGCAGAGGGCAGCAAGTGTCAAAGTAACCCCCCAAAAGATAAAAATGTTACAATGTTGTTGCTGGGTTGCTGTTGTTTTGAAGACACATTATGCCAGGGAGGGAAGATATTAACAAATTCAGAATTGATACAGACTTTAATTGGAAATTATGTATTTAAAAAGCCCCACCCCAAATAGTTTCTGGGGATTTATAATTGGTTTATTCTTTCCCTCCTTGTAATTACAGAAGGGGAATGTAGCTGTGAGTTTTGGAATAACTAAGTTCTGGAAAGGAAAAAGTGTGGCCACTTTCGGTTGCGGTGTGACTGAGACTTGTCTAGGATCAATAGGTTGTTTTTTAGAACAGGAACTTCTCTGTTCAAGTCTGGCTATACAGTATTGAAATTTTAGATACCGTCCAAATCATGTGGCTTCTTTACTATGTATTAAGCATGTCTTTATGAATTTTGATGTTACTATATGTTGCATTATTCACATTTTTAAAATTCATGTTTATGTCCCACCTTTCTTCTCAGAAAAGTAGAATAGTGGTAATAGGAGGTGGGGTGAGAAGATATTACTACAAAATACTATTCCTGAAGTAAAAATTAAAATTAAATGTAATAATGACAAAACATTCTCTTACAGCTTGAAAAATTATTCCCTGTGAGAATATTTAAACGAAACAACCCCCCCCCCCCCATGTTTCAGCATATCCAGCCTATATGTACTATGTGTAGAAAGGTAAATTGTGAGATAGTAATTTTAAATGCCATAGGGAAAAACCTTTATGCAAATATAGCACCACTTGAGAAATAATCATGCACACACCCCACTCAACATACATAGCTGTCCCAATCCAGAGAGCTGGTGAGTATTCTAGTCTTCATGTATTTCCTGTACATCTAATTAAGAAAGCAGATCCTTTAACTTCAAAGAAAGCACCATGTACACATGTACACGGCATAATGCTGAAGTGGGTGCCTCATCGTCGCTCTTGTTTTTCTGTTATATTGAAACTCAAAAATACCCTTCAAGGAAAGCGAAGATGAAATCAGAAATATAAATTTGACTGATAATAATAAAACTTTGAAAAATGGATATTCTAAATACAGCAGTAATTGCTTTGCTGAAATCCAGGGCTTTTTTTCAGTTGGAACTCACAGGAACTCAGTTCCAGCACCTCTCAGGTGGGCATCATTTCCATTATAAGAGAACATGAGAGGCATTCAGGGTGAGTTCCTGTAAGAAAGGCACTGGGGTCTAATTTGATTAGTAGCATCTGCTGGGCGGAGCTTAAGTGTTGTGTTCTGGAATTGGCCCTTCCCTTCGGGTGTTCAGTTAAGTTCAGTTAGAGAGACCAACTGCCATTTTTGCCTCAGGATGTTGTTTTAGTTTCTCTCAGACAGTATGTTATTGTGTTACAGTTTTCTTTATTATTAAAGCTTTGTTTGACATATATGTGAGCCGAAAGAAAGACATATATGTGTGCTGAAAGGGAAAAAAAAAACTGCAGAAGAATGGTAGAATATCCTAAACTGTGTGAGTGAGGGGATATTCACAATCTGACAGGAGGATTGATTTTTTTAATCGCTCCCCCCCTCCACAAAGTTCCATCATCTTCTTTCTAGAAAAATAGCACAGCTGAAATCTATTTCCTCAATAGAGTTACGTAGGTCAATCTTACTCGGATATCCCTAACTTTATACAGTAAAGTGGTACCTCGAACGTAATCCATTTCAGAAGACCATTCAATTTCTGAAACATTTGAAAACCGAAGCATGCATTTCCAGAAGCATTTACATCTGGAAAACTCAATACAGAAGCCGCGTGGCATGTTCGGATTCCGAAAAGTATTTGAAAACCGAAGCAGTTACTTCTAGGTTTTCGGTGTTCGAAAGCCGAAATGTTCGACTTCTGAGACATTTGAAAACCGAGGTGCCACTGTATTCTGATAATTTCATGTCCCGCTAACTTTGACCCACTGGGCCTTCTGTTTAAAGATTGAAGTTTGTGTGTGCACATGTTTTCTTTCTTAAAGAGAAGCGAGATGTAATGGCCACGTGCACAGAACATGTTTGTAACTTTATTCTGTCATATAATAATGCAAAGAAATCATACTATTACTTTCTTCACAAGAGGACAAACACACACACACACTCACTCACTCACACAAAGTTGTTTACAGAAGTGCCTTGTGGTGACTGGCATTGGTATCACTCGGTTCCATGCTCTGCAACAATCAGCCAGCCTCATGGGAGATGTGACCACAGCTTGGGACATGGGACCGTTTGTTCACTCACTTTCTGTGAAAAGAGTTCTGAAATGTGTTTTGAATAGACAGCATTTTCTTTGTGTAGTTAGTAAATAACACAGGGCAAAGTTAGTCAGCAAGTTACAGAGCCTTCTGCATTCTGATTCTTTGGGGCCCTTTTGTACCAAGCTGGGCAGGATGTTTTTCATGGAATGTGACCTTGCTGCAAAACTGGACGTAAGGAGAAAATGTTGGAGTAGTAAGCTAGGGAATACTTTGTCATACTGCTGACGGAAGATCTTGTGAGAAGATCTGAGTGACTTGACTCTTCATGTAGCCACTCTACTGTACATTACAGTGTCTTCTGATGTGTTTGCTCAGCATCTGGTGTGAAAACCTCTAATGTGCCAGTAGGGGCCTGCTTTGGATTTAATTTTATTTTGTCAGTGCAAAACATGAGGGCTGAAGTGAAAATACTTATGTCTTTAATTTAGAAAATAGTAAGGAAATGGGATCCATCTGCCTGCGTCAATCTCAAAATCCCTGGAACGGAAGGCAAAACTGTGCACAAATTAGTAAATGACAGAGCTGGGGACCTTTTGGGCAACTGTACCGAATCGACAGGTAAAGGTAAGCTGTATAAAATCATATATCCCTGAATTATGTGGAAGATCTCTGTCATTCTTTCTTATCATGAGCTTATCATTCCTTATTCTCCCTTTGTTTTTACCCATAAACCATGGTCAGACTCCAGGCGATCTATCCACAGGTTCCCATAATTCTGCTCACATTTCCAGAAACACTAATTTGACTCAAGAAGGAAACTGGTCATTCATATTGCACTCCTATCCATGTCTATGCAGAAGTAAGCCCCACTAAGTTCTGTGGGACTTACTCCTAGGTAAGTGTTTATAGAATTGCAACCTATAGAGCTTAGAATCATGCTGAGTTGCATTGTTTGTGTTATGTAAAGCAGAGACTTCTAAAACTACCCAACCCCCATGGCAATCAGTGATGTGGCTCTTTAGGAAGATAGGAGGAAATGCATCATGGAACAGAAATGAATTCAAGAAAGTTTTTTTAAAAAAACAACACACAACTACTTTAGCTCATAAAAATTGCTAAGCCACAATACTTCTCAGGAGGAGACTTGTTGTATACAGTGTAATTGCTCCAGAAATCATGTGATTGATTATGGGTATTTACTATGTTCCGTTCAGGAGAAAATATAGAAATAGTTTTGCTGGTTTTTACTCAGGAGACGTGCTTCTTACGATAAGCAATAGAACCACATTTGTTGTTGCAAAACCAGTACTGGTTAATATTGGATCCTGACTTTGCCTCCTGAGAATAGAAGAGCTCCTTCCGTCTGTGGAAGGCTTCTGACTCAGTAGAGAAATGGGGAAGACATAACTTTCCGAACTCTTAGAATAGGGAGGTGCAAGATAACTTGCATCAATTTCCTTCCATCTCCCTACAGCACCCTATGTCATTCAATGTCTGATCTGGGGATTGGGAACCCCCTGCAACAATGTGGTATCAGGCATGGGCATTTGCCCACTAGTGAAAATGACTTTTTATTGGTGAGAATGTCCCAAGTGGAACTGGTAGCAAATTCTGGCTCCAATCCATTATGTTTGCTTTCTGCTAGAAAATGTGTTTATTATTGTTGTTACATTAAGTGGGTACTTAGCAATGAAAAATAGTAGGCTATATATTATACAGTAACTGTAGGTCTAGTGCCATATTGTGATAAATAATTATATATATATATATGAAACTCCTCTGTGGGGACTTGTATTTCAAACACATGCAAGTATTTTTTCTGTCTTAGAGTTTTCTCATTAATTAAAAGTTGCATTAATTTGTTGGAGCTTATTGATATTATGCAACGAGGGAAGAACTCTACTATATGTTAAGACAGTAAAGTTAATAGTTTGCATTCAGTCACTTACAACAAATAATCCACTAGAGGTCAGTGCAGAGTGCTGGAACTGAGCTTCTACCTACGCTGAATACTTTAACCAGCCTTACTAAAACTGAATGTTTCTTTATGCCAGTATTAATGGTAAAACCTTAGAATACCATACTCATGTTAGAACAGATTAATATGAATAAAGCAATGCATGCTTTGTAGGACAGACTTGGAATTAAAATTCCAATAACAACTATATTGTATGTTTCAAAAGGGGCAGCACCAAACAAAAGAAAGCGTATGTGAGAGAGTGAGTGTGTGTGTTTGTGTGCGCGCGTGTCAAAATTGTACTATGTAAAGCAAAATACACAAAATGTTTTTGTGGAACCCTTCCTCAGATGCACAGAAATTCAGTTTATTGCTTCTTAAAGGAAATATCTTTCAAAGCATAAGGTATCATTTTACCATTTTATTATATTGTTCTTTGTATCCATTTGGTAGCATTTTAAAAGAAACTTTCTCACAATGAATGTCCATCATGACTTGGGAATGGAAGGGAGGTGGGGAGGCCGTGCTCCACTAGGTTGTGTGGTCCAGTACATCAAAGTTTCCCACCCCGACTATTTCCTAGACTGCCCTGTGGCATCTACAGTAGTGGCTGGTGACCATTGGGGCTGTTTGGGCAGAAGGCAGAGGTGAGATGGGTACCTGAACAATGATCTGCTGGGCAAGGTCTCCCTCTCTACCCATCCATCAGTTCTGAATATGTGTGTGGGGACTGAAAACTGTGCTAGGTCATATCACTATGCAGTGGCCTGGCAGGGCACAGCTTTCATTGCTTTCCATATTGGCCTAGAGAAGCACCTCAGAAGGTGAGTAGCAATGCCATGGACATGTTGGTGGAGAGGGAGAATGGTCTAATATACTGGTAGAGTGGAAGGAGCTGGATCACGCAGAGAGGAGGGTTGTGTGTGCATGCACTGATTTATGGGGTGGGAAGAGAGGGAAAGGAGCAGGTATGAGTTTTATTAATAGATTTATATCCTGCCTTTCAGGACAAGTGTCCTCACATGGTGGTATAAAAGGAGTTGTAAAATATATAAAAACAATTTAATGAGTAATTAAATATGCCTTGCCTGGCAGAGTTAAATATGTTTAATTCCTCCTTGAAATATGTGTTGTGACCTAGACTCAATACTGGTCTTAAATATGTTTAGATTAGTAATACCAAAATGGCTTCCCTCCAGTGAGATGGAGGCTGGAAGCAACAGAATAGTCTGATTTTGGAATCTGCTGCTTGAATCAGTAGTTTTATATGGCTTCATGGATATATATATATATATATATATATATATATATATATATATATATATATATCAGGGTAACTTACGACAGCAATTCCACCACGCCTTATCCCCTTAACCCAAAATCCTCAACCAGGTATAATGCTTAAACTTTGTTCTTAACATCTTATGATTCAACCTTAGTTCTGTTCTTGGTTGCAAGTTATAATTCGAGGTTCTGATCTCATATTACCCATTTTTCATTAAAAAAAACCTGAATTCAGATCCTGATGCTATGTACTAGTGGCAAGCCTGAACCAATCTTTCCCTAATATATGCAGGTTCCTATTTCTTCCCACTACACACCAGTCTTGGCCTGTGATACTTGGGCTGCCCCCTTGCTGAGCAGTCCCTTTCAGAGAGTCATAAACAATTTTGAACATTAATTATATGTGATTCCATAATTTGTCATGGACACTTCTGATTTTTCCTGTCCATTATAATAAGTCAAAGGTAGAAGCAGGATATCAAACAGCCTCCTGTGGAACATGAAAGGTGTCCTCAAGAGATGCTGTCTGTTAAAAAGTTTTTAAAATATATGAAAGTCACATAATTCATGAGACTAGTGCTGCAATCATCCTGACATGGAGCTATAGTTTTTAAATCAGCTTTTCCCCAACCTGCTGTTTTGGACTACAACTTCCATCATGCCTGACCATTGGAGATTTTGGTTAGAGCTGAAGGAAACAGGCATGCAAAACATTTGGAAGGTACCTCGTTGTGGGAAAATGGTAAATGTAACTGTATAAAGCTATCTGGGCTTTCTGGTTTAGTAATTATTTATAGTGACTGGAAACAATTCTTCAGGGTTTCAGGCAGGAATCTCTTCCAGCCTTACCCAGAGATGCCTGAAGCCATCTGCATGCAAAACTTGTGTTCTTACCACTGAGCTGTAGTCCCTTCCCTTGTGTCATCACTCAGTAGGGACTGACTGTAGGGTGGAATCTACACACATATAAAAAATGTTCTGAAAATGCTTTTTAAAAAAGCTTTTTTAAAAATACATTGAATTTTCCATAAGGCTCACCATCGTCATCTAGTGTCACATTGCATATTGCACTTAAAACACACCTAAAACATTTTATTTGCAGCTGTGTAGCTGAGGAGGTTAGGTCCAAGAATCTGCAAGAGCTTAGATAATGTAAGGTGCAAGCTATGGATTTGCGGCTACATTTCATTGGGCAATAGCTTCTGAAAAATGGTATCTGGGGTAACTGTCTTTGAGGGCAGCATGTATTTTGACTATTACCTGCTGAAGATTATCAGATTACTCTAACATGTTGCACATTGTTCCAGTGCATTTGGGTAGAAGAATATTGAACATTTGTTTCCTATTGCAGGATGGGCAATCGCCCACCCTGAGCTGTTGTCTCTCTTCACCTGTCACAGGTTTGCCTCTTGATTAATGATTCACAGATCCTGAAGTAGAAAAAACTGGGAGCAAGTGGCTTCCCTCTTTACATTTTTGCCTTTTGCTCTTGCCCTAGAATGCAATAGGCCAACTATTTGTGTTGCTTCAATGAATTTTGTTTACAAGCCAAATTACATAAACATCTGGTCTCTTCTATAACATATGGAGCATCAAAATCCTTAACATTTGCAGATAAAAATAATAGGCGGACTTCAGCCAAATACTATATTTTAGAGACCTGTCATTCTCACTGTTCTGTTGGCACAACACCAGAAGGTTGAGAGCCTGGGACACAGTCAGCCTAGACTTTATTCTGAATTTGGAGTCAAGTGATTGTATCCACATTCCCTAGGCTTTTGGTGCCCCTTAAAAGTGAGGAGGGGAACAGCCACTTTTTTGACAGATAATCCACTATGAATAGGCCTATAAGATACAATTTCAAATACCTGTCACCATTTACACCCATTTCCAGGCCCAGAAATGTCATAAGTGGAGATGCTGCCATTGTCCTGGTTGAACTTGGTTGAAGTTCATTGCCCTATGAACTTGTCTCACCCACAATGCAGGGCTGATGACTGAAGGCAGCTGACTCTTCAACATGAGCAACAGAACATCATCCTCCACTGCACCTGAAGGCTAGTTTAGGAGATGTAGAGAGGGTGAATGACATACAGAGATCTGTTCTCCAACACTTGTTTGCAGTACTCACTCTGTCTAATGACTGAGCCAGCCCTGATTATGACTTGAGTGCCATTTTGCCAAGAAGTTATACTCCAGCTTACAGTGGGAAGTGAGGTTCTGCAGGTATGTGGCCAATGTTCAGGTTGACCATGCTCCTTTGTAAAACCTGTACACAAAAATCCTTTCATTTTATAGCCTTACACTCAATGAAGTTCTGATTGATTGCTATGAACTCTAAGACCTGAGCAAGTTGTCTTCAAGGGTATCTTCCCTCTATTCCAATCAGTTATTCCACAGTTTGCTGAAAATGTTTTATGCATTTGTTGTCCTGTTTCAGACTTAAAACTCACTCTTGTTCCCATGTGTGTTTTCAAGCAGTTCTCAGGTAAGGCTGGTCCTAGGAATAACAATTCCTGTGGCAAGTGGTGGGGTGGGCAATACAATAAGGTCCATGTGTGTATCAGTGTTTTGAACTGGGAGACAGCTCTCCGAAACTGATGAGCTTTTCTTTAATAATAATAATAATAATAATATTTTATTTATACCCCGCCCTTCCCAGTTCAAAAACCGGGCTCAGGGCGGCTAACAACAAATTTAAAACACTTTAAAATACTTAATTATAAAAGCAGCATAAAATACAGTATAAAAACATGAATAACAATAAAAATCAAAAATCAATTAGATAATCCCGCATTAATGAGTGCACACTGAGAAAACTTCTAAAAGTATTAATAAAGTCAAGGAGAATCTAGTTATCTCTGGTTCTCAGCTGGGAACGCTTTGATGTATTGAGGTTCAAGAGTCCTACCCACAAAGCAGCACTTAAAAATTGTACAAAACAGTTGCTTAGCCTGTTTGCTCATCACACTTGTCCAATGCTATATACTGTGCTGTATCAGCAGGGAACCAATAGCACATGGTCCTCCACCATCTTGTATTGAACCATTGGACTACACATAAAAATTAAATGAATTCCTTATTTTGGGAGACTCTGCAGATGCTATTGTCTATGGAGTTAATACTGTATAACATGGAGCTGAAAATCATGCTCATTACCCTGTGAATGTTTTCCCACTATTTTTCACTTCAGCTTTACAGTAACATGTCTTTCAGTTTAATAGTCAGTAGGTTTACCTTCAAAAACCTATATGACTTTTTAATAATAAAAACCTAACTAGTCATTTGAATTATTCTCATTTATGCTTGAGCAGGTGGCATCTGCACCTGCTTGAAAGCATTTCAAAAACTCAGAGGCTGAATCTTGGCGCCAAAGTCTTCAACCCAAAGGTATTCATTTTCCATTTGAAAATCATACTGTAATGTACATAAGATAGTCAAGGCTGCAGTTAGAGGAGTTGGTCCAGCTGTCTGATTTATGAGGCTCACTCCTGCATACTCTACCCTGGAAAATCAACTCTCACATTTGCATTGCAACAAGAGAGGTTTTCTAAGACACAGTATGTGGTGAAGAGCACTACATATTGGCAGGCAAAATTGATCCTTTGCAAGTCAAGAGCTACAGAATGGCTTAATTTCCAAAGCAGTACCTATGGGCCTTTGGACTAAGGACCATATGTGCTATGGGAGCTGGTGGATTTGTATGCTTAAATCGGAATTGTACTTCTGAAACAGAGGCCAAGAGTTCTCTGTAACATTAATTCCCAAAGGGTTTAGATTGCAGGAGTCTTGCGGGTTACTTGCCAGGCTGTCAGGCTTATAAATTTGTAACATTTAAACTGGGATTATTTCTGATACTTGATTTAACTTGGATTTATGAAGAGAGCATAGGATCAAGAGGCTTAAGATCCAGTGTGCTCTAGTGGATAGTTAAATTTGGATCAGAGTTCAAATCACCAAGCTCACTGAATGGCTTGACCAAAACTATCTTTCAGCTTCAGGTCCCCATAAAGCTCCAGAAGAGAATTACCCATGCATTCTTGGAACATGCCCAGGCCCAGGAACTCATCTTTGCCAGCAGAAATGGCTTCGTTTCTTTAAAAAGAGGGTGGAACTAAAACAAGAAATAGTTTGTGTTTGTAATGTGTACAACATCTGCACTCTTTGGCATTCACCTAAAAGTTCTGGAACATTTTTGTAGGGCCAGTATTGGGAAAGCTGTCAGATCTTGAGGGACATGCTTAATGGAAGCTGCCTGTTTTCAGGAAGAGGGTGTCCTCAATGCTCCCCCAAAATGTTGTTTTCATCCAAAGTTGGCATTGTCTGAAGGGCAATTTTCAGTGTGATGAAGAACTCCTACCCACTCAAATTCAGCTGTGTCATATGTTTAAATAGTGAAGATTATTATATAGATGCATATAAGAATTGATAAACTGGATCTCTGAAAAATGCAGACACGTCCTGTGTGTGTCATTACAGCATTTTCATATGTCTAGGTAAGGGGTCACTGAAATTCTTGCTATTTCAAGGGAGGAATTAATTAGCATCACCAGCACGATCCAGTTAGGTGCTGCATGTGCATTGGAAGCAAGCTACCATATGCACACACTTTTCAAAATGGAGATTTGGGCACATATGCAAGCACTGTGCTGGTCTGACCTGTCCTCAGCAGGAACGCACAGCAAGGCAACAGGGTCTTGTGACCTTATATAGTTCCAGGTGATCAACTTGGTTTCAGAAAAAGCTGCAGGTAAACTGAAGTGTCATGACCAGATTACTTACCATAAGCTGCCCTGCCACATCACTGAGGAGTGTGACTTCTTAAAGGGACAGCCTTCTGGCCTGAAGGGGAGCACTTCTTTTCCCTGTGGCTTATCTAGTGTGCTCCTTACACCACTGGGCAGGCATTTTGGAGCAGGAAACACTTGGCTCCCCAGGTGAACCAGGCTCAAGGGAAGAAGTTTGTGAGAGTCCTGGTTTGGAGTCCATAGGTCCATGGCCATCAGCCTCAATTTCAGAACTGGGTACCTGGTTTTGTTCATCCAACAATGTAGTAGCCCCAGATGTTGCTACTTATCTTCCTCCACCTCTGAACATTGGCTGTTGCTTGAGTCAGGATCTTGACATGTGCCTGTGATTCCCCAACCTGGTCTAGCCACTGTTGCTTTGTAAGTATAATCCACTGAGAAAACTTAGAGTCATGCTGCACACCTGTTCAGGGGAGGATCAAGAGGCTGAATTAACCAACTGGGTCTTTGCCAGATAGCTTATTGGCAGAATTATATCTTCTTTTACTGGACTCTGAATGTGCAGCCTTGGCCACTGCAATGCACTTTGTTGAATCATTGCCTAGAAATAGGATCTAGCTGTGTAAGACTGCAGTGTCAGAAACCAGTGTTGTATATCTTAAGCTTGAAAATGTACAATGAACAGTTATAGTTTCAGTAATCTGCGTGAATTGGGGTTAACACAACAAAAGAACGTGTACACTTTTTTATAGAACTTCCTGTACAAGTATGTATTTTTTTTTTTAATTATAACTGGCAAATTCCCATTCCTTTGTCTGCAGCTTATTTCAGTGTTCCTTGCTTCCAATAGTACCATAAAGAGAATTTGTGCATACATATTTGTAGTTGTGTCATGTCAATCCCATCTCCAGATATGAAAACAAGATGTCCTATTGAAGCTCTGCTCATTTTGTTAAATTGCTGTGTGCTACCCCTCTTAAATAACTAAATCATCTCTGTATGGTGGGAGGAAATGAAGCATGTATTATATTACTTAAACAGGAAAAGAAAACTGTAGTGGCTATCATGAACAAATAAACGTTTAATTACAGGGGAAAGAGGTTGGGGTGGAATCAATGCTTTTGTGTTGATTTTTTACCCTTTTCCTAAACTGTATGGGCATAATTTTGTAGTTCTATCTGCACCTGTGGCCTTTGGACCTAATGTTTATGACAGATGGACTGGACTATATTAGAAGAATTTATTGCAGAATCCTTCTGTAGATATCTGTGCCATGATAGACATTGGATGTGGTGCATGGGTGTATTTATTAGTGCAGTCTTCCTCTCCACTTTATGTGTTTCCTTTGAGTCTGATGGGGTTTGCTATGTATGGGTACAGTACAATGGTATAAACTCATTTTTCTCTTATCTGTTATGGAATCTTTTCTTGCCACACCCAATAAATGAAGGTGGGAGAGGAAGGCAGAGCATAACACTGGGGCAACCCTATGCCATTCTAGAAACAAGGAGAAAACAGATAAAAGCAGCATTCTTGGCAACACTGCCATGACACACCTTCATGATCACACTTATGATGTACATATGTTAGATGTACATCAAAGGCACTAGTCAATGTAAAGTGGTGGCTGAATAACTCCGTGATACTATCCACTTCAGACAGCAACAAATAGAAATAGCCAAAAGTTACAGGATTCATGACAGACAGGAGTTTGAATCTGATGGCAGCCCAAATGCTGCACGCTATGGCTATTCTGCAGGGAAAAGTTAGGGCAACAGAGGGAATTAAAAAATACTTTCCCTTCTCATGATTAGTCAGCTCCATAATTCAGTAGCAGGAAATTTACACAGAACTTCCATAGGCAGCAGGTAGGGAATCCCAGTAAAAGGGCTTGAGTCCTCCTGTACAAAGAATTCCCCCACTGGCACTGTATGCAACACATCTGCATTAATGTCCATATGAGGGAACAAACCAATTTTTTCGTAAGGCAGAATAGAATGCTTGGTCTTAAAAAAAAAAAAGTACACAAATAACACGGCCATTCTCAAGCAAGAATAAAAGATTCTGACAAACATCAGGAATAATTTTCTCACTGTAAGAGCTGTTCAACAGTAGAACAGGCTTCCTCAGAAGGTGTCAGACTCTCCTTCATTGGAGGTTTATAAGCAGAGGTTGGATAGCCATCTGCCATGGATTCTGAGATTCCAGCATTGCAGGGGATTGGACTAGATGATCCCTTGCAACTCTGCAATTCTCTGAGATTCAAATTGTTCATGTTGATGTGCAGTTCTGTCACTGTGCTTGGCTTCCTAGATCTAAGTTCTAGCATAGATGATATGCCTTCAAAACTTTTGATTTTTTTTTTTTTTAAAATACATAACTTGGGTGTTGCTTAAATGTTCCTTATATCTCATATGCTGGCCTCCTCAAAATATCTTTCAATTAACACTGTCTTCAGAAAGGATGTTCTTGGAGACAGTCATTACGTATATGACCGATATGGAGCACATCCAAACTTTTCATAACAGTATATTCCATACCTAATTGGAGCATAAGTATTGGCTTTTGTATCCTGCACTTTGGTGTAATTCCCCACTCCCAAACAGCTTAGATGAGAATATTTCAGTTTCTTGACATCTCAACTATCCATGGTTCCTATTTCCAATCCTATACACACTTTCCTAGGAATCATTCCCATTTAGTTTCACAGGAATTACTACTTGAGCCTGCATGTGTAAGGTTGCATTATAAGCTTCACAATGCTGATACAGTCCTGCAAATATATTGAAACATTTTGAACAAGGAAAGCTTTTGTCGAATGATTGGGACCATCATTATTTGCCCGGTTGTCAGTATTTAATGTAAGACGCACTCTGATATTCCCCATGCAGAACATTTATTTCATAATGGATATTTGTGTGGAAAATTGCTATGGATGCTAATATACTGTTGAGCTCAAATCATTGCATAAAAAGGAATTGACTTAGAATAACTTGTTTTCAACTAATGTGTTGGACTAGATTGGTAGGGTTGCATCCAACTAGTCATACACAGAGTAAGCCAATTAACGTAATGGACCTAAGCTAGCCATGTCATCTCAGTTCAGTGGGTCTACTTTGGGTAGAACTTGCATTGGGTGCAACCTTTGGCCTTTTCCAGTCAGCTGAAGCTTCCCGTCATATTGTTGTATTTTATTACTTTCTCCAGTAAAGCCATAGCATGAGATTAAATTGTTCTTGAAATAAGGCACTGCTTTGGAATTTCTGACTGCAAATCTATATTTTTTAAAATAGGACAGTTCTGGATGATGGTGGTTGAGCATCTTGATCGTCTTTTTTAGTATATTGCGTTTAAAGGTTATATTTAATGTTAAGAATAACAGTGAAACAAGCATGCTACTTTCTTGCATTGTACAAAGACTTTAGAAGGATGGAAGAAGAATTTTGGCCATGGAAGTATTGTTGTTGATGATGATAATGATAATGGATTCATGCAGTGGCAACCCATATTATGAAATATGTAGTTGAGAAGAAAAACTTACCAAACAATTGGAACACTTTATTGGCTGATTGTAAAGTTCACACAAAATTTACAGGTCTATGCCTATTATCAATGCATTACAAGATCGTAGGTGTAAAAAGAATTGTGAACCTGGGCATTTTACAAGCATGATTCACATTTTACTGGGTGTGTTTTCACATTATTCGGGTACATGTTGATCTTTTATGTCACTGACTGGTATAAATTACTCATCCTTTTTAATGAAATGTCAGTTCAGTATTTTGTTTGAGACAAAGCAACAAAAAGTATGTGGTGGAAGAACAGAATGTATTATTTATTTCACTCTTTGAAAGAAAACACGCACACGAACTGCTTCCACTTCTGCTTTGAATTGTTTACCTTATTGTGAGGGATGGGGAAGAAATCTGATTCAGTTCACATTTAAAGTTGAATCTGTCAAATTCATACTTTTTGAAACAATATGAGAACTGAAACACAACTATCCTTCAACATTCACATTTATCCAAATTTTGTGATTTGATTAGCCAGCTGAACAGGGTTTACAAAAAAGTATATATTACAGGAAGGTGTGAATAATAATATGTTCATAGAATCATAGAATTGTAGAGTTGGAAGGGACTATGAGGGTAATCTAGTCCAACCCCCTTCAATATAGGAATCTTTTGCTCAGCATGGCACTTGAAAAATGAAATAAATCAAATGAATGGGTCTGCCAGAAATAAAATACCCTTCCTTAGTTGCAAAGCTATCAGTCCTGGGTTTTCTGGTTCAATGTTAGCAGCATTCTAGAAAAGTAATAGCTGAGGACAAAAATAAAGGCAATCTGAAGTATTTTAGAGTAACATTAGATGTTTGTTAAGGTAATGTTCCCCATTCCTGTTTTCTGTATGCTCATTGATATGGTGCACTGTTTCTAAGATACAGATTGTTCAAACCATAGATATTCCAACTCCAAACCAATAATCCAAAAATGCCATTGATGTCTCCCTCTTTGCTTGACTAATTCTAAAATGATAAGTGTTGAAATGGACTCCAATGGAATCTGTTTAAGTGACTGAAACAAAACTCTTCATAACTTGTTTTTAAGTGTATTTCCAGTGAACTTCAATTTCATATATGTCAGAGCTGCCCCTAGGTCCCAGCTCACAGAGGACCAACGCGAGGCTGTCGTTATGTACAAAAGTCTTTATTGAGGTTCAGTTTCCATTTCAAAGCCGCAGCGCGCAGCTCTACGTCTTAAACCCTAGACCAGCGAAGTCCCGTCTGAATCTCCTCCCCTCTGACACCAGTTTAAGATCCTAGCCCTGCTCCACCTTTTCCGCTGCTTTCTCCTCCTCTGGGTCCTCCTGCCTGCTGGGGCATCCCCCTTTCTGGACTCTTCTGACGCTGAGTCGCTTAACTCCTCCCCCTGCCTCCAGCGGGCTTTAGGACCCGGTTCCCAATCCTCATTCTCTGCTGTCCCGCGCTCCTGTACATTTGAACTTGCCTCTCGCGCCAACCCAGTGACCTTCCTCCTGACCGTTACACTACTTCTGTCACTGCTTCCCTCTTCCGGGATACTGGCCGGATCTGACCTCCCCTCCGTTGTCTGACTCTCCGATGGAGGTGTGGTCAGCCCTGCCTTATCTTCTCTCCCTGGTGGGGAATGCACTGGCCCCGATCCTTGGGACTCTTCCCCCCCACTCTGCTCTGGTGGGGAAGCTGGTCCTGATTTCCAACTACTGCTCTGGGAGTCCCTGCTGCCCCCTTGCTCCTGGGGCGTTCCCCTTGGGAACCCCCTACCCCTGGCCACTGGCACCCCCTTCTGTGAATCTTCCGATTCGCTGGAGAGGCTCATGGAATCCCTCGGTCCACTGTCCTCTTCTCCTACGCTCCCCTCGGATTCTTCCCTTTCGCTCTCCATCTCCTCTCTTCCCTGTGCCTCTGCTCCTGAGCCCCTGACAATATATTTATAATAAACTGGAGTTCTGTAGTTCAAGAGTTCTCTCATTAAACAGCTGAATGCTGTCCCTTTTGCACGTGCATCACTGAAGGGGAAAGGAAATAAAAACCTTGGGGTATATCTGCAATTTCTTGAGTGCAAGCCAAAGATTTTCCTGGATTTGGGCCCGTGGTGGCGCTGTGGGTTAAAGCCTCAGCGCCTAGGGCTTGCCGATCGAAAGGTCGGCGGTTCGAATCCCTGCGGCGGGGTGCACTCCCGCTGCTCGGTCCCAGCGCCTGCCAACCTAGCAGTTCGAAAGCACCTCCGGGTGCAAGTAGATAAATAGGGACCGCTTACCAGTGGGAAGGTAAACGGCGTTTCCGTGTGCGGCTCTGGCTCGCCAGAGCAGCGATGTCACGCTGGCCACGTGACCCGGAAGTGTCTCCGGACAGCGCTGGCCCCTGGCCTCTTAAGTGAGATGGGCGCACAACCCCAGAGTCTGTCAAGACTGGCCCGTACGGGCAGGGGTACCTTTACCTTTACCTTATTTTCATTGGGGTGCCAAGCTATGATCCCAAGCCCACCTTGTTAGAGGTACGGTGTCAATTAAATCAATAGAGCTTGCTTCTAAGGAAAGGAAATGGTTGTTAGTTATTTTTTAACAACATAGGAGTGTGAATCTGTGCTTTTGTCTTCTATGAGTTCACTTATTTTATTGCTTGTTTCCCCCCCTTTGGCTCTGTTTTCTTTTATTGCCTTTTTATTTCCCCACCTCCCTTTCCAGCATCCCATTTTGATTTTTTTTTATAAAAAAAATGTAAGTCACACTGATCAGAGACAAACAAGCGGCTGTGCTGTAAAATAAATAGCCTTGAAATTCTACAATCAATTCCCTTCAAGATTAAGCTGAAATGTTTGCTTGAGCTTCATGTCTCAACATCTCAGCACTTAACCAGATGACAGCGGAGTTTTTGCCAGCAAAACATATCTTTACTAAACCAGGGCCATCTCTCAATAAGACGAGAGCAAAATGCTGCCCTCTGCCATCAAAACATGCCTCTAGCCCTATTTATTTATGAGAAGCTTTGTACTGGATACAAACTGATATGTATGTTATCCAGTTTTATGCAAGACATCACATGGTATTAGTAATCTGATATAGGGTTTTAAAAGAATAGCAGCACTGCCAATTTTAAGTGCCAGCAGTTTTCCTCCCTTGCTATAAGATGTAAGACTAGGAAATACTCTAACCTTCATGGATAGCTCTGCCTTCAAAGATAATTCCAACGTGTGTATTCTGGGCTAGGCTTTCATACTGTTGACATGCTTGAAGCTAAAACATATTTCAGGTTTTTTAAAAGTACACTTTGCAGAAGGAAGCAAATAATTACCAATCAAATATCTGATTATTATTTATTGAATTAATTTATATCCCACTCACCCCCTCCCCCACCCAAAGATCCCAGGGTAGCAAACAGAAAGAAAAAATCATTCTGAAAAAGTTAAAATACTCTTAAAAAAACAAAGCAATTACTGTTTTTAGATGTTTTCAATTGTAAGGGTTTTTAAATATCCTAAAAGCAGTTAGGTTGCCAGAAGCAGTATTCTTCAGCCACCAAATGCCTGGGTAAATGGGAATGTTTTCTAATTCCTCCAGAAGATAATAATAATGGACCCTCCCCCATTAGGGAGGGCCTGGCCATTTACATTCATGGCTGCCCAGAATTGGCGACTAAGAGTGAAGATCTGCAGCAGCTGCCCACCCAAAGGAAGGGGTAAGTGTCCATTCCGCAACCAGGGAACCACCACTGAAAAGACCTTGTTGTGTGTCAGCATGTGATCAATTATGTGGGGCTGGGCTTACCTGAACCCTCTCCCCCCAATATTTTATTTAAGTTAGCATCCCTGACTTTTAGCCTCTCAATTATATAAGACGATCAGCATATGGTTTTGCATGGCTATAGGAAACAGTATCTTCATTATTATTTTGGTCACATGGTTATAAAAGTTTTTGTTTCAGACGGTACATAACAAGCAGTATATCCACCTCTGCCACTGCTGTTACTGCCGTCAACCTCCCAATGTTTTCCTTCCCATTTGAGCCAGCAAGACACTCTACCAGTCTCTTCTCTTCAATACACCTCAAAGTAGCTGAAAAATAAAGCCAGGCAGCAGATCCCAGGCTCAGAAGGGACAGACTGCCCAGTTGGTGTGCAGAGGAACGCAATCTTAATAGCTTTAGGATAACATCAAAAGTTCTGACAATTTAAATTGATTTTGTGCTTCATTATTAATAACTATGTAGCTATTATACAGCTATTAATGATGATAACGCCATTATAATTATGGTTATTATAATAAAAAGGGAAGTTATTTGACTGGTTAAAGCAGAAACATTATTTTATCATCTACATAAAATGGCCATTTCCCCCCTCTTCCTCCTGTAGATACTTGACATGCTACTTTCTCTTCCTCTATAGAAGATCTTTGTTGGCTTCAATGTATAAAAAAAGTCAATGTGTCTGAAAGTCTCCTTGAACTGGTGTGACTTGCCATCACTTCCCCTATTTAGCTGGATGGTTAAAGGGGAGGAGTCACATTTCTGTTTCCTTGGTTATATGTGTGCTTTCTTCCTATGTGTTGTGACAGTCCTTCAGCTTCGTCACTGGACTATGGGATAGCACTTCTTCATTTCTTTTCTTTTTGCTAGAATAGGAAAACTAGGAAACAGAGACAGTAGCAGTAGCCAAGCACTGGAAATAAAAGCACAGTATATAATTCAAATATATAAATGGCCAGAGCAAATATGAGAAAAAGCAAATATGAGGAAAATAAAATGAAGTACCCAAATGATAGATTTTATTTAAGGAGCTGGACTCCATTTATAAACTTCTGGGCCTAAGGGTCATATTCAGTGTAGTACAAAGCATATTGTTGCATGGGCATAAAAATTTTCACCTTCATTGCAGGACCTTCTCTCCTCTCTTCTGCCCCTGTGCATCCCCTAAATCTGTTCTGGGGGTTCCCTCAATCCTCTAGAGCAGAATGGGGAATGGCAAGGGGCACAAGTGTGTAGGGAAGAGAGGCAAAATCAAAATCCCATTGTGCAAGCAGATGTCAATTGACATCTGTTTGCACAATTATTAGTTGAATACAGCACCATGTATGTAAAGATGTACTTTGAGATACTGCAGTCATCTGATTTCACCATATGCTAAGTGAGAAAATGATAGAGATGGGTGGGTCTGTTTGTTTCCCTCATTATTTCTGTAGGTCTTTGCCACTGATTCCATAGTACTCATTCCATTGATTCAACATTAATCTGCATTTTTTAAAAAAATCCTGTCAAATTCCATATTTAAATGTATCTTTTAATATTTTAATGGATATTTTCTTTCAAAATGCATATTTAAATGTATGTTTTGATCCTTTTACAAGAACTGTGTTGCAACTTTCTGAGAAGTGGAAAACTCTTTGGATAGATAAGTTCTAGAATTGGTCCAAGAGAAAATTTGCAAACATCACATTCCCCAAGCATCTCTGCAAAATCAATTTTTTAAAAGTAAAGAAAGCAGGTGCAGAATAGCAAAGGGAAATGCAACACCACCTAAACAACAATAAGCTGCAAACTTTTATATCTAGGAGAAAGTGAGCTGAGCTCTCTCAATAAAAGAACTGTAGCCAACATTAGTCATCCAACATTACCTTATTTACTCAAATCTAATGCTCACCTTTTTTTGGCCAGATTATGTTGCGAAAATTAAGGTGTGCATTAGATTCGATGGCACATTTACATTCACCAGCAAATACTTTTTTGGGGTTTCAAGGTTCTGAAAATTGAGGTGTGCATTAGATTCGACGGCACATTAGACTCAAGTAAATATGGTAGTTAGACTCACTGAAACGAGTTGGCATTATTAACTTAGGTCCACTAATTTCAGTGGTTCTACAATGAGTAATGCTTAGTTGAATACAACTCCAAATGTTTGAGCTCACAGATCTGACTGCAAGTAGGACCCGCGTATTCTCTCATTTCGTAATATTTCTAGGAGGGTGCAGGTATGTCTACAGAATCTGCACATATGTATCAAGTGTGCTGGCTGTTAATTTAAGGCCAACATTCTTAAGATCAAGGTGTGAGACAGGCGTCTTTGCCTGCTGAAATGGGCAGGCTGCAGCCCAGTGCAAATGGAAGCTCTATAAAACTGGATTGGTCCCTATCTATCAGATCTTGGGAGAATTTTATAATCAACCTTTAACGACATGAATGTCTATGGTTAGTACAGTCAAGGACATCTTTCCCAGGTTTGTGAATAAAAGATATTATCACCTCACATAAAGGTGGAAGGAGAGATGAGGTACACGAACCTGAACTGCACATCTGGGACTAGTTTAAGGCACAGTGCTTTGTAAAATCTGATAGTAAAACCAGACTTCCCTGAAGCTTTATTTGGCAGTTTAGAAATAACCTTCTTTATTTCTGCATATAATAGATCCATGCCTTGTATGTATCTCAAGGCCTAGTTTAGACACTGAGGCTCAATTGGTTGAGAACATTTTAAAATTCTTACAGAAACTTTTACTTTAGATTAATATGGGTGGTGATATGCAGTTAACATCAATGTAAACCAAAGGAAATGGCTCTGTGGTATTTCCCCTACTGCCTATTACATTCAGAAAATATATTAACAGCCTTCTTGAGCTCATCTGTTTTTTCCCCAACCCAAATATTTTTGTTCTACATTATATCTCTTTGCTAATATAGTGTGCGTGCATGTGTGTAGCATTTATCAAATCTGTAAGCGGTGTGCAACATAAAAACAATAAACCATATCATTAACGTAAAAATACAACATAAAACCAGTAAAACACTCATATAAAAGCATGTAAAACCAAACAAAAACAAGAATTTAGGGAACTGAGACAAATGAAAACAAGGTTCAACCTTATGGGCTAGGGCAGTGGTGGTGAACCTATGGCACACATGCGAGAGAGGGCACTCAGAGCCATCTTGGTGGATACATGCGCCATCACCCCAGTAGGGCCATAGCTTCTGTGCTGGGGGTGAGGGAGGAGGAGAGGAGGACCTGCACCATCAGGGCCTGGCAAGCAAGCGAGGGGCTGGGCAAGCATTGGCTTTTGATGTGCCAGGGCCTCCCCCCAGTCTCTTTTTCCTACTAAGGAGGAAACCGCCTTGAGTTCAGCAGGGCTTAACTCCCAGGTCTGTAAGCATATAAAGATCCCGTTACAGATAGGTAGCCGTGTTGGTCTGCCATAGTCAAAACAAAATAAAAAAATTCCTTCCAGTAGCACCTTAAAGACCAACTAAGTTAGTTCTTGGTATGAGCTTTCGTGTGCATGCACACTTCTTCAGATACGAAGGTATCCAGTAGGAAGGAATTTTTTTATTTTGTTTTGCATATAAAGATCGCAACCTAAGAAGGAGCTGCTGGGTTTACATGTTCGCTGGGCTTTCCCCAACAGACAAATTCATTCCGGGGAGGCTGCGATCAAACAGCAGCCGGAGAAATGGCAAAATATAACAACAACAACAACAACAACAACAACAACAACAACAACAACAACATATGTTTACTCTGCCCATCTGGCTGGGTTTATTTATTTATATTTATTTGTATGTGCACATGCAGACAATCATTATTATCTCATATTAAAAATTGGGAGAGGGTGGCTCTTAGTACAGCCCTTCAATGTACACAAGTGGCCAGAATTGGAACCTTCTGGGAAAAAATGAATTTCCGAGCTTGGATGGCTCATAACACCACTTTGTTTTGGAGTAATACCAGTGCTTTTTTCCTGTGGGGACACAGGGGGATGCAAACCCTTAAACATTTTGTGAATTTAACGGGAGAAGAAATTCACTCTATTTATTTTTCCCGATTTGAACTGTATTTATTTTTCCCCGGTGGTGATTTTCTTGAGTCAAAATGAGAGTACCCCTAAACATTTTTTAAAAAGAAAAAAAGCACTGAGTTATACCATAAAATTATATATCAATGGAAATATAATTTAATGAAGAATGTAATGCAATAACTTTTATGAAGGATTATTTATTACAACAGCAGTCATAAAGAAGAAATGTGAAACACACAGGAAAAAATGAGATACTGCATACAGGTTAAATTGCCATGTTGGTACTTTGCGATAAATAAGTGGGTTTTGAGTTGCAGTTTGGGCACTCGATCTCTAAAAGGTTTGCCATCACTGGGCTAGGGGAAGCCTGTTCAAAAATATATGTCTTTAAAAGGCATCTGAAGCAACTAAAATCTGCAGCTATGTGCAACTATATGTGTTGCACCTTAGTATTGAAGATAAAGAGATTCATGAAAATTAGCAAGATTTTTGGCAGGTTACATTCTGCTTTTTTATTACTCTCTGTCCACACTAACACTCCTTGTGGATACAGAAGTTTTTCTCCCTCTCGAACTCATGGACATCCAGTGAAGTGAATGGTGGAAGATTCAGGACAGATAAAAGAAAGTCCTCTTCAAATGGTGCATAGTTAAACAATGGACCTCCCTCCCACATGAGGCAGTGATGTCCAACAGACGGATTAAAAGAGGATTGGACAACTTGATGGAGAATAAGGCTATTGATGGCTACTTGCCATGATGGCTATGTTGTGCCTCCATGATCAGAGGCAGCAATGCTTCTGATGAATACCAGGTGCTGGAAACTACACACTGCCCTGGTAGTTGGCCCCATTGAACCCAGTGGCAATTGCCATACCATTAGCTAAGTATTTCAGGGATTTTATTTGGGGGGTGATGGTAGAGAGAGTAAGATACATTGTAAAATTCAGAAATACAGTGGTACTTCGGATTACAGACGCTTCAGGTTACAGATGCTTCAGGTTACAGACTCCGCTAACCCAGAAATCCTACCTCAGGTTAAGAACTTTGCTTCAGGATGAGAACAGAAATCGTGTGGTGGCAGCTGGAGGTCCCATTAGCTAAAATGGTACCTCAGGTTAAGAATAGTTTCAGGTTAAGAACGGACCTCCAGAACGAATTAAGTTCTTAACCCGAGGTACCACTGTATGTTCATGATGGAAACGTTTGACCTGTACTAAACATTAGGGATAAACAGCATGTGAAAGAGTTAAGCTAAATTTATAATCTACAAGTGTAACATATTGAGTCTTGCAGGATAGTATTCAGCCTCTTTACTTATGTACTTCAGTGCTGTAATATACCAATATATTTGAAATGGACAAGAGGACCACATATGTTAGGTAAATGCAAAGAACAAATGCAAAATAAACTTGCTCTTCTGATTTCACAAGAAATGTTTGGGAACATTAAGCATATTATTAAACAGGAATGGTTTACAAAGGCTGTAGCCATCTTTTAGGGGGACACCCCCCCCAATAATTTCACTATAAGCAGTTTCACCACAGCCATCAGTGTAAAGTGCATATTGAAATCCATTCAGACACTTTCAAGTGCTATTATTATTCAAAGTAAATGGAGTTTTCTTGTAGCCATGAGACCCTAACAGTATTTTGGTGTGGAAATAGTATTCTGTGAATAATATTAGAACAAAAGTTCATGGTGGTAGACTGTTCTGTGAAGAGTTGATATGCATTAGGTTACGGGAAGTTAATGTCAGGAAAACATTACAGATGAGGTTTCATACACTTGCACAGTGCCATTGCCCATATCCAAATAGCAGCTCCTTACGATTACACATAATGATATACCATCATTATGTGCAAGCCATTTTTTTGTGGAATTTCTACCTGTTGTTCACACGGTGTGTTTTTTAAACAGAGCACCGAACTCCTGAAGCTTTTCTGTGTTTTCCCCTGATGTATTTCAGACCCAAGAACATTTCAGACCTAAGGACATCACCCCTCTGATGCAGGAGGGAATGCACAGCCATCATGGCTAGTAGCAATTGATAGTGTTGTCATTCAGGAATTTGGCTACCACCTGCCCAATAAAGCTATCCAAGTTGATGCCCACCATTTTAGCTTGCAGAAGCAAATTGCACTATTTCACTATGTGCTGTGTGAAGAAGTACTGTACAGTGGCGTAGCATGGAGGGACACAGGGGTGGTAGCCCCAGCGCAAAATTGTTAGGGGCACAAAATTTCAACACCCAGTGCTGCCTCAATACAGCTGTGCTCTTCTGTTGTGGGGCTTCATTGAAAAAGGCTTCTGCGTGCGAATCAGGAAGTGACTTCTCCAGACAGTGCAGTGACTCTGTCTTATCTCTCTGAGTACTATGACTTGGGTGATGCAGACAGCTTTAGGCAGCTGAATGTGCATGCATACTCCACATACAAAAATGACAAACTGAACATCACTTTATCCACCCCCTTTTTTACCCAACCTGAAGTCATAGCTTAGCTCTAAATAATAATAGTAAAGTTCTTACAAGCACTACAGTGGAGAGTCCAAAAATTGCTGATGTCACGATAAAGGAAGACGTTAAACTGTTCCTTGTTCTGTTTTTTAGTTCTGCAGCTGCTTCTGCCCCGGCTGGTGTGAGTGACAGGGCTTCAGATATGGTGATAGCTCTACCACTCCTCCCCAAGTCAATGAATAAGTGCTTTCCCCTCAGCACTATCACATGTGCTTTAATATTATGCCTAGGATGATGGAGAAGTAGTCTGATATACATAACAGCAGGGCACAGTTTCTAGATTGTGTCAAGTCCTAACACCTCTCTCTCTCTCTCTCTCTCTCTCTCTCTCTCTCTCTCATAACAAATTAAGAAGGGGCCTTCCAGACATGCCATGCAATTTGCATTGGAAGGTAGGTACACAGCTTTCAAAATGGTGCTGTCAGCGCTGGCTACTTCAGATGGTGCAGTTAGCAAGCTACACAATGGCAGACCCAAGATTAGAAATGAGCTTTCCACAGAGCAAGAGCCTGTGTCTGAAATCCTAAAACAATTATCTGCAATCACCACCAATAAATTCACTTGCTTTGGGATACATTGTTTCCTCTGGGAGTGTGCAGTTTCAGCATGATGGCTTAGATTTCTTCGCTGCCTTTCTAAAATTGAATATTCTTTCAAAGCCTTTTAGCCCATTAGTTTAGCCAGGGCTCAAAGTTAGAAACAAACCTGAGCATTTGGGTGTCATTTATCCACTCTGAGCGTCTGTGTTCGTATCTGAAAAGCTTGTTTAGCCTTCCATTTGATAACAGTAACATTTGTGACCGAAGATTGGCTATATATTCCCTGGTATGTTTGTTACATTACATAATTTCTCAGACAGACAGCAAAAGGTTGATAATATAATTCAGGGTGAAACCCAATTTCTGCCCTATCCATATTGTGCATTAATTAGAAGTCAGTCAAGAAAAATCAGTTTAATTCTGGCATCTTTCAGAAAGAATTCCTACATAAAACTTGGCTGTAGACGTGTGTGTGTGTGTGTGTGTGTGAGAGAGAGAGAGAGAGAGAGAGAGAGTGAGAGAGAGAGAGAGAGAGAGAGAGAGAGATAGCAATCATGACAATGCCAAAATCTGCCTTGCATCTAATAAGGCCATCTTTGTTACAAGGTTCCACCACCCACACTATCTAGCTTACAGAAAATGCTAATTTTGTTTGCCAGCTGTAGTTTATTCCTAGCACATGTTACTAAGATTTGTTTTCCTTGACTTTTAATTTAAGGTTTTATTGTACAGTGGGCTGCTGCTAGAGTTTGTGTTGCTGACTATTGTATATTATTAAATTGGGTTTATTTAAAGTGGTGGTTTTATTGGCATTTGAAATGTATGCTTTAATGTTTGTTGTTGAAAAAATTGTATATATGTTACTGACCTAAGCCTCCTTGGGAAAGCTACAGTCTTAGACAGTGGCTTAGAGGTATAGGAAATAAAATATATACATGCTAAGAAACAACAAACCTGTAATTGTGTAATAGCCTAATTTTCAGAATAGAAAGCCTTACAGTTAGGAGGGTTTGTTTTCCACTCAAGTACTGATACACATGTTTGGAATACAACAGCTGACCCTTCATGATGTGATTAAGGATGTTGCCCTTCATTTTCATTTCAAACAGAATGCATGGGTTTTCTTGGTCCCATTGTAAAAGCAGAAAAACAATTATTTTATGCATGACTGATGATAGTGATGGAGACTCTGTAGGGGACACAGCAGGACACTCCAGAATGCTCAGTGCTTCAAAGCAGCACATGCAAATGTCAACATGTGTAAATTTGGTTTAAGTTTATTTTATATTATATTTTTGAATTTTCAGCATAAGCATTGTAATTGAAAATCATAAAAACTTGTTCAACAATGTTTTTGAAAATGGCTTCTTTTTTTAAAAAAAGATGGTCTGCTGTTCCCATAACTAACCTTTTTTATCTTTTTTAAAAGCAGCAACAACATATCAGTTTTTCAAAGTTAATTGAGTTTGACTAGTCAGTCCATTTATTGGCAAGATTCTGCAACCTTTTGCAGAAATGACTCTTGCAATAATATGTACTATATGATGATTGTGCCCAAGTACTTGATATATCTATAATCTACTCCTCATGAGAAAAACAAAATAAATATACTTGTTTGCACTGAAATATGGTGCAATGAAAGATTTGCCTCAATAAAATTTAATCATCAACTTTTCTTCATATAGAGATTGATTTTTCCAGGATATTTTAGGACTGACCTGTTTTATTTAAATGGAATGTTCTATAGCTTTTGAATATTAGAACGTACTACTGTTTTATTAATAATTGTTTGATCAGCTTTGTATTGTCTTTAAGTCCTTCACATTTACTACTTCTACTTCTTCTTCTTCTTCTTCTTCTTCTTCTTCTTCTTCTTCTTCTTCTTCTTCCAATTTATTATGTACCTTTCATCCTAAGGTCCTGGGGTGAGTTACAAAACAACATTAGTATTCAAACACAATATTATACAATATTGAAAACAGTGTAAAACAGCTAAAATTACTAAACATATATCATTATTAATTTGGATAACACCTATAAGCAGACAACGGGGAACAGGTGATGCTCAGAGGCTTGTAACCTAAAACACAACAAGAAGGATGGAGTGGAAGTTGATCATTAAAAGAGAAAAAGGAGTAGCACAAAGGAAGATCAATTTGAGAAAGCCTGAGGAAAATAATAAATCTTTGGAAGCCATTTGAATAAGCAGAAAGTTGTCAGGAGTAGGAAGACAATTTGAAAGGTAATGACTAATAGAGAGAGTTGAAGGAAGTAGATGTGGGGTACTCTTATGCTTTTAAATTGCATTTATACTCTACCTTCTGCAATGAGCGACACATAGTTTGATACACCCACATTATGCTCATAAGAACCCTTTGAGCTTAGTCCAGTTGAGAGACAGTAACTCAGCCAAAGTGCTGCACTCAGACAGCACTTTATTCCATTTTCCTGTTGGTTGCTTCCTTATCTTATTACTTCTGTGTTTTATGTGATCTTTCACAGGACATAAAAAACTTTTTCAGTAAATCTAGTGGAAATGTAGGGATCATTTCCATGTTAATTTTGTCAAGAAAAACATTTATTTGCAACCCTGTTAAACTGGAAAATTGAGTGAGTTTTGCATTCTGAAATTGCATTCTGAAATTTAGGGTGGTACCCTGGCCAATAGTTCTTTCCTGCTGTTTAAAATTTAGTATGACATGACTGTATATTGCTCAAAATGCCACAGTTCCGTAACATATCAGTAACTGCATTGTGAGAGGAATGTTAGAACTTGGGACAGAAACATGAGCATCATAACCATTGAAACTAATGCAATAAATCCCACATCTGAATGTAGCTTCAATGAGGGTCAGGGCAGAGCGAGGATTTGAATCTGGGTCTCTTGAGTCCTATCCTGACACCTTCACCACATACCATATTATGATAACAAGGTGGAGCAAGTGATTTTAAAATAAGAAAATTTAGTATTTTACGCAGTGCGTGAAAGGCAGAGGATATATTTGCACAAGACTGGTGCTAATTTGTGATGTGCCTTGATATAAGAACTACCTTGTCAACATGAAGTAGGGAAGTCATCTGACACTAGAAAGTTTCAGTTAAGACAGTTGATGCTAGTTTAGAAAGCTTGTAGTGCCTTTGTTCCCATTTTTGTGTGTGTGTTAGAATGAGAGCTGTCTTTAGCCTTTCTGGGGACCTGTAAGCCAGTTCTCAAGTCCCTTGTAAGTGCTGAGTAGAGCTTAGTGCCCAAGGTGGTCCATTAGGCTATGACAGAAACTTATCACACAATCCTCATAAGTTGTTTTGAAGTACTATATTTCATGCAGAATGATCTTGCTGTTACTGCTGCCACTATTGCGACCTTGCAGAGCAATGTAAGTTTCCTGTCACCATTTTCATCTATATAGACAAGCCCTGGGTGTGCTATCCCCACAACCCAGTTACATACTAGTATTAGCATTTATTTTTGTCCTGTGGATTTAATAAATTGACTTGAATCCAAATACTTTGACTTAACTGGGTTGCAGTTTGGGGCTGTAAATCACTCTTTCCTCGCCTCATGAATTACATCCCTTTATTATGCCAGCTGCTGCAACATCTATCTTCTCTTCTGCTTCCTTCTCTGTTTAACATCAGTATTCTAGCAGATTCTGCTCCAAAACAGAAGGTCAGTCAAAGACCATATTGTATGCATTTAGGTGAAAGGAGTGGACCCAGTTATATCAGTATTGAGGCCATCTGTAGTGAGACTACTATGCCCATAGTGAGTATGTTGCTCATTTTTAACCTGGGCTAGAACTTTGCAGGATGCATGGGCAGTTTGCAGCATGAGCACAGATCTCAATTTTGTACAGTAGCCTGTGGCCTATTTTTAGAAATGGTGCAGATTGCCTGAAGCAGGCTCAAAATTTTTCTTTAAATAAATCTTACTATTTTCCTAGAAACTAAGAAAATAGTTGGCTGTGTTCCAAGCCTAGTTTTGAGCCAAATCAGAGCCTATTGCATGTCTGATGATGTCACTAGGACTGTAATGAAGTCTAAAACCTTTGGTTATAGAGTGGTATATAAATTCAATTATTATTATTAATATTATTATTAATAATAAAACTCATTCAGCTTCCAAAAGCCCTATCTCCAACACACCTATCTGCCCACCACCCTCCATTCTCCAGCATATTTCCCTTGTTGCAGGGCAGCACAACGTAGGAAAACAGGAAATTCTCTTTCTCTCCCCTCCCTTCCCTCCCTGGCCCCAGTGTGTGGTAAGTGGCTATAACTGTGCACTAGGTAGCAGGAATCCCGAGAGATGTAGTTTTCCCAGGGCTACTGATAGATATCTTTATTTTTTCCCAACACTTCTGGCACCAGGTCACCACTGTCACAGCATACCAGGCATTGGGGGCTGGGGGGTGGGGGAGAGACTGCATTCCTTTCATTTGATGCCCTGCCACTGCCAGAGCAGCAAGCCAAGTATGTGCATGGAGGAAGAGAAGGGATTTGGAGTTGAGCATATGGGTATGAAAGAGGAGGGAAGATTTAAGTTCTTCTCCAGCTCAGATTTTAATCCAACCTTGAGAAGAACTGATCTTAACCCTTTCCCTCATATTTGACTGATATCACTACTTGTTTTAGGAGAGTGGCATGACTGTGCTTCTGATGAAACTCTCACACAAGTCATTATGTGTGAGAACCTCTCACACAAGACATTTGTAAAAATTGTCAGTTTTCACTGGCTGTATATATTTTGATGGATAAGATTAGTAAAGTTCAGAGGTTGGGGTTTTTTTGGAGCAATCCAACAAAAATGTGAGGTGTTTTTTAAATGTACTGCTTAACATCTCTTAAATGTTCAAAGGAAGCTTCTGGAAGGTTAGCAAATTTTCTCTGAAAATGAACAATTGCAGATGATTGCAAATGACTGAAGTGGGAAAGCATTAAGGGAATTTATTAACAAATTTCAATTGCAAGGTGGTGCTGGTGTGGGCTACATGTGAATCATGATGACGTATTTCATGAAACTGTAGTGTCGGAAGGAACCCAAAGGGTCATCTATCTATCCAATTTAGATTTGAGTCTGATGAGGTGTACAGAGTAACACTTTTATCTTAGCACTGAAAGCTGTCAATTTATCATCATCATTCATCATTCTACCATTTGGGGGGGGGGCTTAGGGCCCTCATATTTACAGGACCGCCTCTCCTGGTATGCCCCGCAGAGGACCTTAAGGTCCATGAATAACCATAGTTTAGAGATCCTGGGCCCTATGGAAGTCAGACTATCCTCCACCAGGGCCAGGGCCTTTTCAGTGATGGCTGCGACCTGGTGGAATGCTCTGTTCCTTGTGACTAGGGCCCTTCAGGATTTAACCTCCTTCTGTCGGGCCTGTAATACAGAGCTATTCCACCTGGCCTTTAATTTGAAAGCAGCCTGATCTTTTATTTCCCTTCTCTTCCCTCCCCCTCCCCTTTATGAAGACCACCCGCTCTGAGACCCCACAGCTAATTCTCCCCTGGCCTCCTTGCTGGCCCAAGTAGGACCAATTCAGCCAGCTAGCTCTGGGGATTATATAATGCTTATTTTCCCTAAATTGATTTATGAATTTTGAATTGTATTGTTATTCATGTTTTTATACTGTATTTTATGCTGCTTTTACAGTTAGGTGTTTTAAATCTGTTGTTAGCCACCCTGAGCCCAGTTTTTGAACTGGGAAGGGCGGGGTATAAATAATTTTTATTATTATTATTATCATCATCATCATCATTTACCCAGGGCAGGTTACAACAGATTAAAGACACAGAAATAGAGTGAGCCCTGAAAACACACATCTCAAATGTCAAAGGCCAGAGTAAAGTTGTGTCTTCAGCATTTGCCAAAAATTATATTATGAAGTTGCCAGACATAGCTCTGTGGGGGAGGGGATTCCACAATTTAGGGGCTGCCACAGAGAATGCCCTCTCCTGAGCTACCACCTCCTGAGCTTCTGAGGGCTGCAGAACTACCAAGAGGACCTCCTCTGCTAACCTTAATGTCTAAAAGATTATTCAGGGAATGAAGCAGTCTTTCAGATCTTTGGAGACTGGGTTATTTGGGACTTTAAATACTAATGTCAACACCTTGAACAGGATCCAGAAATGAACTGGCAACCAGGTACCTGATATGATTATTTTATGAAAGATACTTAAATGTCATTTTAAGCAATGGTGCTTACAGTTTATACAACATACAATATATTTGAGATCCCATTTAATTATGCAGCATAAACTGATCATTTATAGAAATTAGGGGTATTCTTGCTATTTATTAGCAAAAGTATTAAGATAAAGTGCTTTACTGATCACTAGAAGAATTACAGGATAATCTGATCCCTTTTTGATGCATCAAATATTGGCCAGCATGAAAAATACATTAAGAGAGGGGTACGTCAATATGCAACCTCCATATATGGAAAATAAGTCAAAACTGTTGAGGACCTCTGGTAGCAAATGACTTCATAGTATTCCATACCAGTCCCTCTGAAGGAATCCAATGGACGTTCCAGGAACCACCTACATTTGTCCTCCCTCATCTACCATAGCAGTTATTCCCAAATGAAAGAAGTAATCACCAGCAATGTGCCTGAATTCTTCTACATCATTTAAAATCTTAATGACTTGATCAAATAACTTTCCTCCCTCCACCCCCTTTTTGAAAAAAGAATCTTCCTATTAAAATAACCCTGGCTAGGAAACCCAGCCTTAAATCCATCTGTTATGTGAAGATTAGAAATTTCCATTCTTTAGATTTGTGTGAATTGTCATAAACACAATAAACACACCTGGCACAATTCCATATTATTAATGACTCATTTATCACCCCAAGGTGCAACTTGCTCAATTTAGTGTTGACCAGAAGTGAAAAAAACAAAAAAACAAAAAAACCAACAAGCAAGAGCTTATGGTGATGTATACAAAGCCATTTACCACCATCAAATCCAAAGTAATAATAAAAAAGTCTCTTACATATGATTCCTCTATATTTCCAATTCATTGTGTTCATAATAAATCTATAGACTGGAGGTCATCCTGTTCCTGTGAGAAATAAAACATAGCTAACAGGGGTTAGCGTAAGTCAGCCTAATGAAGAAACCACCTACAGGAAGATGAGCAAGACATGCGTGTATAATCTCATATGTTTTCTTTTTCTCAACCAGCAGGATGACTAATTATTCTTTTGAGATGGGACAATGACTTAGATAATCTTCTCAGTATTGTCAACAAAGACTATGCAGAAAAATAACCTATTATGTATTACTGAAACCATATTCTCTAAGTGAAGGGAGTAGGAAAAAGCAAAAATATTGGTGGGGCAAATTAAAGTTCTGCAACTCAACAAGCTGCCTGTGTGTCACAACCCATGACCCAGAAGCCCACCACTTAATTCCAGGCATGTCAGGGTGGGTAAAGGGGATGACTGTGGTAATTACGGTAGTGAGAGAGACACTCTTCACATCTTACATTATTACTTCACTTTCTGTAGGATCAAAGTGTGGCAAAGATAATAGCTTCTAGGGCAGCAAGGAAGGAGACCTGGAACTCGGAATGTGGCATGGTGGACATAAAACTCTTAAGTACATATGCCCAATCCATTGTTCACAAACAGATCATGGTGTAGAAGTAGAATTGGTGATTTGGGGTGAATTATGCTGGGATGCCAGTTGATGTTAGCAGTAGACCAGCAAACTACATTAGTAGAGCTATATGTTTGATGACGTGTGTATCCCAAATATTGAGGCAGATTAGGGTGATGTGGGGGTCTTCTTTGTCCTCCTGAGTCAGTGTGCCATTAACAAGTTGTCTCAAGGCAAATCAGGCAGTGCCCAACTTTCCAAGCACATCTGTTGCTTTCATTTCCTCAAAGACCTGCAACCTACCTGTGCCTCATTAGATATGGTGGAGAATTCTTAAGGAAATGGGAGAAGAAATTGATAGTGTTGATTTATTCATCCCATGTATGGAATGGAAGTCAATCCATTTTCTATTGTGTTCCTTTCAGTCTGTTAAATATGTGTAATTGATTACATTTCTTTTTTTAAAAAAAATGTTATTTGAATTGTGTTTTCTTTGCATTGAAATAAATGGGGTGGAACAACATAATGACAACATTATTTAAGTACTTTTGCCACATTTCTGAAGAATAATAATGTTGTTTTCAACAGAAGATGACCTGCAGCAGAACAGAAGCACTGCTGAATACAATGAATGCAGGGAAGAGCAGAAAACAAAGCCTTCTTACATTTCTACGCCTGGAAAAGGTTTTTTATGAGGGAGGGGGAGGTGGCTGCAGGAGAGAGAGAGGAGCTGGGAATATTTCTTCCTATAAAATTATTTCTTTAAAAACGAAGAAAGATTGAGAGAAGAAGAAGAGTGGCAATAGCTCAGGTTGCATTCCTGAGTGAATTTAAACTGGAAATAACAGTACCATAGGAGAAACGTGTTTCATTAGTTTACAGCAAGACAATGGTGCCTACAGTTGCCATAGCGCTTATCATATTTCATTAGGAAAATGGCCCTGGCTTAAAATTGCCCTTGAAAAATTAGAAAAGGAAAGCAACTGGATATCTTGTTACATAATCTCCAGATGACACTTTTTAAAATGACCCATCCTTTCTATAAGGTTAAAGTAGGTGTGCAGTAGTGCATTGTTGATATTTACCAGGTTCCTCACTCTACACAATATCACACTTTGAACCTCATACATGGCCTGTGAAGAAAGGAAAGAAATTCATTGATGGCTCTTGGATATTTATATGAAACCTCCAGAAATAAGCAAAATAATGTTTACAGCAGTAACTTCAACTGGGAGCTGAACCAAACCTCTGCTTGGGAAATGAATCTGTACCCTGAGCACTGCTGCACACTAATACTGACTCACACAGGAAAAAAGATCCAAACCGAGTTACCATAAATTGTTTTCAAGGACAAAGTAAATTATTATGACCAATTTTCAGTATCCTAAAATTAGTGTCCATAATGAGAATGCTGACCTATTCTAAACCATACAGACACTCATAGATGTATAGTAATTGTACACATGAAGACATTGGATGCAACTCTTATCACTATATTCCTGTCATTTTAATGGTCTTGTCATTAGATACCTTGGTAGTTTTATATATTGTACTGTTATTAATACTAATAATATCTACAGAGTATTCAAGATGCATAATTAATTTCCCATCACCGCCACCCGCACTATGTTACTGGAAAGAAAAATGCAGGTCTTCGCTCTTATATATTCCAAACATCTCAATACCAGGGACATAAATGCAAAAAAAGAGAGAACACAGTGAAAGGAATACAAATCAACAGTTCAGTGGCATAATTGTATATCCCTTTGGAACAATTTTGCATGACCTCTAGCAAGACTCAGATATATTATGGATTGATTTTAGCAATGTGCAGCTTAATTTTCCAATTCTCCCCTTTCCATAAAACAAACTTCAAGTAGTTACAAATTACCAAGACAAATTTTGCTAGTTTTTTTTTTTAAATCATGTAATGTTTAATCATTGTTCCGGAGTATTTTTTGGGGGACGGGGATAATTTTTTTCCCAGTTACAATTTCTGAATCTAATATTGCATACTATCTTGTTTTGGATACTTAACAATTCTTCTTGCAAGTGAGCATTCAGAGCAAGAAGCCCATGCTGAAATATGAATTTAGGATTAATGGAAAAACGTAAGTCTTTTCTTTGTGGAAAAGACATGGTGGTATGTGACTCTTGATCCCAGTGGGCTGGTTCAAATATAACACTAAATTTAATATTTTATTTCATTATATATATATACTGCTTGATGTGGGGGGGGACAGCTCAAAGCAGTTTAAAAAATCATAGTTTATAATTTTAAAAAATGACCCTAGTCAAGCCTCAGGCTCTCAGACTTTCTCCCGCCTCATGAAACAGCTGTAAAAAGAAGTTGAGAAACTTTCATTCCCTATTATATTAACCACAACCTGCAATGTTGTCTGAACTTGACAGTGGTGATCTTGCCTATGGTTTGCTGAGCAAGCCAACTTGGAAACTATATTTCACAACACCAGCTTGTTGAGACCACAGTATAGTGTTTGGGTGTATTTCTAAACCAACCTCCTATTTTACTAAGCCATACAGAGGTAATTTTACAATTTTGCCTTTATCTTTCTTTTGTGTGTTTAAACTTCTCCAATGAAGTTAGGAGTACCTGCAGTGGGGCTTCTCTGAGCAAGCACAAAGGTGAGCTGTTTTAAAATGCAAAAAATATTCCATAACTGTGACAAGAGGAAGTGCTTGTGCAACCCACTGCTTCTTAGAAGCAGTTGCAATGGGTATGTTTTCCAGGCAAAGCCAACAGTGCAATTGTCCAAACTGGTGGATACACAGGTGTTGTAGTGCAGATGCAGCCTAACTAACAATGCTGGACTGTGCTGGGGAGGTGAATATTATATGAAGAGATGATGCTGTGACAGAAGCTGTCATGCAGTATTTTCTCGCTTTCTATTTCTCACATGGTATTAAACCATGGCAATGAAGCACAAACACTGCATGGGGACAGCAAATCAACAATGAAGCGGAAAAGACAGTGACATCCTGTGACGTCTCTCTTTTTTAGTGATGGAACTCTCCAGCCTGAGAATGACTAAAACAAATTGAATTATTAAGGCCAAAGTGGAAAAGACTGACCTCACAACATCATTTGGGAAAAGACCTATTTACACATTCATCCGTATCAAAGAAGCACAGTACATTTCCTTAAAAAACCCACAAAACCAAAATAAAAACTACTACTACAAGAGAGAGGCCCAGTGCAGTAGAATGGTAAACCATATGCAGAACCTAGCATTTTTCAGCATTACTTTATTCCACTTTGAATGACAGTGAAAATTTGTTTTACAATAATATTTTATGCATCTTCACAACCATCTAAGTGTTATATGATTACTGTAATAACTTTTTTTCTGGATACCTTCCCCTTAATGCTTATACTGTCAGTTTGTTTGGCCAGCTCCGGCCCATCTGGAGCTGACATTACGGCTCATCTTGCTTTGAGCCCAGCAGAGCAGTTAACATCCAGTTTGCAGAACGAAAGGATAAGCAGGTATTGTGCTACATGCTAAAGTTTATTTACACTCTATGCTGAGAGAATACAAACATCCATCCTGCCTCTGTGAGAGCAGAGAAGCAACTGTCTCTCTAACAAAGAAACCGAGAGAACACTGAAAAACAGGAAACCAATGTACGTCACATCCAGTCTCCCATTCCCGTGGGAACCCAACAGTAACTCTGACTGTGGAATGTAAACAATTGTCTTGTGACAAGCATTTTGCTGCACAGTGAGGGAAATAGAAACCAACATCCTCCCCCTTTCTGTGAACATCACTGGGCAGCATGTTCGTACAGTATCAGTACAAACCCAACTTCTGCACATAGGTACAGTGTTGATCCCTTGATACAATCTTGGACAATACACCAGCAGGAATTTCATTACCTGGCATATAGGACACCGTTACAAGTCCCTTCTGAATACATTCCCTAGTATGTTGTAGTTTCAATTGCAAATGCTTCATGCTTTGCTTACAACCTTCAGAATTCAGCAAAGCCAAACATGCTTTGTTGTCTTGATAAACCTGGATTGGACATTTGACAGGAATTTTCATGTCTTTGCATAATTGTAACAACCATTCACAATCCTTAAGTGAATAAGACAGTGCATTCAGTTCAGCTTCACAAGTACTTAAGCTAACTGTTGTTTGCTTCTTGCATGACCAATCAAATAGACCCTGATTGTACATGTAACAAACTCCAGACGTACATTTCCTGTCTGTAGTGTCACTACCAAAACTTGCATCTGCAAATATCTCAAGACCACCAGACTTCTGATTGTTAAATCTCAGTCTGTAATGCATAGTGCCTTTCAAATAGCGAGCTATGCGTTTCAGAGCTTTCCAATCCTTAACAGTAGGATTGTTGACTTGTCTGCTTAGCAAATTACAGCTAACAGCAATGTCAGGTCTTGAACATCTGGCAATGAAGTTTAGTTTGCCTAGCACACTTCTGTACAGTGTAGTGTCAGAAAATGCTCCTTCAGTGTAATCTACCTGATAACCTGTTGTCATCGGTGTGTCTACAGGGTTAGCATCCATCAGGTTTAGTTTGCTCAACACATCAGCAATTTTCCATGACTGGTGTACTAGAATGTTACCATCTTGATCTCTCTCTATTTCCAGAGATACGTAATTGTTTACCTCACCAAGATCTTTCATGTCAAAGTGCTCTTTCAGTTGAGCTAGGGCGTTATTGTACATTGTGACATCTTTCCAAAAGAACAAAATATCATCAACATAAAACAAACAATACAGCTTCTTTTGCCCCTCCTCTTTGACAAATACACATGGATCAGCTTTCCCTTGCTGAAAACCTAGAGAAAACAATACTTCAGTGAGTTTTGTGCGCCAACACCGTGCACTCTGTTTGAGACCATAAAGTGATTTCTTCAGAGAACAAACAAATCCCTGTTTTACCTGTACGCCATCAGGTTGAAGCATATAAAGAGATTCACCTAGAGATCCGTAGAAAAATGCTGTATTCACATTGTGGTGAGAAATGTGAAGATTCTCCTCTGCAGCAAGCTTGAGCATAAGCCTAATGCTCTCATACCTCACGGTGGGTGAGTAGGTCTCGTGATAGTCTTCACCTGGTACCTGAAGAAAAACCTCTGGCTACCAATCTGGCTTTGTGTCTGACTATCTTGCCATTTTGATCTGTCTTCGCTTTGAAGACCCATTTGCTTCCAAGCAGTTTCATTCCTGGAACTACTGGAACTAGCTCCCATGTTTAGTTCTTCTCTAAGGAATCAAGCTCAGCCTTCATGGCATTTAACCATGGCTCAGCATCCTTTGAATCCAAATCCTGGATTTCTTGGAAGCTTGAAGGTTCAAATACCTTCTTGGAGCTTTTAACAGCTGCTACAGCTGTTTTAGCAAACTCATCAGCAAATCTCTTTGGAGGTCTACCTTTGAGACCTGCGAATTAGCCTTAGGTCTTCAGCACTCTCTTCTTTCTTAGGAGAAAAGTGGCCTATAGTGAACAATGGTTCCTCCAATTCTTGATAAGAGCCTTCAGAGGGTCGCATAGAGGCTTTCGCACTCTTGAAATCCTCTGAATCATCTGATTCAGTCTCAGACTCAGAATCAGGACCTTCATCAGTGGGTGTGGGTTGTTGCGGCAGCTGTGGCTGTTGCTGCTGCTGCTGCTGTGGCTGTTGCCTATCCTCAGTCTCATCACTGTCATCAGGATAACATTGGAAAATTCCCACATTCTCCCCCCACTTGGCATTGTACTCAACACTTCTAGTGAGCCTAATTGTCTTAGAGTCAGTCATCATTATTCTGTAAGAACCTTTCTGATACCCAAGAAAGATACCATGCAAACCACGCTTGCCTAACTTGGAGCTTTGTGGTGTGTGAACCCACATGTCAGAACCAAAAACTCTCATGTGTTTGATGTATGGTTTCTTGCCAAACATCTTCTCATAGGGAGTACAACCAATCGCTGAAGATAACCTGTGATAATAACTGTAAACAAAACAAGCCAATGATTTGGCCCAATAACTCTCTGGAAGATTGGCATCATGCAGCAAGGTTTTCAACCCTTGAAGCAATGTTTGATTTACTCTCTCACAAAATCCGTTCTGCCATGGCGAACGAGGACTAGACAAATCATGCTGAATTCCTTTCTCAGTCAGAAAAGCTTCAAACTGCTGAGAAGTGAATTCCCCCCCGCGATCAGTGAAAAGAGTGTTTATCTTCTTACCATGCACATTTTCCAACCAAGCACAGAATTCCTTGAACCTTTGAAATGCCTCTGATTTCTGCTCGAGATTGTACACATAAATATACCTGGAAAATGCATCAATGAGAACCATGAAGTACCTGTTTTGACCCAAAGAGGGCGATAGTGGACCAACCAAATCAGCATGCACTACCTGGTATGGTACTGTAGCTTGTCTACTAGACACCTTACCTTTTACAGCCATTTTCACCTTGTTTGCTGTGCATGCCTTGCACTTCATGTGGTACCTGCAGGGTTTAATAGTCATACCTTCAACCAAGGTAGGCATTTTGGATACTGCCTCAAAGTGTAAATGACCAAATTTCCTGTGAAAATCATGAATACATCCTGCATGCAAAACCTTGTTAGAACCTGCAATGCAACAAGTTTCATCCTGCACAACATCATCAAAATACAATACAAACAAACGATCAACATATTCAGCATGCAATACATAATCGTTTTTCTTTGTGATGGTGCACTTCTTGTTCTTGAAGGAAACGTCAATGTTCCGTTCATTCAGCTGCGCAACGCTGAGTAGATTGTGTGCAGCATCTGGAACGTAGAGAACATCGTGTATCGATAAGTCCAAACTGTGAAGAACAACAGTTCCGTAGCCTTGACTGGGGATCATGTGGTCATCCGCCTGGTGAATCGCACCTTCCTGCGGTGTAAAAGACACAAACAGTCCCTTGTTGTTGCAAATGTGTCTCGTGGCTCCTGAGTCAATTACGAAGAACGATCTAGACGTCTTCTGGACCTTTGCAACCTTTGGAGTGAAGCGTGAGACCATTGCCTTGTGCTGCGCTGTCCTGGACACCGGACCTTTGCCTTTGCCTTTTCCACGCATTGAGCTTTCACTGCGCTGCTCTGTTGTCTTGGCCCTGGGATATCTGCATTCCCTTTTCATATGGCCTAGACGTCCACACGAGTAGCATTTCACTGCCTTCAAAGCTTTGGCACCATCTGGTGGTTCCACTGCATTCTGGGATGACGTCTGTGAAGACTCCCCCTTACCGATGCAGCTAGCACCTCGCCTGTCTGCTTCATTCAGAACAACGGCAGTAACATGGGTTACCGTGACCTGAGCAGTTGGCTGAACAGCAATCTGAGTGGCAACGGACTCCCAACTTGAACCCAAAGAATGTAGTATCATGAAGGAATACACAGCCTCTGGAAAGGTGAGTCCTCTCTGTTGCAGCTCATGTCTCAGATTCTGCATCTCCATCAGATGTGTACGCACATCTGCACCTTCAGCAAGTACCATATCATGCAGCTTGGCATAGTAGAACAAAGAAGTACCAGCCTCTGTTCTCAAATGAGCATCTTTCAAAGTGTCCCAAATTTCTCTGGCTGAGGTCTTATCACGCAACAGACAGAGCTCTTCTGTGGATACTATCAATGTAAGAGTTCCCCTTGCTTTGGAATCCTTAGCTGCCCATTCATCCGTCATTGGAGCTGGAGGGGGGTACCTGTTATGACTTCAAACAGACCCTCTTTTCGTAGCAAAGCTTCTGCATACAATACCCATTCCGCGTAATTCTTTTTATTGAGCTTTGGAATCCCAAAAGCATCAGCCAGCCTTGCATTAGCCATCTCTGCTGCATTAAATCAAGCTGTGTCTGTGTATAGCTGCTTCCAAAAGCACTTTCGCTTTCAAGCCTCTGCCGAGCCTCTGAGCGTAAAAATTGGGAGGAGGGACCAGACAAATTCATGAGCTACTAGGCATGATGGCTATGTACAACTCTAGCATCAAAGCTAGTATGCCTCTGAATACCAGTTGCTGCGGAACATGAATGGGGAGAGTCCTATTGCACTCATGTCCAGCTTGCAAGTTTCCCATTGGCATTTGATTGACTACCATGTGAACATGATGCTGGCCTAGAGGGGCCTTTGGTCTGATCCAGCATCACTCTTCTTCTGTTATGTTCTCAGACACAGAAAATATAAATTAACTCATAACCAATCTTGCTTTAATTATGAAAATATTAAATTTCATTGCCAGGGCTCATGACACATTATTTGACAGTAAACCTAGTAATTTTGACTTACGAATGGAGTAATTTCAAGTTTTGGCAGTATCACTAGTTAACTGAGCATGACTGCAGCATTAAGCTATGCTTGTTTAGAAAGACTTTTGGCCTTTAGAGGTTCACTGCGCCTTAGCTGATATGTTAGTTACTCTTCTGCTTCTTTTATATTTTTTACTGCCATTATTTTTATTTGCTAGCTTGTTCCTTTAGTTGGCTTTGTTAGGATTCCTGTTGTTAGCCATAATTATCTTCTACATTCTGTGGCCACTTTCACAAGCAACTCCTAAGTTGCTTATTTGTTTCCTTATAGTCATGCAATAACATCATCAATTGTGTAAGCACTTTCTCTCCCCCCCCCCCTTCTTGAAAACTTTGAAATAACATGCTAGCTATTTTATAATGGAAGGAGAAATGCCTGAGTTCATTTTTTCTCTTGAGCAATTGGTAAAAGATACAGCACCCTTTAATACCATGTCCGCTCTTAGGTACAGAAAAAATCACACCCATGTGATAATTTGCTGAAACAGACACATGAAAGGGGACTGTTTCTCATACTGCTTTAATGCTATTAGTCATGGGGTGATTTTTTAAGTATTAAGAGACAAAATAGCATTTGTTTGAATCAAGCATTTATTGTACCTTGCTATAAAAAATGTTGACTGAATTCTCAAAAATTTTGACTTCAGTGATAGTCAAATTGTCTCAGGCTTATCCTTCCTCAGCTGGGCTCAGATGGGTGTATAGTTGTCCAAGGTGATAAGAGACAATGATCCATGGCAGTTTAGCATGTGATGATTGATTATAGCTGTTTCACACTTTTAGATTGTCAATTTATGTCTGCAATCATTGCTTGGAAGTCAGGGATGGGGAACCCGTGGCCCTCCAGATGCTGTGGGACTCCAACTCGCACCAGGCCTTGACAGTGTAGTCAGTGAGTGGTCGGGGATGGTGAGAGTTTTTGTTCAACCACATCTGGTGGGCCACAGGATCCCCATTGCCGATCGAAGGCATGGTTCCATTTTGGGGAGTAGGTGACGTTTTGGGCCTACTACTTCCATGTGCATGGGCACTGAATAAAATTCATGACCTGATTTTCAGTGGTATTTAGAAACCGGTGTTGTTTGTTTATTTATTTATTTATTTATTTGGCACGATCTAATTCCTCTTGAATGCAGAATGCTTATTTTTGGCTCCAGTATCCTATTTTAGAAGTACAAATGTAACAACAATATTTGCATATAAATACATGTACAAACATAATTTGATTTAGGTGCTTGCAAAAATTAATCTAACAAACTCTTATGTAGTGCCAATAGAAGAGTGGCAGTTTTAAATCCCAGCACTTCCTGGGTAGTATTTCTGACTTCATATCATTTTGCAGGGGTGGGGAAACTCAGATTTGGGGGCCAATGATGGCCCCCAAACCTCAGTATCCGGCGCTCAGGACTATCTCTATACTGCTACCCTTCCCCAGCTTTACATTCCCCTTGAGTGCTTTTGCATGGATGGAATGTGTCCTTGAGTTCTGATAATGCTTCTTGTCTGCCTAAATGTAGCGAGTTGTGTGTGAATGTGTGTTGAAACTAGCCTACTCTGCAAGAGTAAAAATTACATTCATTGTCCCACCCACATCTGTCTCAGGCCCCACCCACCACGGACCTGTAGTTCCCAGATGAGAAACTAATGTGGCCCTTGGAATGAAAAAAGGTTTTCCTTCACCTCTACATTGGATGGGGCAGCATTGACCTTCACAGTCATCCTCCCCCCCTCCATACCCCTTCAAGTATTCTTTAATTGACCATGAACATATGATTATTAAAAATGATTAACTAAATAACTATGGAAGTAGTACTGGAATCCTGGGAGTAAAGGAAGAGGTTCTGCTCCTATGGCACTGATCTTTTCCTGCATGCTTCTGCCTCCAAACTACACTGTCTGTTGTGACACTTCATAAGAAATACATCTCCAATCAGAATTCTCCTCAAAGGAGAGCAGACAGTGTCTAAAAGCAGCAAAATCATGTGCAAATAATGCCAATCCCAACCCACATTTTATAGGCAAGAGAGGATGTCAAACTGGGGAAATTACGTTGCCCCAAATTTTCTCCAACAAGACATCACAGCTGATTATCTGAGTGCCACTAGTCATCATGCTGCAGCTGCTACCGAGCTTAGCTTGTCGGAACCAGCTCCCTACAACTCTGCTTAAGTCAAAACAGGATGCAGACCATGCTGTGAGCCAGGTTGGATTAGCCATAATAAGGAGGTAGATTGAGCAGCCTGTGACGAGTTAGACATGACTGGTGGTGCAAATCCATCTTTACAGGGGCTTTTGTTTGCATTGTGGTACAAGAGCTGCATGGGGTTTATCCTTCTAAGCAGTGGGGGGAAATGCATTGATGTTTTTGACCTCAACATTATCCCTTTGGTTTGTTTTTGACCTCCTAATTTTATACCCAAAGGATGCGATCTTGCTGAAACATGTGTGGAATACAAGATGGAGGGAGTATGGAGAGGAAATTCTGGGGCAAAGTAGGTTTGGGACTGTATATCAGGTGAAATGCTTTGGCGCTCCAGATGCTTCCAAAGCCTTCATAATTCTGCAGCTATATACAAATGACCCATTTGTTAATCTGAATTCCTAGGGTCCTAAAAAAAATACCTCTCTCTTTCTCTCTCTCTCTCCCTGTCACACAAACACACACACATACACACACTTTACAGTAGTTAATTACACAGAGCAAAAGGGGGGAAATCAGTTTAAAACTAGGTATGGGAAGAAAGCTGACAAAAACATAAATTAGAGGAAGAACTTAATTTAAAAAGTGTCAAAAAGGATAGATAGTCTTAGTTCAATAATAAAGCCTGGTTCAGAAGCCTTCTATCTTTAAATAAAGCATCCACGCACTCGATTACCTGTATACAACCAATCTTTGATTTCCAATCTAGGTCTATTTGCTTTTTGTGTGATTAGCATACAAATGCCAAAAAGACAGAAGATGTGACTACATGGGTGGCGATTAAGACACCCTCCTGACTTTCATGTAAATGGCTTGTCAGCTTGGAGGGAAAGCTCAGTAAAACTGTTAAAAGATGTAAATGTTGTTGTTGTTGTTGTTGTTGTTGTTGTTTTTAAATTAGTATAGCTGAACGTTGGTAGGTTGTTTTATACCTTGCCAGGTTGCAGAGGGAGAAGGGGAATGGAGCACAGGATAATTCCCCAGAACCAAGTAGCAGATCTTGAACACATGTGCACAGTTCCTTCTGTCCAAGGTGACACCAGTAGGAAAATATCTGTTCTCCTATAAGGCACCCATGTTATCTGAATGTTTCCATTTGAGAGCAGTGATGACTAAACCCAGCTATAACCACAGCATAAGCAGTCCAAACAGCTGGACACCATAATTCATAGGATGTAAACTGTTGTTTGCTGTGGCTTTGGTAGTACAGGCATTTATTCAGTTTAATAAAGAGTATATGAGTATGTTATTTTTGTTTATTAGAGCAGATTTAACTTGCTCATATCTTTTCACATGTACAGTGGTACCTTGGGTTAAGTACTTAATTTGTTCCGGAGGTCCATACTTAACCTGAAACTGTTCTTAACCTGAAGCATCACTTTAGCTAATGGGGCCTTCTGCTGCTGCCGCGCCGCTGGAGCACGATTTCTGTTCTCATCCTGAAGCAAAGTTCTTAACCTGAAGCACTATTTCTGGGTTAGCGGAGTCTGTAACCTGAAGCGTATGTAACCTGAAGCGTCTGTAACCCGAGGTACCACTGTAATCTGCTCTGAATGAAGCTGCACAGCACGCACATTTATTTCGCAGATAATGAGTCCCGTTCCATTTCCAATAAGCATGGGACGCCTTTGCCTGGCGGTGCTGTGGCCCATAGATTGCAACAAAATACTGGGCAAGGTTTTTTTGATGGGCTCATAGGAAAAAGCTGTCCCATGATCCTTTGCTGCAGAGGGGAGGGGAAAGCCACTTTGCTTTGAGAGCTTCCTGTCCACCTATCTTCGGGTTAGAGCCTTCACTGAGCAATTTTGATTGCTGATTGACAGGGCCAGAAATTGTGTCCCCCCCCCTCCCTCTCACCCTGATTGGCACTTGGTTGGATTGGGCTTTTTTCACCTTTTCCCCCAGTGAAATTATGGCCTGCCTTTGTTAGGTGGAGGAACATTGTTTGTATGAGGGCAGAAATGGCATTGGGCAAGATCAACATAGTATAGGGGGGGCATAAGGGGCCTGAGGAGAGGATTGACCATGGCAAACGCAAACTCAGGTTGAGGTGTCTGGCTGGTTGGAATCTGCACCCTGGTCCCCCAGTGAGACCTTGCTTGCTTGGGTTACAGCACAGCAAGGTTCAGCACTGGCCGAGTCCCATCATACAGGTTTGGTGTGATCCAAACCCAGTGGATCCATTCCATTAATGTGGGGTTTATGGAATGATGAACGGATCCTGGGACCCAATGCCATGCCTGCTGCTGTCAATAAAGTTTTGGCCTGATTTTATCCCATCACTGTTGTCAGTCTGGTTATTCTGCAGCTCTCATGGGTCACATAATGCACCTGCCTGGTCAAAAGGCACCTATCCTCGCAGTTCCCATTCTCCATAAGGAATATCATCACCTGTTCTCTCAAAACATTTCAGAACAGACCTAGTCTCTAGTGGAGTAGGAGAGCTGAAAATAATGCCAATATACTCCGCATCTGGCAACCAATGCATCCCTTGGGTTTCAGATAGTACACAGATAGATCACACATTGTTTTCCTTAACTGAATGATGAAGATTATGCTGGGCCTATTGTTGGAGCCCCAGCTCCTTAAGAGAGCCTGCTGGCACCTGTCATGGTTTCCTGGCTCTGGGCATATCTGGTAGTGGTGGGTAGCCATTTTTTCACTCCAGAGCATTGTGGGAAAGGAAAATGCCTGCCCACCATTACTGTCAGCTAAGCCCATAACTAAGAGCCTACTGAGGTAGAAGGGGACCATCAGATAACATTTTGTCAAGGTTCCCCTCAAACATGAGGATGGTCCTGGATGTAACTGCTCAAAACCCTTCAAGTTCTGAAGATGTGATGCCCAGTGTGTTCATGTCCAAAGATGCAAAAAAGAAAAGAAAAGAAAAAGCAGAACTGAAAAGGATTCAGAAAGTGCAATCTTTCTCACCAGCCATAAGTAAGCCTTGATCACTTCTACAGAATGCTGTTTCAGCTCTGTCTTCCCTAATCCTTTGAGGTTCTCCTGTCATGACTCAACTGGTGATGCTTTGAATTATTTATTGCATTTATGGGAATGCTAGTTGTCTTAAAAAGTAAAATTTAGTCAGAGGTTAGAGATGTTCTCCTAGTATTAACAACCCTGATATCTCAGTATTAAGTAGTATATTTCAACAAGGAATGAATTGTTTCCTGCATTACATATGAAAGGTTATTTTCAGCATGCAACCAGCTGTTTTAAATGATCAAAAAACATTATTTGAAATAATATTTGCAATTGAGCTGGTGTGTGATCCGGTATGTGATCCAATATTTTCAAATGATGCAATCATATCTCCATGCTTCCACAGACAGCAGGTCAGTGGAGATTAAATTTTCCCCCACTAAATATGTTGGTTTAGGACACTTGCCTTCATTTCCTCCCTTCATAGGCCTCAGCTCCAGGGGCCCAAGACACTTTGGGGCTCCCTGTTGGGGTTTTTTGAGGGGACCGCTCCTCACAATGTTGCATGCCTGAAGTCAGGACATTGTGTTGGGCCCCCTTAATCACCTTGATAAGTTAGTGCCTCTGCCTCCTTTATACTACTGCCAAACATTCTTTTATTATCCATCACACAGCAACTCATTTTGCGCTCATTCTTTAGCCCTTTGAATTCATAAGATTTCAGGAGATAAACCTATTTTGGGAAACTGCGGAATGGGATTTTAGAACAGTTCTGATTTGATTAGAATGTGATTGGAAGCATGAATGAGATATCATTTCCCAGCTTTACCTGGGGATTCCAGTGGCTGAATTTGGAGCCTTTGGCATAGAAGACCTATGCCCTACCACTGGATTTTAGGCTCCACATTCCCTTTAGCCCCTTTCACCCCAATTTAGTCTCATTAGTATTCTACTTAAGACTGCCACAGTTGAGCCCTCTCATGCCTAACTTTTACATAAGAAAGTTGTATCCCCACTCTTGTTTGCTTATTTCTAAAAAATAATAATCACAAGTATTACACCTGGGAGCTAATTTAATGAAAGTTGTATCTCAAAGTATGCTTATTTTAACAATGGAGTCATTACAACACTTTTATCTCAAAGTACATTTATTTTATCAATGTGGTATTTAAAGCTCAAACTGCAAGCTACACACATTTTCATTCATGGCTAATTACATGTTATTTTTTTTTATTTTCTTTTAAAATAAAAACTCCTTTTGGGAGAGGTCAGTTGAGAGTAAACAAGTAGTAAGATGGGTGTGTTTAACCTGTCAAAATTGCCCCGAAATCAGTTTTCCTCCTTCTCCTTTCAATAAACTTCCCCATGCTACTGCTGTTTTCACTAATCCAAGAAGTTGTTGTTGCTTTTAACAAAGATGAGACTTAATGACTTTTCCATCAGTTGCTTAAAATGGCCTTTACGCCATGTCAAGCCAGCTATGACATATGGTGATGCTCTGTGTCAGCGACAGTCTAAATAAATCCTCCAACTTTTAAGGTATGGAAGGAATTATTTACCATGGATACAATTTATTCTGGCTGCACTTTTCATGCCCATGATGAAAAAAATTATTATACTTTGGACCTTCAGCTGATGACAGAATGCATTTTGCATGGTTTGGTGACATGGCAATGTGATTGCTCTAAGACCAAAACACTTTATAATTGATAAAGTGAAACAAATGATTCTAAACTTGAAATGAACTTTTCCTAAAAGCATCTGTCTCCATTTTCTTAAAGCCACAATAAAGAGAGAAGTAGAGGATGGCACAGTATCTCCATTAGATCCAAGAGCTCTGTATGGTTTCAGTGAATACATAGACCTTTGCGCATATTGGACTGTCCCATATTTTTTTCTGTTACGTAAAAGTGGTGAGCATCTCTCTGTTGCATTCTTGGATGCAACAGGGAACACAGACATGACCCTGAGAACATAAAAGAAGCCCTACTGGATCAACCCATCTAGTCCAGCATCTTGTTCTCACAGTAGTCTATCACAGGCATAGGCAAACTTGGCCCTCCAGATGTTTTGGGACTACAACTCCCATCTTCCCTAGCTAATAGGACCAGTGGTCAGGGATGATGGGAATTGTAGTCTCAAAACATCTGGAGGGCTGAGTTTGCCTATGCCTGGTCTATTGGATGCCTATGGGAAGCCTGCATCAGGACCATTATCTATAATAACAGATATAGCAGAAATATAGGCACTTTAATTTATCATAAGTAGGAATGGAAGCAAAATTCTGCCAATTCTGAACTAGACCCACATCTAGACTCATGTGCAATTTAATATGAAAATTCACCAGTATTTTAAGTGGGAATTTCTCCTGGTGTATACCTTTTAGTATGCAATTTCCCCAAATTTTTGCAAGCAACGATAATATAATGCATTTTTTATGCTATTTTCACACTTTATGCACGCTTTTCTCTTTTATGCACACTTTGTCAAGTATGCACATTACTTGGTTGGAGACATGCTTTGCAAAATTCAGAGAAGCGCAAATTTTGAAGGATGACTGCATTTTGCTTTGCATACTGTTTCAGGAATTCTGAAAGATGCAAACTGAATAGAATTTTCCCCATCCCTAATTTTTATACACGTGCTGCCCTAATATGCACATTTTGTTATACTTTATTTCATCAAGGAACTGCATAACAAAATTCAAAGTTGTCTGATTTTTCAAAGAATAGGTACACTTTGTTTCACATATTGTTTTGGGAAGAAATAATTAGGCAGGTTTGCAAACCAAACTAAATGCCCCCCATTTTGACTTGGATGTGACCCTAACCCCATGATAGTATATTTACTCTTTTATGTACTTTTCTCTGTGTGTGGCATCCTTTTTGAAGCAGGGCAACCAAAACATCACACATTTCCAGATGTGGCCACACCAAAAATGGTCTTATGTATATAATGCAATGATAATCTTTGCTATTTTCTTTTCAATCTGTTCTTCATTCATCAACCTTATGGATAGATAGGCAGGTTCACAGCACAGTATCTTGTCCGCTATGACACTCAGGCTCTAAAGATAGTGCAGACAATTATCGATGACATTGTTAAAAATAAAATACAACTCTACAACTCCCTACAACCATCTATTTCTCTCTTTTTAAATAAATAAATAAATAAATAAATAAATAAATAAATGAATGAATGAATGAATGAATGAATGAATGTAAAGTTACTTCTTCAATAATCCAAATAGTCTTTTTGGTGTTCTGTTTTTACATGTTAATTATGGGAGTTTCTTTGCAAAAAAAATTTATCCACACTTGATTATTGTCATCGTTTGCATTCATTCACTTCCTCTACAAAGCATATCAGGTTATATCTGGCAGAATAATAACAAAGTGCATTTTCCATAGAGGCTTGCAGGCTGAATGCTAGACAGATGTGTCTGATTTCACCATCTACTCTAGAAAGGATAGCTGGCTTGTGTATTCACAGAAGATTCATCTGAAGCATCATGAAATAAAATGTACGGAAAATATAATATTCACAATTAAGATTTTTAATGAATTGCCTTGTTAATCCATACAGTGTATGCATGTTGCAAAATTTCCAGGCTTAATTAGTATACTTGGTGATTATGTTTATTTCCTGATGTACACACTGATTAAGCATTGTCCATACACTGAAGCTTGAAGCTGAATTAGTCTATAAAGTAGCACCTTGTTTTGTAACTGGAGACTCAAAATGCAAATAGATCAACTTATGTAAAATTAAATTAGCTCTAATAGAACCCATTTGGCTTGAGCAGCTGGTGTCACTTTATAAACAGAGTTCTCTTGTTATGAGAAATAAAGGGCTTCTGTTGACAGATGCTTATATACTTTTAAATGACACATGCACAGAAAAAAAAAAACTCCCTCAAGTAATGTTTGAGAACGAGACTTAAGTGAATGAATAACAGGAAATGGTGAATAGAGTTTGCTTATACTTTCCACATTCCCTTCACATAGTAGATACAAAATCAGCCAACACTATGCAATGGCATGACTCAAAGAATCTTATTTAAAAATGGATAACTATTGTACATGTTATTAAAGGCAGTGCAGTGCCTACATTCTCATTAAGTAACATTGGGTGCTCTAGATCATTTTAGAGAGATGTACATCTTCAAGCAATTGGTGTGTGTACCCAAAATGTTTTGTTCCTTGAATATCACAGCATTCTCTCCCCTCCCCCAACCTCTCACCATCTTAAGAACCATAACAGTTTCTGGTCGCTGTAGTTAAGTGTGTGCATCCCTATTTGTGCATTACTCAAAAGTCAGGCTCTTTTTTTATTTCTCAAAAAGTAAATACCGTTTGATTGTGATGAAACATCGCAGTGGTTTGCAAAGCAAAACACATTAAAATTACCAATAAAAGACAGTTTTAAACAGGTACCTGAAAACATACTAAAACTAACTATAAAAATAATAAACTAAAAATAGATTAAGGCATATGCCTCAATAGGCTTGCCTAAGCACACATGCTTTAAGCAGTAGGTGGAAAGTGTGAAAGTGTCTGCCTGAGGTCAGTATGCAGGGAGCTCTACAGTGTAGGTGCAGTGGAGTAGCAAGGTCAGGTGTTACCTGGTGCGGAAAATTTATTGCCTCCCCCCACAATGGTTTGACTTTATTTATTTTTTTAAAATAATATTTATTAAAGTTTTGAAAGTTACAGGGGGAAAAAGAAAAAGAATTAAACATAACAAAACCATACAATACAATACAAAGACAAAAATACTGCATATACATAACAAAAATAAAACAAAAACAATTAAAAAAACCACATCCAATACTTTCAATGTTATTAACTTTCTTTTACTTGTTTCAGCGACCTCCTCACACATCCCTTTTTTTGTATTCCACTTCGATTAATTGTTTCAGCAAATCCTTTCCATCTTCCTCAATTTTCTGTCCTATCATTTAACTTGACAAATTCTAACATTATTTTTTCCTTTAATCCATTTACAATCTATTATATTTAATTCTTTATAACATTTCTGCTAAAGCCATGTAACTTCATTCCAACATCTTTCTAACATTCCTTAATTTTACAATGGTTTGACTTTATTTCATTTGGGGGGGGGTACCAGAGTTGTTCAGCTTTTTTGGGGGGGGGGGAGCCAGAGTTGTTGAGCTTCTTTTGCGGAGATTGCGTGCCTTGCGACGAGTCTGCCTGCCACCCTACAGCTGAGGGGGAGCTGAGGTGGACCATTCTGCAGCGGGAAACCTGTGCACCCCAAAGCCACAGTGTCTCTCACAGACATTGAGTGCTGCAAAGCATTTTGTCATCCCCCTCAGAGATGGCACCCGGGGAGGACCACACCCACCCTTCCTACGTCCAGGTGTAGGTGCTACAGCTGCAGAAAGTATATATTTTGCAACTGTAACAGTGCAAGTTCCACAGACTGAAACTGTTGAGTGGGGAAATACACAGGATAAGGCAATCTCAGAAGTAAATTAGTCCAAACGGTTAAGGCAGGCACCCCCAAACATGGCCCTCCAGATGTTTTGGGACTACAATTCCCATCATTCCTGACCACTGGTCCTGTTAGCTAGGGATGATGGGAGTTGTAGTCCCAAAACATCTGGAGGGCCAAGTTTGAGGATGCCTGAGTTAAGGGCTATTAATAATAATAGGTAATGGTAAAGGGACCCATGACCATTAGGTCCAGTCGTGACCGACTCTGGGGTTGCGGCGCTCATCTTGCTTTACTGGCCAAGGGAGCTGGCATACAGCTTCCTGGTCATGGGGCCAGCATGACTAAGCTGCTTCTGGCAAACCAGAGCAGCACATGGAAACGCCGTTTACCTTCCCGCCGGAGCAGTACCTATTTATCTACTTGCACTTTGACGTATTTTGAACTGCTAGGTTGGCAGGAGTAAATAGTAATAGTAGCACCTTAAACTTAGAAACTTGGCCTGCTTTCAAGGTCATGCTTCCTGCCACTTTGTCATAGCTCCATGTTCCAATGACTGCAGGCTGAGTTCAGTTGCCAGCATGTGAAACCTTATGTGTGGGTCACTGCATGCATACAGGGACTCCTTGCATTGCATACACTATGCAGGTAGGTGTTCTGTTTGCATGGACCGCTTTAGCACATGGCACATTTAGTGCAGTGACACAGCATCAGGGGTGAAGCAAGAAGTATCCAGCTTGTGAGTACATTGTTTCGGATGGGGTGTGTGTTTGAAAATAACAATAATTCAAGAGTGTTCTTGAACTAGTTTGCTCCTGAAACCAGAGTTTCAAGGAAGTGCAATCCCTTATGACATGACTAGAGGGTACAGATGGACAGTTCTTAATGTGATGCATTTCTAAGTGTCTCCTAATACCACCAAGCTCATATAAAAGCAACCTGAGAGTAAGAATGGAAGGGATCTTAATATTTAATTAGTATTTAGCTATTACATTTTGATCACACTGTTTTTTTACCCGCCCCTTTCATCCTCACAACAATCCTTTTGAGGTAGATTAGTTTAAAGGAAAAAGTAAATGTGTGATTGAGGATCATCTAGTCAGTTTAGGGATTTGAACCTGTTTTTTGTGCAACATTCAAACACAACATGGACTTTCGGTAGATTGAGGCAAAGAAACTGGCACAAATAAATTCAACCTTTTAATGGTCTAATGATGGGTGGCTGTGTAATGTCATGAGTAAGAACAAAAGTTAGCCTACAAAATCAAAATTGCGAGAAGGGGCTCACAATCTGGAATTCATTTTCTTCTCTATTGCAATGCTCACGCTTTCCTAACACACACTTTTAAAAAAAAAAACACACACACACCCTGTCTTAGGTTAGGTGTGGAAAATATATGTCTCCTTATTCATGTTTCCTTGTAGAAGCATCCAGACAAATAAGATCACTCCTGTACACATGGAAATCTTCATGCAGTTGAATACACACAAGCACAGCATCAAATCAGAATACAGTTTTTGCATTTCTGATGCTTTCTCTGTGGACTTTCCATTTTAAAGCAAGAGAAAAGGGAAAATAGCCAACACTCATTCCAGACTGAAATGAAAACAGCCAAAATCATTCTACCATAAAGCAAAAGGACAATACCGAGAAAACAAACTAAATCCAAATGTGTTTAAATTGCTGCTGTTGTTTGCATGGGCTTTTCAAATAGCCTTTTTGCAGAAATGAGGAGGGGGGGAGAGATAATGAAAATAAGGGCAAGGTTCCAAGGGAATGCAAAGCTTTAGCACTTTTTCACCTAAGTTTTAATATATTCCTGTAAGCCATGCTGCTGTGTTGCACAAAGTGGAGAGATGGCTCTCTCCCTAGGCTTGTGTAGTCTGGCCATTGATGGAGGACAACGAACAAAAACGGGCAATTTGCTCTTTGTCTAAAGCTGCTTTGTAATGTACACTGAAACACACCCATTGGCAGGATGGGAAGGTGGTGGAACTGGTTTGCCCAGCCTGAATCCAGTTAGCATGTCTTGGGGGAGGGGGAGCTAACAAATGCAGCCATTTACATTTTGGGGTATTAGACTGATAACTGCTGTGAATCTGGTATTGCTTCAATGCTTGTGTTTGTACTGCTCATAAAATATCCAACGAACATGTGGTAAGGAGATTATTAAATGGCAAAATGAAATCTCCAGCCCTTTTTCCTTCTAAAGGACACTTGTGCTTTAAAGGCTAATGAGAATTACCCACACTACCTAAGTAAGGAAGAGTTAGATACTATAGGTTGTATCAAAAGCTGTGCCAGTAGAGTTCAACCCCACAAATCACTGGAGGGCAATCCACATCACTAATGATTTGAAGTAGGAAAATGTACTTTTCTGCCCCCTGCCCCAGGTTATGAGCTTGAAGTCAGAGTCTATGGGACTTGGAGAAACTGTTCCACATCCTCCCTAAGTGTCTTGAAAAACACAACCAGTACACCTCATAGGTGGGGTAGGGTGGGGTGGGGGGAATGCTCTCTGAAACAGATGAGCATTTTCACTTGAGATTCAGTAGCTTTTTCCAATCTAAGTGCTTAGAGGTGCACAGCCCATGTGTTTTCTTAAAGGGATGCGAGTGTAGGTTCACCAGTAGTACCGCTAACATGCTCAACAGCTGTTACCTTTAATCAAATCAATGGTTTTATGAATGTAAGCAGGACTTGACCTAATCAGAGTCATTATAGTGCTTTGAGTTAAGAATCAGTACAACCAAAGCATCCATGAATTATGATTCTGTTTGACAATCTATATTGTTTCCGCTACCTCTGCACTTGGTCTGCAGATTAACATCTGCCTCTTTGTTATGTTGTCTTGGAGATGTTGAGTGTGCTATGAGCATTCAACATTAAGAAGAGGAACAACAATTTTTTTTACATTAACCTTCACTTTCTATTAATTTTTACCATTATTACCTATTTGTTCAGGGAGAACTTCTGTTTAGAGTTCTGGCCACTCTATCCCCCCCCCCCCATTCAAAAATAAGTGTTATAGGCTCACTGAGCATGCTTAGTCCTCATTGGACTGTTTGAGAGGAAGTTTCCTCCATTTTGGGGTCTTTCAGGTGGGAGTAGGGTGGAACCCTTGTGCCCTGTCTCAACTACATTAAAATCTTTGATTTATCCATTTTTGCTCTCACTTCTGTCTGTAGGGACATTTTCAAATAGTTTTCCAGTCTGAATGAGAAGATGAGCTATACAAACAATGAACCTATCCTGTCAATTCTTTTTATCTCTATTTTAACTCTTCCTCCATAGTCCTCCTTCACCACTCCTGGCCATTGGCTACATGGGCTGGGACTGATGGGAGTTGGAGTCCAACAGCATCTGGCCAGCCATGGCTTTCCATCTCTGGGCCAGGGGATTCAATACATCCACAGTGGCGGGAGGAAAGATCTATCTTATTTCCCTCTGTGACATCAGAACTCCCTATCTGACAAAAGAGAGGCAGTTCCGATTTATGGGCCCTCCAAGAGGCCACCGGATTACAGCCTTAAGTGACTTGATACCAGATTTGGCTGGAATGTGTTTTCCATTAATTAAACAAAAAGTTACAAATCTAAGTGATGGTGCAGTATAGATTTTTTAAATGAACAATTAGATTTTATTTAAACATAATAATTCATGTTTTTTATTTTTGTTTTACTATTTTTGTTTTTGTGGTTTTTTAAAAAAAGTGAAGAGTAGAGATGGGAAGGCTGGGGGGGCGCAGGGAAACAGGAAAATTGGGGGGAAACCATGTTCATAGCTAGGTTGATGGCAACCTGGCCGGGGGGGGGGGACACTTACAGTAGTATACTGACCACATCTTCTTAAAAGTAAGTCCTATTGAATTCAGTGAAGTTAGGATTGCAGACCTGGTCTCTCTGATTCATATTTGAATTAGTAATTTTTGATTAGTTCAGATTGCATAGATGTTGTTGTTTTAAAAAGGACCACAGGTGTGATCTTTAGCTGTGCAGGGTAGGTGATTTTCATTTCATTTCATTTCATTTGCAAATTACTCCTTTCTCTGCAGCATCTTACTATCCCCCAAAGTTGGAGGATTTTCTTTTTTTAGAATTGGTCAGTCCTGTAGATTAGTGTAGGAGGTGGCATTGGGGGCTGAAACAGGAACAGAATAAGCAAAAACCACTTCTTTCTCTTTTGCCAATGGGAATATCCCATTTATGGAGTAGGAAACACTGCTGGATCCAACTTACTAGTGCCTTTCCATTCACCAAACAGCAAGTCTGGGCCCAACCTCACATGTCTGGTGAAAAAATAAATCTAATATTATAATTGTGCCTGTTTCTATTTTTTACAAAATGAAAGCACAAAGTATGCACAAACCAAAAGGTATATTTTTGGATTCTTTCCCAGCTTAATTTGAAATTATATCAGGTTCTACATATGCCTGAAAGAATTTACCCCCTTTCATCTTCTATCTTCCCATTTCACATGGAGAATTTCTAAACTAGAATGTTGAATTGGTACACATGCAGTTCTGTATAGTTTTAAATTTGCATCTTTTTGTTTTGTGTTGTTATAGTTTAGCACATTGGTAGAATCACAATGCAAAAAGGAATCTTGATGTGATTATGTGATGATATCAGCATTCTCCTGATTTAATTAATGTGGACTAATGCACATTGGTAACCTGTAAGATTTTTTAAAAGGCATAAACTGACACACCTGTGTTCGGGGGTTTCAATTCAAGCTCCAAAAAGCTTAGGTCTGTTCCATAGGACAATGCATGTGTTTGCATGTGCAACATAATTCTAAAAATTGAGCTCAGGGTCCCTGAGATATTTATGGTGGGTTTTTTAAATTGTTATGGCTGTCTTTTATTTTATTTTCTATATTTTGAAGTGCTGTGAGTTGCCTTGGGGCTATTTTTAAGTAAGCTGCCTGCTAAATTAAATTCAATAAAATTAAATAAATAGAAGAAAAAGAAACAGGGATAGGTATGTAAGTGGGAAGACTAAATAGATATGTCAGAGGGACTTGGCTAAGCTGGCATGACCAACGAACGATTTTGATAAAATGTATTTAAAGTTCTGCCCTGAAATATCATTATCACCACCAGCACCACTGTGGTGCAGTAAGCAGAATGTGCCGACTTCACCTAGGACATCTGGGTGTAAAGTCAAACCCTTCCTTGGTCTGAGTGTGTGACTTTGGGTACCTCTTAGCCTCTGAAATCTACACCCTTGTGCAAATTACAGTAATTGAAACAAACAATGTAGTACAAAACTCACATATACATGTACAAAACTCACATATATATGCATTAGTAATGGATATGACCTCCGCTATTTTTAAGCAGCATTTGAAGACAGTTTGGCATGGAGTCTACTAGTTTCAAATACTGTAGTCACTGTAGATTTTCGGATCCCTGTACCACACTTGAATCAGCGCCTGAATGAGCTTCTCCATAGTCGTACAGTCTACAGCACGTAGGCAACTTTTGCATATAGCCCACAGATTCTCCATGGGATTTACGTTTGGGGAATTCCCTGGCCAATCAAGTACCTGTATTTGCTGCTCTGTCATGAATTTCTTCACCACTTTTGATGTGTGACAGGGGGCTAGGTCCTGCTGCAATATCCCAGTAGCATCAGGATACCTCTTTTCCAGCTCTGGAATAACTATCTTTTGTAGAACCTCAATATATTGTGGTGAGCGCATCATTCCTTCTATTGGCCAAAGGCTTCCAACACCATAATGATCAACTGACTTTTTGTGTTTGTTTTGAGTACAGGATTACAAGTAAGATAGAAAACAAGCTTTCTTTCAATTAATTTGCACAAGGGTGTAAGTGTAGTGTGCCTTACGTGAGTGGTGTATAGATGACTGAACACAAGGGATAACATACTCCCACTTTCCAAATTATGTTCTCTTCTTTGTGATATATACATAAGAAGAGCCCCACTGGAACTAACCAGAAATCCATATACCCAGGGTTCGGTTTCTCTCAGTGGCCAACTAGATGTCTCCAACAAGAAGGTCCTGAAGGCAATAGTCATCTTCCATAGTACATCCCCACACACCTGAGACTGGTAGACAGAGGCAAACTGTCTCTGTATATGGGTGTTCCATGGAACCATCATGTCTAGTAGCTGTAAACATGTCCTCCTTCTCAAAACATCTAAGTATCTTTATATAGCAGTAGTAATATGATAAGCATGCAAGTCTACTAGTTACATTGGATGGTGGCCACACCTCTGACTCATGGCAGACTTCCTTCCCAGCTGGGTCTCCTCTCTGAATCACTTCCCCATATCTCATTCCTCCTCCAAGCACCACATACAATCACCGTTTTGATATCACCTGCCCATCTCCCCACTAAACATCTCTTTCAGGATCTCCTCAAAGCACTCAGAAACCAAGAGCTAAGTACAGCAGAGTTCAGCAAATGTACGGTAATTGTAATGTGAAAAGTGTAACACAGGCTGGATCAAAGAAGCGTTTCAGTTAAATGCATTGCAAATTTTGTATGAGAAATCGGGTTAGCAAAATGAAACTCCACAGCACCATCTGGTGTCACAGTGTTAGAATGCATAAACAACACATATAAAGTTACTTTTCTTTGCCAATGTAGCTGAGTCCTATATACGAGTAAGTCATTCATCCTGGCAAAGCCCTTATAGCTTTGCCATTACTTTTTTCCACCCAAAATTTGCATTGGGAAGTTGATGTTTTAATAGATTTATCTCTCTGTGTGTGTTGGGGCAAAGAACCCACTATTAATCTATTCTCCTATCGTATTATGTGCCCTTCCTCACTGGTATGACTCTACCTAAAGAAGGATGTTATGTGAGAACTGACTTGTAATGTCGAAGTGTTTCAGAGAAGAAAGTAAATGAAGCTGTGACAATTTAAGAATCCTTATGAGCTTTTGCTCTTTTGCAAATGTACCAAGCTAGATATGTCCTTTTGGCCTACACAAATATGAGAACTGCCCACATAATATATTCGCTTCTACAAGGCAATAGTGTCTCATTCAGATGACTCAGTGCATTCAGAGTCAAATGCCACATCCACTTCAGCTGGTGTTCATCTTCAAGTCCTGAGTTATTTGGAAATAACACTGCTGATACTGTAATGTGGTTATACACATCTATGGCACAATCACATTTGGAATACTGCGTATGGTTCTGGTCACATCACCTCAAAATGCATATTATAAGGCTGGAAAATATTCAGAAAAGGGCAGCCAAAATGACCAAGGGGATGGAGTGAACCCCCTAGGAGGAAACTTGGCAGCATTTGGGGCTCTTTAATTTAGAAAAAAGCAAGTAAGAAGTAACATGAAGCAAGCTGATAGATAAAAGTTCTTCTCCCTCTCTAGAACTTGTAGACACCTGAATGTTGGAATAATTAGGAAAAATAAAAGACACTCAGGTCCTGCTTATGGGCTTCCCATTCAGGCATCTGGTTGGTCACTGTGAGAAGAGAATGCTGGACTAGATGAGGAATGTGCATGGCAATCTAATAAACACTTAAATTGGAATTCAAATTGCACATTACATAAACAGTAGCAACTGAAACAAAAAATCAGAGCTCCAGAAAAAATAAGCAAACCCAGCTTGCTGGAAGTCAGAACTAACTTGACTAGAAGTTACTCTTGTTGAACAGCATATTTCTGAGTAAACATGCATTAGATGGCACTGTTAAGACTCTTAGTCAAAATCAAATTGAGTCTTTATTGCTTAGTCAAGGGTCATCATTGACTCTTAGCAATCACAGTGGTGTTCATCTGTATTTATTTGGGAGTGTGGGGGGAGTAGTAAAAACCACAAATGTTTTGGAATAAGTGGGATGCAAAAATCCTTCCAGGCCTCCCCAGTTTGTATTTGCAGCTGGCAGCTACCAGGGCCTGCAACACCAGAACCACAATGTTCCTTATTTTCTTTATCTCATCATACAGTTTCTCTTACACTGTATGTATGCCATAACCTTTATTTTTCTATGTCTGCTTCTATTTATTCTTTATTTATTTATTTTTACAGTTATTTATATCCCGCCTTTCAGGATAGGATTCCTTCCAGGGGAGCTTACAATTAAATTACATACTTTACAAACAAAGAGTTGAGTTGAGTGAAGTCATTGTGTTGGTGGAACAACTTCCACTTGCACAATGGAATTCCCCTCCTCCTTCTGCTCCCCCCCCATCCCAAATCTGCTGCAGACGGTTGGATGAACCCCTAGGACAGTTTGGGGGGGTAGTAAGTACCGTATTTTTTGCTCTATAAGACTTACTTTTTCCCTCCTAAAAAGTAAGGGGAAATGTGTGTGCGTCTTATGGAGTGAATGCAGCATGCGCAGCTATCCCAGAAGCCAGAACAGCAAGAGGGATTGCTGCTTTCGCTGCACAGTGATCCCTCTTGTTGTTCTGGCTTCTGAGATTCAGAATATTTTTTTTCTTGTTTTCCTCCTCCAAAAACTAGGTGCGTCTTATGGTCTGGTGCATCTTATAGAGCGAAAAATATGGCAGTTCCTCTCTCAGAATTACTTCAGACCTTTCCACATTTACCATTGCTGGGGGTTTTCAGATTTTTTTATCTGAAAACACAGTATCATCACTCTGCTGGTATTCTGGAATAACATACTGGGGAAAAACCAGCAACTTTTCCATCTACCACAAAAAAGCCAGCTTTCATGAAGAATCCAGAATGGATCTTCAATATTTTCATTAGTGTGGCAGGTGTTCAAGCATTGCCCTGGTTTGTGTGTTGGAGGGGTTGGAGGTTGCTGGGAGTGGTTTGAACATTCAAAGTAGAGATGCAGTAGATAGGGCCAATAGTACTGAGTCAAAGTACTGTCTTTGGCAGCAAGCATTCACTGTGGAGAGAATTTCATCACATTAACCAGGTTTGCCATAGCTCAGGCAGACACAAAGTTCCTCTTCTAATCTCTTGTACTCCCACAGGATTAGAGTTTTCTGTGCACATGCTCATAATTCTGACATTTCCTGGTTCACTGAACATGAGACTATTCAAGGGGTGTGACTACAGCCACAGAAATGTTCTCAATTCAGGAACAAGCCACCATTTACGTGGAAAGGAAAACTCAGAACTTACTCTCTAATAACATTGACCAAAGTGACCAAAAGTGCAGACAATCAGCTACAAATTCATTCTTAAAAACATTGGATCACGCAGCTAGAAATGTTATGATGAAAGGCCCTGAGCTGGATGTAGCCCACAATAAGCATTTCTAACATATTAAAAAGTCATCAGGATCCTTCTCCCCCATGGCAGTTGATGGCAGATTGCTCTGTGCTTGGGGTGGTGGCTGGGAGGAGCAAAGCCCAGCTAGAGCACTACCTGGACTTCGTCAGCCTCCCTCTCACTCCTTCCCACAGGATGGCTGATAGTAGATTGCTCTATGAGAGGACGTGAGGTTAACCCTCACTGATTATTATGTCTAGTCCTTGTCATGACTATCTAATTTAGAGCTGCTTCAAAATCACCTTGCAATACTATCACCTCTTCTCCATAATGAAGGAGGTAACAATATATCTGCTACATATCATGCTAACTTTTTAACTCCCAAACTTTGCTGAAGTCTTTTCCAACCTGGAAAAGAAGTTAGAGCCATTTGTTATAGGCATACAAAACTTCAGATTTGCTGAAGTTCAGTTCTGATTTGGATCCAAGTGAAAGTGAGCAGCCTCTGAAATGGCCCAAGTCAAATTGGGATCCCAACCAAAGTTTTCCTTCAGTGCACATCCCAGATAATCTGGACCTATTCTTGTTGGAGCAAAATTCAGCATCATCTTTACATGGGACTTTCTCTTGGAAATTTGATCACCATTTCTTTCCTCGTTTGTTTTATCTGCGGTCCTGGTACAAGACTGCCGAGAAACTTGTTGGTGGGTCTCACAAACATAAAATGATAAAATTCAAAGAAACAACCTGATGTCCTGCGGTACCTAGATTTTGCATTTTACAAAATGTGTTCGCCACCAAAACCTGCTCTTTAAAGCTGAACCAGAGCAAACAATAATCCACAGAAAGCCTGAATTGATGCTTGTTCCAATTGAATGCTAGAGGGTGAGTTTTCATGGGGCAAAAAGAAAACATGGAGCTTTAAACCACGGACCTGTGCCTGGAAAAAGCAGCACAAGTGATAAGTGTGGATGAGCTCTGAATCTTTTTGAATCTCCAGGGCACACACACACCTAGTGTGGTACCTAATGCTTTCCACTAACGGGCAAGCCTCCCTGAAATTTCAAATTATCCCCACCCCAAAATCGCCAAGTTTTTTTCCTGTCAGAGGCAGTATATCTCTGTATACCATTGAGTGGGAATCACAAGCAAGGAGAATGCTGTTGCACTCAGGTCCAGCTTGCAAGCTTCCTATAGTCACCTTGTTGGCTGCTGTGAGAACTGGCTGCTGGACTAGATGGGCCTTTGGCCTGACCAAGCAGGATTCATCTTATGTTCTTATGTTTCTGTCCACTCTGAAGGTCCACACACAAGATCTTTCAATTCAGTCTTACAGGAAATAGAACATCTGCCTGGCTGTGCCCTGCCCTGGGGGGGGCGTGTCTGTGACTTCCTGGGTAACACAGAGGTGTCATCTGCACAATAGATTATTATTTCTGAATAGTAATACAGTTGCAATAGATGCTTTCAGAGTGGTTCAAATAATTCAAAACATTCTAGGTACTGGAAATGTGTTGTCTTCTCCTCTGCTTCTGGGATGCAAGGATGCAAGGATGGGGAAGCTGTGGTGCTGAAGGTTTTGTTGGATTCCAATTCCTAATATTCCCTGACATCAAGTCAGATGATGGGAACAATACCTGGAGGGTCACACGTTTCACAGTCATGCTTTAGCACAGTGGTTATTAAACTTTTTTTCTCTGGGCCACACCTTCAGAATAAAAATTTGCTCACTCCACACCATTTTTTTTTTTTTTAAGTGATAAGAAATACACTGGAAAACACAACTAGGATCATCTTCAGAATCACTTGATGCTCTTGCTCTCATTTTGAAAAGATATCTATCCATATTCTGCAAATGCAGTCATATCTCGGGTTGAATACGCTTCGAGTTGAGCATGTTCGAGTTGCACTCCTCGGCAACCCGGAAGTAATGGAGCGTGTTACTTCTGGGTTTCGCCGTTTGCGCATGCACAGATGCTCAAAATGACGTCACACTCATGTGCAGAAGCGGCAAAAAGCGACGCGCGTGTGCGCAGACGTGCTGTT